>NW_027205603.1:15370098-16570098 GCF_024711535.1 Dipodomys merriami | reverse complement strand
TGAGCCATTGGCTCCAGGCTTAAGCGTTTGATGTTTGTCTTCCAACTTTGTAAGATTCCCAGGACGTATGCTTGCGAGAGAGTCGCCTGGAACTTCTTAGCTTCTTAGTGTAAGATGTAGGGCCGTCCTTTCTGTCCCTTTCACATCATCCTATCTCCCTTAACTGTCAGACACTGCCCTGCACCCTCTCCTCTCTTGTTCTTCCCTCTCCTGGCTTCCCCACTCCTGCCTGGTGGCTGTCTGATCTCTGTCAAGTCTTCCTCCGTGGGCCCCTCCCGCCCTTTCCCTACATCTCCTTTGGTGACCGCAGCAATGTGGCTGCTGCACCAGGTCTGGCTTGGCCTGGGACAGGAGTGTGGGGAGCCTGCAGGCTTCCTCTGAGTCTCCTGTTTCCTGCTGTTCTCCTAGTGTTCCCCGTTTCTATGAATAGCACGACCGGTGCATATTGCCCTGCTATCTTGATTTATTTCCTTCCCCTGCCTCCCAAACTTAGCCAGACACTGAACTCTCATACTCAACGCAGAAGTATCTCAAACCTGCTGGCTGCTTTCTCTTCTCACTTGAATATGTACTGATGTACAGAGGGACAGGAGAAATCTGATCACATTTTTCCTACCCGGAACACCACTTTTGACATCTCCTTCTACTGCTGATTGAATCATGACTAAACATCTTCCACCGGCTTCTCCATGTCCCCTGGCTGGATTTTAAGTTCAGTCCTGTGACTCAAGGTCACCTTTGCCTCAGTACCTGCTGTACCTTCTGCCAGCTGGTTCTCACCGTGCCCGCCCTTTCCCCCACATCTCCAGGGATTCAGATTCCAGCAGTTTGTCAACCTTGAAACTTCTGATGAATTTATCTCTTAGTACTTTATCAGAATCTTAGCCTTATCATTTCACTCTTTGTTCTCTGTGTGTGTGTGTGTGTGTGAGTGAGAGAGAGAGAGAGAGAGAGAGAGAGAGAGAGAGAGAGAGAGAGAGAGAGAGAGAGAGAGAGAGAGAGAGAGAGAGGAGAATGTTAATTATTTTAAATATCAGGTAGGGAGACCCTAAAGTGAGATACTACATCGCACCTCCCTTTGACTGTCAACCTAAAGTACAATTTATCCTTAGAGACTGTTCATCAAGTATAACATGGGTAAATATGATGCTTTTGCTGCTGCCTCATTATAAAAAAGCACATAGACATACAGTTGAAACACTATGTTGAGTATATATTCTCAAAAGTAAAAGCCCACCATGACGCAGGGTCCCCAGAGACGATCCCCATTAGCACCTCGCAGTGTGAGCTTCTGGTATTTTTCTACCCAGCTGCTGACTGGATCAATTGTCTTTCGACACCATGGTTAAAGGCCTGATCTGCAGTTTGGCACTGTTGCCGGATGGTGGCCATCTGGACCTAGTAAGACACCATTGGGGTTGTGTGGTTCAGTGGGCTGGGGACTCTAACAGTCTTCCTTTATGTCTGTCTTTGCTTCCTGATGGTGAGGTGAGTAGTTGGTTCTACCCTGAGCTTCCATCATCACATGCTGTTAGATCACACGTCCCCAAAGCCACAGGGACAGCCAGTCTCTTACCGTGAGCCCACATGAACCTTTTATAAGTTGATGCCTCGAGCGCATCGTTGTGATAGTGAAGGAGTGCTGACTAAGGCAGCCATATATTCTAAGGTCTACTCTCTGCCAATTTGGGCTAATGATCATCATCATCCAGTTTTGCAATTTGACTTTAAATGTAAATCTACCCTCCTATTTTTAAAATCTGCAATTCATTCCAAAACACTGCCTGATTTAACTGCATTAAAAAAAATCAATCCCCTTAAAATGGTCTATCAACTTGGAAATATGTTTGCTTTGAATTTCTTATCAGTGAGCCAGGACTTCACTCAGCAGTTTCTCTGCTGTGGGATTGTACAGGACGGTTTGGATTTGTAAGAGTGAGGCACAAATATTATTCTGCAGGGTCTGGGCTAGTCTTACACATCCAGGCAGTTCTGAGTGTTGAGCTGATGGAGAATTAGTGATCCATTTTGATGGAAAATCAAAACTGTTGTGTTTGAAGGCATCAACATTTAAATGGCTGAATTTCCTGTTGAAATGTAAACTGTCCCATTTGCAGAACCACAAAGAATAAGGTGACAGGTGCTGAGATTCCAAGTGTTTACATATTCATCCCTTTTAACTACTGAAATAGATGCTCTCTACCTACATATGTGTGTTACATGTCTGCTTTCTAAATGGACATAGAATCAAGAAAGACACAGGATTTTAATGAAGATTCCACAAAGGTTTTAATATGTGTAACAAAAACATAATTTGTGGGGGGGGGAAGCATTATGATAAAAAAAAAGTGAAACTAAATCACCATGTGAGCTATGTGTTAAACTGCTAAGTGAGAGTAGAGTAGAGGGCATCTGTTGAAGGCCAGCCTGGGAGCATGTTTGCTGGATTCCATCCTTCACAGATAGCTGGTGACATAGCAGACACCTGTTATTAATCTATATCTATATATATATATGTGTGTTATATTTACATAATATATATTTAGATACATATAATATTTTTGCTCAAGGATAGCACTTTACCACTTGAGTGACAGCTCCACTGCTAGCATGTTGGTGGTTAAAGTCTGATGGACTTTCCTGCTCAGGCTGGCCTTGAATTATGATCCTCAGATCTCAGCCTACTGAGTAACTAGTGTAAGCCACCAGCCACTGGCTCCCAGCTCAAATATATATATATATATATATATATATATATGAATGAGGGTTTGGGGTATACAATGAAATGTTCTCTGGAAATAATGAATTCTTATAAATTGTCATCCAGCCATCAACATCATCACTGTTGTGATCATCACTCCCTCCTCCTTCGGGAGACCCTGAACGCACTTAGAATAGATGCACAGATAAAATAGGTGCAGGTGCTCTACTACCTGATCCATGCCTTAATCCTAGTTTTCTCTGGTTATTTCTGTCATAGGGTCTTACTTTTGCCAAGGCCAGACTTGGATCATACCTCCGCTGCCCATGCTTTCTGCTTATTTGAACCAAGTACCAGTAGCACATAGCTGTGATCCTAGCTATGTAGGAGGCTGAGAATGGACAGATTATGGTTTGAGGCCAGAAGCAAAGTCTGTGAAACTCCATCTGCAGAGAAAGAACTGGACATCCCTGTACCTGGCTGATATCTGAGCTGGAGATAGGAAGAGAGTAGGTAGGTAGGGAAAGCTCCAAATAAGTAGATCAGGTCTAGACAGATCACCTGCCTGGGAAATGAGGCCTTATCTCAGAAATCACCAGCACACATAAAATAGCCATTCTAGCAGGTATGTTGTGATATGTCATTGTGGTTCTAATGGGTATTTCCCTCCTAAGTAGTTGTATGAAGGTTTTGTATGTTTGCTTTTTCATTTATATCCCTGTTTGCATGTATGTCTTAAAAAAAAACATTCAGTTTCTTTGCCTGATTTAGTTGTGTTACTTATTTTCTGGCCATTGAGTTATTTGAATTCCTTTTTTTTAAGCACTGTAGGTATTGAGATCCTTGGCTAGCTGTCCCTTAATCAGATACATGATTTTTCTTGATCTGTAGGCTGTGGGTTCTGTGTAGAAACCTTTCAGCATGATATAATCCCACTTTTGTTATTTTTACTTTTGTTGCCATGCTTTGGAATCATTGCCAAAAAAAAAATAGTTATAATCACTGCCCAGACCAGTCTTAGATCTTCTATCTGAGTTTGGAATCCATTTTGGAGATGCTTTTTATATTTGTAATGAATAACATCCAGTGTCATTCTTCTCTAGGTGTGCATCCAGGTTTCCCCAAACCAGTTATTAAAGAGCCTGTCCTTTTCCCTGTGTGTGTTCCTGGCACCTTTGTTGAAAATCAGCTGGTCACCAAGGGTGGGTTTATTTCTGTCTTTCTATTCTGTTCTGTCGGTCTCTGTTTGTATTTATGCTAGTATGATACTGACAACAACCCTATTTAAGTATGGATGTTATTACATATATATATATATATAATATATATTATCTATTTATGGAAACTAAAGCCTGCAGAGGTTCACAAATCTCCTACTTTAAGCACCTAGTAATGAAGATCAGTGAATCCAAGTCTTATTAGCTGGCCTTTTACCTCTATGGCATCACCGAGAGACTTTTTTTTTCTTCATCAGAAGCAAGAAACCAGATAAGAAAAAGAACCACACGGAAGCTTTGTCTTGGTGAGAAAATGGGGAAGTAAATTCTGGGAGGGATTCAAGTATTTCTTTGGTCTTAGTGGTCAGTCTTATCTGATGAAGGGCTTGAGAAGGTCAGATAGTTAGACCAGGCCGAATCAGGAAGCTGCTCCTGGGTCACAAGGCTGTGTCAGGTGAGGCGGTTCAAGGCTACCCTTTAACATGAAAAGAACGCTGTGCCCAGCGGTGCTCATTGCCTGGCTCCAGCATTCTGCCCTTGGCACTCTGAACACTTTCTCTCTGAAAGGCATTGTCTTCTGTGTCTGGCATGCTTGATTTGGTTTCCCTTCCATTTCCTTCCTTAGCCCCCCATAATGTTACAAGGTCCATCCTGCATCCTGTCTTCTCTCGGTCCCTAAATTCTCTTTGTTCTGGTTCTGTTTTCCTCTCCATCTTTTTTTTTTTTTTCTCATTTGCACAAAACACGGTCTTCTTCATGCCACTCCTTTCTCTGGAACTGATCACCTGAAGTAAGGCATTCACATACTCCCCGTCAGAGTTCCAACTCCTTGCCTGCTCCCTCTTGAGTCCCCCTCCATGAGGACGCGCAGACGCCTCTCCCTCTGTTCCCCCTTCCTTCCTGGGACCCATCTGTGAACACGGCATGCTCTCCTCAACAATCTGGCTACTCTTTCCATTCTCCTTCCTCACTTCCTCTTCCTTGAGGAGACTGAGGTACAACCCCTTGACTGTGTTGCACAAGGGTGCAGGCTTCATCAGTTTGTGTCTTCTGAGTCTGCGTTCAGGTTTCTGTGGACTTTGGTGACAGATCATTTCCTGAGGAGCAGCTGCTCCATTCCTCATGGTAGCCTCTGCTACCATGAAATCACCTCTGCAGGTGGCACGAAGATCAACTTGGGAGAGAAAACACCCATTTCTGGTCTCAGTTCATGGGTGACCCTCTCTGAACATTTCCCGTGATGTGCTGTTTGGAAGCGGAGCCAACACCTTCCTCCCAACCATTCCTCCCATTTGTCCTCTGTGAGTGGATTGCCTCCCAAGAGGAAAATACAGAGGAAAAATAAATCCGCCTCAAGTATGAAGTTCCTCAGTCCCATTGATTGGGTTTTCCTAAACTGTCTCTTGTTCCTGCCTCCCCTTCTGTCCTTGCTGTATTTCCTTCCTGCAGGACTTGCCTGTCTCCCCTGTGCCTGGCCCGGGAGAGTCTTCTCTTCCTTCCGGTGGTCAGTTCCTTTGGCCTGTCCCACTTCTAGAGTGAAATCAGAGTCATGTACGATTTCACCCCTACATAACTCTCAGCCCCATCTTCTTGCTGGGGTGTTCTAGCCACATCAGTAGGCTCCAGTTTCTGCAGAGGTCTCCTTTAAAAAACAAAACAATTCCTGAAACTTGCTATCTGCAGCTTGGCTGCAATAGTCATACAAACATCAGGAGGCCTCGGTTCTCCAAGAAAATACTTTTCAGTCCTCACACTCCCTTAATGTGTCATTCCCACATCTATTAATACCTTTCCCACACCGATTGCACTAGAATGAATTGCATAACGGTGGAGTTCTCCTCTACATCTTCCAGCTTCCCATTGGGAGTCACCCATGATCTGTTTTCTGTGCCCAACACATCACCTCCTATAGCAGCACCCTAAGTTGAATGATACTGTAGATTCCTGTGACGGCAGAGATCCTAATGTTTTGTTTACTGGCCTATCCCAAGAGACAGCAGTCTCCAGTGAGTGTTACACAGAACATGAGAGGCTTTCCCAGCTGATATTGAACCTCCCTGGCCTGGAATGCTGTGTGTCTGGGTATTTACTGGTGACCCTCAGATGCTGGGGCGGGGGGAGCATGTCCTTTCACACAGCGTCTCCCAAGTAAACACCACTAGTGGTTTGTCAAGGAGTCATTATTGGTTGATCACCTGCACCACAAATAGTTCTCGGGCAGGTTCTTAGTAATTGCTGGAAAGGTTTGGATTGCAGCGACTTTGCTGTCTTCCAAACCTAGGTGCTCATGAGCACCTAGGATCATGTGTACCACAGTCATGGCTCATGAATTGCTAAAAGCGATAGGGGTTTAAACCAGGCCAGATGGAGCTGAATAGGGGCAGAGTTGTTCAGTGTGCATTCTAAGTAAGTGTCTTGCATGCTACTTCTGGCTGACAGAATTTAAGACCAAGAGGCTGGAACAAGATAAAGGAAAAAGTCAAGGAGAATGTAGAGGAACTAAGGAGGAAAGTGGAGAAAGGGGGAGGGGATTGATTTTCTGTTTTACTATTTTTATGAGTAAATGAAAAGCTTGGATTGGCAAGGGATGCATTATCATAGGCCATTTTGTCTGTTAAAATGAGCCGTATTCAATTTAGGCTGCATCTCAGGTTTTGAAGTGTGGACTGCTCTTTCTCATTGAAATTTAAACTCGAGTAATGACATCTCAGGAAAAGAATTAAGATGAGGCTGTTTCTGACGAATAGAACCTGCTATTATATGTATATACATGCATTATATATGTGTGTATATATTTATAATATGTAAGCACTATATGTGTACATGTACATACACAGATTTATAAATACATATTATATATATTGTATACACAATGTTCACAAGTTGTTGAAAGCAGAAGTGTTTATGTCAAATGTAAGCTATTCTGGACATTTCTATGTCCTGATTTTGGTTGTATCAGGGAACTATCACAAACAGCATGATCTTGCCAGCAGATAATGTAGTACTGAAGGGTTGCAGTTCTGAGCAAGTATATACTCATAACATAACATCCTGTATATGAATAGTTACATGTCAAAATGTCAGTAAAAATCACCTAAACTGTTGTTATATTGCTAAGGGTTCCATGATCATGAACATGCCAAAAAGGCAATGAGTTGATTTTTCCCATTCAAGCCATTTTCTAGAGATCTTATATAAACAAAATTTAATAACCCTATATGGCTACTATCTTTTCGAAGATTTACCATAAAGTAGTATATTAATCTTAAAAAAAACAATTATCATTAAATGACTTGGCCTCTTTGCAATCCTGTGGCAGTAAATACCCTTGAGTCCAGCAGTCCAGTCTGGTCTAATTCTAGCTTTTTGTCCTGGCCATTCAGTTGTTGATTAAATTTATTAAGTTCCTGAATTATGTCAGGCAGTGTCCTCAATGCAGGAGATAAAGGATGAATAATCGGGACAGGCTGCTGCCTTTGTGGAATTTATATCTGCAGGGAAATGCACAAGATCCAGACTTAAAATCCCCAGAGGGGTTTTAAACAAAGCCTGTGCAACTTGATGTCAAAGGTTTTACTAGGATGGCCTTGGCCCATTGGATGTGTGGCCATTCCCAACCCTTATCCCCACTCCACCCCCTCTCCTTTAATCATACCGACAGTTTCTAGAACAATTCTATCTAATTCCTAACCCTTCCCCCATACACACATCATATACTCTCCCTCTTCAATTATTTGCTATAAATAATAAATAAATAATACTGCTCATACGGATCTCTGCCACTAGATGGCAGACACCTGCATTTGTGCCCAACCAGCAGGTTGTTTGAAAGGTTCAAAGCATGAACAAAGTGTTGCTAGTTTCACATGAGTGTCAGCTGAGCTGTGTTCTCGGACTCTGTGTGCTCCACAGGGCCATGGTATTTGGTTTTCAGTCTGGTGACATTCTGTGCTCCCTTCCCTTCCACGTGCAGATGAAAGGAAGCCCCCTGGAAGGTCCCACAGATTTCTCAAGTTAATAGAGACTCGGTGTACTTTTCACTTGGTTTTTGTTTTTTATCTGAAAAAATGTGGAAGTCGGCTTTTCAAATGGAAATGTAAATTAACATACTGGAAACTCTAGGGGATGTGCTAATTTGTCAGACATGTGAGAAGCAAAAAGTCTCACCTTCAGTTAACCTATGTCTAGCCGCAGGAATCTCAAGAAAATGCGGAATGACCCAAAGTTCTGTTGAGTAAGGCACTTGAACCCAAAGCTGACCTACATCTTAGGCACTGGAAGCCCCTCCCCCATTCTTGTCTCAACAAAATAAAAGCCATCTAGGCTGTGGGTAACACCAAGGGTACCATATTGCATACTTCCTAAGTCCATCTCACTCAGCGAGCTAGAGCAAAGTAGTGCCCAGAGCTGTAAACTTCCAGAAAACCAATATGACTTACACCTGCCGTGATTGGCTTCTTCCCCCTCTAGGACAAGATTATCTGAGAGAGCGAGGTTTGGTAAGGGCAGTTCAAACATCTGTGGCAAAGTCTCGACCCTTGGTGTGTGTTTATAATCTTCAGAATGTTAACTCGTAAAGTAAGAATTATTAGTGCCAAGTTGTCCTCAGATTCCTGGATTGGAGAAGCCAAAGTTTTCTGGAAGGAGGGAGAGAGAGAGAGATTGTAAAGGACCAGTGAAAGTTGAAGCAGATGGAGAACCCAAGATGGATGATTCCAGCAACGCTTACCTTATAAGTAAATACCTTGTCATTACTTTATCCATATATGAACAGTGCAACTCAGAGCATTCCTGTATGCTGTCATGTCTGATTGGAGCATGTTTTGCCAAAACCCATTGCAACGTGCTTCTTTTGTTAATCTCATATTTCCACCGTCCACAGATACCACCTTATCAGGCTGCTTTTGGTGACCAGATCATCTGGATAGTGTATATTTCTCCCATTCCTTGCCATATTTTTATTTTTAGTTTTTTTTTTTTTTTTGTCGGTCGTGGGGCTTGAACTCTGGGCCTGAGCGCTGTCCCTCAGCTCTTCAGCTCAAGGCGAGCACTCTACCACTTGAGCTACAGCGCCACTTCCGGTTTTCTGGTGGTTTATTGGAGATAGGAGTCTCACGGTCTCTCCTGCCCGGGCTGGCTTTGAACCGCGATCCTCAGATCTCAGCCTCCTGAGTAGCTAGGATTACAGGCGTGAGCCACCAGCGCCCGGCTTATTTTTAGTTTTATTTTTTGACGGTTTGTGGGGCTTGAACTCTAGACTTGGGCACTGTCCCTCAGCTCTTCAGCTCAAGGTGAGTGCTCTTCCACTTGAGCCACAACGCCACTTGCGGTTTTCTAGTGGCTTATTGGAGAGAAGAGTCTCACGGACTTTCCTGCCCAGGCTGGCTTTGAACAGCGATCCTCAGATCTCAGCCTCCTGAGTAGCTAGGATACAGGCATGAGCCACTAGCACCTGCCTTCACCATCTCTTTTATAGATACCTGGACAAAAAAAAAAAAAGGTCACATTAAAATTTTTTTCTATTAGCATATGAGCTTTATTGGATCAGGATTTTCTGTTTTCTAATTGTTAGATTTCCAGTTTTTAGGGGGGGCAGGGAACAACACTTGTGGCCATGGATAGGACTCAACAAGTGATCAGGAAATAAATAGATTCTCAGAGTTATTTATTTAATTTAGTTATTGCAGAAAGATAAATTGAGAAGCCCACCTCCACGTTGTTTGTTCACCCCAAGCCTTTTGAGCAGGGAGATGCACACTGCAATCCTAAGTAATGATATCTACAGGGAAATGTGGGATGGGAGTATAGAACTCAAGAGCAAGGAAACAGTAGCATATTCCATTTAAAATGGGGATGCTTCAATAAACCTATTTTTTCTGTTAGACATGAATAGGAGGAAGCCAGATGGCTATCTCCTAAATTTTTAAGAATTCATTTACTTAATAAATGAACACATATGTGTGGAATTCTCAGAAATTCTTCAGTCATAAGACAGAAGAGGAAGAGGAAGCAGAGCTTTTCCAAGTTTAGAATTCTGTGGTATAGAACTAGGCACCCAGCTACTCAGATCTGGGAATAGTGGTTCGAAGCCAGCCCAGGCAGAAACAGCTGTGAGACTTAACCAGCCAAAAAGCCAAACATGGAAGGGTAGCTCATGTGGTTAGAGGGTCAAGCCTGAGCGAAAAGGCTAGGCAGGAGCCAGAGACCTGAGCACTATACACAGTTAGTTCGTCGTCACATTAAAATCTTATGCCTCAAACGATTGCTCCACGTACTTAACACACTATCTTTGAACATTGGTATTCTTCAAATATTATTGAAAGGCCATCAATGATGCTAGACTTGCATTGATCCTCGATCAACTGTCATGAGATTCAAGAATAGCCTGAGGCGTAGTGGGGCTTACTGGACCAACTAATTTTTCTTGCTCTTGAGAAGTAGCACTGAAAATACAATGCAAGCATCTCTGTTGTAGGTTGTCCACATGGGTACCATCAAGAGAGCAGTATCTCTCATACTGCACATGTATGTTCTGGCGTTGGGTCCTCTAGAAGGGGTGGGAGCTGTCCTTTGCTTTGGGCTTGAACTCCAGCAGGACAACAGGCTATGGTGGGTTGGGAAGTTTCCCATCTCACATGGCCCTGGGCCAACCTTTGTTGGATTCTGGATGGAAACAGAGCCCAGTACTGGTACATACAGCTGTGTCTGGAAGCAGGTTGTTGGAAATTAGGAGAAGCTATTTCCCTGCTTCAAAGTCATTCAAGGTCAAATAGTGTTCATCATGAGCTTCACTTAGTGATCTTTCAAAAGGTCTACAATGTTGGGGGCTGATGTGAAGGAATTCACTGGACAAGGAGTATTGTTAACAGCAAATCTGTAATATCGGGACGCACAAATTTGATTTGAGGCTAGCAAGTGTGCTTTTCTATCATGGCAAAAGAGCTTATGGGGGGAGTAGTTTTGAGATGTGATACCAAATTTAAAATTGGTTTCCGATGATAGAGTGGTGCTTTCTGCTCCTAGGACTTGTACCTCCCTTCCAAATTTTGTGACTCTCCATTAGATAATTCTCCAACTGTAATTTCCATCCGCTATTTCCCTTGAATCTAGTGTTTCTCAACTGCATGTTTCTCCTTTCTTGTCACACACAAAACAACTCCGCGCTCCACTCCATGAAATTTTCATGCCCTCTCAGCACTGGGACTCTGCTTTGTGATGTGGCCACTTAGAGGTTGGAAGCCATTGCATCCTCCTCCTCAAAGAAGCCCCTCCCACATGGGGGAAGGGGAGCAGAAGAGCAGAAGCCACTTCCTGCTGCCACTGTCTTCAGGTCTAGTGAGGGCCAGCTATCCTAGCCCCTCCCACCTCCTAGTACACCCCTGGCCCCAGTGACCATAACCAGCCTTCCTCTGCAGAAAACACCAGGCCCTCTCTGAAAAATAATTAAAGCAAAAAGACTGGGGGTGTGGTTCAAATGGCACATCACCCACTTAACAAATAAAGTCTTTGAATTCAAACCCCAGTATTGCAGAATTGCAGAGAGAGAGAGAGCGCGCGCGCACTAAAACTTCTACGCTGTTGTCCCTTTTACTCGGTCTCTAAGTAGGGGAGATCACTACATTTCTCTGGGCCATTCCAAGCATCACTTTGCTTCTGATCCCAATTCTTAACTGCCTTCCCATCACCTGGCTGTGGGCGTCCTTGAACTGGCTTTGTTCCAGCCAGGACCTCTGCTTCTCTTCACTACCAAAGCAAGGGGCAGGTAGGAGCTGGTACAAAGCTGCCCAGCTACAGAGGACAGCCATTCTATTTTAAGGACCATTTACATAGCTTTTGCATTCTGGAATTGCCAATTTGTTTTGAAGCTTCTATAATTCTCAAGTTTGGCTCCTCTCGTTGTTAGGTTTGGAGAAGGAAGGAAAGGAAAAGAAGGAAATTATATTGAGCTCTTGGCTGGGTCAGGCATACTGCTGGGTGAATCCATTTTCAGAGACTCAGGTATACTTCCTGGGGCTTCATGTAGGTCAGGTTTGTATGTGGCCTCTAGTCTCTGCAGCCTTAGATAGACATGGTTAAAAAAAATCACTTTGTATGTCTTTTTCTATTATTATGTTTTGTTTTTCTTAACCTAGAACCTGCCTACACAGCAAATATAAGCAAGTTAGGCACAGTTCTAACTGGTAGACACAAGCACACACACACAATGGAAAATGAGTTGCTGTTTTAACACTTAACTTTTTTTCAGCCTTTGTTCTGGTATTTGATTCTTTCTCTTTTTCCCTGATTATCGCTATGATGTGTGCTGCTTTATCCTTCTTTGGTAGAAAGTGTAGAAAAAAGTTCCCGTCAGAAGCCGGCTGGAGGACAGCATGCTCACAGCAGATGGGATAATGTATCCAAATCAGATGCGAAACCAGTGAGAATGGAACTCTCATTCTAGTTTGCAGTTTCTGAACTAACAAACATATCTCATGGGCTGGCACAAAGGAAACAATTCACTTAAAAAAATGGTACTGGGGATTGAACAGGGCCTTTAGCTTACTAAGCAAGCACTCTGCTATAAGAGGCTTCCCCCCAGCTCTTGTGTTTATTTTTCAGATAGGGTCTCACATTTTTGCCTGGTCTGGCCTTGGACAGTGATCCTCCTGCCTTCTCCCTCCCATATAGCAGGGAAAGGTGAGCCACCAAGCCTGGCTTTTTTTTTGTTGTTGTTGTTGGTCATGGGGCTTGAACTCTGGGCCTACATGCTGTCCCTCAGCTCTTCAGCTCAAGGCAAGCACTCTACCACTTGAGTCACAGCGCCCCTTCTGGTTTTCTGAGTGGTTTATTGGAGATAAGAGTCTCACGGACTTTCCTGCCCGGGCTGGCCTTGAACCTTGATCCTCAGATCTCAGCCTCCTGAGTAGCTAAGATTATAGGCATGAGCCACTAGTGTCCGGCTCCTGGCTTGTTTTGGAGATAGAGGTCTCACTGAAATCTTTCCTGCTACTGGGGTCTCCTCTAGTTAGGAAAAAATTAACTTTTTCAATGAGGCTTTTCAAAACACTCTCCTTATGTTACCAGAACTCATTATTAAAAGTTAAAGGCTGAATGCCTACAGTGTTGCTTTTATATCCCCTGATTATTTTGGACAGATTAATGTCCATGAGAGTACATCTCCAAAATAAGGAGAATGTTTTGAAAAGTCTAATTGAAAATATAGGTCATTTCTCAACATTTGGTTTTCTCTTTCTTTGGATTTGTGGCAATAAGTACCACAGGACCTGAGATTTCATGTCAGGAAATCACAAGGGAAAATGTAAGACTGCCTAGTTCATCTCTGTTATTCTGGGAGGTAATTGTCAAAAGGAGAATTAGATTGTATGTGATTAAGGAACTCCGGTTTGGAGGGGGCGGGGGGGGGGGAAGTCCTCTGGTCTATTTTGCTCGTAGGATAACAATGTCCACTTAGTGCCTATCATTCACAGTGTGAAAAGGGAGAAATTTCCTACACACATCATCAAAATTTAAGTAGCTCAGCCTGTCCCACTCTCTTCCACATCGTTGTCTGTAGTCCTGTTTCACTGCCAGCTTATCTAGAGAAACATCAAACTCAATGACCATAGCGTGTGTGGTGCCAGCAGTTAGCAGTTAGCTCTTGGCTTTGTCTCCCACTGCCCCTTGACATCATTTCAGCACGACAGCAGTTCCCTGCCCTCCATGAAAATGCAGCAGTCCACCTAGGCCTCTTATCCTGCACGCAGAGACCATTCAGTGGCTCGCTTGTAGACATCATGCAACGGGCAGACTTGTAACATGGCTGAAGGCCCTGGTGAGGAGGAGAGTGGCTGTAGTTTGAGCAGCAGGGAGATGGTTGTTCTGCTTTGAAGACTGAGGTCTCTCCTTGGACCCAGCTTGGGTTGCATTTCCCTCTTTATCACTCCAAAGTACTCCTCCCAGGTGCCATATTGTACTCACTGCTTTCCCTCCTGGAAGGCCAGGCCCTCTGTGTGTGTCCTGGTCTTCTCTACACCTTAGGAGTAGACCCTGAGGAAGGCGGAAAGCCCCGACCACATGCACCACCCTTGATCCACAGACTTCTTCCTCCAGCACCCACGGGTGCTTCTGGGAGATTCGGATGCCGCACTTCCCTCGGAAGCAGAAACTGAGTCACATGGAAAGTTCCACAGGACCCAATCCTCCATTCAGGGTTGAGAACCACTGAACTTGATGTACGTGAAGGTTTATAAAAACCCAATGATAACACACTCAAGGCACATTAAAAGGTGGACTTAAACATGAGTCCGATAATAAGAAATGATAAAAACAAAACAAAACCAAACCTGGAGCTTTCCCCAGTTTTCCCTCATTCTGACTAATTCTGTCTCTCTCTCAGGATTAATGGAGTGCCTTGAAGTTAGCATGAATCCTCTGCCTCATCTCTGCAGGCTTCCCATATTTCATTTTTATAAGCTTTATTTATGCTGTGGTTGAAATGTTTAAAAATACCTTCTGCGTAAATAGATAATTATTTTTCAAGGAAGAAAAGAAAATGGAATTTTGGTGAGTGTACCGTGAAATTTAAAACAATGAAATATCAGGACACCACAATGCCAAAGTATTTCACCTGTAGGACTGGAGGTCAATTAGCAACTTTAATATCTTACATTTCAGTCTATTTAAGGATTTTTGTTTCTTACGGACTGCAGACAAAAAAGCTAATAAAGCTTACATAAAACTCCTAAAATAGACAATGTACGGGTGTTTTTTAAAGGAAATTAAGTATGTATCATTTTTCAAAGACTGAATCCATTTTAATTATTCAACAAATGTTTATTGTGCATTTTCAAGGCAAACCAGGTGTGTTTGGCTAGTCCTGAAATAGTAAGGTTATATGTTGCATATTTAGAATGCATGCTAAAAAGAATTTGTCTTCACTTTAGGCTTCTTGATTATCAGACTTAGTAAGTAGCTCTTTCAGAGTCAGGGACTCATTACTAATGCGTAGTACATCCACTTCATCTTCTGGTTCTCCTGCATTAAATGCTACAACGTTTTACGTTCTCTATTTGAGGACGCTGACCTTTTCATTAGAGCAAATCCACTTGGTGAGTGCAAATTTACGTTTGGTTTTATGAGCTGAACCATCTGTTTTTCCTAATAGCCATCTTATCATTTGATTGAAATTCAGTCTCCAATTTCCCTTTAAAATACTCAATGAAGGATACTCGTTTTTTAACCTGTATTTATATTCTGCTTTGGTGCATGTTCTCCCCGTGTGCCTTGTTATTTATAGATACAATAACTAAGTGGTCTAATGATATTAACTGATTGTTCACTCAGGATTTGACCTCCATAATACAGCTCAGGGAATATTATGCCTGACTTGCCTTTTATTCAGAAATGCCAACTATCTTTGCTATGCCATGTTTTATCTTGCGTGTTCCCTCTCCCTCCGTTTCTCTATATTAGGCTAGTTTGACAGTCTCTGTTCTTCATTGCCGCACCACCTATATTGATGTCAGATTCTTTTTATTGGGCTAAAGAAAATACTTAATTCTTTTTTTAAAACTTGTTGAGAATGCAGGTTGTAAGGTACGTTATATTGTGTGTCATGTAGAACTCAGTAATAGCAAGGCACTTAGATGTAACGATGCTTCTCTGATGACATTACTGTTAATACCCCAGACATTACAGAAAAATTTGGCACATGAGATGCCCTCCCAGAGATGAAAAACTAACACGGGAAACCACTTACCTTTTATAGCCAAGAAGGTACAAGCTTATCTCCTCTTTATATTTTACAAAATGCTCTTAATACAAAAATAAGCAATCATATCACCACAAAGAAGTGTTGGGATGACAATATTTGACCATTCCCTGCATTTTTAATATCGCAGGCTTTCCCAGGCAGTGGGAGGGTTTTATTTTGTGAAATGACTTAAATTCGCAGAATCTTAAAATCTGAGGAAGTAGCTTGTCCATACCATGTACATAGGAAGTTTCTGGAATGCCAATAAATAGTGTCTTCTTTTACTTTGTTTCTTGTCTTGTGCCTATTTTACTTTGCTTCTTCAGAACAAGCATCAGGATACAATGGCTTACAGTTTTACTATGAAGAGGTTCAAATTGCATTTAATCAGATAAGATAAAATTCTTGTAAAAACTGTAACTTGTTGAGGAAGCACTTTGAGAAGAAAATAAAATACCCACCTGACTCATGAAAATAACAATGATATACACCAGGCCATGGGAGCAAAGACCAGAGAGATCACTAAAGATAATATGAAATGAACTTTAAAGCTAAGAGAACACCAATATTATTGGTGAAGATGGCCTTGTGGAACTGGAACTTCTAGGTGCTACTGGTGTTTGAAGTCACCTGAGTTTCAAGAGTGTGTTTGATCTTTAGTTTCCCCTCTGGAAATCAGAAGCGGCAATATCAAAGCAATAGGGGCAACGCTAGGACGAAGTATCGTGGAACACCTTAGAGGTACCCCGTATGGTGTCTTTGCCAAGGAAAGAAGCTAAACTTATAAAGGAATTTAATTTTCTTTCTCATTTTTTCCTGGCCTCTTTTTCAGGACGTGTATTTAAAAATATGCACACCAGGTGTGCAGTGTTGATCTTCACATTTTTTTACGGTTAAAAAATCGCGCATAATTAAGAAGTTAGGGTTTTTGTGATGATGATAACTTGTTTGTGGACCACTTTGACTGGGATAGATAGACTCCACCACCTATACTCAAAGACCACCTGGACTCCATTTATCTAGAAGTTTCTATTAACCACTTTCTACTGCACTGTGAAGGGAGATGGAAGGCAGAGAGAAGAATATCCAGTATCCCCACTACAGCTTTTCAACCATATTTTGAGACATGACATGAAATAACTTCATTAGCTGTGCCTTATACACTTAAGTAAAATTTTATTATAAACCTAAATTGAGAAAACTTAGAAAAGGTCAGGAGACGGAATTCAATTAGTCATTCACAAAGAGCTTTATTCCACGTGACAGAGACAGCATAGGTGCCTGCCAAGTAGCAGGTGTTCACATGGAGATGGTGTTACCATTACTTTGTCTAAGAAAGAGGAAAGCCTTGAAGATGGAAGCCCACTGTCTCCCTTTGTGAAGTTGCTTTGAATATCCAGAAACTCTTAGGAATGATTTCTTCCATGTGTTCCCATTGATTTCAGCTGTCCCTTTATTTGTGCCATCCAGACAGATTTTCTTGGGTAGCATGACCAGTCTTCAAGTAGCTGTGGAGAAGTTCAGCCATGAGCTTCTGGTCTCCAGCCTAGATCTGGGGCAGACTCCCTGGTGTGCATAGCAAGTGTTTGTCTCTGCACCTACGTTGCTCACAATCCCTGTGTTGCAAGGTATCAAGCAGAGATTCCATATGCTGTAGGGAGGGTTGATTCTAAGCTGAGACCCTCCCTTGGCTGATGGGAGAAGGTGCAAGGGAAGAACTCTGTGGAAAGCAAATCCAAGCATCCTTGTTAGCAGGTATAGAGGGAGTGAGGATCAGATGATGACAGCAACTTTCTAGGTGAGATGGCACAGGTGGGTGGGTGGGTGGTTGTCTCCCCTCTGAAGACAGGCTGAGGAATGGGTTGAAGGTAGGTGTTGTAGGGCAGGAAGAGATGAATGAAGGCAGTGGGCTTGGTTTGGAAATGAGGATCCCAAGTTGTTTGAGAACATGGGGGAAGATAACTTCCAGTTGGTCACACACAAAGGTCATTGAGGCTGAGTGAGGATAAGATGGAGGGGACAGCCTGCCTGCAGAAAGCTCCGCCACGTTTTCACTGGGGTGATGACAGAGAATCTGATGGCGAGTCTTTATGCAGAAGAGCAGCTGAGATGAGGAAGTGTTCTGCCCACCGCAGAGCCTGGAAAAGTTGGGTATGTGGGTGTGGATGAAGGAGGGGTTGTACTTCGTAGCCTTCCCCGTAGATCCTGACCTCCACATGTGCAGGAGCCGGTGGGAAGGGATTCCCCAACCCCTTGCCTCAGCTCTGACCTCTGACCTCCCACTGGCCCCATCTGTCATGAAGAGTAAATAGCAGGCTGTGTCAGAGGTCATCTTCTGGAGGCAGGGGAAGAGCCTCAGGGAGACTGGGATGGTGGACTTGGAATGGCATGTGGAAGGCAGCCAATGAGAGGATGTGAGGACACAGACAAGGAGGAGAAGTGCCAGCTCCTAGCCAAGGAGGGGGAGAACCTGACAGGTGGCAGCAGGGAAGACTAGTTGACATCCAGGAGCTAGTGGTTCTGTCGAAAGAGAATGTGCGGAGAAAGAAAGAATTGGCCACGACATTTACCTCACTTAATAGCAAGAGCTGGAGCTCAGTGGTAGAGCACTCGCCAGACACCATGCCCCAGGTTCGGTCTCCAGCATCACAGAACAATAACTCTGACAACCAGTGCATTTGGCCCCAATGCATCTGGCAAATCAGTCACGTAGGATTCTTGTCCACTGTGATTTCTCTTATGTGCCATGAAGTTATAAAGTTGGGAGAGGTTGCAAGACTGGGTCTGTGAAACTTAAGGTCATTATTTTTGTATCTGGCATGAAGAGAAGGTAGAACGTTTGCCACCCCAAGCCGTAGGTCTTGATCCGTACATGGCTTCTGGACCCAGTTGGAAGATTTGTGCCAGGATGGGCGCCATCACTGACATGTTACCTAGCAGAAGGCGGCCAGATCCCAGTCCCCTCTGCAGCCTCTTGGAGCCTGAGGTGGATGACACAAGAACAGGATGAGTATTCTCCATGCAGAAACTACCATGGGTTATTTTACATAAATAATGACAGCACTGGCCATGGATATTTCTGATATGAAATCAGGTCTGGCTATAAGTGAATGAAGAAACCCGATCCCTAAATAGAAGAGACTTTAATGGGAGAGAATACTGTCGGTATGTTTTGTAAGAAACACGTTGGATAGTAGCACTTGGAGTGAAGTGCATATGGGCCAGGAATGGTGCATAGCAAACATTCCTTTAGTGTCTGTTGAACTAAACCAAACCAAACTATAGATGCCATGAACTTGAGTCACATGGACTTTTCAAACAGCAGGAAAAGAAACTGTGTGATTTCTTGACAAAAGTTGAGCAACTTTTTTTTCCCCTGACTGTCTCCTTTTATTTCTTTTCCCCTTGTGAAATGTAACTTCATTAACTAGACAACTGCAATTAAAATTTCAGCAGGTCAGCATCATTACGTGTGCTCTTTGATGACTGGATTCTCACCTCACATTGCACACTTCCGTGTGTTCCCTGCAAAGTGTGGATGTACTCACATACAATATATAGTCATCGGTAGCATCCTGCCCAGGCATCCAGTTTTTTGGAGGTTTCATAACAGCCAATGATAGAAGATGAAACATGGTCTGAGTGGTTATTTCTTCTGGATATTTTGTGGTGTTACCAATTGCTCACTTTTATAAATGAACACAGAAGGTCTGTGAAGCCACAATGTTTCCTACTGACTTTGGAGAAGCTTCCTTAAGAAGTGTTTGGATTTCCAGTCATCAAATCACTAGACAGAAGCAGACGCTAGATACGCTAGAATCACTAGAGACAAAGCATTGTGATGCCCTCCTGGTGTAGTTAGAGACCCCTTTCCTATCACTGACTCCTAAACTGGCCTTTTGGTGATTATTGTGTTAATTTCTCTGCATGTATATCACAGCCTCAGCCTCAGCAAACATCAGTGTTTTTATCTTTAAGCCTACCTAATGCAAATAGTGCTAGCTCTGACTAAGAGGAAAAATAATCACGTGGTTTCAGGCCCATTATTTTTTGAGTCCAAAGTTTAAGGTGACAAATACTTCTTGAATGAAACTGAATTTGCCAAGGAAGCTTACAAAACTTGATTGTCAGGTCATTAGCTTGATCAGTTTCAGTCCAGTTTTGAACTGATGTAATACAACACAGCAGATGGGAAAGGCTAGCTATGACCTAATAGTTATATATGCCGTGAGACAAGGACATGATCAGACTGCTCTTAGAAGTGCGTGGTGTATACTCTACACGTGTGCCCAAGAGTTCACATTACAGAAATCACATGTGAGCACATATTGTCTGTGCTTTCCTCTTTTACTCTGGTGATGATGTGTTGATTTCCCATAGTTAGTCTTGATTGCATTTTCCTTCTCTTTACATTCCAACAATTCTTTCTCTTCTGTCAGGATTTTCTACCCATCTCTAATTGCTGGGAGTTTTCTCTCCTCTCATTTCTCCATAGTAATTCCCTGAAATGCTCTCATAAGTTTTCCACATGGATTCTGACCATCTTTTTACTTCTTAAATATTGGGTTAAAATTAAGTGAAGCAAATGCTCAAATATGTAAAGTTATTTGACTGTAAATAAATACCCAGATGGTCTTTACATATTTTTGCACTGTATAAAAATAGGTGAAGTCGGGCTGGGAAGGTGGCTCAGTGGTAGAGCGCTTGCCTTGCATGCATGAGGCTCTGGGTTCAATTCCTCAGCACCACATAAGCAAAAAAGAAAAAAAAACGGAAGTGGCACTGTGGCGCAAGTGGTAGAGCGCTAGCCTTGAGCTGAAGAGCTAAGGGACAGTGCCCAGACCCAGAGTTCAGGCCCCACCACCGGACCAAAAAAAAAAAAATAGGTGAAGTCTGCATATATATATATATATATATATATATATATATATATAATTTATATTTATATTTATATTTATTTATTTATTTAACTGTCCATACTCGATTCCAGATTAGGTAACAGATGCTCCAGATGTTCTGTAAACTTGCACAGCTACCTTTTATGTATGTGTCCAAGGGAGGTCCACCTTTGCAAGTGAATAGGTTTGATTCTCATGGGATCAGTTGACATTCATTCTTCCACCAAAGCAATCCTTAGAAAAATCACACTGAGCTGAGTTTTGGGCAAGCATGGATACAGGAAACAGGCTGAGCCATTAAACTGCAACTGAAGACTTCATTATTTTTATTTTTATTTTTCAAATGTATTGTTATTATAGAGGTGACGTACAGGAAGGTTACATTTACATGAGTCAAGTAATGAGTGCATTTCTTTTCATAGAGTCTTATCTGTTCCCTCCCTCTTTCCCTGTCCCTCCCTCCTGAATCTACCAGCAAGAGTTGTGTCATACACTTTCATCAGTGTTCAGTGAGCTCCATTGTGGCACTTTCTTACCTTTTTTTTTTTTTTTTTGAGTTTTGCTCCCCCCTTCTGAAGATAAACACATGAACTCACTGTTCATAATGCAGAGAAGTCAGAATCAGCAAACATTAAAAACTAAAACGATAGTTTCTATACCTAAGTCAATAAATTTTTATTCGGGGGGGGGGGGAGTTTAGCTTCCTGCTGTTTCTTCTTTGGATTGCAGTGTTGCCTGGTTCATTGGTTTTTCTAGAGTTGGTAAACTTCTTGTAAGATATGAGTTTTCAGAGCCAGTGAGGGTCATTCTCTGAAGTATTAAGTGAATATTACAAACATATTGCTATTTTATTGAAAATAATACAATAAGTTATATCTAAAATGATCCCTGCTGCTGACATACATCTCAGTCCACCACAGGTGACAGCCTAGGCTCTTGGTGATGTTCACATATTGAGCAGTCTAATGACATTCATTCATCTGTTCACTTGCTCATGAAATTATTTATAGGCACCCACTATGGCTATAAAGTTTTTGGCTGTACACTAGGAGCAAAACTAATTTACATAATGAATCTGTGCACCTTCGTTTATTTGACCCTAAAATGAATTTATAACGTTCATCAGGATCACCTAACAAGTTTTCTTCTATCAATCCTCCTCAGAAGATCAAATACGCTTGATTGCTTTTAATTTTTAGGAAAAAGATTTTTTTCCAAGGCTATAAAATTAGTAATTAAAATGCCAGCAGCTATAACTAGGCATGGCAAATTATGAAATTAGGTTCAGCAGAGCTACATGACACAATATCCTCTTGTCTAGTAGAGAGATAAATTTATCCCTAAAAACTTTGAGGTGTGGACTTAGGTTGAAGTGAAGATAAACCCACTGTTTCAGGTCAGACACTTGCTCCTGAAGAGAAAGAGGGATGGACTGTCAGGTACATGCTAGCTTTCCGTGTTCTGTCCTCCCAGTGAAAGAGCATCAGTCACCATCCGGCATGCTGTGGTTTCTGAATTCGTTCAGTGCTTCATAAGCACACTAATAGGTACAAAGAGACAAAGATCAGTATTAGAGCCTTTTGTCCAATTTAAGCTGACAGAGTTCCTTTATACTATTTTAAGGATTTTTTTGCATTGTTTATTAACGAACCCAGTGACTGTACTCTAACCCTAAACTAATTTTATTTCCATATACTGGAGCTAGATATGTTTAACCCCAAGCCCTGGGGATCTTCTGGTAAGGTAAATCTACTAGATTATCCAAGCAAGCTACTGAAACTGGCTATGGTACTCCAGTCTCCCAAGGCATCCATTGCTCAGCATATCTCTTTCCTCAGTAGCCATCTTTCAAATCCTGGAAAGATCTGGAGGAAAGCATAGTCAGGATGGTGACAGGTCACCCTCAGACAGCTTGTTGATGCTCACCCTTGGGAGGTGGGGCTGGGGGACCAGACAGGGAGGGGGACAAAGAAGTTCAAACAGATGCTGCTGTCCTCAGTGGTTTTCCTCTCTCTTAGAAATGTACCTGCCAGTCTGATGCAATAGGTTTGAAAAATAATACATATTCTGAGCTTATACTGAGCTGCGATGATTTGGGTTTCATTTGTGCCTCAGACAACCCGTGAGTGGCTCCTGTTACTGGATGTCCACTGAATGGAGACATGGGACTGTTGTGGAGTTCGGATAGAGTAGTTTTGGCCAGGTTGAGCTAGGCTGAGCTCACATTGGGCCCCAGGATGTATTATCTCTGCCCAAGGTGCCTTGAACCCTCTGTCCCTGCCCCTCAGTTTCCCAAGTGAAGGGCTTATCATCGAGAACAATTATGTCCAGCTGATTGCTACTTTTTCCAGACCAAAATATGCCTGTGTTTATGTCTTGTCTTTTCCTCAGAAAATCCCTCCCCAATAAAATTAACATGAGAGCTGCTATTTTTTCATCTTTATGAGGACTGAATCTTCTTCCCATCATTTTTTAAAAAATTGATCTTAAGGACAAAACTAATGAAGTGACTCTTCTGGCATTTCCAACACTAGGCCCCGAATATAAATGGATCACTAAGCATCTTCTGCCTTATACCGGAATTCTTTTTATTTTTTAGAAACAAATAGGTCCATACTGTTTGCAATCTGGTGGGGAATCACATCTTTCCTTTTTTCCCCAGTTAACTGTGTCTGGATGCTGACCTAATTTCTGTCAGAGATTTGCCACATGCCAGTCTCCAGGACCGTCTATCCCAGAATGAGATTGGAGAGTCTGGGGAGTTGCATGGGGACCATTTCCCAAGTGCCCCCTCACAGTAAGTGTAGGTGAGAGGAAAGCTGGAATAAATGGGAGAGACCAAAGGAGTCCGAGAATCTAATCTGAACAGAGAGACCCTGACTAGGATTGGCTGGCTAGTGACTGAAAACACCAACTCTCTTGTCTAGACTGAAGGTTTTTGAATTATACTTGCAAATTTCTTAGGCCTCATGATGTTCCTTGTGCTTTGCCTAGTGGTTGTCTCTGCCTTCCTCTACCTGGGGCAGAACCATCAGGTGGTGAAGGACATGTAGAATGGCTGGTGTAAGTATAGGCCTTAAATCTCCCTAATGGCTTCTTATTCACTGCATCATTCTCTACCATCATTACATTAAAATTTTGAAATATAACAAAGCCTACTAATGTCCTTGCCTAAATGAACTTTTATTGCATTATTCTTTTAAACACATTTATATTGATTTCAACCCTAGGATGTTTCCTTAGTGGTGAAGAATGAATTACTCCTTGAAACCGTAACCAAAGAAAATACTGGGATGTGAAACTTACATGCTATCTATAAAATTGCCACCATTCTTGCCATCTGTAACATACAGACAGATTCAAGTAAGGCTGGTCAGGGCTTTATTGCAAAGGCCCCATCTAGCTAGAGATGGACTTACACTTTATGAACTAAGAATAGATTCTTCTTTGGCGTGGTAAAGCTAACTAGGCGATGGACATGTCCGTTGGAGGCATCTTTGTGTTATCTTTACAGCTATAGAATGGTGGAGTCCATTTCTGTACTTGACTGTAATGAGCCACGAAGGCTGAGTTTCTTCTGCACTTCAGAGGACTGCAAAGGGATAGGAAACGAGACACCTTAGGGTCTCCAGGAAGGATCGGGTTTCCCATGGAATCAAAATGCATCCCCACAGATGTCCTCCATTGTAGCTCTTCCCGAACGGTACAATCATCATGTGAGAAAATCTTCCTCTGGAATTTCTCACCTACTTGCAGCAATATCCACTCCTGGCACAGAGAGCTAGATGAGCTGCAGGCTTGACTGAATTTGTCCAGATCCTCAGAAGGCGCATTGTGCTCCGTGTTGGCTAGCCATTCCACTGAGGTTCTCTAGGTTCAGCACTCATCACCAAAAGGACAATTCGGAAACCTGTTCCCCAGGAATTTCTGCACTATATCAGGTGGTCACATGAAGACAGCAGCCCTCTGCTGACACCTGCATCTCCGTAGCTCTGCTGTGTGAGTAACAACACTGGCCCTTCACAGCTTTTATTTTAGTCCTGTGTGAGAAAAGTCAAGTAGAATTGAGGAAAGAAGTGGCCTTAGAATGTAAGGGATTAATTAGCTGGTAAGCTGCTAGTGGCCCACACCTGTAAACCTTGCTACTCTTGAGGCTGAGATCTAAGTATCACCATTCAAGGCCAGCCAGGATAGAAAAGTCTATGAGGCTCTTATTGCCAGTTAATCAGCAAAAGTCTGGAAGTGGAAGTGTGGCTCAAGTGGTAAAAAGCCTGCCTTAAGAAAAATAAGCCAAGTGAAAGCAGCAGGCCGTGAATTCCAGCACCACATATTAATTTTTAAATGTGTATAATAAGATGTATGTTTTCTCAAATGCTTCTGTTTCAATAGCAAGGTTAAATACTTATACCAAAATCATCAGTTGTCACTAAAGACAATGTAAAATGTGGGTTTGTTCTTGAGGCATTTTCTGGGCAGGACATCTTTTTTGTTCTTATTTCTGTTTGTGTTGAAATTTTCAGGTTAGGTGTGAAGGATTTTTCTAGGGCTTCATTAGTCAGTAGTGATTTAAAACATGGATTGGATCAGTTGACTTTACTTTGAGAACATATACACACTCTTGTTTCATTTCAATAAGAGAGAAAAAGAGATGCATGTAAGCAGGGAATTTTAAAAATGGAATTAAACTCATATGATGGCCCAAGTTTTATGTCTGAGTGTATCTGTGGAAATGTCAGTTATGTAAACATTTTCATGTCAGCAGACACTAAGAGAAACAGTGTGTTCACTTCGTACTTACAGGCTACATGCCTTTCTTCCTAGTGAATTCTCTTTCCTATTTCTTCCCCTGGTAGTGGAAGAAAAGGCCCTGAACTGTAAGGTATAAAGAAAATTGACCACAATTGAACTAAGTCTGAGATTTTTAATAACTGTATTTACAAACAGGTTAAAATACCAAGTGTAATAGGTCCACCCATTCTTTAATGTTTGCCTTTGGTCGTGCAAAATCTTATAGCTTTATGGTTTTATGTGTTTAATTTATTGTGTGATTCCAAAGCTAATTTTATTCCAGTTAATGATGAATTACAAAAGTCTGGAGTAATGGTTCTCACATAAAAATATTTCAAGTGATTTTACAACATTTTTCCCCTCCCATCACGTGTGAATACAATTTTTGTTATTTTTATAGAGGATGGAAGTCATTTATGGGATGCTTGTGTTCGAAGAATAATCTGATGATTATATAATTCGCCTTTCATCGAATAATCTCCTGATATGGTATTAAAGTGAGGGCTTCTAATTGGAGCCTCGTATGCTTTGCTAGGAGAAGCTTCTCTTTGGGGTGTTATGAGTGTGAAATTAATATTCATTTCTCTAAATAATTATGGGAACATCAAATCTGGAAAACTACAGTAAACTACATTTTTGTAAGCACACTTGGAGTTGGAACTGCCGAAAAGGATTCCATCAGAGTGTCTGTGGAAGAAGCTGATGTTAGGGTTGGATTTCCCATCTGTCTCTGAGGTCTGACTATAAGCAAGCAAGCAAGCAAGAAACCCAGAATATTCGGTCAGAAAATGCTTGCTTTACTGAAGAATATGAAGACACATGTAGGAAATGAAAAAAATACATGTGAAGAAAGATACTTTTATCTTCATATTAGTGTGTTTTAACTCTTCTAAAGCCAGTGTACCCCCTCCAAATTAGCTTCTGTCATCAGAGAGAACTGGAGAATTCAATCATGTTTATAGAGATTTTCCTCCCGTCGGTTCAGCTTCCTTGCCTCTTTGGTGTGAAATATGTGACTCATCATCTACGGTTTTTCTCATTTGATACTTATCCTTTAAGAAGATTGCTTATGAAGTATTTGCTTGTAAATGACTGCACATCATGACCTTTGGGTACTAGGAGCCATGTGCAAGATCAAACCTGTCAAAGTCACCATTGGTTCTTTCTAGAACCCTCCACTTAGTGATTGGTATCTTATATCACTGAAGAATAAATTGCATGACTCCACACAATTAGTATAAAATAGAAAAAACTGTGAAATCACTTTAACTCCTTCTATTTTACTTTACTTTCTCCTTTGAAAATGAACATCAGGCCTAAAAGAGTTAAACAACCCACGCATTTTCTGCTAGGTACAATGGGTCCTGCAAAGGATAAACAAGACATTAGGAGAGACAGACATTTTATACACAACTGTAATAAAAAGAGTGTCTTGAATAAATGAGGAGTATATAAAATACTAGGGATTTATAAAAGCGGAAGCAATTAATCTGTACTGGAAGGAGCAGGAAGGAGCATGCCAGAGTTGCTGGGACTTGAAAAGTAGGCAGGACTTTGTCCAGGAAAGAATTCAAGTACAACAGCTAGAATAGGAATGAAAAGGATGGTAAGGTTGGAATGGGAATTTGATGGCGGGGGGGGGGGGGAGATATCAACTAGCTTAAATAATCACAATTTCAGCTGGATACAGAATATAAAATGTGTGATACAAAGAATGAAGAACACATTTTTAAAAGCCGAGAGGGCATTATATCTGCTCTAGTGTCCCTAAGATTCCAGGGCCTGATTGAAGGAGTGTCAGAAGAAAAGAAGTGTCTATGATGTTACAGGGTTGGGTTGGATGGTGATTTGTTTGTAGAGCAGATGGCAAGAGGAAAAACAAGAATTCTAGCAAGGTCTTTGGACATAGAGACAGATGGTTTCTCAGATGAAGCATGATTGATCATGATTTCCTTTTTTTTTTTTAAACCATAGACCTCTGGATTTGTCAAAGAGGAACAAATCGTAGATTTTGGAAACATTATCTTTGGGAGGGGTCACTGGCTTCAACCTCAAGGTTTTGCCCTTGTGAGGCAGGTGCTCTACCACGTGAACCATGCATCTAGTTCCTTTTTTTTGTTCTGGTTATTTTGAGATAGGGTCTTTTTTTTTTTTTCCTTCATTAGCCTGGACCTCAGTCCTTCTTTTCACTTTTCCTCTCATAACTGGGTTAATAGTTTTAGCTTTTTCTCTTTTTGTTTTTGGTCCAGGCTAGACTAGAACTGTGATCTTTAAAAACTCTATCCCGCCCATAGCTAGGATGACAGGTGTGAGCCACAGGCACCTAGCGGAGAAGGGATCATCTTAATGAATGATAATCCATCATGATATCCAAGAATATGGGAAAGCAGGGGAAGCTGAACCATGGATATTTGAGATAATTTTTTCCCAAATCTTATCTACTTTAGCAGAGGTTAAGAAATGAATGCAGAGGCAACACCAGGTGATTCCATACTTGTGATGTTGATGATAATGGTTAAGTACTTACTCTTGTCAGGGACCCGGCTAAGTACCACTCAGTTACCTCCAAGGTACCCTGATGCGTTAGACTATATTATGATGCTATTGCTACTAATGGAAAGGACAAAGGCGTAAGGAACCTAACAGACTGACTAGCTCAGGCCACTCTGAGGAGTAAATGAAGTGATCTATTAGGCAACAATGCGGCAATGCATGCCTAGGAGAGCCAATCTCCTGAAGTAATATTAATTATGAAGAAGGCCATTTCAGCCTTCTTTAAGTAGAGGAAATGGTACCAATCAAAACATCCATTTAGAATGGAACATGATTGGGCAAACACATGATCTAAGAGAAGATGTAGAGGGATGCTAGCAATGTTCATTTCATTGCATGGAAATTGCTCACCTAATACTGAAGAAAGTGAGCAGGTTGCAAACTTATGTGCATTAAATAGATAAAAAATAAGGTATTAAGGAAAAAAAGAGAGGATATTTTGTTGTTGATGGCATCCTGGGGAAGCAGGCCTTTAAGTGACTTTCTGATCCCTTTCAGTTTTTCCATATTTTACATATCTTATTTAATTGAAATTAATTTATCAGCATGTATGGATGCAATCATTTTTCATCAAAACTAAAATTCGTTGAGCATTTTTAACTGTTCACTACAGTATTTCACTTAGATTCCTTTTTTTAAAGCTATTTTTAACTTAGATTGGAATGTAATATATTTTTCTTTCAGAAATAAACAAGGACTGAGAACTGTGCCTGATATTAAAATTTGTTATTTAAAAAGTCTTTAGATTTATTTATATAGAAAATAAGAAACAGGATTAAGTTGAAGTAGCTTTCACATGTTGATTTCTATGTATATTTTCTTATAATAACCCAAGGATTTATGGAGGTAGAGCAAGAATGCAGAGGAAAAATTCTGGAAGAGAAAAATATGCATGTTTTTGTATTTTCTTTTCTTTCTTCCTTTTTGCTTTTTGGTTGTTTGTGTGGCTTGTACTCGGGCTGGCTGCTGTCCCTGAGCTCCAGGGCTCAAGACTAGTGCTCTACCACTTTGAACAACAGCTTCATTTCTCGTTTTCTGGTAGTTAATTGGAGATAGAGTTGCACTGCCTGAGCTGGCTTTGAACTGCAATCCTCAGATCTCAGCCTCCTGAGTAGCTAGCATTATAGTCGTGAGCCACCAGCATCAGCTTGTATTGTTTTTCTTGATTAAACACTTGGATGCCAGACACTCCACCTTTACCACCACCACCAAGGAAAAAAACAAATGCATAACATTACTGCAGATGTTTTCAATCCAGATACAAAAAGAGAGCTTAACAATGGCTTCCATTTATTGAGAAGCCGCCATTGGAGTTGGCCTGATGAACTGGAGTGTTTTTCTTGGCATCCACATCCCTTTCAATGTCTTGCTGATTTGGGACATTCAATAGTAGATCCAAACCTGCCACATTGCTGGGTCTGCCACCGAGTTGTGTCCCTAAGAAACACAGGCTCCATGTTAAGCTGACCTGGGTTCTTGGCTGGGTCTTGCTGTTGGCTCTGGAAGAGCATTCAAATTCACCAGCCTTGGTAGCTCGATTTGTAACTGAAGGCCATACTTTACAAGATGATTTAGGAAGGCAGATAAATGAGACACGGGGAAAAGCTTTAACAGAGGTGGTGCCTGGCACAGCATAAATATGTAAGAAATGTGCATTGTGCAAATCAAACACTGTTCCAGATATTGTCTATTCTGCACTTGGTTCGAAAACATGGGCCATTTTCTTACATCGTTTGCTTTCAAGATTAAAGAGTTATGGAAGTTTGGTCCCTGACTACATTATTAATTTTAATTTAAAAGTATACAGAGTAATGTGGTTGGTAAATTATTAATATGTTTCTTGGGTATCTGTCACATATTTCATTAAAGAGTTTCTCAAATTGAATGCATTATTATGTCAGAGTATTGAAGAATGTCATATTTGTTATGAGACTTGAGTGAAAATAACTGATTTCTTAAAAATATGAATATTTGGCTGGTACTCTACTACTTGAGCCACACCTCCAGCCCCTAAAATGGAGGGAGGAACGGTAAGCAAATAGTCATTATATTCAATCTCTCTCTCTCTCTATATATATATGCATATGTATATATGAATAATTTCTAGAGTTTGTAGCATACATTCAGCCCAATTTTGCCTCACTATGAGAAAAGGTTTCTTCTGTATCCACATTGAAAATGGCATATTAACAGATTTCTCACTTTGTGACAAAAGTATAGTTATTATTACAAGAAAATTTTAAAAAGGAGAGAGATTATTGCTGATCAGCATCATTACAAAGCATCTAAGTAGTTTTCTTACAAACAAATAACTACTTTTTACCACCCTGGTTATTAACCAAGAAACCAGATGTTAGAGGGTAGGATTCATGTAAAAAGTTCAGTTCAAAAATTTTAATATGGACAGCTAAAGACCTTCCTAGGCTTAAAATATTAGGATTTGAGAATCTTCAATGTTACAGCATTTAAAGGTGAGGACTATGAGACCCAGCTAGAGGAGAAATAAGCTCTGCTTATTATAACCGTTTGTTACCATAAAAGCATAAACTGAAAGGTAGCAATGACGGGTGAGTGTAATATATTACATTAAATAAACTTGTCCCGCAAGCAGCATACGGAAAGCCCTGTTTACATTACAGTAAGCTGCTTTTTGCTGCATTTACAATTCTGCTGTGCAAATAAATTAGGAGAACTTGGGACTTCAATGTAGTTTATCTGATCAAGCCTTGAAGACGTGATTGCTACAGTTTCAGCCTGGTGAGGTTTATTTAAGTATTTGGGAGCATTATAATCAACTAAGTCTTTTATAAGGTACGTTCATTATAGCTGATCGTTCAGCTAAAAGAATGAAAGGAATTACTGAGAAATTATGTTAAGTGAAGTACGTCAGGCCCAGAAGGGCAAGGAATGCATGTTTTCTCTAGTGTGTGGAAGTTAGATCAAATTTATAATTATACAAATAAATGCAGATGAGGTTGTTTGTACACAGATGTAACTCAAGTATGATATATGCTGGGGGAAATTCAAATGGTGTAATTCCTCAGAAACACTAACTCACAGTCCAACAAAATGAATACCAGAAAGTTGATACTTGAGCTTAGAGGGAGGGGAAGGATAAAGGGTGGGAGTAGGTGAACAAAGAGAGGAAGTAGGGAACTAAGAAAATTGAGGGCTGGTCTGGGAAGGTGGCTCAGTGGTAGAGCGCTTGCCTTGCATGCATGAGGCCCTGGGTTCAATTCCCCAGCACCACATAAGAAAAAAAAGCCAGAAGTGGCACTATGGCTCAAGTGGTAGAGCACTAGCCTTGAGCTGAAGATCTGAGGAACAGCGCGTAGGCCCAGAGTTCAGGCCCCATGACCGACAAAAAAAAAAAAAAAAAAAAAAAAAAAAAAATTGAGGAGAGGAGCTGAGAGGGAGGGAGGAGGAGGGGGAATGATGAAAGGAATGACAGCAATCAAGATACAGTGCACTTATAAACTAACATGTTAAGCGGTAACCCATTTGTACAACTACTTAATGATAATTAAAAAATATATATATTTAAAAAACCCAAACAATAGGACCCAACATATATTAAACTGTAAAAGGAGAGGAATATGGAGGCCATTTTATGAACTAGAAGAACACATTCAAAATGAGAGAATGAATAATACAGCAAATTATTTTTATACTCCTTCCTACAAACTGATGTAGTACTCAGTGTTTAACACAGGGCCTCAAACAAACTACCCCTATGAGTCCAGGAGAGGAGAAGAAAAGAGAAGAGAGAGAAGGGGGGGGTAGGGGAAGAGAGCACTTAAATTCAAGTCCTTCCTGTGGCTTTAGTTTGGCAATTTCTTAGGCAGTATTAAGAGAAATGAACTCAAGCTCTTGAATTCTCCTAACTTACCTTGGAATCAAAGGATGCAGTGGGCATCCTGGGATGATTGTTAGTAGAACACACAGCATGCCCCTCCAAACCTGTATTTTGTACCCACAGATCCTACTTGTCTTAAATGTGTCATGGCTGTGCTTTTGTTCTTGTTCCCTTTGTGAAGAAAGATTGTGACCCTTTCTCTGGGGCTTACCATTTTTCATCTCACATGTCCCCACTCTTCTAAAATCTTTCCCCACAGCTGGTAATTTATTTCCTTTTCTTTTTTAGGTGAGTGGAAGACAGTACTAGGGTTTGAACTCAGGACCTTCTTCTACTTGCTGGGATGGTCCTCTACCACTTGAACCATACTTCAATCCTGACTTGTTGTGTTTTTCTTGGAGATGGAGTATAGAAGGCTTCTCTGTTGGATCCTTCTGCTCTCAGCCTGATTAGCTAGGTTTATAGACATAAGCCACTGGCTTCCAGTCTTTTAAAGGTGAAGTACAGAGGGGTTACAGCTACATACATCAAGTAATTGAGTACATTACTTTTTTTTTTTAACAGTGTCACCTCTTCTCTCAATTTCCCCCAGGTTTTTGCCCTCTCGTTTGCACCCCTCCCCCAAGTTGTATGGTTCATTTTCAACATAGTGTCTATTGAATATTATTGCTGCATTTGTTCATTCTTTTGCCATTTCTGTGCTCCTCCTTGCCCTCCCCAAAATAGATAAACTTATAAGTACAAGACAGAAAGTCCAGAAATCAAAAACAGTGACAAAGGAGAAAAAAAAGCAAAATAACAAAAAAAATCCTCTTGTTCTTCCTTCTCAGAGTTCATTTCAGTAAACATCACTTTATATCATCATGTGCACATAGCTATTGAGCCTTTGTGATCCTCTCTTAAGATTATCCTCCTTTGTTCTCCTTTAGAGTCCTATTTAATTTATCATATCCAAGTGTCATTTTTTTGTCTTTTATAATCCATTGTGTTTACTCGTAGATTTATAGGTTCATGCTAATTACAAATGAGGGAAACCATGCAATCTATGTTTCTTTGGGTCTGGCTTACTTCATTTAATATAATGTTATCCAAGTCTTTCCATTTCCTTAGGAAAGGTGCACTATCATTCTTCCTGATGGAAGCACCACATTTGCTTGATCCATTTATCCTTTAAGGGGTATCTGGGTTGATGCTATATGTTGGCTATGTATCCTTTAAGGAATATCTGGGTTGATGCTATATCTTGGCTATGGTAAACAATGCTGCATTGAACATGGTTGTGTTGGTAGCTCGTGTGGCCTTGTTTGTAGTTATTTGAGTAAATGCTCAGAGTGGGATTGCTCATAGGGGAGCTCTCCTCCATACTGCTTTCCAGAGTGGTTGAATAAGTTTACACTCCCACCAACAGTGCAGTAGTATTCCCTTTTGGCCACATCCCTTTTGGCATTTGCTATTGTTAGTTTTCTTGATAACAGTCATTCTAACTGGGGGAAATAGAATCTCAGTGTTGTTTTGATTTGCATTTCTTTTCTGACCAGAGATGTTTAACATCTCTTCAGTGTCTATTGGCCATTCTTTTTAAAGTCTCTCTAGATCTTTAGCCCATTTATTAATCGGGTTGTTGTTTCTTTGATGGTTTGTTTTATGGGGGGAGGTTAATTTTTTGAGCTGTAAGTATAATTTTAGATATGGGACCTTTTCTGTTGCTATTTTAAAAAACATTAATGATAAAAATATGATAAGTATTTTGGATAAACACAGACAGGTAAAAAAGTGACAGTAAATATCAACAAAACTCCACGAATAGAATAAGGATAATCAGTAGTACTTTATATACTTCTTTCTTAATTAGTATTTGCAAAACTGTAATATTCTCTAAAAAACAAGAAGAAAAATAACTAAAATCGGTAGATGATTTGTCTACTTCATACACTTTTCCCCCTATATTTAATACTTAATCATGTGATTTCTTTCATGTCTTTCAGTATTCATAGAGAATATAGTTTTGCGATTTTTCATGTGAATCCATCACAGACATAAAACATAATTAATGTAATAGTTGATCTCTTTTAGGCCATCACATTTTAGCATAACAAATTCAATCGTTCCTTTTGCGTTGCCATCACAGCTATTTTAAATAATTTGCTTTCATAAGCAAAGCATTAAGACATCCTTATAAATAATTCTTGCACACATCCAGTGCTAATTCAGTAAGACAAATTCCTAGAAGAATTCCTGGGCATGTACATTTTTAATACTCTGGAAGCCTCCTGCCAAATGGGCCCTCGGGGAGATTGCGTCATCTTGCTCCTGTGCCAGGTCTGCCTTCGGGGCCACGTTTCCACGATGCCGCCTCTGCAGAAGCAGGGCTCCTCAGCCTGTGTCCTGATGATGTACTCAGGGGTCCCTCTCCCCCTCGGGGCTGCACAATCCCCACCCCAGTGGCAGGAGTCACACCCTCCCCCTCATCATTTTGAACCCCAAACCCTAGCTAGGAGCCTGCCATGTAAAGAAGTGCAGAAGGAATTGTGTGTTTTCCTAATTTCCTTCTGATCCATCTCCATACTCTTCTATAAGCAGATTCTTAATCATTGATATGGAGGACAGGGGATTCCACCATTTCTGTTACAGCATTAAATAACCTGTGATTTCAGTATATTTGTTTTAGGTCTGTCTTTGATCTGGCTTAGGTCAAATTTTCTATCCATTGTTAATTAGATATAGAATGAATATAATTATTCATATTAAAGATTGAGTTTATTATGTGATTTATGTATACTATGTAATTATAATATATAATATTGCATAGTATAATATATGCATAATATTTATGTAATATGTAATCATATATGATTACAAAATATGTAGTATACATTATATATAATATATAGTAAAAAATTAGTATATTATATAATACATAACATATATTTATATAATAGACATATATTTATATAATAGACATATAATTATAGTTATGTAATATTTACATCATATAATATAAAATATATATTACATTAAAATTTACATATAATTATATAGTTGTATAATATATGATAGTGATTATGTATAATTATATATGTTGTACAATATATGCTAGAGATTATGTAATATATTGTATATCATATATCATGTATATTATACAACTTTATATAATTATATAATATATAGTACATATAATATAAACATATTTTATGTAATTTGTTAGTGGTGCTGAGGTTCTCATGTTGCTCTGTGTACCTTTTGGGTAACAAGTGCTTATCTTCTTAATGCACACATGAGCTGTATAGTCAGTTCCTGTCATGTAGAACTTTTCACTGTCAACAGTTTATCAGCCTCTGTATCTCTTTTTGCATTTCTTAACTACTCTTCTCAAAGGAGGCTTGATGGGTTGCTTATGAAATAGAACAATTGTAGAACTGATCCTAAATGTTGCAGTGATGAATAGATACAGTTAGTATCCAAGTGAGGAGTTCATTTTTAAATTTGAGCATTGCCTATTATAGACCCAAGAAATACTCAGTGAATCAAAAGATGACTCCAGAGTAGCCTGAATTTGAAGGAAAATAAAAACAGCCTAGAATTAAATTGTTAAGTACTATCAAAGATGCCAAGACTATTTTGTCAGGTGGTGAGTACTTAGGCAAAGAGATGATAAAATCAAGAGTGTGGAGAGCCAGGATCAGGCTGACCAGAGGAGTCAGAACCTGGGCTGTCATGCCAGTTCACTGCAGCTCTGTGCCTCAGTTTCCCCACAGTACTACTATTGTGCCAGAGCAGAAATAGTGTCCACTTCACACACCTCTCACAGGTAAAGTATATTGAAACATGTAAAGCACTCAAAACAGGGTCTGGAACACCCTATTTTAATTATTAGATTTTCTAGGTAGGGATTTCAAGGTTCAATTAAATCTTAATAAATTTACCTCAGTAACCAGTAAGAAACATCTAACCAGGGAGGAGGAAATAAGTTCAGAAACCATTACTTTTGACAGTGAAGCATACTTGGATTCAAAATAAATTGATAATGTTTGAACTATGCACATACATAAAATATTCCATCTTATTCCAATAAATACTAGTACATTTTAATTGAATACTCTTATTTTTCACATGCCTATTATAACTTTAATAAATTCATTTGTTGAATGACTAAAATGCAGTATATCTGGAAATAAAAGAAAACATGCAATTTAAACAAACTACTCTGTACCAATATTTGTTCTCATGCAACATTGCTGTTCAAATATACTTTTATGAAGTCTTTAAAAATGGTATTTACCCATTGCTCATTATTATGTGCTTTAAATAGATATGCGATTGTTATAACTCAAATGCTGCACATTCTATCCTCATTTAATGACCACTTATAAGAGAGAGAGTACACGAGAAAATGCCTGTGAATACGTTTCAGTTATTTAATTTTGTCCTATAAAGAAGCTAAGTTGTAATTTATTTCTGTGAAGAGCTTATACTCTGTGTTGTTAAACAATTATTTCTATTACATAGCCACATGAGCAATAGAGCAGTACAGAAATAAGTAACTGAGGCTATACTGTTAAAAACTTCAGAAATTGTAGCAACAAAGCACTCCATGAAATCCAGATTTTGAAGGTGGTTTCCTGTTTTAAAACTCCCTCCCTAACAACCAGTACCTATAAGGTGTTTTCCAGTATTTCCAATATCAATTTTTTTTAATTTTATTTTATTTTATTTGTGAACATACTGTACAGAGGAGTTACAATTACGTGGGCAGGATAATGCGTACATTTCTTACCAAGCATTGCAGCCTCCTCCTTTGTTTACCCTTCACATCCCTTCCCAGCCTCCCCCCTCCCCCCAATCCCAATCCTTCTCCTTCCCCCCCCCCCCCCCCGCACCGACGTTGTAAAGCTCTTTTTGGACATGACAACTTGTACTTCTCATTGTTGCAACAGGTCCACCTGTATCCTTAAACAACTGGTTATTTCCCATCTCCTCCACAAGTTATACTGACATCAAATCTAGTGAAAGCAGGGGTTATACTGTGGGGGAGGGACATACAAAGCAACAAAGAGATAATCTTATAAATGCATTAGAAACACATGCATGAAAGAAAAAAAACATTAAAATACACATCTAAGGGTTCATTTTCCTGACATCACATTATCTGACCTTTTCCGCTTGACTCATACATATACTAGATATTACAAATAAGGGAAACCACGGGACCTATGTTTCTTTGGGCCTGGCTTACTTCACTTAATATAATTTTTTCCAAGTTTTTCCATTTCCTAACAAATGGTGCAATGTCATTCTTTCTGATGGAGGCATAGAATTCCATTGTGTATATATACCACATTTTCTTGATCCATTCATCTACTGAGTGGCATCTGGGTTGGTTCCATATCTTAGCTATGGTAAATAATGCTGCAATAAACATAGTTGTACTGGTAGCTTTAGTGTGGTCTTGTTTGTAAACATTTGGGTAAATGCCCAAAAGTGGGATTGCTGGGTCATAGGGGAGTTCTATGTGAAGTCTTTTGAGGAACCTCCATACTGCTTTCCAAAGTGGTTGAACAAGTTTACATTCCCACCAACAATGAAGTAAGGTTCCTTTCTGTCCACATCCCCTCCAGCATCTGTTGTTGTTAGAGTTCTTGATTTTTGCTGTTCTAACTGGAGTGAGGTGATATCTCAATGTTGTTTTGATTTGCATTTCTTTTATGGCTAGGGATGTTGAACATTTCTTCATGTGTCTATTGGCCATCCTTCTTTCTTCTTCAGAGAAGTTTCTCTTTAAGTCTTTCGCCCACTTATTTATTGGGCAGTTGTTTCTTTGAGGATTTGTTGTTGGGGGGTTTAATTCCAATATCAATTTTGACTGTAGCTAACTGATTTCTGAGTGTTGTAACACAGGAGTCTATTGGAGTCTATTGCCTGATATCTGATAACGGGAATATTAGTGACATCAAGGCCTCTGCCAAAGGTGTTATAAATGGAAGCCGAATTCTAGTTCATATCAGATACAGTAAAATGAAAGCCATTCCTATTCCAGAAAGCAGTGAACAGTGAAAAGAGCAAAAGACAAAAAAAAAAAAAAAAAAGCTTATTGGTTAAGTGCAGGGAGGCAGTAAGAGAGAACAGAACAAGAACCCCAAACCTCAGTGTGTACCCTCATGATTGCATAGTCGTGAGCATAGCTTGGCCTCTGTGTTCTGGGACTCAAGACAGGGAGAAAGTGTTCCTGGAACCATTTTCTACTCCAGCCTTACAAGTTGATCAGACATCATGGTGAGCTCAGAGTTACAAGTGAGCATGGATTTATCCTATCTTCAGTGGTATGGTAGCAAGAGCAGAGCTAAAATGCCTGGCTTAAGAAATGGATTAATTTGACGAATGTGACTTCTAAAAGTATACCAAGCCCTACAGCAGTGCCTGTACTCATATCCTAAATGGCACCACCTCTTGTCATGGTGATGCCCCCAAATGATTGTGCATGTGCATCTTAAGCCGTGCCAGACCAAACGTGCCTATGTGTATGTTCACAGGACAGGCGTGGATGTGTGCAAGAGCAAGTTCAGCTATTGAAAATAGAACGATGCTCGTAGAGATAAATTATTCACCCTATAAGACGATAGGGCATCAATTATGCATTCCATTAAACAATCTTGGAGTCTGCAAAGGTTCTCGGAGTGTTGCTCAGTCTCCTGAGGGGTCTGACTATGCCAGTTCAGAAGCAGTCCGGAGGCGGATTCACATGAGCAAGGGACGGGGAGCTGAGTGCCTGAGAAGGAGGAAACAAGGGACTAAGGATACTCAGCGAGGAATTCGAGGTTGAGCTGTGGGACTCACACCTGTGGTGTGGAGCAGCGCCGTGGTAAGGACTCACACCTGTGGATGGCAGAGCCTCACTTTGCAGCCGGGCTGGGTTGATGGGCAGCAGATAGTGCAATCAGAGGAAAAATAAACCTCACGTTTCCTTGCACTTTTAACGCTCACAACACTTTCGCTTGCCACACTGGGGAATTGCCCACACACATCACACAGTTCCTCAAATGGCACTCAGAGTCCCACACTTGGATCCTATCAGACCCCTCTGCCTGGAGTAAGAGTCACATGGGACAGTGTGCAAGCTGGCCTCCATGTGAGGCCGGACACATAGGTGCTGCAGTGGAGCTAAATTGGGGGTCTCCATGACCCCTTTCATTGGTTGATTATTTCTAGAATGACTCAGAACTTGGAGAAGTACTTTTCTTAGTTTACCTATTTATTATTAGGAGGAGGAGGAGGAAGAGTAATATTTCATTAACCTCAATTATTTGCTCAAGGGTTTCCTTTTAACATGTCCGTTTATGTGTACCCGTGAATGAAATCACATGTCAGCATTGTTAGGCTGAGCGAGACTATGACTCAGTTCAGCGTTTCTCCCTCTCTTGTTTCTCAGAGAGGAAGCTGAAGATGAACGCGGAGGCTGCTATCTTCATGATGATGTAGTCGTCGAAGTACATACTGCAATTATGTCAGGGATCTAAAACACCCACCTAGACTCTTCTCCAGTGCTGTAGAGGTTTTACTTCCATGATCTGTGTGCAGCTTTCGTATTTGTGAAGAACAAAAGCAGGTGTTGACACGGGGAGGCAGGTAGAAGGAAGCCTGCGACCTGTGTAGAACTCAGCCAAGACCCTGGAAGCCAGGACATGATAGAGTTCCATACTATGGTATCCCAATGAAACACGCTCACTATGAAATTGCTATAACTGCTTGAGGATGGCACTGATGGATGTGAAGGGAAATGAAGCAATCTGAGTGGAAGACTGTAAGTGGAAATAGAGGATAGGATTGAGTAGGCTTAGGGGTGGGGACCTAGACTGAACTGTCTCTGCCAATGGTTTTATACTTATCCCTGCCAGGAATAGAACTGTCCTCGGGTGAGTTAGTGGAGAGTAATTAAATGTCATCGGTTTTGCCCTGTGTTACCTGGCCAGTGTGAAGGCTGAAGATGTCCAGCCTCAGTGTAAACCGGGTTCTCAGAGAGTACCTGTGACGACTGAATGGAGAAGGAAACAAGTAGAAACCTTGGTTGCTTAGGCTTTGTGGCCACTGGCTCCAGGAATCCTGGGGAAACCCAAATCCACACACACTTGTGTCTCTTATGTGAAAGGGCTTCCCATCTGTGATGCCCTGTGTCCATCCTCCCCCACACATATTTTAAACCATCTCTATGCTACTTCTACAATGCCTAATATAAATGTAAATACTGGGTAAATCTGCTATGCTATATTGTTCAGGAAATCATAGCAAACAAATTATCTGTGTTCAGTGCAGATGCAATAGTTGTTCAAAAGTTTCCTTCCACGAGTGCAAAATCCACAGAAACACAAAAGAAGGAGCTGTATGAGCACAGAATGGAATATGTAGTATGTTCAGGGTGGTAAATGCAACAGAGGGAAAAAAACCCAAAACTGATGAGAAGAAATCAGGGAAAGATGGCAAATTTGTCAAACACTGATTATGGATTACAAGTACTGTTCTGAGCTAGTTGTACTGTGAGCAGATTCACTTCCTTTTGGGGCTAATTCCTTTATGTCTATCTTTTTTATTTTGTTTTATATATGCTTGCTACAGATTCTATGAAAAGAACTCTCAGAGTTCTCAGATACAAATAATTCAACAGGATGAGTTCTATGGATGGCATTTGTGGTCTCTTTGCATCTCTAAGTATGTGGTGACCTTTCCCCCTGGAAGTCATTAATATCATCTTCTACCTTCTCTTTCCATCTGTTCTTCACTGGCCAAGATGTCTGCATGTCCCAGAGACTTCTCTTTCCTCTAAGGGTAAACTGTTTTCAATTCTCCTTCCCTCCCTACCACTTTCCCTTCCTTCCTTCCTTCCTTCCTTCCTTCCTTCCTTCCTTCCTTCCTTCCTTCCTTCCTTCCTTCCTTCCTTCCTTTCTTCCTTCCTTCCTTCTTTCCTTCCTTCCTCCCTCCCTCCCTCCCTCCCTCCTTCCCTCCCTCCCTCCCTCCCTCCCTCCCTCCCTCCCTCCCTCCCTCCCTCCCTGATGGCTTGGAATTGAACTCAAGATCTCTGACATGCTATGCATTTTATCTACCACTGAGCCATATGCACCAACCCCTCTCATTTTCCAAAGTTAAGTGTTAGGAACCCATGCTCCAGCCCTACACCCTTAGGAAATACTACTGCTTTTCTCCATTAACTAGAAATATTTGTTATGAAAACTTCCGTTTCATGTACTTATAGATTTCATTTGTCTTTATAGACTTCCTGAAACATAAAATGTATAAGTGCTAAGTTTGCTTACGACATAATCTTGGTTTGGGGACATTTACTAAATTTGACAGCTGAGGTTTTACTTTCCACAAGCAGTTTTACTAAGCAGTGTCACCCTCTTGCTGTATAAATAGATAAGCAGAAAATACACATTGGGTTAGTTATACCAGTTTAGTCATACGAACAAGAACCAAGTTCAGTGAGCCAGAGTTGATTTGTCACGCTTCTGAGTCTTCTTACTCTTCAAAAGAAACTTTTTGTACTTTTGTTCTTGTGCCAGAACATAAGTACATTTTTTACTGTTTTGTGTTTATAAATATAATGTATCCAACGTATTTTTTTAAAAGTCAACTTTTCATTTTGTATATTCACACTTTTTGTAGCTGCTTACAGGACCTATGGGAAAAATGATGGAACCATAGGTGAAGGGATATAGTTCTATGGGAGAGTACTTGCCCAGCATGGCCAAGGCTCTAGTTTCAGTCCCCAGTACCAAGTATTAAAAAGAGGAGGAGGAGTAGTGGGGAAGGTGAGGAAGAGGAAGAGGGGGAGGAGGAGGAGGACGAGGACAAGGAGGAGGTAAACATAACGAAGAGGAGGAGATGAAAGAGAAGGGGGAGGAAGAAGAGAAAGATGAAGAAGGGGAGGAGGAGGAAACGAAGGAGAGAAAGAAGAGATGGAAGAGAGGGATGAAAGGGAGAAGAGGGAAAGGGGACAGGAGGAAGGGGAAGAAGAGGGAAAGAAAGGAGGAGGAGAAAGAAGGAGGGGAAGTTGATAAAGAAGAGAAAGAAAAAATAATTTGATGAGTTTGCTTATTTCTGTGTTCTCTGGGTCTTAATAAGATATCAGAATAGCTGATTGCTATTGAACAGTGCAAATGCTCTAAAATAGTTAAAATAAAAAATTGTATGTACAATGTATTTCAACATGCTGTCAGTACTTTTGAGATTTTTACATTTGTGCCAGCAATTTGCTGAACAATTATTTCCACAGAACTTTTCAGATATTTTATATTACCATGAGATTTTTCAATTACGTAGCATGAAATAAACCGAGTAAGTCCCTACAGACATTTTAGAGGATCCATTTAAAACATTTATTCCTACTTTTCTCTCTTTTCAGTTTGACAAAATTAATTTTCCAAGAACCAATCAGCAAATGAATGACGGAAGAACATTTATGAATCCCAGTTTCTCAAAAGAGCAGTTTAGATAGAGAAAAGCAAATGACTCCGCCTTTGTTTGAAAGCATAATGTCTATAACTAATTAATTAACCAAGAGATAACAAAACAAAGAATATTCCTACTCCCCCATGATAGTCTAAGAGATGTGATGAAACAGTACTAACATACCGCAGGCTCTGGGTGACTCTGAATAAATAATAGCTGGTTGCATTAGCGTGGCAATTATACAAAGCATTATCTTCCAACCAATGTCAGCTTTCCTTTTCTGCATGTAACCTGATCTTTATTAATTTTCTTGGTGAGAGAGACTGAAAGACCTTGGTGACAGCCCAGCTCATTCTGGTTCATTCTAGCTCATTCTGGCTCATTCCAGCTCAGTCCTCTGCCCTGTTCCCCTGTGAACTGTGATGATGTCCTAGCACATGCCATGCTGCGACCAAATCAGTTCGCACAAGTTAATGGAGTCCAGGCCTTCCAGTCCCCTGTCATGGCTCTCTTCACCCTTCTTCTTTCCTTTCTAATAGCATCTGTGCCTTTGTATATTCGTCCATCTCCATTGCCACCTTGCTGGGCAGGTAACTCAGATTCAGTCAGTGCCTGATCTGAAGAAGAAATAACTTACCTTCCATTCTCAGTGCCGAAATACACTTCTAAAAAGGGTGTTTCTGATTGATTCTTATGTAGCACTTAACCCTGAAAGCTACCAGTTAATCTACTATTAAACATATTTGCATTCATAGGAACTCTGCTGAGCAGGAGCATAGCATGTACTATGCTTGCCCAACATGCCAGACGGTTCCTGTCCCTCTCCTGTAGCACCTCACCTCTTGGCAGACAGATCTGGGAATAAACATCAGAACTCATACCTTCCCCCACCCCCACCACCCCCGGTCATTTTTAAATTATTTTTAATCCTAGAGAGAAAAGGCTACATTTAGAAAAACAGTGTTTTGTAGTGGGTGATTAAAAATAGTGAATTTTGCAGGCACTAGTGGTTCATGACTATGATCCTAGCTACTCAGGAGGCTGAGATCTGAGGATCACGGTTCAAAGCCAGCCTGGGTAGGAAAGTCTGTGAGACTCTTATTTCCAATAAATTACTCAGAAAAAGCCAGAAGTAGCACTGTGGCTAAACTGGTAGAGCACTAGCCTTGAGCACAAAGAGGTGCCCAGGTCCTGAGTTCGAGCCCAGGACTGGCCAAAACAAGCCATGAATTTTTTCCCTTTATTTTGTAGTTATTCTCTTCTATATGGGCTATTATCAGCTTCTTCCCAAATGACTTCATAAGGGGACACACATACCTTGAAAAATGAGTGCTTGGTTTTTCTTTTTTAAAAAAATTGTACTTGTTGCCCGGGCTCTGGTGGCTCACACCTGTAATGCTAGTTACTTAGGAGGCTTAGGGCTGAGGATTGGGATTCAAAGCTAACCCAGGCAGAAAAGTCTGTGAGACTGCTGTCTCAAATATACCATCAAAAAGATGGTAGTGGAGCCTGTGTTTTAGCTGGGAGAGCACCAGCCTTGAGCAAAAAAGCTCAGGGACAGCACTCAGGCCCTGAGGACAAGCCCCTAGGACCAGCACTATATATAAATATATGTGTATGTGTGTGTGAGTGTATGTGTGTGTACGTGTGTATGTGTGTGTATGTGTTTGTTACTCCTTGTGGCACACAGGTTCTGGAGTACAAGATAATTACTTCAAATTTCTTCGGGAAAATTAAAGAAGTGCACAGACATTTTTTTGTTGTTGTTGTTGGTCCTGGGGCTTGAACTCTGGGCTTGGGCACTGTCCCTGCGCTCTTGAGCTCAAGGCGAGCGCTGTACCGCTTGAGCCACAGCACCACTTCCATTTTTTTTCTAGTGGTTTATTGGAGATAAGAGTCTCATGGACTTTCCTTCCCGGGCTGGCTTTGAACTGTGATCCTCAGATCTCAGCCTCCTGAGTAGTTAGGATGACAGGCGTGAGCCACGGGCGCCTGGCACAGACATGTTTTTTAAGGCCGTTGGTTCTCACTGCTGTCGGGGGCGCTCTGCGAGCATTCCCCATGTCCTTCATATGGAAATACTCAGCTGTCAAGACCACCCTGGACAGTACAGGTATTTTTGATGAACTAATGTGAATCTTGGGGTCAAAGGAGTCATAATTAATGTTATTCTCTCCTTTGGCTTCAATCCTTGGATCATTTTTATTTTCTGTATTCCCCAGAGTGATCAGCCTTAAAATAAAATGCATCGCTTCCCCTCCCCCCCAAGTATTTTCCCTATCTCCCCCTCCTCCCATCTTTATTCCAAGAGAAAAGATGACAAAATGTGATCATTTATCTCCTCAGACTCAGAGGGTGTGAAACAGCTCTGAGCGGTAGAACAGATGGGGGTTTGCTAAAAGCACAGGGTCCCGTACAATGTCTTCTTTAAAAAGCACTGCAATCTAGTCTTAGTGAAGTAATAGAATATACTTTGATATTCTTGTGAAAAGGGATAAAGTACTCTCTGCTTCTCTTCCTGCTGAATCCCTGCCATTGTCCAAGGAGGTAAAATGTGCCTTTGTGATCAGCATTGGGAAATGCTTAATAGAGTCTCATTTCTACTTCTGAGAAATGTGGTTACAACTCCTGGGACTATTGATAGGGTAAAAAGGCTTAATCAAGTTATAAGATTATTAAAATAGTTTCCTGGAAGCCTTGGACATTTCAGTAAAAAATAAAGAGAAGTCTTTGCCTTCACTCTTGGAGTGCATTCTACTCTTAGGATGGTAAGTATGTATTTTTCTAGGAATAATGGCACAGTATGCATGCATTTTAAATCACAATTTTTCTCCTTTGGAAAAGTAAATTTGCTGGTGTTATGTTGGGCATTATTTTCCTAAGAGAAGAAAGGTGAAGGTTAATGATCCTCTAAGAATGAAATTTATTATTTTAGGAGGAGCTTTTGTGAGAGCCTAAGAACAGAAGTCTGATCTTCATCAATTCTTTTTTCCCAGGGGTGTACTTCAACTTTTTGGAATTGCAGCCTTTTAACTCCTCTGACACTTCAAAATTAAAAGCAATAGAAGTCAGACATTGTTCACGTGGCTTTCTCTCTGAACTTAGTGCCACCAGGTGCTGTAAATGATTAATTTGTCAATGGCTCTCTGTCATCCCATGTACTGACCTTTGCCAAGGGCCTTGTCACCTTGAGAATTCTATCCCTGGGTCTTCACACACAGAGTGCAAACTACAGAACTCAGAAATCTATCATTCTAATCCATTGTCCACTCTCCTAGCCCTATTAGGGAAGGCAAGCCTCCACCTCTAAATCAAACAACAGACAACTCTACACAAACCTAATACATTAATTGGCAGATAATCACGAATGAATAACACCAAAAATGTCTATGTTCCCCTCAAAGTGAAAGTTATGCTTGAGTTCAAAGCCAAAATTCATCAAGGAAGACCGGAGAACACTAATTCCTTTAAAAAAAAAAATTAAGTGCCTGAAAACTATCTCTTCCTTTAAAATGTTTCCCAGGTTAGGAAAAATACTTTAATTATTGTACTAGAATTCTTTAATAAATTACTTTGACATTGTAAAAAAAAAAAAGCAAATGGTAAAGAAGAATACAAGTTATACTGAGCATCTAAGTCTTGAATTTTAGTCTGTCTCTCCAACAAAGAAATCTGACTTTCTTTCTTTCTTTCCTTCCTTCCTTCTTTCCTTCCTTCCTTCCTTCCTTTCTTTTTTCTTTCTTTCTTTTTTCTTCCTTTCTTCCTTTTTTCCTTTCCTTTTTCTTTTCTTTCTTCGTCTTCCTTCATTCCTCCCTTTCTCCCTCCCTTCCTCCCTTCCTCCCTTTCTTCCTCCCTTCCTCCCTATCTCTTCCTTTAATATGTTTCCCAGGTTAGGAAAAATAGTTCAATTATTGTACTAAAATTCTTTAATAAGTTACTATGAAATTGTTTTTTTAAAAAGGCAAATGGCAAAGAAGAATACAAGTTATACTGGGCATCTAAGTCTTGAATTTTAGTCTGTCTCTCCAACAAAGAGATCTGACTTACTTTCTTTTCTTTGTTTTCCTTCCTTCCTTCCTTCCTTCCTTCCTTCCTTCCTTCCTTCCTTCCTTCCTTTCTTCCTTCCTTCCTTCCTACCTTCCTTCCTTCCTTATTGGTCATAGGACTTGAACTCTGGGCCTAGGTACTGTCCCTGAGCTCTTCAGCTCAAGACTAGTGCTCTACCACTTTGACCCACAGTGCCACTGGTGGTTAATTAAAGATAAGGGTCTCACAGATGTTTCTGCTTGGGCTGGCTTTGAACTGCGATCATCATATCTCAGCCTCCTGACTAGCTAGGACTACAAGTGTGAGCCACTGTTACCTGGCTGGCTTATTTCTTAAACTAAATCACTGGGTCTCTTCCACTTAAACCAGCCTATTTAACAGTATTGCTGCAGGATCAAAATAGCTCAGAGAGCTTGCATTTTCCTGAGTCTTTTCTACCTGAAATGGATAATACCTGTTTGTCCTCCCAATACCAGTGCATACAGTTTATCTGTTTGTTTCACTTGTCTTTCTCTTCCTGTTAGCCTGCAGGCTTCTTAAAGTCTGTATCTGAATCATCTTGGCATCCTTAGCATCTTGCACAATAAAATGCCCTAATAAATGCAAGATTAAAAGAATGGGGATTATTTTATAATTATTACTGCCGTGTGAAAAACTTCAGCCTCTGGGGTTGGACTGGGTTATGTTCTAGATGCATTATATTTTTTTCAGGGCTAGGGACTGATCCCAGGGCCTCACACATAATAGGCAAAAACTGCCATTTCTCTACACCCCCATAAGTGGACAGCAACAAAACAGTTCAGTTCAAAGTATCGGGGATTTCCATGTTTTTATTATGCTGTGCCCTACATCACTTCGTAGATAAGTGCAAGCAAATGATTATATGTGGGTGAGCCTCCAATACAGAGAAAAGGAGCTGGTTGTGTGCCTCTCATGATGTGATTACCTCATGACTGGACCATCTCCCATTAAGACAACCCTGGCTCTCACTTTTTTGTGCTCATATGTGGCTGCTGAGAGATTTTTTTTATGGCTTGCCTTTTGGAGTTCTGCAGTGATTTTATTTTCCCTATTGATTCGTTGACAAGCGATCAGGATAATCCAAGAGTCTGGAAACATAGACAAACTAGAATAGTATTCAAGGGAATGGAGCTTATAGAAAGCTATTAAGATGTCAGGATGAGCAATGTTAGGATTTCAAAGTTGAGTGGAAGTCAGACCTACTGACCATTGGGAGGTACTGCATCCTCTGTGCTCACACATGTATGGCACAGCCTGGTGAGCTCACAGAAGAGCACCTCTATCTACATGACTTAAACTATGTTTAAAGGGAAGCAAAATAACAATGGCTGAGTGCTCCTGAAAGAACTTTACCCAGTCACTTACTACTTGTGTGAACCAGGCATGTTCATTAATCTTTGAAAGTGCCTCAATTTCCATCTTTGAGATCAAGGAAAAGCCAGCAACAATCCTGGAAAGTCATGTAGATAGTAACCTGATTTTTTTAAAAATAATGAATCCTTAGCTAAGTGGCTGAAAAAACTCCAACTCAAGTTAAGATTGAGACTTGGTACCACCCTAGCAATGAGAACCGCCTACACAATATCAGCTATTATATCCACACAAGACCTGGCAGAGCAAAGATACTGGGGGAAAAAACGCTGAAAGTCTAGAATATGAGTAAGAAACCCACTGCTGATTTCACTCCCAGGGAAGCAGAAAGACAATGGGACATCTGGAATGGAGGCAGTAAGAGGACACCAGCTGCATGTGAATAAACCTCTCACATCTGTACGGGTGCTCTTGGTGATTAGAATACCAAGGAGCCCCTGTGACATCACGACTTCACAGCCACCCTCTTCCATATTGTTTCTCCAAGACTTTCCCTGACTATGCTGAGCCTTTCCAAGCGTGAGGCAGAGGGCATGGCTGTAACAGTGAAGATGTAGCAGAGACAAGTGGGAGACACCTGGTATTTGGAACTCTAGGCCTTTGCTAAAGAGCAAAAGGGTTGGCAGAAGACCCCCTAGAAATACTCTAGCTTGACCAAGTAGATATGGCAGATGATTCAGGCCTTGAGAGCAGCTGCATTTAGCATATGTAGGCCTCACTTGTGTGCACAGCACACAAGCTGGGTGGAGACTAAAAGAGGAGCATCCAAGGTTGGGTAAGCCCAGGAGTGTGGCTAGAGAGAACATAAACTCCCAGTGATGCCTGGAGCTAGCCAAGGGATTGACTCTAAATCAGATAAAGACAGCTGACCTCCCCGTAGCAGCCTGACAGAAGGAACTGATTCACCCATCTCTGGGAGTATGTGTGACCACTGCATGTCTCAGTTCATCTCTGCACAGTGTTCAGCATAAAGTGGGCAGAGAGTCAAGAGAGAGTCAGGAGACACAAATCTTGAAATGGTACTGGTGTCAGCATTATTAGATGAAGAATTTAATATACCAATAATAAATATACCAAAGGATAAGTAGAAAAGGTAGACTGTTTGAATCAGCATATCAGAACCTGAACAGAGCAGCAGAAACTATAAAAAGAACCCAAGGGAAATGCTGTACTTTGAAAAAAAATAGATAAGGTATGAGGCCTTCTTCCCATGACTTTTAACAGCAGAATGGATACAGCATAAGAAAGAAAAATAATGAGATCTTATTATAGAAATCACCTGACATCACACACAAATAGGAAATAGTGAACTGAATACCTGGGATTGCTTTAAGAGGGAAGAGGCAGAACGAGGTAGAAGAAATATTTAAATAAATGTCATAGGCCTCTTTTTCCACTGATTTGAACAGAGACCAAAGTCGACAGATAACATTAAGCTCAATAAACCCTCATCAGACTGACTGTGAAGAAAACTATAATTTCTGTGCATTCTTATTCAAGTATCAAGTATAAGAAAATCTTAGAGGCGACTTGAAAAGGAAAGACACAGAATCTCCAGGGCAAGAATGGATGAGAAAGACAGCTAACTGCACGTGGCAGACACAAGAGGCCAACACACAATGGAACTGCCTCTTCAAAGCCTTGCATATGTATGTGCCAACCAAGAGATCTACATCAGGAAAAAAATACCCTTGAGTATTAAACACAATCTTTTTAAGCAGACCAAAGCGAAGAGGCTTCTTTGACAGCCAACTTGTACTAACTGTCACAGTGAAGAATGATTTAGGAGAGAGGGAAATGATAGGATCTCAGATCTGTGGAAAAAGCAATGGCAACAGCAAGAAGGGTAAATATGTATAAAGACTAAAGACCAAGCTGGGCACCCGTGACTCCCTCTTGTAATCCCAGCTACTCAGAAGACAGATCTGAGAATCCTTGTTTGAAGCCAGCTCAAGCAGGAAAGTCCGTGACAATCTTATCTCCAGTTAACCATCAAAAAGCCAGAAGATTAGCTGTGGCTCAAGTGGTAGAGTGCTAGCCTTGAGCAAAAAAAAAAAAAAAATACAGGGATAGCTCCCAGGCCCCAGGACTGGCAGGACACGCATTTATTTTTTCTCCCATTGAATGTATCATTTTCTTTTCTTTCTTTTTCTTTTTTGGTTGGTCATAGAGCTTGAACTCAGCCTGGGCACTGTCCTGCAGCTCTTCAGCTCAAGGCTATCACTCTACCACTTGAGCCATGGCACCACTTCCAGCTTTTTCTGTTTTTGTGGTACTGAGGAATCAAACCCAGGGCCTCATGCATGCAAGGCAAGCACTCTACCACTGAGCCACCTTCCCAGCCCCTGTATCATTTTCTTACATGACTTCTTTTTTAAAAGCCTTTTTTGGCATGGCTGTGTGATTGTAATGACGAATGTCATGGCTCTGAAAGGCAGAAAGGTGAACGGGAAGCAGAACAAAAATGTTTTCAAGTTTCTGGCCTACAGAGGTAAAGGGCTGAGTTTGAAAAGCCATGTGCTGTGCTTCAAGTACAGTTTGAATTACCAGAAGAAGTTAAACAGAGATACCCTCATTAATCAGAGCACTCTACTCCTTCTCACTGTGCCCTGCCCTACCATGCAGATTACCTGCAACACTGGGTCTTACCCCAATGATCTCAGATTATCTACTTTTTCCTCCAGGAAGCTTTTCTGCCATCTCTTATCTAGGTAGTCCGTACATAACAGTGAACTCCATGAGTCTCCTATTTCACTAAGGTCAGAGTGTCTATATACTCCTCCAAATTACCAATTTCATTTAGCTTTGAATTCTATTTGTCATTTCCGTTATGATGGCTGATGCCTAGGTATTGGCCGTCTTCATCAATATTTTATCAAATAGTCAGATGGATAATGTGGTATAAAACCTGGCAGTTACTTTAATATAGTTTTCATGAAACTAAATTCTTCAGAATGTGCTCAGTCTTATCTTGCCCATGTAATTGTAACCCCTCTGTATAGTATTTTCACAAATAAAAAAAGAAATATCACAGTAACAAAAAAAGAAATAATTTTAATCATTGACACACAATGTGCTCATGTCTTTTAGAGGTTTCAATGCCCAAGGCTCTAATACGTCATCCCCTTCCCCCAGCTCCTCAGTTGCTACCCACTGCTGATTTTACAGTCACACTGGTAAAAGGCACTGTTGGAATCAATAGATCTTTCTAGGAGACTCTTATGCATGGGATTATTGACCTTTGAGAGGGCAGGAAGTGTGGTGGAGGAGGTAGAATCGATTGGAATACAGTGTAAAAGAAAATCTCACCTTCATATAAACCCACCTAAATATATATATATATATAAGCTATAAGCTATTTTGAAAAAGTAAATTTGAAGGAAAATGGAGATTATTAACAGACTTGTTAAAACATCTGAGGCAAAAATTACTTGGCAGTAAGTGGTTGTGAGATGCCTGACAAAGCATTACCTGTCTTTTCTGTGCTGTCTGCATTTGAGCTACCCTGACCTTCATGTTCTGGGAAGGAATGAAAGACTTTCAGGCCCAGGAATGTTATCCCAGTAGAACGATGTTCCTCTGGGAGCATCAGGAGACTCTCGTTGGTACTTGTACACTGTTCTTCTGGTCTTTCTGTGAGTGAACTGACCCTTCGCCATGCACATGCTGTTTTGGCCCTCCATTCCTGTGACACAGACTTCCCACATAGTTAGGACACCTGTCCCCCAGAGGAGGACTTCCTCCTCTGCGTCTGCTATGGAATCATCTTGACAAGATGCTTTGTCATACATTTGACATGGATTTTTTTTCTTTTTTCTTTAATGAGGAAGTGACTGGAAGAATAATTTAATCTGAAACACTGTCGCCGACGTAGCTAGAGATTAATTGGATACTGTCTGAAAAATTACTTGAGCACCTCTGAGACAGAGTCTCACAACAGAGGCAGATTATCCACAACCAAGATCATGCGGTTGCCCAACGGTTACTGACTTAAACATCTGAGATAGGTATTTTATATTAAAATTAAGCAGTGATTTAACCACATTACACTTCATTGAAAAACAAGGAACACAATACTATTCTCATAAATGTATGGTCTTTTCTCCACTGAAACATGCCCTCAGGATCTCCAAAAGGTCTCTATTTTCACATGTGTCCAGTGTTGAAAACATTGAATGATGAATAACACAGGCATGAGCACAAGGCAAGGACTCTCAGTGTACCAGGCTACATTCGAGCTCTGGGCAGAGGAAGTAGAGCGAGAAGTTTGTATCCTCAGGCTGCTGTGATCTGAAAAGCACAGGTTATGTTGGGATATCAAAGTCTTATATAAAACAAAACCTCTTCCTACAACCTGGAGATGCTATAAGTAATAATGCTGATTCACATACTTTTTAAAAAAACCTGTGCTTTCACCTGCCTCATTTAGCTACAGACAATAATTGTGTATGTTTATGTAGCCAGCAGAATTCCAGTTAAGCCAGGCTTTGGTGGCTCATGACTTAAATCCTGGCTACATTGGAGACTGAGAACTGTGGATTGATTGTAGTTCCAAGTTAGCCCAGGCAGCAAAGTCTGTGAGACTCTTATCTCCAAGTAGTCATCAAGAAGAAATGAAAATGGAGGTGTGACTCAAGTGCAGATCACCAGAGTAAAGTGGAAAAAGCCAGGGGATAGTGCCCAGGCCTTGAGTTCAAACCCCAGTACTGGGCTGTACATACACACATACATACACAAATCCCATACTCATTACAACATTCGGGTTCATCTGTGGATTTTGTATTTTCTTAATGCTTAGAATGCATTATTAATTTTGATCTATGACATTGATCTAGCTATGAAGGCTTAACTTCCTAGGCAAATTGACTCTATTTTAGTATTCCTGGGAACCTTGCTGTCACCTGTTTCTTCACAGTGTCTTGCAATCCTGAAGTCAAAGTGGAAAAGCTTAGCTGCCTATACAAGTCCTGGGCCCAGCCGGTTCTCTGCTCTTCCATAGGGCCCCTTAGTCTTTTCAGTCCCAGCAATGACACCACCACCTGCTTTTTTTTTTTTAATAGACAGAAATCTGCCTTTTCTCTGTTGATATCAGTTGTAGGAATAGTGTCTACTAAGAAAAACTAAAATTCTAGCTCAACAACAAATTACAGGCCTCACAATTGGAATGATAGGAGGGGGTGGTGGGGACTGTGACGTACCGAGGGCCCTTCCTCCCCTATGGTATGACAGCCCTTGCTTGGCCCAACCTTGTTGGTATTACTTGAAGAGCAGCCAGAGCCCAGTTACTTCAGAAGAAGCAAAATATCAGCATTGGAAGTCTCTAGATTTTACAAGATGGTTCCTCAAGACGAATGTCACCAGTGAGTCTTCCTTACTTAGACCCTTGGCCTTGAACTCTCCCCAACCCTGTCTTCGTTGCCATGAGATGTTCGTTTTCATACCAGGGTTCCTTTGCTCTCACCAACATCTTGACTTTTCATCTGTGCGGCCTGACTCCTTCCTTCCAATTCCATCCCTCATCTGCCTCATGGTTCCATGACCCACTTGTAAGCTTATTTCAAGTTCTTCAGCATCAGAAGGCAACGTCCACATCTCTTCTTCATCAGTGAACACCTTCTAAGGACCACCACACTTGACCTACTCCTACACTCCTGGACTAGCTTTCTTTTGGTCATTCTTGCCCAGAGAGACATTTGGTGTGTTTGCTGTGTGCTGCACCCTTGGGAAATGTTTGAAACCCCAGGGCTGAATGAATAGGCCACATTCCCAAACTTGTTCCCCTCTCATTGTGCTGTATCAGAGTTATTGTTCTCCACTTCTCTGTGGGCCGTGCCCCACCTTCTGCTAACATCTATTAATCCTGCCACTGGCGGAGGCCAGTTCAACGGGTTAGCCTGGTGTTCACAGCTTTCGTCAAGCTGGCTGTGGTCTGCCCTCTGTGTCAGTCCTCACTCACGACTCAAGGACAGGGCAGACAGCATCCACGGCTCCCAATTTCTCCCTTCCCAACCACCCCCACTCCCCATCCATCTCTTCTACATCCTACCATTACCACCCCCTACCCATGTACAAGAATCATAGAAAGTAACTCATGTTCTGCTTATGCAAACTTGATTGTGATAGGATTTCGAACTGGCACTGACAGGCTTTGGCTTTAAAGGACCAGTTAGTAAATATTTTCGGTTTTACAGGTGATGGGATCTCTTTTGTAGCTACTCACCCTGGCTGTGGTTTTGCAAAAACAAACCCAAGAGTCAAATGATAAGAGTTTTCACTGTGCTCCATTAAAACTTTTATTTACGGAAAAGGTAGCAGAGAGGAGGTAATTGGAATTTATTCACCTTGACTTAGACTGTCTTTCGGTATCCCTGTGTCCCTCAACTTTCTGCTCTCTGAGATTTTCTCATCACTACCAGAAAAGAACTCTTGTTTCTGGTGACCATGACACACTCCTATATGGCCAACCAGCAGTGGGTCTTCCTTAAACCCCTGAGTTTCCCAACACAGATGGAGTAGATGTTAACTTCTGTTACCTCTGAAATATCTTTCTCCTATCAAATCATAGTCATCATGGAAAAGGAAACTTCATGGCTCCTGTGTGGAAGACTGCTTTCTATACACAGGATGCATGCAAATGCAGCATAAGGTGTAGTCTTCTGTGCTCATGGCTGCAAAAGGCAGGAATCAGAATTTGACTCACCAGGGAAAAACATTTCATCCCTAATGGTGATTTCCTGGGAGAGGTTTTCTCAAGCACTTCTGCCTGACTGCACCCTTCACCCCTTCCTCCCCCAAGGGTGAAAGAGCATTTGGGATCAGAGATGTGGGCAGAATTTCCTGGCACAGTGTACTTAGGGAACCTCTTCTTTTCTGTCTGCAGAGCTCAGGCCTTTGTTGCTTTGATCCGGCATTGAACTAAGACATAATAAACCATGCCACAGTAGAGACCCAGGACCTGCCTGGTTCTTGGCTGCCTACAGCAGGTAGGGGAGGCCAGTCTGATTCTCATTCTCTGGGCTGACTTTCATCAGTAGTCAAAGGGAGAAAGGCCTTGATAGATTATTTCTGATTTAGTCCTCATTTGTCCAAAATTTTTTGTCTGAGAAGACTGGTAGCATTTGTTAAGTCTCCCCAGAACTTCAGTTGTGTAGCTATTTAAGATAATTGTGAGAGTTCAGCCCTGCACGTCTTTCCAGTGTAGCTAAAGACATAGGTTCAAACATATTAAGAATCTTGTAGGTTGAAAACAGCTAAACAAAAACCGAACGAGAAGGGTTTGCAAAGGAAAGCTTCAATAGTCAAATGTTAAAAGCAAGAGTCTCTAAGGAGTTTTGTTTCCACATAACTAAATATTAAAAGTTTATGCTGGGTAAACTGTGCATTTGTATCTTTCATGTACCTCCTTACAAGTGCACCGACATTGTTTGTTAACCACGTCTGCAAAGTCCACCTGGGAGAATCTAGTTTATTATCTGGACAACCAGCCAGGCTTTACTTGCCCAGTTATTACCTTTATCACAGCCTATCAGATGAACATATTTAAAAAAAAATCTATCCTTCCTGTGCTGAAACTGTCTCAGCTAAATTAATATCTGGGAAGTTGCCCTTATCACTCATTTATGATAGATGTCTATTTGTAAGCCAAGTTTCTTTAAAACTTTGTTGAAAACAATATATAGCTTTGGGTAGACTTGCCAAACACACGGTAGGGGTCTCAAAGGCAGTAAGTTTGATTAAAGTAAGTTTTGCAGATCTGCGTACATTGTAGACTATATGCAAATGCAATGTTGGGATCCATTAGCTTGTATACTTAAAATATGCTAATAAAACTTTTAAAAGTAGAGTTCTTTAGCAGAGCGATTTACAAAGATAGACAGAAAATTAAATTCCAGCTCTGTGATGTGGTTTGGCTCAGGACCTACATAAACATAAAAGAAAGAAAAAGATTCAAATCCCGGTGTTAATGATCCCATTGAAGTCAGCATGTCTAGGCACTGCTTTTTAATAATGCTCAATACAATGTACTAGTGATAAAATAAGTGTTCCATCCCAACATACCCTTAGTATACGTACTGTAGTACACAAGTAACTTACTAATGAGTGTATGTGTGTGCTCATACACACCTAGGACACCCAAAGAACTTACCAGACTTGATCAGACTTCTGTGCCAGCTCATATACCCTCAAGAAAGCCTCACTTCAAATGACATGAGAATACATCTTCTTCCTGGTTCCTCCAGGCCCCTTTGTATGGGAGCATTCTTGGATACTTTTCAGTACCCATTGTTCATATCTCCACACCCTGAGACAGTCATTTCCTGCTATCACAGGCTTTTATTTTCATAGAAGAAAACCACTCTCACTATATATAACTATATATTCTATCGAAGACAACTCATGAGTATAAAAACTTGACTCTGCAATGGTGATTCCTGCCTGAATTCCAGATTCTCTTAGGAATTAATCTTTGTTAGATAGATCGTTTGCCTGTTTGTTTTGGTTATACTGGAATTTGAAATCAGGGCCATCAGCTTGTTTGGCTAGCATCCTACCACCTGGGCAGGCCTCTAGCCCTGTTTTGTACTGGCTATTTTGGAGAGGTTGGACTTTTCTGCCAACATTAGCTTCAAACTGTGATTATCTGTATCTCAGCCTCTGAGTAGCTAGAATTATGGCATAAGCCACCAGCATCTAGCCCAGACGTTAATCTTACTCAATGTTTTCTAGTCATATTTAAGATGGAAGGCATGTTTTTGTTATTATTATTTTTTAAGTAGTAGTTTCACTTTAGTCAGATTATGAGTTCTGTGCCTCTTGATCGATGTCACCCCTCCCATGGACCTTCTCCCTTTCCCAAGCTCATCCATACCCTCAAGTTATGTGGCTTCGTAGTCCTGTTGTACCTTTGTACAAGTGCTGTGTGTATTCATAATTGTAGCATGTGAAACTCTTGGGAAAATTTGCCTTCTTCATTCAAAGTCCTCGTTTGACAAATCACTGATTTCTCTGCTTAAGAGAGCTACTGTGGACTACTTTCTCCCTGCCTCAGAACTGTCTTTGAAAATTCCACGTTCCCAACCAGCCTTGTTATCTGTAGATGTATACACAAACACCAGATTAGACCGCTTTTAGGAATATTTTGGGTTTGGATGCATGCTAAAATAACTAGGCAGACTCTAAAAATACAGTTGCATTGAAGTCCCTAAATATGGTCTGTTGAAAACAGTAACCAAAATCATGTTGGTGAAGAGTAAATGTAGAGAGAAATGTAATCTCCAGGAATGGCAGGGAGAATAACATGTTCTGAAAGTTGTTTGTGATGATGATGGTGAATATTGGCAGTTACTCTGATCTTAAAATTAATTCTTCATTTAATTCAAGGTAAACCAGAGATTATAAATATATATATATATGTATATTTATATATTTTGATTAATGTGCATTCACATTCAACTAATTTTGTTTTCCTAGTATGTTTTTATTATCTCTAGGTAGTTGTACAGAGGAGTTGCCACTCAGCAGAGCAGTTTATGAACACTACCCTTCCCTCAATTTTCTTATTTTTGTGGGAGTTGTATTGCAAGTTCAATTAATTTTGGATAAAAGAGATAAATCCATTAGCTATTTATTTATTTAACACTGGTACTGGGGCTTGAACACAGGGCCTTGAGTTCTCGTTTGGCTTTTTTTCTCCAGGTTGGCGCTCTACCACTTGAGCCACAGCTCTGCTTCCTGGCAAGAAACTGCTTTAAACCAATAACTGGACAGATGGTGTCTGAGCGTAAATGAGCTCCCCAGCTAACTGAGACTGTGACTTAACACCTATTCATTTTCTCACTCACTTGCTTAACATACAAGCTGTCCATTTTCCAGAACCTTCCTCATACCTCATATGAAGACCTTGCCCCTTTCCCATCCTTGAGAAAATTCTTGACTTCTCCAGCTTTACAACTGGAATTAACTTTGTCCTTAGTATTATTAGAAATGAGTGAAATCAACAAGTACAAGAGTCTTTGAAGACAAATTACTTGGTGACTACACTATTGGAAATGGTGTTCTTGATGGTGACAATATAGGTGATGAAAACAGAGGTCACCTAGGATAGCCTATGTGCTGACTGTATTTTCAAAGATAGATTTAGTGCCCTGTTGACATGAATAGATGAATGCTCACGGAATTTAGGGAATTGGGCTCAGTTATCTTTCGTAAGCCAAGCACAGCTATGCACTTGGACTGTTGAAAAACAGGCATTTCAATGCGCAAGAAAAAAATCTAGTTTAGATTTGTGCAGCTTAAAATGTGAGGGGGAAATCCCTATAATTTCTCTAAAGAAGTCTCTGAAAATGTGAGCTCTGTGCTTATGGAAAAAAACAAAAACAAAAACAGTGATTTGGCTGATAATTGAAGATCCAGTTGGAGAAAAATCTCTGTGGCATCTGACGTTTAAGAATCCAAAGCTGAGTACAGTAATTACTTCAAGCAAAATGCTGTGGGACTGAGACAGAAAATATTAACTCTGCCTGAGAAACCCTAGGAAAAGCTCACAGAAAAGGTAACAGCAGATATGTTTCTCCTCATCATCTAACAGTCTTTGAAAATGACTCTCCATTAAAATTCAAATTTATTTTCAAGGAAAGGAATTAGATGAATTCTTCAAAGTCAAAAGCAGAGTGAAGCTCTATTTTTTCCATTTAGAAATATTTAATAAACTGGGCACTGGTGGCTCATACCTGTAATCCTAGCAATTTGGGAGGCTGAGATTTGAGGGTTGTGGCTCAAAGCCAGACAGGGCAGGAAAGTCCATGAGAGACTATTATCTCCAATTAATCACTCAAAATAAGCTGGAAGTGGAGCTGTGGCTCAAGTGTAGAGTACTGGCCTTAAGCACAAAAGCTCAGGGACAGAGCCCAGGCACTGAGTTCAAGCCCCCCAACCAACACACACACACACACACACACACACACACACACACACGCACGCACGCACGCACGCACGCGCGCGCGCGCACGCACACACACACACAGTAACTGATTGGCTATGAAAAGATAATTAGCAGTTGAGCTATTTGGGACCCAAACTGTGAACTTCAATTTTTTTTTGAATTCACAAATATAACTAAAATTTTTGGAGTTATGAATATCAGAAGATCTCATGGAAATGCAAATGATGTGTTTATGCACCAAATATGAACATAGAGGAATTTCTTGGCATTTTTCTGTTAACTCTATCAAAATGTCTTTAATGCTCATGGTTGAATTATCTATTTTAGTACCAGTCAGTGATTGTAATATTCCTTCTTTTTGTGAGGTTCAGGGCAAAAGCGTGTATCTTTAGTCTCATGTTCTTTTCCTCAATCCACAGATGTCTGGCTTTTGCATTTTTATTCTGATTCAAATATAGTTGCTAATAACTTCCTATTTTGACTTCAGTGTTCACAGTCTTGTGAAATCAACCCTAAAGCTTATCAGGAAAGCACTTTAAGCATGTTGGGTGTTCAACATTTAATTATTGATTAGTCAAGCCATGAATCAAACAGCAAAAGAGCCCTGCTCTAATCCATGCTGTATCTCTAACTAGTTATGTTGTGACACAGGCTAAGTCAGTCTTCTTCAATTTGGAGTTTTGCTCTGTTCACCTACATACTTTATAGGAATTCAGTTCAGTTGAATATTGTGAAATAGATTCTCTGTTTCATGGAAAAACATGAAATAAAGATCAACTTTGAATCAATTGTGTGTAGATGGGAAGACTAGAAGAAACCAGATATATTTCAAATACACTATCCCAAATAGATATGCTAATTGCACGGGGAAAAGAATTGTTCTCCATTTCACACTCTGTGAGATGTTTCTAGCCTAGCAAAGACTTACTTGTCATCTGACCCAGATGACAGTAATAGAATTGGTCACATCTTGAGAGTTCAGTTTGTATTTTCTTAATGTCACTAAATTAAACCTTTTATTTTAAATGTGCAGGTGAAGAATGAATATATTTAACATTATTAAATGATAAATATTATTTCAGGAATACTTAATGTTAACATTGTAAATATCATTTAATTATAGATTTTATTACTGTCCCTGAAATTACCTATGAATCCATCAATAGGAATTCTCTAGAAAATGTTCTTTTACCTTTACATGGAGAGGAAATTAACCTAGAATTCTCATCCAACAGCACCCATGCCTGAGACTCTGGGGAAAAATCTGTGTAAGAAATACTTTCAAATGTTTTCCTCAAGGTGCAGCTGGAATTGATTTTCGTGAGTTCACTTTAGCCAAGAAACTCACACGCTTCTGCAATCATGTGAAAGCATGCCTGTTAGCACAGAAATGTTTTCCCTATAGGTGGCAAGTAGAAATAGGTGTTAAGAAAGGCATGCTGGAAGTGGCGCTGTAGCTCAAGTGGTAGAGCGCTCGCCTTGAGCTGAAGAGCTGAGGGTCAGCGCCCAGGCCCAGAGTTCAAGCCCCATGACCGACAAAAAAAAAAAAAAGAAAGGCATGCTGTTTGAAGTTTTATTTATTTGTACTGTTATCTGTAAGTGCAACATGAAGATTGGAGGTGTGACTCAAGTGGTAGAATGCCAAGCTAGCAAACACGAGGCCCTGAGTTCAATTCTCAGAACCACTAAGACAAAGCAATCCAGAAAACTTGAAATACTTACATGTTCTAGACTGTAGTCAGTACACAAAACATTCAGATGAGCCTTTCTGTGCACTCATGTTACTTGAAAATGGTACATGTCAGATTCATTTCCTTAGTCGAGAATTTTTTCTAAATTTTAAGAAATAAAAGCTGTTTTGTGTCACCACTCTGAGATATTATAGAAGAAGCTGGCGTTATCATTGTGGTTTGACTCCTCCAATTCTTTCCTACTTGGGGATTATTTGTTTAAGGCAAACCACGTGCCTCTATTTCCCTTACCAAATACTGATTTGGAAAAGAGCACATGCAGGATTTCTGACCCATGATACAGGAGTGAGACCAACTAGGGGGCTCCTATGGAGTTTTCTTATTTATTAGAAGGAGACATAAAAAGACTTCTGCTTCTTTCATGTTGAGACATGAAAACACTGCTGCCATTTTGTCAGCCTCACAGAGAGCCTAAGGTGCAGCTAAGAGTCAGTAATGATCTACAGGACCGGACATGGAGCTTATAACTCCTGCCTTGTGAAACAATACCTTTAAGCTCATTTATTTCTTGCCTGCAGTTGAAATTCTCCTAAGAGCTATTCACTTATAGGTATAAATGAGATAATAAAAACATTGGAGGTTTATAGAATGGTCCCAAAGAATAAAACAAGACAATCATAACTCAAATAGAAATAGCGTGTTACAGAAGACAGAAGCATGTCGATGAGAAGTAAAACAATACTGCCTTGGGATCTGGGGTTCATTTTTTTCCACCAAATCAAGAATTAGGAGCTGGGAAAAGGGAGAGCAGAGGCAAAATTTGTTTGAAAAGGATAGAGTAAGATATCTGGGAAATTGAGGAAAGTCTCTCAGCTACTGACCAGTTGGTATATACTAGGAGTCCTGGCTGGAGAATCACCTTCTGCCATATGAAGTATTGATTGCTTACCTGTGACCAGCCTTCACCAGTGGAGAGCATCTAGTGCTGTGTGATATGCTGTCCCACAAGAGTCTGCAATCTTGCTGCAAAGGCAAATTGTTGCCTTTTGTAACAACTATGAGGACTGGCTAAAATCATGAATATACCTTCAGTATTACCGACAACAGTCATTTGGATCTAATTATACACAGATTGAAATCAAACATCTACAGCTCGGTGTTTATTGTTTGCTATTTCCAGTTCTCTTGAACTTGTCATCTTTTAGCTGTATTTAAAAGGAAGATACTAGAAAGATAACAAACACTGAGGTTTATAATTTGATTTGTAACTTATAATTTGCTGCTACAGCTTCGCTACTGTCTAACTTAAAAAGCAAATGTTCATCATCCTCTGGTGAGATTAAGTGCCCTAAAGGATTGAAAAATGGAAGTGTCAAGTCTGATTTCTGTAGTTATTTTTCTCCTTAGAAAATAAATTTTCAAAAAGATTGGCTACGTCTATTCCATTTTGTCATTATTTTGTGAAATGATTTCAACTATTTAAAAAATAAATCAGGCTGAATTCGTTTGAGAGTGGGATCAAATTCTATTAGAAGAAAAGTTTGGAGGGCTTTTTTTTTTTTTTACTGGGCATCTAAAGATTTCATCTTCACTTTGATTACGTTTAATTTCATCAAGTACAACCTGATGTTTTCATATCTACTTTAGTATCAAAATGAAAAATGTTTCATGGGAAATTAAAAGAAGTGCACAAAAATTAAAAAAATAAATAAATGTTAACTATTATCATCTGAATAGATCCAGAAAGTACAATGAGTTTTTTTTCGGTAAAGTAATAGGAATTATAATGAATTTTATTATTAGCATACTTGTTACTTTCACTTATTTAAAGAGCTGGCGGGTGTAGGAATCTGAACTTGGGGTAAGAAGGTGGCTTGGAGAATAAGACAGCAAGGGGGGGTCTCAGCCACTGGAGGCATGGAACACCGATATCAGAAGGGAAGGAAGGGCTGGGTTGGGGTCCAGGAAGAAGATTCAAAAGAGAAACAAGAGTTCAGGAAAAGGGAGACAGGGTCCAAAAGAGGTCTAGTTTGGCAAAAGTCCCAGGTCGTCTTGAGAGCTGGACTGTGTTGTCGTAAGAGCCTAGGCTTTCCCATTGCTGGTAGGATTCACTGCTTGTTGTAAGAAGCCTGGAGTCAGAGAAAAGTGGGAAGAATCTGAGCTCCATGATAGCTTGTGTGTTTAAATCCAGCTCAACCACTTCCCTAAAGAATGCCTCATTTATTTAGGAAATGTGTCCTGCAAAAGTCTTGGCTCCATTGAAGACCTGGGAAAGCAGGACTCTGGTCCTGAACTTGATCCCTAGGCTTGCTTGGGACAAGAGCATCACTGTTCTTGCCGAGAACTGCAAAGTATCATTCTGGGGACTAACAGGTGCTGGGTCTTTTCCCAGTGCTCTGTTTTCTGCAAGGTGGATTCTTTAAGATCACTTCATGCGGTTGCTTCTTTTCCAAATCTACTTCGTGGCAATTTAAGTCTTAGCCTCTATCTAGCATCCAGCCGTTTGGATAAGTGGATGGGCAGATATCCCAGGAAGAGAGTGGGTTGTAGATCTGTTTGACATGCCATCAACTTCCTCTTGTGTCTGTGGTCTGGTGGTCTGCCCCCCTTTTTGTTGGGTAGATCAGTCAGTCCTGAAGCAGGTGGATGGTCTCAGTCTCAGCCACAGCCCACACTTACCTTGCAGCCACACATCTTCTACAATAGACGATTTCTGCATTTGGCATCCATTTGTGGCAACAAAATTCCAGGTGTTGGAAGTCAGTCCACCATCCTCTTATTTCCCAATAATAGTATTGTTTATCTCAGTATTATTTGAAAATGTAGAATATAACAATAAGGACCATAATTAAATTTTTATTTTGGTGGTGCTTTATTTTTTTTTTACAATAATGATTAAATTAGATGAAATCTTCAAGGCTTGCTTTGTTTTTTCAAATGACACCTTATATGGACTTATTCATAGTGCTGACAACCACATCCCTTTAGTAATTTTCTCTTTAGTTTTGTCTATTCCAGAAAGCCATGCCTTTGGAATCACCAAGTGTGGAGCTCTGTAGCTTGTTTTCTTTCACTTAGCAAACCTATTTTTTTTTTAGTTTCCTCCCTTGTTCTTTCATGGCTCTATAGCTCATTTAATTTCACAACTGGGATGAGATTCCATGGTCTGGAATATAGCACATTTTATTTATCCATTTGTCTAGTGAAGAACATCTTGTTGCCTCCAGGTTTTGGCAGGTATGAGTAAAACTGCTCTAAACATCTGAGCGTTTGTTTCATGCGGACATGTTTTCCACTAATTTGGGTAAATGCCAAGGAGACAATTGCTGGATCATATGGATTGCTGGATCACATGGTTGGACTATGTTTAGTTTCATAAGAAACTGTTACACTCCCTCTCAACGTGGGCAATTAATATTTCGATCAGCAATTTTCAGTTATTCTAGGTTTTCATAGGTTTGGTGGTGTTAGTGCTGTGCTTTCTGGCCATTCTGTAGGTCATGTATTGTTTGAATTTGCAGCTCTCTAATAATGTATAATTTTGAAATGCTTCATATAACTTCTTTGATAATACCTGGTCAGGTATTTAGCCCTGTTTGAACTGGACTGCTTGGCTTTATTTTTATTGTTGAGTTTTAAATGGTGTGTGTGTGTGTGTGTGTGTGTGTGTGTGTGTGTGTGTGTGTGTGTGTGTGTGTGTGTGTGTTGTGTGTGTGTGTGTGTGTGTGTGTGTGTGTGTGTGTGTGTGTGTGTGTGTGTGTGTGTGTGTGTGTGTGTGTGTGTGTGTGTGTGTGTGTGTGTGTGTCCTGGGGCCTGAGCTCAGGGCCTGGGTGCTGTCCCTGAACTGTTTTGCTTAAGGTTAACACTTAAGCCACTGTTGTACTTTCAGCTTTTTTAGTGTTTAATTGGAGATAAGAGTCTGATGGACTTCCTGGCCAGGCTAACTTTGAACCATGAGATCTCAGCCTTCTGAGTATCTAGGCTTATAGGTATGAGCCTCTGGCATGCAGCTCTCAAATCTCTTAAATGTTCTTCAGATAATTTGGACAACAGCCTTGTGTCCTATATGTGATCTGCAAATATTTCTTTTAGCCTGTGGATTGTCTTCTCTTTATCTTGACAATGTCTTTCAGACAGAAAAAGTCTTTAATTTTAACAAACTCTAACCTATTTGTTTTTCTTAGGGATGAGGTCTTCAATGTTATATCTAACTATTAATGACCATACCCAAAGTCAAATGAGATTTCTCCTATGTCTTCCAGGAGCTATATAGTTTTACCTACATTGGTATTTATAGTAATATCAGAAATGTAAACATGCTTAATGCTGAATTATACATTAGAATGTACTAATTTTCTCTATCAGTATATGGGTTCACAGGTCATTTTCTTTTTTTTCTTTTTTTTGGGGGGGGGTGTCTGGTCGTGGGGCCTGAACTCCGGGCCTGGGCGATGTCCCTCAGCTCTTCAGCTCAAGGCTAGTGCTCTACCACTTGAGCTGCAGCGCCACTTCCAGCTTTTTTCTTTTTGCTTATGTGGTGCTGAGGAATCGAACCCAGGGCCTCATGCATGCAAGGCAAGCACTCTACTACTGAGCCACCATCCTAGCCCACCGGTCATTTTCTTAAGATTAAACAGCATTCAGTTAGTGTGTCTATGCAATACACACACACACACACACACACACACACACACACACACACACTTCTCTAGAAATAAACCCAATATTCAAACATCAAACTATTTAAAATACTTAAAAGAATAATCAGTAAAATTTTGTCTACAATTGAGAAAGAATCTGAACATGGCAATACTTCACAAATATGAACTTTAAAAAATTAATGTAGCAGAAAATATGGCATGTCATTGTAACTTATTTGGACATCTAGGATCATTATCAACTTCTCACAGTGTTTTTAAGTTCCTGAAATAAGGATGGTGTTGTGGGAATACCCTATTTGAGCTAGAGAATTTCATAATATTTGTGCTCCAAGAAGACAAATGTCTGTTGAAACTTGTTTTTTCTGCCATAAGCAAGTAAGAATTATTTCTGCTGGCTTTAACTTATTTATTTTTTCTGAAAGCATCCTATGTGGCCTCAAATGAATTCCATAAAAACAATTATTGGACTGGAGGAAAGTGAAGGAAGGGGTGGCATTGTCCACAAAAAGGAAATGTACTCATTACCTGACTTATAAAATGGTAGCCCCTCTGTATAACACCTTAAAATACCAATAAAATTATATTTTAAAAAGAGATTATGGTGAGAAATGAGAAGCAACAAAGCATCATGTTATTCTGCAAGTGACCATCCCCCACTTTAAATGAATAAAATGTGAGGAAATATGCTGCATTCTGACATCATGTTGCTTGGATGGTGCCCAGTAATGGGGACAGCATCACTTTGTGTTCAATGAAATGCCTTGTCCCGTAACAACCTGTGAAATGTCTAGTATTTCATGTAGTTTGTCTATTAAGAAATATGCCGAATGAAGGCATCTGGCTGTCTTAGTAGATTGAGCTTTGAAATGAAGATGCTGCCTGCGTTTGGTAATCTTCCATTGAGTAGCTCTAAACACCTACCTAAGTCACTGTTTTCCCTTTTGCTCTCCAACTGCCAGCAAAGTCAGAGCTTTTTATTTTTGCTTTCTTTTACAATAATCATTTGTAGGATAATCCTACTAGTCTAATATTTCCTTCTCACGATGAACTAAGATCTGAAAGAATTTACGATATGAAGCCAGGCATGAAGAACATTGTAATGATGTGCAAACGTATAAAATCAGGCAAGATAGGTGCCTTTGTAGAAAATCTGCAAGGACTTTTTGCATGTTTGAAAATATTTTAAATTTTGGTCTTTTGATTATCTATTAAACAGGCAGCAAAGTACTTCCCATGGCTCTGATGAAAATAAGGGAGCTACTTCATGTGCAGGTGCCTTGAACTTACCATACCTTAAAAATTATTAGAGACATCTCCCTGCTGAATTTTATGAGCTCTTGTTCATATATACAAAAAAATGATAACCCTGTATCAAAAGTCTGTCAACTAGTACTGTTCACAATAGCTAGGATATGGAAACAACCCAGATGCCCCACCACAGATGAATGGATCCAAAAACTATGATATCTATATACAATGGAATATTATGCAGCCATTTGAAATGACAAAATAATGGCATTTGCAGGGAGCTAGAAGGATGGAGCTAGAAGGAATCATGTTGAGCGAGGTAAGCCAAGAACGAAGAGACAAACTGTACATGGTCTCCCTGATAAGTGGATGCTAAATCCAAAATGTTAGGTGATATGACAAAACTAACAGGACTTAAGAAACAAAGAACTCCCACTCATCTGGTGGAACCACTACTAAATATCCACATGCTGCTGATCACATATATGGTATATAACATGTGAACACCGTTATATATTACAGACTGTGATAGACAATTTGCTCCAGGAAAGTTAGAATGAACTTGTGACTTTAAATGAGCATCATTATTCCACAATACTGTGAATTTCCGGAAATTATGTAATCACTTAATCACAATCAAAAAAAAAAAAAGGAACCTCGGGGAAGGGAGGGAGGGAGGGGATGGTATGGGGAAAACAATGGAGGGGGGAACAATGTTCAAGAGGAAGTGTACTCATTACCTCACTCATGTAACTGTAACCCTCTGTATAGTATCTTTACAATAAAAAATAAAAATAAATAAAAATAAATACTGGAGATCAAAAAAAAGTCTGCCAACTGTATGAGATGTTAGTAGTTCTATATCTTCTCAAAGCCCTGCTTCCTCTGAAATGAGGAAAACCAGTGAGAGATACATACAAACATACATATTAGCATATATAAGCATTTAACATGCATTTATATACATTATATTAACATACATTCTGTACTTTAATATACACTATATGCATTTAATACATATTGTACATATTATATGCATTTTAATATGCATTATTACCTTATGCATTATATATTATGGTATATAATATATCTGTAGTGTCTATATTATATCTATATAAAATGTGAATATCTATAATATATATTAGCACATAAAAATATAAATATATATAATCATTTTATCCAAAACAACTGCTTAGTACTTGTTTTTAAGCACTGGCTATAATGACTCCATAATACCTTGTTGATTTTAGGTTAGCTCTTATCTTCGACTCTTCCATGTGAAAGAGAGTTTAACTAACTTGCCCAACTTTGCAACTAGAAGTAACTCAGCAAGAGTTAAAAGTTTTCCTAGCTCTGAAACCCAGATTTTTCCTTTTTGTATCAGTTTTGATTGCTCAGTTGTCTCTCATTGCTGTTACCATTTAGACCATAAAGAAATTCACAACATGAGTCTATTATTATTATAAAATGGATCCTGACATTCTTATTACAAGAAAGCATGTGTAACAGGTGAATATTTGCCTCACCAACACTGATGGCAGCCAGGCGAGGGTTGTCTTTGACATGCTAACATCTACTGTTGGAACCCTTTCTTCCCCATGCATTAACATCTTGGAAGGAAACATCTTAGGAAGCACGAATTCCCTAGTTATTCACTTCTTACGTTTTACTTGATAACTAAGTGAGGAATACCAGTAATAAATAACCAGCACCGGTGATGAGATAAAGTTAATTTCCACATATGTGTTAATTTAATTGCTTTTTAAAGAGTATGAAGGAAGACAAAATAATCAAATATGGTAGGCTATCTGTAATAAGTAAAAGTAATCAGCTCATTAAATATATAGTTGGAACAGTAAATACAGTTGAAGACTTTTAGCCCATTCATAAAAAGAGAAGCTGGTAAATATGAATTTGAACCAAAGCACAATCCTGATTTAATCCTCTTCTCATCCCACACCAAGTCAGATCAACTTCACAATTAAATAGGACATATAAATATGATGCTAGATTACTTGACTTGAGTGGTAATTTGTGTCAAGTATCTCAAACTATGGCCTTCAAAAAGTGCCTCTACCCTCCTCTACAAATGCCCTGTTCAACATCAGAGAAAACTAATACAGCCAAGGAGACAACTGGTCAACCTGAGCACAAAACATTTCTAAATCAAGAGTTCGGGTATGGATGTAACTAACTCCTGTGTATATCACCTTGACAATAATATTAAATAAAAATAAAGAGTTTGGGAAAGATCAGCAGAAATTGGTCCTTATGTTTTGTATGTGACATTCTCAAAGAAATACATGTGTCAGTACAAGCGAGACAGTTTAAATGCTTGACCATCATCACAAGGAAATCGACCCATTATTGTTTCTAAAATGTATGTTTTCCTGCAGCAGTTCCAATGGGCCTCATTTTCTTAAAGGCAGAGCGTTAGTGATTGAGCTGCTCAGGACGAGGCACCTGTTCCATCCCATTCTCTCTCTTGAACTTACCCAATCCTTTGGTAGAAAGGTTGCTATGACCTCAGAATAGTGTATCACATTGAGAAAGGTTATCATTTAGTTGGATTTGACACTTTTTCTTAAAATTTTAGAAATCATCTGTTGGCAAGATCAAAGAAAATGTTATTTAATCTCCATATGCTAGACACCTCTATTTACAGAGTAAAGCCTCTGGCTGTTTTTGGTTTTTATTCAGCTTTACCTCTTTGACTTCTTGAATTATAGCTATCTAATAATTAATAGTAAAACTGGCATATTTTCATTTCTCAGTATTACTAAAAATGACATCAATTCACATATATTCAATTTCAAGGTATTATCTAGGGAAAATTTGAATGAAATTCCTTTGATGTGGTTAATTTAAAAATTTATCAAGTGCACAATTTTCTGCACCAATAAAAATGCATAGACTTTCCTGCATTGGGAACTAAACTAAAATTCTAAATTTAAATTTAAATTTTGTGGTGGCATGTTTTAATTGAAATAAAGCATCATTTTTGAAATAGTAAATATAGTGCCTCCAAGTATGTTTTAAAACTTAGTGGGATTAACTTGCAAAAATCTGTGTAATTCTCCCTTTAATGTTAGAAATGCAAATGTCTAGGTTCAACATGGTCAGTGTTAGCCATTAATACGTTGAACAGCTTACTGTCTAGATTAAGGCAAGCATCATTATTCTTTCATGAGCAAAACAAGATCTATCTTGAAAGGCCTCTAAACTATGACTAGCAGAGAAATCTTTAAGAATATTCAGAGAATAGACAATGACAATCAGATTTTCTTTGATTTCTCTAATAGTTGTCCATAAGAGAATTATCCTCCTGGTGTCCTTGACATTTGAACTCACTTTGCCATGTACTTTCATGCAATTAAAAATATTTTTCTTGGCTGGGGGAAGTTTAGTGGCAGAGTACTTGCCTAACATGCTCAGGGCCCTGGATTCCATCCCCAGCACTGCAAAACCAAACAAACAAAAGTTGGTCTTATTCTTCTACTCTCCTTATCTCAAATGACAGATATTATGTCATATGTCAAACAAATAGCAAGTACTGAACTCTGAAGTGTGGAGGAAAAACCTGTTGTGTTTAATTTCCATTATCTATGAGTACGTTTCATTTCTAGAATGTGTTGCCATGTTTGTACCCAAGAAATGAATACAAAATTTTTTAAATTTGAGATTGGGAGAAATATGAATGTCACCAAGCCTTCTAGGTCATAGCCAGGAAGTCACATGATGCAGATGGAAATTTTTCAGGGTCATTAAGTAAGCGAGCATTTAATTGTAAGAGCAGATGTGTCATAATGTCCAACCAATAACTCCCAAAAGCATCCTAACCAGTTTTTTCTCGCTTTGGTGGCAGGAAGCTCCCTTGAGCAGATCCAATATTGACCCTCTTTCAAGGCAGCTCTGATGTATTTGCGGAGGCATTTGTTGACTTTCAAAAGACAACTTCAATCCAAGACATTTTGTACATACATGACATGCTGTTAGTACCAACTTGTGAAAGGTTTCAAATGCATCCTGATAAAAAGACAAATCCTGTCTCTTTGGAGTTACATAATTGTAAAGCACAGGGGAAAAAAAAATATATATATAAAGATATTTGACCCAATATGAACTTGAAAGAACAGGATTGGAAATGAGAGTATAAAAATAGGCATCTACAGGAAATCCTTTAGAACGTATCTTATTATTCAGATCTGTACTGAAATGAATTGGATTAAATGATCCTCCCACGGCATTCCGAGTTAATTATTTCCCCTCCACTCTCAGCAACCAGTGTAGGATTCAGCTTTCAGCCAGTGACTAAAGATGTTCTTGCGTGTCTGTCAGCATGTGGGCCAACTTCGAGTTTTGTAGTGTGGTCAGAGGGTGATTGACAGTCCATTGCTGCCCTTTGCCCCCACTTCCTGCTCTTCTCGCCATTCAGCCTTCAATATTCTGGCCCTGATGAGTTCAGGTCAGTGGGAGCCTTGTAAAAGCAGTGAATCGCTGGGGGCAGCAGAAGACAGTGAAGCTTCTCCATTCTCCTGGGAGTCAGCTTCCTTCCACCGTTATTTACTGAAAATTTATGCTCCACAAAATTCCCTGCAGGCCTCAAGTGTTGATAAAATGAAAATTATCACAGAAATAGAATGGATTCTGTGTGTGTGTGTGTGTGTGTGTGTGTGTGTGTGTGTGTGTGTGTGTGCCACACCTCTAATGCTATTCTGCTTTCGTTGTTTTTCAGAGAAGTCTCATATTTTGCCAAGGACTACAGTTCTCCTAACTGTGCCTCCTCCATAGCTGAAGTTAATGGGGTATACCACCTTCATTAACTTAGATGAAGTCTTCCTTTTTGCCCAGACTGGCCTCATTCCATAGTCCCGCGATTGACACTACCTTCCAAGTAGCTGAGGTTATAGGTATATGCCACCCCACCTGGTCCTACAATAAATATGTGTGCATTTTTTGGCTTATTCTCTAAATATCTGAAGTAATTTCTATGTGAAAATCTATGCCATATAAGTCCTGTTGTCAAAGTAGTTCTTTGATGTATTTGGTTTATAGAAAATTATGAAACTGAATTACCCAGATCAACATAGGTGTTATGCACAGCAAAGAATAGATGCTGCTTTTTGAGCTTAATGCTCTTCCAGTGAAACATAGCCATACCTCTGTCAGAAAAAGGGGGTTCTGACTCTGCCCTGTGAATACATGTGGTCTGTCGTAATGGCTTCAGCCTGTGGCCTCTGACTTCCTGGCTATGGCCAAGAAGGCTTTGTGACATTCATGCTTCTTTCTTGAGTTGCTTTGTAATTGGAGAGGCAAGGGCTCTGCCACAAGAAATGTGATGAAATCCTGTAGAGCAAATAACCCTTGGTCAGTAACTGGCGCGGACTTGCTGGCCACCTGAAAGAGCTTCCTGGAGAGTTGGTCCACAGGATCTACTCTGGGTCTAGCCAGTGTGTGACTGTGCCTGCCTAGAGCAAACAGTCAAACCTTTGCCCAGTCTCTGTCTGAATGAAACCTTGAATAAGAGTAACTGACTGGTATTGCTGGAAGCCACCAAGCTTAGGAACACTTTTTATGCAGCAATAGATAGTAGACACTGATTTGGATTGCACATATATGTTCATTGCATATTCTCCTTTTATGCTTTTGGAGAAATGGGAAGTCTGGACTGTTGAAGGTAAAAAGGCAGATGCCTCTAGGATTTGTACCTGCATCTCCTTCTGAGACATAAGTGGCCCTACAAGTAGATACTGAACTTGACTTAAGGACAAGCAGCTCTCAGGTTTGGGAACATTTCCTTATAGAAGTTCCTATGCTGAACATGTAAACCTTTCTATAAAGACCATACAAGTAAACAAAAATCAACTTGATTTGCTTATGTGGGTAATATGTACTATTTATGCATGCATAGAATGTATATACATAGGACTGTATATTGCCCATTTATAAGAAACAAAATTTAATGTGTTGTACAACTACTTGAAGATGATAAAAGATACACGAGTCATAAAAAAGATATAAGCATAACAGAGATTATCTTAACAACTCATTAAATTACCACAAACGTTCAGAGAAGTCATAGGCTGATATTTTATGAACCAAGAAAATAAAACTTAAAAAAATTATCTGAACTAGGTTCATTCCACTACTAATAAGTAGCCATTAATAAGTAGCAGGACAATGATTTGAAAGAGATCTGTCTTTAAAATCTTTCCACTGTGTCTCAGAAACATGAATTTTGAAACAATTATATTCATGAGTCTCTTTTACTAACTTAGTATAACTGTGCCTGGCACATAATAGACACCCAAAGAATATATGTGGAGGGATTGACTGAATCTCTAAAGGCACATACCAGAAAGTTCTATAGCAAATTCACTCCAAAACATTATATTAATGCTAGGTTAGTGTTAGGTTAACATTAGCTGAATGTTTAGAACACACCACTTCATTTCCAAACAGGCCTGCTGAGAAAACCTGGGTAAAACCATTTTTGATGGTGGTCAGAAGGCCTTTCACAAGGATTTATTCCATTTAGTGTCACTTTTATATATGCTGGAGGTTTAAAAATTCTTGAGATCCAGATGCCGTGGGGGCTCATGTCTGTAATCCTAGCTACTCAGAAAGCTGAGATCTGAGGATCACAGTTCAAAGCTAGCCCAGATAGGAAAGTCCATGAGATTCTTACCTTCAGGTAACCACCAAAGAGTCAGATGTGGAGCAGTGGTTCAAATGATAGAGCACTAACCTTGAGCAAAAAAGCTCAGGGATGTGCCCAAGCCCAGAATTCAAGCCCCAGGACCAGAAAAAAATAAGCAAATAAATACTGTATGAATAAACTGATCAAAAGCATTTCATGCCCTAATGATTCCAAATAGAAGTAGTCAAAAGAATTTGAAATATCAAATTTTGGAGATCTATGCAGTGCTATTCAAACATCATCCAAAGTTTTGCCCCAGTGATCTTCCATGCTTTCTGAGAAGGAAGAAATGAGACGTTTGTTCAGTGGAAATGTCATGCCATTTCCCTTTGCACATCATTCTTGCTGGCTTCCAGCTCCGTGCCAGCCCTGCCTTTGGAGCTCTCCTAGTTCGCCTTGTACAAATGTGTTAGAAGGCAACTTTTCGACAAACTAAGGGCTGCAGATGACACTTCCATTTGGAGTGTCTTGCTGTAAATTCAGGATATCAAAGATCAGCCACTTTCACTAAAATTGGGTGTTTTTCTTCTAATGTAGTAATTTTCTGTATGCACTTCATTTCTGGACCTTTCCGGGCCTTTTCCGAGACCCAACCGTCAGATGACAGTGAAAGAAATGTGGAACCTGGGAGACAAATCACAGGTCCGTGTACCTGCTCATGCTCCTGTTCCCTGCAGAGCTTTGCCATGAGGCTTTCCTGTCCCAGGCTTATTGGTGTGTGTGCCGTCTGTCATTTCCAGTAACATTTCCACTGTGCAGCACCGTCAGAGTCCTCTTTCCTAGCACTGGGCTTGGCACCCAATAACAGTCTATTAGGCATCATTTTGAGTCTATTGATTCATTTTCTAATTTGATTTTGCTGCTAAGTTTATTTATTGACTATCAGGCCTCTTCTTTCTGACTAAGGAATGTATAGAGTAGTGAGAATCTTCACGGTTTTAACATCTTGTCCATTCAAATTGCCTAATGACCCCTTAAGTCCTACTTTCTCATTTAGAGATTGAGAACAACTGATGTTTCCAGGTAAACCAATGGCTCAGAGTGACAGCAGTGGTAACCTCAGTCTAAATATGGTAATCAGTTCACCGACCACTTTACATGCTGTCAGTGCTGTAGGAAGTTAATGTTTCACAAGTGGAAACATCGTTCAACATTACAGAGAAGCTGATAAAGGCAAATAAACCAGAGTGACAGATGTGGTTTAAGATCAAAATAAAAGTCTAGGAGGTTCCTCAAAAGACTTCACATAGATCTCCCCTATGATCCAGCAATCCCACTTTTGGGCATTTACCCAAATGTTTACAAACAAGACCACACTAAAGCTACCAGCACAACTATGTTTATTGCAGCATTATTTACCATAGCTAAGATATGGAACCAACCCAGATGCCCCTCAGTAGATGAATGGATCAAGAAAATGTGGTATATATACACAATGGAATTCTATGCCTCCATCAGAAAGAATGATATTTCCCCATTTGTTAGGAAATGGAAAGGTTTGGAAAAAATTATATTAAGTGAAGTAAGCCAGGCCCAAAGAAGCATAGGTCCCATGGTTTCCCTTATTTGCAATATCTAGTATAGGTATGAGTCAAGCGGAAAAGGTCAGATAATGTGATGCTAGGAAAATGAACCCTTAAATATGTATTTTAATGTTTTCGTTTCTTTCATGCATGTATCTCTAATGCATTTATAAGATTATTTCTTTGTTGCTTTGTATGTCCCTCCCCCACAGTGTAACCCCCGTTTTCACTATATTTGATGTCAGTATAACATGTGGAGTAGATGGGGACAAACAAGTCGTTTAAGGATTCAGGTGGACCTGTTGCAACAATGAGAAGTACAAAATGTCATGTCAAAACCAGCTTTACAATGCCGGTGTGGGGGGGGGAGGGGGGTATAATTGGGTGGGGGGAGGGGGGTAAAATTGGGTGGGGGGAGGGGGGAGGCGGGGAAGGGAAGTGAAGGGTAAACAAAGGAGGAGGCTGCAATGCTTGGTAAGAAATGTATCCATTATCCTGCCCATGTAATTGTAGCCCCTTTGTACAGTATGTTCTCAAATAAAATAAAATACAATTTAAAAATAAAAATAAAAAAAATAAAAGTCTAAATAAGCCCCTTGTTCCAGTGGTTGAAAATTCTAGTTATATTAAAATTTTCATTTTATGCCTCTCTGTTACTATTGAACCCTAATACTGAAATTCTGATTTTAGACTTCATTATGAGCAGTACAGACAGGAATAAAAAATGCCCTCAGACCCTCTAAGCACATAGCTTTCAGATGGACGGGAGCTACACATGGAGTGAATGGGACAAAATAGGGTGATGGTCTTGGGTAAAACTTTTTGTTTTTATTCTGTAAAGTTCGAGTAGAGGTTTCAGTCAGAAAGGCACAGGTTAGTTAAGGAAATCAAGTAGCTAAAGAATACTGATGACTGTCCATAAATTGATGAGTTTCCATCACACAGACTATGTCCAATTGATTAAGACTGATTAGAAACTAAGACATATAGGATTAGGATGGGATAGGCAAGAAGCCCTGAATTGTAGTTAGGGAAGGAAATTCATAACCATATTTCTTAGATTTACTTTTTTAGTATTAGGCCTGTCAAAAATGCAGCCTGCATGCCACATGTTTATATATTTTTGAAAACTCGATAACCCCAGCATTGTTTATTCTAAATTTTTTTGAGATTTAAAGAAGACATACTTACACATATGTGTGTGTATATGTATATCTGTGTAGAATACATTTTGTACCAAGTACTCACATTTTTCTCCCTCCCTCTTTCTATTTCCTTTTCTCTTTTAGTGGCTGTAAGGTTTGAACTCAGTCTCTTAACTTGCTAGGCAGGCACTCTACCACTTGAACAATTAGCCCACCCCTTTATGCTTTATTTTTTCAGCTAAAGTCCTGCACACTTAGGCCATTATTTGACTATGAGCCTTCTACCTTCACCTTTTGACCTACCAGACATGCACCACTTTTGACTTGCTGGTTGAGATGAGGGTCTTGCCCTCCCACTAGGGTCTCCTCCATTCCCACCTTAGTAGCTGTGATTGTAGGACAGGAACCACATGCCCAGCTCCCCTGAAACATATACTTTTTTCTCAAGAAACAGGCCTTCTGTGGTTTTCAAAGTGAGTACAAATTTTACTGACAGCTCCTATTTTTACCCCATCTCAAGAAGACAGATTGCTGCCATGCTCCTGGCATTTGATGGAAGTAACCAACCCTCTGCTTCACTTGAGCTGTCATCCCTGCAAAATGGCTCCTTTTCTCTCCTGACCAGTATTGGACAGAGCATTCTAACGATGTATGGCCAAGTCCGTTCTCAAAGTTGGTTAAGTACCTACTCAGTTAAACTTGGATGAATGTGGCTTTAAAAAGAATTATTGTAGAGCTGCTTTTCTTAAATGTAGTCAGTGTATCCAGACTGGAATTATAACTTGAACATGATAACCAGATTCCCTCTCATTTTAAATATTTTATTCAGGAGGGAACCATGTCTTACCTTGAAAATACATGTATACATGTATGTGCGTGTGTGTGTGTGTGTGTGTGTGTGTGTGTAAAATGAAATGAGTGAGCAAACATAAAATGTCCAAACAAAGCAAATGGTAAATACTAAGTGACTTCCACAAACAGCTCTGCCCTTCCCCGAAGACTGGCTTAGTCAAGTTCCAAAGTCATGCTCAAGATAGATGGCTTCCAACCAGCAATTAATTTTTCTTTAACATAATTCTAAGTATTTCTCTTTTTAAAAGAACCTAATTATGCCGGGTACCGGTGGCTCACAGCTGTAATACTAGCTACTCAGGAGGCTGAGATCTGAGGATCACAGTTCAACTCTAGCCCAGGCAAGAATGTCTTTGAGACTCTTATCTCCAATAAACCACCAGAAAACAAAGTGGTGTTGTGGCTCAAGTGGTAGAGCACTAGCCTTGAGCTGAAGAGCTGAGGGACAGCACCCAGGCCCAGAGTTCAAGCCCCACAACCGACCCCAAAAAACAAACCAAAACAAAAAATAAAAAACAAACCTTAATTATCTCCTATTTTAATGCCTGGATAAATTCAGCAATTTTTAAAACACATTGAGTTTTTTTTGAAAAGTGAGTTAGAACGAGGGTGTACCATCCAATCTGTTAACCAGCCCTCACAAACTGCTCATCCTAACTGCTGCTACTTTTTGCTTTGTGTTTGTTGTTCACTTCCATGTCTTCAGCGTGCATGAGAACACACTCTCAGGTGTTGGTTATCGTTTGGCAATGCCCTTTTCTTCCTCTGCATGAACCATGATCTGCCCAGTCACCACCTCCTGACTATTATAGATAGAAGTCACTATGATTGTCACTATGATTAAAAAAGAAGTAATGCCCTTAAAAACCAACTGGCAACCCTGCACACTTTGCATTCTTCAACTGCCTTCAACTGCTCTCCCTCTGCTCAGCACTGCTGACAAACAGCAATGTCTGTAAAAACTGCCTGTGCTGGCTCTCTCCCCCAAGGTAAGCATACATTCATGATTGTCCTCCTCAGCTCCAATGGCAAACAACTCTGTGATGCTTGAACTGAGTTCCCCTGTCTGCCCATTGCTCTCTTCCCTGTGTTCTTATAGGCCTCATAAAAATATCTCCAGCCCAGCATTCTTCACCTACTAGCTGATGACTTTTGGTGTTTTAATTAACCTAAGTTAGCCTCAGTTTCCACAACTACAAAAAGTGAGTGAAAGAACCTCTCTCAAGTCTTTCCATTTCCTTACGAATGAGGCAATGTTATTGTTTCTGATGGAGGCATAGAATTCCATTGTGTATCTATACCATATTTTCTTGATCCATTCATCTACTGATGGACATCTGAGTTGGTTCCATATCTCAGCTGGGGTAAATAATGCTGCAATGAACATGGTTGTGCTGGTAGCTTTGGTATGGCTTTGTTTGTGGTCATTTGCCAGAAGTGGGATTGTTAGGTCATAGGGGAGCTCTATATTTAGTCTTTTGAGGAACCTCCATACTGCTTTCCAGAGTGGTTGAACAAGTTTACACTCAGAGCTTTATATCACAGGTATGGGATGTAAATACTTAACTGCATATCACAGAATAAGCATTTGAAAATATTAAAAATGATAAAAGTTCTTACCATCGTATTAAATGTTTTTCTCCAACTATATAGTTGCTGACTAGGAGTGTAGGCATGATGACCTACACTTGATGTTTCTAGATTTTTTTTTTTAGCATGCTAGCATGGAGTGGAGACTTGCGAATTCATGGACATTACCTAACTCCTTAATTTCTAAAATGAGGGCCGCTGAGCCAGGTGGAAAATGTTAAAGTGATTGACATAGAAAGGCTTTAATAAGTTTCAGAAATATCTCTATATGATAGATTTGAGTAAATGCATTTATGTAGGAATGAAATTCTTTTACAGCAGCAGCTTCTCTCTCTCTCTCTCTCTCTCTCTCTCTCTCTCTCTCTCTCTCTCTCTCTCTCTCTCTCTCTCTCTTTCTCTCACACACACACACACACACATTCACTGTCCCTCTCTCTTTCGCTCTCTATCTCTGTCTCTTTCACTGTCTCTTTGCTTTTTCTGTGCTGGTACTAAGGCTTGAATTTAGGGCCTTGTATTTGTACTCAGATTTCTTTGCTCATTTATGGCTGAACATCACTTGAGCCATACCTCCAGCTTGGCATTTTGCTGGTTAGTTGGAAATGCTGTCTTGTGGACTTTTCTGCCTGGGCTTGCTGAAAACCATAAGCCTTCAGATTTTGGACTGAGTAGCAAGGATTACAGGAATGAACCACGGTACCTGGTACTGGCTGTTTTTCCTTATACCTGTGTGATGTGGGGACACATCTGCTCACCCTGTTGGCACCCGGGCACACCTCCAAGTGCTGGGCTCTGGCAGAGGTCATCCCACTGGCTCATGACGGGGCTGAGCGCCATTGGTGGGTGGGTCAGCACCAGACCTGGAATATCCCCATGCCAGACTTGTTTGACAAGAAGATAAACACTCTCCCTGCATTGTTTCTCTTCATCCTGGACTTTTGGCCAACTAACTGTTTGCAGGAGCAGGGCATGACAGAAACAGAGGAAATCAGATGACCTCCTGCTAAGTTCAGTAATCCAGCTCCAGAAGATGAGAAAAAGTAACTGACAGTGGACCTAGTCATTTTTGTTCCAAATAGAATCTGCAGATCCTGGAGGGGCAGAAATAAAAGACCATTAATTGCATTTGGGATGGACACAGAAGCAAATACTATTTTTTTCTTCTAGAAGAACTGAAGACCCAGTGTTAATATTCCACTTTTCATTCAGATATAAAGAAACCATCTAGAGATTGTATATGGCGGCTCACACCCATAATCCCACCTAATTTGGGTGGCAGAAATGAAAAAGATTGGCCGTTCCAGGGCAGTCTGTTCAAAACTTCAATAAGACTGTCTCAATCAATTATCTGGGCCTAGTGGGATTATATCTGTAATCCTAGCTATGCAGGAAACAGAGAGAGGATAGTCGTGGTATGGGGTGCTAGACCCTATCTGGAAGATAAAGACTAGGGTGTGGCTCAAGAGGTAGAGTCCTTGTTTAGCTAGCCTGAAGCCCTGACTCCAAACTCTGGTGCTGCCAAGAGGAAAGGGGAGGAGCCTGGAAGGGTGGGGCCAGGAGAGGAAGGGAGGGGAGGGGAGTCTGTACTCTGCATCCTGTCACATCTCAGCCTATTGCTGTCTTTATTTTAAAGGGGTAGCTCTCCTTGGATGCATTTCAAAGAAAAATGAGATTAAAAAATCATTACTACAAGAAATAAATGCAGGTTTGGGTTTGCTTGCATAGAACTTATTGTAGAGATACTGAGATAAAGATACAGTAGGCATATTTTCTGAAAAGGGCTGTCACTTCAGTGCTCCTGTAAGTGTGAAGAGAGGAAGCAGGGACTGCCCCACAGGGAGTCAAGCTTAATTAGACCCAAGCCACAGGCAGCAGACATGGTGGCCAATGCACCCTAGTGCTTGGAGTAGCATTCAACAATCACAACAAGTGTAACCCTATGAAGAAGGGCTTTCTGTTGTATGCTTATCATATCTGCATAAAAATGAGGAATCAAATGCTTGTGTGCATGTGTGTGTATTAGAGTACTAGGTCTTGGAACTCAGAGCCTTATGCTTTTTTCACTCAATACTGGTCCTCTACCATTTGAGCCACATCTCATCTCTGCTTCTGGCTTTTTGCTGATTAATTGGAGATAAGAGTCTCTTGGATTATTTTTCTTCCCAGGCTGGCTTTAAACTGTGCTCCTCAGATCTCAGCCTCCTGAGTAGCTAGGATTACATGTGTGGGCTGCCAATACCCAGCCAATCCAATGCTTTTCTAAAAAGAAAACCCAACGCAAGTTGACTTTTTGCTCACTAACGAGTGGCTGAGACTTGAACTATGTGATTTCTGTCAGAGAGCTGTGGACTATCCAAAGACACCTTAGAATTATTGAAGGTTTCAATTAAGGAGAGATTTTTTTTTCAAGAATGGAAAAGTTTCTTTTTATGACACCAGTGATTAGGAGTGAAAAGCAATAGAAAGACTTAAATAATGTTTTAGCTCATTTTTATAGAAGTGTCACAGTGAGAAATCTTTATTTTTAGAAACTATGCCTACTGGTTTGCAGGCATGTATCTTTATCTTGCAAGCATTTTCACAAACATTTTACCTTATTTCATCCAAACCATCTGCTGAAGCAGGTGCTACAAATGCCCTTGAATAGACTGGAAAATGGATGTCAGAATTGGTTAATGTGGTGTTAGTGGCTGTGGCTCACTTCTGCATATGAACTTCAGTAATTTCTGCTTTTAAGGGTTCATCTCTGGAACAAATAAAAGTCATGTTGTTGAGTGGTGGGAGGTCAATACAATTTGACAAAAGTCTTTAGTAAATTTAAGCCATTAGGTCCTATAAAATTAGGGTTATCTGTATATGTTCTTAAGATTGGGATTGGGTTGAATTACATTTGCACTGGAACCTTTGGTGTTTTGCCTTGCTGTGCTCTCTTGTTATTCCCAGGATTGAGGATAAAACCTCTTCTGGAGGCTGAACTTGAATAAAGACTGACTCTGATGCTCTCTTTCCTTCAAGAACATTCCATCGGGGTGGGAAGGTGGCTCAGTGGTAGAGTGCTTGCCTTGCATGCATGAAGCCTTGGGTTCGATACCTCAGCACCACATAAGCAGAAAAAGTTGGAAGTGGTGCTGTGGCTCAAGTGGTAGAGCTCTGGCCTTGAGCTGAAGAGCAGAGGGACAGCATCCAGGCCTAGAGTTCAGGCCCATGAATGACAAAAAAAAAAAAGAACATTCCATCATTATTTACTAGCTCATCAAGTCTAGCTCATCTCCATTTCCTATTTCTCCATTTGGGCCTTGGATTTTTAGCACCCCAGAGTCAATGGTGTACATGTGGGGCCTCTGCCTTGTGAAAATGTTCTTCACACTCTTGTCAGCACATTCTTCAGGCTCCTGTATTGCCTTGGGTTTGGGTGAAGCCTAGGAAATTTGAGGAAATATGAGGAAAACTTTCTGTCTGTCTTGATCTCTTCATTCATTTGTTCTGAGTGGGAATGCCTCTGAGCAGATATCCTGTTAATACTTCTGAGCTCTTATCGCTATCATCCAGAGGTCAGCCTCATGGTGGTAGCTGGGTATCAAGGCATCCCGGCTTGGGCTTGCTTACTAGGCTGAGCCAAGTGTGATGCTGTGGGCATGAGTGGAGGCATGGTGTGCATAGTTTCTCACACGACTGAGTGTGGGGAAGAGCATGTCACCACATTACTGTCTCCCAGCCTCTGGAGTCTACTGCCCCCAATCCCATTACACATTGAGAGTTAAGAACACTGGATCCGTGTGGTTCACCTTCACGGTTTCAAACTTGCGGAGGTTGGGTGGATTTCCACTTCCCAGCAGGTTCAGTGTCCAGAGCTCCTCTGTGGTTAGCTGAAGTTCTAGTTGCAGGACCTGTCCACCAGTGGTCCTTGGGTCTAATCCAGGCTCCTTGTCTAGAGAGTAATTAATTTCTACTGAAAAGAGGATGTAGCCACACTGTGCTTGACTATGCATGGCACTGGTCTAGCATTCGGCCCCAAAGTCAAATGAAATAGCGTTGGTTCCCGAGACAGAGTATTGACAGAAACAGTACACATGCCAGCTCCAAAACACACCCGAGATGGCTCTGTGGCCTCTTCCCTGTATTGCAAAGTTTTATATCCAGGTGAAGATCACAAATAACTTCCTTTTCAAGACAAAAGCTGAAGTAGGCAGAGATCTTCGAAACAGTCTAGGAGGTGATCATCCAGACACTCAGGCCTTAAAGAGAAGTTAAAACCCCGGCTTCATATCAGCTGGGTGCTTTTGGCTGCCATTCTTCCTCTGTGCACTTCCAGGAAAACCAAGGTCTTCGCAGCTTTCCAGGTCATGCAGGCACTGTTTGAACACTCAGGCATTGCTGGGCATCTTTGCAGGCTGTCTTGGAGAGATGGTACGGAAGGTACTTCCTGTCTGTCTGAGGTGCCTGTCTTCGGTAGGTATGCTCTTTGAAGCACTCTTGGAGAAGCTTCTCTTAGGTCTTAAGCTAAGAATTTGGTTTTTCTCTCTTTTCTAGGCTTCCCATTTGACTTGTAAGTTTCCTTGGATGTTCTCTGGCATCCTCTAGCATATTTTCTGTGCCCGTAGTAGTCATCGACTGACTTACCAGTTTGGGGGTGGGGTTTTTTTTTTTGGCCATTTGTTAAAGAAATGATTCACTGACTGATTATTTCATTATCGCCTAGCTAGTAACTATCTTTCTATCTTTTCATCATCTGTAAGTAAATTGATGCACTGTCACTAATTAACAGCCCCGCCTGGCCTTAAAATTCAGAAATTGATTCCATTTGTTCCCTAAGTACTTTCTTTCTTTTCTTCTTTTAATTTTGTTGGTCGTGGGGGCTGAACTCTGGGCCTGGGTGCTGTCCCTCAGCTCTTCAGCTTAAGGCTAGCACCCTAGCACTTGAGCCACAGTACCACTTCCAGTTTTTTTCTGCTTATGTGGTGCTGAGGTATTGAACCCAGGGCCTCATGCATGCAAGGCAAGCACTTTACCACTGAGCCAACTTCCCAGCCCCCTAAGTACTTTCTTTAAAAAAAACTTACTGTTTTCAGAATATTTCACTAGATTCAATATACACATGTGAAAATAGAACCAGGTAAATTGAAGGGATGGGTGGAGTGGGGTGAAATTGGGAAGAATGAGAAAGGGAGGGGGGGCGTTGTCCAAGATGCATTTTATTCAGAAACTGACATGTTGAATTGAAAATACCCTTTATACAACCACCTAACGATAATTTAAAAATAAATAAACTTAAGAAAAGAACGATTGAACAGTTCTCAGTAGGGAATTTTACTCTGATGGATAATTTCATCCAGTTCCCAAAATGCCACCTTTGTCAGCCTAATTCTTTCTACGCTCAGAGTCTACAATGCTGAACCAACTTCTGCATTTACCGTTCTTCTCTTGGGCCTCGTTCTCTTGTTAATAAGAGAGTCAGATATTGACTCCCACCTTTAGCTACTCCCTGGGTATTTCTTACTGAAATGCAGTCTATGTGAGCCTCAGCTTCTATGAAGTATGAATACTAACAACAATGTTGGAAGATTGCAAAAATAAATTATGTGTGTTTATGTGTATGTGTGTATATGTAAAGCATTCATCAAAGCACTTGGCACATGGTTACACACGGACAGTTTTAGTACAATGATGCTCCTACTGGAAAGAATGACAAGAGGAGCAAAACAGGAAGGAGAAGAGCAGGAATGGGGTTGCTGTGAAGGAGGTGAAGAAGGAGAAAGGCACGCAGTGGCTAAAATACTGAGCTTGGAGCCTCGCCTCAGGGGAGGGTTCTGTCTAAGCATCTTTTCCTGTCATGTTCTCATCTTCCATGCAATTGCGAAGTATGATGCAAGTCTCTCTGAAGGTGGTTTTCATCCTCTCATTTTCCCCCAGGGAAGATGAAATCTAAGCTGCTTGCCACTTTTTCTGTCCGGCCCTTTGCCCTAACCTCTACCCTCCTCCCTGCATTCGCTCCCTTCCTCTCACCCCGGAGGAAAGGGCCTGTTTGCCTCTGTCCACCAGGACGGCTCGGATTCACCAGAGAGTCCTTCCACCCTCTGATGAATGGGCATTTCAACCCAATTAGATAATGCCAGAGCCAGCCGGAAAACCCAGATAAACTGAGGAGCTGCTCCGTTTTGTAAATTATATATGAAACAGTAATCTGCTGCTTTGTGTCTAATTTAACTCTCCGTACATACTTCAGCGTAATAGAAAAGAAGTATTAGAACAGTAACACGGCCATAGGGAGACCAAACACATGTTAATTCTTGGAAGAACCAACTAGCCCTTAAGGTTTAATAGCCAATACGTACAAACACAACTTGACAGCATTACAAATGTGTGCATGCTCACAAACCCACCCAGTAGCAATTTTAAACATGCTTAGAAACACACCCCCTACTTGCATTATGCCTGAACTTTTTCTCATGAAGCCATCTTTTAATTTCATCTATTATTTCCTGTCTTACTACTGTGATCACTCAAAGTACTAAAATAATTATTTCTAAAGAAAAACAACTAAAATCTGAACAAATACTGTGGGAAAAATACCCTTCAACTAAGCTTTTCAGTGAAGGAAAGCTCAGGTCCATTGTGTCCCAGTGCAAGTATCCTGCTTTATCTCAGGCCAACCCAGCCCGGAGTGTTTGCTGGACCTCAGATCTCTGAGTGTGAATGAAGTCCTGCAAGAGAAGAGCCACCTCACTACCTACTCATATGCTCACACACACTCACACACCCGTTCACACTCATAAACATTCTCACATATGTGTATTTTCACACAGTCATATATGCTTTTGCATGTACTCTCTCTCATAAACACATTCTCATACACGTGCCCCCTGACACACACACACAAACACACACACACACACACACACACACACACATCCCAGGAGCTGCTTTACATCCTCTGATGGCCAAGTCTGCATAGTCAAGGTCATTTCTTATACTTTCCATGTGACTGACAGGATGCTTTGATGACAGCAAATACTTCCCATTTTCTCTGCCTTTGCTCTGTGAGAACAAGATGTAAGAAAAGAGCCTCCATGCCTTTAGGAGTTCATGACACCCATTAAAGCCTCCTCCAGACCAAAGTGTGACGGTCACAGGAGCTAGAAACTGAGTGGACTCCAGCGAGCTCACCCACGCTTCTCTCTGCACTGCTGGGTCTCTGGCCAAACTGCCTGAGTAAAAACTTTGGTGAAGATTGCTGGTCTGGCTCTGCCAGAATCTCTTGCCTGCCTCTTTTTCTATCTCCCTCTCTTTTTCTCACAGACATGGAGTTGTGTGTGTGTGTGTGTGTGATGTGAAATAAATTATTTTAAGCACATGTTGACTTTTTATCTTGACCGAATATATGGAGGTTTGATGTAAAGTGTTCTCCAAGTGCCCATGTATCAAAGACATGGCCCCTTGGCCTGGAGCTATTTGGAGGTTGTAGAACGGAACCTTTAAGAGGCAGAGCTGAGGTGCTCAGGACCTTGGAGAGAATGCAAAACTGGAAATGAAACCACTTCCTCTTTCTCTTCTTTCCTGGCCTAGAGGGGAGCAGCTTTTCCCTGTTATACCCTCCCCTTAGGAGGACCCTCTCCCCCCACCCAGAAGAAAAAAAACAGCCAACTGGTCATGGAGTGAAACCTCTAAGCTGTGAGCCAAATAAATGAACCTTTCCTCCCTGAAAGTCGACTGTCTCAGATATTGGTTGCAGTATGGGAAAACTAACCAAAAATGCTAACCCAGTTTAACCTTAGCTTACAAAGGTTCCTCTCGTAATGTGCTGATTTTGTGCGCTCATGGGGAGACATAAATAAACCATGTCTACTTTACGTGAAACAGACAGTTTCAGTAACTCCATTTCAAGGAAATTCACTTCAGCAGTTCTTGAAATCTCCCTCTAAACGTTTCTAGTAAAATAAATGGCCCTTTGTATAATAATAGCAATGTATTTGCTTAATTTATTTGCTTGCTCAGAGAAGAGAGAGATTTTTCATACATGATGACCTAGAAAGTTATAGCCAATTTTAGGAATACACCGCATTGCATTTAGGCATAAATTAAAAGATTTCAAATAAATCATCTTTGAACACATAGCCTTATTATTCTTATCACATGGTCATTTAATTTTTACTAATCTACCGTAATATGGTGCATGACATTTAATATTCTGCCTTTTATACATGTCTTCTTATGTTGGGATGACTTTAATACTACTTCTAGTAATAAACATTACAAATGTTCAGTGAATAGTTTAAATTGAATCGTTTCCCTTTTCTTGAGTTGTTAAGAATAGCTGTCACAACTGCTACCATTTATAGACTACTTACCCAACAGGTGCTCTGCTAAAGCCATCATTTCACAAAAGGTTGGAGAAGTCACTGTGTGGAAATGCCTGGAGTTTAGGATTTAATATACTTAGGTTTCCACTTCTTTTTTCCCTTACCTTTAACATCCTCCTCTGGATAAATAATAATAATCATAGCTGCGGTAGGATCTGTATTTATCGAGTCTGGCATACAGCTGTTCATGAGAAGAAAGACTGTGGAATCTGTGTCTAAAACGGACGCATGCGCATTCGTAAAAGGAGGAAATTTGCATTTTGTGCATGTTTCCAAATGGATCACCATCCAAATGGTTGGTGCCCTCAGCAGCAACTCAGTGCTCGTGTGTGTGCACATGCGTGTGCACTCAGGATTGAGTTCAGAACTGCATACACACACACTAAGTACATGCTTTACCCCTGGGCTCCACCTCCATCGTCATGCTAGCTTCTTTACAAGCCAGATTCTGACCACCACGTCTTGTCATCACTCACCACTTGTTTCTCTACAGATGAGAGCCTGCTTTGCCCCTCAAAGTGCTAAATCCCTGCTCGGTCACAGAGAACGAGTCGCATGGAGGTGACACATAAGGGTTGGAAGATGGGAAGGTGGCTCAGTGGCAGAGTGTACGTGAGGCCCTGGGTTCAGTTGCTCGCACCACATAAGCAGAAAAAGCTGGAAGTGGCACTGTGGCTCAAATGGTAGAGTGCTAGCCTTGAGCTGAAGAGCTGAGGGCCAGTACCCAAGCCCAGAGTTCAGGCCCCACGACCAACAATAACAACAACAAAAATGGCCTGCCAGAAAGACATCACCAGGAAAACACGCATCTGCGTGTTGCTCCCTATGTGTGTAGTTGCCCGTGGGACTACAGTTCATCATCATGGTAATTTATCAGATGCATAAGCAGAAAATAGCATCATATGAATAATTAATGTATGCACAGACTGCCATGTAAGTCTATGCTTACAGGACCAATCAGAATGATTCAGAATTTAATGTGAATTTTTTTTCACATGATTATCAATTTACAGCGGAGAGCACAAAGCTGAAAGATGTAGTCTACACAAAAGAACACAGAAGATACACACCCAAGAAGGAAGTAGAGGAGAGACTGTGCATCTGGCTAGCATTTATAGAAATGAGGCTTCGGCTCAGTTGTTTAAGATCAACCAATGGGAGACAGAAAATATCTGGGGAGAATTGTTCCTTCGGCAAACAAGCATAGACTTGTTTCTCATTACTATCCAGGCAATCCTGTGTAGTAATTATTTACATGGTATTCTGTGGTACTGGGTGTCACCAGTAATCTGGAGATGATTCAAGTGTGTGGGAAGATGGGTGTAGGTAATAATCACATTCTATGCCATTTTTATATAAAGGTCTTAGCATCTGAAGATTTGGGTACCACTGGATGCCAAAGTCTGTCCTCACCTGATCCCAAGGGGTGACTATGTATATTTTAGGCTTTACATGTCATTCTGTCTCCATCACTACTCAGCTCTCATTGTAGCATGAACGAAAAAAAATGAACCAAAGATGATATGTAAATGAAGGGTTGATGCTGTGTTCTAACAGAGTTCTATATATAGACTTTGGATTTGAAATTCAAATATATGACACAATTCTTTCCATTTGTTTCGAAATTGAAAGATGTGAAACCATATTGAACTCACAGGCTGAACAAGTAGCCAACGTATACTATGTCAGAATGGAACAATACAATTGAGGGGAGTGGCAGGAAGGGGATAATAGGGGAGAAAGAAAGAAGGAAGGCCTGGGCATTGACCAAGATGTATGATGCTCATCACCTGACTTACAGAATTGTAAGCCCTTTTTACAACTATTTGTTGACAATTAAAAACAAAAACAAAACAGGCAGTGGGCTTGTGGTCCATGGGCAGCCCAGCTCTGGACAGCATGCCCCAGCTCTGTTCTTTCTTCAGAGTAAATGTGATTTTGAATATTGGGAACTCCAAGCCTGCTACTGATTGGCAGTCTTTCTATCCAGTGCAGGCTTTCCTACCTCCTAGATTCTGCATTTTTTTTCCTACTGTAGTTTGATGTTTTCATTTTTCTCTTACACAGATGTAGTTATCCCGCCTTGAGTTCTGAGACGAAGGAAGTTCTGTAGGTTCTGTTAACTAAAGGTTGATTCCCCCTCCCGTACAAATTTTATCTATTTCTGGGGAAATTTCCTTTTATGTGGCATGACTAGGGCTTGAATCTAGGGCCCCACGCTCTGCCCTTAACTTTTTTCCCCTCAAAGCTGGAACTCTACTGCTTGAGCCACGTCCTCACTTCCTGGTTTTTGAGGGTTAATTGGAGAGAAGAGTCTCACAGACTTTTCAGTTGGAGTTGGCTTCGCACTGTGATCCTGAGAGCTCAGCCTCCTGAATATTGAGGATTGGAGATGTCAGCCACCACACTGAGCCTGGAAACTTCCTCCCTGAACTAAATTAAATAACGAACTACTGTGTCATTTTTTTTTTTGAGGCAACATATTTGAATTCCATTCAAATGATTTTTCTTTCCAAATTATCCATTCTACTTTTTTCTTCTTAAAGCATGTGTTGCAAACAGGAAGATAACTTTGGCAAGTAAATCACAGGATTGACAAAAGTGTGAATCAAGACCAAAAAAAAAAAAAATGACGCCAGTGCCTGCTTTTGTGGTTGCTGTTCATTTATTCATCTACTCGGCAAATATTTATCTGTGCCAGGCACTGTATCCTGAAGTGAGATCTCACTTCATGTCTATCCGAACAAACAAAAGAAGGAATAGAATATCATTGTATCTCTTGGAGTCCCACAGAGAAGAGAAGTCCCTCTGGGTAACACTCTGCCTGTTACCCGTACCATATGACTTAAAAAGCAAAAGTAACTATAGGCAGGCAGCATGCTGAACTGCCCTGCCCCGAGGTATGCAGAGCCCTGGCCCAATTGCTTTACTTCCCTTCTTCTTGGGATTTGTAAAAATTCCAGGAATTTGTTTTGACTGCCTACAGTGAAATTTCCTTGGGGGAAGGGGGAAAATGAATGAATGAAATGGCATGGTAAAAATGCTCAAATATCCACGGCAGAAGATAGGTTTGGGTTTTGGCCTCCTTTTTTCCCTTTTTGCTAAACTGTTGTATCTCTTGACTCTGATCAACTGACTACCTGATCATACTTAACATTTACTGAGTGAATACTATGTTCCCATAGTTGTTCTCCACGTGATGAATGAAACGGAAGCAGGTCGTTTCAGGTCTTTCCATGGGTTGCTTGTCAAACGGCAATGACTGCAGGATACTCTTGAGTGAGTGGAGCTCCATCTTGACTGGTTTTGCCATTTTTGTGTTTCTTCTAGGTATGAACATTGATGACATACTCACTTCTGAATTTCTCAGTGGACTGAAGGAGCCATGTACATCCTCTCCACGACCTTCAGCCACAAGGCTCTCCACTTGTAGGTAATTTCTGTTCACATTCTTTTACACATGGAGATGGTTATAGAATGTGCCTATATGATAATTGTGCAAGATGCACAACTTTTTGTTGCTGGAGTGAACTGTGACTAGGTTTAGTCTTCTCTCATTATCAATTGAAAAAAATGAAAGAAGCCACTGAAAACATGGCTGCTATGTGCAGATACATTCTACCCCGCGGTCAGTGTGTCCAAATAGTATTTAGAAGAGGATCTCTCTTTTAACTGTTGTTCCACATCACACAAGTCTGGTGCCAAAAGACTAACGATTTTTTTACTTAGTATTTTAAAATAGTTCCTTCTTGGTGTAATTGTACCCAGCAGGTGCATCAACTTACATATAATGTATTGATAAACTGATAAAGAGAATAGTACTCAGATTTCAACTTGAGCTTCACCTAAATTTGTAATATTTATTCTGAAGGTCAAATGGAGGGATGGATGGGAAATTATTGGGTAACTAAACATGAGCTGCCTAGTCAGACTCTAGTTAAAAAGAAATCATTTCCATCAGTTTTTGATGAAAGTTACAAGTAGCTTGAAAGGGTTGGGGCCATCTTATATTTTTATAATGGTTATTGCAGTCAAGCATTTTATATGTTATTCACCTAAGAGATGCACATTAAAATAATCATTAATTTTAATTGATGGCACACATTAATTTCTTAAATTTGAGAAAATTCTATTAAAAATGAGAAAACACATATCCATCCCAGACACAAGTGTACACTGGTCCCCACAGCCAGGAAGAATCTCTGCTTTTGCCTTTTAGGGTACTTACTTTCTTGATAGATTTTATTTATTGGGTATTTACACTTAGAGGAGAAAGCTTTATACAGACTTTTTATGGATAATTTAAATTCAGAATACTAAAGAAGTAATGTAAGACTTTCATTAGACATTCATTCATTATAGCATATTTATGTTCCATGGCTATGAAATCTCTTTAAGTTTTCATATGACCATTCTCTTTAGCTAGCAAAGGATGGCTACCCTGTTTAAAAGGGAAACATAAACTTAGTAAGGATATTCAAAAACACTAGGAAATATTTTTCTGCTATTTTTTTGACTATCAAGTATGTGGAATGAAATGAATGAAAGGGTATCTTTTTTTTAATGTTACAGCTTTCTGTGTTTCTCTTTTTTTAAAAAAAATCTTCCAATGGTTGCACAAAGTAGTTTCAATCTACCATGTGCACTGATGTATCCTATGGATCTTGATCAGTTACCCGTCACTTTGGGGAACCTGGCTCTCCATCTCTCTTCCTGTTTATCCCTTCCCTCTAGATTTAGGTCAAACTCCCTGCTTCCCTTTCTACTTGTGTATGTTGAGTATGATGATTCAGTTTCTCTCCCCTTTGCTAGTTCATTCATCCACATTCCTCCTACTCTCTTCCCTCCCCATCCAGGCTACATTTTAGCTCCCTGGCATCCATTTTGCTAAACTATCTTGTTCATTATTCCAAGTGTTATTAACACCACTGACTTTGACTTCACTCTTTCCTATGCTACGTTTATTCAACTGGATTGTGCCTACATGGATAGGCCTCTGTGTTGTGTGTCTATTCAGGAGATGGTATTTGGTGTTAAAAGTTCCTTTCCAGAACTTACATACAAATGAAACAAGAGTGCTCACCAGCAGTAACGTGCAGTCACAGATACTCTGACAGCCATGCTTGGTTGTCTCCCTCAGGCTATGTGCTCAGACTCACGCCTCCAGCTTGACAAAGTTGAGCAAACTAACCTCTCTTTGCTCCAGTCTTGTGTGTCTTGTGAAGTGGGATACCTAATAAGAAATCTTACCACATCTCGCAGTCTAGATTACATGGCGATATGGCCAGGTCTGGGAGGGCCCTGTCACCTTTCAATCGAGAGTTATCTTATCAACTGGTCTCAGTGAACCAAGTTTAGAAGGAGAATGTCCTGGGTTCTGAGTCATGTATCAATTCATTGTGGAATCCACAGTAGGTCTTGAATGTTTTGAAGTTACTGTTGTTCAGAGATAATTACACTCAAAACTGCCCTTGCTTGAATGGTTGAAGACAACTTTTGCCAGGGACTGGGTTCCTGCTACCTTCCCTGGGGAGTTGTAAAGCCAGGAGATCCGTCATTCCCTTGCATGGCATGCAGGCTACCCAAGGCAACATTCCTATGAATGGAAACTGCCTTGCCATTTCTGATATTTAAGGAATTTGAAGAAATATGCCTTGTTAGAAGATTTCATTTGTCAAATGCAGAATTTCAGAAATAAACATAGATGGGTAATTTGAACAAGTAACAAAACACCCACTGTGATTGAGGTGTTTTTTTTGTTTTTGTTTTTAGTTCTCTCAGGGAGTATCAGCTCAGTGTTTTCTTTCCTGTGAAGTTTGGCTATTGGCATTTACAAAGACTTTCTTTTTCAGAAGGTAGATGGAAATATACACTAGGTACTTCAGTGTGAAGAACATACAAACTTCAACCCCACATCCAGGATTCTGTGTTCTTTCCATATCAGATTCTATACAGCTCTTGTTCTGATTCAAAGTGAGATATTGTCCTTTGGGCTTATATGGAACGAAATTCAGAGGCAATGAATGGGTAGCATTTTCCAAATGAGTCATGGTTTGTTCCAAGGTGGGAAGCACTGATAAGCAGGAGTTGGTAACAGGGCCAGGAGCTTGGACGCATGTGCTGTGTCCATCCCTACTATGCCTGACTAATACATTCCACTTGGGTCAGAAAGCCCAGACCTGTTCCCTTGTGTGTTCATTGTAAACCCTCTGAAGCAGCAGCCATGTTTGGCTTGTGTATCTCTGGATTTGTCTGTATCCATGACCAGAATGCTTCACTGGTAAATCCAAAATGTCACTAATCCAGGCCAGGAAGCTGCCTGGGGCTGCCCTCCACACTCTGTTTATTCTTCTCCATCTTTGTGTGAGCTCCAGCCTTGGTAGCTGTAGTTGTAGTTGTGGTTCAGGCGCTTGAGTATACAGGTTCTAAGCTTCCTTTCCGAGGAGGAGCCCACCGTAGCACGAACAATCCTAGTGTCCACCTGCCCATGCTGTTCATGCCCAGGCCTGCCTCCTCATTCTCAGCCTCCTTCCACACATCCCATCTCTCAGTGTTGCCAACCATCACTTTGGAGTTTTGCATTAGGATTTAGAATTCAGTCAAAAGAAAAAGGCAGATCATGTTTAGCTCTGCTAAACAGATTCTCATGGGTAGTTCTTTATGTTTATGGATTTTTTTGTTTTTGGCCATAATATAGTTGAGAGGTTTCTCTTCAGAACTTATTGGTGACTTTAGACGTCTCCTACAGGACACCCATGTCGCTAATGCCTCTAAAAACAGTGTCTCTAATCGCTAAAGAGGAGTGAAGAGTTTCATCCAGCCTCGTAAGACTGGAGAATGGTGTATGTGTGCGCAATTCAAACTCTGTTCATTCATTCGGTATCGTGGGACTAGAGTGTGGCAGAGACACAGAGTATTAAGATCTGGGGTCTGAGGTAATTTGGAGACAGAGGATGAATAGTGTCTTTACTAGTGGAATTTTAAAAATAAGTGGCAATGTGGCCATAACTTAGATTATCCATTACATGATTGTCATCATGTGGGAAAGAGAAATAAACCTGGGAATCAGCTCTCTTGCCTGGCAAATGGAAGGTGGGTTTCTTCTATCCATTTCAGCCTGCTGGAGAGAGTCTGACAGTAGAGCTAATGAGCTAATGAATGCCTCAGGTGTGGGAGACCCTCTTTCTTCTCATTGCTGCATGTCTCTACTTCCTCTTTGCTCACCAAGTTTCATGTTATGACCACAAACATCTCATGATTGGACCTGCTATCTATCAATCAATCTCCCCTTCTTCCTTCCAAGCTCAGTTTGCCTGATCTGTCATCTATGAAAACCTCTTTCATCATTGTGTTCACCTCTGTACTGGATACAGACCCCTATTACAAACCAGGGTAGATCATCTGGTACGGATTAGCTTGTGAGCCTTGTGATGTACTAAAATAACCTGCTCTCAAGGGTGGTCCCTGCCTTATTACTTGTTTTTCCAGGGTCTACCATTCAACAAATAGTTACTGATTACATTAATGAATAAAATGATTAGTAACAACCCGAAAGTCCTTAGATTGAACAGGAAATAATTGTGTTTGGTATGATAGACTTACATGAGATGCCTTTTGATATGCATATTACCTAAGTCATTGGTATAAAAATCTGTAAAAAAAAAAAAAATCAATGAAAAGGAGGAACTTTTTTACCTACCATCAGGTTTATATCATTTTAAACACTTTTAGCCAAAAGATAACATACTGAGTTTTGAAGTAACTCAGGACCTGACACTCTCACTTGTAATTCTTTGCTCAAGACTATAACTCTACCACTTGGGCCATACCTCCACCTCTAGCTTTTTGCTTGTTTATTGGAGATGAGAGACTCACGGATTTGTCTACCCAAGGCTGGATTCAAACGCAATCCTCAAATCACAGCCTCCTGAATAGCTAGGATTACAGGTGTGGGCCACCAGCGCCTGGTGATCATTACCTTCTTTCTCTGACAAGGAGGGACATGCTATGTGGAGGACAACTAGGTGTGTAGGTGTCTGCTGGGGACAGAGTGGAAATTAAGAGACCATAATGTGTGTCTGTCAATGTGAAAAGGGAATGTTAAGTATATAGACACTCAAATAGTAATCAGTTTGACTTTGGGATGAAGGAGGTGCACTGTTCTTTCTGGGTTTATACAGCCAAAAGGGATATTTTGCTAAGAATCGTCACAGAAATGGCTTACCCAAGCCAGGAAGATGAGGTCAGATCAGAGGAAATATGACATTGTGCTGTCAGCCTCTCACACAGTGAGTGCAATAAAGATTCTCAACCAACATCTAGAAAGGGGAGAAAAATCAAGAATACCTAGAGCTATTACAGGCAATTGAAAGAGGCTTAATGACTCTTCTACCACTTCCCCAAACATATGGATGACCTTTTCACTGCTGTTATTTTTAAAGGCAAATTATTTAAGGATATATCTTAATAATCGTGAAGAAATCCAAGTGAGCTCACAGAATCTTGACCTTTTTTTCTTTTTGCAATACTAGAACAGTGATCTATTTCAAGGCAAGAAGGGAGCGTTAGAATAAAAAATAAAAAGCAAAGGAATGGATGGACTGAGGTTTTTCTTTTTTGTGGCAACTCTAAGGAGAGGTCAGTAATCATTTGACAAGAGACTATTTGAAGAAAGCTAATTCAGATTGGAAACAAATGGTTGTTTCCAACAATGAGGAAATCCTGCTTGGAGAAAAAAAAAAACACGTGTGCTAGGATCCCATCAAAGATGAGTGTTAGAGTAATTGACTATTCTGGGTAATCCGGCAGCTGTTTTAACTAAATCATTCTACTTTTACATGAGCCGCAGTAAAGACAGGAAATGGTACAACAGAATAGTGGCTTTCCTGTCTCAGACTTCCATAAAAATTTAATAGCCAAAAAAAAAGATTTTTAGAAACTCAATTCTTAGCCATTTTGGAGACTCTTTCATGAGACAATGCATGCATTTCTAATTATGATTCCTGAGAAGTTCTTCTAGGGCAATTTCAAATAGGGTAACCCTTTAAGAAGAAACCAGTTTCTGCATAGGTCTTTCACAAAAAGCATGGGATGCTGAAATCGATATTTAGAATTATTTTTCAAAGAATAATAAAGATTATATTTAAATATTGAGAAAATAATCTGGAAAGAAACCCAATGTGAAATAGGACATAGAAGACATTTTATAATATATCCTTGACTGCCACAGATAAGTCATATGCTGGGGTATTAATAGGAGGTAGTTCCCCAAAGGATCCAAGCATGAGAATGGACAATATTACACAAATTAAAAACATGTCTAAGCCAGGTGCTGGTGGCTCATACCTGTAATCCTAGGCTGAGATCTGAGGATTGTGGTTTGAAATCAACCCAGGCAGGAAGATGTGTTAGACTCTTACCTCACCGAAAGGTCAGAAATGGAGCTGTAGCTCCAGTTGTAAAGTGCTAGCTTTGAGCAAAAACTCAGGACAGCTCCTAGGCTGAGTTCAAGCCCTATGACTGGTATGAAAACAAAAAGAATGTGTCTTGAGAAAAACTGGGGAAATATTCTATTTCTGCTAATTACCTGCAGGCAAGATTCTCTTATTTTAATCATCCCTCAAATATTTTGATGTGTTCAAAGAAAGATTTCCATTTCCTTGGCAATAGAGAGAATTAACTAATTCTTTTTCCCACTCAAAATAGTACATATTTAAAACCCTTTCCATCCTCAAAGTTAACAGAATTGTACCTTGTAACCACCATTATAACCAACCCTGTTTGTGAATAACACAATTCATTTTTCATTGGAATTTTTGCCTGTATACTCTTCCTGAGTTATGAAAGAGATTGACACACCAAACATAGGTGAAGGCACATTTTAATTAAAGGGAATATTTCCATTCATTGGTTCTCCTTGGTTCTAATTTTTTTAATATTTAGTGGAAAAATAAAACATTAATTTTTGTTGGTACTTCAAGAAAGTACCATGAACTTACTGGCTGAAAATGGCAGTGATTTTATTTATTCATAGTCCTGGAGAATAGAAATCCTCAGTGGAGTTATTAATGGGCCCAAAGGCTCCTTGGAGGCAGAAAGCAAAACAGCCCCTATTGCTTCCAGCTTCTGAGAATGCCATCTTTCCTGTGCCTGTGGCTGCATCACTCAGACTCTGCCTCTTTCTGTGTCTCCTTTATCCTCTGTGTGGCGCAAATCCCATTGGTGGGAGAATACACATGATAACCTTAAGTGCTCTCCATAGTAATTAGCGATAATCTTCCCATCTCAAAGATTCTTGAACTTAATCCCCTCGGCAAATATCCTTTTCCTAAATAAAGCAGCATCATCAGGACTTACCCTGGAGGGGTCCTAATCATCTAAAACCATTGTTCCTTACATACTGTAACATACTGTACCTTCTCTAGCAGTTTTAAATCTGATCTGTTCTATAGGATATATTGGAATGTGACTGCTGAGTTGAATAAAACTAATCGAAGCTATCATAGTTATAATCTTGAAGGAGAGAAAGATTTGGGATTCAAAAAACATTAACTTTTTACCCAAATTACTTTTCATTCAAATTCTTCAGCTGATTCACTCTATTTAAGAGGTTATATTGTAAAACTTTCATTCTGTACTAATTAAATGTGGTGGAAATCAAGTTTTAAGTATTCAGGTATAAACTTATTTTTTTTTAATTGTATTTTATTTTATTTGAGAACATACTGTACAGAGGGGCTGCAATTACATGGGCAGGATAATGCATACATTTCTTACCAAGCATTGCAGCCTCCTCCTTTGTTTACCCTTCACTTCCCTTCCCCGCCTCCCCCCTCCCCCACCCAATTTTACCCCCCTCCCCCCACCCAATTATACCCCCCTCCCCCTCACACACCGACATTGTAAAGCTGGTTTTGACATGACATTTTGTACTTCTCATTGTTGCAACAGGTCCACCTGAATCCTTAAACGACTTGTTTGTCCCCATCTCCTCCACATGTTATACTGACATCAAATATAGTGAAAGCGGGGGTTACACTGTGGGGGAGGGACATACAAAGCAACAAAGAAATAATCTTATAAATGCTAAACTTATTTTTTAAATTAGAAATGTATTTATAAGATTTCTTGTGATACAATTTGGAAGCAAAAGAGAATACTTGCTGTTTAACAGACCACAGTAGATTAGAATACTCACACTTTTATTTCATTTTCCTGGTGATAATTTTGTTCATGTTCAGATAATATGGGAATACAGCAAAGAAATGTAGAAGATTAAAAATAACAGTTCAGATCTGGTCTTATAGTATGCCACCCCCCACACACAAATAATAATAGAGCTAAAACATCATATAGCCAAGGCATTCTTTTAATTCCATGCATCTTTAATTTCATTTCAAAAGCATATCTAAATGAGCAGACCAAGCTATAGACATTCATATAGACCTGGAGATTATGTCATTGTCTCTGTTTAGCCAGTTTAAGTGGATCAGCAATGTCCATAAAGACAAGACACACTCTGAAATGCATTGCATCTGCCATTTATCAGAGTAAACAGACGAGCATAGACATTGGTCCTTAAGTGGCAGTAATTACACCTGCTAATGGAAAGGGAGTCTGTCGTTATTAAAACACATTGTATCTCCTCTAGCAGGGTTGATCATTTTTACTTGCCAACTTAATTTCACTTCCTTTGGATTTAAGTTCTTCTGTGTATGCTGCCTCTCGGGACTCACTTGGTCCTGGGTTCTTTAATTCCTTCCCCTAGATTGCTGTCAAATACCTGGGGATGTTAATACCCTAGGAGACATGAAAAATCCTCCTGTGAATATCAGCTTGAAGGGGATTTTGAGGAGGATCCTTCCAGCTAGCGTTCACAGAGAAAGCTTTGCAATTCCCCGCTTTGGGCAGGAGCTGGCTGTGAGACACCCACAGCTTTATGCGACGGTAAGTCCGACGGCAGAGAAATGGCTCCAATCGGGTGCTCACAGAGCGTGGCTTTTTCCCGGCTACAAATATGTATGATTCCTTTCCTTGATCGTAAATAACATATGATGTGGGGGTGCTGAGGGATTTTTTTTTTCTCAGTGAGAAAACTCAGATGTTCTCGACAGATTTCCAAATTAGAGTAGAACTAAAGTCGCTGGATGAAAATCTTTCTTTAAAATGACTGAGAGAGCTTATTTTATGAAAACCACCATTGCGTTTAAAGGCTTTGGAAGGGTAATCATAGATAACATTAACTACCGCAAGACCATAAAATCAGTCCTTGACTAACATTGTATAATTGTCCCTTCTCAGCAATAAATGGAGTTATAATGACTTTATTAAAAATATGCTAGGGCTGGGAAGGTGGCTCAGTGGTAGAGTGCTTGCCTTGCATGCCTGAGGCCCTGGGTTCGATTCCTCAGCACCACATCAGCAAAAAGGAAAAAGCCGGAAGTGGTGCTGTCGCTCAAGTGGTAGAGTGCTAGCCTTGAGCTGAAGAGCTGAGGGACAGCGCCCAGGCCCAGAGTTCAAGGCCCCATGACCGGACCCAAAAAGAAAAAAAATATGCTGAAGAATTGTTACCACTAGGAGCTACTTACCTTATCTACAGGGTCATTAAAAGCTATTTTCAGGCATTTGCTTTCTTATTTCAGAAAAACAAAACAGTTTGATAAAAATCCTGTGTGATGCAGGTAAACCTGATACATAATTTCTTGAACTGACAAATGCATTCTTTCTCAACACTTTCAACAGATAGGTAACATACCTTTCCTTTGTTTTGACTCCAATCTATTGGTTTTAGGTGAAAACTATTAGAAGCTACCTTGAGCCAGTTTTATATGTATGAATGTGTGTGTGTGTATGTGTGTGTGTGTGTGTGTGTGTGTGTGTGTGTGTGTGTGTGTGTGTGTGTGTGTGTGTGTGTGTGTGTGTGTGTGTTCTGGTGTTAGAACTCAGGGTCTCATGTTTGCTGGGCAGGTGCTATACCGTGGAGCCGTGCGTCCAGCCCTGTTCTGTGCTGGTTATTTTTGCATTAGGGTCTGGCTTCTGGCTCAGGAGTGCATCTGGCTACTGCCTATATTTCACTTTCTAGCCTGGCTGAGATGACAGAGGTGTGTTGCCACACCAAGCTTCTGCACTTATATAGTCTCATGGATGTTTCTACCTGAACTGGCCCAAAACTGCAATCCTCTACACTCAGCCTGCCACAGAGCTAGAATTACAAGCATGAGCTACCAGTGTCTGGTTTGTCACACTTTAACCGTGTCTTCGTTACTGTTCCTGGGGACAGTTCAGGGGCCCATCCCCGAGGGCCAGGTGTGTTTTGTGGGACTGGCCTTGTCTGTTGGTAACCAAAAAGCCTTGTGGCTGGCCATCCCCTACACTCCTCAGCACACACACGATGGTGGTGAAACCTGGATTGGTGAGCACGCTTGGGCTTCTCTGTTTTGACATACTTAGAGTTGGTGGCTCCTTCTGGTTGAACCTCCCTCTATGGCAGCTGCTGGGGGGGGGGCTCTCTGTAGCCCTCCCTGAGCCTGGCATGTCATGCCACATAGGGCTTTGTCTAGGCCTAGTATCCTGAGATGGCTTGCTCTGGGTTGGCCTACACACCCCCTTTCTACTGCCTGGGAGCCTCACCCTGCCCCCCAGGAACTGAGGAAGGCTCTCTGGTGTCAGCTGTCTATACACGCTGGATAGTCAAGTTCTCTCATGTGTGGACCTGATCTGGGATGATATGGACCACGTGCTTCCAGAGATGAACACAGGGACATTGACAGGTGTTTTGATGTTCAACGCAGTGTTTTGGGGATGGCCTCTATCCACGGCTGATCTTCCCATCCCCTGGACCATGTGGATAGAAGGAAGCCTCAGAGCCCCTCCCCCTTCACTTAGAACCTCCTTTTCCCTTCTGTGACTTGTGTTCCAGGTCCCACAGCAGGGGCAGCTCTTCCTAGATCACACACGTCCTCCAGATACTAGACTGACAGTCCCCAAGAAAGCCGTGGGGCAAGACTCTCCTCCAATGAGAACTCTAGGCCCAGACGCCCTGCCCGCTCAGCCCTCAACAATGGCATGAGGCTTGCTGGGATCCATCTAGAATGTCTACCTTTCTGGGGTCTCTTGCTCTAGAGAGATTATCAAGTGTTTTCTCTGCCCCACCCCCCTCCCTATTCTCAGCCTTTGGATACAGAGAGAAAGACTTTGTAGGAACATAATCAAAGGAGAAAAGGTAGAATATATTGGTTTAGTTGTTACAATCACATCATCTCCAACATCTAAATATATATGTGATATATATGTGTGTGTGTATGTGTGTGTGTGTGTGTGTGTGTGTGTGTGTGTGTGTGTGTGTAACTATAATAGTCTTCCCACCTGTAGGTTTTATGACTAAGAAAGTTGATTATCTTAAAGGTGTGGATAAAATGTACATATCACAGCAGATTGTTTTTAAAACGGTAAACAAGGATCTGCCAGGTACAATGATAAGTGACAATGATAAGTAAAAGCTTCGAGAGCAATAAAGGTACAAGTGAAATTGATCATCTTTTTTGGTGCTGGGTGAATGATTTCATAGTGGCTCCAGTTCTCCCAGGGACCCCAGAGGTTTGGTCACTGAAGAAAACTATCAAAAGTTCTTTTGCAATTATTGCCAATGGAGAAAAGTGCTGATGCCACAGCAATCTAGGTGATTAGGAAGTACACTTACTTATTGGCAATATCAGGGAAATGGTTGGTTTATGCAGCGAGTGAAGCAAGTTTTCTAATGCTGAGTGGACTGGCAGTCCTGTGCTGCTCAAGCATGCCCCCCAGGGATACCCAGCCTCACACATGCACGAGGCAGGTGCACCGAGGGTCAACATGGGCACCTCCCACAGGCTGAGGGGCTTCTGTGAGAACGAGGTGGGAGATCATATGCCCCGGCCATGTGTTAAGTCCTTGCCTTCACTGAATTCTAAAGTTGGCCATGCATTCCAAGGAAACCAAAAGGGGTGTTTATGTTTTAAGTTTAAAGAATAAAATAAAATCACCAGACCAACTGGATGGGGTGATCAGGAGTTCACACTCTCCCTGGGAGATGGAGCCAAGCTGCCATCGGCACAGGAACTCTCTCCTGTTGTGGTACTGTGTTTGCTTCCAATCGCAGCTCAGCACTTTGTGAAAGAACAGGTTCGGGGATGAAGTCCAGTCTAGCCTTGTGCTGGAAGATTCATTATATTCATGTGTTGCTCTGCACATAGCCATAGTTTCAGTGTTAGTGACAGCTCAAGGTGCTTTTCCATTCAAAATAATGCAAGGATGTAGAACACTCCCGTAAATCATAATTTGCCCAAAAATGCAAGAGAGTTTGTTAAATTGCCAGGAGAACTAAATGACTAAGACAGAGAGCACATTAGACATTGATTAGATGATCAGAGTCTCTAGCATTGGGGTGGAGTAAGGATGAGCCATTCTCCTCTAGTCAGGGAGAATTGAAATTCCAGTGGGGAGGAGTCGACAGCCAGCCCTCTTCCTCAAGCACTTAGGTAGATGACAGATAGCACTTCTCACTTGAAACTGAAGAACTTGAACCCTTGTTTTGCTAGACTGTATACCTAGAAATTTTTCTCTGGAATGTGATATTGATGAAAACTAGGCTGAAGATTTCCTAGTTCCGAGTGAACTTACACAGGGATAATGTACAGGATTTTCCAACCTATGTCTATCAGTGATTGATACTCATCAGTGGTAAGGCTATTGATGTGTTTATATCTGTCTCCATTGCTCTTTTAAATCTGTCAGTTCCAATAAGAGTGTTGCTTTCCTCTAGTTTCTCATCATCATGATCATCACCATGTTCTGAGGATTACGCACGGGGCTTGAACTCTGGGCCTGGGTGCTGTCTCTGAACTCTTCAGCTCAAGGCAAGCAGTCTATTTGAGCCACAGCACCACTTCTGGTTTTCTGGTGGTGAATTAAAGAGTCTCACGGACTTTCCTGCCCTGCTGACTTTGAACTGTGATCCTCAGATCTCAGCCTTCTGAGTAGCTAAAATTACAGATCTGAGCCACTGGCACTTGGTAGGATTATTTTTTAAAGGTATTATTTTGATATAGTAACATTCTCCTAGTCAAAATAGTTTAGGTAAATTTTTGGGGGGGTCTGGTCGTGGGGACTGAACTCTGGACCTGGGTGCTGTCCCTCAGCTCTTCAGCTCAAGGCTAGGCCCTACCACTTGAGCCACAGCGCCACTTCCGGCTTTTTTCTTTTTTGCTTATGTGGTGCTGAGGAATCGAACCCAGGACCTCAGGCATGCAAGGCAAGCGCTCTACCACTGAGCCACCTTCCCAGCCCCTAGTTTAGGTAAATTTTGAATGCCAGCTCATAATGGATGTGATCTAGCCTGTTGTAGTCCTTGTACCCACTGCAGTTATTTTCATTTTGGAGAAAGATATGTTTGTGTTATTAAGGATTTCACAAGTAAGATAGAGAAACAAAGGAACTTTAGCTGTATCTCTTGCTTGTCTGCAATTACTGATCATACTGCTGTTAGAATGAATTTACTTTGAATAGTGTCTTCTCTAAAACATGTCACTTTTGCCTTACCTGGCTGAGCATCCTTCTGTCCTCTGCCTGACATTCTGGGGGTCTGGCCTGGTCTTGGTCCTCTTTGGGGCCCCCCCATATGGTTCTTTCTGTGCTCACTCATTCCTGATGCACTGCTGCCATCCTGACATGGTTTTTTTTTCTATCAGTGCCAGCTTTTTTCCTAACTTTAGCTGTCACTTCAGCCCAGGATATCTTTCCAGCAAGAAAAATGAGCTCTCCAGGCAGTTCTAATGACAGCCACCTTTGTGGTGATGATCAGCATGAGATGAGAATGCTGAGAAATGTTCTATTGCAGTGTCATCAAGAAAAGATTCTCCTCAGAAAGTCCCAGTGATGAACACCCATGAACACCTGAGCTATCCTGAGCTTGGCCCCGTAATGCGTTGTTTCTGTAATGCATTCTGGGGAATTCCCTTCCCTAAGCCACATTCCCCACCCCAAACCACTTGTTCATGTCCTTGAATGACTTTATTAGATAGGAATATTTGTATAAGAACATGTTCTCATTACATATACGTAAGTTACATTGCAAATAAATCGTACTGGTTCATAGGGTCATGCAACAATGTGGTATTGGTACCCACAGGCTCCATCCACTTTAGGCATTCCTGTAGTTCATCCTCACCCTGCCTCCAGTTAATCTCTTCATTCCATAATCACCCTTTATCTTTGAAACAGTCTCATCAAGTTTATCTCAGAGCATTTCTAGATCTTGTCCTTCTGTGTGCTCTGAACCCATAGCCTTCAGAGAACTCTTTCCTCTTTAGCTTTATTTTTCTGGACTTTGCTTTTCATACTAGGTGTCCTGTCATGACTTAGGAAGTTATTTATTTAGTCAGCCACTATTTAATGGGAGTGCTTGGATCGGATCTAGTGTTCTTCGAGGTATGAAAGGATTATCTTGATATTATATTATCAAAAAGAGGACACACTGATTTACACAGGCCATCAATGGCATGTTGTTACCTTAGAATTTATAGACTTTAAATAAAGGCAATTACTTATTACTTTCTTATTGTTCCAATACCAAGGCTTGAATTCAGGACCTCACATTGTAGTAGTTCTCCAAAATTCTACTCATAAAACAAGTGTCAGACTTGCTAATGAAAGATATTAATGTCTAAGATGGCTTATTATAGATGGTTTATTCTGTTGTTCTTCCCTAGAGAGAGAGAGAGAGAGAGAGAGAGAGAGAGAGAGAGAGAGAGAGAGAGAGAGAGAGAGAGAGAGAGTGTGTGTGTGTGTGTATGTAATAATCCTTGCTGTGACACCAAGAAATAGATCATTAATGGTTTGACTATAGAAGTCTTCCATGGACCAAAGAAATGAGGCATTCTAATAAGGCATCAGCTGATGAGAGCTGATAATCATCTCAATGGAAGGCCCAGTCACACCTTTGGAACAGTCCAATAATGCCTACCTCTGTGTAAGTGTGCAATTATATTAAATAAATCCATGAGTCAGTGTGTTGGCTTTGTAATATCTTTTCCAAAAATAATGTTTGTGTACTTTTTAAATGTTTTCTATATCACTTTTCACTTTGTTCTTGTAACATCACTATTTCCTGGGTTCCACGGAGTCACACCATATGCAATTCAGTGGTACACTGTGTTCAAAACAGTGATGGCACCTTATTGATTTTATTTGACTCTGAATAACTTTTTCAAGAAGAAATCAAAGGTAGAAACCTGCTCTCTGAAATTCACTCCACATAATCTGAAAGAAATCCTACAAAAGGCTCTTTATCTTGTTTTGCTTAAACATTAACATTTGTATATAACTTTTTATGTGACTGTTTTGAAGATAGCTGGACCTGCCAGAATGTATAGATCATGATGAATTTGATGTCAGAAATCAATCATGTTATTACTCATGTTTCCTTTTGTTAACTACTATGTTCTCAGCAGTCTCCAAACATACATAGATGTCAATACCACTGGAAGAGTACTTTACACTTAGAATCACTAGGACCCCACCCAGTAGCTCCAGGTCTTCTGTTCAGACTTGCATTGCTGTAAGGAGCTTCCATTTGTGGGAAACAGCAGAAAGGATAAGAGGTGGAGACTCCTGAGAGGACTTTAGGTTGTTGGAAGTGCTCTCTCAAAGGGGATTATGGGAGCCAGGCCCCTCTGCCCTCTGGTTCACTGGCCATCTCATGAGCATCTTTGCTCTGTTGTGTGCTTTCCACCATTGCCATCCACTAACTGAACCCAAGGTTTCAAAACCAATGGGTTTGCCTGGAATGGCAAATCTCTAAAACCAAAAGCCAAAGTCACCTTTAGGTCTTCATAAGTTGACTGTCTCAGGTATTTGTTAATGGTAGTAGAAAGATGACTAGCATCTAATAAATAACTAGATCCTGTTGAGTTTATATTTTAAATACCTCACTGATCCATTACTAGATTTTTTAGCATGTTTGGCTCATCACTTATCTCACAAAAAGTGATTAAAGTGCATTATAGCCTATTTTCAGCCCTTGTCAAATATTCTTGAACAAACGATGGCATGGATGAATGTAAGACATAATGACAGACCTTGATAAAAACATATTCACCTGATTTTTACAAGATTCCACATTTCCCTAGGCAAACAATTAACCAAATCTTCCATAGAAAACAAGAAAGGGAGTGTGACATATACTGGCTTTATAGAACTCAGGCTGGTTCTTAGCATTTCCCAAGTCTTTTGTCACCGCACCCACTGCTATGCTCAATTTCTGAAATAATATATTGATCTCAATATTTGGAAATGGTATTGCTTTTTAGAAATTGGGATAGGCTATGCCATTTTCCAGAAGTGCCGAAATTTCTATTGTTCTTTATCTTATTCACACTATTGCCAACTGTGGTTCTGTGCTTTTGCTTGTGGATTCTTTCAGTACCTGTAAACGTAATTTCATTTGAAGTCAGGATGCTGGAATTCACTTACAGCAGCATTTTCACAACCCAACATTCGCACAGCTGGGGTTCAGGCCCCACCTTGGCAGCTTTTCACACTCTCTTATGAAGTTATTCTTCTTCACAAGAACACAGCATTGCATTCATTCAATAAGATAACTGTAGTCCGAAAGCCATAGATGTGGGTTTTCTTACTCCTTGTTTTTCATGCTTTTAATATATGTTATACACTTTGAATGACTTTATATTTTAGATTTTAAAACTGCAACTGGCCCTGATAATAGTTAGCACCCACTTAGTGCTCACTTGTGGCAAGCATTGTTCTAAGTGTTACATACATGCATGTTAACTTTACTATAACTAAAACACTCTCACGAAAGCACTACAATCTTGGAACAGTTGCCACCATTTTGCAGAGGAGGGACCTAAGGTCCTGAGAAGTTAAAATACTCCATCTAGGGTCCTATAGCTCAAAGGAGTCTGAGTTGAGATTTGAACTCAGAGAGTCTGGCTTCATCATTTCTAACCATGATTCAGAGCTACCTGATCACTTTGAGCTTTCTTCACTTAAGTGAGATTTATCCATATCACATTACCTGAAATAATTGAAGAGTTCCTTACTTATCCTCATAATTACTTATATTAAGTACTTCTGTTACTAAAAATACATGAATACAAAAGTAGCATTACTTTTTCCCCACCATATTTTCCCCAAATTCTTAGAACTGTGTGGAAAACTCTTTCTCTCTGTCTCTGTCTCTGTCTCTCTCCCCCCCTCTGTGTCACAAACACACACACACACACACACACACACACACACACACACACACACACACACAGAGGCACATACACCCCTCATAATGAAATTAACCAAACATATTCAGCCAACTATTATCGGTTTTCAAGTTTTCTTCTCTTTTGATCAAATGGCGAGTCTGCTATTATCTAACAAGGAAGGAAACTAAAATTCCTCCCGGCTGTTCACACTTTTCAACTATTTATATAATCTTCTATTTTGGCACAGAGTTTTAGCAACTGTTTATGTCTTGCTGGAAAGTCACTGCTATTCTCACTCAACAAAAAGTAAAAAAAAAAAAAAAATTATGTGATTGATTTGTGGCCATCTAGGATTTATCAAGACTAAAGATGTGTCTGCATTTTCTGATCTGACCTCCGGACTGGTCTCGGGATACTCCCTTCCCCCCAACTCTCCAACCCATTTGCCACTTGTTCATGACTATGTGCCACAAATAACATATGGGCTGTTAGGAGTCTTGGTGACTTTAATATGCAGAAAATCCCAGTACAGCGCTCCTTCCGATTGGACTTTCAGATGAGCACATGCCTCTACAGTTGGAGTCAAGAGTGTTCTTTGCCAGCCATGAATTTGACTCAAGTGTGTACCCTGACAATCCTGCTGGGAGCACTTGGCTGGGAGCCTGGTGCTTGCAAGGTTGGCACCCTACCACTGGAGCCACACCTCCACTTCCAACTTTGTGCTGGCTAACCGGACATCAGAGTCTTCCAGCCATGGCTGGCTCTGAACCACCATCCTCAGATTTCAGCCTCCTGAGTACCAAGGATTATAGGCATGGGTCACACAGTGCCCAGGAAGACATTTGTTTTTGAAGGCTTTCAAAGTCAATCTCCTTGTGTTGCTTCCATTTGGGGTCCTGATACGATCAAAACTCAGTCACTGACTGAAGACCTGCACTATGTTTTAATGTCATTGCATTCTTTTTTTTTTTTTTTTGTTGGTTGTGAGTCTTGAACTCTGGGCCTGGGCACTGTCCCTCAGCTCTTCAGCTCAAGGCGAGTGCTCTACCACTTGAGCTACAGCACCACTTCCAGTTTTCTGGTGGTTTATTGGAGATAGGAGTCTCACGGTCTCTCCTGCCCGGGCTGGCTTTGAACCGCAATCCTCAGATCTCAGCCTCCTGAGTAGCTAGGATTACAGGCGTGAGCCACCAGCGCCTGGCTATGTCATTGCATTCTTAATGTCCCTCAGTTCTCTCCTTAACATATTACATAGGACAATAAGGTTGGAAAAATCATGGTCCTGGCTTACTCAGACAGAAAAAGTGCAAGGGGCTCTATCTCCTTGGAGGAGAACTGGACATGGTGGCATGCACTATGAGAAGGCTACAGTAGGCAGATCACAGCCCAGACATGCGTCCCTAAAAATAACCAGTGAAAAACATGGCTGGAGGTGTGGCTCAGCAGTGTCATACCAGTAAGTTCAAGGTTTTAGGTTCAAACACCAGCACCACCAAAGAAAAGTTAAAATGAATAAATATTCAGTCACAGTGTCACATTGGAAATTGAAATGCTTCTCTCTCAGGCTGCGAAACTTCTATGTCTAGCTGGTTTCCTATTCTTTGTAAAATTAGAAGCAAGTCTTTAATATCTTCAACAGAGCAGAACAATACCAGTTTCCAGAAATGATTCCTGATATCTTTCTTTTCAGACATTTTTCTTTCCGCCACAATATTATGATAACATAAAAGAGCACCTGGAAATATGCAATGTTGGTAGAATTCGGCAAATTATATGACTGTAACTTTTAACTTCTCGTGCAAGAGCATAATGAAGCTAAACGATGTGCTGAGTAAAACTAAACTTTAGGGGCTGTAAACTTGAGATCCTACTGAGTAGTTCCAGCCATGCCAACTCACTGGCTTTTACGAAGTTTTCCTCTGTGCTAACTTGAGAATTGAAATTGAAGAGGACTTTCTGCCTTGCGGGTGGGTGTCTTGTCAGGTAAATATTTGTTTAAACCTGTGTGGTTATCTCATCAAAAAGAATCATTTATGTAAAATAACCATGCCAATGAGTAGTTTATCTCTTAATTAGTTTTCTTCATGTACAAACAAATTACTCGGTCAGATTTCAACTCTTACATGGTCTGCATGAGAGTCCAAGAATGAAATGGATTCAGGGAGCAGTAATGTTCTCATGGCTGTGAAAGGATCTTCTTGGCCTGCAGAGATCTATTGGGCTCTGGATTAGCACACCTGACCTTTCATTGCATATCATCTCCTTTTGTCTACAGGCATACCCAACACTTCCACAACTGAATGGGTTGATTTCTTCCCCCCTCCTCAGTCTGTCTGTCCAGCGTTCATCTTAATCCTTCATGCGATTTTCCCTCATCTCTGTGAGTGAAAGAGCTAATAGCTGGGCCCTTTCTGTAGCACTGGTCCCTAGAAACTGTTCCTCATGCAAGGGCTAGTGTACCTTTTGTGAAAATCACATTGACTCCAATGGGGGCTTCACTGAAAGATCTCTAGCATCGTCTATTGGGATACCTTCCAATCACCTTGGTTTGGCTTGTGGGACCATTTCTGGCATAGTCCTTGCTGAGCTTTCCATAGTCACGCTGGGCCATTCCACCCGCCCCTGCTTTTCTCTTCTTGAACCAGGAGCATTCGTATGCTCTCACTTCAGTGTTCACCGGGGCACTTCACTAGTTAACATCTTCCCATCACCGTAGAGGAGATGCCCTTTCTCCGAACCCCAAAAGTTGCCTCTTGGGATGCTTGTCATACTTGAGGCAACTGATAGTTTGCAATGTAAAATTGATTCGTGTGCTTTCTGTTAAAGATCCATATGGCTTTGTGTATAACTGAGTTATAAATGATTTGCTGAGTACTGAAAGGATGAGTAGTTGACACACACAGCTGGTCCTGACTTATGAAGGTTTAACTCCATCTTTTTAGTGGAGTGATCACAAATAATATGTACTCAGTAAAGGTCATACTCCAAGTTTTGAATTGTGACGTTTTCTAGGCTAATGATACGTTATATCACAATCTCCTCTGAGCCTGGGCATGGGGGTCTTCTGACCACCTCACCCTGAGAGAATACAACCAATATGCAGCTACATGCTGGGTTCCCAGTGAGGGTATTTGGTGGCTGAAGGTATTATATACATTTTTGATTGAAGATATCTTCAGCTTACAATATGTTTACCAGTAGATATGCTGTCAGTCAAGGAAGAGCTGTACGTTGTCAGTCTCAAAACTAATCAACTTATTAAGCATTGGTTAAATGCTAGACATAACAAAAATTGCAACAAGTAACTAGTAAATGACTCTGTAATGCCTGTCACTGTGCTGTGTAAAGCAATATGGCATAACAACATCTTCAGAGATTAGAGCAATTTTCTGAGAGGACAAGACATGGATATGAGAAGCCACAGCAGTGTTGATGAGCTGAGTACTGGAATCGCTGGCCTGAGCTTTGTGTTCTCATTAAATACTTAGCTATGATCTGGGTTGAAAGTAATTGTACTAATTTTCATTTACTTTTCTCTCTCTTTGCTCTACGCCACATTCAGGCTTTGCAAGTGGAAATGTAAGATTTATTTAATTTCCTCTATTTGGCATCATGACAACATAAAATCATCAATATAAACACCATAAGAGGACTTTGTTTTATTTTTTTTATCACCCAGCACATTTTTATTGTCAGAATGGTTACTAATCATTCATTTTTATTTATTCTAGCTGAGGGAAGTTTTGCAAAAATCTTGTGACTATTTAGAAATAAGAAATGCTTTAAATGATGGGTTCTTTCCTACTCTGCTGGTCAGGGAACAGACCACAGATTTAAACCCCTGTAACTCCATGAGAAAACGGCTTTAGTAAGAGAAAAGTTCTCTCTTGTTGCTTCTGGCTGCCAGCACATCCTCTCACGCCATGCTGTCACAGAATAGCAGAGGATGACATGGATGTATTTTTCTCTTGTGTGATGTGAGTTATCATTCTGAGAGGCTGGGATCAAATTTTTAAACATTCTTTCTATTTTATTTAATTTAAAAAATTTTTAAAAATGGCTCTTGTCTCTTTCAAAATCTTGGATTTTGTTTTGTTTCTGTTTGGGCTTTTTGTTTTATTTTGCAGGGGCGGTGGAGAGAAATAGATCTGTAAATTAAGGTGGTCTGTAGTTGGCTATGTCACCCAGGCTGGCCTTGAACTCATGATTCTCTTTGTTTCATCTGCCTGAATGCTAGGATTACAGCATGAGTTCTAGAGACATTTTTTAAAGCAAGCATTATTTTATGATTTTGCTAAATTGAATGTAGATATGTTCATAGTATGTTTAAAAGTACATGTAAGACATGAAGAGAGGTGCCGGGCACTGGTGGCTTACACCTGTAATCCTAGCTACTGAGGAGGCTGAGACCTGAGGATCATAATTCAAAGCTAGCCTGGGAAGAAAAGGCCTTATGACTCTTATCTCCAACAAACTACACAGAAACACCTGGAAAAGGTGCTGTAGCTGAAGTGGTACAGCACTAGCCTTGAGCAAAAGAAGCACAGGGACATCACCCAGGCCCTGAGTTCAAGCACCAGGACTGGTACCAAAAAGAAAAAGAAATAAAGAGAGGTAATACAACATATAATATTAAACTGACTAAACTGATATGGTAAATAATTCCTTTGGAAGATAGGCTATTGCCTATAATCTTAGCTACTTAGAAGGCTGAGATCTGAGAATCATGGTCCAGAGCCAGCCCAGACAGACAAATCCAAGAAATTACTACCTACTTTTAATTAGAGAAAAACATAGAAGTATAGATATGGCTTGAAACTGTGGTAGAGCACTATTCTTGAGCATAAAAGTTAAACAGAGCCCTGAATTCAATCAAGTCCCAATACCTTAACCCAAAAATTAATTAATTAATTACTAATTAATTAAGAAAAAGATAACTGGAGAGGTCTGGGATTAAAGGGGTCTCAAGTTACCCCCCACACAAAAGTACCACTGTGACATTTTCTCCCATTGCTCCTGAAATACATTTCTCAGTGCCTCCGTTTTCAAAAGCCAGTTTGAAGAGTGTCTGTTGATTGTATGGACATCATGATGCCCAGCACCGCATCAAGGGTAGTGCATGATTCTCCCCTCAAGTTCAGGGTCACCAAGATCCCAATGTTACCTTCCTTCAGTCAAATGAATTCATGGGACTTTGGACTCTGTTGTGATTAGAGTGATTTCCGTAGCTCAGGATTCCCTACCCTAAGAGACAATGATTCTCTCTGACGTTAATTTGCACCTGCTATTTCTAAACTACGTGGCTTCAATTAAAATTTTTCCCCTCTAAAACGTTCATTTTAATTGTTATGGCCATCTTGTCCCAATGGATGAAAGCAAGCTTACCATAGAAATCAATTAATAAACCATGAAGCCAGTCTCTATCTGGTGGGCTGTCAGGCCTCCTACATTCTTCTCCTAAAGGCTTCCTTGGTGAATCATTTCTAGCTCTCCCCACTCCTCCTCCTCCTCCTCCTCCTCAGGAAGCAGACAGCCAGAGCGACCTCTGACATCTGTGAACCGGCCTGTTAAAGATGTTTAGATTCTTTATAAAAACAGAATCCAAGGCAAGCTGAGCCAGAACTGGCTGAAATTTATATAGGTGTTTTGCTGTGGCTGGCTTTGTATAGATTTGAGCTCTGGAATCACACCAAAGCCTATTAATATATAACTGTGGCCCGCGTAGCTGAAAAGGTCTCTATGTGAAAATGGTAGAGGTGAGCTTGGATGCCAGCCTGTTTCTGCATCATGCAAGTTTCTCAAAGCAAATGTCAAGGCTTTGAATACTCATGGATCTAAACACAGACAAAAATAAAATCTCAGATACTTCTTGAAACCCAAACTAGAGCACAGAATATCATCTCCATTTCATTCTTCAACATCTCAGGAGCATTAACCTTATATTCACCTTTATTTGCAGTGGTACATCTGGATTTTACAAGAAATGTCTTGATCTCTTTTTATTCTATATTTTGGGATGTTCTACAGCAGTTATACTGCAAGCTTCTTTCCTACTTCTATGGTTGGGTGAGGGAGAAATTATCATTTTGGCACCCAGAGATAAAGTGCTCTGTGGCTCTTCCAACATTTTGAGTGAGTTATAATCATTTTCTGCACTTTATTTGGTATTTCCTGACCTGGAGCTAGGACTATGGCTGATCCCCGAAAAGTTGAGATGCCAGATATTTGCCTCTCCTTCCTAGAGTCTATCTGGAGAGAATTAAAAGGTAATTTAAAAAAATAAAGAAGATTGAAACTTCAGCTTTATTTCTCTTAGATATTGTGATTTCCTCAAACCACAGGTGTTTGGGTAAAGCTGACTTAGGGCACATTTGCTGGCTGGGAAATCTGGCTTCGCTCTGACCCCTGAAACCTGTGCCTTCTCTTCCTCATGGAGTGGCTGGCTGTGTGCCCTTTTCCCTGTCTAGACTCAGCCTCACTCACTCAGTGGCAGGCACACCTGATGAGGAAAGGGGCTCCCACCCTCTCCATCCAGCCCTCAGTCTCCTCCCTTCCCCTCTGTGCTGGATGGAAGACAGAGGTCAGCCATAGCAGCTTCCACAGACCTCAGTTGCTCGCACTAGAGACAGAGAGGCCAACCTCTTACCAGGCAGAGCCCCACAGCCCCCGAATTTCGATCAAACATGGTAGGAAGAGATACACACTAAAGAACAAGGATCTCCCACTTCTTCTCATACCCTTTCTCTCTCATCAATCAGAAAGGACGTTCTTGTGTGCAAAAAGTTGTTCACTTACCAGCTGAGGCTAGAACACAAGGAAGCAGAGCATTATCCCTGTAGTCCCAGTGGAATTTGAAGGTAGATATGCAGTGTGAGACAATGCACTTGACAAAACAGTTTAAATTAATGGCACAGACTCAATAGTCTTTATTTTTCTGTATATTCATCTCTCTGGTTGTCGCATGTGCCTCCTTCTCTCCCTAAACAGTAACAGAGTAAGTTTTGTAGAACTTAATGCAAGAATGAGAGCCACCATTAGAAGAGCATGCTCTGGTCAGGAAAAGTATTTTCTGAGACTCTGATAAAAAAGAACTCACTTGCTCAGCCATCAAAGAAATGAGTTTACTTAAATGTTAAGGATCTTATTTCATTCATCTCACTTTTTCCCTCATGCTAATAATATTTTGTAGACCAGAAAAGTAGCTTATGTGTTCAGATTTCATTTTTCTTTCAGTTATGTAAGGACAAAGATTTTTGGCAATTTGAGTTTTTAAACTTCCGATCAGACCAATAGATAAGCTACATCTTTCTGCTCTCTTAATTCAAAGCATGTGTCATATTTTTTTTAATTTTGGTACAAATACAGCATGAAAGCTTTTGAATACATTATACTATTTTCTAATTTTAAGCAAACTTGATTTAAGCATGTATGCAGATTGTCTCCTTTGCTAGTTAGAACACAGTCTACAGCAGTTCCCAGCAAGCAGTTGAGCCTGGGACAGGATTTATGAGGCTATGGTTTTGAATATTGATTGGCCTTCACACTGCCCAAGCTCAGTTACAGATGGGGAATGTGTAGAGGAATGGCATAGTGCACAAGGCCCAGTAAATAGTTATTAGCTGACTGAGTACTCAATAACTCAGTGGGTAGCCATAATCAAATCTCCAGTTACTTCCTGTTATCCTTATAATCTTAGAGTTTCAGAAGTTATCTTATGGTTATTTCATATGCAGTCTTCTGACTCCTGTGAAGTACTGGAAAATGATAGCAAGGAATCACTTGGAAACATCTATCTTAAGTAATTTGTGTTCAGTGTTCTGCTCCTTGACAAATGGCACAAAACTGGGTGGATACGATTGGGAAAATGCTGCTTACAGTTGGGTTTGTATGGAGCATGACCATTCACTAAAAAAGTATACTCATGTTTGAATCTAGAGAAAGGGAATAAATGCAGAGACATCTATGTATTTCTGAAATGCCAGCACCATTTGTAAAAGAGGATGGCGTATATAAACCCATCTTAGAAGTGTTACAAGAAAGCAGAACTGCTACCTTAGTGAGTTAGTGAAGCATCATTATAAAGGAAAACTGAAAAGTATTAACTCTCGCTAATCATCCATGCCCAGATTACTATGAAGAAGTGAATTTACTATCTTCTAAATCACTCCACTGAATGGAAATAGCTTCTACCTGTGTAGACACCTTTCTGCTATAGATGGTTTAAGGTGCTAATTGTACCCACCACTCATGAGCGTAACTACATACTGGTGCATGGAAATCACACAAATCTGTTTCTGACTTTGTATCTGAAGTACAATGTCACATTTGACATAAGAAACAAGTCTATGTATATTTAAATGCTATAAGTGCCTTAGGAGATAACTATAAAATAAAAGAGGAACTTTTGGGTTTTCTTCATAAAACTCCTACCAGTTATTTAAAACAGCTATTATTTAAGCTTTCTCTCAGAGGCAGGCATATTAGAATGTTTGAATGTGCCTGATCTTTGGTCAAAACCATGAATGATCAACAAAATTCAAGGTCACTTTCATAAATAATCTCCTCTGCCTCCATTCCACACTCCCTGGAGGCCAAGCCAGCAGTTTGGGCCCTGTAGATTTCTAGCTGTCTGTGGTGGATAGAAAGTGCTGAATGTTGTATGCAGTTATTGAATGCTTCCCCCTTAATACTTTACCTTAAACCATTTAGCATTCTGTTAAATACCCATTCTGTGGAGGCAGGAGATATGACTTCTGTCTTCAAGGACTTTGAGGATTAGCAAAGGACAAGCCCCTGAAACAAAAGGGGCATTACAACCAGAATGAATAAAACTAGGGACATTTGAGGAACCCTCTTCCCAAAAAAGATAGTGCCTTTAGAGGTAGTAATAAACGTTTCCTAAAAAGACAACCATTTTTTTAAGTGAAACCTTATCATTTTTTAAATGTCTTTGTAATTTAAAAAATCGTAATGGAGAAATCTCTCCCATACCTACCTTTATTTCTGTGATTCTCCCGGTATATTTTACCAAGTTTTTCTCTGATGGATTTTAAACTTCAAGCTCCTTGGTTTCCCCTGGGAAGATGAAAAGAAACTGACTGGAACCCCTTATTTTAGCAATCTGAATTTTTGGCAGGAAGAATTGCTGGATCAAAACCAAAAAGATTAAATATAACAGGAATAAACATAAAATCTTAAATTTAAAATGTAATCATACAGATAAAAAAGACAAGAGAAGCCCTGAGTTACAGTGGACATATAAAGGTCTAAGGATTTTAGTTGGCTACAATTTTAACTGTAAGCCAACAGGAGCTGTTCAAAACCTCACTCAGGCTTTTCATCTCAGTTGGCCTCTTTCTACCCCCAATAAGTACTATACATTGTATTCTGGCCGCTAGTCAAAACATATACAAAATTATCAGCTTAGTTTCCATTAAAAACAATGGAAATCACCAGGCACTGGTGGCTCACATTTGTAATCCTAGCTACTCAAGAGTCTGAGGTTGAAGGACTGCAAGTTCAAAGCCAGCATGGACAGGAAAGTCTGTGAGACGCTCATCTCCAATTAACCACCAGAAAACTGGAAATAGAGCTATGGCTCAAAGTGGTAGAGCACTAGCTTCGAGCAGAGGAGCTCAGGGACAATGCTAGGCCCTGCCCCGTGACTGATCCCCACCCTCACCCCCCCAAAAAATGGAAAAGCTAGAAAGGACTTTCAAATATGCTTGAAGATCATCAACCAACTGTGGAGCTTCTGGATCGGACAGCAAGTGTCCCTTCAAAGATGCAGTCACCACCTGGCAGGCTTTGCAGAAGTGATTGTACCTTGTGACTTCCAACTTCCTCAATGGGCAACCCATTGATCAATTCATAACTTGAGAGCATTATGGGTATATGATAGAAACAAAAAGGTGAATCTACCTGGGGTCAGTAGGTCATGGGGCATGTTGTGTGGATGTACCTTGTCCCAGACCCTTTTACCCCTCTCTCTGCCACCAGGCTGCAGAGACAGCGCTGTCCTTCACCGTGTCCTTCCGCCATGATGTTTCTGGCTCACCACAAGTGAGAACGCTGTGGAGAAATGCAGACCATGGACTGAAACCTGTCAAATGATGAGCCAGAATAAATCTTTTTCCCCCTCTGAAGTTGATTTGTTTATATATTTTGTCACAGCAACAAAGAACTAACTCAGAAAAATATCTCCCATCTTTTCACCAGCTTGCAGTTGATGACAATACTCTGTCTCAAATGGCAAGCTCTTCTCTCTAGTGTACCTTCTTCATAACCAGGCATTATTGAGCTAGCATCTACCCTCAGGGGAAACTACCACTTTCCTGCTTAGCCATGCCTCCAGCCCTGTACTTTCACTGGTTACTTTAGAGGTAGGCTCTCCTCACTGACACAGGTATGCACCTGAATCATGAGTCACTTATTTTAGGCTCCAATTTTTTTCTGGGATTCACAGGTGTGTGCTACTATATCCCGTGTCCCTCAGTAGAGACAGAGTAAGACTTTCCTGCTAGGACTGGACTAGAACCATGATCTCTTCATCTCAGCCTCCTCTGTGGCTTGAGTTGGCTGTACCCAGCTATGGGTTTGAGAAGAGGTCTCATAAACTTTCCTTCTCAGGAATGGTCCTAAACCAAAATTACCTTCTGTCTTCTCCCTGGTAGCTAGGAATACAGGCATGAGCCATCAGTGCCAACTCTTTAAAGTCTCTGATCTGACCTTTCTTTGTAGAATTAACTCAGCTCCCACGCTTCACTGCCTCACCTATATCGATCATCATCCTGTACTTCTACCTCCTTTGCTCAGTTTGTGGCTGAGGTGAAAGAAATTGGTTGCATGCTACCTAGGAAGATGTGATTTCCTTTCAAAACCAAGATTTTCTCATAAAGTGTACCACGCATGGGATCTATTCTTAGGGGAAAAAAGGAAACAAGAAACAAAATTACTCTGGAATCATATTCTACCCTGAAGTTTTCGTAACTAATGAAGTAAATGTATGGGCTGTCCACTGAATGTTCAGGATAACTGAGTCCCTAATGGGTGTGTGATGGAGTCTTGTGGCATCCTGTGTTCTGGGGATGGGATGCAGAACACACAGCAGTAGCCGAAGGCTGCTGGGAAATAAATTTCTGTCATGAAAGGGGATAGCATTCTGAGTATTTTCGTAAGCAGGAGGAGTACCACTCTATCCCTCAAGGGAGAATGAAGAGTGACATGGGAGACAGCTTCTTCCGCTGAGGCAAAACAGAGAAAGTCCAAAGGCCTTGATGGATAGGACTGTGAGGGCCTGCTGCCTTCACTTGAGTCCTGAGCTGGAAGAACAAATAAATACACAGTTCAAAGGGACCCAGAGATCTCATGTCTGATTCTCCTTCTGTTGAAGGAGCTGGCATTCTGCTAGTGGAGCTTATTCATTTGACATAGGCTTTCTTACCGCGTCCGTATTAAAAATAAGGTAACACCGGTGTGTTTCCTGAACACCCTAGACTACCAGCAGAACTGTGCTAGAAAGTGAATTTCACTGTCAGAAAGTGTCACTGCAGTGAGGATTTTTGCTTTGTCCTACTAAAATATTGCTACTCTGTAGATGTTTGACCCAATAATCTTTTGAGGATGAAGTTATCTACCATGATTGACTTTGAAGGCCAAACTTTTATTCTTATCATAACTTCTGTTTTGTAACTTCATCACAACTGTTGGGATTTTTGCTATTATTTTGCTTTGTTTTGTTCTTTTATTGATCTTTAGTCTGATGACTGAAGTCCTGATTTCTCCTATAGTTTTCACAATCCCCAAGTGTCTGGCCACAGTAATCAACTGGATTTTACTTGGTTTATTTACTATGTTAGACCAGTCTTTAAAAAAATATGATAAATCCTCAAGTATCTTATTTCACTTGGCTAAGAGTGATTCTGTAATCTCATTACTTAACTATTATCATTTAATCTTGAGTTCCAGCCATTAGGAAAACTCTGTTAACTATACTAAAAGCTATCATGACAATGGCCAAGCATGATGATCTGGTGGTTAGCCTGGGCCCCCAATCATAGTGGTATTGGTGGTGGTGGTGGTGGTGGTGGTGGTGGTGGTGGTGGTGGTGGTGGTGGTGGTGGTGGTGGTGGTGGTGGTGGTGGTGGTGATGAAGATGACAATGACACAAGATTCTACCTAAGATACAAAAGGGTCTAGGAGAATAATTTAAGTGATAGAGAACCTGCTTAGCAAGCATGAAGCCCCAAATTCAAGCCCCAGTACCACTACTATCCCCAATTTTTTAAAAAACACAGAAAATTATAATGACAAGATAAATTTAACTGTCAGCTCTAAGCATTTCCGTTTCCATTTCCAAAAACAATTGTGTTTTGCTTTGTCTGCTCTTAAAGATTTTCTTCTAAAAGTATTGACCTAGGCACCAACTCATCAGCAGAAGATAACAATGTCTAACTCATTGCCTAACTGTATGCTCATCCTCCAGAAACAAGTTTCTGATGATGTTCAGCTGTCTCCAAAAGCACAGCTCAGAGACACATTCTGTAATCCAAGTCAGAAATATGAGTAGCACCGTGGCACAACATTGCTAAACTCCAGGACAAAGCATCAGTCTCAGCAGATCACCCTCCTCTCCCCGACTCAGCTCTCCATTCAGGCCTGAGGACAGCAGAATTCATTACCAAGTTTGATATGCTACCTCATTGGCTATACACATGTTCAATGCAGTCCTTAGAACCATAACCTTTATTCAAAGTCAATTGCCAGTAGGTTGTAAATGAACCTTTAAAATTGTAATTAAACACTGACATTCAGATCTACTGACAAACAAGTTCATCCATATTGCCATTTAATTGTGCTCTTAGGTATTTTCCATATTATTAACACCATTTTCTCCACCTTGGAGCTATATTAATGACTACTAGAAGGCATGCACTACATAAGAAAGTCTTGTAAAAGGGCAAGTAGATAACCTTCCTCTGCTTTTTATTGTCTACATTATTTTGCTAGCATACATTAGCTCTGTGTTATGGCACAGTTTCATCCTATTGGCTTTAATATTTAGAGATCAAAAACGAAGTGCTTTTCAAATGACTCATTTGCTGTACTAACAAGGGAAGAAAGTTTTGTTTTTCTCATTGAGTCTGTTGGCTTTTGTTAGGAAGCTAAAACTGACATCAACAACCCTTTCTTGCCATACGATTGGATATTCTATATGTAGGGTGTATTTCAAACCATGTTGGCAAATACATACATACATATATATATATATATATATATATATATATACACACACACACACACACACACACACACACACACACACACACACACACACACATATTGCAAGATGTTTGTGTTTACCACATCGGTATATATTACCACAAAGTTTGTATCCATAGAACAATCTCATTGTGAATTTAACAAAGGTGTTCCTGAACTGGTCTATAGGCTCCAGCCTAAAGCCTGTGAATTTATTCATATGGAATCAATTTGCCATTGCTGAAATAGACTCATTGAAGTTGAAAGTCTGCTGTAAGACCTGTCTTCACTTTTTCAAACCATTGCAGTGTCTTAAGGATATACACTTCCAGGTGTATTTTGGGGGCCATTTCACAGTTTAATCAGACTTTCACTACTTCATTTTCAATGGATAGAATTCCAGGGGTATTCAGAAAACGGCTGGAATATGTGACTCACAGAGAGCCTTTGAAGAAAGGAAAATGGTTGTCTCTTGAACAACTGAAAAAAAGAGTAGGTCTTCCAAATATCTCTCTCTCATTAAGGCACTGATACATTCCATTAGATCTCCACTTCTTAAATAATTCCTCTGTGATTTCTTTTTGCAAGAGCCATTGGCATTCTTTAACCATATCTTTCCAAGGTATTTAGAATTACCTTTGTTATCACAGAGCATTTTTCAAGTTTTGCTTCCAGTAATTCTGTTCTCCAAGTCGGAAAGAAAGCATAGCAAGAAATCTTGGGAGTATCTGAACCATTTTTTCATCTAGGTGGGAGAGATTGTAGATTTTCAGATGAGCATATCAAACCCATTTTAACCATTCACTCCAAAATGGTAACATTGACACCAGTGTTTGTTGCAAATTGGATTGTAAACCGGAGAAAATAGAATCTGATTTAAACAGGCAAGCCAAAATATCATTCTATTTTTTTGGTTATATTCTTTATTTCATTTAATTTACCAAACTTGTAGAATTTTGAATACTTTATAATAGTCTTTTTTTTACAATATTATTTTTAAGAGACAAAAATTAAACAGTGTGTTTACATTACAACTCGGTATCATTTGTACTTCTTATTTTTAATTAGAGCACAAAATCCACGTTAGAAAGTGGATTTTATCTAGTTGCACTTAAAGAAGTTAGAGCTTAAACAATTTGATACCCAATGCTCCTGTTTTCTTGAGAACCTTCAAAGTTGCAGAAATGAATCAGTGAAGAGATAACCCTTTTAGGCCAACCTTCCTTTCCATTATTTAACTCTAGTGATTTTCCATCTCTGACTCTTTATGTGAAAAGCATTTCCAGCTCCTGGGATAGTTCTGCTGTTGACACTTTCAAAACTCCAGCTCTGTGTAGGTGTTTCAAAGTAAATTTGAAACGTGGAGGTGGAAAAAAAGCCATATGTCCCTACAAGTTTTATCTATTTTTTTTAAATGCACAGAGAGCTGAAAGTATTAAGAAATATGCAACTTGTATATCAAGAGAACTCATCACTAAAAGAACCAGAGACTACATTAAAAAAAAGTCCCAACAAAGACAGCAAACTCTTGTTTTATTATTTGAGAAATATGGCCTATTTTGTTTCCTCAGGAGGAATACCTGGTGATACAGATTTATTTTTATGTATTTTGAATTATCTTTAAGCAGATTGCACCAAGGGGTTTCAACTCAACATAGCAATGTGTGAGAGCAGTGTATCATTATCAATGAAGATATGGCCTATTTTAGAAACAGGTCTAAAACTATGTCATTCCTTTTAGATGAATCAAAAATGTACTAATGGAGGCTGGGAAGTTGGTTCAGTGGTAGAGTGCTTGCCTTGCATGATTGAGGCCCAGGGTTTGATTCCTCCGCACCACATAAGCAGAAAAAAAAAGCCGGAAGTGGCACTGTGGCTCAAGTGGTAGAGCGCTAGCCTTGAGCTGAAGAGCTGAGGGACAGCACCCAGGCCCAGAGTTCAGCCACCACAACCACCACCAACAACAAAAAAGTGCTAACAAAGGTAGGTGTATCGCCGTGATTCATTAGAATTTGAAGCAAAGTGATTGATGCGTTTTGTGTGAGACAGTGCACACAGGCTCCAGGCATTATGTCTGCAGAGGGCATGGCTGGATTGCAATATTTCACCCAGAATTCCACCATGGGGTCCAAATGGTTCTGTTCTTATTTAACGGATACAAACACATGTTTTTCTGAGAGCATCTACATATACGTGGAATGACTACATCCTTGTTGGTGCCACACAGGTGGGCACTGCTTTTTGAGAAGATTCAGGGCACACAAAGCAAAATCAGCTTCAGGTTTCTGTGTGGGTATATGGAAGAGGGAGAGAGGGAAATCTGAGATCAGGAACCTTTCCTCAAAGAAAATGATATTTTATCCTTAGGATCATTTACTTCAACTTATATTTAGAGCCATGTGTATCTTCTTGTATCATCCTACCCTGACATTTTCTCCATTATCTAAGTAACTTTTGCAAAGCAGGGAAGATAAGATCTGAGAAGAGAGACCTGTGTTCTCTGCTGTCTCCTGTTCCAGACTCTGATTTGTGTGTGTATGTGCGTGTGTACATTATAGAAATAATAGTAACGCACTTTTAAGTGTTTTTATGGCTACATCAAACAGCAGCAGCTAGTCTGTAATTCATCTTGGAAACCTGTGTGAGGTCTTTTCTGACCTGGTAGATTGACACCCTCGGTTCTTTGGTTCTTCCATTTGTTTTGTTCAAATAGGGTCTCATCTGACTTTGCCCCAGCCTAGCTCAGTCTGATCCTCTTACCTCTGCCTCATGAGTAGCTGGATCATAGACACATGATTGAGTCGATTATTTTCAAATAAAATGGCTGAAGTGAGTATTCTCAGGATGAACTATTTCTACTGACATCTTCTGTTCTTTTAGCTCTTATTGCACTCATATCATACAATTACACAATTAATTTGTACTTACATTCCCAAGTTTGCTGTTCACCTCTCCTTCCACGTGAAATGCTAAAGAATAAAATGCTTAAATATGAATGTGCTTCAAATATTCAAAATATGAAAGTACTTGCATGTTTTCTTCCCTTTGTTTTCTAGATGTTACATAAATGAAAGAGAGAGGGGAGGGAGAGAGATCTTTGCAGTTAGCAGAATGTCTTACCTTTGTAAAAGCCTATCATTGTGGATGGGATTTTGTTTCTGTGTAAAAAGGGGCCTCTCTTCTTCAAAGGGTGGCTTTGACATGAGGAGTCCCTGAAAGCCAAACTCCTATAGGCAATTTAGTGACCATTCTGAGAAGTCGGATTCTGGAAGCACCCCATGCTTGGTTGTAAAACAGAGATGCGTGCACACAGCACACAGACAGCCCAAGCCAGGGTCTAGCGGCCTGCCACTGTGGACAGCTGACAAGAGCCTGTTAGAGCAGGTGAGGATCTTACTGTGCTTTGGGTCCCACATGACCCCAGGACCCTGGCAAAGACTCCATTGTTACCAAAACCAGTTGTTGCCATTGCTGTGTCATTATAATGGTGGAGATTTCCCTGCAGATCCCAGCAGAAGTTGAACACTGGGTTCAAGCTGAATCAGGGAAGAAAAACTAAAGTGTGTTTGTCCCAGGCATCTAGAATGTATGTGTGTGTGTGTGTGTGTGTATGTGTGTGTCCTGAAAAACTTCATTACCATGAAGTGCATACTTGTAAAAGCGCAGCCATGGAGCAGCTGCTGAACCAGAGCATGTATGTGAGGCTCTGATTATGAGTGTGCAACTTTATTGACAGAACGGTGGGCTGTAAGTGCCCTCATGATTGTGTTTCGATGGGAGCCATGTTGAATGGGGCTGGCTGTGTCCAGGCCCAAATGTTTAGGGAGGGCTTGGGATGTAAAGTTCTGATGCAGGGAGGGCAGGACCCTGGCCACAGCTTCTGATGAGTGACAACAAGGTCTGACCCCTGGCTTGTCTGGGGGAAGCAGCCGCAGAGGTTTTCAGTGTTTCATTTGGCTCCAGAATTTCAGGGAGTCCAAACAGCTCTGAAGTCACGTCTCTGAGGCTGCGGAGTTACAGCTGGGTGGCCAAGCACTTGCCCTCCGCCATCCCAGTGCTGCGAAAACAAGCACAGAACCAAAAACAGACACGCTTTTCCCTCATACACTCAGTGTTCCTGTCTTTTCCCCTCTCTTCCTCTTCCTCCTCTCCTCCTCTTCATCCTCCTCTTCCTCCTCTTCTTCCTTTTCCTCCTCTTCGTCTTCCTCCTCCACTTCCTTCTCCTCCTCTTCTTCCTCTTCCTCCTTTTTTCCTTTTCCTCTTCCTCCTTCTCTTCCTCTTCCTCGTCTTCCTCCTCCTGTTCTTCCTCCTCTTTCTCCTTCCTCCTTCCCTTCTTCCTCCTTCTCTTCTTTCTCCCCTTCTTCCTCTTCTTCCTCCTCTCCTCCTCCTTCTATTCCTCCTTCTCTTCCTTCTCCTCCTCTTCTTCCTCCTTTTCTTCCTCCTGGCTTCCTCCTCTTCTTCCTCCTTTTCCTCCTCCTCCTCTTCTTCTCCCTTCTTCTCCTCTTCTTCTTCCTCCTCCTTCTCTTCTTCCTCTTCCTCTTCCTCCTCCTCCTCCCCCTTTTCTTTCCCATCTCCACATTTGTCCTTCCTTCCCTCCTTGTTCACAGTTGGCGAGTGTGTTCTGTGAGCTTGGGCAAGACTAGAATAAAGACCTGTGTAAGTCCCTCCCGCCCCCCCAGCACCTCCACTGGGATTTGAGGCTCTCACTGCATGCCTGGATCAGATCAAGCTGCTTCAGCTTGCCCTCCTCTCCTGTCTCCCCAGCGGCTTACTCTTGCGGTGGCACCTCTGGGGCCTCTGGTTTTGCCTGGCGTTAGAGACCCTCCCTGAGCCCCGTCTCCTGCCCACACTGCTCCATCCCACCTCTTCCCACCTCTAGTAACCTTCCCACGAGGCTGCAGTGCCTTTTGCTTTCTCCACTTTCCCCTCTCCCATCTTCAGCTGTGTCCCCTACCATGGAGATTCTAGTGTCACCCACCAGGGGTCTGCCACAGACTCATCCCCACGCCCAGTGCTGCTTCTCCAACTTTCTCCTGCTGGGTTTTCCTTCTGCAGTGACCCTGACCCCCCTGGAGCGCTTGTCATTCACTGTCACTGTCACCAGCTCCTGGAGGCTTTTCTTCCTTTAGACCCTGAATGTAATGTACCACAGGGTTAACGCCTAACTCTTCTTTGCTCTTCCATGATACTGTTTCTGGAAGATTCCCTTTGTCTTCTGGACTTCAAGTTCTGTCTTTCCACTGATGATCCCCCCAAAGTCTTTTTCCTACCCATCACCAAGAGAGTGGGAGGCCCAGGCCCCGTTACTTATTCTGCACCCTCTGCACCCTCCGGGATCAAGTCAGCTCAGACATAGCACACACACAATGCGTGCGTGCGCGTGCGCGCGCGCGCACACACACACACACACACACACACACACACACACACACACACACACACACACACACACACACACACACACACACACACACACACACACACACACAGAGAGATCTGGTTTTCTCCCTGCTGCATTTTCACATCAATTTCCTCTGCTTATGTAAAGCAGTTTCACCTCCTGCCAATAGCCTGGAAAGGGAGAGAAATGAGAGAAATGACTTTTTCCTCCAATCGGTGTTCTTTCTCCTCTGAAAATAGCAAATCAGAACTGAGACATGGTCTCTTTACCAGAAGGGTAAAATGATGGATTATTCACCAAAGTGGAAGAAAGAGGTAATTTGTCAAGTATACAACAATCTTTAAATATATCCAAGGAATAACTGTCTTTTCTCCTTCCCTCTCTCTTTCTTTCTCCTCTTTACTTACCCTTCTCTTCCCTTCCTTTCTTTTCTTCCTTCCTCCCTTCCTCTCTCTTTAACTTTCTCCCACCCCACCCCCTTCCCTGGCTCCCTTGTTCCCTACCTTTCTTCCTACTTGCTTTCTTCTTCTCTAAGTCCTTCATTCGTTCCTTATTTCTCTCCTTTCTCTTGGTTTTGTGCAGCATATATTGCTGAGCCCAGTTAAATGATAAAGAGTTTTCTCACAGTGTAGGACAACGAAGCATATGTGAGATTTTATTTTTCAACCCCAGTGGCTTAAATTGCACGAGCAGGGGAGTTTCCTTAAAGCCCACTGCTGGGAGGCAGGAGGCAGCTCTGTCATGTGCAGTAGCAAGTGGGGACCACGTTACCCCATAAGTGGATCTTCTCGTGGCAGCAAAGATACTAGTAGTCCTTGGCTCAGTGCCTGCTGTGCTGGCCCATCCTCCCAGCCCCTTTCCCTTACCCTCCTGTCTAGGCCCACGGTTTTCCCAGTGAGGTTGCAGCCTTTGGAGCTTCTTGAGGCACAATGGGGACTTCAGCAAGCCCGGAACATGGATGCTAGGCTGCTTCCCAATCCATAAAACAAGCAAATTGTCTTCTGACCTGACTCCCCACCCCCACCCCGCCCCTGTGGGGGAAGTAGTTTCAGACTCTGTTTTCCTAAAGGCAGTCACTATGCAGGAGAGTCTGGGTGAGCTCATCGAGCGATCAAGTGCACAGACAACAGGAAGGAGCTAGACAGAGGGAAGACAGGTTACAGAGATTTCTCCTCCCATGGCTGATTAGAGAAAAAGAAGAAAAAGTAGGCTCCTGTGTACTGACTATATGATGTCAGGTGAATTACTTCAACTCACTGAGTCTCAGTGCTATTATTTTTCAAGTGGGAGAGGAAACTCTACCACACGACCCTGTTGTAGTAATCTGGCATGGTTTTCTAGTATGGAGCAAAGCTTGAGGCTCAGAAGATGGACAAATAGCCACTCCAAATCTGCTGGTGTGGCTGCTCCTGGGTTCTTACTTAGACCTGTTTGTGCTTTCCTTTACCTTTTATTTTATTGTTATTAAGTAATGGCACAAAGGGGTTACAATTCAATATGCCAGTGTATCCTCCCTCCAGTTCTGTCCCCACCAATTTTTTTAAAAAAAACTATGTTTCCACTTCCTAATATTAGTTTTGATAAATAGTACATTAGTTGTTCAGAGGAGTTATACCTTCGGGTTCCCCCTACCAGCGTCCTCCTTTTGTCTGACTGTTTATGTGTGCATGCCCAGAGTCCTGTGTAAGTTGTCATGTCCAGCTGTAGATTTTGTTTCCACATAGGAGAGAAAACATGCACCATTTTTCTCTCTGAGCCTGGCTTACCTCCCTTGGCATGATTTGTTCTATGTCCATCCATTTCAGTGTTTTCTGTTCTGTCTGTGCTTTTAGAGAAATTCCATCCCTCTCTCCTGGTTTCTCTTACATCATGTCCTCAAGGCTCAGTGGGTTGTGATAGGTGTCAGGATAACCTTTTTTAAAAAATCTAATTGCTCCTATTTTTCATCTCCTGTGTTTATAAGGAGCCTTTATCATGAAAAGCAAGATCCCAGACAAGTTAGCTTTTGGGGTTACATAAATAAAGTGAGAAGGAAGAACGGAGCCGTTATTCCAAGGATGTCTTAAGTTCTTCTGAGCAGATGCTCTGATTAATACCATCGCTGATAGGCAAGGTCACAAGTCCTGTGTGGCTTTTTGTTGCCTTGGCAACGAAGGCACATGCTAGCGATTGGCTGTCCGGCCCCACGTTCTCACCTGGGAAGGCCGTTTTGTCTTAGTCTTTGGAAGTAAGTTTGCTCTAGAACTAAGGGAGCATTTAGAAACCTGCTCAGCAAGCTCTGGGCTTCACTGTTTTATAGCAAAGAATTTCCGGGTAGCTTTTCTGTTTGTCTTGTATTTCTATATCAGGATCTAGAAACTCAAGCTTACATTTACTTGTGACGACACACTGAAGCCTGTGTGAAAGCATTGACACTGTCCTCAAATGGCTAATTCACAAGGGGCCCACAAGTGACTTCGAAGGCATTGGTAAACTGAGTCACAGGAGCATAGTGGTTAATTTGATTACAGATACATACCATGGACATTTTATAGATTTTTACTTCACAGTGGAAAATAAAAACATTGCATTCCTCATTATAGCTCTAGAAGACTAGAGCTATAATGTTCTATAGCTTAACCATTGTTCACTGAATGTAGTGGGTCATAGCTTAAATTTTTTTATGTAATCTTAACTTTCAGTCCACTAATATGTTAGTAAAAATACAGATTTATAAAGTGTAAATTTAAAAATCAAAACACATCTTTTTGTTGTTCTGGTACTAGGGCTTGAACCCAGGGTCTGGGTGGTGTTTGTGAACTTTTTCCACTCCAGGCTGGCATACTACACTTGTTCCGTGCCTCGCTTTCCTGCCTTTTACTAGTTAATTGGAGGATAGAATCTCTCACTTGTCTGCCTGGGCTGGCTTTGAACCTCAACCCTCAGAGCTCGGCCTCCTGAGTAGCTAGGGTTACATATGTAAGCCCTCAGCACCCAACACAAAACACGTTTTGCAAAGTGATTTTCCTTGAGAAAAATCTTTTTTTTTTTTAAATTAAGCATCTTTTTCTCTAATGTCGTGCTTGAGATGCAGCGATGTTTCTATCTGTGAATATGTGCCCTGGAAGAAAGAATTGCTGTTAATTATATTTTTAAATTTAAGTTGCCAATTTTATAAAACCTTACATGGATTTGAAAAAAAGTCCACTTTCTAAGGGGAAAAAGTGAGACTAAACTGCTTCGTTGACAAAAGCAATCTAATGTGATACTGATTTCTAAATACAAGCAGAGGATATGGGCATGGCATTTCCATTTCATCCCTGTTTTCCTCAACACCCCACCCACCCTTCACTAGTACTCCCTGGGGTCAATCCTTGAACACATTTCCATTTCTCTCAACTTAGGACTGAAGTTACTAAGAAATGGAAGGATGCTCTGTAGTCTTCCACGGTATGTGGAACCATGCTCTTATTCTCTAAGGTTTATGTCCAGAGCCACTTGGATCTCTCTCTTGGTTCTCTCTGCCCCGGATCCTGTGGCCAAGTGTCCTCTCACGACCAACAGTCCACAATCGGCATCATTATCCCTGGTTTACGAGCAATCCAGAAGGATTGTGATGTCACCTGATCCATTTAGCCTTGAGCATCAGTGGAAACTCCTGTGGTGGACTTCAATCTGGGGAGTACAGCTGTCCTAGGTCCTTGCATCTGGAACTTGATACCGCGGTGGAAAGGAGAATGCCTACTGATATTTCCAGATCTTTATAGTTTCTCAAATTTATTTCATGATGTATTAGCTAATTTATTTCAGAGTAAGTGTGCTCCATTTTACTTTATTAACCAGTGATTATTTGGGTTCAATCAGGGCTCTTTTTTTTTGCAGTTATATGTCCTATTTGACAACTGACTTTAACATACATTTTTGAATGATTACTTATTTATGAATTATATCCCTCCAGAGGTCATGTAAAGGTTGAGTTGCTTTTTTCTTCTGGCCAGGAAGAACCCAAAATTCCTCAGTCATCCATCTACATTGCATGTGCCAAATGATCCACAAAGGATGAACAAACCATTGTAAAGTTCTAGGGATTTTAAGTTAGAAGACATTTGCATATTTTAAGATCCAGATAGATTTGAAATCTAGGAATGCCATCATCAGCCTGTGAGGGTGTCAGGTTGTGAGTAAAATAAGCCCTTAAATGAACTTCAAGGTTGTGGCCTTCGTGTTTTGTTTCCTCTTCGTGATATGAACTCATTCATAAAGTACAACGTAGCTTTTAGTGCCTCTGATCAGATCCTCAGCTAATATCCTGTGAGAGCATTGGCCAAAACAAGAAGTTGGAAAGAAACCGGAAAGGAAATCATGTTTCCAAGAAAGCCAGCACCTTAGTCCTGCCTAAGAAGATGTGGAATGGAACATAACAATCAACATTTTAAAAGGAATAAAGAAATATAAAAATAAAACAGCCAACATTGCAACATTATATTTTTCATTTTAATAGAATCAGAACATATTTTGCAATCACTAGATAGGGCATTAAGAGCATTTCTGTCATTTGAGTTTACCCAGTCATCATTTCATTCATTCGAAGTTGAAATATTAAAAGAAACCTCACTCGGTTCATGTTTGCCCTTAGAAAATTTAAGATTAATTTTGATCTATGAGGATAACTTGAGTGACTAGGGATATCTTTCAACGGGCCCTTACAGCTTAACTGGGGTTATTCATAGCAAGTAATCATAAACATCATTAAAGTCACTACAGAATTGGCTTCTACACTCTGCTATCAGAACTCCTGAGTGCTCTCAGTACTTCACATGGTCAAAACACTGCTGCCCTCTGCCCTGTTCACTTCTTCCTCTCAGCAGTGAACTGTTCTATAACTTTCACTAAGCACAGAACCCCAAAGGAAAATCCACCTCTCCTGCTAAGCCCAACTATGCTTTGTTTACTTTAGAAAACAGTAAAAAAAAATTTTTTTTTCTGTCAGTTGTGGGGCCTAATATGTTAATACGTATTCTCTACATTCATTGCTGAAATTGGCAGGTTTTCAGGACATATAACCTAAATGAGTTGCTCAAAGAAGCTAAAATATCTAATTGGAATCAATTAAAAGTTAACCTTTAAAGGCCACAGCAAACCTCTAAATTGTCTCCTCTGTCCCTTAGTATTGTATACCTATAAGTTCATGGTGAATCAAAGTATAAAGTAATCAGCACCCAAGACTTACATCCTGTCTGCAATGCACCCTGACCCTCCTTCCTCCTGTCTCTACCCTCCCCTACCCCCTGGATTTCCTTTCTCACCTAGGCAGCCTTGCTTCCAACATGATGCCCAACTTCTTCCAGTCAGGTGGAAATGTGTAATTTTCTAAACTCAAACAACAAAGAACGTCCATGTGAGAAAAATGTTAATACAAGCTCATCTGCCATAGGCAATCCCAGCAAGCTAACTCTATTCTTTCTGAGGGAGGGGTATATTACTTAATATAGATGCACATAGGAAACATAATAGTAAGACATTTGTGAGGTTGCTGTGAGAAATTAATTCAGTTAAGACCCTTAGAGTCATACCCAGGTTGTGTTAATTGAACAAAAATACTGTATGGAGTTTTGTTTTTTAATGTTAAAAGAAAGTATTGTCCAATTTCCTTTAACAAATATATGGACATCTTGTTGAAAACAATTCCCTTTGGAATTAAAAAAAAAGGTACTTAGGAGACTGAAATTAATGATAGGATCCTTTTCCTCAATGATTTGGAAGGTTGGCAAATAAAATATCCTGACTTGGCTTTTTTCTTCTCATTAGGAAGCTGATATATTGTTTTATACTTGGAATGTTTATCTCCCCGGAATGTCCCTAATATGGAAAACTCTGTGTGCATATCGCAAATTCATTTTGGAATTTATTACGTGAGGCTGAGAAATACCCCAAACTTAACATGCCTTAACATGGATTCGAATTTTGTTTTTTTCTGAATGTACATCAGCTCCATTGCTTAAAAACCATGGTAGACTTCACATAGGGCAGAATATAGAGATTGACTAGGTCAACTCTTCCTTTCTTCTGAGAAAGCCAATAAAGTACCACATACAAGGAACTGGGGATGTGATAGGATATTTAGATAGCACTTGCAGGCTGGAGATACAGCTGGAGATAAAGCTGCTTTTGAGTTTATTGCTCACAACAATACTGGGAAGAAAATATTACTATTGTCATTGTATAGATGAAGGAAGTAGAGCTCAGAGTGTATGCATCTCACCTATTCTGAGGGCTCTCAGGCATTGGGTTGGCATTCTGTGGCTGGTAGAACTGAGCAGAGGAAGACAGTCCTAAATGTTTAATGAACCAGACAGTCACTAAAGCCTAAATGCCCTGTCAAAGCAGAGGAGGTGGGCAGAGGACAAAGAACAAAAGAATTCCAGTGTGCTGAGGATAGTAGCCAGAGTAAGACAGGATAAAGGAGGAGACATGAAGGAGGCTTCACCCATAAGTCTTTTTAACACACACACACACACACACACACACACACACACACACACACACACACACACACACACACACACACACACACACACACACACACACACACACACACACACACACACACACACACACACACACACACCTTCTCCCTTATCTGAGGTTTCCACTTTTGCTATTTCAGTTACCCACAGTCAGCTGTGCTCTGAAAATATTATAATGGCACATCAGGGAATAAACTAATGTATAAGTTTTAAACTGCACATTGTTTGAAGTTGTGTGACTCTTACGCCTTCCTACTCCATCGCACAATGGACTTGAATCTGACACAGAGGTGTTTAGTGTATCCAGGCTGCATGCCCACAGGCTCTGAAGTCATGTAGGAGCCACGTTGACCAGCCTTCATGTAGCCACCATCTTGACTAACCACCAGAAAGCAGCCATCTTGAAATAACGCTCATGTAGGAGCCATCTTGACATTTGTCTTGAATTTTATAGGTTTAGATGCAAATTTCAAAAAAGAGCTAGTCTGACAAAAACTCTTTGTTTGCAAGTATATTCCCACGTAGGTATTTCCATCTGTTTAGATTTCTCTGGATGTCCTAAAATAAGCAACGTGAGTACTCAAACATGCAAGGAAGTATGACAGCTACAGTTGCCAAAAGCATGAAACAATAAACCCTAGCAGTCCAATGCTTTGAGCAGCCATGTATCTTTGACCACCACCTTGCAAATGCAGAGGAAATCAGTGCCCTCCCCATGAAGGCAGCACCCTTAGAACTTTAGAAGGTCATCAATTGTTTAGAACCAGTGCCTAGTTCTAGGGAACAGAGGCCACCTCCAACAGGACAAAGGTTGAAATGTACAACTATTAGACACGTTTGCTTCGCAAATAGGTGGACAGATTTTATATAATCATTCCACCTGAAATGATTTTCCTAGAAGAAGCCCATTTTCTTTATTTTCTTTTAGCCTGGACTGCAAGATTCTGAAAAGCAATAAAAACTACAAAACACAGTCAATTGTTTTTATATGAATCGTAACTTACAGTTGCTTTTTATTTAATTTGGCTATATCTGGGGGGATATTTGATATACTGTATGTTGCTTATATAAAGAATGGTTTGCCCTTTTGACAACTTGTACCCATGTGAGATCATCCATAAAAGGGAAATGCATAGCTATCAGGAGGCTGAGATCTGAAGATCGAGGTTCAAAGCCTGCCTGGGAGACTCTGATTTCCAATTAACTACCAGAAAACTGGAAGTGGCACTGTGACTCAAATGGTAGAGCTCTAGCCTTGAGCTGAAGAGCTCAGGGACAGCATCCAGGACCAGAGTTCAAGCCCCATGACTAACAAAAAAAAAAAAAAAAGGAGATGTGGAACATCTCCTTTTGGATGCATTGTGATGTTTCTGTAATCCTCATGACCCTCCCCTCTACCCCTTACCCTCATTTCTGTATCACCAGACAGCCACTAATATACCTTCCATCAGTACAGATGACTTTGCATTCTCTGGAATTGTGTATAGAAAATTGAATCACAACCCATGTGATCTTTTTCTGATCTACCTTCTTCCAGTCAGAATAATTCTTTTCAGATTGTATCCATATTTCTGTGTGCACCAATAATGTATCCCTTCTGGATAATGGCTCTGTGTTACGTGTGCTTACCTATTCTCCTGGATGGACATTTATCTTGTTCCCAGTGTTGGGCCACAGATTCAGTCTGCTGTATGCAGTCATGCTTCCATATCTCATGGGCAGAGACCAAGGAGTAGATTCTGGGCCACGTGGCAGGTGCACTTTGACTTTTTAAGAAACCGAGTGGTGGGCTGGGAAGGTGGCTCAGTGGTAGAGCGCTTGCCTTGCATGCCTGAGGCCCTGGGTTCGATTCCTCAGCACCACATAAGCAAAAAAAAAGCTGGAAGTGGCACTGTGGCTCAGGTGGTAGAGCACTAGCCTTGCGCTGAAGAGCTGAGGGATAGTGCCCAGGCCCAGAGTTCAGGCCCCACTAGCGGACCCAAAAAAAAAAAAGAAAGAAAGAAACCGAGTGGTTATTTTGCAAAGTGACTCCAGCATGTTCTTTCCCAGAAGCAGAGGAGAGTTCTAGTTGCTTTGGTCAGTGTTTTTAAATTTATTTATTTTAGTGGCTAGGTAAGGACATTAATTCTTTTTATCTATTTGCCTTTAAAGAATAATAGCCTTGTGTAGTATCCTTTCTTCCTTTCTCTCTCCCTCCCTCTCCCATCTCCCCTCTCCTTCTCCTCCTTTCTCTCTCCCTTCTCCTCTCCTCTCCTCTCTCTCTCTCTCCCTTCCCCCTCCTTCCTTCCCTCCTTCCCTCCCTCCCCTCCTTCCTTGTCTTCCTGAGTGCTGGGATTATAGGAATGGGTCACCGAACTTTTGTGTTAAGTAATTCAATAACTCAACCATCCAAAATTTGTTTTAAAGTATGTAAAAGTACATAGCTCCATTCACAAGGTCATTTAAAATAGAGGCCTTTTCGTCAGACACTGGTAGCTCACTCCTGTATCTCTAACTCCTCCAGAGATTGGCATCTGAGGATAGACATTCAAAGCCAGGCTGGGCAGAAAAGCCCTATCTCCAATTAACAAGCAGAACATCCAGAAGTAGTAGAATGCCAGTCTTGAACAAATAAGTGAGAGTGTGGAGGCTCTGAATTCACACACCAGTACAGCACAAAAAAAAAGGAAATGTGTGGTTGATGTTGAAGAAAATGTGGAGTTTTGATCGATTCTATTCATTCCAAGCATAATAGACAAGATTCTAATGAGTGTAAGGGAATTATCCACATGAGCTTCTTCATAGTTTGTCCCCCTCACAGAGGCAGGCTGAGGAATGAAGACTGTGTGCTGTGATGCTCTAATCTGACTCTCTTTTTTATATCCTAGTAAACCTGGCCTTTCAGATCCCTCTCAGGAGATGCTTGGCAACTCCTGTGAACAGCATCCTTCACTTATTCTAATCCCCAGTGTTTCATCCAGGACATAATTACAGCTTCTACTGCTTGAAGCTTCTAGAAGATTCTTATAAGACATGCCAGTTTTATAATTTTATTTTCATTCATATGTCACAAGACCTCTGCATACAGTGAACCCACTTTGGCTTAATCTTCCATTTTAGTAATGGTTGTGTAGCTGGCGTGTTGATTTTTGTATATGTAATTGCCGCTTCTGTAAGTCAAGGCTTTCCAGACTGAGTTCTGCAAGATCCTTTTTGTGATTTAAAAATGTCCCTTAAATGAGAAAACATCTTTTCCCCGTCCATTCCATACACTGTCTGCTTTTCTCTTCAGACAGATAAGGGGGGGAAAAAAGGCAATCAACCCCACAGATAAACAGAACTCAAGCTATTCTCCCTGCCTGCCAGCCTCCCCTCTCTCAGCACTGGGAAATGTCAGGTTGGCCAGGGCCAGTTAGAACATTCCAAGAAGCAATAAATTTCTAGCTTGGGTCTTCTCCAGGCTTCCTCTTCCCATTTCCTGCAGGTCCGCAGGATGCAGGCGTGCTGGGTTTCCTCAAGGCTCCTGCCTCTTACAGGGGCGTTTCCTTGTGGGGTGAGGTGGATCTGACCAGCAGTCAGACAGCCCTGTGGAAGCACACGGTGGTCATAAGGACAAAGGAGACAGCCCAGCTTCAGACTCAGTCACTTGTGATCACTCAGGGAGATACCCCAGGGAAGCTACTGAACTTTTTCCAGAGCTCAGTCACCCCTCCCCACTCCCCACCCCCGCATCCCCACCCTTCCCTCGTATTGACAGAAAAATGACTGCCTTCACCAGAGTTCATGTGATCATTTCACCAGGTAGTTCATGAAAGCTGCATGCCAGACTTCCTTGTTGGGTGTAATGTCAAAATGAGAACAGGCTGCCTAGCAGATGGCAGAGTAGGAAGATGCGATGTGAGATGTCAACCTGGGTCTTTTCCTCTGGCTTCTCCAGTGATCTCAGGAAGATCTGTGCAGGCAGAGTGGAGAGATGAATGAACGTTGGAGAAGGCTGAGGTTTCTTATGTCCAGCAAAGACTGAACAAGTTGCCTCAGCTTGAAGGATGATGGGTGGCATCCATCATCCACGTCTTCCAAATTATTGATTATCTCCATAGAATTAATGATGTGGAGCAGGACAAGTGATTTCAGAGCAAATCACTTCTGTATATGATTTATTTAGCCAGTCCTAGGGCTTGAACTCAGGGCCTGGGCTCTGTCCCTGAGCCTCTTTGTGCTCAAGACTAGCGCTCTACCACTTAAGCCTCAGCACCACTTCTTTTTCTGAGTAGTTTATTGGAGATAAGAGTCTTGTGGACTTTCCTGTGTGGCCTGGCTTTGAACTGCAATCCTCAGATCTCAGCCTCCTGGATAGCTAGGATCACAGGCTTGAGCCCAGGCATGTGACTTTGTAAACCAGCATTAAGCTGATGTTACAACTTCATGAATTTAAGCGTACGGTTTGTAGTTGTGTGAAAAAGATCTACCATACAGGGTGGCTGATACCTGTTAACCCTAAATATTCAGAAGACAGAGATCAGGAGGTCTGCAGTACAAACTTGATTTTGTTATACCAGGCAACCCTCAAATGCAAATTGCTTTACAATGGCAAAGACATACTTTACATGTGTACTATACATCCGTCATGAGAAATTCATGTGTTTGATATGTGTCCATCATGAGGAAATTCCTTTTCTCATCCGCCACAAAAATAAAATAAAAATCCAATCATGCTTGGAAGCAGTTCCAATGAGCCTTTCAGAGCAATACATGACTTTCAGTACCTCTTACTAGACATTAAATGCTTGCTTGAATCAAGAAGTCTGTCTCTCTTTGTTTCTGTCTCTCTCTCTTTCCCTCCCTCCCTTCCTCCCTTCTCTTCTCTCCCTTCTTTCCTTCCTTCCTTCCTTCCTTCCTTCCTTCCTTCCTTCCTTCCTTCCTTCCTTCCTTCCTTCCTTCCTTCCTACATTCTTTCTTCCCCCCCACCACACACACACGCACACTTTGACTCCATGTTTAACTTTCTTCCCTCATCCACACAGGGATCAGGATGTAGAATACTGCCAGAAGATGTATGAACAACCAATATTTTTTGGAAAACAGAATTATGATTACAAAATAAGCAGAGCTAAGACTGACAGAACTTATCAGGATAGAAAGTGAAAAAGACTGGTAAACCTAAAGATTTCAATCCTGATTTCAATCCTGACCTATACACCTCTCACCAAGATGACAATAAGGATACCATCATCTATCAATCACGGGTGATTCTATTGGTATTTACAACATGCCCTCTCTTCCATTTGATGTCCCAGGAGCCCCACTTTATGTAAGAAAGGATTCTGGAGCATGAACAAATTAGATGAGAACAGGGTTATATAAATATCATGTCACCCCATTATTGTCACGACAGGATTAGTCACAAATGTTAAAACTGAGAGGCAGATGAGAATTTCCTAAAAGCACACAGTTTCGGACACCTGCTTCCCTCATCTCACTTGTTCAGGTGAAATCATCCTAGAGAAGCCAGGGCAAATGTTGCATTGCACAAAGGGGTCAGGCTCTACTCTGATACACAGAACAGAATCTCTTCTTCAGTCTGATCTAGCTGCACACGATTTGCTCTCAAATCCAGGTGAGTTTTTCCTCCCTGTCTCCACCACCCCCCCCCCCAATTTCACAGACTTGAGAAATTTGCCTTTCTAAAAGGGAATTCTGCACACGGCATTGCAGAGCCAAAAACTAATTGATTGAGATTTTTTTTAATCTGATAACATTATTTAGAAATACATATTTTTCAAATACCCCATTTTGAAATGCAACTTTGACATTCTGAGATACAGTCTTGAAAATGTAATGAGCTCCTGAAACAGTATTTAGCTAAAATTTCAACCTCTTAAATATTTGGAAAGGTCATTTTTGATGTGATGAATGATAATTTTGGCAATTCCTATTGTACAGCTGTTCACAGGAAATATAATCCTGCCGGTATGTAAACAACGCATTTAATCAGATTCCCTGGAGTTTTTCTTGTTAAATATCTCTCCAAAAATGTTCAAATGTCTGGAATTAGTATAACTTTTTCTTGCAGGCACAAGCAATACCTTGGATTAGTAAATGGTTAACACATCCTGCTGAGTAATAGCCTGATGGGAAAGCGAGGAGCACAGAGCTGAATCGTTCAGTTAAGAGTGAGGGTTCCCAAATAAAAGCTGCATGATAGAAGATGTAGAATACAACATGCATTATCTGTTAAGTGAAGAACAAAACAACTTAGACCTGAAGTTATGCAGACAACACATCCAATCTTATCAATACAACGTACAGGGAGTGAACTTGCAGATTGAGCAGGACCAAAACCATCAGAACCCAACAGTTTTCTGCCATTCACCTTTGCATATCAAACTGTTAATAGTGTTGGTTAGAAATTAAGGACTTCCCTCCCCTCCCCCTCCTTTTTCTTCTTCTCTCCCTCCCTCCTATCATCTCCTTTTCTCTCACTGGCAATATTTTGTTTTAAAAGTATTTGGGGGAGGGCTGGGAAGGTGGCTCAGTGGTAGAACGCTTGCCTTGCATGCATGAGGCCCTGGGTTCGATTCCTCAGCACCACATAAGCACAAAGAAAAAAGCCGGAAGTGGTGCTGTGGCTCAAGTGGTAGAGTGCTAGCCTTGAGCTGAAGAGCTGAGGGACAGCGCCCAGGCCCAGAGTTCAGGCCCCATGACCGGACCCAAAAAAAAAAATATTTGGGGGAGTTAAGTTTTCTTTAGTGACCATTTCCCTTTGTACTGACATTTCAGTTGCTAATACTTACTACAAGTTACTATAATGATTAATAAATGAAGCTATTTTCCTGAGGCGGAGGGGAAAATCTGTTTCTTGCACCCATGCAAACATGATCATTTGGTCAGGTTCTATAACACAGGAGAGAAATAAGAAATATTTATTCCTGGCTTTCATATTCAGTGAGAGGGAGAAGGGGAGAAGAAGAGGGTGAGGAGATAAAGAAAAACTAGGGAGATTGGGAGGGAGTTAAGGAGGGAGGGAGAGACAAAGAGAGGGAGGGAGAAAGAGACAAGGTGAGATTCAAAGACTGTAATTACAGCCACCTGGCTGCGAGTGTGGAAAGGTCACCTGAAGAAAAGAGTGATTAACATTTTCAGCATCCAGCCTGATCCATCTCTGGCTGGAGATGTACTGGAGATGAGCAGCAGATTTTAAAGATGTACCATTGTTTATAAAGTGAAGGGCCCTTCCAGACTAGACCTTTTCCTTTGTTGCAAATTTTTTTGGTAATGTTTAAGGATTACAGGAAACAATTTGGTGGGTTAGACATTTTTTTTTTAAATTACAGTTTCATGGGAGAAATAACAACATGGACTTTGGGGTCAGAATGTCTTTCCTTGTAGAGCAGCTCACTAAATGAAGCATTCAGCAGCTTACACTCACTAAGATTTTTTTTAAAAAAAAAAAACCTTTTAAAATTCTTTCTATGAATTTTAGTTACTATTTTTCCCCCAAGTACATTTTCCAAGAATTTATTTCTTCTGCCACAACAGCAGAACAAGACTGTCTCTAAGGCCCCATAGACAGTGAAAAGAACCCACTGACAGCTCAGTTTCTGTCTTAAGAATCAGATGGATGATGGACATGTAGGTAGATAGGTAAATAGGTAGATAGATAAATAGGTAGGTAGGTATGTAGATAGATAGATGTAACTATAGAAATAAATATATGAATATATGTATACATATATGAATTGATATTGGTGTGTTATTTATAATAGGAAAAAAGCAAACAATCTTAACCCTATACCTTGCAAAAGGATTCAATAAATTCTGGCACGACCATGCGAGATGGGCTTCAAAGCCTGCAGGAGATCCTTATGGAGCCAGGAAACGTAGGTGCCATGATGCTCAGTGTAAAGAACAGGTGCACAGACATATGGGTGGCGTGATCATCGTAAGAGAAAAGAATGAATGATGAAAGAAAACATGGGAGCACACATCCGTTAGTATTCAAGGCAGTTTGAGTCTGAGTGAGATTAGAGAAGACAAAGATAATTCCTTTCTCCCTTTTATGTAACCAGACATCGTCATCTTCGACAAATGAACTTGTATTCATTTCTGATAAGAAGAGAAAAGAAAATCATCTCATTGCATATTATTTTACGTTCGTGGTGTTTTTCACTTGCTGGATTGCTTGGCATTGAGTCCAACAGAGGCTCAGACCCAAGAATAAACTCCTAGTGGCAGAGCCAGACTGTCCTGTGTACCACCCACTTTAGTCTCTCCATCGGCTACGGTAGACTCCTTAGAAATCTGCGTAAGTCCGTCCTCTAAGCTTTCACGACGTAAGTGAAAGCTACAATTCTGTGATATAAGGAGGAAAGAAAAATGATGTGAAGCCATGTGGCCACTCTTCCCATTTGTTTTTTGGTTTTTGGTTTTTTTGTGTGAACATACTGTACAGAGGGGTTACAATTACATGGGCAAGATAATGAGTACATTTTTTATCAAGCATTGCAGCCTCCTCCTTTGTTTACCCTTCACATCCCTTCCCAGCCTCCCCCTGCCGCCCCCAATCCTCCCCCCCCCACCAAAGTTGTAAAGTTCGTTTTTGACATGACAACTTGTACTTCTCATTGTTGCAACGGGTCCACCTGTATCCTTAAATGATTTGTTTTTCCCCTTCTCCTCCACAGATTATACCAACATCAAATATAGTGAAAGCAGGGGTTATACTGTGGGGGAGGGACATACAAAGCAACAAAGAACTAATCTTAGAAATGCATTAGAAACAAATGCATGAAAGAAAAAAAAGCATTTAAATACATATCTAAGGGTTCATTTTCCTAACATCACATTATCTGACCTTTTCTGCTTGACTCATACATATACTAGATATTGCAAATAAGGGAAACCATGGGACCTATGTTTCTTTGGGCTTGGCTTACTTCACTTAATATAATTTTTTCCAAGTTTTTCCATTTCCTAACAAATGGGGCAATGTCATTCTTTCTGATGGAGGCATAGAATTCCATTGTGTATATATACCACATTTTCTTGATCCATTCATCTACTGAGGGGCATCTGGGTTGGTTCCATATTTTAGCTATGGTAAATAATGCTGAAATAAACATAGTTGTGCTGGTAGCTTTAGTGTGGTCTTGTTTGTAAACATTTGGGTAAATGCCCAAAAATGGGATTGCTGGGTCATAGGGGAGCTCTATGTGAAGTCTTTTCAGGAACCTCCATACTGCTTTCCAAAGTGGTTGAACAAGTTTATACTCCCACCAACAATGAAGTAAGGTTCCCTTCTGTCCACATCCCCTCCAGCATCTGTTGTTGTTAGAGTTCTTGATTTTTGCCATTCTAACTGAGGTGAGGTAGTATCTCAGTGTTGTTTTGATTTGCATTTCTTTTATGGCTAGGGAGGTTGAGCATTTCTTCATGTGTCTATTGGCCATCCTTCTTTCTTCTTCAGAGAAGTTTCTCTTTAAGTCTTTAGCCCACTTATTTATTGGCTGCCTGCCCCATTTGTGCCAGTAACAGATCTGCTCCAATTCCATGGCCCTGCCTCCAACCCCATTTCCACAATTGTTCTGACTCCAGTGGAGCCAACGATTCCATCATTCAATTGCTCATATTTAGGCTCCATGTTTATACCCATTGCTCTTGTTTGAAATTAATTATGTTATGAAAGGAGCATATATAAAGTGCCACAATGAAGTCTATTACTTTGTATAATTAATATATGCTAATAAAAATTAGTTCAAAGAGAATCTAGAGTTTCAAGATTTTTGTTAACTTTTATACTCAAAGATGTTAATAATCAAGGAATAAGTATAAATATCTGCTTTGTTATATATATATATCATATATAGTTATATAGTTACATACATGGATGGTTACCTATCATATACTTACATACTTACCAAGTTTAGATGGCATTTAAATCCACCACTCACAAATAAAAAGAATTCAGAATTGCTAGGACTTCAGTGATTAAGTCCTTTTCAGCTTCACATTTCCAGGAACTAACAATGTCAAGTAAAAATAAAAGCCAAACTAGAAGTAAAACTGTTATCCAGGAAGTATTTGTACAGGGTAGGATGGTGTTGAATTAGGTAGGTAGAGGAATAAAAGATGTGAAGGCCCTCATATTGATGTTATGCTAAGCTTCTTTGTTCTCAATGTTCATCACATCTTTTAGTAAAAGCAATAAATTGAAATGACGTTTAATTACCCACTCCAGCCAGCAGCCATCATCTATAGCATTTGATTTTATAAGGTTATGGGTTGTCTCACTGAGTTGTTAAAATGGCTTTTTATTTAACATATTAGACCACACACACACACACACACACACACACACACACACACACACACACACACACACACACACACACACTTTTTTTTTAAAGTGATATTTAACACTAGGTCTCTTTATGTGTGTGTGCCAGTCCTTGGGCTTGAACTCAGAGCCTGGGCACTGTCCCTCAAGGCTAGAATTCTACCACTTGAGTCACTTACAGGTTTTTCTGAGTAGTTTATTTGGAGATAAGAGTCTCACAGACTTTTCTGACCAGGTTAGCTTTAACTTCAGTCCTCAGATCTCAGCCTCATGAGTAGCTAGGATTAAAGGTGTGAGCCACCAGCACCTGGCAACACTATATATGTGTGTATATGTGTGTATGTGTATACTATGTATAATATATATTATATAATATGTAACTATAATATCTATTATGTATTTCTTTTCGTTTTAAAAGGATCTGGTGATAAAAAGAACTGGTTGCATCTTGGGTGCTCAAAAAAAACATTAGAATTTCTATAATGTAAATGACACTAGTAGAAATTCTAGTTAATCATTAAATACATTTTTTTCCTGATATGAACAAGGTAAATGTACACAGACAAAAGATTACTTGCAGTAAAGAGCCAATCTATAAGCATGGTTATGGTTGATGAAGTATCTTGTTCTCACTCAGTTTCTGTGTATGTAGAATGAAACACTTCATTACAGACTTTGGATGATTTTCTTTTTTAATTTTATTGTAAAAGTTTTGTACAGAGGGGTTATAGTTACATGTCAGGTAGTGTGTACATTTCTATTTGAACAGTGTCACCTCTTTCCTTGTTTTCTCCCAGTTTTTCCCTCCTGATACCCCCTTCCCTACAACTCATGTAGTTCCATTTTGTATGGCAAGTTGAATTTTTTTTAATTCTATTAACCTACAGCTTTTATCTCAACAGGACGAGATTAGGTCTGTTGAAATTGGACTGAGGGACATGTCATTCTTTTCCATGTGCAGGGTGAAAGTTTTCCTCTCTCATTTCTGCTCTCTGCCAAAATTGAAATGGAGAGAAATACTTTTCACTAAATTGCCTGTTGACATAGCCTCACTTTCAATGTAAAAGAACTTTGCAGGCATCTTCGTCTCCACTCCCTCAGGCCTCCACCTCGGGGATCTGTAAGAACTGAGAACTAGCTGTCAGCCCGAAGATATAACCCTGCTTGGCCTCCATGCAGTGCAGAGATTTATCCCCACCCGCCCCACGCTGCTGTATGCCGAGAATTGTGTGGCCTCCAAGACCTACAGTGGTGGGCCTTGGCAAGATAATTAGCATTTACAATAGCATCTCTTCCTCCAGTCCTGGTTAGCTCTCCTTGCTTTCATTTGAAATATACATCCCCATCTACATCTCCCACAGCAGGGATGATCCTCTTTGCCATCACAAACACACTCACCCTGATATATTAAACCACTTCATATCCCCAGCCCCTGTCTATCTGAGGTCTGCAGCTGAATTGCCGAGTCTGCTACAGGCTGGATGTTCATCTCTATAGCTGCCCCCCACGTGATTGAAGCTGGACCCTCATCAGCCAGCCTGGCCCCTAGACCAACATGCTCAGTCTGCAGTATCTCTTTAAATGCCATTATCAATCCACAGCTTGACAACAAACCCTGTGGCCCAGCAACTTTCTTTAGCACCAGAACACTGCTTTCAATTTCTCTCTCTTCTTCCAAATCAGTGATGGACCCTGAGGAGTGCTGGGCATTTGCCGTTGGTGGGCAGATAACTGTCCACCATAGGTCCTTACTATCTGCTGGCCAAGACCCCCACCCCCCCCCCACAATCTCCATAACAGAACAGCTCAAACAATATTTCAAAAACGAAGACAGGTGGTCCCATTGACTGCTTATTTCAGCCTGGACTTGTGATAATTTTATGATGGAAGGGATATAGTATGGACAGAAATGGAAAAGTGGGGTTAGCAAATTGAGACATTTTCCCTCTGTATTCACTGCAGAGATGATTTCCTGCACAAAGCAATCAGGCATTGTTTCCTTGTCGACACCAAGAGGGTAAGAATGTGGCTCACCTCACAGAGCTGTGCCTAGTGGAGAGCCAGGAGCTTGTGAGGCTTGGAATAGTTCCTGAAATACAGGGCTGAGATGTAGCCATTGTTTTCACTACTATTATTGTTTAGTATTTGAAATCAAGAGGAACCAGCCTTACCAACTATACTAGACAACTAGGAGAGAGTTATCTGACCTCTGTATTTCACTAACAAACTGAAAATAATGACTAGCTGGACACACAGAAAAACAAACAATACTTACTTCCCAACACCTTTCCTAAACCTTTTATCTACCATTATGTTTCTTTCTCTTAAGTTACAGAGGACTTGGTGCTTTTTTTAAAAAGAACTATTTCATGTTGCAGTTTTATCTCCCCTACTCTGGTTGGGATGGCCAAAAGTAAGAAAAGAGAGTCTACTGGAAATAAATCATGCATGTCATACGAATGAGAATAGATATTAGCAATTGTGGGTTTTTTTAGTAGGAACTAAATGCAGACCAGTTTTAGCCTAATGTATATGTGTTCGGAACTATATTTATCATACTCCCATAAAATGGGCTGTCAGCCTTAATTTTACTAAAGCACTTGTTATTTTGGTTTTCAGAAAGAAGGTAGGTTAGTAAACTAAAAGCACACTGTGAAATTTTTTTAAAAAGGAATATTTTAGATTATCCCTAAGAGTCCAGAATCTAATTTCAGTCGAATGTAAGAAGTTAAAATTAGTCAATTAAGCTTAGTTATTTCAAGACTGTGAGTAGGCTTGATTCTAACGAAATCAGATGACTACAAATTCGTTTATCATCCACTTACATTGCAAAACATCAGCTCAAATATTTTTTCATCTTTCTAGAGATAAGAGGAATATACATGCTCAAAATAATTAGAAAGTAAGCAAATAAAATTTTTGAGAGAAGTTTTAAGGAAACGCAACCTTTCCAATGATTGCCCTAAAAGTTCAAAGCTGCTACATCACCAAGTCCAATTGCAATGAGGAGGTTAGGAATTAGGGTCCACCTAGGGAATTCTGTGCTGTGCACAAAGAGTACGTTGCTGTGAGGAATGGGGTCCATATGCACACTTCATGGCTGGTTTTGTGTTATGGCACTACAATGGTATGATGGGGCAGGCGGGGACAGATTGGGAAGTTCTCTCTCCATAGCTTTGTACAAAGCTATAAATAAATGCATTTTTTTTTTCTCTGCCTCTCTACTATGATGTTATTTTCTCCTCATGGAGGTGTGCAGTCCAACCAAGAGCCAGGCTCTGTGGCCAAGGATGGTGGTAACCACCAAGGAAAAGCTAATTCTCTTACAGTTTTATCCAAATCTTTTTTTTTTTTTTTTTGGTCGGTTGTGGGGCCTGAACTCTGGGCCTGGGCGCTGTCCCTCAGCTCTTCAGCTCAAGGCTAGTGCTCTACCACTTGAGCCACAGCGCCACTTCTGGCTTTTTTTTCTTTTGGCTTATGTGGTGCTGAGGAATCGAACCCAGGGCCTCATGCATGCAAAGCAAGCACTCTACCACTGAGCCAACTTCCCAGCCCCAGTTTTATCCGAATCTTGAGAGAGACTATTTTCCACCTGTCTCCATCTTGCCAGATGGCTCCTAGTATGCCCAGCGTGGAACTCTGCCCTGGGGATTCTAATTCCCATCCCTCACCCCCATCACACCCTATTTACTACTCCGTAAATACAGGATAGTATGATGGAAAAGAAACTCAACAACTACTCCTTCAAACCTAACATTCTACCTACTATATATTCTAAATCAAAGTAATTTTGCAAACCTATTGAAAGACATCCAGCCTTCCACAATTATTGTTCGTTGCTGGCCTTGTTTTCTTCTTTATCTGGCTAAGCACATAATTGTGATGGTGATGTCTGGCATTATGCATCATGCACTGAGTCTGTAACCTTTTGAACCATGGTTGCGGGAACTGGGGCAGAGGCTATCATCTGAATTTGGAGAGTCGAAGCTAACCCCTCCATGATGCCACGCACAATTAATTCACCAAGAGAATGACGTTGATGCTAGGATGAAAGCCACTTCATTCACAGACTTTTCCAAACGAATGATTTGCTGAGTCTGATACTCAAGAAACTCTGGGGGTTGGTCAACCTCACATATCACTTCCAAATTCATCTAACAAACAGAGTGTTCACAGACCCTTTAAGGATTGGTTCCTGTGGTGTTTAATTGCATTTTAAGCATAATTTTAATGGAGAGATAGGTATTATTTACTTCTGTAGGCAATCTGACTGCAACTCATAGGTATGTGAAGCAAAGGTGATTGGAGAGTTTACACACTGTGAAACGGAATCCAGATAGCAGACCCTGTCTGCATCACTGCTCTATGCAAGACAGCAAACTGTCAGAGAACTGACTCCTGCTGCACGCTTGGTGTTGGATCTGTCAGATCCTATAAAGTGTCAACATGGAAAGATGACTCCATGCTCCACAGCCTTCTCGAAGAGCAGGAAAGATGTCCTCCACCCTGTCTGTACAGTGGCTATAAAACCCTTCCCACATTCACTGCCCATCTCTGAGCTGTTCTGTGGCAGACGGCACTGGATGGCTCAGCTCCCTTCTTCCTTGCTGAAGAAATTTACTCTTCATGCATGCTTCAAGTCCCCCTGCCTCTCCCTTCAGTTTCTGGTTCTCAGTCTGTAGGAACTGCAAGGTCCTCTGTTGAAAGATCTGACAACATCTTGGTGTAGTCTTACCCTCTACCTCTTTGGGGACACTGAGTGCCCTGTTGAAATGGATCTCAGAGACTTTCTTTATTTCCTTCCATCCTTGTGTGGGAGTGAGCTGGTCATGTTTAGTTAGACTTTGCAGTTTCTTTTTTTTTTTTGGGGGGGGGGGAGTCCAGTCGTGGGGCCTGAACTCTGGGCCTGGGCGCTGTCCCTCAGTTCTTCAGCTCAAGGCTAGTGCTCTACCACTTGAGGCACAGTGCCACTTCTGGCTTTTTTCTTTTTGCTTATGTGGTGCTGAGGAATCGAACCCAGGGCCTCATGCATGCAAGGCAAGCACTCTACCACTGAGCCACCTTCCCAGCCCCGGATTTTGCAGTTTCTGGGAGAAGGTGGAATACTGGACTATGAGGTATTGCACATGTGTCTACCCTTTGAAAGTAGAGAGGTAGACTATACTTTTAAATGGAGAACATTACCTATCACTTACATCAAAACTAAGGATCAGGCTCCATCTTTGTTTCTTCCCTTCTACTCATAATGTTTCTCTTTCTTGCAGTCTGAGGTTAGGCAGGTACAAATATTGTGGTTATTGACTGAGGATGTGTGTGTGTGTGTGTGTGTGTGTGTGTGTGTGTGTGTGTGTGAGAGAGAGAGAGAGAGAGAGAGAGAGAGAGAGAGAGAGAGAAAGAGAGAGAGAGAGAGAATATGTGTGAGTGTGTGTGTGTGTGTGTGTGTGTGTGTTCTTTCACTAAAGACAGAGATCTTCTCTAAGCCCTTGTGTCCTATTGGTTACATGAAGTAGCTGTACAGTTAGGTACCATGACCTATGTAGACAAAAATTCTTTGATTTTTTTTACATTGTCCTAAATCATTCTATGTAACCTACTGACTTTCTGTTTTTCAGGATTCTGACACTTGTAAACTCTGATTTCTTCTTCTCCTCTAGTACCTGTGTTCTGATGAGTGGCCAAAGCAATTACATTCAGAACTTCAGCTAAGGTACAATAAGGTAAGACCTTTCTTTCTTATGGAGTTCTTTGTTTGGTAAAAGCAACTGAAGTCATAATCTGTAAAAACAGACTGATAAGAAATAAAAATGCATAAGCTGGGGTTTTCACAACACAATTCACAATTTATTCTCTATACATCTTAATATAAATATAAAGTCATGCTCAATTGTTTTGTGTTTTAACAATGGTAACCGTAAACAGAGATGGTAAACGGTAGATTTATTTGCACATCAGATACAAAATTATAATGCAGGCATGCTTATTAAAAACTCAGATAAGTTGACTTAATTCCAAGTCCTTTTTGTATCTTAATATTAGCAAGATGGGATTTTTTAATGATGTGAAACATTGTAATTATTAGCATTTATATTGGACATCTTAGCTTGTCTAGATTTTGTGAGCTTAAGAGTTATCTCTTAAGGTATATCTTTCTTCAGATTGCTCTCTGCAATCTAGTTGTGAGCATCAAGAAACAGGAACAATTCTGAGAAAACATAGTTCCTTTCTTTAATAAGTTTTTTATTGTAAAAATACTGTACAGAGGGGTTACAGTTGCATGAGCAAGGTAATGAGTACGTTTCCTAACAAGCATTGTTGCTTCCTCCTTTGTTTTTCCCCTCCCTTCCCTTCCCTCCCACTTCCACAACTAACATCCCCTTCCCCTTGCCTAAATTGTAAAGGTTGTTTTTCAACATAGCGTCTTGTACATCTCATTGTTACAATGGGAACCTGTATCCCTATTTAAACATTTTGTTTTTACCCTTCCCCTCCCCAAATTAGACTGGCATCAAATACAGTGAAAACAGGTTATACCGTGGGGAAGAGACATGCAAAAAAAAAAAAAATCACATGGTACCTTATAAATACATTAGAAACAATAGCAAGGAAGAGAAAACCACTTGTGTCCCTATCTTGGGGTTCATTTCACTTAACATCATCTTATCTGGTCATATGTACATAGCTTTTGACCTTTTCTGCTTGTCTCATACATACTAGTTATTGCAAATAAGGGAAACCATGGGACCTATGTTTCTTTGGGCCTGGCTTACTTCACTTAACACAATTTTTTTCCAAGTCTTTCTATTTCCTAACAAATGGGGCAATGTCATTCTTTCTGATGGAGGCATAGAATTCTATTGTGTATATATACAACATTTTCTTGATCCATTCATCTATTGAGGGCCATCTGGGTTGATTCCATATCTTAGCTTGGTAAATAATGCTGAGATAAACATAGTTGTGCTGGTAGCTTTAGTATGGTCTTGTTTGTGATAGTGGGATTGCTGGGTCATAGGGGAGCTCTATGTGGAGTCTTTTGAGGAACCTCCATACTGCTTTCCAAAGTGGTTGAACAAGTTTACACTCCCACCAAACATACAGTAGGGTTCTCTTCTCGCCACTTCCCCTCCAGCATCTGTTGTTATTAGAGTTCTTGATGATAGTCATTCTAACTGGGGTGAGGTGGAATCTCAATGTTGTTTTGATTTGTATTTCTCTTATGCCTAGAGAGGTTGAGCATTTCTTCATGTGTTTATTGGCCATTCTTATTTCCTCTTCAGAAAAGTTTCTCTGTAAATCTTTAGCCCACTTTGAGGATTTTTTGTTGGGGATTTAATTTTTTGAGTTCCAGCTATATTTTAGATATGAGACCCTTATCTGTTGTATGGCTAGTGAAGATCTTCTCCCAATCCATGGAATTTCTATTGAACTTGCTAGCTATGTCCTTTGTCATTCAGAAGCTCTGCAGCTTCATGCAGTCCCATTTGTCTAAACTTTCTTTGACTTTTTGTGTTTCTGGGTCTCTATAAAGAAAATTTCGACCTGTGCCAGGGAAACCTAGGGTTCTACTATTCCTTCCTGTAATGTTTTCAGGGTGTCTGCTTTGACTCCAAGGTCTTTGATCCATATGGAGTTGATTCTGGTGCAGAGTGATATATAAGGATCTAGCTTTAGTTTTCTACAGATGATTAACCAATTTTGCCAGCACCATTTACTGAAGAGGCTGTCTTTCTTCCATTCTATCTTTTTAGCTCACTTATTGAAGATTAGGTGGCTATAGGTCTGTGAGTTCATTTCTGAGTTTTCAATTCTATTCCATTGGTCCTGAGGTCTGTTCTTGTGGCAGTACCAAGCCATTTTGATTACTATGGCTTTGTAGTAGAGTTTGAAATTTGGTATTGATATTCCTCCAGCACTGTTTTTTCTGTTAAGGATCATTTTTGCTATTCGGGGTCTTTTATTGTTCTATATGAATTTTTGGATAGATGAAGAAGCTAAGCACTGAAATGTTAAGAGCATGGTGCGGTGGTCATAAGTGGCGTGGGCGAGATGTGAACTTGGATCTGTTGATTGCCTTTGCCCAGGTGCTGGGGCCTGGATGTAGGTGATGGCTGTAAGGTGCTGTGGCTGATTTTATTTGACAGCTTTTTGATGGGTATGGTCAGTTCAGAAACCCTGTTCCTACTCTTCAGGAACACGGGGGTTCTGTTAGACTAGCCATCTATCAGATTACATCAACTGAGTCCCTTTCTCTGCAGAGTTAAGAAGCAATGGAAAGGAAGCTTGCAGTTTGGAATAATAAGGATGTGTTGGAATTGCCTTTGAAAGCATGTGAAAACATTAATGCTTCACATCTTATTTTGTAGTTTCTTCTTCAAAATTAAACTTTTGAAGTGCAGCCACCAAAAGTCAGATTTTAAACTATAATCTTAACATTTTCTAGCAATCTCTTTTTTTCCCCACTCCTACTGAATGGGTTCTGAGACACATGAAGATAAAAGATAAGTTATATAATGAAATCCTTTTCCAGAGAAAGTCCTGCCAGGCATGGAGTTAGGTCCTGAGCTTGCTCCAGGAAAAGGTCCTAGAAAATGGAAAAATCCCTGGGCTGGAAAATAAGAGACCAGAAATGTAGGTGAAAGCTCTGCTGTTTTGTAGCATAAAAATAAAAAAATAAAAAGATCACCACTTCACCTTTCTAAACCATTTTTCTTTATTTGTCAATTGAAGGTATAATGCAATCAAAATAGCCCCTTAGCTCCTGTGTCTCTTTGGAAAATATAAGGAAATGTTCTGAGGTATGAGGTTTTTAAACTAAGAAGGCTTACATTTGCTAGGTAGGCATTCTACCATTTGAGCCACCCTTCTTCCCCCCACACCGCCCCCCAGCTCTTTTTACCTTGGTTTTTCAGATAGGATCAAACATGTATTTCTGGGACAAGTCTCACACCATAATCTTCTGACTTCACCTCCAAATACCTGGTGTGGTAGCCGTGAACCCCCAATGCCTGACCAGGGACTCTTGTCTACTCCATGACATCTATCTGTCTTTTTGGAAAAGAGGCCACCTGACTGCAAGTGCTCAGCCCGCTTGCAATGGGACATCTGGTTAATCTGAGCCCTGCTCAAATCTTCTAGTTCTTTCCATTATGTTTAGTAACCCAAATGCACTACCAAAGCTTATCACATCTGACAGGAGTAGTTTCTACAGCTCTTTCCCTGTGCTTTTTCTTATGTAATGACCCAGTTCCCTGTCTTTTCCCTTCTCTTCCTCTTCCTCTTCTTCTTCTCCTTGTCCTTCCTTCCTTCCTCCTTCTCCTCCTCCTTGAATTTTTCTTCTTTTTCTCTCCCTTTGGGCTCTCGGTATTGAGGCCCTGGATAGCTGCCTACCTCTAGTCCAAGCCAACACCCCAGCCCATTTGAGTCAATTCTCTGCAGACTTCCCTGCCCCAGACACCCTTGTGTCATTTTCTTTAATGACTGTAAATTTTATTTTTATTGCAGATTGAAATACCTCTTGTAGACAAAATGCTTGCATGTATAGCTTAAAGAATTCAAGGAGGACATGAAGAATTCTGACACATCTGCCTTTAATCTTGTATCTCTCTCTCCGAGATGTTCTAATAACAATAATTTTTAAAGGAAAGGAAAAGAAAATGCAATGGGCTAAATAGCCCAAAAGAAGCTATACAACGCATATAGGTCTCCCAACATATCTATTGGTTAGGTGGGAAGGAAAGGAAAATCATAGAGGAATCAAGATGAGAGGAAGAAGGCAGAGGGGGGCAGATGGTGACTGACTGTAGTCAACCCTGGGCCAGGGTCAAGGGGTCTCTGTCCCAGTGGCTCTGTGCAAGCAGGCCCCTGCTCTGTGTTATCCCCCAAGACTTATCGACTGAGCCTGGAAGATGCAGTCAGGAAATAAGTTGAAAGAAGATTTCTCTAGGTAGAGGTGGGGGTAGGGAGAGATAAATTATTGAACTTCTAAGAGCCACATTTTGTCTTCGTATAACATCCGTGACAGTAATCCCTTGGTGGCATTGTTTAGTTCATCACAGGTGATCCAGACTCCATGGAGGGAGCACCAGGGACAGCACCCCCCCCCATGTCAGGCAGCCCTTTTCCCACCTCACATCGCCAGTCCCTGCAACTGCACACTGGCTCCCCGGGCTAACGCCTCACAGACGCTGAAGGGTAAACGGAAACTCAAAAAACATCTGATCTGTCAATTCACTGCTGTGGCCTCCTGGTTAGATTGCAGCAATCCGGGGACTTTTGTTATCTGTCAATTGCAACTTGACAGCTGTTTATAAAATATTTATGTCCTGATTTCAGTCACATTGACAGCACTCTGGGGGCTTTGGAAGATGGTAATTGTATGTTAGGGGGAATTTTTTTTTTAATTTGAAGCTGATCTATGGAGGAGAACTCTGTTTTTAAAACGAACAAAGGAAGGGCATCTACTCTTTTAGAGGATAGACATGTTCTAGAAATCGGAAATAGCAGATAGCTGTGATGCCGCTGGCTGATGGGGAGAACCGCTCTAGCCATGCTACTCGCTCCGCTCATTCCAGCTTCCCTCAGTCCACCCTGTCTAGCTGGGTTCCTGCTTCTCAGCCTCTTGCTTTCCTGTGCACATAAGGTGTGTGGGATACTCGTGTGACACACACTGGTAACTAGAGTCAGATTTTGGTGTATCTAGATAGAGCTTTATGAAAAAGAAACTTGGAGTACCTTCTTGGTCTTAAAGGAAGAGAAAATAAAAGGTATTAGGAAGAGCAAGCACAGTATAGAATTTATGAATAAACAGTCTCTTAGGTCTTCATGGGAAGCATAATTCACATGGAACGTTTTACTATCAGATGGATACACAAGGCTGACTTGTTATCTCTACTCTGATTTCTCTGAGAAAGCAATGATTTCTGAAAATCACTGTCTGTGGGAGGATTGGAAGGAACCAATAGGTTAATCCAAAGTATGAACACCTTTTCCATAGCCATTCAGAAGGTTTCTCTAACTAATGTTATATTCAGACACAAGTCCAACAACTACTGCTTCTCTTTGTTTTCATATATAATATAGAAACTCCTGGGGATAAAACAGATGATTTTAACAATCTCACCAAACAGATTTTTTTTTCTTTTTGCATCACGGGGGTTGAACTCTGGGCTTTGTGCTTGTTAGGGAGGTGTTCTACCTCATGCCTTTTTTGTTGCACTGGTTATTTTGTGATAGGTCTCGCTTCTGACCTAGCCTGAACCTGGACTGTAGTCCTCCTATTTTCTTGCCTTTCACATTGTACCAAAGAGGACAGGCACGTGCCACCATGCCCAGCTTTTATGGGGATGGAGACTCAAAAATGTTGTTCCCTGGGCTGTTGTGACATTGCAGTCTTCCTAATATTGGCATCCCATGCAGCTCAGATGATGAGTGTGCACCACCACGCCCAGATGTGGCTTGAGAAGAGACTCTCACAAACTGTTTACCCTAATTGGCCTGGAACCATGCATTCCCATGTATCTAGGATCCCAGCAATAAACCACTATGTCCACCCAGCCAAACTTTGTTTTTACAGGAAGTATTTTAAGTTGTTCTGGAAAGTATAGATTCATTTATCATGCCCTTTCACCAACGCATCATGTGGGAAATGGACAGAAACTGTGCTCACTCTTCAACATCTAAGAGACCAGGAGTCAAAGCAGAGTTTGGGGTTATGTCTACATCCCTTCCCAGGTGTCTCAATCCTAGCAGATCTTACCCTTGAAACATGAATTTAAACACACGGCCACACACACAACACTCACCTGTGACCCAGTTGCCTCTAGTATGGGAAGCTAAGTCTGGTGAAAAGACCACTCAATACCTTTTATGTGAGTACACTCTGAAGTCTTGGGCAAGCAATTACAGGCATAAGAAACTCGTTTCAAAGGAGCCAGGCTCTTTGTGCTGTGTCTCTCAGTGTGGGTTGTCGTCAAAGAGGTCCAGAAATGGCCCTCTGATGCGTGGTTTCCTGCCTTGAGTGTGTGTATCTGTTCCACATGACAGAGGCCGGTGGAGAAGGGCCGGGGTGAGCAGAGTTTGTGCACTTCTCCAGGCAAAGCTGAAACAGACTGCACTGCTGTGGAACTAGACTGCAATGCATAGGGCCTCGGCAGGGTGCCTGTGGCCCAGATTCCACCACAGCGATCAATGGATCCTCTGCTTGAGCTGACTGTACTTGCAAAGGGCAGCTGCCCTCCCCAGCAACCCAGTCTGTCCTTCACACCTCTCACTCAAGATTCTATACCACGTCCCTTAGCACTGTGCTTCTCGGACTCCTCTGTCAGCCCCAAGCTCTCTGACCTGCACGGGCGGCAGCTCCCTATGACTGGCTCTGAATGTGATATCCAGGTGACAGTGTTCTTGGTGTTGTGTGTCTGTGTGTCTGTGTATCCTGAGGTTTGAACTCAGGATTTTGCATTTACTAGGCAGTTGCTCTACTATTTGAACCATGAAACTAGCCCATTTTGCTCTGGTTATTTTGAGAGAGGGTCTTGTGTTTAAGTCCAAGCCAAACTAAAGCACAATGCTATTTACACTTCTCACCATATTAGGATGACAGGAACATACCAATTCACCTGTTTCTTTTTTCTGTTTAAAATGAGGAATCATGTACTTTTTTGCCCAGTCTGTCACATGTTGTGGCCTGAATTATATGTTCTTCTCATGATAGTATTAATAACATGACTGGCATATTAAAATAATAAGTGTTTGGGAGGTGATTGCTGGTGAAGACAGAGCCTTTGTAAGTGGGTTTAGAGCCCCTGTAAACTAAAGAAAGGTCATTCCACACATGAGAACTTAGAGAAAGGAATTGTCTGTGAACCAAGAAACCTTGATCTTAACTTATTCTCCAGAGATGTGAGATATAAACTCCCTATTTCATGATAATTAGCATTCCAGAATGACTAAGGCAATAGAAAAATAGGAGTGTGGTTTGAAATGGAATTACAACAGAATGGGGGTGAGGAACAACTTTGGTGGTATGGACAAGTGTTTCAAGATCTCAAAAAGAAGGAGAAAATGTACATACAAGGTAATAGTTGTGATGCTGTAGGAAAGACAGGATCTGGAATCAACTTAGGATTTTTATAAGCTAAGACTAAGTTATTTGTATATGGGGGAGGGGTGAATGCTTGAATTCAGGGCCTTGCACTGTTCATTGGCTTTTTCACCGAAGGCCAGGACTCTACCACTTGAGTCACATGACCACTTCTGGCTTTTTGCTGGCTAGCTGAAGATAAGAGTCTCAGACATTTTGAGCCTCAGATTGCAGCCTCTGAGCAGCTAGGATGACAAGTGTGAGCCACCAGAACCTGGTGCTATGAGCTATGCATCCTGTATATACAGTTATCTAACTGGGGGGGGGGAGGGGCATAATAAAACGCTGAAACGAGGACACACTGCAACTATGATACCCACAAGACTATATATTGGAAATGAACTTTACAACATGGGGGGGAGGGGGGAGGAAGGGATCATGGGAGAACAAATAAGGAAAGGAAAATAATGCTCCACAAGAAATGTACTCATTGCCTTACTCATGTAACTGTAACCGCTCTGTACAGCATCTTTACAAGAAAATTAAATTAAAATAAAAACAAAAACAGCATAGGTCTTATAAAATCCAATACCACTAAACATAGTTAATGTTATAGCTTTGATTCCACATTGATCTGTGCATTAATAAATATTGCAGTTCCTTAGCATCTCAAAAAAACCCCAAAACATCTGTGTAAGAAATTATGAAAAACAACCCAGACACTGGGTGCTGATGGCTTGTACCTGTCATCCTAGCTGCTCAGGAGGCTGAGATCTGAGGATCACTGTTTGAAACCAGCCTGGCTAGAAAAGTCCCTGAGACTCTTATCTCCAATTAACCACCAGAAAACCAGAAGTGGCTCGGTGGCTCACAGTGGCATAGGCCTTGAGTGAAAGAGCTCAGGGACAGTACCCAGGCCCTGAATTCAGGCCCCATGGCCAAATACAAGGGAAGGGATGGTGCAGAGGTAAGGGCCTGAACTGTGAGAAAGAGCAATGGGACAGACTGGCTCTGGGGGACTGCAGAGAGGGAGGCAGACCCCGGGACGCAGATGCACAATAGTGCTAGGAAAAGTAGGCAGTGCTCAGGCTGTGCTTGGTTTTTTCTCAGCTCTGAGGTTGTGGTATCAGAGTGCTGTGCTCGCTGGCCTTCTGAATACAAGTGAGATAGAGTTGGACAAAGCAAGCCCCCTGCATCTTCACTAAGCTCCAGGGCTTTGTCCTCAGACAGACCTCTTCCTCCTGACCTACCATCTTCCTCCTAGCCAGGAGACCCTCCTCAAGTGAGCAGGGAGGCCCCTAGAGAAACTTCCATTCCTGAATGTAAGCTTAGGTCTGGTCCCACACCCAGCCTGCTCCCACACTATCAAGGCGGGTTAACCGGTGCATGAGAACCAGAACTGGGTCAGCGTTCATAAACTTGAGGGTTGGGTCTGGTAATGTTGCCAGAAAGTTATTATTTCATTTCTCTAGGCTTTAGTTTCAGCCCACAAGAACAGGATAATAATCCACCTTTCCATACAGCATTGCTGTGAGAATTAAAGCGAAATGGTAGATAAAATCCCTAGTCTCCAGCATGTAGGGGGAAAGGGCAAAATGGAGCATGTGTGTCATGACCGCTAGACTCTGCCACGACAGACAGAGGGTCAACTCACCAGGAGAAAGCAAGAGATGTGGGACATGGAAAGGCAACCTTTGAGACTTGGTTTGTAAGAGAAGGGAAGTCAATGCAAGTCTGCTTTGTGGCCCAGGAATAGCATTGCATCTAATGCTGATGAATTTGAAGATGGGTCCATTTGCAATGTATGGAACATGAGGGAGGGGAGGATTTGCATGTGTGAGCACATGTGGGAGAACCAATGTCTGCAGGGAACATAACTGAATGCACTAAGATTTCATATTAGAAAGTGACATCAGTGAGCACATTATATCACAATATGTGAGCCAGTAAGCAAAACCATGTCAAGACTGGGTAAATTAACATTAGTTAATAAAGTACTATGCTTGGGGGTATCAGATCCTAAAAATTAATGTATATTTATCTAGATATGTACATATAGTATATACATATGTATAGATAGATGTATAGATAGATAGATGTATAGATAGATAGATAGATAGATAGATAGATAGATAGATAGATAGATAGATAGATAGATAGATAGATAGATAGGAGGATTATAATCCAAGGCTGGCTTCAGGAAAAAAAAACACAAGACCCTACCTGAAAATCACTGGAGGAAAAAAGGGTTGGGGATGTGACTTCTGTGGTAGACACCTGCCTAGCAAGCAGAAAGCCTGGAGTTCAAACCCCAGGACTGCCAAAATACCACATATATACATATACATTTCATACATAGATGTAAAATTATGTTTTGATTTACAAATGGGGCACAAAGAGGTCAAGGGAGATTCTGGCCAGGTGTCTTGATAATAGTAGGTACCCAGCAATGATTGAAAAGTGAATGAATGAATGAATGAATGAATGAATGAATGAATGAAGCACGCTTGCAACTTGGGTATCTTAGATGGGAGGCCAACATCTCAGAGAAGAAAACTCAAATAATACAAACTATTAGCTCTTAGTCTCTTTATCAAAAGTTAATATGCATTGATACTTAATGATGAGAAGCTAGACTCACTAGGGAATTTTTAGGAGCTGATGCATCAGGTTAAAAACACTGTAATATGTAAAAAAAGCTGTTGTAAAATGTAAACTGTTCTGAGCAGAGCTGGTACTATATCCAGATGGTTAGAAGAAGATGGAGGATGGTATTCAAGGGCAGCATGAGCTGGAAGAGCATTGTATGTGCTTCAGAAGGGCAGTCTTCTTACCAGAGAGCAAGAAAGACAAGTGTGGTTCAAAGCCAGAGGCGGATATGTTGTACAGGGGGTGGTGATGGGTGTTGGAAGAAGATAGAATATGAGACATGGCTAAGACAGGGCTAAGAGGCCTCTCCCTTTCCTTCTTCATCCCTGGAGTTGGGATGGCCATGACCTGAGTTATAACACCAAAGCCCCTTTTCATAGATGAGCATGGATAAGTTTACATTCCACAAGTGGTCCAAGAGTTGGCAGCCACAATATGATCAGGAAGCTTGTTGGAAATGCAGAAGTTTATTTTATTTTTATTTAATGTTTGTTTGTTTTGTGCCAGTCCCAGGGCTTGAACTCAGGGCCTGGGCACTGTGCCTGAGCCTCTTTGTGCTCAAAGCTAGTATTCTAACAGTTTAGCCACAGCACCACTTCCAGATTTTTCAGAGTTTATTGGAGATAGTCTCACAGACTTTCCTGGCCTGCTGGCTTTGAATCTCAATCCTCAACTCTCAGCCTCCTGAGTAGGTAGGATTACAGGTGTGAGCCACCATCACTCAGCTGAAATTTTTTTGATGCTTTTATTATCTTTAAGTAGTTGCCCAAAGGAGTTACCATTCAACAAAGCCATTTATGAATACAACGTGGATTTTAGATTCCAGTTCAACCTTAGGAGTCAGACCCTGCAGGGAATCCGCCCTGCAGGTGTCTGGCAAGCTTGGGGAAGTGGGAAAGCCCTATTATCAAGACTACTACAGGGTTTCACAGCACAGGATGTTGATTCAAATGCTCAATCAGCCTTAGACAAGTGGGTTTTCTAATCTCCTTTCCTATCTCTGCTTGATAGTCACAACAACCTCATCAACACACTGCCCATAAATCAGTGAGATAGTTGCACTTAAGATGTGGATATAATGCCTGGATTTAGAGAGCAGTGAATAAATGCTAGCTGTTTTCATTATTTCCCTTGAGCAGAGCGTGGGCCAAATAAAATAGGAAGAAGAGTTGTCAGTATTATCTTTTCTGTTACCATCTCAACCCTGTGCTGACCTTGAAAGGGAGAGGGGGAAAAAAAAGAGAGCAAGATTTAGCTTCAGGCATGAACTTCCCAGTGGATCTAATAATCTTTCACCACTAGACATTAGTTCTACTTACATTGCATTGTGTCAAGTCACTTAACCTCTCAGATCCTTGTTCCCCTCAGTAGCATGGGATGGTTGCATCAGCTTAGCTCTCAGAATTGTAAAAGTCAAGTGAAATGGTCCAGAAGATTGTTTGGTGCGGCATCAGGAACGATTTGGTGTAAATTGGCATGCCGATTTCCCAATTCGAATTAACTTAAGATGAGAGGCTAAAGAATAAAGGCACTGAGTTGCATTGTTTGTCATGACCTGCTGGGTGCATGACCCACACAGTCATCTCCATCTTTGATAGCATCAAAGAGAAAACAGAGCTGGACAATAAGGTGGCAAAAGAAAGTCGTATTCAGAACTACCTCAGTAGGGTCAAAGAGACCTTGGTGTAGAATTAGGCTCAATTCCAAATACAAGGTGTGCTGGTGGGTGTTTATTGCAGGTAGAAGATGATTCAGAAGCTACATTGCTGAAGGCAATCCGGTGAATCCTCTGTTGTCAGGGGATGTGGGGAAGAGTAATGTAATCAGATAGAGATATCAAAGGTAGAGAGCATTAATAAGCTAACTTAGCAGGATTCTTGTTACAAGAATGAAGGTCATGGCCTACTTGGAAATAAAGTTCGGAAGAGTCTGACTAACTTTGGTCCAGGAGGCAGTCTCTGTGGATGGGAAGGGACGCTCTCGCTGTGGACAGGAAGGAGGGGACTTAACAAAGGTCTCTGCAGATAGATACCAGAGAGACTTCTGACCAAAAAAAGTATAATAATCTAGTGTTCTAAGGGATGCATCTACTTTGTTTTTATTTTTATCTAGCAGCAAAAATGAAGAAACTGACACATAAAGATAAAATTAAACAAATAAGCATAAGATAAAATTTAAGATATGTAAGCATCAGATAAAATTCAACACATAGGCATCAAAGAAAGATACTAAGGAAAGAAAGAGGGAGAGGAGTGCCCCTGTGTGGGCTTTAAGAGCCAAAGGACCCCCTCAGCTGGCGTTTCGGGTGGATGGGATCTGCAGAGAGAAGCCATAGTCTTGGAAAGAGAAAAAGCAGAGCCGGAGAAGCTCTCAGCCCGTGACGGGGGTTTCCTTGGGGGCTTCTTCGGAAACTCCAGATGACAATAGTTTGGAGGAAAACTGGGAAGAGGCAGGTAATGACTTGATTTAAATGACCTTGAGCATTCAATTCCTAATTTCCCTATTTTTCCCTGAAGTTACCTGAAGTCTGAAAATACTAAGTGTGAAACCCAAGAAATAAACAACTTTTCAGTTTTAAATCGCTACATTGTCCTGAGTTGCATAAAGTCTTATGCTATTTTTCTTCTCATTCCTACCCATTTCTTTCTCCAGGGTATCCATTTTGTATATACCACCTTCCCAATGATACTATGTAGCCATCTCAGTGATGATACTGACCAGTGTGGTGTGGCAAGGCTTGAGTTCAAGTAATCCTTGCTTTACCCAACACAGACCCAAAGAGCGGCAGGAGCTGTGGAAAGAAGGGGTCTGGGCACAAATCTTGGAAGGACAGACTGACTCCTGGACTATGTGTGATGCTGCAGGACATATAGGGAAATGCACAATCAAAAGATCAATGATAGGTAGATGATAGATAGATAGATACATACATACATACATGCATACATACATACATACATAATAGATGATTGGTAAGTATTTGATACATAAGTAGATAGATGATCGATGGATGAATTGATAGATGATAGATGATAGGTAGATGACTGATAAATATTTAATATCTATGATGATGGATGGATAGATAGATGATAGATTGATAAGTGATTGATAGATATTTGATGTTTGGAAGATGGATTGATATATAGATACATACATATGTATACAATTGATAGATATTTGGTAAGAAGGTAGGTGATGTATGGTTAGAGAAATACATAGATAGATAAATAGACAGATAATCAATAGATATTTGATAGGTAGATGGCAAATGGATTGATGGATAGATAGGTAATAGATGGATGGATAGATACATAGATGATTGGTAGAGAGACAGAGTGACAGACAGAGAGATAGTATGGTACTACTTGGTTTAAGGCCTCCACTAGGAACCTTGGAACTCATCTTCCACGGGTAAGAAGGGATGCCTATACTAGAAATGGAAAGGAAAGGAAAATCTGGAATAAATGCCTTTCTGACAAGTTCACCCTCTTCATATCAGCAAGATGTCTCAATGTGCAGAGACACAAAAGAGTCATTCATTTATTTCAGAGCCACTCTTACCCCAAGCTCCATCTTCAGATACATTTTTATTAAAGTTGGTATGTGAGTAGAAGTGCAAATATACTTATATGTTCTATTTTTATGTCCCTGAAAAGGGAAGGAGAAAAAGGAAGAGTTCCATTCATGTGTCATACTCCAAGACTTATGGTAGTTTGCTAATTATAAGTTCTATTGTCTTGGTCTCAAAAGGAATTCAAGAGCTGAACCAAGTATAGTAAGGTCTCTCCGACCCCCATGATTATGCAGCTGCAAACTTGGTAGCTGAAATGTCAGCCTGCCTTCGTATTTTTGCAGGCCAAAAGGCCAGGCAAAGTCAAGTCAAATTGTTTCTTGTTTGGTACAAAAAAAATTGCAAAAAAAATCTAACAATGGGGCTCAAAACTGTATCAGAAACTTTAGTCTCTTCTCTGACCTCCTGACATTTGGCTGAACTCCCAACCAAGAGCTACATGTTTGCCACAGGTGATGGGCAATGTTCCTACACGAGTCAGAAACAAGGAGCCCAAATTCTCTTCTGAGACATCAAAAGCATCTTTTTTTTTTCCTTCTCAGTCAGTGACAGAGATGGAGGACACACAGCTGTGGACATGGCTTGATGCATCAGAGCAGAGAAAGAAGGAGTAGGGAAATTCTGCAGCTCAGCCATTTTCTTTGGCTTCCCTTACATCAAATGGGCTGCAGGGCATGTGAAAAGGAAAATCTGTGGTCCAGACTGAGGAGATGGTTGGTCATGGGTCACACTGTCATCTTGTTTCCTATATCTTTGGAATCATTTGTGAGTAGGTCTATTAGGCCCACAAATATGAATATACTTAAAGGCTTTTAACCTAGGTGTGGGTCACAATGGTGAGGTAATAGACTATAATAATAGTGAATGAATTAAATGATTCTTTTTTATATTGTCTCCATTGATATTTGTTATTATTTTTTATTGTCGTCCCTCTGATCTGTATCATTTCTGCTTTTATTTGGATTTCTTCAATAGCAATGAGGATTGTAAAAAACATGACATATTGCTTGCTGTGTGAGAATTAGTACATTTAATTGCTTTAAAAAACCACTTGGATGGCACATGGGGATGATGTATGAGTTCATCAATGCCTAGTGTGCTCACGGTCACACAGAAGTTATTCCTGCCCCTGCCCTCTGTCTCTGCCTCTCTAAATTCACCTCCTAGATCCAGACTTCTCAAATGAATTGTCCATTCGAGTTCTTTCTGCACCAAGTGTTCTTTAAGCACCCTTTCTTTTTACAGTACTCATATTCAGAGTCCCTAAGACCTGATCTCTGGGAATCAGGTGTTGCATTCGATTAATAAACAAAGATCTGTTAAACTCAGTCCTTCCTACAAATGTTCAAGCAGCCAAATGGGAAGCATGCTCAAAATAAATGCTGGGGGTTTTTTCCCATAAATTACTCATACTAGAGTGTTGTGGATAGTCCAATTTCTCCCTTAAATCTCTCACCCAGCTCGTGTTTTCTCAAGACATTTTAACTTTTCTGTTAATCTTAAATATGTTAAATTCTAGCCAAGAATAACTAGCTAGCTTCCTGTGGTAACAATTGCTCCTATGAACCAATAGTCAGAACAGAAGTTGCTAGAAGTTGAATATTGAGGGTGTACAGCCACTGTCTGTCTGGTTTCTGGGCATTATTTTTCTATGCTGGCTGGAGATTATGTTCTGCCGGAAGAGAATATATAGATGGAACTGCCTGTTAAATCACTCACTCATCTTTAAAACCAAAATAATTCCTTCTATCAGAAAGGCTATAACAAACATATTGTTTCTCAATTGGATAAACATTGGCAATCTAAATCTCTATACTCTTTCATGAAAACAAGGAAATTTGAAATCTATCTCAAGGCCTCATGACAGAAAGTAGCTGCAGAAGAAATATCCTAAACAGTCCCCGTTTTGGAGTTTAAAAGTCAAAAAGGGGGAGCCGGGCTCTGGTGGCTCCCACCTGTAATCCTAGCTACTCAGGAGTCTGAGATTGGAGCATTGAGGTTCAAAGCCAGCCCGGGCTTTGTCTAAGTGACTCTTATCTCTGGTTAACAACAACAACACAAAAGCGCCAGAATTGGAGCTGTGGCTCAAGTGGTAAAGTGCTAGCCTTGAGTGAAAAAGCTAAGGGACAGAGAACCCAGGTGCCTAGTTCAAGCACAACACACACACACACACACACACACACACACACACACACACACACACACACACACACACACACACACACACACACACACACACACACACACACACACACACACACACACACACACACACACACACACACACACACGAGAGATATAGAGAAGAGGAAGGAAGAAGTCTTTGAAACCTTTCAAATTTCAGCCATGACACATATCCCCTTGAGAATCCTCTGAGCACCTGTGGACACTCATTCTGTCTCACCCAGCCTTATCTTTATGTGTCCCAGACAAGGTTTTTTTTTTATTTTTGCATGACTCTGTGGGCTTTGCCCATGGCTATGCCCACTCTCCCTTGTCACACCTGGTCTTCTCTACCAGCTGAGAGACCCAGAGTCTCCCTTTTGGCCTTTGTCTTCTTCCCTTGAACCCACGCAACATCAGCAATGCTGCTAAGTACTGAGGATCTCGCAAGCAAAAGCCACAGGACCCACGAGAGGTTCCTGGGAAATTGTGATGTCAGAAGGGAGATGCAGGGATCACGTTTGGATTAACGTCCAGAGGCTTATCTTTCTGTCCCTGCTGGATGGTCATCAGATGGGTGGGCATATGGCTGGTACTGTGACCCACCAGTCCCAAGTATAGGCCCACTTAGTCACCACATTCTGACACTGCCCCTTTGCTTGCATTCATGGGAGAGGACACAGGAAAGGCTGTGATCTGTGAAGCTTGGTTGTACCTGAAGCCTGGTCCAGAACACTAAGCTGCAGGGCAGTAGCTGTCCACACTGCTGTCCTTGTGGCTGAAGGAGGACTGGTCCCAACTTCGGTCTCCCATCTGGTCTGTAGGAATCACTCTACTGTCTTGAGCAAATCCCTGATGCCTGTTTCCCCTCAAGTGTAGGAGAGCTGAGGTTACATTATCTCACCTAACAGGACGATTGTGAAGCCAGAAGGAGAGGCTGTATGTTCAGCTTTTTCAAATTCTACTACAGGATGTGTGTTCTGCGGATTCCCACCTGTAGAGGAAGGTCCTGTCCGCATTGTTAGTCAGGCTGCATGAAGAAGCTTACTAACCTTTTATCTTTTCCCTCATAGCTTCCTGAACTTGAATGTGCCACCTAACTAGCTTTCTCCCTCATCTCTAACTTTTATATCTCTGTGTCTGGCACTCTGCTCTCCAGGATTCAAGACTGGTCTCCAAGGCCCTCTGCTCTCTACCCTTACCTTCTTCCCTCTGCCCCGTGGAGATGCTTAGCACTCCACACCCTGTGCTTACATGACCTCAGTGTTACTTGCTGTCTGTCCCCTGACTAGAAGATTCTTACAATGGGACCAAATCCCATTCATTTTAATGTAATACTTTCTTTGTGTTATTTGTTTTATAACTATTGGTGGAAATGGTGAGTGTCAGATACAGGCTCTCATGAAACAGAATTGACAAAACTTCCGAGTGAAACCCATACTTTGTCTTTGTCTGTGTTTTGCTGCTATAACAAAATCCCAGAGATGGGGTTGTTTATAATGGACAAAAGTATATTGGCTCATCATTCTGGAGACTGGGAAGTTCAGGACTGCAGCAGTGAACACACCACACTGCTCACCACAGATAGGTGAATAGATGTCTTTTGTTGTATCCTGACTCACCGTCTTGGGGATGAATGTTCCGAGAATGGACTATGGATGGAAGGGTAGTGTCATTTTTTTCGTAACATTGAGAAAATGCTGAGATAGATAAATCTCCACTTATTCCTGTCATTTTAACTAAAATTCCATATCCCAAGGTATGAGCATGAGACATTTACTCCTTTTCCATGTGTTTGCTCATCAGCTTTCTCTGTGGCATGGCACCCGGGTTCTGTCTACAAGGCAAGTTCAGCAGACAGCACGATCCTCGATACACTGCTTTGGTTTGATGATCTGACCTAGAACAGGTAAGGGAAACCTTCAGTACATGTTCGGCCACCAGTGTAAACATGGAATCACGGGCATATTTCCAATCCCAGTTCACTACCAAGAATGGAATGTGCTCTCAAGAGTGAAAATCACAGGTCAGAGATGGCCTTTGCCTTTTTTACTTAGACAGCTTTCTTCCCTGCCATTCAAATTTCTGAAGATCCACTTCATTTTCTTTGTTATGTGGCAAGCACAAATCAAGACTGCATCCGTCCTAAAAGACAAGGACAATTCCATGCCCATGTAGTTCTGAAAATAATATTTCTGTACAACACCGTGAAAGTCAAATATATTAAACAAGGTGGGTACCCTGGCAATTCCCAAAGCTTATTATCTGCTCAAAAGCATACCACAAATGTGTCAGGCCCTCCCTACGAACACCAGCGGAAATAATGAATTCAAACTAAGAGAAAGCTGAGCACAACATCATCAGAGGCAAAATAACGTCTTGAACAAATCGTGATCTCTTAAGATTTTGTGATAATTTCCCCCTTGATATAAAATGACAAAAATATTCCCACATTTGACAAATTGTTCTATCCATCTTCTTGAAGAGTATTTTATGAAATTGTATGCTAAAAATATATAAATAAGAATATATAGGTATGTGCCTTCTATGTCACATTACTTGGATGAGCACGGTGTTTACAGTAGATAGATGATAGGTAGATAGATAGATAGATGATAATCTTTTGTCATGATAATTTTACTATACATTTGTGTAATACCTGTGCAATATCTGTGTTTATGATATGAGGATGGGTTATCAAAAGATTTACTGATTGCTTTTATTCAGCTTTAAAACATTGCTGAATATAATTCCATTCTTCTTTGTGATTGAATAATACTCCATAGTGTGTGATCTATGTGTGGATATGTATGCACACCTATACATAAATATACATAGACATAATTATATAATCTTGATCCATTCATCGTATGAGTGAATCATATGTAGGTCATATTGCCTGATTCTATAGCTTGGTTATTATTTTTAAAATACAGCAATGAGTATGGCTGTGCATGTGCCTGTATTACATCCTGACTTAGATTGCCTTGAAGAATGCTCAAGAATGGTATGTTGGGGTAATAGGGTAGTTCCATTTTTAGTTTTAGGTGTTTGTTTTGTTTTGTTTTTGTTTTTTTTTGTTTTTGGTTTTTTTGCAGACCTCAATACTGATTTCTGTAGTGTTTACAGAACATGGTCTTTCCACCAGCAGTGTGTAAGGGTCCCTTCCCCTGGCGGGCATTACTTGTTGCCCATGCTCTTGATTATGGCTATTCCAACTGGATAGGATGAGCTGAAGTGGACAGAATTAGAAGTCATCGTGTTAAGTGAAGTAAATCAAGTCCAAAGAGACAAGAGTTGTTTGTTTCCTTTCCTATGTGGATGCCAGACTTCAGAGATCACCAGACATGTAGATCCACACAGGAATATGTCCAAGTAGTGGTGGGACTGTTTGAGGAGGTCAGAGTGAGAGGGAGAATGTTAGGGGGTGAACAGTACCGAAATACCTCACATCTATGAGGGAAGGTGGCAAAATGAAACCCACAGGAGTTGTGGAGGAATAGGGAACAGCGAGGGTGGGAAAATTGAGAGTAATACAAAAGGGGAATCTGATGAAAGTCCTGCTGCACAGGTGTGAAATGGCGTGCTAAAACTCCTCTGGACAAGTAGCATACCTTAACAACACCGCAGGGATAGAACATTAACCAGGTCCCCCATCTGCACTGGGGATTCTAATGGGAGAGGATGCAGGAGGGAGACCATGGTAAAATGCTTTATGTTCATGTGTGACAATTGACAACAAAGCTTTTGGAGATTGGTTTGGGAGCTGGGTTGGAGGGAGAAGGGGAGGGTGAGTCTGATCAAGGTATGTCCCATGCACACGTGGACATGTTGAAATGAACCTCCCCCCTTACAGATGATTAACACCGATGTGGAAAAATGATGTTAGAAAGACAGTAGGCTTATGGAAATACACCTCTCTATTTAGAAAAGTAGCCCGTCGAGATAAACTAAACGTTCAAAAGGAAGACGTTATCATGATTCCCCTGCCCATCCTAACTTGGCAAAACCCAAGTCTGCTAAAAATGGAGCTTGGGAACCACCACTAGCTTTCTACTGAAGACCTAGCTCTGCTGCTTCAAAGTGACCTCAGGAAAGATTTTATACTGCCTGAGAAAGAATATTATTATTTCTCCCCATCCCCGCCGTGGTCAGCCTCAGCGTCGCTCTAGCCCACGCAGGAGGGCGCGCACCTCTGTGGCCGCGCGGTCCGCCATGAGCACCGTGACCAAAGCGCTGCAGGTGGCCGCATTGCTGGGAGTGGGGGCCACCGTGGGCTCCGTGCTCTTTGCGCTGGGGACCCCAGAAGAAGGGCATGCTAAAGGAGATGCCAGAGCAGAACCCGCGGCTCAAGGACGAGGCAAGCTGGAGGCAGCAGCTGGTGATGGAGACGCCGCAGAAGGCCGCGGCCACGTGGGAGAACGTGGCCTGGAGGAAGCGCTGGTTGGCTAGCAACCCCGGGAGGTCGGAGTGAGCAGGCTGGCCCTTCTCTGCGAGCCAAGTGGGGAGTCCTGACCTGGACTGTGGCCTCGGGGGAGCAGGTTCCCTCCAACCCCTGTGCATGTCCCCGGCATGAGTCGGCATGGAGGTCGGATGTGACCGACATCGAACAGTAAATCCTGCTTGTCTATCCCAAGAGTGAGCTCTGCAGACGGACCCCTCCAAGTGCTTCGGTGCGGGGGGGCCGGCGCTGTGGGCACCCCTGGATGCTACTGCTCCCCTGCCCCTAAAAGCCCAGTAGGCTTAGTGACTCATTTTCAAAACAATCGGATCACGTGGCCTTATGTCTGCATGTGCTTCTGGGAAGAGCCAGACTTAAACTCAGGACGTCCATGTTCTTGCTTAGCTTTTTCTCTCAGGCCCGATTCTACCATTCGAGCCACACCTTCGCTTCCAGCTATTTACTGGTCAGTTGGATAAAAGAGTCTTGAGGATTTGGCTGCCCTGCCTAGCGTGGAACCCTGATCCTCAGATCTCAGGCTCTTCAGTAGCCAGAATTACAAGCATGAGCCACAGGTGCCCAGCTCAGGTAATATTCTTAAAATCAGAACTATTCCATATGCCAGGCACCCCTGGCTCATGCCTGTAATCCTAGCTACTCAGAAGGCTGAGATCTGAGGATCGTGCTTCAAAGCCAGCCTAGGCAGGAAAGTCTGTGAGACTCCGATCTCCAATTAACCACCAGAAAACTGGAATTGGCATTGTGGCTCCAGTGGCAGAGCTATTCCTTGAATATCTTCTTTAGCAATGAATACCTATAGGGCCTTTGGGCAGGGTTAGAGGGGCATCTAGCAATTCGATGTGCCAGACTGCTTTCCTTGGCTTTTTTTTTTTTCACATCAAATCCCCTCAAAGGATTTATTTTTTTTAATTGTGAAAATACTGTACAGAGGGGTTACAATTACATGGGCAAGATAATGAATACATTTCTTATCAAGCATTGTAGCCTCCTCCTTTGGTTCCCCTTCCCATCCCTTCCCATCCTCCCCTGGCCCCCCCCCCCAAAGGTTTCTTGCCCTCAAGATTAACTTAGAAATGTGAAGTGCACATTCCTAGAATAGAACCATCAAGCAATAAATGTACTGGACTCCCATCCACATGCTTTTCACTAATTTCCAGTCATTGAATTGGAATCCCAATCTTCCACTATAATTCTGATTTCTTCAAGATGCCACTGAATATAAAATAAAGCCAAACATTTGGAACTCTAAAAAAAAAGAATATTATTATTTAATTCTGAAGGAAAGATGAGAGGGAAAGTGAAAGAACAAAAAGAAGGGGAAAAGGAAGCAGGAATAAAATAGGCCTTCTGTACATCAGCTCACTTTTATTCTGAGTGAGGGATGAAGTAGCTAATGGGTGCTTTTCCAAGAGTTGGCAGACAAATCTCACTCCTGCATTCTGTCCTAAATCTCTAGCTTTACCTCAAATGGCTTAAGGCAGAAACGTACTGGTCACCTGCCTGTCAGATGTATCTTAATTTTATTTGAGAGGGTATTGGGTTTCCTTTCTACAAATTATTGATTCACATGATGTTAAAACAAATATTGGTGCACAAATTCAGGACAGTTCCCACGGAAGCCGGGATGTGCTTGCTTCTCCTTGTGTCCAGTGTCAGCTGACACAGCTGGAGCAGTCCAATACCCTAGTCGTCGAAGGACATGCATCTCTCTACATGTGACAGGACACGTGTTCCCCAGTCCTCTCTGCACGAGGGTCAGAGGGAACGCCACCACTGGGGGCCTCTTCTGAAGAATTCAGTCGCCCTCTCTAAGACTGGAAGCCAGGCTGCAGAATTGTCTACATGTTCCTCACAGAACCTGCTATGTCGCTGCTGCCCGCCTCTCGTGGGTTCTCTGCCTCGCTTGTCAGTGTCCCATCCACATCACGTTCACTCCTTCCCTCTGCCCACCCTTCCGTGAGGCCCTTAATTTACTTCTCACTTCTCTGCTTGTCCATTTCAACCCACACTCCACCCAGAAGCTGGAGCAATTATTTCCATAAAAAGAAATGAGTCAATTCCTGATTTAAAAAAAAAACTTCTATATAAAAATATATATAAATAAAAAAGAAAAGGTATACAACTATTCACTGAAAATACATTATCTCTAGGTAGATAATTAGTAATTCAAGAAATCAAAAATCAAAAAATGGAACAGAATGTTTTTATATGCCTAAAAAAACTATTTTTGGAAATAAGAGTACTAATACTAATAATAATGGGTGATGACCACTGATACATTGGTTGAATTAAAAAAAAAAAAAAGCCCAGATTTTGTTGAACAATAGATTCATTGCAGCATTAAGTTTTGGGAGCTGATGGAGAAACGGGGAAACGGGTGTAAAAGGAGTTGCTGTAGGTAACGAAGCCGTTTCATTCCATTCTGAGTTCTGGCCTGTTGCCTTGCCTGGAAGGGCCTTCAGCCCGGTCTCCTCTGCTGAGCAGGGATCATAAGCCACACGTTTTGGTGGCACCATGGTACCAATTCCCACCCAACCTGTGTCCTGAGCTTCCTTCACTATCAGGAGCAAAGGATTTCGTGGTTCAGCAGTCCTGGAAGGTTCCATTGTACCAAAGGTACTCAAGTATGCCTCCTTTCTACCCGCGTAATTCACCCAGAAAACTAAGTTGCCATGGGTGAATTGTCAGGATGGATGTGTGTGTGGTTGGAGAGTGTTAGCTAGGGAACTCTCCTGCTCCTGAGATGCTCAGATGACCTCCATTTGCACAGATGAATCACGTCAATCCAGATACTTATTTGAGCTGCAGAAGTGTGTGCTGTTTCCCCCTAGTGATGTGTAAATCCTTGCTTTAGCCACTAAAGCCTCTCCTTTATATTCCTGACCATGTTCCTCGGTAGACGCTGTATTTTGCATTGGAAGGGGGGGGGGGCGGACAATGAAGATATCATAAGAAGGTTTCTTCAGAAAAGTCACTCTTGGGCTATCGGGGATGCTGCTTTAATCAGGACTTATAAAAAAATCAATGAACTCAAACTACATTAAAGCTGGATGGGAATTGGGGTCTGTGTCAACTTCACTATTTCCACATAACACAATCAATTTTTATTTCATATCCTGCACTGCTCTTGTCTTTCTATTAAAAACCAGCACTATTCCATGGTTTACACTATTAAAACATTCAGATCTCATCGCTGGGAAGGTGGCTCAGTGGTAGAGCGCTTGCCTTGCATGCATGAGGCCCTGGGTTCGATTCCTCAGCACCACATAAGCAAAATGAAAAATGCCAGAAGTAGTGCTGTGGCTCAAGTGGTAGAGCGCTCGCCTTGAGCTGAAGAGCTGAGGGACAGTGCCCAGGCCCAGAGTTCAGGCCCCACGACTGGACCCCCCAAAAAAAATTCAGATCTCTGTTTTTAAAAAATATAACAGGGACTGGGAAGATGGCAGTGGTAGAGTGCTTGCTTTGAATGCATGAGGCCCTGGGTTTGATTCCTCAGCACCACAATAAGCAGAAAAAAGCCGAAAGTGGCGCTGTGGCTCAAGTGGTAGAGCGCTAGCCTTGAGCTGAAGAGCTGAGGGACAGTGCCCAGGCCCAGAGTTCAGCCCTCATGACTGACCAAAAAATAAATAAATAATAATAATAATAAAAACAGAATTGTTCACATGACATTCTGGTCATTGAGACTAATAAAACTTTACCAGCTCAATCATATGGGTAGAAAATTAACACCTGAAGCATGGTTACCTTCTTTATCCTGAATTTCCATCTCATTAATGAAACTCAAGTATGTTTGGGGATTCAACTTTTTTTCTTTTTCTGTTTTATTGGTCATGGGGCTTGAACTCTGGGCTTGGGCACTGTCCCTCAGCTCAAGGCAAGCACTCTGCCACTTGAGCCACAGTGCCACTTCCAGTTTTCTGGTGGTTTATTGGAGATAAGAGTCTTATGGACTTTCCTGCCTGGGTTGGCTTCGAACTGTGATCCTCAGCCTCCTGAGTAGCTAGGATTACAGGCGTGAGCCACTGGCACCGGGCATGGGACCCAACTTTACACCAAAGTAGGCCTGGACAGAGTAGTCCTGAGTTCAAGAGAACAGTGGGTCTTTTCAGCTTAAAAAAGAAAAAAAAACCTATTTGGTGATAGAAATGGGGACTGAAATTCAGATAAACAAAGATCTGTGCATATTGAGCATCACTAGAGCGAGACCTATTCATGAGAGGCTCTGAGCTTCCTGGCCCCATGGGCTGTTCCTCTCAAGGTGGCTAGAGCGCTAATGAGGCCACAGATTCTTTTCATGCTGTTCCAGAAATTTCTTTGAAGGGTGTCAGGCAACGATAACCCTTATATATTAGAATTATACATTAGCACAGGCAAAGCTTTTCAAATAATGTGAAGCCTTTTTTTTTTTTTTGAAAATTTCTTGTGTCCCTGAGTGTCTGAGTTCAGGATGGAGGAAGATTAATGTCTCCGAAAAAATCCATCACATTGCTTCCATGAGAAACAGCTGGTGAGAGTGGAATTAATGGTGTCTAAAATGAACTTTGAATTGAAGCTACTTCCTTCACCTTACATTTTCCCCTTTTTGTGTTTGTTGTTGCCCTTCCTTAGTGAGAAAGTTCCTTAAAACTGAGATGCAATTAGTTAGGATTCATTAAAAAAATATGTAAAGTAAAACATAAATGAATCTTCTAATTATTATAGTGCAGACATGCTATGGACACGTGTTGATATTTAGTTCACTGTATATTTATACACATGTATATATTTATACACCAGGGCTCAAAACTTACAGGTTTGTTAGTAGATATTTGCTATTATATCTGATTTTTTTCTTATCCTTGTCATTTCTTTGGCTTATTTTGAAGACAGTAATTCTCTCAGTAAATATTTGTGAATGATGGAATGAATAATTCAGATTCATTCATTATTTAAAACACAGCAAATGAAATTATACTGATTTAACCCATGGACTCAATATATGAAATAATGAGCAATAAAAATGGTAATTCATCAGATTAAAGACATAATCTGGTATGCTCAGCTGAAACAAAGACATAGGCACCATTGTTAAAGGATTTAGACCAAGTCAAAGGGTTAAGAACAATAATCCTTTATTTTTTATTAACAGCTCATCTTGATTTAGTTAAAACATGACTGCCTCTTGCTCTTTTCTCTTCACCAATATTTTTTGTTGATATTGTTGTTCTTGTTTCTGAAATATTAAGATGGTACAATCTAAGACCCCAGTCCTCTTCAACAACTCAGCTGGAGTCATTCATGTGGACAATTATGAAGAGATAAAGTGCTATAACATCATAAACTCTATCCTGGTACACTCATGAGCTGTGGAGTTGATTTCAGTGTTACCAAGTCAGGTAGCAGATCTCTGTCTCTAACCATGGTATTAAACTTAGAGCATTATTCTGTCTCCCCTTTCCCCCACATTTTACCAAACTGGTTTTCATCAAAGATTTAGTGACCCCTTTCTCACTTTATCCAAACTAGCATGGATATATTTTACATTTTATGTATTGTAGATAATGGTGAGATTGTTCAAGCCCATGAAATGCATCTCGCCTATTCATTCTCACTCAGCTCATCTTCCTTTAAGACTAATCATGTGGCATGGCCATGTGTTACAGTTTAAAAGCAATTCCGTGTATTAGGTGAAGAGTGTTGCAGTCATAGCATAAGTGTGCATCCAATGTCCCAGGGTTGGCTTCCCACGTGAAGACACACTATTGTGTATTCACCTTTGGTGATGCGTCTTAGCTTCTGGTTGTGGGTCAGGCCCCGAGGATTGCAGGCCACCTTACCTCCTGTTGAAAAGACACAGAAAGGTAGGGGCTACGGAAGCCATTGCTGCATTTGGTAAGACTCAAAGACAGGCACTACAGTTCATATAGCCCTTACAGAAATCCTAACAGATCCGCTTCACATCGGAAGGAGGAAATGGAGGAAAAGCCTGGTCTACAGAGAACAGGAAGTGGCTAAGGCCAGGTCCTAGTGCTTTGGAAGACCAAGTGAAGGCTTTTTTCCCTGGCCACATATCCACCACCCCAGACCTGGGTGGTCTTCTCTGTGTCCTGAAAGACAGAAAATCTCCAGAAATAAGGATTAGTGGGGTTAAAGAAAACCTGGGCAGGGTGGCCATGTTAGGCATTCCTCCTAGGATTTAAAGTCAATAAGAGATTTTTGAACCATGCTTGCCTAGTGCGCATATGAGCAGCTCCCCAGGGTGGTAGCTAGCTTGAACCCAACCAGGGCAAAGGCCCTGGGCCCCTTGATGGTACATTCCCAGAACTTAAGATGGTGCCCAGTCTAGACACAAAACACCCACTTAGTATTTATTCAGAGACTGAAAGGCTAAGATGAGTGTCAAGGTACATATGTCTGTTTTCACATTACTTTGGAAGAAAAAGCAGGAGGATCATGAGCTTGGCCAGTCTGAGCTATGTAGTGGGCCCATGTGCTTGTCTCATATATACATATATGTGTATGTGTGTGTGTATATGTGTGTGTGTGTGTGTGTGTGTGTGTGTGTAAGTTAAATGTACTACATATATTTTTTACAATATTTATTTTAAAAATAATATAAAATTCTCCAGTTCTTTCCATGGGAGTTTTAAGTAACAGTTAAGATGAAAATGTGACTGATTACTTCATTGAAAGATGCAGAATGATATTTCTCATGATGAAGGATTCTATATTGAAATGTCAAATTTAAAATGCAGGAGGAATACTGAGTAATAAAATATTAATGGCCCCGTTCTTGCCTTTGCTCAGAGCACTTCCTTTGCGCACTGATAGATTTATATTAGAGTTTAGACTATGTAAATGTTTGCATAGAGGGACGAAAAAAAAAGAAACCCATGAATGAAGATATAAGTGTCCCTAATTAGAGTGTTTTTAATGAGAAAAAAAGAACTGTACAGGGACAGGGATTTTCATAACAGTGCATGTTGGAAGACATAAAATTGTGCCTCACATACAGCATGCCTGTTTGAAGCAAGGACTCCCTCACCTCATCAACTCTGTTCTATGTCTTCAAAGAACAAGCTTCCTCTTCCTGAGAAATCCCAGTACTGACATATTTATTGGCTTCCACACATACGATTCCACACATCCTTTGAGACATCAACATGGCAGTAGTAAGTCAAACACCAAAGGCAGGGCCTTTATACGTGGAAAAAGAAAAAATAGTGTCCAAGGTATGGAGTTCTGGCATTATCTGATGAGGGGCCATTCTGGAATATTCCATTCTATTCTATATCAGTTCAAGGCCTGACAAGAGCAAGACTGCCCTGGAAGGGTATGCAGATCGGGAGAGGCAAGACCCCCTTAGACCTTCACAGGCTTCTGCTCTCATGAGCCCTAGGATATGTTCAGGACTCCTGAGCTCTAAAATATGTTCAGAGTCACCTAACTCCAAGGACACAGAGTCAGCGGATATGGCTCTCACTTCCTTCAGAACCAGGACATGTTCTTTCTGCCGTGACACCCAGAACCCATTATGATTGGTTATTCCAACTTAATATGAAAGCAGACTTTTGAAGATAGAATGCTTGCACTTCATAAAATGATCTCAGCTAGGCAAAATCACCAGCACAAAAGGGCTACATGCACATAAATTGAGCACTTTCATACAGCAGTAGTATCTCATTGTATAAAAAAATCACTTCAAAATAGGACTAGTAGAAATTCATAACCGATGAGTCTCGGCGTGCTTAGAGAAAAGATCATCAGTTAAAAGAACTACATGGGGTTGTTTTTGTTGGTGTATCTAAGAGACTAAATGTTTTTGTGAAGGATGATGGCTGAAAATTTTTAAATATACATTTAACTATATATGTCTAACTCAGATACTTGCAATGAAGTACCTAATCACATACTTATCGTAGTCCAAGGAGACAGGAATCCAAAGGGTTAAAGCAAAAACCACATCATATCAGAGGTTAATGAACAATGGTGATGTCCTCGCCTGAAGGCAGCAGAAAGCAGAAAGCTTTGTCATCAGCCAGTGGTCTATAGACAAGACTAGGGACCTCCAAAGCTGGCATAGCTAAGCAGAACTCATCAGACTCCACAGGAGATCTCGTGGTAGATCCTTGATACTGACAGAGGGATCCACTCTGGACTGGAGAAGCTGGGAGGTAGTCCCTTTCCCATACAAGGCCTCCAAGGTCATATAGAGGAGACTGGCAGCATGGGCCTTAGAAGACAGCACAGGCTCCTTGAAGGAAACTTCCAACATACAAGGATTGTTGACCGTCATGAAAAACTTTCAGATGTTTGATTGGAAGAATCATTATCAATAACATATGTCTTTCTGTTTCCCGAATTTTACCACCCTCCATATATTATTTAGATACCCTACTGAGTCTCTCACACATACACATCTACACACACACACACACACACACACACACACACACACACACACACACACACATACAGAAAATACACGACATATATATGATATATATATATATGTATTTGAAAGGTCAGAGATCATAAGTTCTTTATCATTTAACAAAGGACTGTAGATTGTAAAGTCCAGTTAATTTGAACAAAATTTCAGACTAAGCAAGATCTGAAGATAGATTAGACTGACATTAAGCTATATCCCCTCTGTCTACCTGGAGAGCACATCCATTTTTTACATCGTAAAAGATTGTTCTCACAGAGAACATAGCCAATCATAACCTTAAGTGAACTCTAAATGTTTTGTGTAGTGTTAACCTTTTCTCTTTAGTCATGTTGCTGTCTCCCAATTTGATATGTATATGAATAACGGATAAAATGCTTCTTCCTGTATTTAACTTGAAAGGAGAAACCTACTGTAGTCTAAGGCTTACAACCAGTTAGTCACAACATTTGAGGTTTTCTTCTAGTGGCCAGCTATCTGGAAAGATGCATTGTGAAGTCCCAAAATTGAAGAATACATACCTTAGTGGTTAGGCGAATATCCTAAGACAAGAGGTCCAGGGAACTTAACTAGCCCAGAATGAATTAGAAGGTTCAAGTGTCACTTGAACCTTAACATCAGTTGCCTCTAGATGTCACTTCTAGAAACTTCCTCATATCCTTCCTCTCAAATCTAAATGATAGTCTCTTGAACAGGGCAGTGATATCTTCCAAATCAGTGTTCAGAATCAAGGATCACCAGCAGGGATGGGGTTGGGCATCTGCCTTTCAAAGCTGTCAGTCTTGGTGATGGCAGAGGTGCCAGTGCTCATCTGCCTGAGGATTTTGCACATTCATGGATCAGGCTCTTCTTTGAGGCAGTATATGTTTGCAGTTGAAAGAAGTAAGTTCCACCAATGAGCACACCACAACTTAAAAAATAATCTAGTTAGGGAAGATTTGCATATCACAACCATGAAGATCTGTGGTTAGTGCTGAAAAGTGAGCTCTTCTCGAATACTAAGCAGCAGCTGAGATAAAGGATGTGGGAATCTTATCAACTGTTTTCAGAACTAACACGGAGCTCCCACAGGTAGTCCTGTTATGACTGGAGGCCCGTGGGTTCCAATGGAATAGATTGGTTCTAGGACTGAAGAGGAATGTGAGGGTGGAATTCGTTTCTAGGGTGGAAAGCACAAACACAATTGAGAAAGCAAAAAGCAGGGTTATATTAAAAAATAATAGAGGCATCTGCCAAGAGGAACTATGCCAGCCTTTGAACTCACAATTAAGCGACCTGAGTGCCGGCGCTTTTGCTCTTTGTGAAAGGGACAAGGCAGACAACCATCATGGCCCTGAATGCTGTAAACTGGAGGGAAGGAAGAGTTTCTTAGAGGGGAAGCTTGGAAAACAACAGGAATGAGAATGACAGAGGCGGTGACATTTAATCGTTTGGTGAGCTGCACTTGAGGACAAGCTGTGTTTTCATCTCCTTGCTTTGGCTTTGGTACATTCTGACCTCTGATTGCATCTTTAATCTTTTCCAACAACACTGTCTATGAAGTGTACTCAAGGAACTCCGAAATGGCCATCTAAAGTACATGAGGAGCAGGAAGAACATTAGGTCATGGGTCATGTTCACCCTGTCTTCATGCACAACTGTGTACCCTGCTCCCCCACTGTCAGCTTTGATTTTTTTTTTAAAGATATGAGTGTTGCCTTGGGCTTTGTACAAAATTATGTCACCACAGCTCAAAACAGACTCTCTCCATCCTGTTTTTGTTCACCAGGTTGTAATAGTTCTTTGTCTTTGCAGTGGTGTGGACCAAAGTGGGAAACTTTCAAAATGCTGAGTTTAAGCCCCCAACCCCTAGTGGAATGTATTTGAATACAGGAATTTTAAGATAGAATGAAGGTCAAATGAGGTCATAAAGGGCAGGGCCCTAATCTGATAGGGACAGTGGAGTTATACATAAAGAATACAAACCAGCAGTGCCCCAGTTGGCCATAACCTCGATTTGGGGCTTCCCAGAATCCAGAACTGTAAGAAATAAATAATCAGTTGTTGAAGTCACCTAGGGACATTTTCCTCTAGTGGCTCAAGCAGACTAATATACAAGGAGCATTTTGCCCCTTTTGATTGCCAAATCTCATTGTCTCAAATTGGTTTTTATGAGAGGAGACCTTAGAAATCAGAGAGGCTTTTTCCTCATAATTACTTACCCACGTACAGGTGAGAAGCAGAAGGGTTCCCAGGGGGACAGTGAGAAGGGTTTGAGGGAAGGTCACACTTGCGTTAGAGTGGGATCTGAAGACTTGGGTTGTTTCCAAAGGGAAAGAGCATAGGAACGCCTCTATCAGGTCTCACATAATACTGATAGGGCCTCCTTCAACCCCATACCCGAGGGGCCTGATTTTTCTAATGTAAGGAAAGCATGGGTTAGCCCCTGACCTATATACCTATAAGGCAGGATACCTTATTTTCACATAGCAATAATTAGTAAATGAGTTCCTGTTGGAAGTGTGTGATTGGTATCCAGGTTTCAAATCATGCAGTAGCTGTGGAATTAGAAAAGTCAATACCAAAAAACTTCAGCACTCCGAAAATGGAAATCTAGTTGGAGAGGACGAGGCTGAGAGAAGGCCACTCCAGGACTCAGACCTCACAGTAGCCATGCTTTTACTCAAGACACTGTCGACGTCTAAGACATCGCAGCAGCTGCTCTGTCTTTCTTGCCTGAATGCAGGCTGCAAATGAAATACTGAAATGAGTAATAGACACAATCTAGGAGTGGAATCAAAGACCCTTGATTTGCCACAGAAGCTGTCATTGGGTGGGGAAAACTCATGCTGATACTGGTTGGGTATAATCTGGAAAACACAGAGAATTCACCCAGGCCTGGGATTTATCAAGCCCTGAAGTAGACACTGTGATCATCAAATTCACTTTTTTCAAATCAGCCAGGTAAGTGCTTGGGGCTGTGGTTAGTTCCAGTTGCAGGGATAAGACTTGAACTTGGGGAATCTGAGGAGCCCCTTCTAGTCCTGCTGCTTCTCAGCCTTGTATCATTCGTGATCAATTAGATTCATAGGAACTCCAAAACTATGTTTGCAACAAAGCCAACTTCTTCCTGCCCTGTGACATGAAGTTACACAGTGAATGAATGCACTGTCTTTTCTAGCCTCACTTTCTACCAGGCTACCTGGATGCCCCCCCAGGGTCAAGGCTATTTGCTGTAGATCACCAGGTACCTGCCATTGAGGACGTAGGAGTCTACCTGTGACTCCAGCTGTGGCTTTGTATAAATGAGCCTGTATCCATGAGCTCTGAATCTTTACATTCCAGGAAAAAAATAATTTAATATTCCAGAAAAAAAATAAAAACTTATCTTTGGAGTTATTGGCCAAACAAAAGGTATTTATGCAATGTGAATTCACTCTTACTTGATAGTGAGTAACCAACTTAGTGGGACTGATCCCACCTCCCTCACTTAAAACTATTACTTTTTTTGCCTTGAGAATCTAGGCCTACAATTCAGCGACATTAAATTAAATGTGCAATTTAAATGAAATTCTGAGTCACCCTTCATTTTTTAGCAAAAATATTGAATCTTTAAATTATCAAATCGTTCTTGACTGTATCATCAGTGTAATATATCGGTATTATCTTATGTTAATATATGAAAAAAGTGTGGTAAAAACTATATTTTTTCATTGTTTCAAGATATATATTGATTTTTTCATTAAGATCTGTGCCATGTGCCCAAAAGATTAAAAATGATAATGTAGATAAAGTTAGAATTGGTTCTTGAAAGATTATCATTTTATTTTTAGAAATTTTAGTGTGATTTCATATGTTTTTTTCTTTTCATATGTTAGTCATTAGTATTTTGTAGAGTGTTCCATTCTACAAACAGTATTTCATTAAAGAGTTGTCATTTGGAAAAGTTCAGTTCATTGCTTTGATGTGTTGCCACATTGTTATTAACTACCAATTTATTTGCAATACTGTCACAAAAACAAAAACCTGGAGAAACAAATGCAGCTATGGCATTCAGTAGACACTGTGTGAGAAATGAACTGTGTAAGTTGTAGGCAGGGACAGGAGGGGAACACTGGGAGAAAGTAAGGAAGGCTGTCCAAAACCAATTATACTCACCACCTGACTTACGAAATACTAACCTTACTGTACTACACCTTAATAATAACAATAAAATTATATTTTTAAAAAATCTAGGATCTCCTAGATGTTGAGGTGCTAATAACCATCAAACACATTCTTAACTCTCTACACTCAACTAATCTCTCCCAGAGTTTATGTTATGCTCTCTGGAGTTATAAATTCAAATTTACCCCCTAAAAATATTGGAAATAATTATGATAGCTATCTGAATGTACTCTCTTCCAAAAGAGTCATATTAGTGGGAAACAAAAGGGAAAATAAACTCACTTAAAAATCATTTTTAAGAAACTGAGAAAGGATTTTCATTATCTTTGAAAGATTTCAGGTTTGGTATTCCATGATTAGATTCGGAACCAGACTTGTGTAACTTCACCTGTTTGGGGGAATAGATTAGAAAATATTCACAACCCACGTACCTGAGCTCTCTCAAAGTCATTTATCTCGATTTCTTATTTCCTTTTTTGAGGAATATATTATCTCTCTGTGTGATAAGTATTATCTCTAAATTAAGCATCTTCTCTGCTCTTTTCCATATTTTCACTAACACACTGTCTCTGAAGACCATTATTAGAATACACAGAATACGCACACTATCCTTATCAAGGAAAAATGGTAAGAAATACATACCTGAACTTGAATCCAGCCGCAATTACTTGTCTTTACTTTGCTGTTGATTAAACACCTGACCTTGACTATAACCCTTAATCTCCCTCAACTTGGGTTCTTACATCATTAAAATAGAGATCATGATACCTGCCCTGTGACCATAAGGAAACCTTATATTCAAAATGTACTCCTAGTTTTCTGTAATCTGTAAAGGGAGGGAAGGGGGAGAAAAGGAGGTAGAGAAGGAGGAAAGGAGGGATGGAAGGGAGGAAGGGAGGGGTTAACCCTGAATATTTCCCTCATACTCCCTTCCTACTCATAGATTCAAAAGCCACAGTGCTGATAGGGAGAGAACCAGGAAGCACAGGTGACTGAACTTGACATTTTTTCTGACTACATGCAGACAGAGCTAGAAGGATATTCCAATTTGGGGAAACATTTTTTTAAAGACTCTGGGAAAAAATGACAGGCCCAATTTGTCAAATTCATTTTCTAAAAACAGGCATTAAGAGGTAATTATTATGTTGTAAAACCATGTGCTATGACAGGCATTATGACGGCTATGATGTCTGTACTTGCCTTTACTACGTAATTACAGATTTATTTTAGATCTCCAAAGGCCCCCTTTTCCAGTGTCTTCTTCAAAGGTCGTTATTCCTAAATCATCCTTTCAGGTGTTGGTGTTACGATACTTGAGTGGCATGGAGAAAAGTAGCTTAAAAGTTTGAGGCAGATTTGTTTTGATGTTGCAGTAGTTTTATTTATAGTTGTAGAGTCAGGCCCCTGTGGTAGACAACCATAATCCTTACTACTCAGGAAGGCGAGGTCTTAGGATCACAGTTGGAAGCCAGCCCAGGCAAGAAAGTCCATGAGACTCTTATCTCCACTTAGTCATCAAAAAAGCCTGAAGTGGAACTCTGTCTCAATGGTGGACTGTAGGCTTGAATGGAAAAGGCTAAGCAAGAACACAAAGCCCTGAGTTCGAGAACCAGTTACCAAATTTAAATTTAAATTGTGGGTCCCCCAAAAGGTAGGAGCATGCCTATTGGATCTCCCACCATTCTGGAATTTCTATATAACGTTTCATTGACAAGGAATGACAACAAATAGATTGCATTTGGCTTTCTGGATTAGGGTCATTAAAATGTGGTCTATATGGCTACAGATACATAGGATTTCAAACACAACAAATGTTAAGGCATATTCCATCAAGTATATGAGTATGTAGCAAAAGTTCATTCTTCTGAACGAAAAGACTAATTAACTGCAATGCCCACCCTTTCTTTTTTTTATTGTGAAAATACTGTACAGAGGGGTTACAATTACATGGGCAAGATAATGAGTACATTTCTTATCAAGCATTGTTGCCTCCTTTGTTTCCCCTTCCCATCTCCCCCTTCCCCTAACGCCGCCCCCCACCCCCGCCAAAGTTGTAAAATTCTCTTTTCAACACAACAATTTGTACATCTCATTGTTGCAATGGGTCCACCTGTATCCCTATTTAAGCGATTTGTTTTTTCCCTTCCCCTCCACAAATCATACCAACATCAAATACAGTGAAAGCAGGACATTTGACGAGATCCAACACCCCTTTATGATGAAGGTTCTGGAAAAATTAGGAATCCATGGAACATTACTCAATACAGTAAAGGCTGTATATGCCTGCCCTTTCTTAGTGAAAAGCTAAATGATCTCCCCAACCCTCACACGAAACCACCTCTCTTCCAAATGTGGAAGCAAGACTCAAACTCTCAAATGAGTACTTGACAGTATCAGTACATTTGGGAGTGCAGGAAATTAGGCTTGCTTAATTTTGCCTCTCCAAGGAAGTTCTTTCTATTAAATGAAATTCTATTTGCCTCCACTTTGGGAGGAAAAGGAAGCCTGGGTTTCTGTACTTTCAGATTCGTTATTCAGTCTTTGTTATTTTAAAAAATGGTATCTGATAAACAGATTTTCACTACAGAAATGCTAAGGGCTACTGGATTTTTTCCTCGCTAGCCTAGGAGCTTGTCTGCCAAGTCCCAGGCTTCTCTTCCATCCCCCTGTCTTGAGCGCTTGACATTGTTCGTAATGTTAGGAACTTGGACTTGGAAAGCTCCTGTGCTATCAACCTAACACCCCATCTACTATCTATCATCCCTCTCAAGAGCTCATTAAGTCTTGGCAAGAGTACAGTGATAGGGGATTTGCCGTCTCGAAAGTCAGTCTCGTTTATCAATACCCATCTCTCACTGTGGAAAAGTCCAGAACTGGGCAGCTTCTCCCCATTAATACAGCACTGCCCTCCGGAGGGATTGTAGAGAACAAGCCTAATTCTATTTTCCTTGGACAGTCCTTCAGCGTGTCATCTGTTTGCTCCTGTCCCTTGGTGGTATGCCTCTGAGTTCCACTTGTATTAGCTCTTGATACCCTTGGTTTGAGTTTCATCAGTTATCATTCTGGTAAGTAAAGTCCCTGAGATGATTATGAAGCTTTATTTGAAGGGGTGGATTGGGAAGGTTGAAAGAACGTTGAAAGAGGTGACACTGAGTTGTACTGTACCCATAAAGCCCATTTGTTGAATGGTATCTCCTTTGTACAACTACTTAAGGATCATTTTTAAAAAGAAAAAAAAAGGATCTTTGTCCCACAAGCCTTCCACAGAATTATGTGGCCAAGAGAAAGATTCTGTCTCTATCTTACAGACATCCCCAGACCCAGATTGTGTCCAGATTAGCAGACAAATCCCCTGCCCTTTCCTTCTGGGTTCTCTTCCCTCCTTTCACTTCTTTAAGTCATTCCTTCTTTGCCAGCCCTTGACACCAAAGTGTTTGAGATCTGCTGTGAAAATGTCCAACAGGTTCTTTTGATTCTCAAGGGTGACAGTTGTCCCTCATCAAATGAACCCTGCAGTTTTGCTAGGAACTACCTGTCTCCTGACGAGAAGGCTCCATGTGGGATATTCCTCATTCTCCTCATTAACCATCCAACTCTTCTCTGCCTTCTAAGAGCCAGATTTCTGTGTTTTGTTATTGTTATTTGGGGGGGCTTGTGTTTACTGATTGGGCACTGTATGGCTGAGCCCAATTTCATACAGGTTATTTTGAGATGGGGTCTTGCTGTATTTGCACAGGCTTGTTTATGATCCATCTGATAGGTACGTACTGTCACACTATTTCCTTCCTTGGAGATGGAGTCTCACTTTTTGCCCACCCTGGCCTGAAACACATCCCTCTTCATCTCAACCTTCCATATAGCTGTGATGATAGATACTTACCACCTTGTCCTGTTACTGATTGAGCAAGGGTCTTGTGTTTTTTTTTAATATATGTTTTTATTGCAAAAATACTGTACAGAGGTCTTGTGGGGTTTATATTGGGGCTGGCCTCAAACATTAGCCCTACAGATCTCAGGCTCAGTAACTAGAACCAGACACGAGCCATGGGCTCCTAGTTTAAGGGCCAGGTATAGTATCTTTTCCACTATTTAATTATTCACATCAGTAGGCCCAAGGGAGCTCCTGATGTCTAGATTACAATATTCTAGTATTGCTTCCATTTATACAAGTTTCTCCTTCTGGGATACAGGGTAATTTTCCAAAGAAGAGACAATGTAATCTAAAGGTTTGGTCTAAAACACTGTTCCTCAAATAGTCCTAAACAGATGGTTAGTGCTTGGTAAATACTGCTGTCTGGTATATTTACCTTTGAAAGGAAAATAGTGTTTATTTTAGTCGCTTACCTTCCAGTTTCAGGCACAGGGAAATACTTTTCAGGCAATAAACTTAGACCTGTCCTTTCTAACAGCATTTTTTTTAAGACATACCTGTTTTGCTCCCAAACCATGGTTGTAACGAATTCAACTTTGCGTTTATAACCAAGAATCTCACTACATTAAGTTCTGATTTTCAAAACTCCGTAAAGACCTTCTTCCCTTTGTCGAGTCTCTATGGTTGTTACGCTGACATTCACAAATGTTCATTCACAACTTGTCTCATGTGTTTTCACCTAAAGCCCAAAACTGTGAGCTTTATTGTGTCCTCACTCTGTTCTTTCTTTTTCACTTTAATTTTGTAAGAGTAGTGCTAAGAAAATAGTAAAATAGCAATGTGTAGAACACAGTCCTACAGCCGTCTATTTTCAATTTTATATCAGTGTGCATTTCCAAAACTAATATTCAGTGTGTTCTGCTATGGAACCAAACCTAAGACTCAAACTCAGTCCATTGATTTGTATACTTCTGTGGCAATCTGGATTCTCCTTCAAAGGAAGTAGCATGCCTTAGGAAACTTTCTTTGTGTCCTGCTTTATATTGTGTTCCTTTCAGAAGCACCAACTTTAATAAAGATGTTATATGTGAATTAGAAGTCTTTGATCTGGTTCTAAAATACTACCATTATCCTCACCACCCATATTGAATATTTTTATCTATAATTCCCCACCCTAGAAATACATTGATTAAGCTCCTCATTCTTCATGGCTCTGGGCTTGGTGTTTTAGAAAGAGCAACTTGGTCGGGTCATATTTCCATTCTCCTGGGCACGGTGTTACTCTTAACACCGTGCAAGTTCTCTTGCACATTTGCTCGTTCTCTTGCACATTTGCTCGATTTCTGGCGCCTTGGGTGACAACAGAGGTGGCAACGTGGTGTGCAAGAGAGTCGCACATTCCCACACCCCTTCACACCGGAAAAGGTGTGATGCTATGTTTGTGGACAGAAGCAAAAGAGAGTCATTTCTAGGTTCCAAACACATTTGGGAGTTGTCCTGTGAAGGCAAACATAACATGACTTCTGTGTGATCACCCGATTTTATTTTGGGGTGAGAAGTGTGAGCAAAGGCCGCCGCACAGATGAAATCTATGAAGACAAGCTACAACTGCTACCAGGAAGCAGGGCCTTTTCTTTCCCTAAGATGGACACTCTCTTGTCCCAGTGAAAGCAAAATCCTACTTTTGTTTGCTGATGGACACAGTATTAAATTTCACATTATCCTACTCTTTTTTCTTTTTCCTTTTTCGTGTGTGTGTGTGTGTGTGTGTGTGTGTGTGTGTGCGCGCGCGCGCGCGCGCGCGCGAGCACGCGCCATTCCTGGAGTTTGAACTTAGGGCCAGAGCACTCTTCTTGAATTTAATTTTTCTCAACACTACCATTTGAGCCACAGCTCCACTTCTGGTTTTTGGTGGTTAATTGAAGATAAGAGTTTCACAGACTTTCCTACATGGGCTAGCTTTGAATTGTGATCCTCAGATCTCAGACTCACAGGTGTGAGTCACTGACACCTGGTCATATTATTTCACTTTGAGATAACCTGTTCTCAGAACTTAAGGTTAAGAAGTGCTTGGTTAAATTATAAATTGAAAGATGCCACTGAAGTGATAACATCATTCTATTAGAGTTAGTTGGTGGATCTGCTTGAGTTCTGTGTTTGTTCCTGTCCTGTTTAGAAGCAATTCACATGAGCAAATACATTTGTCAGTAGAGGGTGTGGAAGGCTGCTCTAGAAAGGCTCATGGACAGTGGACTGTGTTCGTGAAGTGGAATCCAGGAGTGAAAGTAGCCATGGAACCACCCATTTCACTCAGAGAACACACAGAAAACATACTGAATGGAAGGGCATGGGGAACACAAGTTTCTCTTTTTATTAGTTAGTGTACCAGCGTCTCATTTTCTGCATCAAATCTGGCATTTCACAGGGATTGCAGTCCTTTTGGCTGGAATACACATTTGTCCTTTAGGTTGTGATGAAGGTCACCAAAAGGCTCTGTTCAGCTTTATTAGTTTTCAGGGAATGTTCTTTGATATTCTTTTTTTTTGGGGGGGGGGGGTCCGGTCGTGGGGCCTGAACTCTGGGCCTGGGCGCTGTCCCTCAGCTCTTCACTCTTCAGCTCAAGGCTAGCGCTCTACCACTTGAGCCACAATGCCACTTCCGGCTTTTTTCTTTTTGCTTATGTGGTGCTGAGGAATCGAACCCAGGGCCTCAAGCATGCAAGGCAAGCGCTCTACCACTGAGCCACCTTCCCAGCTCTTCTTTGATATTCTCACACGAGTACCTATAAAGTTATTTTTTGATGGCTTTTATTTTGGATGACCCAAAAGAAATAAAGAAAAGAAATAAAATTTGATAAACCAGATCCAGAAGGAAGATAAAACTTGAATGAATGTTGGGAAGGGAGACAGCAGAAAAAAGTGTGTTTTTGCTTCTTATCCAGAAGCTGGGATACCGTTCTCAATAATGCTCTCCCAAGGAGCCGGACATCTCTTGTGTCATTTGAGATCAAAATAAATACTAAGTCTCTTCTTTGTGCAGAGTCCCGGAGTGAGCATTGGAGCAAAGCCAGGAGAAGAGAAGTTAGCCTTGTCTCCGGGGAGACTTGCCTTATTTATTGGACAAAGATAAAATGTGTCTATAAGTAACAACAATGCAAAGGAGGATATATTAATATTTATAACAAATGTAAAGCAAGTGCCAGTAGAAGCCTAGAGGAAATAAATGTGTTCCAGCCAGGGGCATAGCAGAAGAATGGATGTGAAAGTCATCTTTGGTCTAATCATAAATGATAATCAGAAATTCTGTAGGTGTACCCGGAAGGACAAGGTACTCCAAACAAACTTGGAAAAGAATGCGGTAGGAGATATGGTTGGGGAAAAGCAGATAGCCTTGTTTGAATAAAGATGTACTGTACTTTGCCTCTGCTTTTCTCAAAACAGTGGCATCATACACAGGTGTGCGTCACCTAGCACCAATGTAAGCAAATAGCAAGGAGTTTAAAGGACAGAACCTTAAGGCCTCAGGATTCCTCAGGGAGGCTGAAATCCAAAGTCAAGGTGTTGGTAAGTTGTTCCCTTCTGAGGTGTTATGGGGAGATCTGCACCTCCTCTCTCCCAGCTTCTGGTGGCTTCTGGGAGCCGTTGACTTGTGGGTGCATTACTGCAATGCCTGCTTAGCTTTGGGTGCCATCCTCCCTATCTCTGCCCACACTTCCCCTTGTCATGAGAACTTTGTAACTCTACTCCCTCTGTACAGACTCCGCCTCTTACATAACATCCCATGCTGAGCACTGGCAGAGAGGACTTGAACATACCATCTTTATTCTGAGGAAGGGGACATAACCCAACCTTTACAACTGTGTACAGAGGCCAGCTGAGTGTGGAGGTGCAGGCTTGGAATTCCATCGTTCCAGAGGCTGAAGCAGGAGCAGGATCCTGAGTTCAAGAGGAGCCTGGGCCACAGGGTCAGAGCTCATCTCCAAAACTTCAAGGACTGAGGATATAGCTCAATGGGAGGGCCTTTGCCAAGCATGCATCACAAGGCCCTGGTTCCAACTCTCACATATTTATACACATACACACACATATATGTATATGCAAAGAAGAGAATGGTATTTAAGTTGTAAGATAAATTCAATATACATTATGTATGTATGTATGCATGTATGAAGTGGCAAGGATCCAAATTAAAGCATTATTATTTTAAGCAATAGAGCCCATAATGAATACATACAGGATAATTAGTTTCCCTTGGGATACTAAATAAGTTCCTACATGCAGTGACAAGGAAAAGTTGTGAAATAAATAACTGAAAGAGGCAAAGGAATGAAGAGAAGAAGGGGATGATGCAGTCAAGAATTGACTGCATCCTACAAGATTGAGAAGAGTGAGGGAAGGGGGTGGGTAAGGGAGGAATGGGTGAGAACATTGAAACCAGTGGCAATGTTCAAGGTGCGTTGTGTTTACACATCATAACTCCTTTGTACAGCTATTTAAAGATAATTTTTAAAAAAAGAAAGAGATGGAGACTAAAAACAAAAGAAAAATTAGGCTTAAAACATAAATCAGATGAATGAGGAGCTCAAATGTTGAAAACTATGGTTATTAATTATTTTTAAGTATATAATTTTAATAATTACATATTATAAGTACAATTATTAAATCATGTAAACCACAGTAAATGCAATATGTTTGATAAATAACCTACATGATAAATGTAACAAAAATGAATTATAGCAACAGTAAACAAATTAAAAAGGGATTTATCATCTTTATAAAACCATTATTTTAGATTATTTTTAAATGACGTGTCATTTATTAAGAAATGGGAATGCATCTGTCTTTAGGGAAACGGTACTTTCATTCAGAGTGCACGGGATGGGAAAACCCTGGACTCAGCCACAGTGTCCAACACACAAGTCCAAGGGTCAGAGCTCCTCCTTGTGCATGCACCTAATACTGCCTCATCATACCCCATCTGCAGGCCAGATCAGCTGTCTCCTTAGGCCTTAACAGGGCCAGGAATCATTAGCCATGGAGCAGAAGCTGAAGGAGCATGCAGTGATTTCAGAAACTCAGAGAAAATGTTGGTCCCTCTCTGAGCCCAAGACAACCTACATACCTGTGCACACATATGTGTGCACACATGCAGACACACACAGGCATGCATACAAGTCAGGTCGTGGACATGTGTGCACACATGCCCACTGACATGCACACATATACCGACTCATAGACTTGCCTGAGGTATGGAAAGTCATTTCTGACAGGAAGATAGGAACAAACGATTGATGCTGCCCAGCTTTTATGAGGAGAACAGAAGGCAGGAGGCAGTTGTGGAAGGAGAGCACGGTTGCACTTGCAAGTCTGCCACATACCGCCTGCTGCACAGACCTCCAGGAGGATTTCCTAGGTGGCTGTGGACAAATGAACCAATCTTCTGAACTCCACTTTCTGTGCTGTGTCCTCCGGGGAAGACAAACCATGTGGCTCTTTGGAGGGTTAGAAGAGAATAAGCTGTTTAATGCACGATGTAGAAGATACACACCCTGCTCTGTATTATGAACTCCAACTTTCATAACTGGAAAGATTACAGACATTTTATTTCCTCCTCAGATTTAAGCACGTGTTTGGGCGCAGACTGACTTACTATTTTATTCATAAAAGAAATTAAGCTGGATAATACAACTAGTAAATATATATATAATATGATATGACATATATACCTATCATATATGTCATATCATAATATATAATACAATATATAATATATATCATAACATATAATACAATATAATATGTTATTATAATATGACAGGTAAACTATATATATTTATATATAAATATATATTTTTACTAGCCATATTACCCAGTTTAATTATATATGTGTGTGTGTATATATTCATATGTATATACATATATATATATATATAAAATCTCTGCGTGGAAAAACACGTGGCTGTGAGGGTTCTCAGTGAGCCTGGTTAGCTGTTGTTAAGATGAAGCTTCCTTTAGTCCTTAAATGCTGCCAACCTGGCAATTCTGAATGGTGAGAACTGGTTTGGAAGTGAATGCAATCTGTACTTTTGAATGAATATGTCAGTTGTTGTGAGGAGAACACAAAAGGAGCAATTTTACTTTTGTCTAGATGCAAGATACTGTGCTGGCAAAGACATACAATAGCACAAAAAGCAGAGGCTGTGGAATAGGATGTAAATAAAACATCCTCCCTTTGTCCCGTAGCTTTTGTATGTATTTGAACTCAATAACTCTAATAGACGTTTTCTGGGCAGCAGAGTTTGTCAGCAATTATTCTGTGGAGGATTTGGAAAAGAAAACAATAATTAAATACCTCCACTTATCCTGTTTTACCCCTGACTCTGAAACTAAACTTAATCATGGATGGAAAATAAACATACCTTGAGATAACATAATTTAGAGACCCACGTCATATCCTTGAAATGGTCTTTTAGACTGTGATAGACATTAAACTCAGCGGTGAATATTACTTTGTGTGTATTTTCTGGCTATGTTACTTTCTAATCTTAATTCTGTAACAGAGAGAGAAGAGGGATGGATTTTTTGCACATGCAGTGGTTCTTCTTAGACTAAGGCATTTCTAAATGGTCTCCCCATCTTGCTAAAATGACAGCAGGCTTCTGGTGTTCCAGCCTAAAAACACACGGAACCATCTTTGAACCTGGCCTTCTCTCCAGTCCCCGACTCAATCCACCTACACTCTTGTCCACCCCCTCCCAGGAAATCCTCACCATTTCCTTGGGTCCAGGCTTGCACTCGATTTACCTGTGGAGCTGCAGGAGCTGACAAACGGCCCTCCCGGCTTTGACCTTGAACCCCTGCAGCCTCTGCCCAGTGCAGCATCTGCAGTGGCGTTTGAAGACGCACTCCACTGTTCCTCACCTACACATGGCTTTGTTTATTAGAGAAGATCCCCAACAATCCTACATAAAAGACAGCCAGCCCTTCTCCACCATTGTAAGGATACCGACTTTTGTCGTGTGTGTGTGTTTGTGTGTGTGTGTGTGTGTGTGTGTGTGTGTGTGAAGCCACACAAAACAAAAACATAAGATCCAGCCAGAAAAACACCTGCACAGCTTCCTGTCCTAGGTCTAGTTCATTGAACAACACATAGTGGATAGTCAGCCCTCGGTAGCTACTGATTAAGTTTTAGCCTTGGCTTTCATTTCCTGGTATTACTATTTGTACTTGAAATCTATTACTATGCTTACTCTCTAGGAAACGAAACAGAAATTCCAAATCAACTCTTTCTTTTTTCTCCGTTGCTAATTCTCAAAATAAATGAATTCTCCTTACAGACTCCTCTGTCCCCTGCATGTCTCTCCATTCCCCTCTCTAGCCAGACCCTTCCCACACTCCCTTGGACAGCTCCTCCCAGCCTCAGGTTTCCCTCCAGTCTAGGATTTGATCTTTTACATCTTTATTCAAAAATGTTCCTTTTAGGAAAAATTTTCACACAAACCAAAAGCAGAAAGGCTTTTGGCTTTGTTCGTTTGTTTCCATTATAGTTACACCTCATATTCATCTTGGCCATGAGGATGAGTTCAAGAATTTTGTAGCTATTTAAAAACTGCTTTTGATTGTCCTTATCTTGGTTGTCTTGGTCCTTGATGGACCTTAGGGAACTTCGGAAGTCTTCTATTTCAGTCACCCTTGGTTGTCATTTGAATGTTTTCATTGATTTGTGGTCTATTTTCATTTTTGTTTTGTCCTTTACAAACTTTCTTTCAGGTCAGAAGAGGGGAAGACAATTGTGTAGAGGTCATCTTTTACTTGGGATATGTTTCCCTAAAATAAATGATTTTTTTTATAACTGAAAATGTCCTAATTTACCTTTGGGTTTTATTACAGCATAACATTAGCAGAGCTATGTAGTTGGGGAGGGGGGAGGGGGAGTGCAAACCAAATGTCTTAGGCATTATGGAACTGATCACTGAAAATACTGTCCTTGTTGTATGTGCATGCCACTCATGGACATGAATTCAGGGCCTGGACACTGTCCTTGAGCTTTTGGGGCTCAAGACTAGTACTCTACCATTTGAGCCACAGAACTGCACTTCTAGCTTTCTGGTATTTAATTGGAGATGAGAGTCTCTTGGACTTTCCCACTGGGACTGGGGACGACTGGAACTAGGATTGCTAGGATTGCAGTTCTGAGCCAGTGCACCATGCTCAATATTGATGTCATTTTAGCAAGCACTTCTCACCAAGAGTGTAAGAGATACAATGCTACCTTCCCTCACACAATGAATTGGAACTTCCCCAAAGAACTGAAGAACAGCAATAACCTTGTTTAGGAGACCAAATACAGCTAAAATGGAGAGAGGCACGCAGTGTTCTCCGAAGATGAGAAAGTATAGGATAATTTGATTCTTGTGTATCTGTGTGTCTGTTTGACTTGTGGGTTTGTTTTCATTATAATAATCCTATAAGCATATTTGAAGAATAAACATTCTGGACTGTGGCTGTGGGGTAACACATTGGGTAATAATAATGGGAATGTCATTACTGACAGGAAAATACAGGGATTAGTGATATTTCCAGGTTCTGTTTGAAAACAAAGTTACCAGTGTATTATATGAACGTCTGCATTCTCGTAAGGGGACACAAATAGTTCATGAGTTCAAGTGTAAGATCTAAGATGAATCGGGAGCTTCTCAGAGTAGTTGGGGGAAGCATTTCCCAACCACAAAAGATCCAGAGCCCGAAGGAGGCTGATGAATGTTTGAAAATATCCAAACTCCATTTCCATAGAGATGGCAGCCTCAGGTAGTTCCTGGCTTTGAATGCAGCAGTTGTGTTGATCCTGTTGATGCTGGTACCAGGAAGTAAGAGAACAGAAGCTATAGAACAATAAAGCCATGCTGGACCTAGCACCTCTCTGTAGCATAGAGGGGCATTGCTACCATTTCTGTGGCTGAGATTGAGATGCTTTTCTTATTAAACATTCCATCACTGTTGGAAAATATTGCAGCAAGACAGAAAGGAGCATGCGTGAACGTACACACACAGAGGCATGCACATATCCCTTTATAATTGATATGTTGTAAGAAAATACAAGTGTGCCTGTTGATTTTGTTGGGCGTTGGCTAAGGATTGCAGTTGCACTTCTTTTTTTAATGCATTTCTATTTCCTTTAGGTAGTTGTACAAAAGAGTTGCCATCAACAAAGCAGTTTATGAACACAGTGCCTCTTGATCGATGTCCCCCTCCCTCTCCCCCACTCCTCGCTTTTCTAAATTTCCAGGTTGTGAATTGAATTTCTTGCCATGTAATAAAGCAATTTATGTCTACATTGCCTCTTGATCTGTGCTACCCTTCAACATTTTCATGCACCCTCCCACCCACCCTCTCCCTTGTTGCTCTCAGGTCTCTGGTGTATGCAATGCGCTCCTGCCTGCATTCCACTCATTTCCCCGTTCATTCTTCTGCCCCTCTCTTCTTGACAGTCCCCACTCCATCGCAAGTACCATTTCCTGATACTCATTTCTGAGCTTTGACCTAGTCTTCCTAAAGAATTATACTATTTGCCCTCCCCATAGGAGTCTGTTGTACTTAGTTAATTCATTTATAACCACCTGGGTGTCACCCAGTATGTTTACTTCTTGATTTATAGGCACATTCTAGTTCCCACTAGTGAGGGAAACCAAGGAACCTATGGTTCTCTGGGTCTGGCTTAGTTCACTGAACATGATCCCCTCCAGGTCTTCCCATTTTCTTACAGAAATTCTGTGCCGTAACCTATGTGGTGAGACCCTAGGATAGCAAAATTAGAGGTTGGAAGGTGTGCATACCCTTTGCCTGCTCAAGAATGGTTTACTCTTTTAAGCTACCTGGCATTTCTGGCTTCAACTTTCTTCAGGAAATTTACCTGCACCAAACAAAGGACCAGTTCCCTTCCTTGAGCTTTATTCTTCCTCCTTGAGTACTGACCTTCCTTGAGGCAGTGTCCCAACGTGACTTACCCTGCTCCGGCTAAGGCTGGTAATCTGTGTTCAGCTCCAGCTATTCATCAAGTGACTGCACTCCATGTCATGTCTGCATGCAGAAAGTGGTGTGAGATACAGCCTGACAGGGAAGTTGGGTTTTCTGCTTTTTCTACTTCATTGGAAACAAGAGTTTATTTACTGACAAGTAAATGATATGAGTTATAAGGGAAAGAGTAACAACCATCATGGCATTTTTGCCACAATCCTCATGTTACCACAAGCGATGAAAGGAAAGGCTGTAACATCTTTCACAAATAATTGCAGCACTCTAATCGGTGGATTGACAAGACACTGGGGATAGAAACGCCGACTACCAGGGTGACAGTGGCAAGGGGTCCTTTGAACACTGCACAGAAGGCCAATGAACTGTGTACTTTCCAATCACCGCTGGAATTTTAAGTGAGTGGAATGGAATCAGCTCAGTCTGGAATCTGAAATAAATTCAGCTTGGAATGTGTCTTGAGACCCAAGTTTACATAAGAGTTACACAAACCTCTCAGCGCGAAGCATGACACAAGGTGAAATGGGCCTGGTACCTCAGAGGCCCAAACAGAGTTCCAAAAGCCCAGGGCACAGACATTTCATCAAGAGCTATTTGTTTCAACTTAGAGAAGAGAATGCAGACGTTTATATAATACACTGGCTCTGGAGTAATAACCCACCTGGTACAGGGAGCTGAGTGCAATTTCTCAGGCCTGGCATTTCTAGTTGAGTGTTACCAATAAAATAGTTGCAATGAATTTCCATTCTTCTTTCCCTCGATGCCTGCTTCCATGGTTCAAAGGAGTCATGTAGATCCACATACTACAACTGGTGAGTTAGAGAGAGAGGGAGGGGGAGAAAGAGAGAGAGAGAGAAGTGGTTATAGAAGATATAAGGAAAAAGCGAATTGGAAAGATTTCAGAAACAAACTCATATCTCATGACAAGCTATCTCACTTGTTGCCAGAGCTCTTTTATTAATTAATAGATTCTCACGAGCCAGTGCCTTTGTCAGGGAATGATAAAGAGGAATAAGGCTTGGTATGCAAAGCTGAAGAATAGATGGGCTCAGTGCACATCTTTCTTTTCCTAAGGTAAGTCTCAGGGCACATAAGAAACTATTTCATCTGCATGAATGGAAAACTCACATCATTCTTGGCAGATTATATATTCTGGGTTTGGTTGAGTTCCCCAATAAACTCCAAGTTATTTGATTGCAGGAAGGAGACTATGGGAACTTCAGGCAAGGGGAGAGGAGAAACTTGAAGGGTGTGAGACTATAAAGGACTTGAGTGCTTCTGAATTAATTGTGGAGTGGAGGTGCTTCAGGTAGGCAGGACATGTGATATTAAGGGGTGAGGCTTGCTTGTTCCTCATCTACCAATGGTGGCTTTGGGGCAGGGGGGAGAGACAGTAGCCACAGCGATGGTCGTTGGGTCAGGCCCTTGTACAATGTGTTACACTCGCCCGCTGCAAACAGTAGCTTGTGATTATTTAGCCCACATTTGCATTCAGATAAAACCAAGATAATTCTGCAAATATTGACTTTCATCACAGTGAGAGATCTGCCGGTAATACGGTATTACCATTTCAGAGCCAACTATGTGATGCTGATGGTTTTTCCTTGCTTGGAGATTTCTGTATATTTATCCCTGGATTAGACTCAAAGTAAGCTGATTTGATCAAGCTGCTGGGGTAATTCTGGCCATTTTGTCTGGCGATTTCAGTATTGCATTGTTTGTTGCAGCTGACCTGCATCCATAAGGAGTTATTAGGTCAACAACTGGCTGACATGTCTCTTGATTATGAACACATTTTCTGCATGTCTCTGTCCGAGATAAGGTAAAAAGAAAAAAAATGATCATCTACTTGAATGTCAATTTTAGATAAATGAGCATGGCTGTATGGTGTCTTCCAGAAGGTAGTGCAGCCACGACTGTGTGTAGAAACAAGAGGTCTTTTGAAGATAGTCGGATGAAGCAACCGTGTCGTTCAAACCACATCCTTCCTGTCGCCTGTGGGAAAGGGGTGGTATTTTTGTTGAGCTCTGAGCACACACAGAATAGGTCTGTGTGTACTTCCATGAATAAAAGGACATTGTGTGTGTGTGTGTGTATGTGTGTGTGCATGTGCGTGTGTGTGTGTGTGTGTGTGTGTGTGTGTGTGTGTGTGTGTGTGTGTGTGTGTTTGGCACCTAAAATGACAAGAGCTGTGGATTATTTCTGAACGATTTTTTCCAACTCAGGGATCAACATGATTTGCAAGCACTGAACTAGGACCAGGGCACTGAACATAACTACACTTGGGGATATGAAGTGGTGGTAATATGAAGTGCCCATAGTGGTCCCATAACTTGCAAACTACATTGTATATGTCTATACTCTGCCTAGTATGGTGGAGGAGGAAGGACTTAATATGCCATGTCGCCAGCCTGCAGACTCACAGCCCTGTTATAAGAGTATTTGAAGATATGACACATTGTCTCTATAGATAATCCAGAATATATGATAGTTGACTGAAAACTAAAAACCTTTCCCTACTTTTCTGTGCTTATATTGACTCCATGATTACATAATCACTAGCAGTGGTGATTTTTGTCACTTATTCAAGGACAATATAGCATATCTCATTGAAAAAATAATAATCTACAATAGAATTGAGATGCCTTAATTAAAAATTAAGCTTGAAATATTCAAATGAAATTGTGAAGTTCTTCTGTCATTCAGCTCCAGGCTTTCGAAATGACAGCTAGTTATAATGGAAACAGAGAAGTGAGCATGTATATATTTTAAATGTTCTCAATATTTTCAACTATTTAACCCCTAGAAAGGGGTTTTCCTTACCTTAGAGATTTGGAGAGCTTGGGCTTTTCCTTCTCTTGTAGTTTTTGTCATTATTCCCCAGTGTATGTCTGAAATGTATGAGTAGGCATGATTTAGAGAGAAGACAAAGCATTGAGCAAATGGTGCTCTATATCACAAATATTAACAAGTCTCTGTACACATGAATTAAGTGCTCAACTTCTGAATATAATACTAATAAAAACAAGTGATGGCATTTTAATTTGCTTAGCTATACATTTTTTTCCTGCATGAGTAAAACTTCCTTCTTTGAGTGACTATGGAAGAGAATATTTTGCTAAGAAACAAGCAGCACTTTACATTTCTTTGGCCTGGTTTGTGCTCAACTGAAATCGATTAAACAATATTGGCTTAACAACATTGAGATACCACCTCACCCCAGTTAGAATGGCTATAATCAAGAACTCTAATAACAACAGATGCTGGAGGGGATGTGGACAGAAGGGAACCTTACTGCATTGTTGGTGGGAGTGTAAACTTGTTCAACCACTTTGGAAAGCAGTATGGAGGTTCCTCAAAAGACTCCACATAGAGCTCCCCTATGACCCAGCAATCCCACTTTTGGGCATTTACCCAAATGTTCACAAACAAGACCACACTAAAGCTACCAACACAACTATGTTTATTACAGCATTATTTACTGTAGCTAAGATATGGACCAACCCAGATGCTCCTCCGTAGATGAATGGATCAAGAAAATGTGGTATATATACACAATGGAATTCTATGCCTCCATCAGAAAGAATGACATTGCCCCATTTGTTAGGAAATGGAAAAACTTGGAAAAAATTATATTAAGTGAAGTAAGCCAGGCCCAAAGAAACGTAGGTCCCATGGTTTCCCTTATTTGCAATATCTATTATATGTCTAAGTCAAGCAGAAAAGGTCAGATAAGGTGATGTTAGGGAAATGAACCCGAAGATATGTATTCAAATGTTATTTTTTCTTTCATGCAATTGTTTCTAACACATTTATAAGATTATTTCTTTGTTGGTTTATATGTCCCTCCCCCATGGTTTAACCCTGCTTTCACTGTATTTGATGTTGGTATAATTTGTGGAGGGGAAGGGGAAAAACAAATCGTTTAAATAGGGATACAGGTGGACCCACTGCAACAATGAGATGTACAAGTCATTATGTCGAAAACAAACTTTACAACTTTGGTGCGGGGGTGTGGGGTGTGAGGGGGGTGGTGGGGAGGATTGGGTAGGGGGGGCGGGGGGAGGATGGGAAGGGGAAACAAAGGAGGAGGCTACATTGCTTGATAAGAAATGTACTCATTATCTTGCCCATGTAATTGTAACCCCTCTGTACAGTATTTTCACAATAAAATAAATAAATAAAACAATATTGGTTTAAGCCAAGATCTTCATAAATTATCTCAGAAGTTGTGCATTCTGACATTCTAAATAAACATGATTCTACTCAAGTGACCTAATCTACCATGTGTTCAGCTGAAGAATTAAACATATATAAAATATCCAGACTCTGTACAGAGAGGTAATGCTGTACCTGGAGAAAACCCAGTGAATGTCAGGCTTTTGAAATGACATAGTCAAACAATTCCTGTCTAATTCTGTCAGTGAAATCCTCTTTAGAAGATGGAGGCTGGCTGACGAGAAAGGAATGCCCCTCTTGGGCTCACCACTCATTAAGAGCCATCTCTCTCCCCCCAGTTGAGGTGGATTTGCTTAGATCGGAGTCCTAGGTATTTAAGGATCAAGTAGAATGAAACACATTTAAATGACAGCTGTGACATTAAATAAATCTCAGGTGGGACATTTCTATTGAGTGATCATTAAAATTTCAGGCCTTCTAAAATATAATAAAAATGTGGATCCTATAGATGACAGAATGTGTTTCATTAACAGGCAGGAAAAGAAAAAAATCATCTAGCTAAAAGTCAGTCAACACAGGCATTTATATTTTAACGACATACAGAGAAACACTGTCCTTCTAAAAGATTGAAAAGGACTGGAATTTTTTTAATTTTCACTCCAAATGAAAATAATAACGTTGAAATCAGTCCTACATTGAAAATTCCCCACACAACAGACAATATGCGTTGTCTTCTCATAGTACAGCAAGTACAAAAGAAGTGTTAAGTAAATAATCTGGTTGAGGATTATAGGCACTTGTGTATTTTATGCTCTCTCCCCAAAAATATAATTTGGAATAACCACAAATAAAACAAAATAGGATGACCTTTTGGAATGGAAAAAGAAAGAAAGAAAGAAATGTTATAGGAAGATAGGGAAACAACCAGAATCAAAGTGGGAGATTTCTTGGACAAGGAGGTGGTTTTGAAGATAGATGTTGAAAATGGGTAAAATGCATCCCCCCACTCCACAAAAAAGAACTGGTACACTAGGCCATGAGCTCTCAGAAGGAAACAACAACAACAAAGCAATTTGCCAGTTCACATTTCAATTTTGGGTTCAGTGGACAAGCATTTAGATACAACACAGCTTATTTGATCTCCTGCAGAAGTCATTTGATTTCTTTAATCTTCCAGCCAAAGCCTATGAAGCAGTGTTTAAGTACTTGATTTTTTTTTTTTTTTGGCCAGGAGATTTATAAAGATGTTGTCACGTGGAAAATGCTAAAGGGATTGACTGAAACCCATTTTCTTCCACTCTCGTGAAATGTGAGTGTTTTGTTTCCGTCAGGTTGAATTCTTTCCGTCAGCAATGTTTCTTGGGGCCCGTGGCTATATGTCCCCATGTCCACCCACTCGTGTTTTTCCTCTGGGTTGAAGGACAGATATTGCTGGCTTATCCAGGCCATCTTGTGCAAGCCTTCCCCTTGCTGTTTTAATAGAGAAAGGAGGCAATAAAAAATAAGGGAACCATCTCTGAAGGTTCCTGTCCTCAGCATCCTGGATGTGTGACTTTGATGGTTAGAAAACAACTCTTACTCTCCCTTCCTTTCACTAGATTGTCAATATTAAGCACAATGAAAAAATTACATTTTTTGCAAATGTAATTAAGAACTTTCATTGTGCCTCTTGTGGCCAGGTGCTGGTGGCACATGCCTATAATCCTGGATACTCAAAACCTGGCTGGATCTGAGGATTATGGTTCAAAACTAGCCTGGGAAGAAAAGCCCAGGGGACTCTTCATCTCCAACTAAACACCCAAAAGCCAGAAGTGGAGCTGCTGCTCAAGTAGTAGAGTGCTAACCTTGAGCACTAAAGCTCAGGGATGGTGCTCAGGCTGCAAGTTCAAGCCCCAGCACCAGCACCAAAAAAAAAAAAAGGAAATTGTATTATGTTTGATAAAATCTTATACAAATAATATATTTCACTTAGAGCTAAGAGAGCATAATGAAGAAAGGTATGTCATATTGATTCATTTAGTTGATGTATGTATTTTAGCTGTATTAGAGATTGATGTCAGGGCCTTGTGCTTGCTAAACAAGCACTCTACCACTTGATTTACACACTCCCAGTCACTTTGCTTTCTAGTTAGTTCTTCTCATAGAGTTTTCTGCTTTTACCCAATCAGCCTCAAAGACAGCAATCCTCCTATCGCTACCTGTTATGTAGCTGAGACTACAGACAAATGCCGGCATGAGTAATAGTAACGACCATTCCACTGAATGCTTTGGGGCCTGAACAAGTGATATAGTACATAAGCACTTGTACTTTCTTGAATGTCTTTCCTCTTTCTCCTGGGTTTCCTAAATATGGCCTTATTCCAAGGCAGTGTATGTCAGTTACAGGATACAAAAGATTAAGAGGAAAAGAAAGGTCAAGTTGTTTGTATCCCCACTAAAGTAATTTGTTTTGACTAAAGCACAGTTCCCTTCTGATGCAGATATTGTGTCTAGATTAGTACTTGGGAGGTCACAGAGACACACAGATTTGCTTAAGATCCTCTGCTGCCCGTCTCCCATGTCTTCTGCGTAAGGGAGAAGCACTGCTGAGCTGGAATGTCAATAGTAATTAAATCTGTGTCCATAAAGAGAGATCATGACCTGCATGTATTTATGTATATGGCAGGTGTCAGCGTGGCCAGGAATGGTCAAGCACCAAGCACTTCTGTTCAGTGGGCAGAAAACTGCAAATAATTTCTAGAAATACTTTATTAGGAGGGAAAAAATGAATACATCCAAAGTAAAATTAATTATATTCAAAAGGTGGGTTTTTTAAGTTTTGCCAATGGTTTCCTTTGAAAGTTCCAGAGTTTTCCTTAATAGAGATGCTATGAACAAGCACTGGATTTTGCCCTTTGTTGAACTTAACTGCTTTTAACTTTATCTATTAATGAGTTAGTACAGTTTGGCAAATTCAACCACTTAGGCAAGTGTTGGTCAAGATCCCTCTGACTCTTGCTAACCATAATAGTGGCTAATAATTGTTGGACACTAAAGGATTCCTGTATATGACGTCCTGTGCTCCATCTCACCAGCCAGCCACCTGCAAGGTGGGAGAAATGATCCAACAGCATCTCCGTCCTTTGAGGCAAATGCATGAGATGCTTCTAGAACTACTTTGGGAATTACTCTAGGTTACAGAGGTCGATCGGGACCTGTTTTCATTTGGGGGAGGAGAGGTCTTTTTCTGCTGGCTGCTCAGGCTTCTAGCGATTCTACAACTTGAAGATGAGGCCCCAGGGTACAGACTAGGAGCAGTTTTCATCTTGGCAGCACAAATTCCACCAAGTGCCAGGTTGGGGAGTTTGCCAAAAATTCAAGGACTCTCACCACAAGACATCAGAAACAAATTCCGTTTTATGAATGGGGCATCTCTTGGCCTCACACTGATGACAACTGAAGCCAAGCTTCACAGCCTCTCTTACTCTCAAATATGGCTAAAACCACACACAATGGCCCCTTTGTCTCCGTGCACATCAGTACTGACCCAAATCCAGCAGCCTGGCCTTTTTTGGCTATGTGGTAGATGCTGGACCTAGGTTGACACTCGGCAAGAGAGGTATAGACATATCCTCCTCCTTAAACATCACACTGGACACTGTGTGGAAAAATGAACTGTACACTTTGTGGATGGGGATGGGAAAATTGAGAGAGTCTATTCTTTACCTGACTTATGTGATTGTAACCTCCCTAGATATCATCTTTAAAATAACAGTTTTAAAAGGAAAAAAGAAAATCGCCCTCGTTTACAAAAGTCCCTGTGAGCGGGTCCAGGGGATTTAGTGAAACTCCTAAGAAGTTAGTTGTGGATCAGATGTGTGACAAAGTCCAAAGTCTCCAAATGGAGACCGCTGGTGCTTACCTGGGCATAGGTAGAAGTTATTTTTGTTTGCATTCTTCACCAAATTCACTTTTGAAAAAAAAAATCACCACATGTGGCATTTGTTTAAGAGTCATTTAGATTTATAGGCACATTCTAGTAACCACAAATGAGGGAAACCATGCAACTATGTTTCTCTGGGTCTGACTTACTTTGCATAATATAATTTTTTCCAAGTCCTTCTATTTCCTTACAAATGGTACAATGTGATTCTTTGTGATAGAAACGTAGAATTCCATTGTGTACATATGCCACGTTTTCTCGATCCAGTCATCTACTGTGGGGCATCTGGGTTGGTCCTATATCATGACTATGATCAACAGTGCTGCAGTGAACATACATCTGGTGGTTTTTCTGACATCTGGAAGTGAGAGGAGTTTGACCTGCTGGAGAAACAAGAGACAGTTTTGGAGACCGATGAAAACATTCTATGCCTTTACTATGGTTGGTTGTGATGATGTATATTTGCGCCTGTAACATCTATAAAACTGATCACATTGAGCATAAGCATAGTATTATTATATTTAAATTATACCTTGTAATCCATCTTTAAATAGATTAGGATTCTAATTTTTTTAAAGAGCCAATTAGAATTAAGCATGAATAGGGTCAAGTGCAGAGTTGGCCAATCAATTGAATGTGATTTGGAAAGCTATGTGAACTTGCTAGTTTGGTTCTTAGGTGTATGACCTGTGTACTCCTAGAACCCGTGTGAAGATTCTCTGAGATGATTTCTCTGTGTGAAAGAGCTTTGGGCATTACGTGCTACAAAGAAAACCTGAAGTAACAAACCCTAACGTTAGCCTAGTTTAAGATCCAGGCTCACTCATCTGGCATTCTGTGTGTCATCTCAAAGTCAGCTCCTTCACCCTGCCTTCTCCGTGTGGTCAATGCTGTACGCATGCAAGGCGCATCTGTCTGTGCTTGTGAGGAAACTGTCAAAGCTTGGAAGTCTAAGTGTTTACCCACTCATTCTGGTCTTTCATGCCAAGTCAGTTATCAAAGCCTGATCCATTTTCTTTTCTGTGCTAGGGTTTGAAATCAGGGCCTTGTACTTGGTAAACAGATACTCTATCACTAGAAACATACCCTTACTCCTTGTTTGCTTGAGTTGTTTTTCAAATAGGTTTTCACTGTCTTTTTGTTTATAGAGGGCACCCTGGATCACGGTCCTCCTATGAATGCTTCTCACACAGGTGCTTCCACAGGCACCCATCACCCTGTGGTATTTAGTCTGACATATGTTGAAATAGAGTCTTGTTTTCCGGGCTGGTCTCAAAGCACGATGCTTCTGATCTCCACCTCCTGAGTAGCAAGGATTCCAGGTGCCTGCCATCACACCCAGCCTCATTTCTGTATGGTATGCCAGTGCCTTCTTTTAGATCTCCATGATTGCTGGACCTGAGTATTACAGCATCCCCATACTCGTATTTAATCTTGCCTGACTTCTTCCCACCACTTTCAGCACCATTCTCCAACAACATCACGTTTTTTCTGACCACTCTTCCTGCCACTTAAACAGTCGTGGATAAATATCGTATGATAGCATTCTGGCCTAGCCACAGCTCCCTTCTCCATGGTTCTCTCCAACCCACTGCCCTACGATTCAAATGGCACATAGTAAACCATGACAATCTGTGTCGTAGTGCATCAACTCCAAGAAATGGTGTAGGGATGTGCCTATGTCTATGATGAAATCAGAACCATTTCTCATGGACCATTACAAACCTGACATCTAGCGGTGCCTAGCGAAGAGCAGTATTTTTGTAATACTTGTCGATGGATACCAACACAACAGAAAATAGGTAGCTCTTCCAGAAGGTTCCTGTGCCAGCAGGTAGGAGAGGTAGCCACTCAATTCAGCCATCCCAAGTTTGGATATGGCTACCACTCACTGCCTCAACAACATCACACACATTGTTTGAGCAATGAGTTACCATTTCACCCATGCCGGGGTCACAGAGGAAAAGGAGGAAAATCCAAACAATCCCTCACTATGGGCTTGGTCCAGGCTCCTCCCATAGAAAATATACACTGCAGTCCAGCATCAATGTGAATCTTAAGTGGAGAACATTACATTATTCATGTAACTGTAACCCCTCTGTACAGTATCTTTACAATAAAAAAAAATACATGTTCATAATATAAAAATAGTGGAGAACAGTAACTTCCTTGGAAGGCAGTTCTTCCTGGAAGGCCTTCAACTTCTGTTCTGATATAATTGTTATTCTAAGTAGCCTGCTCCTGGACCCCGGAAGAATGAATGTTAGCATAGTCTCTCATTACAAAATGTCAGTTTCATCATGTCTCTGCCCGTTGAACTCTCCACAGTGAGGTACTCTATCTGACCTCTTTTGGTATCACCAATTGCTTAAAAATCTCTATGTAAATTTTTAAAAGCTTTTGTGCTACTTTTCTTTGCTGCTTATTATAGGTTTGGAATCATGTCCTTTAAAAGTATTTGCCTGTGTGTGCTTTTATAATGAAGATAATTTAATTGGACACTCTGCCTCCACAGATCAGCAAGGGTCAAGATGACTTTTTTGAGAGAGAGAGAGAGAGAGAGAGAGAGAGAGAGAGAGAGAGAGAGAGAGAGAGAGAGAGAGAGAGAGAGAGAGAGAGAGAGAAAGTGCTATTCCAGAAAGGACAGGAAAAAAAAGCTGTCTCACTATTCTTGTTCAACCCTGAGTTATGCATACTTTATGAAGGCTGGTATTGGGTCTGTTTACAAACACAGTCTACTGATGGACAAGCTCTTCGTGTGTTCTGCTGGGCTGGATCCCTAGTCAACCACTTCTGTATAGTACCTGCCCAAAGTGACAATCACTGGACAAAGGCACGACACACACATTACAGCAATTATACTTAGTAGTTTTTCCTGAAATTCCTGGTATCCTTGTAGTTTTCCTGTTGTACTTTGTCAATACTTGGCAGTTTCTAAAGCTACACGAAAATAAATCATCTTTCCTAAAGAGGACATAATGCCAGCCAGTTAAGCTGCATACTTCTTTTCTGCGACACAAGGCAGTAGGGTTGCACAGCAAACTACCTCACTGTCCGTCTTTGATAAAGAGGTTTTCTAGAAATGGAGGTGGCACCACGCATCCACCTGAACATTGATCCCCCCCTTGGTCTCATTCCAGAGCCTGAATTTGACATCGGTGTTCAGAGCATAGCCCATTTGAAGGATATCCTAAGAGCTTTGGAAAAAAAACTGCATAACATTAAGATATAGCTAAGTGAGGCGCCGTTCTATAATCAAGGAAGTCACATAGACCCTATGCTTAGAGAAGAAACTAAAAAAACTTACAACCTCCATCGTGCTAATCAGGTTGGCTGAGCAAATCCCTTTAAATCTTGGAATCTAAATCTGATAGTCCAGTTAAATATGGTAACAAACTACTCTTCAAAATAATATTTAGAAGTGGTTGATCAATCCTTACCCAATGAGTCATGAAGGCTGTGATATTCTCTTGTGGCTAAAGGTTGAACAGTTAAAGGAACAAGTTTAGTACATTCCCAAGTGTGTGTGTGTATGTGTGTGTATGTGTGTGCATGTGTGTATGCACATACAGAGATACCCCAAACATACATTCACATGTGTATCCCGTGGGCCATCACAAGCATTGTCATTATTGCAGTACGTGAGACATTCATTCCAACTTCCATTCAGAATTCATTGCATGAGCATTGTATGTTAGCCATTATCTAGGTGAGCAGTTTTGTAAGCCCAGGGCCTTCAGTCTGAGTTTGCAAGTCCATTTCAGAAGTCCATAAGGCCAAGATGTTTCTCATCAGGACAATAAGAATGTCATGCACTAACGGTGCTGATGTTTGCCCCAATGGCAGAAAAATCAGCAGGGCAAGGGCGGTTTCCATAGCACAAATCAAGACAGGGCTAGAAAACTGTCTGGGTTATTGTGTTATTCCACCCTTGCCACAGTTAAGAATGTTTAGATGAAGCAATAAAATATTAATACTAATATGAGCTCTGTTAAATGTGTGTGTGTGCACACGCGTGTGTGCGTGTGTGTGTGTGTGTGCGCGCGCGCCAATACTGAGACTTGAACTCAAGGCCTTGCACTCTTGCTTTGCTCAGAGCTGGCGCCCTACCACTTGAGCCACACTTTCACTTTTGGCTTTTAGCTGATTAATTGGAGATAAGAGTCTCACAGATTTTTCTGCCTATACTGCCTTTGATCTATGATCCTCAGATCTCAGCCTGCTGAGTAGCTGGGGTTCTAGGTATGAGCCGCCAGCACCAGCTGCTTTGTTGAATTGGCTTGTTTTGTTTTGTTTTAGGGCCTCATCCAAACTAAGCACATACTGTACCACCGAGCCACACTCAGTCCCTGAATCTTCATCGTGGAGAACACATCTTTCTTTAATGTTCTGTGAGGACCCTGTAAAAAACGTGTACACTTCCATTTCAGACAGCACAGAGGGGAGGGGAAGAAAAAAGAAAAGAAGTGAAACACTGTGGGCTTATTTCAGGCGCCAGTTGAACCAACTCCCTTCTTCATGGAATACCATTTGCTTGACAGAACCACCCTTGAACAAGCACTGGCATTTTGTAGAAATATCTTTTCAAAAGTGAACGATGTCTGCTGTCACTACAAGGAAAACAGTTACCAGTGCTCATTGCCAACAACAAAACTGGAGCTTTCCAGCCAAAATGGAAATCTTAGAAAAATTACCTTTACTACTGTGAGCCTGACAGCTTCATAATAGTTACAGAGTTTTCTGATGTGACTGGTGTTGATATTAATGAATGTGATTTTTCATATTATGTAATAGGATGTGTCAGATTTGAAAGCTCTACGAACTTGATCGATCAATACTTTTAAAAATGAACCAGTCTACCAAATCTTCATTCAAAAATAACAACAGATATTTACATAGTATAGTATGTAATTTTCATAGATGTGGTTTTAGATTTCCTCACTGACTCTCATATTTAAGAACGTATGACTATCAAATTAAGGTGTATTTTCAAAGTAAAATGTCCACAATCATCTGAAAAAAAATATACTACTGTCTTTCCAACTGCATGTAAGTGTGTATAAGTATATGTCGGTGAGAGAGGAAAGGGGAGGAAAGGAGAGGAAAAGAACAGAGAGAAAGAGAAGCTGAATTTTCTTCATGTGTATCAATAAAAACAGCACATCTCATCATGGACCCTATTCAGTATCATACTTGACAATCTAGCTGTCTTCTGTTAAGATAGACAGTACAACTTTCAAAGATGCAAAATAATGATTCTTTTGCCAATAAATTTGTGTTTTAGGGAACATAGCTGCTTTCCAACCCAAAATATGTTATTAGAGTTAACATATAATTGACTTGTTATTTTAAAATTCTACTTTTTAACTGTTCAGTTTTAACTTTGAGTACAGTACATGTTGATATGTTTTAATATGTGATTATGGACAAACAAAACCTCCTCTGTGTTCACAATAATTAAAATGGCATAAGGAAGAATGGAGACTAGAAATTATGAGAACAAGTGTTTTAGATATAGGAGCATCAGAGACCCTTTCTCCTCCCCACCCCAGAGTAATAGAGCAGGCAAACTGAGTTTACCTGGATGTGCTGTCTTAGAATTCTGTAAGAAGCCCACAGGAAAACAGAGGACTTCCAGCCTACTTATGTGGCTTCTTAAGGAAAATATATCACTAGATCAGAGCCTTAAAGTATACTGGAATCCTGACATCCAGGTGACACGTTCAGCCAATGAGGAGAGCTGAGCTTTCTGATTCAGAGTCACAGGCACAGAAGAAGGCGCCATGCCCTGAGAACCACAACTTTAGGTCGCATGGATGAACCACAGGTGCTGAAGACAGGGGAGAAGGAGCTGAGTGGAATGTATGCGTGATCCTGGCAGTGGGAAGGGCCACGGTGATGCTTCCCTGGTAGGAAAATAGATTCCATTGCCAGTAGTAGCTCTGACTGTTCTGTATACATGCGTACTAAGATCCCACGCGGTAACCCACGCTTAACCGAAGAACTCCGAAGAACTCAGTGATTGTTTCTGTCCCAAGTTTTAATGTGCTATTAGTATAGTGATAAATCTACCTGCACCTCTGAATGTGTGCAAAGGCAGGAGTATAGTGTATGAGGGAGGAGAGAGACAGAGACACAGACACAGAAGAGGGGAGTGAGGGGAGGGAGGATGGACGATGCATGGGGATGCACATGGAAACTGTGCGTGTTCTCTAGTCCAAATCTTCCCTTTCTACATAGCTGGCAGCCCTTGGACAATTTAAAGCATATTAATTTTGGTTTAGTTTCAAATGCATCTTCTGCCAACCATTTTCTGATCTGTAAATAGCTATTTGCATTGTTGCTTCAAAACACCTACAAATCTTACTGATGGCCAAGATGGTTGGTGGAGAAATGACAGCGTGAAACTGAAGCTTTAACCCGTAATCAGACACACGTGCTTGTGGTTGACATGTTAAAATGTGTTATGGCTGCTTTACTAGGGTGGTGGCTTCAGATTGTAGAGTACTTTTAAGATCTAACGCAATTACTTAGCAACCGTGAAGTTTTCCTTCAAACCTAAGGTCTGAGCGAAGAAAATGCTCAGGGGCCTCACTCTTCTGTTGTGCACACTTGGTCTGCCTCCTACCCAAACTAACAAGTTCATTGGCTTATTTGAAGCTTTTAAAATACATAACATACAACTACTCATTTTATTTGTTTAATTGGACTTACTGTATCCAGACAAAGAATCAAATGTCATTCACTAGTGCCTCCATTCTTATAAGGGACATTTCCCTTCCCGATGTCTCCAGTATCTGAAGGCTATTTTTTTGGATAAAGATTCAATTCAATTAAATATAAAGTATGTTCTAGCTATGCTCCCCCACCCCTACCCCTGAAGGCATTGAACTCAAGACCTCAAGCACCTTGGTGTGATGCTTCACACTTGGAATTCCAACTACTTGGAAAGAAGGTCCTACAGAAGGGAACCTTACTGCATTGTTGGTGGGAGTGTAAACTTGTTCATCCATTTTGGAAAGTAGTATGTAGGTTCCTCAAAAGACTCCACATAGAGCTCCCCTATGACCCAGCAATCCCACTTTTGGGCATTTACCCAAATGATCACAAACAAGACCACACTAAAGCTACCAGCACAACTATGTTTATTGCAGCATTGTTTACCATAGCTAAGATATGGAACCAACCCAGATGCTCCTCCGTAGATGAATGGATCAAGAAAATGTGGTATATATACACAATGGAATTTTATGCCTCCATCAGAAAGAATGACATTGTCCCATTTGTTAGGAAATGGAAAGGCTTGGAAAAAATTATATTAAGTGAAGTAAGCCAGGCCCAAAGAAACATAGGTCCCATGGTTTCCCTTATTTGCAATAGCTAGTATATGTCTGAGTCAAGCAGAAAAGGTCAGATAAGTTGATGGTAGGGAAATGAACCCTAAGATATGTATTCAAATGTTTTTTGCTTTCATGCGATTGTTTCTAACTTATTTATAAGATGATTCCTTTGTTGCTTTGTATGTCCCGCCCCCATGGTATAAGCCCTGCTTTCACTGTATTTGATGTTGGTATAATTTGTGGAGGAGAAGGGAAAAAACAAATCATTTAAATAGGGATACAGGTGGACCCATTGCAAAAATGAGATGTACAAGTCATTATGCCAAAAACGAACTTTACAGCTTTGGGGGGGTGGGGGGTGGGAGGAGTGGGGGGGAGGGGAGGATGGGAAGGGATGGGAAGGGAAAACAAAGGAGGAGGCTACAATGCTTGATAAGAAATGTACTCATTATCTTGCCCATGTAATTCTACAGTATTTTCACAATAAATAAAATAAAAAGCAAAAAATAAAAAACAAAAGAACTAAAGCCAGGGGGATAAAAGTAGCCTTGTCACTTATACCTAGTATGTTATTTAATGTTATCTTACAAGATTTAAAAAAAAACAAAGTATAAATATCAAAAAAAGAAGGTCCTAGCTTGAGGCTGGTTCAAGGCTAAGATGAGACTCTACTTGAAAAATAAACTGAAGCAAAAAGAGCTGGGGAAAATGGCTCAAGTGGTAAAGCACCTGCCTTGCAAGTACAATGCAGGAGAAGAGGAGAGGGGAGGGAAGGGGAGAGAAGGGGACCAGAGGAGAGGGAAGAGGAGAGAAGGGGAGGAGAGGAGAGGAGAAGGGGAGAGGAGAAGGGAGGAGAGGGGAGGAAAGTGAGGGGAAAGGAGGGGGCCAGAGGAGAGGAGAGGGAAGAAGAGGAGAGGAGAGGAGAGGAGAGGAGAGGGGAAGAGAGAGGAAAGGAGAAGAGGGGAGAGGGGAGAGGAGAAGGGAGGGGAGAAGAGAGAAAGGAAGGGAGAGGAGAGGGGAGAAGAGAGGGGAGAAGGGAGAGGAAGGTACCAAAGGAAAAGAGAGGAGAGGGGAAGAGAAATTTGGGGACATTATCCTTTGATCTTATGCAGAGGGAGAGGCCCAGCACCTTATTTTTGACCTTGTGTCTTGGTCATTTAATTAAGCTGGCCACGTTCTTCTTTTTCCCTGAACTCTCCAACTGTTTGAGTTCTAAGCCTTCCCATGGCCTCTGGTTTCAAACCTATCACCCACTCTTCTACCAGGCTGGAGCTGAAATAGAGATGGGCCCTCCTTTGCCTTGACTACTATGCTGGAAAGCTCCTCCAGGCATGCCCAATGGGAAGCCACTCCTAGGAGGAGAAAACCACAAAGGAGGTGCAGATGGAACATCCCAAGATTTCCCATCCATCGTTAAGTCTTAGGAACACAAGGAGAGGATTGAGTCATGCCATTCCCAGCAAACTGCGAGCTGGTGGGTATTTATGGGACATGGCTGACATAATAAGCACCCAAGGAATATCTCATGGTGATCATCATTGCTCAGTCATTGTCAACATAAGTTGTAAGTTAGAAGCTATTAATAAATGTTTATTTGGCAGACAGGTGCTGGTGACTCATGTCTGTAATCCTAGCAACTCAGGAGGTTGAGATCTGAGGATCAATGTTCAAAGCCAGCTAGGGCAGGAAAGTTCATAAGACTCTTATCTCCAGTAAGCCACCAGAATACTAGAAGTGGTGCTGTGGCTTAGGGACAGTGCCCAGGCCCTGAGTTCAGATCCCACAGTCAGCAAAAGTAAGTGTTTATCTTGGTATCAGGTATTCTATATGTGTGTAAAGATATTACCGTTTTATTACAAAGTATGTTGAAATAAATTTGAAGGAGGAAATTGAAGGAAACTCAAATAGTAGTTAGTATATGACTTTATTATGTTTCCTACTATAGAGGAAGGAAAATGAAAGCATAGCTTATGGAAATTTCCATTATTGGCCAGACATTGCTAAATAGCTCCCTTAAAAAGTATTTCATTCATTTCAATTAGATAGAAGGAATATTCTAGTTGTGCTCCCCCCTCCCCATGAAGGCACTGAACTTAGGACCTCAAGCTTGCTAGACAGGCATTCTGCCACTCGAGCCATACCTCTATCCCTTTGTGCACTGGTTATTTTTAAGGTAGGATCTCTTTTTATGCCTGGATCAGTTTAGGCTGTGATCTTCCTACTTGTACTTCCTCCGGTAGCTAGAGATTACAGATGCACCTCCACCTATGCCCAGCCACTGGTCAAGCTGGAAGCTCTCAAACTTCTCTTTGGCCCAGGCTAACCTCCAGCCTCAATCCTCTGCCTCCCAAGCAGCTTGAATACAGGGCCCAGCCAGCATTCCTAGCTTCTGTGTCTTCATATAATATATCATGCTTGATGCTAGAGGTTATAGATCCAAATTTGATTTTTATATAAGCATTTTTCAAATGACAGATATTTTGCCCTGCAGATTTTGCACACATTTGCACAGTGTAGGAGATGCTAGTCAAATGTCAGTTATTTTTATCTATGATGCTACTATTGCATCCATCCTGGAAGAATCAAGCACTCGTATTTTTAGACACGTTTTCATCTTCTGTGGAGAAATATCTATTCTTCCACCTTCCCTTTGTAAACTGTATACCTCCATCAGCCTAGTAAAGGAGGAGTTGGTAAACATAGGATATCATTGCATTTTTAACCCTCCAATAAAATCTCAACTCTGAGCAGATATAATTCTTCACTGTCAAAACCAGTAACAGAGGGCTTGGAATGTGGGCTAGTGGTAGAATGCTTGCATGAGACCCTGGGTTTGATTCTTCAGTAACACAGAAACAACCATCAACAGCAACAACAACAAAAAACACTAACACAAAAGATGATGAGAAATTTACACATGATAAATAAGATCTTCAACGATTTGAAGTAAAAGTGAATTTACCAATTAAAACAAACCTAACACAAAAACTAAATATACTGTGTGGGGCTCTACTTATTGTGTTGTGATGTAAGATATTAATAGATCGTAATTTGAACAGAATCATAAAAATACATTTATAATGTAATTGAATAAACCTTATTGGCAAGCATTAAAGAATTTCTTTATTGTTAATATGATGGCTATAATTTTTTTTAATTTTCTGTTGTTATTATAAAGGTGATATACAGAGAGGTTACAGTTTCAGAAGTCAGGTAAAGTTTGAACCCTTTCCCTTGCTTTCCTCCAGTTTCCCTCCTATTCCTCCCCACAAGATATAAAGTTCATTTTCAATATAGTGTCTAGAGAGTACCACTGCTGCATTTGTTCACCCTTTGTCCCTCCATTTGTGCTCCCTTCCCCTCCCAAAGACGGATAAAGAAACAAACAAAAAACAAAAACAGCAACAAAGAAAAAAAACTTTGATTTTTTTTTCCATTTACTGGAGTTCATTTTGATAAATATTATTTTATATGATCAGAGGCACATTTGCTTTACAATTGTGGCAACCTTAGAATAGGAGAAGCATCGCCATACTTCTCATGATTTGACTGGTGGTGGACAATGTAGGCAGGATAGAGGTTTAGACACAGAACCAAGAGCTTCTATAAAATCTGTCATGCGTTTCTCATCCCTAACCTCACCCAAGGGGTGGGCAAGGCTGAAGTGTAACTCCAAACAGAAATCAGATGACTTCCATCACTGCTTTCTAGAAGGTGCTGATTCTTCGTCTGTGTAAACAGAATATTCAGTGCTCACTGCCTGTGTCCGTTTCCTGTACTGGGAAATGATCCAGCTCAGAACTCACCCCTGCCACTCAGTCTGCAGGTGGTTTGTATAGCCAGCAAGTTTTAGAACAGAGACACTTTTTCCCCTGATTTTATCATTCTTTTTAAAAATGAGAAGCCAATTTTTAAATCAAGGAATTGTTTTTTAATGGTTTTGTCAAAACAGATTGTCTTCAAATTTTTCTTTAATTTCTTTAATTAAATAACAATGATCAATTAAGATGACAAAAATAGAGCAGTACAAAAAAAAAATAGAGCAGTACATCTAGGATACTCTGACCAGACAAGCAGAAAAGGTCAAAAGCTATGTAGATATGACCATATAAGATGATGCTAAGCGAAATGAACCCCAAGATCGGGACACAGAGGTTTTTTTTTTTTAACTTTGTTGATGTTTTTAATGTACTATATGATTTTTTTGTTTCTTTTGTATGTTCTTCCCCACGGTATAACCCCTGTTTTCACTGTATTTGATGTCAGTGCCCTGCATCTTGTATATACATTTTTCTAATTTGGGGAGGGGAAGGGAAATAACAAAATGCTGAAATAAGATACAGGTTGATGCACTGTAACAAGACACTATGTAGAAAATGAACTTTACAACTTGAGAGGGGAGGGAGGAGTTGGGGAGGTGGGAAGGGAAGGGAAAAACAAAGGAGGGGTAACAATGTTCAATTGGAAATGGACTCATTACCTTACTCATGGGACTGTAACCCCTCTGTACAGTATCTTTACAATAAAAATATTAAAAATAAAGCAGTATTTTAGTTCTAGGTATGTAAGTACTTGCCTCATTGCTATTTCTGACCATAGGACATAGGTGTTTAGATCATTGGCTCTTTTCTGCTATTGTCCTTAAGAATAAGCCACCTAGAAATAAAAGACTGCTCCCTGCTCAGAAGAAGGTTGAAAATTAACATAATTATACAATTTACTGTAACACACACACACAATATAAAAGCAGCTGTGCTGAAATAATTTACAAGTTGAGGCCATGTAGGAGGGCTTCCTTTCCTTAATGATATAATGTCCTGTCTTCCTTAATAAAGAATAGTAGACCGTGATTAATGACAACTTGATTTCTAACCTCTTTTCTCCCTTTCCCTCTCCCTCTTCCCCTCTCCCCATCTCCCTCTCTAAGATCTGTACCTAGAAGACAAGGAAAATTAAACCAATATCAGTTCCATTGAACTTTACTTTGGTGATATTTGGGATTGATTTAAGTTTGCGCACAGGTCCTCCACCATTTGAGCCAGGCTTTGATCCCAGGTCCTCTCTACCATTTGAGCCAGGCTTTGATTCCCCCTTCTTGAGCTTCTGCACAGTTACTGGGGATGGTGCTGGGTGACAGGTGAGCACACTACACCTGTGCCCAGCCACTGTGCTTCCCAGGGAACTGGGATAGCAGGCATGCACCAGCCAGCACACCCAGCCATTTTTCAGGATGTTCTTCCAGGCTTCCTTTTTGTCTGGACTGGCCTACACGGGATTCCCCATGGCACCTCCCCAGTAGCACAATTAAAAGCCTAGGCCACCACACCCAGCTTGCACACTTTTCTAAATAGCTGGAACCCACAGACTGCACCGTCCCCTGCTCCCTGGATGCTGTAGGGCCTCTAAGTGCTCAGGGATGGGTAGTCCCAGGAGTCCTGCTGGGAGGGTGTTCCTCATGACCTCAGCCAGGTGCACCCAGGAGGAGCTGTCAGAACAGAAAGGAAACAAACATCCCCAAAGCCCACAAGCTAGACTGACAGGATCCAGGCGTGAACCCTGCCCTCTGCACTGAATGCAGTTCTTTGAGGATGAGTAAGTTATTCCTGGCTGAACAAGGTGTCATTTAAAAGATGGCCAATGAGATGGGTGCTAGGGGCTCATTCTGTAATCCCAGCTACTGTAGGATTGAGGTTTGAAGCCCACCCAGGAAGGAAAATCTGGGAGACCCTTATTTCCAATTATCCAACAAAAAGCCAGAAGTGGAGTTGTGGTTCAAGTGGTAAAGTGCAAACCTTGAGCAAAAAAAGATACACAAGAGATTGAGGCCTGGAGTTTATATTCCAGTACCAGCACAAAAAATTTTTTTTCAAAAACCATAGAGTATAATATAAATAATACAAGGTCACTACTGATCACATAATAATAAAATACTAATAGGAGAGCTTGATCCAGCCTCATTTTATCTATCTCTACTTTAAGACTTTCCTGTAGCAAGTAGCACCAGCATTGTTGATCTTATCCTTTGTGCATTCTTGCCGTTTGCTGTAGGAATGAAGGATTTATTTTAGGACCTAAGTTCAGCTGTTGAAACTAGTGGATGTTAGGTTAGAATAGAACGCTATAGATTTTACACTCCAAGTTTGAAACTCCTTCTCAGGTTTATGGTGGTTTTTGGTTTAGGTTTTTTTTTTTTGGTTGGTTGGTTGGTTTTGTTTTTGTCTTTTTATTGTGGTTTGGGTTTGGGTTTTGGTTTTGAACATTTTTCCAAGCTCCATTGCTGACCGTGGGATGTTAGCACCCTGAAGGGGATTAGTGCCAATAAAATTCCCATTGCTAGCATTGCATTAGCCATATTGTACTGTGAATGTTTCATTTTCCTAAACATAATAGAGTAGAATGCAGTAACTTAAAAAAAACTTGCCAATAAAAATAGTTGCCACTGGAATCCAGTTAAAACATTCCAATGCAGAATCATAGAAATCGGTTCTCGGCTCTTAATTTAGTTTTGTTGAAGTTCATCACTGATGAAAATGTGTGAATATGCTCGTGTAGCACATTTATATTTGTATAGAACTACTGCTCTTGCTGGAGTGTTTTTTAAATAGTTTATTATTAAGAGAACATTTTAGCAATTTTTTTGCCAGTCCCGGGGCTTGAACTCAAGACCTGGGCACTATCCCTGAGCCTCTTTTTGTCCAAGGCTAGCCCTCTACCACTTGAGCCACAACACCACTTCTGTCTTTTTCTGAGTAGTTAATTAGAAGTAAGAGACTCACAGACTTTTCTGCCTGGGCTGGCTTCAAATCATGATCCTCACATAAAGATGTTTTTCTTCTGTTTCCCAAAAGAACACACTGACTCCTCACTGTGTAAGCATATATTTAACTTAATACCTCCATTGGCCATACACAGATTGCTTTCTAGCCATCCAGGGCCTATTCATTACCATAATTTCTCATCCACATTTTAAGACAGTGACAGAATAATATTTACAACTTGATTACTGCCTTTTGTCATCACGAGGCACGGGAGTGAGGAAGACCACTTTGCAATGAGAGACAATGTGAACAAATAATGAAACTTAAACCTAACCAGTGCATTTAAGATCCAAGTGTGATCGTGTTACTCTTGGATGGTGCTAGAAATCATTGAAAGGAGACACACCCACATGTACAAACAGGCACATACACATACAGCTCTGAACTCACACTTAACCATCACTACAATGCTGGAATATTGCTAACGTAACTTGCCAAAGTCTCAAGCATATAGTTGAGAATGAAATACTACCAGGTGGCTTTATTCTTGCTTCCTTTTTCCTTTTTTGTGGGGGGGTGGTAATTGGTGGGGGGCAGGCTGGTATCCTCTGTTCTTCCTCCTCTGGTCTAACTGTCCTCTTTTGTACCTCATATCAGTAAGGCTCTCCTGCTTGGAGCTGGCTGTGAGGTTTCCCTAGCTCCTAGCAGTAACTTCTCAGAACAGATCTGTGTGCAACTTGATGGTGCTCTCTGGTGTTTCTGTTTGCTTAAAATAAAAGTTCACCCAGAGAATTCCTCCTGTACACTTCTGATTAGGACACAGGCCTAATGGATTTCAAAGACAAGAGATCTTTGAGATGACACCCCACAGAGTCAACAGAGAAAGAGCACCATTCAAAGCAGTTGACAGCAAATTAAGCTATCTACCTGTTTGTTTGGGGTTTTGTTTGGCCAGTCATGGGACTTGAACTCTGGGCCTGGGCACTGTCCCTAAGCTTTTGTTCAAGGCTAGTATACTACCACTTTTAAACCATGGTACCTCCTCCAGTTTTCTGGTGGTTAACTGGAGATAAGCGTCTCCCAGACTTTCCTGCCTGGGCTGGCTTTGAACCATGATCCTCAGATCTCAACCACTTGAGTAGCTAGGATTACAGGTGTGAGCCACGGGCACCTAGCTTTACCTGTTTTTCTTTATCAAAACCAACTTGGGTATTACAAATGATGGTAATGATGTGAACAATAACCAAAAAAAAATAAACCAAATCATTTCTCATGGATCCATCTTCTTTCATTTGTCTATTTCCATATTAGGAAGAATTGGAACCACTTGTAAAAAATGAACATGGGAGCTGGAGTCCCAAGCTTGGTTTGGTGGCAGATTGACAGGCAAGCACCAGTATGGTTTAGACATTCCTGTAATTGTAGCTGGTAGCTGCATTTTGATAATGAGCTTTCAATCCTGTCTCTCAGCAGCCTCATCCTTGCTAGTCCCATTTCCTGTGTTTGCACTCTGTCTGCTGTCATCGGGGTCCCAGGGTGGGCCTGTTTATAGACACTGTGGAGGGGACACACACTGGGGTACTCAGTAGATTCCTGTCTTGTGGTCAGCGCTAGACTTAATGGTGTGGTTAGTAGGTGATTACCACACTACCAGGAGGCCTAGAGTCTGGAGCTCAAACATAAATGGGGTATTAGGATACAGGAATCAGAACTGCATTGCGATGCTAAGATGGTTTGGTGGAAAGAATTGGAGGCCCACTCAGGAAAGCCTCACAACTCTATTTTCCTGGTCTTTGTGCCGTAGGAACAAAAATTGTAAAAATCACCAGTTAGACACTTTAGCCAAAGGCTCATTTGGACGTAGAAGACTCTGTTGCTGCCAGAGCAGCTCATGTAAATTGTTCTTCTGAGGTGGCTCAGAAGTATTTATAGCCAACCCCTCCCTTTAGACTTTCCCTACCTGTTTCCAGAGATTTCGGTCTTGGGATTCATGTTCACTGCAGGAATAGCTTTGCTGTACTAAACAGATTTTTATCTTGAGACTTGATGAGTGGAGAAGAGCCAAGAACCTATTTGTGGCAAATAGATGTCCAGTTGGCCTTTACAATATTATGCATTTGACAGGATTACAGCAGAGCCAGCATGGCTGGCATTGGAAAAATGCAATGCCCGCTTCTGTTTGAAAGCTCCCTGTCATTTCGAAAACACTCGAAAACAGTCATGCACCGGGCCTTGCACGCCTAGAGACTATTAATAGGAGTTCAGGAATTGTGTGCTTGCATTGCCCATTTTATACCAGGGGAAAAAGAAGCCAAAAGCTTTTCTCTTTCAAAACAGTACCAACCAAAGCCAACCCAAGAATTCTCTTACAATAGCAAGCCATTGCTGATAAGTTTTAAGTCAGACAAGCTAGATCACACAGACTTTCAAGCATAACAGAGAGAGAGAGAGAGAGAGAGAGATTTTCTGGTTTTAAAGACTGCTGGGAAAATAGAACATATCCCAATCATTTTAAGGAAAATAATTAGGAAAAAATGTATATATATATATATATATATATATATATATATATATATATGCATGTATGTATGTATGTATCTACTTCCTTTTGCTGTGTAATGTTTTCTAAAGGGGCTGATTTTTTTTTCCACATTCTCACACTGTGCCGTCTGGTGGGTGTTTTGACTGATGAGGGCCAGTTGCTTGGTGTATTGACCTGGTACTTAGGCAATGACCAAAAGGCGCTTTGTTGTCCAGGAGGAGTGTCCTTTCTGTCTGGGCATTCATGGTTTAAATGTGTTGGTCTAAGAGTCAGAGGGTAATGGAGACTATATTGCCAGCATGGGCATGATGGGACATATGTAATCAAGATGAGGGACTCTGGAATGGCACCCCATGTCTCCTGCGAGAACACTTTCTGGCACACAACCTCCCACTTCCTGTCCGGGCTGGGACAATGCCCTGGAATAGAATGTTCTTGAGTCCAAGAATTTTAGAGGTTAAAACCTGAAAGTTAAGAAAACGATTGTCTTTTCAACACAACAACTGGAAGTCATTTCAAAATAGTACTATGGAAATGCTTTGCTTAGGGCTTAGGAGGGGAAAATATTGCTTGTTTTTCCTTCCCATTGTTTACCAATTTCCAAAGCTGGAAGTTGGGAATTTGACAAGGTGTTCTAGCTTGCTCCACAGTCACCACTGGCCACCAAGGAAATTGGCAATGGAGGTGTTTTTATAAATATGGGAAAGGTAAAGGTGAAAGTTAAATTTAGTTAAATAAATCATTACTGTTTTTAAAATATTGCCCTAGCTAACTGTTATCATCCCCTGATTTTCTCTTTTCCCAAGGTATTCAAATCTTTTTCTTCTCAGCTCTTTCAAGAAATCTCTTCTTTACCATAGCTCATGGCCAACATCTCCACAATGAGATAGGTTGACAAGAAGAAATATGTACCTCTAAGTTTTAGATAACTTGGTACGCTTCAGAAATGAAGACCCAAGAAACAAGCTTGATGCTCATATGTTTGGGTTTGATGCAGTCAGTCATGGAGAAGTGTGACCAGAGAACAAGGCATCTGACCTAATGTGGCAAACTGTGCAGAACTTAGCAGGACCTGTCTGTTCCGTTCCTTCTCTGTGTCCTCTGTCTTAGGAGGAGGCCCCTTTCTGCCATGCCTCCTTTGTGGTGGTCTTGTGGTCTACTTCAGGGGAAAGTTAGAAAACTTGTTTCAGGTTTTCTGGCCTGTTTTCTGGAGAAGGTGGAAGATCAGAGAGTGGCTATCACACTTCTGCTGTTTGCTTACATCTTCTGTTACCACAGGCAGAAACTGTGGTGGACTAGAAGAGTCTCAAAGGACTATGTATTAGAAAAGGAACCAATTTGCATTGTTGTTTGTCATCCTACTCTCTACAAGTCCAACAACCATTCTTCCCAAGGCAAAGCCAGCCCCATCTACCATGCTAGCCTCCGGCAGCTTCTACACATCTCTTGTTCCTTTCGTCTTCCTCCACCGTGCCTAACTGACATCCATCCATTTGATTCATAAAAGCAAGGCAAGCAAGACAAAGAGCAATCTTGTGTTACAAAACCAAAAGATAGAAAGAGCTCAGATGTTATGTAATATTTTTGAGGGCTGGGTGGGGTTGGGAGAAATGGGGAGGGGGAGAATGGTGAGAGGGGTGACATTCATCAAGATACTCATAAATTGGTATATTGAATTGAAACCTCTTTGTACAACTTCGGAAGGATAAGTATAAACATAGAGCCGGGGAGGAGAGAAAAAGAAAGAAGGGAGGGAAGGAGGAAGGAAGAAGGAAGGAAGGAAGAAAGGAAGGAAGGAAGGAAGGAAGGAAGGAGGGAAGGAGGGAGGGAGGGAGGAAAGGAAGGAAGGAGAGAAGGGAGGGATGAAGGGAGGGAGGGAGGAAGAAAGGGAGGGAGGGAGGGGAGGAGAAAGAAAAGCAAGTTTGAAAGACATCTAGACTGGTAGGTCTTCAGTCCACAGTGTTCTAAGCCATCAGAGAAGGAAGAGAACAATGAAGGCACTTTTGGAGAGGTGTCCAGGAAGAGATGAGCTGTCTGAGCTGGATTCTGCAGACATTTGCATGAGATCAAGAAGCAGGAACTGGGGCTGGGAAGATGGCTCAGTGGTAGAGCACTTGCCTTGCATGCCTGAGGCCCTGGGTTCGATTCCTCAGCACCACATTAGCAAAAAGATAAAAGCCGGAGTGGAACTGTGGCTCAAGTGGTAGAGTGCTAGCCTTGAGCTGAGGAGCAGCGCCCAGACCCAGAGTTCAGGCCCCACGACCAGACAAAAAAAAAAAAGCAGGAACTGGGGAAGAAGATGGAAAAGGCATGAAAAAATTATGGGAGGGAAGCGGTGAGATCAGAGAAGCAGACTGGCTAGCCAAGCTTCTAAAGTCTTCGTGGGGCTTACGGAGTTTAGCACTGTCCTGCACCCACATGGGACCCATTGGAATCTGTAAGTGGTCATGTGGCATAATACCTGCCAACAAGGCTGAAAATCCTGATCAGAAGGGTGTAAGTCAGTTGCTGTGGAAGAGTTGCATGCCTTTCCTCAGGCAAAATAGAAATATTTCCAGGAGGACCAGCAGAAGTCTGGGTTCATAGCTACCTTTCCTAATCATCCTTGTTAATGCATATGCTATTGCTGACGTCTTGCTCTTGATTGTTTCTCTTTAATGTGGCAGTTTTCTCTTTAAAGTTAGAAACTACTTCAAACTTTGAGTGTGCTGTGAATATTCACAGCTGCTGTCCACAGAGCAAGGGCCCTGGCATGGCACTTGTCACTGGTTATTGTTTTGCTTTATTCCTAAAGGAGAGGACCCAGTTAGCTTATTTCAATCCCTTTTGATTAGAGGGAGGAAGGAGAGCAATAGCATTGAGTCAGAAGGCTCTCAAATTTTCTGTCCCTGGGTGGCACTGCCCGCACCATACCGACCAAGTGTACTTTGTGCCACATGGTTTGCTTCACATTTTAAATGCACGTTCTTAATAACTTGGTTTCAGGCAACTTTGTAAATAGATTCATGCTTTTAGTCTATTAGAAACATTGATGTTTAAAATCGTTTAACTAGGGATACAGGTGGACACATTGCAACAATGAGATGTACAAGTCGTTATGTCAAAAAACGAACTTTACAACTTTGGTGAGGGAGGGAGGGGGGAGGGTTGGGTGGGGAGAGGAGGATTGGGTGGGGGGGGGGAGGATGGGGAGGGATGGGAAGGGGAAACAAAGGAGGCTACAATGCTTGGTAATAAATGTAATCATGGCTGGGAAGGTGGCTCAGTGGTAGAGCGCTTGCCTTGCATGCATGAGGCCCTGGGTTCGATTCCTCAGCACCAAATAAGCAAAAAGAAAAAAGCTGGAAGTGGCGTTGTGGCTCAAGTGGTAGAGTGCTAGCCTTGAGCTGAAGAGCTGAGGGACAGTACCCAGGCCCAGAGTTCAGGCCCCATGACCGGACCCAAAAAAAAAAAAAAAAAAAGAAATGTAATCATGATCTTGCCCATGTCATTGTAACCCCTCTGTACAGTATTTTCACAATGAAAAGAAAGAAAGAAAAATGAACTTTACAACTTTGGTGGGGAGAGAGGATCGGTGGGGGGAGTATAGGAAGGGATGGGAAGGGGAAACAAAGAGGAGGCAACAACGCTTGATAAGAAATGTACTCGTTATCTTGCCCAAATAATTGTGACTCCTCTGTATGGTATTCTCACAATAAAAAAAAAAAAGAACAGTAGGAAAATAGTAATGAGGAGAGAAGATTGTGTCATTTGAGTAAGACACTTGTGAATTTTACTGTTTTGTAAAACTGTACTGGATTATTGACTCTTGGGTTATTTTACATCACCACCAAAGAAGCAGGGGCATGAATATTTAACTATTATCCATAATAATTGAATAGGTATTGGTATCAATTGCCATTCACCATTAATTCTCATTTTTAAGTAAGTTTTTTTATTGTGAAACTACTGTACAGAGGGGTTACAATTACATGAGCAAGGTAATGAGTACATTTCTTATCAAGCATTGTTGCCTCCTCCTTTGTTTTTCCCCTACCATCCCTTCCCTCCAATCTCCACAACTACACTCTCCACCTTCCCCCCCCCCTGCAAATTGTAAAGTTCATTTTTGGACATAGCATCTTGTACATCTCATTGTTGCAATGGGTCAACCTGTATCCCTATTTAAACTATTTGTTTTTTTCCCTTCTGCTCCCCAAATTATACCAACATCAAATAGAGTGAAAACAGTTCAAGTGTTACATTTCTCTTTTTTTAATTTAATTTTGGCTTTCCAAAGTTTAATTCCCTCTTAAGGATAGAGTTTCACTAGTGCTTCTTTTTCTATTCTCCATGTTCACTTTCCTATTTTGCCCTTGTCCATAATGAAGTTTTGCTCATCATTGTTCTAGGAAAGGATAAGCACTAATGGTCTGTGTGTGACTCTCTTATTCCATAGATTTTTTTTTCTTAAATGTCTGGACAGATGAATAGCAAAGTCTATGCAGATATCAATTTCCAGGTTAGAAAAGTTCCAGCTATAAAGTTATTAACTAGAATCAATTTGCATATATCTTCTTTCATTGTTGCTTCAATGTTGAGGAGGAAAGAATGGCCAGAGAATATGTAATTATTCCAAAATGGATTAATTTAATTCATTTGATAAATATAATTAGCCTTTAAATACCAACTTCATTTAACAAGGACTAATTTGCTTATGCAAATTCAGGGAAGCCTTCTATTTTATGTTAGCCCTTCTCTGTGTTTATGCAGAGTTGAGAAAACTTGACCTTAACATTGAGCAAATAGCTCTATTGAGGGAAGATTATTTCTATGGGGCTTCAGTGTTCTAGTGGTTCTGGGAAGGATTTTAATTGTGAAAACAGGTGCCAAAGTGAACATTGATACACACAGAAACGGACACCAGAGCTGGACAACAAAAGCCAGAGGCTAAGCAGTGGAGTTGCATAAAGAGAACATTTCTTTTCAAACAATGTCACCCATTCCCTTGCTCTCTCCCAGTTTCTCCTGCCCATCCCCACCCAGAAGTTTTATAGTTTATTTTCAACATAGTGTCTAGTATCACTGCTACATTTGTGGACCCTTTATTCCACATTTCCTGTGCCTCCTTTACCCTTCCAAAGACAGATAAACAAACAAGACAAAAGGAAAATAAAAAGCACCAGCAAAGGAAAAAAAACGTTGATTGTTTCCATTTCCTGGAGTTCATTTCAATAAATATTATTTTATATGATCAGATGCACATAGGCATTGTACCTTTGTGATGGTCTCCTAATATCCTCCTTTGGTCTCACTGTGTGTGAATGCCTAGAGACATGTATAATTTAACATATTGTGATGTACTGTTTTTACCATCCAATGTTTTTACTTGTAGATTTTTAGGCACATTCTAGCTACCACAAATGAGGGAAACGATGCAACCAATGTATCTCTGGGTCTGGCCTTTGCTACTGTATGTGTGTATATGTACATATATATATAGAGAGAGAGAGAGAGAGATAGATAGATAAATAGATAGATAGATAGATAGATAGATAGATAGATAGATAGATAGATAGATAGATAGATAGACAGACAGACAGACAGACAGACAGACAGACAGACCAACCGACCATGTTTTCTTGATCCATTCATCCACTGATTGGCATCCAGGCTGATTCCATATCTTAGCTATGGTAAACAATGCTGCAGTGAACATGGTTGTGCTAGTAGCTTTTGTATGGCCTAGTTTGTGTTTTGTTGCCATAAATACCCAGTAGTGGAATTGCTGCGTCATAAGGTAGCTCTATGTTTAGTCTTCTGAGGAAGTGCCACATTTCTGCAATAAGTTTTTGATGGTAGCTTTGCAAATCAGTGTTAGCATTTGAGCATCAAGGAGCTGGAAGACTGTTACTACAAAGGTAGTATTTGTTTAAAGAAGTTTCTACAATAAACAAATTAAAACATAAGAACAACCTGACTTCATCCTATCAAGTGGTATCTTTAGGATATTGAAGAAGTAACTTAACCAAATATTTAGAATATAACTGAGTCATATGGAACTTGGTGAATGCTAAGAATAATACTGTAGCTGGTAGTTCCTGGAGGCTCTCTGGTACTGTGTAAGAATTAGTCATTCTGGCCTGGTTAGGGGGTACACTCCTGTAATCCCAACTACTTTGGAGGCAAAAGAATACTGACAAGCAAAAGGGAAGGCTTTGTGGCCAGGCATGGAAGTGGTACCAGTCAGATCTACTCAGATCGCAAGAGAACCTTGAGCTCTAGGCCACCTGAACAAGACCCCAACTCAAAAACCAAAATACAAACAGAACTGCAGGCATGACTTAAGTGGTAAAACACTTGCCTAGCTTGGGCCAAGTCCTGGGTTCAATTTCCAATTCCACAAAAATGAATAAAATAAAGATGAATGAATCTGTAGACTACATTCTTTATTAATTGTGTTATTATACTGGCGTTTCTCTTAGATCCTCTCCCCTGGGACACTTCTTCTTGCCACTCTTTTCTGAACACTCTTCCTTCCATTCTGACCTGTGCCTGCCTTCATCTTTGTGCTTGTAACTAGCACCAGAACTCACAATATGGTTGAGGGGCTGAGTGGCAGGAGAGAGATAGAAAAGCACTTGGTGGTGAGGGGTGGGGAGGGAGATACATGCAAGGCTGTGTTTTTAAGAACTGTGAAGAACAAACACTCTCAGAAGTCTTCAGTGGCATCTGCTGTTGGAATCGATGGCACAATTGTACTTATTTTAGAAGTGTCTTTCTTTAACAACCTGAGTTGCCTCCATCGCTCAATCAATAGTCAATTTTCATTCCCTTCTTAAGGACTTTCCCATCCATGAAATTTATTTCTGTGCTATTTGAAAATGTCCTTCTTACCAATTACCTCCTGATAGATCATTTCATAATATTCTTAATAAAGAACAAAGTAACTCCTTTGGGATTTTTGTCCTGACATTAAGATGAATGAAATAACTTGATTATCTCTTGAAGGAATATTCATTGAACTCATGAGACACAGTCTTTGTATTGTTCAAGGGGAAAATAAGGACAAGATTTGTGCCCTGAAAGTGCCAAGCACTCAGTACATTTCTGAAGTTTTAGTATTTGAAATGTAAATTTATAATTTATGAGTCATTTCTAAAATGACTTGTTCTGCTATGTTAAAAACAAGGAGACAGTGATAATCCAAATAAAATTGATATGGCTAGGATTACTTTAATCAAGGTGTTTTTTGGGGTTTTTTTGTGTTTTGTTTTTTTACTTAGAACATCGCTTCTTTTAGTTTAGGGGCCTCTGGTCCACTTCTAATTGTAGGTAATATAACACCAAAAAACTATCCATTCAGAACAAATATCATGGGCACTGGGTCAGACAACTGAAATTTTCATCTCAAACCTACCTTGTCCAATTTTATTGTCTACACAACAGGGACAATTATAGGATCTACCTTCTAGGGACTGTGGTCAATAGATAATATGCATATGCAGGTAAACTGATTAACATTGGTTACAAAACAGACTACACACTTAACATAAGTATAAAAATATTTAAATTATTTTTAATTATTTTAAAGGTGATAAAATATATTTCATTTGCCAAAGAGTCTGTCAATGCTGTGCATTAGATGGGAGACGTTAAAACTGTTCTACCAAAAAGAACTTCAGCGTTCAGTGGTCCAAAGAATACAGAAGTATATGTGAAGTTCACTTAATTATCCCCAGCAAGTGTTTCAGCTCTTCACAACCTATGATCTGTAGCCATTTTCATTGCTGCAGGTTTGCAACATTCTAGCACACAGAAAAGGCAAGAGAATACAAAGAAGTAAAGGAGGGCGATGGAAGGCAGGGATGTGGTACATATCAGGACCTCTCCCATTACACAGGCTAGGGAACAGGGGCAGAGGCGATAGACTTACTTATGATGGCAAGGGAAGCTGGGAAAATAATGTCTGGAGGTAGGCAGATGTCCAGATGCTTCTCAGTTTCTACAGAAGTGGAGAATGATGGGTTGTTGTTGTTGTTTTTTTAATCTCTTGTCGTCTAAGAGAGCTTTTCTAGCACACACACAGGTCTCAAGGAAATTGTCTACTTGAATTTATGAGCCTGTTTACAGTTTACAGTTTTGTGGTTTTCCTTTTCTTAAACGAGGACATGGGAACAGTCTACAAGATGGCTTCAGGTTCTCAGAATTATAGAATTAGATACACTTGTTGACAAAATACCATCCTGGCTACACAGGTCCCCCAGCTGAAAAGCTGCCTACATAAACACAGATTACATAGGAAGTAGGTTTGTTTTCTGTTTTCCATCTTCAAGTGTGAGTGAGTTTATGTTAGGTCATGCCAAACATCTGCCAGATGTAGCCACTCAAACATTTGATTTTAATTAATTTTAATTTAACTTAATTTTAATTTCATATAATTAATATGAAGCGATTTAAAAAAAGAGAGAGAGAGAGAAAATAAGTGAGTGAAATCCTCACCCAAAAAGTTATAGGTCCCATTTCACTAGAATAGAGAGACAGAGCGTCAACGAAACAGAATGAGAACCCACATTTATGATAGGTGAATGAATGAATGAATGAATTCAGACATCTGAGCATGAGGGAGTTCTTGGCTGGATCCTGGATTATATAAACAAGCTACAGATTGGGAAGATGCCATTTGGTAAGTGACGGTACTTGCTACAAAGACAACAGTGTCTGTTTCCCAAGAGAATTTTATAAAGACCTTTTTTGGACAGAGTAAGAAAAATGGCTCATTACAAGGAACTGGTTTCCTGTCCACCTCCTGAACAGCACCCTGGGTGGCAAAGCACTCCTTGTCCACTACAGGCCCTTAGAATGGGAACAGAGGCTCTATTGTGGCCATGCACTTATTCTTGTTTTCCTTTTAGTATTTATGTGAAAAGCTGTGCCTAGCACCACAATGATAGTGACAGATAAAATGGACAAGGATGCTGCCTCTATTTTAGAGGCAAATACAGACCCTTCCCCAGACTTTAGAGTCATGTAGAGTCATGTAACCAACTCAATCCAGGTAGCTGGGGCAGAGAACACATCTGATGACAAAAGTTGCAAAGTGCATTCTACCCGAACAAATCACTGAGAACTGGCACATCGTTCTCAGGTTGCCTAGCAACCAGCTGATGGGCTTTCTGTTGGCACTAGGCTGTGTTAACCTGCCTGTTGTGGTTGCGGTGGTAGAGGTGGTGTTTTGCAGAGACATCCAGCACACCTTCTAAAGCAGTGCTTCATCAGGACCAACGCCAGTGTCTGTGTCTCCTAGGAGACATAAGGAAAGATGGTAGAGTATGTTCGGTTTTTCAGGGCAGAGGCCAAGATTTCTGGGGCAGCCCAGGTAAACGACGGGTAGTTCCTATGGGAGACTATGGGAGAGATCGAGCCATGTATTTTTTCCTCTCTTAGTAGTCTGGCTTAGTAGAACTGGCTGTTCCAGACAACTTAAACACAGAGAAAGTAACCTGCTCCCCGATGAGAGCACAGAAAAAAAAATAGCTACATCAGAACCAGTGAGTGCTCAGGCCATGGTCAAGCAAACTGTGATCCCTGGATTTTAGGAAGAAAGCACTTTAAATCCATAGGTTCTGGGACGGCCTGACAGTGTCTGCGTGAGGCTGACGGTTAAGAGGGAGGCTTCCATTTCATAACTCATCCAACTGTGGAAAAGAATGCCTGGCCTAATTCTCATGCTAAGATCATTAATGAATTTTAAACTTATAGATCCAAAAGCTGTCCTATCCTGTCTTAAAAAGATTATGCCTTAGCTTCAGGGACTTTCCTGTTTCATCAAAGCTTACGTGAGCTTTCCTACTTTATGGAAGTAGAATTATTTTTAATTCGAATGAGATTTGTCCATTCTTTGTTCTCTACACTGAGAATCACTGCCTTGCCTTTCTCAAGGCTTCCATTACCAAGGTCTAATTCCCCAGAGAATCCTATCCTCTTATTTTTAAAAGGAAATCAGTCTAAAACTTTGGGGGATGTTGTGATCAACAAGTTGAATCATTTTGTGTATTTCAGAATGTCAGGCAGCCCCCAGATGAATTTTGTAAACCAGATAATAGCATAGAAATGGCCCCTGTTTGGCAGGAACTGACTTATCTGTGAACCTGAACAGCAATCCCAAGCAACAAAGCTCCTGATTTTTATGCCAAAAGCAGGGAGACCTCAGGTGCATCTTAGAGTGTGTTTGTTTGTCATGAACGTCCATTTCTAAGCTGCCTGGTTATCTGGTACCAAACATTTACTTGAAAATAATAAATGGGTGCCACAACAGAACAGTGTTAATACCAGGCAGTTTTGTTCAGGTGGGACCAGGCTGACCTACCAGGCCACAGGAAGCCAGGTTGCTTTCTAGCCCTTGGTACAGGGTCCCTGTAAGTTCAGAATGTTTTAAAACTGTGTTCATTCTAAGATGAATAGTCATCTGGGACCAAAAGCAAAACTATTTCTACGATCTTAACCAGAACTATGGCCAGGCACTGATGACTCACACCTATACTCCTAGCTACTCAGTAGGCTGAGATCTGAGGATCATGGTTCAAAGCCAGCCTGGGCAGACTCTTATCTCCAATTATTCACCAGAAAACTGGAAGTAGCACTGTGGCTTAAATTGATAGAGCAGTAGCCTTGAACAAAAATGCTCAGGGACAATAATGCCCAGGCCCTGGCCCTGAATTCAAGCTCCATGACCGACAAAAAGAAAAAAGAAAAAAGGAAGGAACAGTTATATACGAAATTCATTTTGAAAATCTACCTGGGAATGTCAGAGCTAGTTGAAGCAGAAGGCAACAAATGCTGTAGTTTTCTAGTCTTTACCATCAGTCTTTTTTGATCCATAGATTAATATGTATGGAGTTCAATTAATTTTCCCACCTTTGCCTAGACAGATGATGATTGGGTCTCCGAGTTGTGTGTACCCTAGGTCTGGTTCATGAATAAGTTCACAACTTCCCAGCATTCTTGGCAGTGAATGGAGGCAGTGTTTGCCGAGAGTTTGTATTGTTATGGGTGAGGTGATCTGACGGTTATGGAGATGGATAAAGTCTGTTACACAGTAATTAAAGCTCCTAGAGCAGATCATTACCTCTTTGCAAATAACTCTCAGGCAAATTACTACACTTGTATTTATACAATAGGCTTCTTCTGCCTATCAGGATATTTCAAGGAAAAGATTAAGCAATGTTGAGAGCAAAAAACCACATAGTCCTACCACATTTGTATCTACTGTATCTATTGTTTCAATACCCAGCATCTGCTAAGGAAGGACATTGTAACCCTTCCTTAAAGAATGATAAACAATGAAGGTGGCTTAGAGATGAACTGGGCATCGTAAGGTTCACACCTATAGAATTATCGGTTCACACCAATAATTCTAGCTTGTTAGGAAATGGACATCAGAGAATTGCCAGTTCAAGGCCAGCTAGGGCAAAATGTTAGCAAGACCCTCTCTCAAAAAACAAGCTGAATGTGATGGTTAAAAATCTATAATCCCAGCCAAGCAGGACACATGTATAGGAGTGTCACAGTCCAACTCCAGCCCCAGTTAAAGACCCTATCTCAAATAAAGAACTAAAAGCCAAGCTGAGGACAAAACGCAATTAATAGAGCATTTGCCTAGCAAATGTGAAGTCATGAGTTCAAACCTCCATGCTCCCAAACTTGGGGAAGAAGGCAAAAGCTGGTGGGGAGGGAACAATGACTCATGGCATATGACGTTTGAAGCGATAAAGCCAATGAATGGCAGCTGAATGTTGAGACCCAGGGTTGGTGGCATAAGTTAACGGCTGTCCTCACTCCATGCTGCCCTTTCTCGTCTTATTCCTTCCAGAGTTTCTTACATGTTTTTAATAAGGTTTTATGAGTTCCTTAATACTTCTATGAAATATTTTACATAATATATTGCATAAAAACTTTTCAAGGAGATGCATTTTAGACTATATTTGATTTATGAGGGAAGTCTGAGATGTAGGTTATCATTTGAGCTTTTAATGCATTACCTGAGTGACTTGTAATCATCATCACAGTTTTATATTTATATGTACTGAATTTAATGGAAGCCAAAATAGACCACATTAGGTTTATTTGTCATTTGACAAGAGAAATAACCTTTTTCTCTTCGTCAACAAATGATGCTGTAAATATTATTTGTAAAGGACTTTGAGAATTTCAAGATAAAGCTTCTAAAGGGGTTTTTTGGATCATTGTAAATTTTTATTTATCCATAAAAGCATCTACAACATTATTTCAAATTAATATTTATCCTCAAGTTCATTTAGCTATTAACTCAAGGAGTAAGATGCGTGAAGATTTCTTTACCTGTCTTAGTGGTTGCTGTGGCTTACAGCTCCATTCAGTATATACAGTCTGTGTTAAAATAACAATACAGAAATCATTCTTACAGTTGACTATCTATTTGACTGAGGGATAGGGCAGGATTTTTTATGTGTCTGCCAGTGTCTATGTCAAGTAGATCAATACAGACAATCCATTTTAATCCTGTGTTTTCTTTACTTTAATGTTCAATAAACATGTGGTAAATGACTGCTAATGTTAATGCATTCTGTTTGTTCACCTCTTGAAAAAGATAGACAAAAGCACCAGTACCTTAATAAAGCAGCAGTGACTTCAGCACTTAATTCCATCAGTGAAAATAGGTTTTACTCCTCTGGGGTGACTCAATATTTTAAGAAATCAAACTTATAGTATTTTAAAGGGATTGCAATTCAACACATCAATTGATGGGTACAATGCATATTGTTCAATATTACCCTTTTTTAGAATTATGTGTGTGTGCACCTGTCCTCGGGCTTGAATTCATAGCTTGAACACTGTCCCTGAGTTTTTATGGGTTTTTTGTTTGTTTGGTTTTGGTTTTTTTTCTTTGCTCAAAGATAACACTCTATCACTAAAACCACAGCTCTACTTAGGCTTTTTGGTAGTTACTTGGAGACAAAGTCTCACAAGAAAGTATGTTGGTGGCTTGGAAGCTGGTTCAGTGGTAGAGTGCTTGCCTTTCACACATCAGGCTCTGGGTTCGATTTCTCAGCACCACATAAGCAGAAAAGGCCAGAAGTGGCATTATGGCTCAAGTGGTAGAGTGCTAGCCTAGAGCTGAAGAGCTGAGGGATAGCACCCAGGCCCAGCGTTCAGACCCCACAACCAACCCAAATAAAAAAAGAAGAAGGAGAAGAAAGAATGTTGGAAATGAACTTTACATCTTGGGGGTGGAGATTGGGGGTGAAGGAAGGTGGGAGAAAAATGAGGGAGGGGGTAATAATGCTCGACAAGAAACGTACTCACTGCCTTACATATGTAACTGTAACTCCTCTATATCACCTTCACAATAAAATCACATTTAAAAAAAAAAGAAATCAAACTTACTTGATGAAATTAAGAAATCTCCCACACTGCCCGGTGGCTGGATGTTGTGGAAACAGCACCTTTGAAACCTGATGAATGGCAGGCATGAGTGCCCTCCACTCAGCATGGAGACCCCGCGCATCCAAGAAGAATGCGCCGCAGGCCAATCTTTTTTCTCTTGCTTGCTGCCACTAGAGCTTTCATGTCTAACCACTCAGAAACATATCTAAATGTGACTATACAAAATTAGCAAATTAGCTAGCACAGGCCTATGATTATATGCCTCTACTTATATGTCTGTAAACCTGGGCTACAAGGGGAGCTGAGATCAGGAGGATTGTGGGTCAAAGGCAGTCCACACACAAAGTTCACAAGACTCCAATAGACAAAGCTCTGTGAGTGGTATGCGCCTGTCATCCTAGCTGTGGCAAGAAGCATAAATAGGAGGAATGTGGTCCAAGACGGTCCCTGGAGAAAAGTAAAACAACATCCCAAAAATAAAGCAAACAGAGCTAGGGTCAGGACTCAGATGTTAGAGTGCAAGATATGAAGGCAAACCCCCAGATAGTGTCAGAAGAAAGTGCAAGGTACTGTGTTTGAACCCCAGATAGTGTCAAAAGAAAGCATGTAAGAGGTTGAAAGAGGAGGATCATGAGTTTGAGACCAATCAGAGCTACAGAGCAAGGTTGATTGGCATAAGACCCTAACTCCAAAAAAAAGCAAATTATATAGATTGTTTACATGCTCTTTTTATTAATTTTAGTGGTGCATACATAATAATTATGCAGATAGTGGGTTTTTCAGCAATATTTTCATCCATGTACATAATATACCTTGATTTGTTATGTAGCCAATACCAGAGTTTGAATTAGGTCTCTCATTGAGGCCAGGAGTAGGGTAAAGCTTGCTTTGACCAAATAAAATAGTTTCAAAGGATTATAGGTCTTGGAACTTTAACTAAATGCCTCAATATTAATTAGGAAATAGCATCTTATAGCCTGTATTTTTAGTATTTGTGTCCTTCCTGAGTGGTAGGTAGAAGACATACTGTATTCTGTTCATCTTTCTATTTCTCTTACATCTTCCTCAAAGATTTTAGCAACCAGGTGTAATGGTTTATTCCATGTTCCTCTCCCAACCTAGCCAAAAGCTTGTTTGTACTGATTAGAATGATATGGTAGCAGAAGCAGCATATTGATGTGGAAGTCATTAGCAATGGCTTATCCGAAATAGGAAGCTGGAATTGGCATATGTATAAATGATTCCAAAATTGTCTAACATCTTAGGAGTAGTCTTCATGCTTCATAATTTTTTAGTTAACTGAAAATTGTTGAATGTTTCAACATTCATGGCTTTTCTTTGTGGTGGTGTTTTGTTTTTTTTTTAAATTGTGTTGTCTGTTAAAAGCAATTCTTGGGGCTGGGAAGTTGGCTCAGTGGTAGAGCGCTTGCCTTGCATGCCTGAGGCCCTGGGTTCGATTCCTCAGCACCACATAAGAAAAAAGAAAAAAGCCGGAAGTGGCACTGTGGCTCAAGTGGTAGAGCACTAGCCTTGAGCTGAAGAGCTGAGGGACAGTGCTCAGGCCCAGAGTTCAGGCCCCACAACCGGACCAAAAAAAAAAGCAATTCTTTCCTAAATTGGATTGCCTATTAAAAGGAATTTTTCAAAATGAAAGAGTACCTTTTGCTTTATAATTCTGTCCATTTTTTTCTTTGTAGTGAAGAAAACTCTTCATTTACAAAGACTAAACTAAGACTTTTGTGGGAGTGTTTGGTTAGTTAAGGTAGCTGTTCTTTTTTTTTTTTTTTTTTTGGTCGGTCGTGGGGCTTGAACTCTGGGCCTGGGCGCTGTCCCTCAGCTCTTCAGCTCAAGGCGAGCGCTCTACCACTTGAGCTACAGCGCCACTTCCGGTTTTCTGGTGGTTTATTGGAGATAGGAGTCTCACGGTCTTTCCTGCCCGGGCTGGCTTTGAACCACGATCCTCAGATCTCAGCCTCCTGAGTAGCTAGGATTACAGGCGTGAGCCACCAGCGCCCGGCAAGGCAGCTGTTCTTAAATATCAGAAGTATCTAACTTTATTTCATGGATACTCATGTATTAGAGCTTGGAATTCACAAAATAAAATTGAAATGGTGGCATAACCCTATTTACAACCTTGTTCCAGGATGCCCAAGTCCTAAGGCGTCTTTTCTGAGAGATCACCACTCCTAGACTGTCTTCAAACCAGGCACTAGACACTAAGTGTCTGAGCTTTCTGCCTTGTTTAGACTCCTGAGTTGAGATTTATTTAATGGTTTCTCTCTCTCTCTCTCTCTCTCTCTCTCTCTCTCTCTCTCTCTCTCTCTCACACACACACACACACACACACACACACACACACACACAAAAAGCATAGGAGAGGAAGGGGTTAGTAAGAATGGGACCATTTTCCCTGTGATACTGGATTTTCTGTATTCCTCTAAAATGTTTGACCTTTGCTCGAGATGCAGTCAAGCTGGAAAGAGTTCAGTCTTTTTCAGGCTTGGTTGTTGATTGTTGTTGGATTGTTGTTTTGCTTCTGGCAACCTTTTGTTTTCTTGTCAGTGCTAGGGCTCAAACCCAGAGCCTGTGACATCTAGGTAAGTGCTACTCCACTCAGCCACATCCTCAGCTTACTTCTGAGTTATGCACAGTCACCTAAAAGCCCTTCATGCAAAGCTACTCTACCACTGCTCCTGACACCACACGCTCCAGGGCCAACCAGGTGCCCCATGTTCCAGGGCCTTTCCATTCTGACTGGTACACTTTCAGATTCCCCCCGCCCCTTTCTCTGAAGCTCTTTCTTCCCTTCCCAGAAGTCTTAGCCCATCGACTCTGAACTCTGGGTTGTGTTCAAAGTCCCTTCTGTGGACCCCACATGAAAACTCTCTCCAGACAGGAGCTAGGATGACTGAGCTAGGGTTTGCTTCATTTGTTTCTCTTCTCTTGGACATCACTGCTCTTCGGGACCCATCGTCCAAAGTTGGAAAACCGCTGTTGGGCCTATTTTTACCCAGTTTTATCCTCGGGGCAGATGAATAAATTCAATTGCTCATACTCTTACCAGGACCGGAAGTCGAAATCTAATTTGCCTTGCTCATCTCCCCTAATCATGGCTCCCCATGGTGTGACTACTGGAAATTGGTGGACCCTTTGCTTTCCAGGACGGTTGGACTTCGTCTGTGGTTTTGCCGTTTTTCACTTTCTCCTCCTGTGGGGATATTCTGTGTGGTGTTACTCTTTACTGGGTCTCGCACTAAACTGTAAGCTTCTCAAGAAAAAAAAATTCACTGGTCCTTTTCTAATCCTGTACTGTTCAGAGCAGAAATGTGTGATGCAGGTAGTTGTCATGAAAAGTCAGCCGAATGGGAGATTCAGGTGTGTCCAAAGACATTCATGATATGTTTGCATTCATTAATATGTGAAAATTAAAGAAAACTACCAATGCATTAAATGCCTTCACCCATGTTTGCTCTTTGCCTTCAGTCTTTCTGCCCAGTTTTACCAGGGATAATGAAGGAGGGAATCCTGAGTATGAGTTAAATTTGTAGATACCCAAATCTAGAGGGAATCATCATCTCAAAATGTAAGATTAGAGCTAACTATATACTCAGCAAGTAGTATAAGTGATGGCAAATAATGCCTGTAAAATTAATTGAAACTATAGGGTAGTAAGTTGTGAAAAAGAAACTAAAGCTGCACATGTCACAATAGAAATTGTTACACTCCAGTAAATATATGGGAGCCATGGTGATCACAAGCTAAAAGAGAGTCCAAAAAAATAAAATGAAATTTCTTGTTGTTATAAGATGCTTTGTTAAGATTGGCCAAAAAACATCATAATTATTATTCTTTTATAGTCATAATTGTAAAACTCTTAAAAATTCGGTGACATTTTCAAGGTCCATTTTTATTATAAGAACATTTAAAAAATAGCCCCCCCAAAAAGCTATTAAGATGCTGCAAAGGAAACCCAAGAGGAAACCTTATTCCCTTTTCTTTTGCTTATATTTTTTCTGCAAGAACAAGCTACACGTACAGAAAATTAGCATGTGGCAACACAGAACAGGCAATGCCTGAAACTAAAACAAAAGCAATAGCCCTGGTATTGGAGTCTCATAAATTAAAATCACCACAAGTGGTTAACATTCAATAGTTTCCAACGGGCACTGTTCTACCTTCCAGACATACAAAAGAATGCTCAGCCTTCAAATAGCTCTTTTGATTTTTTTTTCTTGTATCATGAATATGCACATTCAAAGTCAGGATTCATCGGTGAAATATTATTTCCATTTTACAGCTACTAAGTTTGAGTAGTCCCAGATAAATAAACTCTATTTGAGTCAGGTAGCTAATTAGTAGCATAACCCAGGCAGATATGGTGATCTTGGTAACACAGGAACAAATACAATCCCAACTGCATGAATGCTTGTAGGAGTGCTTAGAAAATATTTGTATGCTGTGACATGGGGTAAAGGGACTGGTAAAGGTTACTGTCTGTGCCCTACCCCCTAAGAAAGTACTGTTGGGGCCCCCACAAAACCAGCATTCAAAATAAAGCCAAACCTAAACCTAGCCGAACCTAGCACCATGTTCTGGTGCTAGGAATATAGAACACAAGGTTTCCATGCTTTTCTCTCGCTTTTGTCACATTCAATCCTTGAGGGGCAAGACAAGCATCTGTAGTGTAAGCTGCTGCTGCCACTGCTACCGCCACTCACTCTTCTCCCATGGTGTGAAATTTAGCACCATTAATCTATTACCGTGGCACCTCTACTAATGTGTTTATTGCATGGTGTTTTTTTGTAGACCTTCTGGAGAATTATACAATTATAGGAGAGGCCCCTTGAAAGGGACATTAGAAAACCTGAGCAAAAAGTGGTCCGATTGGCGGTAGGTAGAAAATATCCCATGGCCTAAGGAAGGGTCCTCTCTTGCATGAACACAGAAGGAAAAGAGGGAGGAGTGAATGCAGAAGATGGGTGCTGAGGGAGGCCCTGCTTCCTCTGAAATCTAGAGACCCATCAGGCCTCACATGGTGAGCTGGAAGAGGAAACCAAAAGGAGGTTAAACCAGCGGCTACAGAAAACTCCAAGCTCCTGGATTACTTTCTCCCCTTGCACAGGCTTGTTGTCACTTTCAGTACCAGAAAGCCACTGTGGCAGCATGTAAATCCTCCCAGGACTGGGAAATGAGTTGATGACTTGGGCAGCAGTATTTATTCTAATTTTGGCAGAAGGGGGATGTCCTCTTGTCACAGCAAAAGTGGCTTTAATCTCATGGACGGAAAAGCTGCACAGGTGAGGATTTGGTTCACGCAGTGATGGTGCGAGCCCCTGTTCTCCTGTGTCCCCAAGGTGTCCTCGTGTTAGAGAACAACATGACCACGTGCAAAACATCCAGTTGTGCAGGTGACTGCCCACCATGGAGGTCAAGTCACGTAGTGCTGAAAGACTGCTTTGCTGCCAACTGCAAACTCAGAAGATTCCAGAAAGGTGGACTCCGGCCCTTTTGGCTAATGGGCTCACATCAGGGTGAAGATGAAAGGGGCATCGCAGTCCTTCGTCATAGGGATGGGGAGACTATGAGTCAGCTCACCATCATGTCCAGAAGCTGTTTTTCTAGGTGTGTGGCTGTCCAGCCTTTCTGTCATCCCGTGGTAAACGTGGATCTTGAGTCGTGGAAGTCCCTCCTTGCAGCACCTCTATGAGAAATCCTTGCTGTTCAGGGACACTAAGAATGGGCCTGTGACCCCACTGTGGCTGTCCACCTCCCCCCACCCCTCCCCAGATTCCCTGTTACCATGGTAACGAGTGCTACGCAGGCTCATTGTCTCATTACTCTAACTACAACATCTGTAAGGCTAGTGGTTTACAGTAACAGACAAGGAACCTATGCAGACTTTATTCTGAAGTTTGTGACATTTGACAGGAAGGAATGGAACAGACTTGTTTTCAGACAAAAGAACAATAGTTGAAGCTTTCAATGGGATTGAGAATAAAAATGGAACCCTCTTTTTTCTTTCCTTCTGCACACACACACACACACACACACACACACACACACACACACACACACACACACAAATGGTTCAGTAGGGAAAGAGCCCAGATTTTTATTTTTACCTATTTTATTTGATATAAAGACATCCAAGACAGGCCTTCCATCTGTCTATATTCAGCACGCATTTTTTATGGTCAGTCTAGGGGAAACATCAAACCAACAATAAAATAAGATTAGCAAAATGGGGTTGTATATCTGGGTTTTTGGCTGCTTTGTTGTTGTCATCGTTACTTTGGATTGCTGGGTTTTGGACCTTGCTAGACAGACACTCTACCCTGAAACCATGCTGTCAACTCTTGTGCTTTCAGTGTGTGTGTGTGTGTGTGTGTGTGTGTGTGTGTGTGTGTGTGTGTGTGTGTGTGTGTGTGTGTGTGTGTGTGTGTGTGTGTGTGTGTGTGTGTGTGTGTGTGTGTGTGTGTGTGTGTGTGTGTGTGTGTGTGTGTTTTCAAATGGGTTATGCTTTTTGCCAGGCAAGCCTAGACCACAAGCCTATTTATGCCCACCACATAGCTGGGATGACAGGCATGTACAACCGCAGCCAACTATTTTTATTGATCGGGAGTGGGTCTTGTGAGCTTTTAGTCTGGCTGAAAGTCAGGCTGTGTCTCCAAGCAGCTTTCAGAAGAGGCAGACACCTGTACCTCAGAACCTATGCTTCCAGAAGACTCTCTATGGATATTGTAGGAGGTTTAGCACAGGAAGGCAATACAAAACAACAAACCAACATGAGTTTTTATCAATAAGGACCATGAGAGTTGGCATCAGTTTACAAAACCCTGTGTACCTGTTAGCAAGTCCCTCATCTTCTCAAGCCTCCAAAGTACCCTTGTCAAAATATACTGCATGACTCATCTGCCTCTGTTGTGAGACAGAGATAACTAATTGTAAAGGATCATCTAAGTCTGTGAATATAGGTATTTCTGAGACATGAAGACACAGATTAAAATACAACATTTCAGGGAATTTTGCTTATTTTGAATCCTAAAAATGTATGAAATGATGTTTTTGCCATTTCAAGTATTCATGGGTAGAAAATACAGATGGAGTTCAGGCAGGGAAATGTTAAATAACAGAATGATAAGTAGAAAATGGACACACAAGGGTATTTGCTTTTTGATTGTATTTCCTTTCTCATTTAGTTTTACCTCAACCCCTAACTGACTTTTGTCTATTTTCCTCCTTGAGAGTAGCAAGGGAAAAGAACCATCTAGGTAAAGCTGTTCCATGCAAGAAAATCAGACTCATATGATTTTTAATGGATATTGTTTATGCATACCTAAGACAGATTGAATTGCTAATTAAATAAGGTATTAATTTAATGGCATAAAATGTGTGGTCCCCAGGAATCTAAACAGCCAGGCATGAGTCTTAAATTCCAATGTTGTGCCTTCTATTACTACTCAAAAAAAAAAAGAAAGAAAGAAAGAAAGATAAAAGAAACACTCTAAAGAGAAGTATCTGTCTTCTATAGATATCTTCTTGTTCTCTAATGGTACACATTTCTTTCAACAAGAATGGATCTAAAGAAGAAGTAAAAGAAGACTTTGGGAATGGTTGAATTTCCCTGTGATTGCCAGCAAATATTAATTATACTAACCTCCTAGAACTAATAATAAATAAAATCTGGTGATCAGTTAAAATAAGTAAATATAATATGCAAAAAGTGGAGCCCATGGAAAGCAGGAACAATGATTAGAATATAATTGGCCCCAACTATTTCATTTACCATGTATAAGGTATTTTAGGCCTAAAGTCTATTCACAATGACCATACAAAATCTGTAATTTCTTACAGAAGAGCACAAATGTTTGCAGTTCAGATTGTAGCAGCTCTCTAGACCTATTTGATTCCAAAGCTAGGTTTCGTTACACTATACCGGGATCCTCAAATATTTTTCCCACGCTTTTATTAGCACCAGTTCATCATATAAAGGGTTCCATTTTGATATGTCCATATATTATTATATATGCCTACAGTGTACCTTGATCAGACAGGTCACTCATCACAACTCCTTCCCCCGTCCCAAACCAACCTCAACCAGCTTTCTTGCTCCTCTTCACACAAGTGCCTGAAGTATTTCAACCATATTCACCCTGCTTCACCTTCTCTATTGGTCTACTAGTCCCCAGATGCAGGTCAGGACGTGTTTTACCTTTCTGGCATTCATTTTTAAGTGTGTCAGTTATTAGCACATGTTTGCACATGCGTATACAGAATTTAATTAGAGTGACCCACACTCACTGGCTCTTTCTTTCCCCATCCCCTCTACCTCCTCCCTTTGCCCCTTTGTCCAACAGCTTTCAGTCATCTTCTTTCTGCCATCTTCACTTACAGTGTATTTCAGCATTGCTCACCCTCTAACCTTCTCTTTTCTGTCACCCTCCTTATTTACCTCAAACAATTGCAAACACACACACATGCACACACACACACACACACACACACACACACACGTACATGTTTCTTTTTGGGGATCTGCTTCCATGTATGAGAGAAAACACATGGCCTTTGGGGTTTTCACGCCTCCATGTGCGTATCACCCATATCACCTGCAGTCACCTTTAGGGCAGGCTCTGGTTCAACAGGGCCCAGGTGAAGCTCCACGTCTGGTATTCTGTATTCGGAGAGTCCCCAGGTGAAATGCATGCTGGCCATTCCCGGGCCACACCTGAGCAGCAATATTCAAAGAACAACAGAACCCATGGAGAGGACTAAAACAAAAGGGGGGGAAGAAATATGCTCCCGTTGAACATAATATGCAAAAATGAGCTACCCTTGGCTGAACTCCCCACCTAATTACCGAGATTCTTGTTGCCTTTAATTTGCTAATATGCATCGTGAATTTCTGGAAAAGAAAAGAGGATGCCCCATTTTTTTTCCAGATCTACATAGCAGTGTAAAATGTGTCTCCCAAAGTTTATCTGAGGCTTACTGCTCACTTTGTAAGCGTAGAAATCCACCAGGCAGCTGCTTAAAGGGAGAACTTTTTGGAAAGAAATACTGACATAAAGATTTTATGGGAGTTGAGTATAAGATACAAGTGTAGAGCTGTTGTTGACCCTGATGTACGTGAGATACAGATTGGAGTCGGGGAGGGAAGGGGTGAGTACTTGACACAAACTGGATAAAGCTGGACTCAGGCCTGCCAAAAATGCCGGGCCTGGTGTCAGTACACATGTAAAAACACGAACTGCAGCACGGAATTAAATATATATTAAAAGCAGATCAGCACACAGGCTGTCGGGAACAGAGGAAAGGAATGCTAATGAACCATTTATCAGTAATCTCTGCTGTCTTTTTCCTTCCTCTGACTCTTCCTTTACTGAAACCTTCTCCCTGTGAGTCTGAGCATGGGTGTGGATGTCTGTGAACACTTTCTGGATGCAACCATTATCCGTATTCTAAGTCTTCTCGATGGTGGCCAAACCTGTGACTCTTTGTTTTCAGAATACCTTCAGCATGATGTTGCACAGCTATAGGGAGTTTTTTCATTTTTTTTACTTCCTCTTTCCTTCATTTTCTGGCTGGGAAAATGGGTAGGGGCTGCAAGCCATTTGCTTTTCTCTCACCCGATGGAAAGAACAAAGGTGGCGGTCAGTGAAGACCCCAGGACTGTTGGGTTTCATCTCTTGTGCCAGTGGAAACTGTGGCAACCTCACAGGGCTTTGATCCCTTCTGTTCTGCATTTCCCTGAGTCTGAGCTCGAAGGTCCTGGGCAGAAGCATTGATGTGATTGTTATGTCAAGCCAGGCCCCCGAATTATCTAAGAACCTTAGTATCAAAGTGCTGCTTCTCATCAACCCACAGAGCCCTCCCCTCAAGAGGTTCTTTGCTTTCAAATGTGGACACTGGCAATGCGATTACTGTCGTATCCAGCATGTAGAGCACTTGCATAAGCACCGTGTTCCAAAAGGGGCCATGACTCTCTGCTATCACCTTTGTTCCTGGGCTCTGCTCCCCTCCATCCCTCCGTAATTCCATTGCTCACTCTCTCCTGGATACAGAATCCGCTGGTTACTGCCCACCTCCTCCCTTTCAGGATGTACTCTGACTTCTTCCCCAGAAATTCTATCACAGGGACACTTTCTCTTGGAAATATATATATTTTTAATACAAATGGGATCCTAGTGCTGCTCTTTAGTCAAGCGCTTTTTGAGATTTTAGAGCACCGTTTTCAAAAGAGCTCTTTATTAAAACATGTTGAACACTCTCTCTGGAATATTCTACCATAGAGAGTCCTACTGACCTGTGGCAGCCAGATTGATTTGCCTTTCCTTCCCTTGGGTTATGATGCTCAAAATCCAATAGGTCCAACTCTGTGAAGGCTAGATCCAAATGGGCTTTTAAAGAGGGAAGGCTTGAGCAGGTTGGCGGGACCTTGTGTTCTTTGCTCAGCTCAGCTCAGTACGTGATGCCTGTGATATGGTCAGTTCACACAGCATGGATCCCTTCCCACAGCAAAGTGGATTCAGGAAGCCAGGAGAACAAGCCAGTCAGTCATGGTGATGGGAAGTGCTGAAGGTCCTTTGTCGTAGGGACACAGCCCCCAGTTGAGAAGGATGAAGGGAAGGATAGCATGGCGTGACCTCTGGGTGACTGAAGAAGGCCCATGATGCCCTGAAAAGCACCAGGATGATAACAGCACCCAAATAAGTAAACAAATAAAACTCAAAATAATTAGCCTGAATGACATAAAAATTCACAATTACACTTAAGGCACCTTGGAAATACTCAGCACAGTGTACCTCAATTTGTCATGAAAAGTGTTTAGGTCAGATGTCCCATTGTCCCATTGGTATCTGATCACATCTAGAGATACTAGAAAGAAAAAAAAACATGAGTTTGGAGGTTAGTCTAGAAGGTTCTCTGTTCTACCATAGTCTTCTGCTAATTCACTGTAGAACCTAAGATAACTAACTTCTCTAGACATTTTGTCCAGTCCATAAATATAATAAAATTCCACATCGCTGATGGGAATCTTGAGAGGAGTGAATCAAGCCAGCAGGTGCATAGCATGCAGCCAGCATGCCAGTAATAATGTGAGCCTTCCTTATTGATACAGAGGCAGGGACTGAATTGGTTGGTACTTCAGCACTGAGTCCACTGGTGTCACTGCTCTTCATACAATTGTGATTGGGTCAGTGAGATCTAAATTGAGCTCTTCAAATGTATGTTCATGCTCAGAGGAAGACTGCCTAGGTGATAGGCTTTGTTACAGAGGCCTAGGACAGTCCCTGTGTTGCTCAATCATAACAGCTAATTAGTCTTACAATGTGCAGAAAAGAAAGATTTGTGCCATCAGGATATAGAGAAAGAAAATTGAATTTACCAACCAGAACAAAATGAAATTTCTCAGGAAGCCAAAGTACTTGGAAAACAGTTTTCATCCAATACATTTTTTTGTTGATCAAACATGACAGATATTGCATTAAGTAAACTAATAAGTCAACAGGATTGCATCATGCTTCAGAATAATGTGTTCCATCCCATCCTTTCCCTGGATCTGCTTGCTGCAAAACCTGGGGTTTTATCAGGTCATAGGGAAAACTCACAAGTCCCTGGATTGAGGGAACAAGAATTAACCAATCTCCACCTTGTTGGATACTTCCACTGATTAAAAGATCAGGAATTGGAGGCATGGCTCAGTTGCTAGGATGTTTGCCAATAAGCAAAAGCATCAGATACTGAGGTTGAGGCAGGGTCTTGGACCTGAAAAAAAGAAAAGGAAAGTAAAAAGAGATCAGAAAGTTTTCCCTTCACATAGAAATAGATCACTTCAGACATTTCCTACCAGCTACTCTAGGGTGCAAAGAAAGAAAGATTAGTGGAAAAGAAAAAAAATTCCTTCCTTAAATTGCAGAGTGCAGTAGTTTTTTAACTCTTCCTAATATTGGAGAGGGAATGAAGCTCTATGTAGAAAATGGATGGTGAGAGAAAAGGAAAAGAGAGAAAAGAAGAGGGAAAAGAAAAGTAAAAAGAAAAAGAAATCTACTATGTGTTCAGTCTTTGCAGTAAATATTACTTGATAGTCTGCCCTTTATCTAGCAGTTTTTGTAACTGGATATAATGAATCCTGCTTCCTCACCCCAAAAGTTTATGGCACTTAAACACTAGTACTACCAAAACAAAGAAGGAAAAGAAAAGAATTCAGAATCATTTTGAGAATGACTAAACTGTCAACCAACCATTTTACTTTGGCATCCGCATGAATAACCTGGTAAGACTTTTGTACTTATTGCTTGAAGAAGTGGTGTGAGGCTTGAATGTTTTTCTTTTTGAAGAATATTTGAACTGTAGCCATTTACAAGTAGGTCTAACTCTCTGCAAAGTACTTATTTGGGAAAGTCCAGGTTCTCTTCTCATATGTAACACTTTCAAATTTCTATGTAGCATAGGATTGTCTGTGAAACCTTCAAGGCCCCACCCCAATAATGGGAGGGTTATTTTTTTCCATTTTCAAAAACTTACCCCCCAAAATTCTCCTGGGGAACAGGTTGTAAAACACATGCTTCCTTTTAGGATGTGAAGGGTGCCCTGTTCTGTGTTCTCCCTAAACAGGAAGGACATGCAATCCATCTTCAGCTTGGACCTTCAGAACGTCTAGAATCTCAGGGCCAAGTAAGAAGTTGCTCTTTTCCCCAGGAAAATACACAGTTGTGGCAATGCTATGGGGCAGGTTTGATCAAGATTCCACTTTAGGCTGCCTGATGGGAGAAAACACAAGACATTGTCAGAAAGAAATGGTAGAAGAGCATCATGTTATGAAGTTGCAGAGCTTCTGCATGGCAAAGGACATAGCTAGCAAGATCAATAGAAAGCCCACAGATTGGGAGAAGATCTTCACTAGCCATACAACGGACAAGGGTCTCATATCTAAAATATACTTGGAACTCAAAAAATTAAATCCCCCAACAACAAATTCTCAAAGAAACAACTGCCCAATAAATAAGTGGGCTAAAGTCTTGAAGAGAAACTTCTCTGAAGAAGAAAGAAGGAAGGCCAATAGACACATGAAGAAATGCTCAACCTCCCTAGCCATAAAAGAAATGCAAATCAAAACAACATTGAGATACCACCTCACCCCAGTTAGAATGGCAAAAATCAAGAACTCTAACAACAACAGATGCTGGAGGGGATGTGGACAGAAGGGAACCTTACTTCATTGTTGGTGGGAGTATAAACTTGTTCAACCACTTTGGAAAGCAGTATGGAGGTTCCTGAAAAGACTTCACATAGAGCTCCCCTATGACCCAGCAATCCCACTTTTGGGCATTTACCCAAATGTTTACAAACAAGACCACACTAAAGCTACCAGCACAACTATGTTTATTGCAGCATTATTTACCATAGCTAAGATCTGGAACCAACCCAGATGCCCCACAGTAGATGAATGGATCAAGAAAATGTGGTATATATACACAATGGAATTCTATGCCTCCATCAGAAAGAATGACATTGCCCCATTTGTTAGGAAATGGAAAGGCTTGGAAAAAATTATATTAAGTGAAGTAAGCCAAGCCCAAAGAAACATAGGTCCCATGGTTTCCCTTATTTGCAATATCTAGTAAATGTATGAGTCAAGCAGAAAAGGTCAGATAATGTGATGTTAGGAAAATGAACCCTTAGATATGTATTTAAATGTTTTTTTCTTTCATGCGGTTGTTTCTAACTCATTTATAAGATTATTTCTTTGTTGCTTTGTATGTCCCTCCCCCACAGAATAACCCCTGCTTTCACTATATTTGATGTCGGTATAATTTGTGGAGGAGATGGGGAAAAACAAGTCGTTTAAGGATACAGGTGGACCCGTTGCAACTATGAGAAGTACAAGTTGTCATGTCGAAAACGAACTTTACAACTTTGGTGCGGGGGGGCGGGGGGGGGGGGTCTGGGAAGGGATGTGAAGGGTAAACAAAGGAGGAGGCTGCAATGCTTGATAAGAAATGTACTCATTATCTTGCCCATGTAATTGTAACCCCTCTGTACAATATGTTCACAAAAAATTAAAATTAAAAAAAGAGCATCATGTTAGGAGACAAATCGACAGGTGGCATGCTACAGCCATCACCCCATGACATCAGTCAATGAGAGAAGAAAAGGGCAGGATTTGAGATGCTGGAGACTGTGGGCTGCTGCTAGTTATGTCTCAAACGGCAGATAGGAAAATTTCTCCAGATCAAATGAGATTATAGGAAGAAAAAATTTCTAGAAAAGATTGACTTGGATAGCATGCAACATCATGGCATCCTGGTAACAGGCTTCTCCCTCTCATCACTCTTGCTAGGCCTTTGGTCACAGATGCTTTAGAAGAGAAGTCTGATAGATGTTGTGCATGCTTGCTTTTGCTCGTGCCTGTGTATCTCCTTGTTCGTGTTCTTTTTTTTTTCTTGTCTTCCCTCTCAAAAGGTTATAACATGATGTTTTGTTTTCTGTGAACATTTATCCTTGTACTTCTATAGAAGCACAGCAAAGCAGCTAAAATCACAGACTCCAGAGCCAGACTCCCTGGAATTGAATATAGACTCTCCCAGTTCCCAACCTATGTCTCAGGCTTTACATTCATAAAGTGGGATATGCTATGTGTCTCATGAGGTTATTATGAGGAAAGATTACATGAGTTCATGATTGCATCATCGCTCAAATGGTAAGAAGCATTACCTAAATCCATTTTAAGTAGTTAATATCCAATACCATACGTAATAACAATATTACAATCACTAGAAAGACAATGCAATATACTCTCATTCTTCAACATGCCAGTCAGAACTAGATGTCAAACTCAGTGTCTCCTTCTACCTTTAGAGACATTGTATACCTTATAAAATTGATGGAGGGGGGGAAAGAACAAAGGGAAGGATAAGACAGAATAATCCACCCTAGAGAAGGATCTTTTAATATAGTGGAAAATAACACATCATATCTTAATCCATGAGCTCCCATGCCAGAGCATTCCCACTGGCTCTCTACAGAAAGGTTGTGTGCTAGAGAACCTACAAAAGGGCATGTACTAAAAGAGACTGCTACATATATTGTGGTAAACAAGAAGAAAAGAGAAGATAAATAGGACTCAACAGGAGTTCACTAAAAGAAATTTGAGCTCAATTAACATCATTCACCTACAACCCAACAGATTCATTAGAACAGTTAGAGCATTGCAGTCCACTGGTGTGCTCTGGTTTCAGACAGACATTTGATGAAGTTTCTCAAGGGACTGAGATTGAAAACATCACAGAGGTTTCATTAATTTAATAACTATTATAAAAGAAAGAAAGTAAATGAACATTATTCCATAAACATTAGTTCTGCAACCTGTGCTATTTGGGGGTAGGAGAGTAATAATTGACTAAATTGCCACGAAAACATCAGGAAGGTAGAAAATTAAGTCTATCACATTGAAGACAATAAACATTAAGCCCCAAATTTGAGCAAGGCAATGAGTTTTCATTTAAGGAAATCATGGGAACTGATAGCTCATGAAAGGGAAGCACCTTTGTTGTGTCTAAGGCTAATGATTTATGCCATTTCCTGCAAATGTAGTGCAGAAGAAAAAAGCAAAGAAATGAATGTTCTTGGAGAGCCCACTGTATTCTAGGCTCTGTGCAAAGATGTTTACCAAAAACATGATTCATTCATAGCGCTGGAGGGTTGTATTTCTGGAGACCTACTTAATAAATATGGTTTCTTTCCTTCAGGAGAGATCTCCTACTATCTCAGGTTTTATCTTTGACCATGCACATCATTTACTAGAGACAAGGGTCTAAAAGTACACCTCTCTAAATTGGAACATGTAAAAGATTTGTCTCAAAACTTAAAACTGGACTACTTTTTAAATCCTGTGACACCACCTATAGAATTCCTTCTTTTCTTCTCTTAACCACTGCTTGAGGTGACACATGCTTGCTCACCACGCTGTGCCGAAATCACCCTGCTGTTTGTCCTCATTTTGCTTTAGACCCTTTGTGCACAAAAACAGTCCCTGTCCCCTAATCCTTGTCTATCAGGTATCTGGCTAACAGGCTTATGTTTACCCTGCCGACGCCTTCTGGTTTTACAGGCTTCCTTGGTGCCCTCCTGGCATTCATCTTAGCAGACAAGAATTCAGAACCAGTATAATTTTTGGAGGGGAAGGGAGAAAACAAATTGTTTAAATAGGGATACAGGTGGACCCATTGCAACAATGAGATGTACAAGTCATTATGTCAAAAACGAACTTTACAACTTTGGTGGGGGTGAGGAGGAGGATTGTGGGGGGGGGGGGCGGAGGGAGGATGGGAAGGGGAAACAAGGGGCTACAATGCTTGATAAGAAATGTACTCATTATCTTTCCCATGTAATTGTAACCCCTCTGTACAGTATTTTCACAATAAAAAAAAAGAATTCAGAGCCATGTCACAGCTCCTCCTGACCTCGATCAGTCCCACTGCCTTTCTCTGGCTCTTCTGCACGCCAGTAGCCAGGGGCGCACGCCCCTTGCTGGGTGGTGGACAGCTGGGAGGGAGTCCACTCACTCACTCGCTCACTTGCTTGCTTGCTCGCAGAGGCTTCTTTCCTTCCAGCAGCCAAGGGATTTGGAGTGTGTTCAGAAATGACTTGGACATTACCCACACGTAATCCTGTAATTCCTCTCTTTAGAGCCACTCTTACAGGAGATGCCAGGTCTTACTCATTTTGGCCTTTTTTGTCCAACTTTTCCTTCTCTGATTATAAACACTTGCAATGACTATATATAGTGCTATGCCTCAAAGACACTGGAAGGTTCAGGAAGGCGAAGTCTCCTGGGGTGGTTCTGTCTCCACTCTCTGTCCTTCAAAATGGGGTATCTAACCTTACCCCAGTCAGAATGTCCCACATCCACAAATCACCCAACGACAAATGCTGGAGGGGATGTGGAGAAAGAGGAACCCTATTACACTGCTGGTGGGAATGTACACTTATACAACCACTTTGGAAAGCAGTCTGGAGGGTCCTTAGAAAGCTAAAGATTGACCTCCCTTACGACCCAGTCATACCACTTCTAGGCATCTGCCCTGAACAACAGGAACCAATATACAAGGACACGTGCACCTCCATGTTTATTGCAGCACTGTTCACAATAGCTAGGCTATGGAAACAACCCAGATGCCCCACCACAGATGAATGGATCCAAAAATTGTAGTATCTATACACAATGGAATATTATGCAGCCATTAAAAATGACAAAATAATGGCATTTGCAGGGAAATGGATGGAGCTAGAAGGAATCATGTTGAGCGAGGTAAGCCAAGAGTAAAGAGACAAATGGTACATGGTCTCCCTGATAAGTGGATGCTAAATCCAAAATGTTAGGTGATACGACAAAATTAACAGGACTTAAGAAACAAAGAACTCCCACTCATCTGGTCGAACCACTACTAAATATCCCTATGCTGCTGATCACATGTATGGTGTATATATGTACACCGTTATATGTTATAGACTGTGATAGACAATTTGCTCCAGGAAAGTTAGAATGAACATGTGACTTTAAATGAGCATCATTATTCCACAATACTGTGAAATTTGGGAAATTATGTAATCACTTAATCACAATTAAAAAAAAAAAAGAACCTCGGGGAAGGTAGGGAGGGAAAGGATGGTAGGGGGAAAACAATGGAGGGGGTAACAATGCTTAATAGGAAGTGTACTCATTACCTTGCTCATGTAACTGTAACCCTTTGTATAGTATCTTTACAATAAAAAATTTTTAAAAATGGGATATCTAGTCATCGTCTGATACTTATTAGAAAGATGGGCAGATGGTTTTCTGTGTGTGTTTGTAGTGCTTCCGCATTAATGAATATTGACTTATAGGATTTTTTTTATTTTGTTTTGTTTGTGTCAATGCTGGGGCTTAAACTCAGAACCTGTATCTCTCACTTGGCTTTTTCTCTAAAGGCTGGCCCTTTCATACTTGGGCCACACCTCCATGTCCAGTTTTTAGCTGGTTAATTGAAGATAAGAGTCTCACAGACTTTTCTGCCCAGGCTGGCTTTGAACCTCAGTCTTCAGATCTCAACCTCCTGAGTGGCTAGGATAATAGCAGTGAGCCACCAGGTACCAGTACTCCATGGGATTTTGAACAAACTTTGAGTTTCTAGAACAATCTTGGTTTACAACAAAATTGAGAGTGCCCCACACTGGCCCAGCCTCTCAAATGACCAATCCGCCACACACGTGGTGGTATGTTTGATAGAAATGTTTAATTCATTTAGATACATCATGTGACCCAAAGTTCCCAGAACACAGTCAGTCTCTCATCTTGCTCTTTTATATTTCATAGACTTGGACAAATGTGTAATGGCATGTGTCCATGATTGTAATATGCAGAATATTCTCACCCTCCCAAGAATCCTCTGTGTTTGCAGTCTTCCCTCCATTCCCACCAGCCCCTGGCAACCCCTGAGTATTTCTAGAATGCACCCTATGTAGTCTTTTTTTCCTGGACTGGCCTCTTTCACAAAGTGGTATGCACCTAAGATTTCTTTGCTGTCCTTTCATGACTTGGTAGCTCAGGGCTTATTAGCTGTGGATGACATTCCATTGTCTCCGAAGGACATCATGGAAGACCCCCAAGTTTTGGCAATTAGGAATAAAGCTGCTATGAAAATCCATGTGTGGGTTTCTGTGTGGGTGTAAGTTTGGCGTTCCTTTGGGTAGATGTCAAGTAGTGCATTTGCTGGATTCTATGTAAGGACATGTTTAGTTTTGTAAGGCTCCGCCAACTGACTTTCCAGAGCAGCTTTAACATTGTACATTCCCACCAACAATGAATGAGAATCCCTGGTGTGCTTTCTCCCCACCAGCATTTGTTATCCTCAGTGTTTTCGATATTGGCCATTTCTTTCTCATTTCTGTGCCCCAGTACCAGGGTTTGCATTCAACTTTGGCTGGCTTGCTTGTTTAGCTGGAGCTCTCCTACGTGAGCCATACTTCTTGCGTGGCTCTTTGCTGGTTATTTTGGAGATGGTTTGCTAAGATGTGGGTGGAGATTATTACAACCTCATTCAAAATTATCAGTCAGTCATCTTCTCTTGATATAAAAGAAAATGTTTTTTTCAAGTTTTGGTATTGAGGAAATCTGGTCTCAGGGTGAGTTAATATTTTTTTCTGTTTCCTTTCACTTCTGAAAGAGGTTGTAGAGAATGTAATTTATTCCTTAAGTGTTTGCTAAAATTCCTCAGTGAATCCACCTGGGACTGGTGATTTATGTCTTAAAAACTGGTGATTTATGTCTTGATTCAGTGTCACTCATGGTTACATGTCGCTTCAGTTCATCTGTGTCAGTTCTTGTGTCCTCTTGTGTCCTCATCTGTGTCAATTGTCACAGGTTGTGACTTTCACAAAAGGGATCTCAAATTTGTGGGAATGCATTGATTCATAATATTTCTTCTAATGTACAGGTTTGCAATACTATCTCTCCCGTTCTGTTGCTCATAATAGCAGGTTTTCTCTTTTATTCTTAGTTTACCTGAGACAGATTGATTTTACTGACCTTTTATATAAAACAGATAATGGTTTTGTTGATTTTCCTCTACTGATTTCCTATTTTTCAATTTCATTGATTTCGCCTCTCATTTTATTTGCTCTTTTTTTCAACTTACTTTGGATTTACTCCTTTTATTCTACTTTCCTAAGATGAAAGCATAGATTATTCATTTTAGGTCTTGGCTAATAAATGTTCTTAATACTATAAATTGCTTTTCAACATGTTTTGCTACTTCTAACAAATTTTGATAATGTTTTGTTTTCACTTACTTTAAGACTATTTTAATTTTTTTCCTGATCCATGTATTATTTACAAGTATAGTCAGCTGGACACTGGTGGCTCATGCCTGGAGTCCTAGCTACTCAGGAGGCTGGAATCTGAGGATCACAGTTCAAAGCCAGCCTGAGCAGGAAAGCCCATGAGACTCTTATCTCCAATTAACTATCAGAAAACTGGAAGTGGAACTGTGGTTCAACATGGTAGAGTGCCAGCTTTGAGCAAAAGAGCTCAAGGACAATGTCCATGCCCTAGTTCATAGAAATTAAACACTATATGTGTGTGTGTGTGTGTGTGTGTGTGTGTGTGTGTATACATATATATGTGTATATATACACACATATATTGTGTGTATATATACACATATATATACATAGTGTATATATACACATATATACATATATATACATATACACACATATATATAGTGTTTAATCTCCACATGTTTGGTGATTTTTTTCCAACTACATTTCTGTTACTGTTTTCTAGTTGATTTCTCCCGTAGTCTAACAGGAGCTACGTGTGTGATTTATATTCGAAATGTGTTACAGTGTGTTTTGTGGCCTATAATATTCTGTGTCTTGGTACTTATTCCATGTGAGCTAGAAGGATATGTATTCTGCTGCTGGTAGAGGAAGTGGGCTACAGAGTGCATTACATGATATTGATTTACGGCATTTAGTCCAACTGATGTTTCTGCCTGTTGAATCCATCTATTCTGAGAGGGAATGTCAAAGTCTCCCATTATTCTCCCAGATTCCTCCTCTTTTTTTCCTTACACTACTATTTTTATCTCATACATTTTGACAATTTGTTATTAAGTATATGGCTATATCTTTCTGGGGAATTGACCCTTGTCGTTGTACAATGTCACTCTTTATCCTTGATAACTTTTCTTGCTCTTGAATCTCTTCTATCAGAAATTATGGGGCTGGTCTTATACCAGCAATCCTCCCTACTTGGGAGGCTCAGAATTGAATTGCGGTTTGATGCCACCTCAGACAGAAAGATCCTGACCATACCAGGACATGGTGACAGGTACTTGTTACCTTAAACTGCACAGAAAGCTGAGATGGGGAGAGTTTCAGTTCCAAGCCACCATAGACGGAAATGTCTATGAGACTCCATCTCAGTAGAAAGAAGCCAGGCATGGTGATGCATGCCTGTCATCCCAGACACAACTGGAAAGCCAAAAACAGGTGGACTGAAGTCCCAATGTAGGCCTATGCTAGGAGCAAAACCCCATTTCAAAAGTAACCATTGTGGAAAGGGGCTGTATTTGAAAGGGTTGGTATGGGGTAGGATAGGGTCAAAGGGGAAAGGGGAGACGAATGGAGAGGAGAAGAGGGGGAAATGCAGACAAGATCCAATGTATATCCTACAAAATTAAGAAGAATAAGGAAAGGGGTGACAATGATCAAGAAATAGTGTGCTCATAAAATGCTTTGTCAAATGGCAGCTCCTATATATATAACTACTTAAAGATCATTTTTAAAAGAAAGACAAAAGAACTAAGGCTTACCTGAGTGATCAAGAGCCTGTCTAACAAGGGCAAGTCCCTAATTCAGACCCTAATGCTACCAAAGTAAAATGAGAAATTAGTAAGAGCCCTCTGCTCTCTCTCGGTTGTTGTTAACATACTGTTTTCTATTTGTTGTCTTTATTCTTTGCTCTAATTTTGTCCCCCACACTTTTTCTACCTTCAGTGACTTGAAGTTTATTAGCATTTCAGTTACGTTGCTTTTTCTTTTTACTTATTTTTAATGGCTGCCCTGGAGTTTACAGGACATTTAAAATGAATCCAGCCAGCTGCCCAGTTACTCAGGAGGCTGAGAATTAAGGATCTCAACTCAAAGCCAGCTCAGGCAGTAAATAGTTTATTTCTAAGAAAATATTCAGAAAAAGCCAGAAGTGGCATGACTCAAGTGGTAGCCTTGAGCACAAAAAGGCTTAGAGACAGCACCCAAACCCTGAGTTCAAGCCCTAGGACCAGCAGGAAAAAAATAAAATAAAATAATCCAAGTCCACTATCAGCTAACACTATGCCACTGCTCCTTTTCAGAGTGGCCTGAGCTATACCTGTGACATCAAAGCATTCCAAACTCCTCCCATCTGTCCCTGTGTCACTGCAATCATTGATTTTATTTAGCTATAATCTGTGATCAATTGCTACTGTTGTTTTGAAGAAAATGTTGCCTGGGTGGTTATTTAAGAATAAAACAAAGTTATTACTTTACTTTTATTCCTTTTCTGATGCGCTTCCTTTTCTTAATCTTTAGTGTTTATATTTTAGTAGTTAATTGGTTAGCAACAGAGCCAACGGAAATCATTTGCACATCTGTAAATCTTTCTTGATAAATTTGGGGAGTTGGGAGATGAAGTGTTTCCTAATGTCCTTTCCAGCTCTCATTTTTCAGTGGTTTTGATTTTATCCTTTTTTTAATTGTGTGCAAGATTTGCATATCAAATTGTTCATTGAAAGCAGTCCACATTGTATCCTACTGTTATCTAGTATTTCCATTGTTTCCTCAGCCTCTTGCTGTCTTTCCAATTTGCCATCTGTCTGTTTGCTGATTTGGCATTATTTCCACTAGCCAAAGTGTGCCAACTCTGCAACCCCTCAGCCAAGTTTGCAGTCCCTTTCTGAACAACGTTGAGGTAGGCAGAGGAAAGCCAGCCAGCCTCCACGGTGTTACTGCCACCATAAAGCCAAGAAGTTCAAGGCTAACATCATATTGTCCCATGCTCAGAGATGAACTCCCTGTGCCTTGATTTAGGAGTCTTTTATTTCTATAGATCCATCGGAACTAACAGAGATGGAGGATGCTACAAAACTTAGTCGTATGACTTCTTGAAGTTAAACTCCAAGTTATGAAGTCTGCATCATTTTAATAGATTGTGAGATGTAGGTGAGAAGATCATTTGGAGAATTTATAAAGAGAGAAGTAAATAGTTTAAACCCAGTGCTTTCTGTTCGCCTGCCTGGAGACCACACCATTTGTTGTCTTGTTTCTCTCTCATTGGCTTCGCTGCTCTCTGTAATGTTTGTGTTGTTTTCTCTGCAGATTTCTCTCCTTTCAGTGCATGCCTCCTTCCTCTCATTCATTCCTTCTTTTTTCCTTGCCCTTTTTTAACCTTCCTTTTTTTCTTTTCTTTTCTTTTCTTATGTCTGTCTAGTTTCTTCTTACCTCTCATGTTGCTTTTCAGGCTTCTCCTCTTCTTCACACCCTGAATAGTTTCTCTTCAACTCAGAGGTCTCTCTGAGGCTGGCAAGAGTGATAGTCCAGGAGAGAGAATAAGGCCTAAACCATCTGGTGAGACCAGCTTCCACCAGTAGACTTTGGCTTTTGTGTAATCTTCACAGAAAGATTTAGTTTGAAATCCTTCCTGCTTTGAGACTTGGGAATCTTTTCCAAGGAAGGAAATGTCAATCTTTTCTTTGCATATGCAAGTATTTGTAATAGTCTGTGTGTGTGTGTATGTGTGTGTGTGTGTGTGTGTGTGTGTGTGTGTGTGTGTATGTGTGCATAAGCATGTTATCTAGCCTTAGAAAGTAACTTCAGGTACTTTTACAATATTGACCAACCTAATACATATTATCTCAGGTTCTTCTTTGAGTATGCTATACATTTGAAGGGTTAACAGTTCTGCTTTAATCCACTTTCTTCTATTTCCTCTACAAGAGCATTAGTCTATGATTCTCCTGACATGCATTTAATTCCAGGAGGACTGAATATTATTCTAGTCAAGATGCAGTTTGATTTAAATTTAATTTTTCAAACAAACCATAACAGCATTCCCTCCTTTGCCAGCATATAACTCATTATATTAATATATTCTCTCCATCTTGCAAAGCCAAGGCTGAGGCAAATGTAAATCCCAGTGATGGTCACAACTCACCAGCGTTGCATCAGGTTCTGAATGCTTTCTGCGTGTTTCCTCTCTTAATCCTCCCAGCTTTGCTCTGGGATAGATGCAAACATGAAAACTGAGACCCAAACAGAAGTAATTTGCCCAGGGCCACAGGCCTAATAAGTAGTTGGAGAACAATTTGAGGGATCCACGCTGGACTGAGGCTGCAGCAGTCTGAGATTTGCCTTGGGCTCTGTACAAGGCAGTAATGGCTTCCCAGAAACATTCCATCACAGACAGTAGGTGGGTGCCACGGGCTGGGAGGTTTCCCACAATGCAACACTGCTATGGGGCATTGTTCTTAATGCAAGAGGAACAGTGTTCTTAAGGCAAAAGAGAAAGCACTCCAGTGCATTAGGGAATTACATGCTGAGTGGAAGGCAGGCCCAGGAACCAAGTGAAAAGAGTGGGAGAGGGAAAGTCTAGAGAGGAATGCCAGGCCATGATGCATCTTGGAGCTGAACTGACGGGGTACTGGCAGACTTGGAGTGAGTCGCTAAAGGAGAATACTCAAGATAGTACAATCACAAAGGTTTGTATATCAGAATTCCCACTCTGGCTTCTATGTGGAAATGACGATGAGAGGAGCCACACTGGATTTGGGAAAATCAATGAGTGGGTGATTTTGGTAAACTGCAGTTGAGGGGGGAGAGACATTAAAATGATAAAACCTTGAGTACTTAGGCTGTAGCACAAGTGATAGAGCTCCTGCCTAGCCAGAACAAGGCCCTGAGTTCAAACCCCAGTTCTGCCAAATCTCAGGTCTCACCATGCTTGTGGCTGTCATATATAGGAGATGAGAGCAGCCCAGATAATACAGGGAGATCGGGTGGAAAAGAAGGGAAGACGTAAGTTTGACCTGAGGTTTCTCGGTCTCAATGTCAGCCATGAGATCATGGCGCTCACCTGATTTGAAGAAACTGAGTGCTGCCTCAAGAGAATCACATGAAGAGGTTGAGGTTGGAGACTTGGCACTATAGCTAAGTATAAGCTTGAAGGAAATCTGCAGGGGGGCGGGGACAAAGAGAGAGAATCATGTATCTGTCGTCAAACAAGAGTTTCTGGTGGCAAGAAAAATTAATAACCTAGAATCTCCAGGGAGGTAAAGGAAGGATAGAAAAGCTGCTATTGCACCTGAGAGTTTACAAGGACTTATGAGCAACTAAGACTGATGCTGGCCTGGGCCTAGAGGAAGTCAGGAAGGACTCTTAATGACAAAGAACCTGATCATAGGCCCAACCAATGCATGTGACAGCCCGCCTTCCACACGTTGTCTGTGTCCAGGGAAAGGGGTCCACCCACATCTCACCTACAAAATTATCACGTGTTATAAATGCTATCTATCTCGATGCATACATGGGGGACCAAGTGGGATCATGTATGTAAAAATCGTCTTGATATAAATACAAGAGACATTGTTCAAGTGAGCAGTGTGTTTCCCTGCAATTTTTACTCTATACAGTTTAAGTGGTTTCTCTTTCCCTGAATCTCATGTTAAGGCAAACATTTCAACAGCAGGAAATTAGATAGTGAAACTGTTGTACTTTTAGATAGATAGATAGATAGATAGATAGATAGATAGATAGATAGATAGATAGATAGATAGATAGATATTGTGTGTGTGTGTGTGTGTGTGTGTGTGTGTGTGTGTTTTAATTCCAATACATTTTATGTGGCCAACAGTTTTCATTCAAGCGTCTTCAAAATCCTACTTTGACAGACATTAGTACTTGACTTGAGTTTAAAGAGGTTAATTGGTCCTGGGACTCCAAGCTTGAGGTGGTATGAGGGTCTTTACTAAATTAGGACATACCTGGCTGCCATTTCTGGTTTCCTAGTCTTTGAATGGGATCCTTATAGGTACCATAAAATAATAAGTGGTTACCCTCTATATTTAAAAATCAACAGAAAGCTGTATCTGAGCTCTGTGTCTTTGCTATGCTACTACATGGAGTGAATTTGATTTGCCTCAGCGTTACTTTTCCAGAAACATGACAAGTGTACTTTAAATATTTCTCATCATTTTTTGTCACCCACTTGGATTTTCCCCAGTATTAGATTGATATCAATTATTGAGTTTCTGTAAAACATTGCCTTTTTTTCTTTTGCCCTTTTGCAATAAATAGCCATTCTAAAAGGTATGGTATTGGAACTCTGGTTTCTTAATTCTGTGCAGATTCCATCAGGATTGTTTGATATAGATGTGGCTTTTGTTCTAGCAGGTAAAGATGGGGTGTAACAAAGTACGATAGTGAGGCCCTCCCCTCTTCTTTCCTTGAACGTCTCTTCGATGGAAATTAGAACTAAGAGTCTTTACCAAGTTATTAAAATTCTAGAGAAGAATAAAGAGGAGCAAGTCTATCCTAGGGATTCTATAGATACTGCTTGTAAGCAAGGAGGCCACTAAGCAAAAGGAAATGACTCCCAGAAACATCCAGAATTGTATCCAGCTTCCCAGATAGAAGAATTTAAATATAAAAGAGTAGGAGTTGTGTGTTCATGGATGTTCTTACCTTCTGAACTTTTAAGCATGAAAATATTTCATCTGCTAGGATGGAGCAGTACACCAAAGATGGTAGGAAGTTGGCAAAGCTCCTAGTTGTTTTGAGGAGTTTCAAGAACTCTGACTTATCACAACCTTCTGTCTTAGAATAAGCAAATGAGAACTTGTAGAAAATTAACAGGGCAATTCCTCCTGGTCCTAGGAACATGGTGATTTTTGTTTTTGCATGGTGAATTTTTCTGAATGGAGGATTGGCAATTAAAGGAAGGTAGTGGATGCAGTGTCTCTTAACATTTCCAGCTACAATTAAGACAGAATGCACAATAAAGTAAGCCAGGTTCTGCTAATCAGTCTAATAATAGAATTAAGACAATCATGACAGTGACATGAGTCAAGACACAGTGCACTCCCAAACTGATGCATTCACTTGAAGCCCTTTAAATAACTCCTTAAGGATAATAATAATTAATTAAATAAATAGCCCTCATGATGAAGACAGCCTCACCAATATAACCCCTTAGAACTGACTTACACTTTCCCTCCCACTTTTTAGCTTGTTCTTTTTTAGTGTCTTTTTCTCTTGTGCTGGCCCATAATTTGTTTACATTATTTAACCTTAATTTAGATGTATAGTTGTTGTGCAACTCTCCTATATACCAAGCGTATGGCTCAATATCATGTAAGCTATCAGATGTTAGAGCAAGAGGAACGTGAGGAAGAATTCCTTCCAGGCAGATGCCTTTTGTTTTGATTAGCGTCAAAGCCACTTCCTACATAATCTTTCTGTGTTTATTTTTTTTTTTTTTGCCAATAAGATCTGGGTGTTGGGCTATGTGAAGTTAAAGCTTATTTCTAATCTGATTCTGCTTTTACTTACCACCTTGTAAATATGCAGACGTGTCTCTGTCTATTAATTTATAAGTTTTATAACATAATAAAGCCCTTAGGATGAAAAACTTGATTTGCACTTCCTCATCCCATTTCTTTCCCATTACATATTTCCAAGATGCTTCTCATTCTATCAATAAATTAGAAAAGCAAGTATGTTGACCAGATAACATTTGTATTATCACAATGTCTGTTACAATAACAAAATACCTAAGGCTGGATAGCTTAAAGTTTTAGAGGTTTAAAATCCAAACAGCAGCAGGGCACCAGTGGCTCACGCCTGTAATCCTAGCTACTCAGGGGGCTGAGACCCGAGGATCACAGTTCAAAGCCAGCCCAGGCAGGAAAATCCATGAGAATCATATCTCCAATAAATCACCAGAAAACTGGAAGTGGCTCTGTGGCTTAACTGGTATAGCGCTCACCTTGAGCTGAAGAACTGAGGGACAGCGCCCAGGCCCAGGGTTCAAGCCCCAAGACTGACAAAAAAAAAAGCCAACAGCATCACACTCACACTCACGCTGGTGAGGGTTCCCCCTATTCACACCCTGACAGATACCATCAACAGAGATAGCATCAAAGCACACATCCAAGGAACCACAGGGCCTTGGGGTCAGCTGACTCTATTACAACATTCTCAGACTGGTATTAGTCAGCATTGACCTAATCACCTCATGTTAATGCTCCTTTTAGGGGTCCCATCATTATCTCCATGCTTGCATGTGGGCCTTAGGGGACACTTGCAGAACAACACAGCACTATTAAATTTGCCAACACAGCTCCACCAGTAAATGATGCCGGACAATTTCAAAAAGAATCCTGCGTTCTGATCCATTCTCAAGGCTAGATCCTGAATCCATTCATTTTAAATCACACTGATGGGAAAAATACTTAACTGTATTGTTAAGCAGGCAAAGTTGTCTTTAATAATACTGTGCTTTTTTAATTTTTATTTTTTTTGGTCGGTCGTGGGCCTTGAACTCTGGGCCTGAGCACTGTCCCTCAGCTCTTCAGAGCTCTACCACTTGAGCTACAGTGCCACTTCCAGTTTTCTGAGTGTTTATTGGAGATAAGAGTTTCACAGACTTTCCTGCCTGGGCTGGCTTTGAACCTCGATCCTCAATCTCAGCCTCCTGAGTAGCTAGGATTATAGGCATGAGCCACCAGCACCCAGCTCATGTGCTTTTTTTATGAGCAAAGCAAAGACATTCATTTTTCTGTGGCAGCTACCCTCTTTTATCTGAAAGGAAGAAAATATGAGCCTCTCTGGTAAGAAAATATTATCTTTTCTGGGTGTCCACTTATCTAATAATCTTGACTGATTTGGTGAATGGTGGTCAGAAAATGAACTACTATAAATGGTAAATAAGGAAGAATGCATACTTGTATAGATGAGCTCCATGAGAGTTTTTAAAGTAGGTGTGTTTAAAAGATAGATAGATAGATAGATAGATAGATAGATAGATAGATAGATAGATAGATAGATAGATAGATAGATGGTTTCTTATTTTTGTAGGGGTTTGTTGTGGTTGTTGTTGTTGCTGGTCCTCAGGCTTGAAATCAGGGCCTGGGTGCTGTCCCTGAGCTTATTTGTACTCAAGGCCAGTGCTCTACCACTTAAGCCACAACACCACTTCCGGCTTTTTCTGAGTAGTCTATTGGAGATAAAAGTCTCATGGACTTTCCTGCCTGGGCTGGCTTCGAACCATGACCCTCAGATCTCAGCCTCCTGAGTATCTAGGATAACAGGCATGAGCCACTGGCACCCAGCTTAAAAGATATTTTTATAGATAATACTTAAAAGTAATTTTTAAAGAAAATGTGTGATATCCAGCCCATGTTACTACATCAAAATACCAATGGTAAACAACTTATCTGAAGGACAGGGTCAGCCCCATTGCTTTGGGCTTTGAGTACCTGATCTCCAGCCAGAACATGCAGAAGAGGAGTCTGTTCAACTCATGGCTGCCAGAAAGACAAAAAGAGATAGAAATGGGAGGACTGGGCTCTCAGTAGCCCCTTCGAGGATCTGTTTCCATTGACCTATTTCCTCTGCCTGGATTCTGCCCATGAAGTGTTTCCATCAGCCAGAAGCTGAGGGCCAGCACTTCAACACCTAGGCCTTGAGGGAAAGACCAGATGTGCACCCAACAGAATGCTCTAATTAATGTGACTTTCCACTCTGCTCACCAGTTGCAGTGCAAGTGATGGGAACAATCATCCCTTCTTTCCAGCCCTCATGCTGCAAGTTTAGCACCTCCGTGTCTCCGGGGAAGTTTTCTGATTAATCTTGGTGAAACAGATTTCCTCCGTGGTATGTCGTTTGGCCGTCTTTCAGCCCTTGTTAACTATGCAGATATGGGTTGTTGGAGACGGGCAGGAACAGACCTCTGTTTCAAAATAAAAGTGGAGGCTTTTCTCTTCATTTCTTTGTTGATTTCTATCTTCCAGTACAGGGCTTGAGTTAAGCCGGGTGATAATGTCATTTCTCTGTAGACTTAATGGCAGCTTCAAACTGGGAAAATGTGGAAACCATTTGTGGTTTGTGGAAAATTGTTCAACCCGTACATGGATAGGCAACGTGTGTGTGTGTGTGTGTGTGTGTGTGTGTGTGTGTGTGTGTGTGTGTGTGTGTGTGTGTGTGTGTGTGTGTGACATTTGGAGGTGGCCTGTTTTGAGATAACAGGGTGACTGTTGTTCTCATTTACCTTGCTAACAGCAAGGTAATTGGATCTAGCCAGTTCATCCCAGTGTGTGCTGATTATAACTGAACTATGATCTCCACAAATAGGTGAAGGGGATTCTGTACTGATATTTTTACACTGGTCATGTCTGGTGACTTTGGCATTCTGGCATTTGGCAATCTGACATGGTTTCAAATCTTACTTGTGAGTGCATCAGAGAAATGGCCAAGTGCTGATAATCCTATGGCTATTGTAGTTCGATCTAGAACATTGGTAACAATTGTTGTGCTTTATTGGCACCTGGTTGGTAAGCTCCTCTTCCCCAGAGGGCAGCAGGAATGTACTTCTATGCAGGTACTGGAGTTTTGATACGCACCTCTCTCTTCTGACCTCTCCATCATTTCCACTAGAGTTGGAAAGGGAGAGAAGTCTGAATCATGATCAAGTGTGATGGAGAGAGGTCGCAGAGAACAGAGGGGAGTGGGAAAGAGATACTTACCTTCTGTGATGGGAGGTGGAGGGGGGAACATCATGGCACGTTCTTTAAGAGGTGAAGAACTTCTAAAATGAACAAACACCAGAAGAGACCCTGCCAGAGACCAGGCAGGGTGCTAGTAGCCATGACTGTAATCCTGGCTATTCAGGAGACTGAGATCCAGAAGATAATGGCTCAAAGCCAGCCCAGTCAGAAAAGTTTGTAAGACTCCTCAATCTCCAAAATAATCAGCAAAAATCCAGGCCAGAAGCATGGCTCAAGTGGTAGAGCTCCAATGGGGCAGGCAAACTAAGCAAGCATGAGGCCCTGAATTCAAGACCTAGTACCAAAAAGAAGAGGAAGAAGAAGAAGAAAAGGGAGAGATCCTGACAGGTAGGCTTAGGTTCAGGGTATCCTATCAGTGCCTTCATAGACGGTGGATGGAAACTTGGAGTCAGGTGTATAGTCCCATGTACAACTTAGCGCAATTAACTGTGTCCTCTTGCTCTTCTGGGTGTGTTTGTGTGGTGGTGTGTGGTGAGAATTCTTTGGCTTTCCCTCCTCTCATAGGCTCCTCTGTTGTATCTTTTCTTCTTCCTTCACCCAACATTCCAGCTAACACCGCTGGACATTCACCCCTCTACTGTTCATCAACAAAATGATCAGGTGAATCAATGGTGTAGACCCCTTCGCCATCCTCACTGTGCACTGATCATTTATTTTCACACCAAGAGCAAAGCCAAGTCCTTCAATTGCCCAGAAATACTGATTTTTTTAAATATGGAAATAGCTAAGCCTATTTAAAGGAGTGATTTGATTCTAGAGTAGAAAGCATCTTGTGGGATAGGAGTCTGCTTGTCAGCCAATGGGGGGTGGCAGCGTGAAGGCGCTTCAGTTCTCAGGACCCGCCTCTTCCCTCCCACCGATTGGCGGTGGGAATAATTTTAGAGCTGTCTTTTCAGGGCACTGGTTGTGACAGAGGGAGGCATCTGGGGCCTGGGTAACAAATTGTCTCCTTGATTCTTCATTTATCTGCCTTAGACCCAAGAAGCTCAGAGCCAATTTCTACATCCCCACCAGTCCCCCTCGTTTCTTACTTTTCTTCCTGCTGCTGTTGCCCTTTCTCTTAAAAAGAGTGTGCAGTATCTAACTCCTCATGTCTCCACCCTCAGCCCGCCTGTCTCCCCAGCTGCTACCCTCACCTCTCAGCTGGACACCATGTTCATCTTCCTCAGCTGGCAGCTGATGCCCGGCTGCCTCTAGCCTGATTCCAAAACCAGAGATCAGGAAATACTTGACCAGAGACTCAGCAGACACATCTGAGGAGGCAGGGCTGGCTCTGGTGCTGCAGATCTGCTGAAGTCTTTGTGGTGAAGATAAGAAATGCTCAGCATGTCAGAAAGCACTGGCTGGAGTTAGGATGGATCAGTGGAAGAACCACTGATCATAAACAAATACCAGCTGGTATAAATTGTTTAATCCTGGGGGAAAAACTCCTATCTTTTGTGCCAAGACTAGGACCTAAACTCAGGGTCTGCACATTGTTCTTTAGCCTTTCCATTCAACACTAGAGCTCTACCACTTGAATCATGGCTCCACTTCTGGATTTTTGCTGGTTAATTGGACATGAGTCTCAGGAACTTTCTCTCTCTGTCTCTCTCTGTGTGTCTCTATCTCTCTCTCTGTCTCTCTTTCTTTCTCTTCCTAGATAATAACCAATAAGCATATGTTTAATATGCATATCACTCTATATGTTACATATCACTCTATATGTTACTTCATATATGTTAACATATATGAAGATAGACTCTTAAAATATAAGTCTATCAAGAAATACACCAAGAGCAGTACTCAAGTTCACAGTACTGAATACATAGTACTGAAGCTCAAAAAAAAAAAAACCCACTATCCTTGTGAAATGTAATGTTGAAGATCTCAGTGAGCGATGCACATCTGTAATTCAGACATCATGTGAGAGGAGACTGAGATTGAGACAGGACCCTTCACCTGTGGGTAGCAAGTGCAATCATTTCTCACTTGTGATCTAGACTCTGACTGAACAACCCTACAGGAAAAAAATCTCTTCCAGCAAAAAATATCCTCCACCATCTGCAGCCAGGGATGGCTCCATGTTGGAAACTCCGCACCTTCTTCCCTTGTTTGAAAAATGCAAATGTGAGGAACACATGAAATTTTTCACAGTGAAGGATGAAGTGATTTGAGACACTTTCTTGGATGGCGGATTGAAACGTGTGTTTTTCCTGAGGAGTGTGAAGGTTGGGGCACATACGTACATCTTGATTGCTTTGGGGTTGGGGTTAGACACTTCTGTTCCAGTCCACTCTGGTAGATCAGTGTTGTACAGGAGATCTTGGCAAGTAGCAGCATGTTCAGAGAACACACTCTTTAGAGCACATCCTGCAGGTGAATTTAGGTACACATCCTCACATCACTGACTTGGTTGAGTAAGATGGGGGAAATTTGAAGAACTATGTATGTTTAAAAAAAAAAAAAAGCCAGGCATCAGTGGCTCATGCCTGTCATCCTAGCTATGCAGGAGGCTGAGATCTGAGGATCACAGTTCAAAGCCAGCCTGGGAAGGAAGCTCCATGAAACTCTTTTTTTTTTTTTTTTTTTTTTTATTTATTTTATTTTATTTGAGAACATACTGTACAGGGGGGCTACAATTACATGGGCAGGATAATACATACATTTCTTACCAAGCATTGCAGCCTCCTCCTTTGTTTACCCTTCACTTCCCTTCCCCGCCTCCCCCCTCCCCCCACCCAATTTTACCCCCCTCCCCTCACCCAATTATACCCCCCTCCCCCCCACACACCGACATTGTAAAGCTGGTTTTGACATGACATTTTGTACTTCTCATTGTTGCAGCAGGTCCACCTGAATCCTTAAACTACTTGTTTGTCCCCATCTCCTCCACATGTTATACTGACATCAAATATAGTGAAAGCGGGGGTTACACTGTGGGGGAGGGACATACAAAGCAACAAAGAAATAATCTTATAAATGCGTTAGAAACACATGCATGAAAGAAACGAAAACATTAAAATACATATTTAAGGGTTCATTTTCCTAACATCACATTATCTGACCTTTTCCGCTTGACTCATACCTATACTAGATATTGCAAATAAGGGAAACCATGGGACCTATGCTTCTTTGGGCCTGGCTTACTTCACTTAATATAATTTTTTCCAAACCTTTCCATTTCCTAACAAATGGGGAAATGTCATTCTTTCTGATGGAGGCATAGAATTCCATTGTGTATATATACCACATTTTCTTGATCCATTCATCTACTGAGGGGCATCTGGGTTGGTTCCATATCTTAGCTATGGTAAATAATGCTGCAATAAACATAGTTGTGCTGGTAGCTTTAGTGTGGTCTTGTTTGTAAACATTTGGGTAAATGCCCAAAAGTGGGATTGCTGGATCATAGGGGAGATCTATGTGAAGTCTTTTGAGGAACCTCCATACTGCTTTCCAAAGTGGTTGAACAAGTTTAGATTCCCACCAACAATGAAGTAAGGTTCCTTTCTGTCCACATCCCCTCCAGCATCTGTTGTTGTTAGAGTTCTTGATTTTTGCTGTTCTAACTGGAGTGAGGTGATATCTCAATGTTGTTTTGATTTGCATTTCTTTTATGGCTAGGGATGTTGAACATTTCTTCATGTGTCTATTGGCCATCTTTGTTTCTTCTTCAGAGAAGCTTCTCTTTAAGTCTTTCGCCCACTTATTTATTGGGCAGTTGATTCTTTGAGGATTTGTTGTTGGGTGGTTTAATTTTTTGAGTTCCAAGTATATTTTAGATATGAGACCCTTGTCCGTTGTATGGCTAGTAAAGATCTTCTCCCAATCGGTGGGCTTTCTATTGATCTTGCCAGCTATGTCATTTGCCCTGCAGAAGCTCTGCAATCTTATGCAATCCCATTTGTCCAACCTTTCTTTGATTTGTTGTGCTTCCGGGTCTCTATTCAGAAAATTTCGACCTGAGCCAAGGAGACCTAGGGTTTCTCCTATTCCATCCTGTAATGTTTTCAGAGTGTCTGCTTTGAGTTCAAGGTCTTTGATCCATTTGGAGTTGATTCTGGTACAGGGTGATATATAAGGATCTAGCTTTAGTTTTCTACATGTAGTTAACCAATTTTGCCAGCACCATTTACTGAAGAGGCTGTCTTTCTTCCATTCTATTGTTTTAGCTTCCTTATCAAAGATTAGATGGCTATAGGTCTGTAGGTTCATTTCTGGGTTTTCAATTCTATTCCATTGGTCCTGCGGTCTGTTCTTATGCCAATACCAAGCTGTTTTGATTACTATGGCTTTATAGTAGAGTTTGAAATTTGGTATTGATATTCCTCCAGCAGTGTTCTTTCCGTTGAGGAGCGTTTTTGCTATTCGGGGTCTTTTATTGTTCCATATGAATTTTTGGATTGCCTCCTCTATTTCCTTGAAGAATGAGGGTGGAATTTTGATAGGTATCGCGTTGAATTTGTAGATAGCCTTGGGAAGTATTGCCATTTTCACGATGTTAATCTTGCCAATCCAGGAGCATGGGAGGTTTTGCCATTTTTTAAGTTCTGTGTTGATTTCCTTTTTCAAGATTTTAAAGTTTTCATCATAGAGGTCCTTCACTTCCTTGGTTAAGTTAATTCCTAGGTATTTTATTTTTTGTGGGGCTATTACAAATGGAGTTGCTTTCCTAATTTCAGCCACACTTTTCTCATTGTTGGCATATAGAAAAGCCATTGATTTTTGGGGGTTAATTTTATAACCTGCTACTTTGCCAAAGTTTTGAATCAGCTTGAGTAATTTGGGAGTGGAGTCTATGGGATTCTTTAAATACAAGATCATGTCATCTGCAAAGAGGGAGAGTTTTATTTCTTCTTTCCCTATTTGGATCCCCTTTATGTCTGCATCTTGTCTTATTGCTGTAGCTAGGCATTCTAATACTAGATTGATCCATGAAACTCTTATCTCCAATAAACCACTCAGAAAACCAGAAGTGGCACTATGGCACAAGTAGTAGAGCACTTGCCTTGAGCTGAAGAGCTGAGGGACAGTGTCCAGGCCCTGAGTTCAAGCCCCATAACTGACAAAAAAACAAAACAAATAAAATAAAATAAAACACCACAGGTTAAGAATCTTCAGCTCAGGAGCTGGGAAGGTGGCTCAGTGGTAGAGCGCTTGCCTTGCATGCCTGAGGCCCTGGGTTCAATTCCTTAGCACCACATAAGCAAAAAGAAAAAAGCTGGAAGTGGCACTGTGGCTCAAGTGGTAGAGCGCTAGCCTTGAGCTGAAGAGCTGAGGGACAGCACCCAGGCCCAGAGTTCAGGCCCCACGAACCGATCCTCCCCCCCACAAAAAAAGAATCTTTAGCTCATATTCCCTTCCAAGCTCTGATGTGGTTTATCAAATCCTTTTCCTTTGGAGAGTCTGCTTTTAGAGAGTCCTAGTGATGCTTTGCTTCTCGTCAACTGGAGCTGGATACAAAAAGCCTTGAATTTCATTCATTAGGCAAGCCTACACCCTTCACTAATTGCCAATGACCTGATGAATTCAGTGTCAAGTTTAATCCTAGATCAGATTCTCAATGATCTACTCTTTTGTTTTGTGTTTTTTAAATAGGGTCTCACTAAACTTCTCAGACTGGCCTCAAACTCATCATCTTCCTATTCTCTGAATCCCAACTGCTGGGATCAGAGGTATGTGCCACTATGCCAGGTTTAACTCTTTTTTTTTTTTTCCTCCAGGAGGAATTTTTTGGTCTTCACTACTGAAATCTCCTCTGGAAGGCAGGAGGTTTCAAATGAGGACTAAGAAGCCATACAGTGCAGCCAGGCTGGTTATGTAACACATTTCCAAATCAGGGACTACTGACTACAGTAGGAAAGCAGGATACCCCTCCACCCTTCTATAACTGCCTAGTGAAAATCTTAATAACCACACTGAGTGACGGTGGTGTCTGTGGGCCTGTCACTTTGCACACCTAAGGCTCTTTTCAGCAACACGCAGGCCAGTGCCTTCCTTTCCTGAGACTTACGGGAGTCAGTAAACCAACGTAGCTTTTAAACTATAGCCGGTTGAGAATTTATAGCAGTCGTTACAGTAATGGGGGGAAAGGCAGAGTCCCCTTCTCCAGGAACTTTTATTTCTCCTTTGTGATGACAGCTTTATGTCTTTATTGTGAAAATCTAAAGAAGGTGCTTTTATAAAATTGACAGTCCTTTGCAGTGGCACAGCAAAGAGGCAGCGTATTAGGAAGTAGAAGCTGCATAAAACTCAAAAGTGAGGAATGGGATGCCAATACCAAGCAGGAAAATTGACTCCTTGCCTGCACTCATGTCACTGCTCCTCAGATGTCACTCACTCTATTTCTTCATTTAGAACAGACCAGGGTGTGGAAGCAGCTCTTTCTGTGTTAAAGACCCATGCATTTTCTATTTGGCATTCTCTCCTAAGAAACCCTCAGGGTTAGAAACTTGTGACCCTCATTGCTGCACTCTGTGCATTGGAGGTCTCACCTGTGGCACGTGGATCACTGCAAGGCTTGTCTGTGTGTGGACCAGCACTAGCATTTGTTTTTAGGGGAGTTCGTGGTACCTTTGGGTTTCGATGAATTAACCAGACACATCTTTCCAGTGCGATGTGTAAGTTCATCACCACATCATACTCAAGTTCAGCTGGGGCCAAATGCAGTTCCTTCCTCATAATAGGTGCTGAGGGAATCGCAGCAGAATGACTGTTTTTGTTCTGTGTCCCTTTGCACTTATATATCTTCCCCCCTCAATCTCTAGTTCATTGAGACCTGTGCTCACTCTATCTTTTTCTCTTCCAAGTACCAAGTGCTCTGCTAAGTCTTCCCCAAAATCATGCGTTCAGTGGAAGATGCTGAGTTCAGTCCTTAGCAACACACACACACACACACACACACACACACACATATTAGTTCCTACTCTTATTCTACAATTGAGAACTCATCCTCTGCCTTCTTCCTTAACACTCAATTATTTCCCTTCTAGACTTAAAGTAAGTCATAATAATAATAACTGTAAGATTGTTCTCAGTGTTGAGAATCTCCTGTGTGGCATGACAGACTGAGCCTTGCATTTCGTACTTGGCGTCTCAGATTGAACCCATGAATGAGAGGAGGAAGCAGATGTGGTGAAGCAGGGCTGGACCAGGCCGGGCCGGGAGGGTCATGTTGGCAGAGTGTGGACCCAGCACAATCCATCTGAATCCTGCTGTAGGGAAAAGGACATCATCTGGTTAATGAGGAACCCGTATTCCTGGGCTGAAAGTCTGACAAATATTTATACCATTTCCCTCAGAACTGTTTCATGGACTCAGAGCCATTGAGTGGACACAATCTTTGTACAGTACTGCAAATCTATCACTAGTTATCTGTTGTATAGCTAAGGAAGTTTGTGAATTGAGTATTATTGGTGAACATGTGGAAGACGGGGCGGGGGAGGGGCGGGGGGAGATAGGAGAAAAAGACACAACAGAACAGCTTAGAGAAGGGAAAATGGGAGAGGTTTCCTCCATGTTTTAAAGCCTCTGGTTCAATCTTAGGTGTCTGAAGTCAGGAGCTATGATGGGAAGGGGAGGGGGCAGGAGGGAAGAAGAGAGAGTGTGTGTGTGTGTCTTAGTTGCATTTCTTGAACAATAAGAATGCTAGTACCATATATTCCATCATATTGTTGTAGAAACCAGATGAACTGGGGTCCTTTCAAATGCTTCATAAAGTGTAAAACATTCTCCAAGGAAGATTATAATTGGCATCATCATTCTTGTTATGATTAACTGTACTAACTTCAAAGTTCTTGATTTCCCCTATTGGTTAATTCTAAGGAGGCTTGCTTCCACTCCGTTTCTTCCAAGCATCTTAATAATACGACTTATTTAGGAGGAGGAGGAGGAGGAGGAGCAGGAGGAACAGGAGGAGGAGGAGGAGGAGGAGATCTCTGTGGGTCCTATGTTTAAATAGGAACCCAATTTCCCCAGACACCTTTGCCACCACTCCATAAATGCCCTGGTCCTGTCTGCAGCTACCCCAGGAGAGGCACTGTGATGTGGCAATAAACCACTCCTGGTGGCTTCTGCTGAGCTTCAGGCAGCCATAGGGAAGTTCACATCTGCTCCTCCCACATCTGATCACCTGTCTGGAATTGCTTTGGCCCATTCACTTATAAAATCCCTTGGGCTTCAAGATTTGAGTGGCCCTGCCTGTTGTGGGCCGGCATTTTACACACACACACACACACACACACACACACACACACACATCTGTGCACACAGAGAGATTATAACCGTTGAGTCCATCGGGAACAGATGGGTGCGCTTACTGAGAGAATAGGATTGTCTGCAGGAATTAGGCTGAGCGCAGTTAGTGGATGTGCAAGCCAGATGCATTTGCCTTGCGTTGCTGCAGGTCACGTGAGTGTGGGATGCCCCCAGGAAGGAGCCACAGGGGCGGGACTTCCCCTGGGAGAGGGGAGTTTGCACTTGTCAGAGAAAGCACAGGCACACCTCTATTCCCTCTCCCCTTCTCAAACACACACACCTGTAAACTTTATTTCCTCTAGTTTTTTTTTTTTCTCAGAATAGTCAGTGCTGGCCAGAAAAGAACTATAGTGAAAGAAAAGAGAGAAATGCAAAGTGTCTGGCAATCGTATATGCCTTCCTTTATCTCTCAAGATGTAAGGACGATACACAGTTTGCAAAAGAAGCTCACAGAAGCACACCGTCTGTTTGGACCTGCTGTGGTCCAAACATACCTGCTGTGGCTGCCTAGCCAGGAAATATCCCATATGGTACCATGCCAGGAAATATATCCCATATGGTACTGGGGGCCTCAGGAAGCTTGATGGGAATGATCGTGAAAATCCTCATTCACAGCTTTTTTTTTTTTAATTTGAAACTGGTATTGGATGATTATACCCAAAAACAACACATGAGGATCTGACAAACATATTCTTCTGCAAGTCTAAGATATGAACACAATGGAAAGGCAGAAAACCAAAGTTCTATTTGGAAGAGTCGGTGGGACTTCCTTGTCTTTAACCATGGGGTTCCTTCACACGTCATTAGAGAAAGAAAAGTAGTTAATCCTTAGTAAATTATTGTAAGTAATTATTCTTCCGGCCTTTTACGAGTGGATTTTAATTATGGCAAGGATAATTTTCATAGTGAACTATATAACTTGTGGAGGAGGGGGGCCAGGAGGGAAAATCTGAGAGAAAATGTGGGAAGAGGGGACACTGTACTCATTACCTGACTTACATAACTCTAGCTCTCTGCACATTACCTTTATAATAACAATTTCATTTTTCTAATCACCATGTTTGAAAGTAACCCACCATTTTAAATGTCATCATCATGTTGGAAATAACCATCTTCTACACTGCCTCTTGGAGTGTGCACAGCTCTCCCATCAACAGGAATGCTGTACAGGGTGGAGAGAGTTAACTTCTTCCACAAGAAGAGAACCCCTGGAGACATGAATGGCAAACTCTTGCCTGTGCTGAACATGAATGAGCCTGGGATTTAAATAACAGTCTCAAGCCCCATAAATTATTTTCCTTTGGCTTCCTAACGGTGCCTTGTATTCAGATGTTTAAGGGTAATGTGTTCTGGTTTTCCTTATGCCATCTTGTATCTTTATTTGCTCTGTTGGATTTCAACTCATCAGCTTCATCAAGTGAAGACATCTAATTCCTACCTTTTGGTACCTGCAAGAGAGGCAACTAGGCTCTAAGATGTGCATCCAAGCAAGTGATTGGTTGTTGTTGTTTTTTTGCTTAGGACACAAGTATATCCCAAAATGCTGACATATATTAGGACCATGAAAGTGGTTACTAGCCAGGCATTGGTTGCTTATGCCTTCCTAGCTACTCTAGGAGTCTGGAATCTAAGGATCATGGTTCAAAGCCACCCAGGACAGAAAAGTGACTCTAACCTCCAATTAACCAGCAAAAAAAGCCAGTTGTTGTGGCTCAAGTGATAGAGCACCAGGCTTGAGCCAAATAAGCCAAGAGAGAGAACTCAGAGGCCTGAGTTCAAGCCCCAATATAGGCAGTAAAGAAAGGGGAATAACGGGTAGCTATATCATGAGTGATTATTGCTCTCCTAATACTCTTCCCTCAAGTAATCCTCTCGGATATGCTCTACTTACATATTTTTGTTTAATGAAGTGTTTGAAAGGAACACCTTTTCCATTTTGAGAAACTGGTTTGTTTTGACTCACGTGGGATGTGCTCCCAGGTCCAGTTGCATGAGGCTGAGATGAAGGGGGCTCACTCTGTTCAGGGAGACCATCCTACAGCAGGCTCTCAGGCAGGCCTACGTCCCTGAGCATTGGAATCAGAGGAGCAGAACAGAATTGGAATTCTCTGTTTTGTTTCTCCTCCTCTGTGACCTTCAGGCAAAGTAAGTCAGTACAGCCACTCAGTACAATGCCAGGTTGTTGGGTGGGCCATATTAATCCGCAGCAGAGAAGGTGGATACTCATGTCAGTTATTTGAGCAAAGGGAGACAAGTTGAATTTGCCCACGAATCATGCCCTGGGTAAGAAGACAGCCTTATGCTACTTGAAGTACATGCTGTGAGGACTATTTTTTCCTGCTGCACAAATAACCAATTTTAGTTATCATGATGGATCAGACGTAGAGGAATGTAGAAGGGAGTCTCTTATTTGTCACTTCAAAAGGGCCCAATGGTAATCTCTGCCTTGTCACTAAAACAGATAGATCACAAATGCTAAGACTGCCCTCTCTCCTGTCCCATCTAATACAAGATGGCTCACAGAGGGGGAAAAAAATGGGTCAAACGCTGGTTATATTCATAAACCCTCAGCTTTGCTGAGAATCAAGGTAATAACCTTCTAGACAACCACTCAGATATTTGCAACTCTTAAAAAGACTGATTGTGGTTAAACTAGCATTCTTTCAATAAAACTCGCCGTAGAGGGCTGTGTGTGTTAATGCAGTGAACAGAAAGTTATAGGAAAGGCTTATTTCTAGTATTACCTCTTCCTGATACTCTCTGGTCCGGTTCCAAGTTACATGTTCCATGTTGATTTTTACAAAAATGCGGGGACAAGGAAATTGGTGAGCTGACATTTCCCCTCTCCCATCTAGTCTGGGCTAAAGGGCCATGGCTTCTAAGTTTGGAGTGTTGGGGTTTTTTTTATTTCTACAGATATCTTAGATTCACTTTTCCACCCATAGGATCCCAGCTCTGAAAGGCATGTCACCCCTCCTTCTCTCACATAGTGTCCCCATCCATCCATGCCACAGCCCCTTTACCTGCTCACTTCTTGTTGCTACTGTTTTTCTGCTTGCTTCACCGAAGGCTCCCTGCCCTCTCAGCCCCACTGGCCATCATGGGAAGCCCCATGCCTGTGCACCAGGGCTGTGGAGCTATGACATAAAGCTGAAGCCACAGATGATGTTTCTTTGCTGTGGCACAGGTGTTCATGGACCTCCAAGATGTTCAAGGGTAACAGCCTAAAGGATGAGGGACAGGGAGCAATGGTAACCCTTCTGGATATCACCTTTATAATAACATATTTTTTTAAAAAGGAAGAAATATAGGCAGGGAAGATCATTATAAAAAAGGGAGGCTGTATGAACCCTGTTCTCGGGATTCCAGAATTCAAAGGCATTGCCAATTATTCCAACTGCTGTTTGCCTGGGATTTATTGGATCTCGTTTCTTGTTGGCTCACATCAGAGGTTGTGTGATAAATACCAAACTTCAGAACAATTATAAGTATCAGCCTATCCTTAGCCAAGTCCAAAGGCATCTTGATTGTATGTTAGTGAGAGTTAACAAACAGAACTGGACTACTTAGTTGTGATAAAACTTGGCCACTTGCTAATCAGCCATTTGAGGCTAGGCTAAGGGAAGCATTGTCCTCATCTGACCACTTAACACTGCATGAGGCCCTGCTAATGTTTCTGAAAATGGCCATCTGTAAGTGTGAGGTTCATTGCCAGCCCCTTGTGCCTGCGCTTGGCTTTAACTGAGCCATGGCTTCCAAAGTTTTGTTGTTGTTGTTTTGTTTTTTGTTTTGTTTTGTTTGCCACTCCTGGGGCTTGAATTTGGGGCCTGGACACTGTCCCTGGGCTCCTTTTTTGCACTCTACCACTTGAGCCACAGTGCCACTTCCGTACTGAGGAATCAAACCCAGGGCTTCATGTAGGCAAGCACTCTACCACTAAGCCACATTCCCAGCACCTTCTAAAGAAATCTTTAGACCACAAAAGTTCTACCTCACTGGGCACCGATGGTTCACTCCTGTCATCCAAGCTACTCAGGAGGCTGAGGTTATCTACAGCTAACCACCAAAAAGGCAGATGTGAAGCTGTGGCTCAAGTGGTAGAGCACTAGCTTTAAGCACAAAACTCAGGGACAGTGCCCAGGCCCTGAGTTCAAGCCCCAAGACTGGCCCAAAAAATAAAGAAAGAAAAAAAGGTTCTACCTCTATGAACATAAGGCTACCTTCCCTTTTGCCTGCTCGTAACCCAAGTAAGCAAACATGCCCTGATTAAAGCCTCCTTCCTTTTAAGTGTTCGCCAGTTTGAACTTGTCTATGAATGCATTTGTCTCATAAAAGCCGTCCTAACTCACATCATTTCCAAAGTCTTGTCTGTGAATTTGGAACAAGTCAACACCACAATGAAATTCCAGGCTTTTGTGTTCTGCAGACAGTTGGTAACTAGATTTATTTTAGCAATTACGGTGCGGCTGCTCAGGTAATCCCAGACGGTGTGCTGACATGCTGATCTAAGACCCACTGTCTCCCATTCAGCCCAGCCAAGATGTCTGCAGCTATTACCTCCTTGCCTCCCTGATGTCACTTGCCTGCCCCTCGTCTCCTGACATCCTTCATCATCGCCCCAGCCTCCTCACTCTGTGCCATGGCTTGGCCCTTCCAGCCTCGCCTGCTCCCTTCCTCTGCCACCTCCTCCGCTCCAGCCCATCCAAACTCTTCTCAGACTCAGCCTGACCCTCTGACACCCTGCTCAGCACCGTCTGCCAAAAGAGACAGCGGTCAGGGCTAAGCCAGAGTCTCTCTGCCTGGGCATCGTGAGCTAGGAAAAAACACTCCACGAGGAGCTCCACATGTTGAGCCCCACCTTGCAAGGCTGTTTGTGGCTGTCATGCTACTTGATATCCAAAGTTTCTAGGAGGAGAACTTTCCATATTATTTAAGCCCAGTGTAAGATGTTTTAAGGCCATTTGGAAGCAAACTAGAAAGCTGTCTGGGCATGGTGGCCCTGGCATGTCATCCCAGCTCCATGGGAGGCAGAGGTTGGAGGACACAATTAGAGACCAAGCCAGGCAAAGTTAGCCCAAGACCTTATCTGAAAAGCAAACCAAACGCAAAAGGGGTTTGGCTCACGTGGTAGAGCACCTGCTTAGCCAGGGTGAGGCCTCGAGTTCAGCACCAACCTTGCAAAAATAAACAAATGAAATAAAAGGGACATCTTTGATGGAAGCAAGGAGTGGCCCACAAGTACCAGTGGCTCACACCAAGAACCCTAGCTACTTGGAGACTGAGAGTGGAAAGATTGTGGGTCAAGGCCAGCCTGAGAAAAGTAACATCAGTGCCCCTTCTCAACCAGTAGCTGGGTACAGTGGCCTAGAATGTCCTGTCATCCTAGCTATGTGGGAGATTAAGACTAACAGGATCACAATTGCAGGCCAGCCTGGCAGAAAAGTCTGTGAGACCCATGTGGTTTTGCACACCCATCCTCTCAGCTTACAGTGGGAAACAAAATATAGGAGGATCACAATCGAGGCACCAACTTGAGCAGGAAGCAAGAACTTATCTTAAACAGCATTAAATAGGACTGGTGGTGTGGCTCATTGGTAGAACACCTGCCTAGCAAGCATTAAGGCCCTGAGGTCAAACCCCAGTAAAAGAAAAATACTTCGCAAGTAAGGAGGATACAACAAAGTATAAGACACTCTCAAAGTAAATTCACGCTTTTTATTCATTCATTTACCTCTTTAAAAATTAAGTATTGGGCTGGGAATGTGTCTTAGTGGTAGAGTGCTTGCCTAGCATGCATGAAGCCCTGGGTTCAATTCCTCAGTACCACATAAACAGCAAAAGCCATAAGTGGCGCTGTGACTCAAGTGGTAGAGTGCTAGCCTTGAGCGAAAGAAGCTTAGGGACAATGCCCATGCCCTGAGTTCAAGCCCCAGGACTGGCAAAAAAAAGTAAAAGATTAAAGATTAAATTATCTAAAATATATTTTATTTATATTTTATAAAATACATTAAAAATATAAAATATTAAAGTTGATATCTATTTCAAGAGATTTTGTTTTTGACTCCCTGGAATTCAAATTTTTTAAGAAATATCCTTATCCTTCAAAACTGGAGAGAAAAAAAAAGGATATTGGTTCCCAGGAATATTATGTAAGATATAATGAGACACAAGCTCCACTGGGGTACTGTCTCCACTTAAGCCTTTATTTTAGGAAGTCCATTTCTCTTCCCACTGCTTAAGGTGCATAGTTGATACTTACAAAGGCTCTGGGAAATTTTTATAATAATCCAAGCCTCTGTGCGCTTTTATCTTTGCTGTGTGTCAGTCTTTCTCTTAGATCTCTGGCTCTGTGCTGCCCACAGGATATGCCTAGGTTTCACGGTTGGGCCTGAATCTATGGCTACCACATCAACAAAACAGAGTCTGGGTTCCTTGCACGCAAGGGGCAGAGCTGGCTTCCACTTCCATGGTGCTGAGCTGGCTGACTGCCACCACCCTGGGATAGGGCTTTTGCCCCCTGTAGTGGTAGCATGCTGTAACCTAGGATGCGATTTGCCTGTGAACCATCCCTTCTCATGGAGAATACATGATCTGCTCCGGACAGGAGGGTGGACTGCCAGGGTGGACTGCCTGGGGTGGCCCAGTGGTGAGGGTAGTTGCTAAGCAACCCACACCTGTGTCTCCTGAGGTGTGCCCAGGACCCATGATGAAGCTCAGAGAATTACTGAACCACAGCTACTTTTTGTTTGGATGGCCTCTCTTGCATGGAGACTGTTCTTTTTATGTGTATTTGTTGTCTAATAAGATGTACATTGTTGGACTAAGCAGAAACCACCATGATCTTTGCTTCCTAGACATTTCACGGAGGAAAAACACAGACATTATGGTTGTTTTTGTTGTCATTGTTGTTTGTTTGTTTTTGTTAGTTAAGTGGTTTAAACTCTGGACTTGGGCGCTGTCCCTGAGCTCTTTTTGCTCACCACTAGTGTTCTACCACTTTGAGCCACAGCACCACTTCGGTTTACTGGTGGTTAATTGGAGATGAGAATCTCACAAACTTTCCTGTCTGGGCTGGCTTTGAACCATGATCCTCAGATCTCAAGCCTCCTAGGTAGCTAGGATTGCAGGATGAGCCACCAGCACCCATTAACTTTTGATTGTTTTTAATAGATGATTTAGTGTATGCCTATTGGGTACCCAAGACCATTTTGAACAGTGGGGTCTTTAGTTTGCAATGAGGAAGAGACCCCTCCTGGGTACATAGGATAATGCAAAGAGAGCAATAAATTCAGAGATAAGAACAAAGAAGAGAAGGTATGTGTGTAACTTAAGTACCCAGTTGTGAGTGCTGTCTAGAATGGCATCGTTATCAAAGATTACTTTTCAATAGATTTTGGGGTGAAAAAAGTGGGAAGTGGGAGAGACTGTCAATGGCCAATTTAGCTAGCAATGAATTTCTCCTTCTACAGTTGCAAGAGAAATCTGTTTTCAACGATAGGACCATGATAAGCAAATCATGAATCCATCACATCAATGAAAGTAGGTTGGTTGTCTAGTTGACGCAGCCCTGTGCCAAATGCACTACTTGATTGCCAGTCCTCCAATGGTAGGTATGAGTCCTTTGCTTGTGGATGAGATGGGAGGCTCAAAGAAGCAAGGGCCAGCTTTGCAGGTGGCAAATAACAGTAACATGGTCCTTGCTTGTATATCTCCCTCCAAAACTGCACACTTGCCATTGCTGGGCCCTTCCCTGAAAAGCTTTCTGCAGAAAGCCAATTCCACAAAGTTGCTTTAAAAGAAGAAAGGAAAGGAAAGGAGGGAGGGAAGGAAGAAAGTAAGAGAGAGAGAGAGAGAGAGAGAGAGAGAGAGAGAGAGAGAGAGAGAGAGAGAGAGAAGAATGGGATGCCAGTAGCTAACACCTGCAATCCTAACTCCTCAGGAAGCTGAGATCCGAGAATCATGGTTCAAAGCCAGTCTGGGCAGGAAAGTCTATGAAACTCTTTATCTCCAATAAAGTACTCAAGGAAAAGAAAGAAAGTTGAAAGTAGAGCTGTGGCTTAAATGGTAGAGAGCTGGTCTTTTTTTTTTTTTTTTCATTTTACTTTTTTTTTTTTTTTTTTGAGAAAACACTGTACAGAGGGGTTACAATTACATGGGCAAGATAATGAGTACATTTCTTGTCAAGCATTGTAGCCTCCTCCTTTGTTTCCCCTTCCCATCCTCCCCCCGCCCCCCCCACCCAATCTTTCCCACTCCCCCCCACACCAAAATTGTAAAGTTCGTTTTCGACATAACGACTTGTACATCTCATTGTTGCAATGGGTCCACCTGTATTAGAGAGCTGGTCTTGAGCAAAGGAATCTCAGGAACAGTACCTAAGCCCTGAGCTTAAGCCACAGGATCAACATAAAACAATTTTAAAGAAATAAAAAGAATGCACTAAAGGAGGTTTGCTCCTGATCTGATGTATCAATGTATTAATGGTAGTAGGAAGTGTGTAATAGGTGCCATTGTGTCCAGTCATTGGCTGAGATGCAGTCTTGAGGACTTTATGTCTGGGCTGGTCTTGAACTGCAGTCCTCTGATCTCTGCCTCCAAATCACTAGGATTACAGGCATAAGCCACCACACCTGGCTGTTCCTCTTATTTAAAGTGTTAAGTGTGACTTCTTACTACCATTCATGTGATGTTTTTTTGGTTACATTCACATATAGAAAGTTGGTTACTTCATTGAATCCACATAAATATAGTTATAGTTTATAATGTCATTTGAATGCATTATCCTCATTTTTGGAAGCCATCGTCATCAAAACCACGAATAGAACCTAATCCTTTTCACACCTCACTTCTCACACAAAGCTAACTTGAAACCATGGAAGGAATGCTCTCAGAGAGCCAGCCAGAAATACTAGGTCCTTGACCAGAAGCTAGGTCTAACTAGGCCTGTGGGCAGTCGATCAAATGCAGTACAGAATGATATCTGGACCCTGATCAAGAGAAAATTCATTTCCATCCTACAATCTGGATTCGCTCTGGGATGCAAGGCCAAGGGGCTGATGTCCCATAATAACAGGGCTGACGATGGGGCTCTCACTGATTCTTCAGCTGAGCAATGCCAGGGGCTGGACATCACCAATAACTGGGCACTTCCGTCTTGATGGCACATGAAATGGTTTCTCTGGGTAGTCAGCGTTCATCAGGAATCGATAGGTTTCAGTCTGATTCTGCTATTCTTGTTTAGTTGTTTGGGTTGGCAGGGGAGATGGGTGGGAAAGAAGTTTTCTAAAGCTTTCTCATTCAGGAAACAATAAAAAACAGATGGAAGTTGCCTGTCAGCTGACAGCCCTCAACCCTCCTCTGAGGTCGCCCCTCAGTGACCCCAGGGCTGCTCTCTAGATGGTCCTGAAGCAGGCAGAGCAACAGAGAAACATATAGAAGGCAGAGAAGGCCACATCACGTGATTGATGTCAGGGCCCTCCTTTCCTGTGAGGCTGATTCAGGCCCTGGGAATGTGTTTGTCTTGCTTCAAAGAGATGGTCTTTCCTAATACAGTCTGCTTTACTTCTTCAGCCCTGTTATAGCTTTTTCCCCCTTTATTTTTAATCCACATAATCCTGCTTTCCTGTGGAGCTTATTAATAGCTCCTGGGCCCCACAGAGTCTGCAAGTGAGATCAATATTGAATGGCATTGTTCAAGATAAAACACACAAGAAAAGGAAGAGTAGATTCGATCTCAAACTTCCACCTCACACTCAGAACTTTGCTCCCCAGGCTGTCAGTCCTTTGACCCTAGGGCATATCAAGAAAGACGGCTTAACATTATCTCATAAGGTCTATGTACATAGCCTTTGACCTACTCTGCTTGTCCTAGACATGTACTAGTCACTACCAACAAGGGAAACCATGGGACCTATGTTTCTTTGGGCCTGGCTTACTTCACTTAATATGATTTTTTCCAAGTCTTTCCATTTCCTAACAAATGGGGCAATGTCATTCTTTCTGATGGAGGCATAGAATTCCATTGTGTATGTATACCACATTTTCTTGATCCATTCATCTACTGAGGGGCATCTGGGTTAATTCCATATCTTAGCTATAGTAAATAATGCTGCGATAAACATGGTTGTGCTGGTAGCTTTGGAATGACCTTGTTTGTGATCCTTTGGGAAAATGCCCAAAAGTGTGATTGCTGGGTCATAGGGGAGCTCTATGTGGAGTCTTGAGGAACTTCCATACTGCTTTCCAGAGTGGTTGAACAAGTTTACACTCCCACCAACAATGCAGCAGAGTTCCCTTTTGGCCACATCCCCTCCAGCATCTGTTGTTATTAGAGTTCTTGATTATAGCCATTCTAACTGGGGTGAGGTGGAAACTCAGCATTGTCTTGATTTGCAATTCTTTTATGGCTAGAGAGTTTGAGCATTTCTTCATGTGTCTATGCACCTTGTATATATATTTTTGTAATTTGGGGAGGGGAAGGGATATTGCAGAACGTTTAAATGAGGATGCAGGCTGACCCATTGTGATGACGAGATGGACAGGACACTATATTGAAATGAACTTTACAATGTCGGAGTGGGGGAGGCGGGAAGAGTTGGGGAGGTGGGGAGGGAAGTGATGGTAGGGGGAAAATAAAGGAGGAGGTAACAATGCTCACTATGAAATGTACTCGTTACCTTATTCATGTAACTATAACCCTTCTGTACAACATTTTTACAATAAAAAAGTAGGCTATTTTCCCCCCAGGAAGCCACTTGGCAATGTAGTGGCCAAATACAGGTGAATGAGACCTCCTGGGCTCCAACAGTCCCTAAGCTTTTGTACTGGTCCTGTATGACCACAGAAATTACAATCAGCCTCTCTGTGCCTCAATCTTTATTGGTCAGCTAGGAATGATTTTAGAACTTCCTTGATGGGTGGCAAAAGCATGGCCTTGCACAGTGTCCTAAGGATTGCCCTCTGCACAGAAGCAATGATGCCTACCACTTAGTACAACTACTCCTCAGTCACAGGCCCTGGTGGCTAGAGCTGCCTGGAATCCTGGATACCCACAGGGTGGTGTCTGAGATTCCCCCCCCCCAACCCACCCAGGCAGCCTGAAGCCCTCTCTTCTTCCTCAGCTCCCTCCTGGAACCCTTGGCAGAACTTTTCTCCCCTTCTGACCATTTCTTTTCCAGCAAGGTTTCCCTATTTTGTTTGATGTATGTCACATTCTCTAACTGCCTTATCCCCAGACCACCCAAGTCTTCAGGACAGAGCCAACCCCCGCTGCCCCACGCCCCCTATGGCTATGGGCCAGCACTGCTCTGATCTCCTAGGACTTCCTTCCATCTCCCAATGGCAGAGGAACTGCCCCACCCCAGACTCCTCTGTCTTGGCCTTGACTTTCTCCCACCCCCTCCCCAGTATACAGGAATTCACATGTAGCACCCACTTCCCCTCTACAAATGCACATACACACACAACATGCACACATACACATGCACGCGCACACACACATACACACACACACACACACCCCTCTAAGCCTATATCTTCAGATTCTTTCCTTTGTATTTTTCAAACTATCTTTAAGTAGTTGTACACAGGAGGTGTCATATAACAAAGCAGCTTATGAATGCAGTGCATCTTGCTCTTGTCACCCCTGCAACATGCTTACCCTGCCTTCAACACACCCTTTTCCTCACTTTTCTTAATTTTGTGGTGCTGACAATGAATTCTTGACTCATTTCATCCCTTTCCCCACTTCAATTGTTGTCCCCTCTCCCCTTCCCCACCTTGGTTGTACCCATTGCCTGTTGTTGATTTTGTGGGCTTTAACCTGGTCTTTCTAAAAGATTATACTGTTTGAGTCTGTTATACTTCAGTTAATTCATTTGTAACCACTTCCATACCACATGAGATGTTTACTTACAGATTTATAGCCACATTCTAGCTTATCCCATAGAACACAAGCAAGGTTACGACGAAGTCATCAGCACAACCATGTTCATTGCAGCACTATTCACCACAGTCAAGGAAATCAGCCAGAATGCCCCTCAATGGACAAATGGATCAAGAAAATGTGGTGTATATATATACACAATGGAATTTTATTCATCTATCCAAAATAAGGAATTATACCACTTGTAAGGAAATAGTAACATGTAGGAAAAAAATATTAAGTGAAGTAAGCCAGACCCAGAGAAACAAAGGAAACCATGCAACCTTTTTTTTTTTTCCTCTTCAGATCTTTGGAAAGCAACCTTCCTTCTTCAATTCAGGGAACTGTGATTCAGCCCACTTATGAGCTCCAACATGACTTCTTACCCTCTACTCCCCTCCGACCTCCACCCTGGAGCCTTGCAACTTTTGGAGAAATCACTTTTCTTTTTTCTGAGTTAGTTTCTCTATCTGTAAACCAGAGCTGTGAAATCCTGCTTTACATGGAGGATTTGAGCATGCATGATATTTAACAATTCCTTAATCACTTGGGGTGCCACAACACAATACCATGGACAGGGTGGCTGCAGCAGCAAGCATTCATCTCTCACAGTGCTCGAGGCTAGAAGTCCAAGGTCAATGCACCAGCAGTCTAGGATGACACATGGTCACATTTTACTCTGTCCCAGTATGGCCTTCCCTCTGTATGTGAGCCTCTGGTGTCTTTTTCTCTTTTTATAAGAGAAAGCTTCGATCATCCTGTATCTCCAAATGCAGTGGCACAGGAGGTTTAGGGTTTCAACTTATGAACTTTGGAGGTCAGAATTCACCCCAGAATATACATCACAGGATCCCAGACATGACCTTCTCTTTGTCACTCTTGCTGTAGCACTCTCTGGCCACACATTGTTTCAATCAGTTGTGTGCAGCCACCTCATCCTTCCTGCCTCCTCCATGGCATTCCCTGGACTGAGAGCACCCACTACTCTGCTTTCTATGCATAGCCAGCCTTGGCTGCTGGAGACCACGCTCCTGACAGCACTGCCCTTTCTTAGTGATGTGTGCTCCCAAGTGCAAGAAGACAAAATCACCACAAATGTAGTTTGAAGATCTCACCAGCTTTATTTAGGAGTCTGGAACCAGGCAATACCACAGTCTCTCGAAATGGAATATGTGTTCCTCTGAGCTCAGCGAAGGAAATCAGCTTTGCAGGTAGAAAAGAGTAAGGAAAGCAGACACTAAGGGCAGGGAGTGGGTCAGTCTTTTCAGGGCCAAAACCAACAGGGTATCTTCATCATACAGCCTTAAGGAAGGTGGCCCCCTCGGATTGGCGGCTGTGGTTCTCCTAATTTGGGTACTAGCTGGACCATTGCACAGCCCAATTAGATCCCATGGTGCCTTACATGAGAGACTTCACTCTGATGTGGTCGGGCTGCTAGGATCTAAGAACAATCCATGTGAAGATGTGTTTATCTTCACCCCATCTCCCTTCCACTTAGCCACCTTGCCTGATTGGAGTCCCTGTGCTCTTTAGAACTCTCCATCTCTTCCTCCCACCAGCCAGGGCCACCCCACATAAATGAGGATGGCCACCATTGTTGCACATGGCTGTCTTATTTTCCCTTCCCAGGGTCAAGCAGATGGTGTTTCATCCATGCACCAGAGGAATCAGATCAATATTACCCCATACTGTGATGTATCTAATATTTCTGAAGATCAGGTATTGTTCCAGGGCCCTCTGGAGTGATGAAAATGTCCATCTTCAGCCCCTTTGAGCTTGGCCTGTGTCCAGCTACTTTATTCTGTCATTGCTTATCAGTGTTGAAGTAAATCACTCAAGGCATGGCCCTGCCGACATCTTCATACAGTCAGAGAAGAAGTTGATGGGAACGATCGATCCACATATAAAAGACTGTCAGAAAGATTAAGGGGGCAATGAGGGAATGAGGTAAGATGGCTGTGGAAAGTATTTTGTGTGCTGACGTGTTCATAGATATTCACACGATAACAGTCTTTGTCAATTGCCATCATCCAGAGCTCAGACACAGGCAGGTTTGTGAAATCAAGGCGGCCGAAGGTGTTGAAACAGACAGGCAGCTTCTGGGAGCTTGCTTCGTTCCAGTTCCCACAGGAGAAGGGGCTTTGTGATTGGTCTGGACTTTCTCCACCCTTGTGAATGGCTCTCCTCGTAGTATCATCCTGCTCGTGGCTTCCTCCCATGACAGGGCCCAGCTCAGAATTTTCCTTGGGACCACCAGCCACTGGCACAAGAAAAGGTGAGGACACAGATTCAATAACACCTTCGACTGCATGGTGATACCTCCATTTTATTCACACAACCCCTCTGAGTTCTCACGTTCACGGGAAGATCCCAGGCTGGTGTGGGAGACAGCAAAACAAGTAGGCCAATTGACTGTGCCCTTTCTGCTCTTCCACATTTCCAGAAGAAATTGTATTCCATTCAACACTTTCATTAATGCTAAAAAGTGACCATTAAAAGTGAAAGTATGTGGTGGTATGTAGTGTCCATTAGGGACCATTGGGAGACGGAGATTTCTTCTTTTCTCTCCTTATCTTTCTCACATGAGTAGATGGCAAACTATGAGAGTCACGTGTGTCATGATTTATGTGGGTGGATTACTCTCTCATGATGTCTCTCAAGACCATCCAAAGAGAACAAGCTGCAAAAGGGGCTACGTATTCTGGCATGATGGGTTCACCGGTCATATCAAAGCAGGAACAAAATCACTTATGAAACTGTCAAAGCCCCTTACTAAGTTGCATTGTCACTGTCACCCACAAAAAAAGTTGACAAAAACTTCCAGTGGCACTATACAATCCCCAACTTGGACATATAACTTTTTAGCTTTATGGTGGGTCCAAAGCAATATGCATTGAATCAATGTCAAACTTCACGTTTTGAATGTTTATCTTTTTCTTCTCAGTAGCTGGTGCCCGTGGCTCATGCCTGTAATCCTAGCTAGTCAGAAGACTGAACTCTGGCATTGTCTCTGGTCTTTAAATGATTCGCCTATCACATTGTCACCAAGACTTGGCCAGAAATCCTCCCTGGTACACACACGTGTCCCCCACACTCCAGTCTGAGCAGGACATGTGCACTACCATGCTTGGTGGGAAATCAAAACTGAGTGACAGGCACCATAGGAGCCTAGGCTACAGGGAACAAAGCCCTCCACACACACACACACACACACACACACACACACACACACACACACACACACACACACACCAGCGTTCAGTTCCTATGGGAGGCAAGATGCTCACATTTGAAACTATGCTGCTGAAGGTTCATTTTAGCTGGTACAGAATTTTTGTATATGTAGAGTCAGAATCAAGTTTTCTAGCACTATCCTTTGAGAAAACTCTTCTCTATGAGGGAGCTAATTAGGAAGCATTAGCAGAAGTATTTCTGGGTGGATATCTAATCCATTTGATTATATTATGTTTCAAATGTTGTGGTATCCCAGACAGTGCAATTAAGTGATAATTCACCACTCTTACTCCTTGGTAACCAGTGGTACCAACATTTGATCTTGACACTAGCATTCCAAGAGTATCTTGCAGCTTATACTTGTGCTCCAAATAACCAAGATACAGAACAAGAGGAGAAACCATTAGCTTGAGTACAGTGGATTACATTCTCTCTGCTCTCTGGGATTGTGCTTTTATTTAGCCAGAATTTAGCATATTCAAAGACCAACTTCTGGGGCTGATAATGATTTACCCAGCATGAAGTGTGAGCACAATGAAAAGCCGACATTACTCTTCATACACCAGATCAATACCTCTACAGACAATGTTTACAACTCAAGAAATCACTGATGGAGATTAAAATTTTCACTGCTAGCAAAGAGATCCATCAAGGAAGATAATTTTCTGGTCATATGTAAATGAACCATCATGATGGAGTAAGTATACAGACTTGGATTTTCTAACTCTACATCGACCCTAGCAAACCAGCCAAGTTGCAGTTATACTTATACCATGGACAGTATCATGGCTGATAAACCAAGGTGGAGAAGGACAGCTCTTTGTGATGCCTGTAAAAGACTCTGCGGACTAGCAAGGTATGTACCCAGGTACAAGTACCTGGAATAATAGCACAAGTAGCAGGAATAGAGATGTTAATACAGAGAAACATACAAAAACTGTTTGGAGAACAAAAAGAAAAGAACGGATCAGTGCCAATAGCACGTGCCTATAATCCTAGCTCCTTGGGAAGTCTGAGATCCAGAGGATCACGCTTTGAAACCAACAGCCTGGGCAGAAAAGTCCTTGAGACACTGGTGGTTCAAGTGATAGAGCACCATCTGAGCAAGCAGGCCAGTTGAACATGAGGTGCTGAGTTCAAATCCCATACCACCAATAAAATAAACTAAAAGGAATAAATCAGAATGCCTGTGCCAGGTGCTCAGGAGTTTCAGGCTGAAAAACATGACATACCAATGAGGGAACATTGACCAAAAGTTCATGTCACAGTGAGACACTTTACTTGGTATGCTCTGGATATCAGTACCGCACCATGATCTCCACATCTTACTTGATTGTCAAAGGCAGCCCAGGAGGGAGGCAGATCAAACACATTCACACCTAACCAGGAATGTGACCACCAACAGGTAGATGCTAGAGCTTCTGGGAAAAGCCTCTGGGGCCTTCCAGCCTGGTCAGACCATGTACCTTGTATGGGGGGGGGGGCAGGCAGACAAGCCAGGGCAGCTCGGCCCCCTACTCTCTGGGCCAGGAAGACCCAGACCAGGCCTGGTTTTCTCTCCCTTCTTTGTGTGTTCTTTATTCATCATGGAAGCCATAACTCCAGCCCCCTCCCCACGCAGTCCCCAAGCAGAAGCCTATGTTACCATCGGTTCACTAAAATATACCCAAGTGGATCATTCGCTGGTGTGCTGGCATCATCCTTCAGAAACGGTTCAGGAAATAATTGTCAACTTAGGGTGAGGATCAGAGACATTCATTCTTCCTATTAGTAACAGCTATCTCTGTGTGCATATGTCCACATGCCCAATAGTATTGGGGCTTGAACTCAGTCTTCAGTTTTTTCCCTCGAGGCTGGTGCTCTTGACGCTTGTTTTGTTTTCTGTGGTTCACTGGAGATGAGTCTCGTGCACTCTTCTATACAGGCTGGCTTTGGACTGTGATCCTCCAGTCTAAGGCTTGTGAGTAGCTAGGGTTATGAGCATGAGCCACAGGCACCTGGCGATCTTTTTTATTATGATTTTTAAGTAAAATGACAAACTCCAGGGTAAGTTGTGGGGGGGGGGGGATGTCGTTTCTAAAAGGAATTGAGAAAACTGGCAAGCGCAGAGAATGTCAAGTGATGCTAAAAGTGTGATAAATGCAGGAAGGGGAGCTATAAAAACCCTGTGTGTGGGGGTGGAGTTAGAGCCGATGCTGACCTTTCCCAGGCACCTAAAGAAAACAACTCCCGAATAATAGCTGGCAAACATCCCATGTGTCAGGTGGGGCCCACCGGTGGGGCCCTCAGCCCCAGGGCCACATTTCCCTTCACTCCAGTTCCTCCTGCTGTCAATCACTCCTGTCTGTTCTCTAGCATCTACCATTTATTTTATATCCTAAGACTAGAGTAGGTGGTAGGAAAGAAAACTTCTTAGTTTTATGCATTGGTTTTCTTTCATGGAGGACCTGTGATTACCTCAGGAAGAGAAGGGTCTCAGGGAAGCCTGTCCATGCAAAGATGAGCTTCCTTCCTTCCCTTCCTTAGACCATCCAGCATTTAGCCATCACCTGGTACCAATAAATTCCATCAGCTGCTGAAATAGAATCACAAAGTTAGGTAAACATGCTTCCAGCAACCAGCAGAAGATAATTAATGGATGAATTGGCTCTTTGTCCCTGAAAGGGATAAAGACAGACAGGGTAAGAAAACACAATTAGTCTGACCATTAATTAGGACCATGTTTATATTTCTGTGTTCTTAAAACTATGAGTATCTTAATGAGGAAAAAAATTGACTACAAGTGAGCTTCATAAAACTATTGACTAAGAATATATCAAGGAGCCAAGGATCAATGGCTCACACCTGTAATCCTAGCTACTCAGGAGGCTGAGATATGGAGGGTCATGGTTCAAGGCTAGCCCGGGCAGAAAATTTCACTAGACTCCAAAATAACCAGTAGAAAAAGAGTACCAGAGGGATGGTTTAAGTGGTAGTGTGCTAGCATAGAGCACGAGACCCAGAATTCAATTTCCAGTACTACTAACAGAAATCCTAACCCGTCCTATGGTTTTCTCTTATATCTTTCCACCTTAATATATGGGTCCAGGTCTAATACCTTTGCTATTTCCTATAGCCACCCCTGTCGGGCTTGATTTTGTCCAACGAGGCCTGCACCTCCCCTTTTCTCAGCCTCATCCATCTTTATCAAGGCCCTCTTCTGCTGCGGTTTACCATTATTGATTTGTGTGCTTACCTGATTTACTGGGCGAATCCCAACAGGCCTGTGCCCAAAGTTCTCACAGCCAAGGGGTGGGACAGTGACCCTGTGATTCTGAGATACTCTGTTTTCTTATTACTGTCATTGCTTTATGAAAACTTTAAAACCATCGTTTCTAATGTTCTGTCCCACATTTATTTCAGACAGCTGTCTGGTATAGCCTGGAGAAATTCCCCACTTCCCCCAGACTTAACTTTGTGATGATTCTGTGCACAATACACATATGCCAGTGCCCATCTCGGGTGTGTGTGTATGTATATACACGTGCATGCATGTGTACACACATGCCAGCCTGGGGCTAGGTGCTACCTGTTAGCTTTTGTACTCAAGGCTGGCACTCTACTACTTGAGCCACAGCTCTCCTTCAAGCTTGTGTGTGTGTGTGTTTGTGTGTGTGTGTGTGTGTGTGTGTGTGTGTGTGTGTGATCAACTGGAGATAAGGGTCTCACAAACTTTCATGCCCCGCCCATCCTCAGATCTCAGCCTCCTGAGTAGCTAGGATTACAGGCCTAGGCACCAGCACTCTACCTCTTGCTACCTATTTGCTCATATACCACTGAACAATTCTTCCTGTGCAATGTGCAACATTCCCTTCAATGATCCACCAAGACTCTTAGTATTTTTTTGTACAGCTGAAAATCCTCTCGGTCTTTGTTGTCATCCTGCTGCTTTAAACCTTTCAAATTACCCAAATATTTGCACACGTATGTGCACACACACACACACACACACACACACACACACACATTCATAGTGGGAATCCTAAGCATCTATTTGTGAATAAACAAGTAAGCGCAAGGTGTTATATACAGAAAATGGACTATTGCTTATCCTTACAAAAGGAGAAGATACATTGTCATGCGCTATGGCATAGGTAGAACTGAAGATAATGGGTTACATGGACAAAGCCAGTCACATACTGAATGACCACAATTAAATCAGATACGTAGACTAATGATATTCACAGAGAAAGAAAGGAGAAGGGTATTTACTGGTAACCTGGGGTGGAGGAGTGGGGATAGGGAATAGTGTTAAATGGGTGCTGAGTTCTAGTTCTGCAAGATGACAAGAGTCCTACAGGTGGACAGTGTTGCTGGGTGCACAGCAGTGTGAATGGACAACTGTCACCGAGGAACTCCAGCTTCAGGGTCTGAGACAGTCCCTATGTGAATTCCAGGTGAAGGAGGCCTGGACTTTAAAGAGAGGAGTGTGACCAGGAACAAATCAAGAACAAAATTACCTGAATCAACAGGGTTGAAAAAAATGATCAGGAAAATCAGTCACCAAGAATCTAAGTAAAGGCATACATGGGGTCCTTTATTAACTAGATTTCTTTATGAGAAGGAAGCTGCCATGATCCTGAATGGAAGAGACCCAGAAATGCCAGGCACTGGTGGTTTACACCTGTCATCCTAGCTACTCAGGAGGCTGAGATCTGAGGATCATGGTTCAAAGGCAGCCTAGGCAAGAAGAAGAGATTCTTATCTCCAGTAAACACCTGAAAACCAGCAGTGGAGCTGTGGCTCAAGCAGTAGAGCATGAGCCTTGAACAGAAGGAGCTCAGGGACAGCACCCAGGCCTTAATTCAAGCCTCGTGGCCGAGGGCAGGGGGAGAGGGGAGGAGAAGCTATTATAAGGGATGAAGTGAGATAAAGTGGAAAGAAAACACAGTGTCTACAACAGAGGGAAAGACACGAACCCATGTCCCTAACAATAACATGTGTCTTTCAAGGCTAGCACTACTCACAAGTTGCAGAGCTGGCCTGTGGTAGAACCACCCGCAACTTTTACCGGCAATCTGTGTGAAGAGACAAAAAAAAAAGCAACATATGGAGAAATACAAAAATACCCTCCCTAGAGATGATGCCTCTTGAGATGTCAAGAAAAACCTGGATGAGGTGCAGCTGGACAGTGTGGTGCAGTTACAAATCCAAAGCCTCTCACAGAGGCAGACGGTAAAGCTCAGGAACTGCAACCAAAATGGTGCCTGGCTCTCAGGGTCTTGGAAGAAGACCCTAAGGAATGGAAGAGGAGAACTCTGATTGTGCTGTCTTGCTTCCTGAGTCCAGTATTACAATCAGAATGAAACATGGGAGGAGACCCGTTAGACATTTCCCAGCCCAGTCCGTCTTTCTAATGGAGCTAGTTTAGTCTCTACCACTGGAATCACTGTGACCAAAGACATGATAAATCACTGACACACTAGGAACATGAAGCACGTTCTATAAGTAGATGGCTAGAGAATGGATGGTTGTCTTCTGTACGCCATCTCCACTTGTGGCTACAGCTGGCATAATTGCACTCTAGTGTCCCAGTTTCTTCATTGGTAGATTGGTCTCAATGAGAGTTCTCGCCTCAGGAGCTTCTTAATGTTTTTTGTGTCCATTCTGGGGCTTGAACTCATGCCCTTGCTGTTATCTGATGTCCCCTAACTTTTTTGCCCAAGGCTGGTGACCTACCACTTGAGACACAGCTCCACTTCCAGCTTTTTTGGGGGTTAGGGAGCTAAAGTATCCAATAAGATAAGAATTCTTGTCCAGACTAGCTTTGAACCACAATCCTTGGCTCTCAGCAACCTTTTTTTATCCCAATTGGATAAAAAGGCCCCTTGGGAAGGAAGCTTTTCTACAAAGTGATTCTGGTTTGGACTGGAATTCTGGATGTATTAGAAAGAGAGCTGAAGAGCCATGCTAATGGGTAGGACTTAGCAAGAGTGGTAAGTGCTGCCTGTCCTGGTGGGAAGGGCTTAGCAAGAGTTGTGGGTACTGACATTATTTTGATAGGTGGGACTTAGCAAAATTGGTGGTACTGACTCCATACTGATGGGAGGGACTTAGCAAGAGTAGTATCAGAGGTATCAGTTCCACAGAACAGGGCCCTCCATGATCTGAAGAGGCAGGCAGAAGCTGGCGTCTTTCTGCCAGTGTGCCTTTGTTTCCTGGGTTGCTTCATTGTTTGTTTACTTGCATACCTTTGTAATGAGGGCAGAGTGGTGATCTAGACTGTGTGGATGTGCGTAGAGCTGGCAGGTTTAAGTCTAATTCCAGCTGTGGAATCTGGGCTGCTCTGATCCTCCGTTCCCTAACCATAAAGCAAGAGAAGTCGTGGGCCATGCCAGTCCACAGAACCAGGCCAGTCCACAGGGCTACCTCTGGAGACCCTGGGGAGGGAGGTCAGGGTCTTTCTGGTTGTACAACCCACTCTGAAGGCTGTTATTTGGATATAGAGATACGGTGCTTTTAGAATTTTTTCAGTTGATTAGCACAGTTTCCACTGAAGTCAAGAACTAGTCCAGAAACTGGAGGATTGTAAAACCCGGGCTAGCCATTGCTGCTGCTTCCTCTTCCAGTTCAAAAGTCACGTGTTGTCGTTCATTTCATCATATCAGCCTTTGTGTATTGTTTTAAATCAGCAGGATTAGCTCTGGTGATTGAACCCAGGGTCTCACACACTTGCTAAACACACGCTCTATGGCTCAAGCCATGTCCTGGTACCTTTTTTTTTTGGGGGGGGGGTGGTATTTGTTTGGTTTTTGTTTCTGAGACAGAGTCCTGTGCTACGTTTGCCCAGCATGTCCTCAGATAATCTTCCTGCCTCAGCCTCCCTGGTAACCGGGGTGACAGTCTCACGCCACCCCCAGCTGCAGGTTCTTGTACCAGCAGTCATCTGACTAACGTGGCTTGTCAGGCAGAGGAGCCAGACCACCTGGATGTGAATCCCACCTCTGCCCCTGACCTACTGGCGACCCTGAGGCATGTATACAACCTCTCTGTGCTCAGGTCACCATTTCTAAAAGGATGAGAGCCGTGGATGGCTTTAGGAGCAAACGTATAAGCGTGCAAAGAACCACGGCCATCTGTGAGCATGCGCCGTGAGAGGTACACAACCCACGAAGCCACGTGTGAGCATGCGTGGTCCAAAGAACCAAGGCCATGTGTGAGCATGCGCAGTGAGAGGTACGCGCAACCAAGGCCAGATGCACACATGCACGGTGAGAGGTACCCGTGAACCAGGCCGTGTAAGTTGGCACCCCTCACATGGGCAAAGGACGTGCACAGCACCCCGGAGCCATGGCCTCTGCCAGGCTCCTGCGCACTACACCCATCCTCCCTGAAACAACCAGACTGGAGCTGGGTGCTCGCTGTCTTCAGATTCCAGAACATTCCGTAGCAGTCCGTTGGGGAGGTAGAGACTTCCCCTGCCCGTCTTATAAGTCAGTCTTCCAGAAGAGTCCGTCTTGGTGGTTGGCATTTCTTTGTGTGTGCTTTGGCTTTCGATGGCACATGTGGAAGCCCGGCCCAGGTCGCGCCTGCCCACACCCTGCCTGCTAGGGAGGCCGCGATCGGGAGGATCGCAGCTGGAAGCCCGCCCTGCCAGACGGAGGGACTTGTGCTCCACCCAGAGCCGGGCTCCGAGGCCCAGCCCAGGCTGCCCAGCGTGGCAAAGATTGAGACTCCTGGCCAGCCTGGGCAGAAGACCCCATGGGGTTCCTCCCAGGGTGCAGTGGCCCGTCTGTGAGGTCAGTGGTGACAGCAGGCATAGGTAGGTGACCGCCATCCCCGCACACACCCGGGAGGGAAGCCAGACTCTGTCCCATACGGAACCAGCAAAAGTCAGGCTTAGAGGTGAGACCCGAGGGGATAGCACCAGCTTAGCCAGCGCAAGGGCCTGAGCTCCAACCTGAAGTGCTCCAGAAGAGGAAGAGCCATGGCCGTGCCACGTAACCCTTCCTTGTGTGCTGTGGGGTCAAACAGGGCCTTGCTTGAAGCTGGAGCTTTGGATGGCGGGAGTGTCAGAAACAGGGCCTGGGCTCAGCCTCCTCTCCAGGAACTAGAAGGCCTCATCTGGGGCTGGAAGATGATTCCTGGGCCACTTTCTAAGGCCTTCCATCCTGTGTACCGTCCTGTCCCCACTTGTGATCAGCTGACTTGAAAAGTGTATTCCATGGATCTCAGATCCCAGATGGGCAGCTTGAAGGCCTCCAGGGGGGAGTCTGAGGCTCACTCCTTGCTTCCAGCCCCTCTTCTCCTCCCACTAGCTGCTTTGTCAGTGCCCTCTTGATTGCTTCGGAGAACACTGTCAGAAATCGCGAGGGAAAGCTGTGTGCCTTTGTACATGATGGGTTCTTGGTTTTTGTGGGTTTTTTTTTAACATTATTTCTCTTCTCTGACCCTCACTAATTCACTGTTATGACCATTTTATCAGACCTATGCAGAAAATAAACCATTCACTCCTTCTCCACAGTTTGGTCTCCAGTTAAAGGAAACACAATGGATGATGGAAATCTTCTGGGTCCTAAGGAAGGGATAATTTCAAATGCCCTGGTTGAGCCTGGCAACTAAACAGTCTCTGCAAATGCAGCCAGCGGTTCAGCTGCAAACATTCTGCGTGCAGAATTCTGACCCAGGCAGAAAGCTGACATGGGAGTGGAGGATCCCTGGTCACCAGCATTCTAGAACAAAACCTGTAAGCCAGGGCCTGGTGGTGCACACCTATCATCCTAGCAACTCAGGAGTCTGACATCTGAGGACCATGATTCAAAGTCAGCTCGGCTTAGGCAAGAAAGTCCATGACACTCTTACTTCCAAGTAACCATCCAAAAAAAGGCCAGAAATGTGGCTCAAGTGGTAGAACACTTCAAGAAAAACTTAAGAGACACCAGCCAGGTCCTGAGTTCCAACTCCAGTAATAAATAAATAAGTAAATAAATAAAGTATAGTGCACCTGTTGATGAAATCTGGTGTTAGGCAGACTAAAGGCAATATACTGTTTCTAATTCAGAATTAAGCAGTAATCTTTTTGAAGGGACTGGAAATATTTTTTCCCCTTCTAGAAATATCTTACCAAAAGGAGGCTAGGCCTTGACGTGACGTGCTCTGTGTGATCTCCTTTCTCTGTGTCCACTGAACACCACTACACTCTGCCGCACTCTTTTATTTATTCATTTATTTTTGCTCATGACCTTTATGGAAATGAAGGAAAAAATGTCCTCCACCTGCTGTGGTCTAGGTGGGACTCCGTCACAGTCACGTGAGAGGACAGAGGACACTGGTGGGGGCAGGTGTGGGGTCCTCACTGTCCTGTGGTTCTCTGGGTTCCAGAAGTCCTGTTTCTCCAGGTTAGCTGCCTGCCAGTTACTTCTTATCATGGTCTTGTTCTTCGTTTATAATTTTGGGAGGGGGGAAGGGAAAAGTGGAGAGAGAGGATGAAGAGGAGGAAGAGAAACTATTGCTTCATGGAGAAAGTGCCACCATTGAGCACAGCTGGATAGCCAGGGATGTTTGTTTAAATTCCAGTCATTTCTCTGCCCTTGCAAGAATCCCTGGCTTCCTTATCTTGGCCCTAAGAAATGTCAGGAGTCTCCAGGGCCTTCCTAGCTTCAGGCCTTCCTAGCTGGCAGGAGGCCCGCAAAACCTTTCTTAGCAGTGGGGAAAAGGCCTCAGGGCCCCTTGTGCCCATTTGATAAGGTAGCAAGCTATGTCTGGGCCCTCAGGGAGGGCTTAGTGGAGCTGCACTTACCCCCAGCCCTCCTCCCTTGTTAGGGATAAGAAGGGGCTGGGTGGGTGGTGTGGAGGTCCTGACCAGCCCTCTCAGAAGGGAGTGCATGCTTCTGAGGGCACTCAGTTCACCCAATCTGTCCTCCTGGGGATGAGCTCTTCTGCAGAGACATTAGACTGTTCATTCAGAGGCCCCCTGGTGCTGTCCTTCTGTTGGGACAGATGCAGCCAGGCTCAAGAAGAGATCTCGTGCTCTGGAGTTGAATACTAAAGCAGAAACAGCACACTACCTGAAGGAAAGCGCCAGGTGACAGGAAGTTTTGAAAACACTTCCTGGTAGTGACTTCTTGGATCCTCTTCCTGTGACCTTTACCCTTTAACCCGGTAGAGATAGAGAGAGGCCCAGGCTAACCATCCCAGACTCTGAGTGGTGATGGGATTTCTGACCTCTGCCACAGACCTCAAACAGTTCCCCAGAAAGGAACTGCATTGTACCAACTAAGACCTTTCCTTTAGATCCACAGGACCAGGTGACCTTCAACCACATGTGACTGGAGGCCGCAGAAGCTGGGGTCAGGGGGCTCTAGGCTTGTCCCTGCGTGGGGCTTACAGCTGCCTCCAGGCCACCAGGCCCTACCCCCTCCTCTGCAGTTAAGTTTCCTTCACAGGCACCCTTACCCCGCATTCCTCTGTGTCCTGAATAGGGAGATTATCAGGCACACCCACCTGCTCCTTCACTTCCTTCCTGCTCCGTTTAAATAAACAGTGAGCTGTTTTTCTTTTGACTAAGAGCCAGTCTATACAACCGCACCAGGAAGATTGCTTTCCATCTATATGCAAATGGAACTGCATTAGCTCCGGTCCCTGGGAAAAGACCCTTTTAACCAAATGACTTCGACTTCTCTTTCTTCATGTATAAAATTAGTGGTTGGGGAATAAATAACCCAAGTGCCCTTCTGGCATCGTAATTCTGCATCTCACACACACACTGGGGAGGACAAGATTTGCCCACAAGCCACAATTAGAGAATAACTAATAGCTAGCCAACTCTCCACCTCCATAAGTAAGTTTTCATCTCTACTCCCTATCAGCTTATTCCTCCTCTGCTTGCTCCTTAAACCTGAAAAACGGAAACACCTGTGCACTGAGCAATCCCTAGCACCCTGCATTTACTGCCTGTTCTTGGCAGCCCAGTCCGTATAGACTGTACTTCCTTTCCCAAAGGGTCTGGATTCCTCTACTCCTCTTTCCCCAGCATTTATTAGTCCATATTGGGTGTGGAAGATTTTATTGTGATAGGTGTGTGAGCCACACTCACTCCCTCTGTTATTCTTTTTCCTGTCACCCCTCACCTCTTCCTTATCTCTCTAGCAACGTTTTAAATACGTCTCATTATGGTCTGAGTTCATACATGAATACCGTGTACTTCAAATCTATTTTCCTTCCTCCTTGCACTTTCTCTTCCCCTTCCTGCCACCTACAGGTTATACCCCCCAGACAGTCTCCTATGTGTGTTCAGATCCATTTTTCCCTCTAGATGTAGCTTTCACATATGAAAGAAAACACAAAACACTTGCCCTTCTGAGTGTGGCTGATTTTACTTAACATGATCATCTCCAGTATCGTCCATTGGGAGTTATATTATTCATGACATAACTTCATTCTTCTTCATGGCTGAATAATACTTTTGAGGGATATATATAATGTGTTATATATAATATATAAATAATATAATAGTAATATATTCTATATAAATAATATATTTATACATTATAACATATATAAAACATAATTATGTAGATTATATATTATACAGTACACAAACACACATACACACACACCATATATATATATATATATATATATATATATATATATATATATATATATTTCTTTTCATTAGCCATTCATGTATTGGTGGGCACCTAGGCTGATTCCATAACTTGACTGTCATGAATAGAGCTGGAGTAGACGTGGCTATGCAGTTATCTCAGTTGACATTCCTTTGGTTACTTGCCCAAGAGTGGCATAGATCCTTCCACTTAAAAAAAAAAAAAGTATTGGGTTGGGAAGATGGTTCAGTGGTAGAGCGCTTGCCTTGCATGCATGAGGCCCTGGGTTCGATTCCTCAGCACCACATAAGCAAAAATGAAAAAGCCAGAAGTGGCACTGTGGCTCAAGTGGTAGAGCGCTAGCCTTGAGCTGAAGAGCTGAGGAACAGCACCCAGGCCCAGAGTTCAGGCTCCACAACCAGACCCCCCCCCCAAAAAAGGTATTATCTTTAAGTGGTTATACAAAGGGACTTCAGTTCAACATGTCAGTTTATTCACAATGCATCTTGATCCATGTCACCTCTTTTCATCATTCTTCTCGGAGTCTCCCAACCCCACCCATATCCTCAATTCACCTGGTTCCATTTTCCCATAAGTACATTGACAATCATGACTGCAGTGGCCCTCCCTTCCTCTCTCCACTGACCTTCTTTTGCTAACTCCTGCCCTGTGGGCAGCACCCTGGTCAGAGGTCACCTCTCCTGGGCTCTGCCTTTGAGGACCTGTGGCCCTTTGCTCAGAACAATCACACGACCCGTGGAGAAGTGTTGTAAGGCTTCTTCCTTCAGCTAGGCTTCCTCCACCATTCTTCTTCCAGGACTTAGTCCCACACTTGACACACACAAAGCTCTCTGTGACACCAAGTGCAGCCCACCCAAAGCCCATTAGGAAAACAAAATAAGTGTATTTGGACTGAAGTGTGACACACACACACTTGGTTGTCTGTCTAAAGTCAATGCTAGGTGGAAATATGGACAAGCTTCGGTTCTTGGTTAGTGAGAAATAGCAGAGCATAAATCTGCTGAAGACTCAGGGTGGGGAGCTGGTGATGAAGGGAGAAGGAACATGCTACCCTACACTGCCATTTGGATTTGCATGTGTTCCCCCCTCCCCCAGAGCACTATTTTGTCTAGCAAGAATAAACTATAGCGGGTTCTCCTGGCCAACAGGTTCCTATACCTTTTGGCTTGAAGAGGAACAGAGTCGGGTCTGCTCATCTATCTTCCTTTTTTGTTATTATTTCTTCCTCCATGGAGATATTAATACATGGACCTTTTGCAGCTTTCTATCATCCTAGGCAACACATACGCCTACTATGTTCTTTTACCTTGAGAAATCCCGTGGAAATCCTAAGATCATCGGGAGCCCTACTGGCCACATGATTATCCTCTCTGGTTGGAAAATTAAAAAAATTACTTATTCAACAGCATTTCTTAGGTAGTTCTTCTATGTACAAAGGCATTCTAAGAGATAGAGATTAATAAAGCATGGTTCTGGGCTGCAGAGCCCTTGGAGTTCCAATGATGGATTTTTTTTCAACTCCAAGTCATGAAATCAAGTGAGCCCATGAGCAAGAGCCTATCTGTTTATTTAGTAAGTACAGAACAGAAAACATGAGAGATTCCATGTAGTGGGGAGGTTTTGTCACATGAAAACTGGTTTGGGCTGAGAGTATGTGCATGTGTGCTGGGTCATAGTATGGAACGTACAATACGTTCAACTTGCTAGTGGATTTATTACGGTTTGTTTTGACCAAGCAAAGTCAAAAAATAATAAACTGAATACTAAATCCCTCTCTGTGCACCCATACACTTCAGCGGAAGCCCAGAAGCTAGAGGATAGCTCTGGGTTACAATGAGTTGTGTTGAAATCATTGTATGAATCCGTGAGTGTGTCCTTGCCTTTACTTTTGTGAAAATCTGTTCCCCAGAACACACATGGTACCCTAAAAAGCAAAGTTAAAGTTATGGCAATGATCCCAAAAAGGACACCTAGTATACTTAGTTTGAGTGATAATGTAAAAAAGAAAAAAATGTAGATTTGTTGAAAGGTAGTAGTGTATCTATAGCAGAAGGTGGGAGGCATAATGGGAAAAGTAAATCAAGGATCCAAAGTAAACTACAGAACTCTCCACAATCTAAGTATGCAATAGATTTTCTCCACAATCTGAGCATGCGGGGATTTTCCTTCGTGGCAGTCTCCTTGAAACTATATACCTACAGAAACCAAAAGTCCTATTTATTTCTACAGGACATATTCATACATTTAGAAACCCATTGACTCAGAAGTCTCAATGAATGTCCAGAAAAAAATCACGGTAGATCGGGTTTAAAAAGAAAAAGATCAAGGAGAAGTAGAAGTGAATATCTGACTTTATGTCAACAAATAAGCTTCAAATATCCAGATGGCATATGGATCACATCCAGTGAGCTGAGGGAGAGAGGCTGGAAGAGAAGATGGGGGTCAGTGCTGTGAACTCACAAGTGTGGGTGGCGTTTATAAAGTTGTGACAGTTCCAACCAACGACCTTTCCTTTACACCGAGGGGCACAAGTTGGCTTCCCACGCTGGAAGCTTTGGGGCCACTTCCCATGCAGTAGGACCACAGGTGAGAAGGGGAACACTTCACAAGACATGCTTCTTTCGTCCTGTCTCTCCCAGCTAGTTCTAAAGCAAAACTCTGATCCTCGGAGCAGGAAAATATAGCTGGAGAGGAGGTGCGCATCTCAGCTTCTGCTGCAGAACCAACTGTCTGAGCCCGGCACAGCTTTTACTGAATGAAGCCACAATCAGCAAATTTTTTTCTCTTCTCAAATATGCAAATATATATATATTTTCTGTTATTCAATCATGGAGTTTGAACTCTGGGCCTGGGTGCTGTCCCTCAGCTCTTCATCTCAAGGCAAGCACTCTACCACTTGAGCCACAGCGCCACTTCCAGTTTTCTGGTGGTTTATTGGAGATAAGAGTCTCACAGACTTTCTTGCCCAGGCTGGCTTTAAACCATGATCCTCAGATCTCAGCCTCCTGAGTAGCTAGGATGACAGGTGTGAGCCACCGGCACCTGGCTACAAATATATTTCAATTGATTTAAAAAATATATCAAACCCTGTAATTATTTTAGTGCTCCTCTAGTACTTCTTGGCTGGGGAGCTGCTCTAGAAACCTTTCTATCCTTAATAGCCTGCTCTGCTAGAAGTGCGGATCAAAATTTTACCCCACAATTCTGAAACCTCCTTTTGACACAAGAGCAGAACTTAGGAAGCACACTAGAACATGGTCTGTATGCACAGGAGTCAGTGGACAAAGGACATATTCTTCAAATAGATGGGCTGAGGGAATATCAGGTGTGGGAATCTTTTGACCACATAGTATGATTCCCTGCTGACAGATATATTCAACAAGCAGGGTTGTGAGACAAAACAATACAACATTTGGGTCTTAATAGATGGCTCACAGAAATGCAAATTAAACCATGACTTTAAAAAAAATCTGTCATTCCTTACCATGTGAGAGACAGAAAACACATCTTGATTTCCTATTCTTGATGGCCTTGCTCTTGGAAAAGTCTATTTACAGCCAATAAAATGATACACTGGCACATCCTCGCTGATAAATCAAGACAACCAACAAAATACCTGAGCATCTAGAATCATGCAATTCAAGTGAGGACTTTAGAGAGGTCGTGAAACCCAGCCTTTTATCTCCAGATCTTCGTGTATCAGACTTGATGGATGGGTTATAAGCTGGGACCAGGCACAGCCTCACTCACATCCTCTTTCTCAACCCTGCCATTTTCAGTGAGCTGCAAACCCTGACCAGACAACCCACCCATTCCATAAACACAGTGGCTACAATATAGTACCTGAGCTTTAAGTATGGCATCAGGAAATTTAGATAAGCACATAGTAAGAACTCTAGGAAAATGTCTCAGAGTTCCAGTACTTACTTGCACAAGGGCACAATCATTACTCTACACTTCTGAGTTCTATGTGCTGCTCATTTTATTTGTTTCTCTCCAGCCTCATGAGGGCTAGCTCTGGGGATCTTCCTTTGATAGTCTCAAGTCTGTGTCCACTGAGGGTCGGCTGTCTTTCCCCATCACATTCTCACTGAGTTCTATACAGGGCAGCACACTGGGCCCAGCTAGACAGGTTCAACACAACCAAGGCACACTTCTGCTCTCGAGAGTTTACAGTGAAATCAGAAAAACGTACTAGATATGTGGATAGTTGTTCTAAAAGGTAGGAAATGATAACACGACAAAAGTCTGTGGGATGTAAAGCCAAAGAAAGAGTACTTCAGAATGTAGGAACCATAGAAAGTTCAAGAAGGTAGTGCCATCTGACCCAAGTCTGAAAGAGCCAGACATAAAAGTGGAAATACTCTAAACAATGGATGTGCAGGGAGGTAGCAACTTTCAGGAGATGTTGGATCAATGGAAAGCATGTATTATGGCTAAAGGATGGTGTGTATAGATGAAAGGATGGGACAGAAAACTGGCAGGGTGGCTGAGAATCAGACACTGCTGGACAACAGAGCTTTAATTTGATTACCGGTGATAGGATGCGTGGAAGGTAACAGTAAAGAGGGAAGGAGTGATTTGACCAAAAACCAACAGTGGTGATTACAGTGTCCCAACCTGTATTCAAAACACTTCTGTTGTCACACAGCTTTGGATGGGTCTGCAATACCCAGGCATCCTGCTAGCTGTGAACACAAACAAACAACACATGGTAAACGCGTTCCTTCTTTGGCTGTTCCTCTCAACACTTCTAAAACTCTAATAAAAAAAAATGTTCATCCTTATCCAGGTGTGGTAGACCATGCCTGTAATCCCAGCACTCTGGAGGCTGAGGCGAGAGGATGGAAAGTTTAAGGCCAGCCCAGACTACAGAGTATATTCGAGGCCAGTCTGGGATACATAGCAAGACCCTGTGGCAAAACAACAAGAACAAAAGTTGGCATGCTCATTTTTTGCATAGGTGATCCTTTCATTCTACCGCAAGGCTATGGAGTTCTAGCCTGCGACACAGGCAGTGATACAGTTGCTCAACAGAGTGATTTACCACCTGGTCACATAGCTGATTAGCGACGTTAGACAGCTTCTTACCTCTCCAGATACAAAGATACCTCTCCATGTTATGTCAGGGGACAAGCACATACTTTTTATTGTACCATTGACCGCAAGTCCTGTCAAATATGGTGGACCTTTTCATACATAAAATACCATAATGGATAAAGATGGGAACTTATGGCAGAAATGAAAAGTTCTCTTCTGAGCAGCAACACCTCTGAAAACATGGACCTATATATTCTTTGATAGATGGGGAGAATTAAGAAAAATGTAAAGTAGATCTAGGGAGGAGTCAAGCAAAGTATCATTAAAACTCACCAGGAAACCGATTTTTTTTGTTTTTTGCCTTCTTGTCTGAACTGAGGTTTTTCGATTCAGGCCTTTCATTTACTATGCTGGCACTCTACTACTTGAGCCACACCTCCATCCCTGTCTTTTGCTGGTTATTTTAGAGATAAGGTCTTGCTTCCCATCCCAACGTGTGCTCTTGAGCTGTGACACACATATTTCAGATTTCTCACTGCTCAAGGCATGGGCAAGCACCACCATGTCCAGTTTCCCGGTGCAAAGATGGAGTCCCACAGACTTTTCCACCTGGACCTACAATCCTACCATTCTCAGCTTGCTTTGTAACCTTTGACAGGCATACCCAGCAATGGGTTGAAAAGGGATCTTGTTACTTCTCTGCTCAGGCTGGTCTCAAACTATCATTCATCCTTCCAGCCTCAGCATGTCAAGTAACTAGGATGAAAGGCATGAGCCACTGACAGCCAGCTCAGGAGATGGATTTCTCATGGCAACAATAATGAAGGAACACATTCTTACTCTACAAGATGTCAAACAAGAGAGACATCTCCTCTGACCTGCATCCAACCTCAGTCTTCTCCCTGGAGCTGATCACATTCATTAATTTTGTGAATGTCTTTCCAGAAAGTTGCCTATAAATTTCCCTCTACATTACTTGTGCCTTCAGGAAGATAAAAGTTTGTATTGGTTTTGTACAGATTGGGTGTTTTTTTTTTTTTTTGCGTCCCATTAAAGATATTAAGAAGTCAATTACCTTAGGACACTATGTAAATTAAAGTAATCACCCCATTAACCCAATTATAGGCCCCATAAGTCATTTCAGAGTCAATCATCAGCCAGTAGCATTTTATATTTCATTCTGCATGGTTTCCTATGCTTAATCACACTCAGCCATCCCAATCTGGCTCTGCCATCCCAAGTTAAGTCCTAATAAACAGGTACTTTGTGAGTGACAAATGATATGCAAAAGACGGTTCTAAGTCTCAGTGGAAGTAAATAGCAGTTAGTGTCCAACTGCAGTCTGCTGGCCTACATTTAAGACAGGTTAGATAGTAATGGTGGAGTCCATGGATTGACAGCATAATAGATTTAGAATTAATAGTGAACAGGTTGGCCCTTACTCTTGGAGGAAGAGAAAACAAATCTCCAGTTGTGATTTTAAAAGCTATTATTGGTCCCAGTGCCGGTGGCCCATGCCTGTGATACAAGCTATTCAGGAGACCAAGATCTGAAGATCGAGATTCAAAGCTAGCCAAGAAGACAGTTATTTCCAGTTAACAAGCAAAATGCTGGAAGTGGAGGTATGGCTCAAGTGCTAGATTATCAGCCTTGAGCAAAAAAGGTTGAGTGTTACAAAGTAAGAGTTCAAGCCCTAGTAGCAGAAGAAAGGCAAAAGTTGTACTTGGGAGACTGAGGCAGGAGCATCTTAAATTTAGCTTTGGCTGTATAGTGAAATGCTGAAAGTGCTATCTCAAAAAATGAATAAATAAAAACCAAATCCTTAGGACAATATCAATCGTCTTTTGGGGGCACTTATTTATGCTCGAACAACTCAAATATTAGCAAAATAAGAAAAAGGGTTCTACCACTGCTTTTCTCTTCAAAATGTCAAAGGTTATTTTGGTTCACAACATGGCATTCCGAAAATGGATCTAGTCACAGTTTATTTCATTTCTTTGTGATTAGTAATCATCACTGTCACCCTGGGAAAGCAAATGATGATCCCTCAATGCAAGGCCGCAGGCACACTGAGACACCATGTATAAAGGCCTCACTAGCTACCTGGGCTGATTGCCAGAGGCCACACCCACCCGTGTTATATTTTTAGACTCCCTGATGCTTCTGCTGAAAACTGACCTGATGAACAGAGATGAAGTACAAACGTGTTGTGGGCACTGATCCTTAAAGGTTGAGAATGACTTCAGTGTGATAAAACACTTCATAGCTTTGCCTTTTCCCCTTGGAGCCAGTCCCTTGTAGTCAGCTCCTAGTACCTGAGCTCTGTGTGTTAGATATTGGCACCTGGGGAGAAATTTGCTAGCATTTCAGAACGTATCTCATGCTTGTTTGCGCTGGAGATGGATTTAGAAAATAAGGGATTTCACAGGGCATGTCTGATCGTGCGGTTGTTGCATTTTGGCAGTACAGAATTATGTTTATTTCTGATGCTCTAGTACGATTCACTGTAGAATTGTATCGTGTGTAGATGCTCAGACTCGAACAAAGCTTATTTACGAATGAGGGTACTGAGCTGCAGAGAGACTCAGTAACTTTGCCTGGGTTACCTAGTAAATGTGGACAAGGTAGAGACTCACTGCCCTGCTTCTGACTTTAAAGTCAAGGAGAAAGGGGAGGAAGGAAACAAGGTAGCTAGAGAAGTTGGGGGAAGAAACACACTCAGCAGAAGGATGGGGCAAATCTAGCCCAAAGGACAGGGTAAGGCTCCTAAAGGACTGGTCTATTTTAAAGACAACCTAGACAGAGTATTGAATGGCATCTTTTCAATCAAGAGTTAAACCCTGCATGTCTGTCTTACACACTACTTAATACTGGTGTCAGGGAATTGGTAGAAAGTCAATGTGGAATAGGTTTATCTCAGGTCAGTGATTTGAAAGCAAATTTTACTGTTTTCCTTTAGTGCCAGTACTGGTGCTTGAATGCGGGCATCTCATGCTTTCTTGGTTTTTTTATTCAAGGCTAGCACCCTACCACTAAAACAACCACATCCAGCTCCTTGCTGCTTAGTTGGAGAATCAAGTCTCATGGATTTTCTTCCAGCTGCTATCTGCAGATCTCAGCCTCTTGAGTAGCTAGAATTGTAGGCATGAGCTTTTTTTTTTTAGTTTTGATTTACTACTTTCTCAATTAGGGTTCCCAATAGCATCATCAATCACCTCTCCCTGTGAATATTCTTTCCTACATAAATGGTAGCACCAATATCATTTTGAAAGTAAATTCCAGGAAATGTTTTTTCTTGAAAAATTATCTTCTTAGGACTACTGTCATCACTGGCTATTTGAGACTCCAATGTTTATCTAGAAATAAAGGAAAAAGTATTACCCCTTGTAGATAACTAGTGATGTTTTTTTGTTGTTGTTGTAAATGCCTTCTCCCAAGATCCGGTAGACTTGGTAGAAATTCAGTTAAACGAATTACCTCAAGATCACATTGGTCTGTGGACAGACCAATGGAAAAAATATTACCAGTAAGATCCTGCCAGCTTTGCCAAGATCTAAAATAAAAAAGAAGAGAGGAGGAAGAGGAAGAGGGGGAGGAGGAGAAAGAGGAAGGAGGAGAGGGAAGAAAAGGAGTAGGAGAAGGGGAGGAAGGAAAAGGAGGAAGGAGGAGAAGGAAAGGGGGGAAGAAGAAGGAGAAGGAGGAGGAGAAGGATGGAGAAGGAAGGAGAAGAAGGAGGAAGGAGGAGGAGAAGAGATAGCCATCCCCAGCACCCACTGCCCAGGAGCAAAGTCAGTAACGTGAATGGCTTCTGGCAAAAACTAATCTAGAAGAGTGACACACTCCAGGGTAGAATCTGTGCAAGGAATGTTCTGGATGTACACATCAATGTGATACTCATCATGCAAAAAGAAACTCTCAGGCCAGGCAAATGGGGGAACCCTGTATAACTGCAAGCAGACATTCTTCTTTACTGCGGGACTTGTCTGCGCTCTTTTGATGCTATTCTGTCAGCAGGAACAGCGACATCCCAGGGGCAGATCTATGGCAAGGCACCCAGCCTAGGATAATGTCTCTTGAGATGAGAACTGTAGACAAATAAAATTCAGCTGCAGGAGATAGAACATGGAGATTCAGTGACCATGGTGTGTTCCTCTCATACAAGGAGTTGAGAAGCAGGCTAGGACTACATAGCTTGTTTGTGTTCACAGAGCAGCCAAACTGCTTACATTCACCATAGAATTGCAACTGTCCTGGGATGGGCCGGTAGGATTGCTGGAGATCCACCAATGGGATGGCTGGACATCTACCCATGCCTTCTCTGCGTTTCAATTATCTAGACATATGCTCAACACTTTCTTTTGCTTTTTATTGTCCAACATTTATTCTTGATGGCCAGGAAAATAAGAAATACAGAAAAATTAAGAATCCATTCATTTGAGAGAGAAGGGGAGAATGTGTTATTTTGTAAGGCCAGGTCTCAAAAAAAAATCACTGAAGTAAGTAATCAGGATATTATGTAAGATTTTAAATTTGGTATAGATGTATTTAAAGGTTATTTCTAAGGCCTCTAGTTTATTTACCAAACTTAATTTGTTAAATTTAATTCCCACTAAATTCTTGAACTCATAACCAATAATAATGATGATGATGATGATGATGATGATGATGATGATGATGATGATGATGATGATATCTTTTTTTTTTTTTTTGGCAGTAGTGGAGATTTCACTCAGGGTCTTCTCTTGCAAGGCAGATAGTTTGCTAATTCAGCCATGCATCCACTCCCGTCTTTCTTGGTTATTTACAAGGCAGGATCTTACTTGATGTCAGAGAGTTCTGGACTTTGATCCTCTCATTTACCCTTCTTCGTGTCTCATGTCACTGGAGATGACAAACACACGCCACTGTGCCCAGCCTTGGTACTTCCCCCATAGCTTGAATTACAGACGTAGTCACCATGTCCAACCACTGGTGGAGATGAAGTTTCTTTTTGCCCAGGCTGATCATGAACTGCACTCTCCTATCATCTACCCACCCCCCTGAGGTAGCCAGGATTGCATGCTTGAACCACTTCTCTTGGCAAGTATACTGCTTCTGTTCAGACTTTACACAGCCCTGGACCTAATCAGAACTTTGTCCCGTTTCAGAGGATTTTTATGCCCTCATGATAAAGTCAGTTCCGATTCAACTAATAAGTAAACTGCATGCCATGATGCTTTAAGAGAAAATAGGAGGAGGTAATCTTACAGAATGCTTTATGTCACTCAAAATTATTCTGGAAATTTGTTGTCCTCACCATTTTCTGCTAAGTTAGTTCCGTTGTTTGCTGGGTTCTACCCCATAGCAAATTACAATATGATGTATTTGTTGATTCTAAGTATCTGCTACCACACTTGGTTTTATGTGTTTTTGCCTTTTAAGACAGGGTCTTACCATGAAGCCTAGGCAAGACTCAAACTGGCAGTCCTCTTTATTATCATGTTGTCTATGACATGATAAAAAAACTGAGGCCCAGAAAAATAGCTTGCCTTAATGTCTGGATCCTTCTACTTATTTTGCTCATTTGGAGGGAGACAATTCATCCCTTCCTGAAGTAGTTCTATGTATTCAAATTTATCTCTTCAAAATGATTTCAGTATTCCACATGTAACAGGGACTGTGATGTCATTGTTTATAATCAAGAATAGAATGTCATTTGAATCTGTGGTTGTCAGTACGTCCTGGTATTTCCCTGCATGTACAAGAACACAATTCTAAACATTCTTGGTTCTATAAGGCAGAAAACAGTGTGATCATTTATACATAATGTCACCAAACTCTAGTTACAGTATAGTTGCAGACTTCAAAATACATTATTCCATTTTCACACTTGAAATCTTTGAGGATTCGTCTTTAGGAATAAACTTGAAACCATTTCAAGAAAAGAAACTGAATGCTAGTTTCAGCTGATTATATATTTTTTTAAAAAGTGATGATGGAGAAGTGATCTTTTAAACATCAACATCTGTTCCCTATGTCTCCTCTAGTCATATTGCTTAGTTTACAACTCTGGCAAAATCTGGGCTGTTTTTAGCAAAGCCAACACTTAAAGGAGGAAGACGTTGAATACCATTCTGATTCTGCACATTTGCTGCACTGTTCCTGGAGTCTTTATTACTGGTGATGATTCAAGTCCCATTGGATCCCTCAGAGAAGGCTAGCAGCCATGTTCTTCCTGTTATAGGGGCAGCAGCCTTCGCTGGGGACTGAGTCCTAAAACAAACCCCAAAGCCTGGCTACACAGAGAGGCTGTACTTTCTCTCTTTGGATACTGGAAAAAACAATTGTCATGAGCCATGAGCTAGCAAGCTTCAGGTAAAAAATAAAATATGATCTTAAAAATGTCATTATCTACCATGATATAGATTGTTCAACAAAGATAAAGAGAACCTACTAAAATAGTTTGACGTTTTCTTCTTATGTTGAGGAGGTAGGAAAAAGCACATAGTTTTGTCTGTCTGTGTGTGTGTGTGTGTGTGTGTGTGTGTGTGTGTGTGTGTGTGTGTGTGTGTGTGCACATGTGCACACTACTGGGACTTGAACTCAAGGCCTCACACATGCTAGACAGGTGCTTTACTGCAGAGTTAAATCTCCACCCCTTTTCTTGGCATGGGTAATTTTGGAGATAGGATCCCACTTCCTACCTAGTGCACACCAAACCACAATCTGCCAAAAATTCCCACCATTGTTGGCACAATAGACCCGTGCTGTCACACTCAGCTACTTAGCAACGTTAACAAATTAACCTCAGAAAGAAAACACTTGGCGGAAACAATCTAACACTTCTCCAATTCTTCATAAAGACACAATTGTAGTTGCAATTTCCATCACTCTGAAAGACCCTGGGACCCCTAAGAAAACCACCTCCTATCTTGTTATCGAGGAAGAATCACATACGTTTTTGTTCCACAACTGCACAAAGAAGTAAAATGTATGGGGCAGTCAGATTTTCATTCTTGTAACGAGTTCCTGAGATGATCAATTGATAAGGAGAAAAATTCTGTCTTGGCTCACAGATTTGGTGGGTCTGGGCCACAAGTCATGTGGCTGAGGTGCATTCATGCCTGCAATGAGGTCACAGCAACACAGAGCCAATCACCTCATGGCTAGAAAGTGAAGAAGAGTAAGGAGAGGCCCAGCTCCCCACCCAGGCTCTCTCCCATGACCCTCCCTCTAGGCCATGCCTCCTCTTGGTGCCCTCCCTTCCCAATTATGTCACCTTCAGGACTAAACTTCTAATACAGGGGACTGGGGCTAGGGGAGGAGGGAACATTTAGACCCAAACTATCACAGTCTTTTTGTCTTATCATCTGACAAGAGTGGGAAAAACCCTAGAAGAAAAGCATGAGAATCTGTGTATCTCATCAGGAAGAAGCTATTCCGTATAACACAGTTTTGAAAATGAGGTCTTTTTAAATTATTAATTACCTTATTGTTATTATAAAGGTGATATTCAGAAGGATTACAATTAGGGCTTGAACTCAGGGCCTGGATGCTATCCCTGAGCTTTTATGCTCAAGGCTATTGCTTTAACACTTTGAGCTACAGCTTCATTTCCAGCTTTTGGTCATTATTTGGAGATAAATGACCACAGATTTTCCTGCCTGGGCTGGCTTTGAACTTCTAGAGTCAGATCTCAGCATCCTGAGTAGCTAGCAATACAGGTGTGAGCCACCTAGGCCCAGATAAATAGCCATGTTCTTAGAGGCCCGGGACTTCTATAATATAATTGTGGAACTGTGCTGTTCTCAGCTGTGGCTAGAATGGCTAGAACTTAGTTTAAAAGCAGCATCGCTGCCATCTGTCTGCGAACTGGGTTTCTGCTCCTTTTCCATTCAGCTAGCTTAGGAAAGGGCTAGTTTTCTTCCATTTGGGGATGGATCTCTATTTTTTTAAAAAAAAAAAATTAGTTTCTAAATGAAAGAGTTTCTTCTACATGGTTTTTCTACAATCTGGTAAGACATTGGGGACCAAATCACTAGCAACTGCAGGAGCACATGGAAGGTTCTAGAATGAAGACTCACAAGTCAGGCCCTCTGAGTCCCTCTGCATCATAAAGAAGATCCTAGGAGATTCTAGCATACAAGGGTGCCAATATCAATTTGTTTTCCACTCATTCTTCTTGTCTGTAGCTTATCAGCAGACCCATGAGACACAGGCTTCATGTCCACTTCTGGGAACTCAAAGGGGTGTTAAGGAATTCTCTTTAGCTGACCCTTGTTTTATCAAAGTGACAAAGTGGGCAAAGGGACAGCTTGTCAGGTTTGAAAAAGCAGCAAATGAGATGCTGTCATTATCTGTCATTCTAACCCTGGCCTGTTCACCCATCTGAAAACTTCTGGAGTTCTTTCCAATCTGGTGGTCTTAATCACTTGTTATACAAAGTGCATGTGTAATGACTGGCCATTTTCTGCCTTGTCCTCAATTCTATTCTTTGAACAAGGGTGCATGCCATGCCATGTGTTCCCAGAGGAGATTTTCCTCTAACAAAGATCCTAAAGTCAGATGACCAAGTCCAGAATTCAGGTCCCTTGACTCTGCACTCAGACTCAAAAACATCAATAAACCATGGGGAATGATATGTTTATGAGAATTTGTTCATAAAACCAGAGGGAACAAGCAGTCTTCCAGTGGTCCATATTTTGTCAGTATTTTTCAAGCATTCCAGAACTATCAGCAAATACTTTTCAATCTGTGGAATAAAAATACTTCCAAAAAAAATAAAAATCTTAAAATGAAGAAAGCTTACCCTTGATATTATTCCTGTAAGATCCTTGTGTGAATTCTAATTCTTTTAGTTGCATCTTTGCTGTTGAAGAAATTAATATATCCTGTTGGGAATTTTTTTAGCTTTAATCATATTTAGCTTTTGTTTCTCGGTGTTCAAATGAATTTTTGATTTTTACTTTCATGTGAGCTTTCTTCTTTTTGTTCCTTGAGGTTCCATCTTTGCAGTTGAGCTCCTTGTTTGTTTCTCTTCAGATAGGAAAAACATTCAGGACTAAAAATTAATCTTTCAATAAAACTTTGATCTCATAATATGAGTTTTGGGCTATGTGTGTGTATATATGTGCGTGTGTATGTTTTATTTCAGCACTTTTTCTCTTGGCAAGGAGGTTTTTAAATACCTACATGGTAAGATTTTTTATCTTTTTTTTAGAAATACTTGGTTTTGAAAAGGCTATTTAGTAGCAAATTATATTGTAAATTATATTTTTTAAAGTTCTGTGAAACCAACATATTAAAATGACTTTTTTTCCTGTTTCTTTTCTCCTTTTTTTCCCAAGGCCAACAGTGTACCGATGGCATTAAAAATGCGAATTTCTGGCCTATTGTAGATAACTACTCTTATTATTGAATGAAAATATTAGTTTTCCCTTCAAATATATCTCTGAATGTCATTATTATAAAACATTACCTTTTCTGTGGAAAGTAATTGTTTTTCAATTTGAAAGACAAAACAAAAAGTATACTTTTCTACCTCCTCTGTTTCTGTGTTAAAAACTGAGATGTCTCCTTGTCTAGATTTCACGTTTGACCTTCATCCCATGCCTCCTTAACCTCCACGTTCTCTGTCCCTTCCTCTATGCAAAGGCTCAATAAAATTAGATTAATCTGAAAAGAGAAGATAGAATGGAAGTAATTACATCTTGCCTCCAAACCAGAAAAAAAAACTTAATTTTGGAGCTGATTCAAGTGACCTTTGTTACTGTCTTTTTTCAGTATAAAGTATTAGAAGTAAATCTTGAGGGATTCGGAACAAAAGAAAAGCAAGGATCTGATCTGATTTGCTTAAAGTTCTAACCTTCAACCATCTCAGCAAAGCTGCTGATGGCTCTGCAGCTATATGGCTTTAGCTATATAACTTGTGGGAGAGTGAATGTAATACTCTATTAAAGGTTTGAGTCATAATGTGACTAAAAAATACCTGGTTACGGTAAATTTACTCTTCTTTGGGATTTTTTTTTTTCGGTCGGTCCTGTGGCTTGAACTCTGGGCCTGGGCGCTGTCCCTGTGCTCTTCAGCTCAAGGTGAGCACTCTACCACTTGAGCCACAGTGCCACTTCTGGTTTCCTAGTGGTTTATTGGAGATAAGAGTCTTACAGACTTTCTTCCCAGGCTGGCTTTGAACTGTGATCTTCAGATCTCAGCCTTCTGAGGAGCTAGGATTACAGGCAAGAGCCACTGGTGCCCAGCTTTCTTTGGGATTTCTAAACATATAAGAGCCACACACCACACACTGAGGACTCACATCACCCCTGTCATCCTAGCTACTCAGGACACTGAGATCTGAGGATCAAAGTTCAAAGCCAGCCCAGGCAGAAAAGTCTATGAGACTCTTTTCTCCAAAGTATGCCCAAAGTGAAGGAATAGCTCAAGTGGTAGAGCACCAATCAGCCTGAAGTGAAAATTCTAAGTGAGATTAAGAGTATAAGGCTCTGAATTCAAGCCCCAGTAGTAGCACATATTATTTATTTATTTACATTTATTTATTTATACACTCATGTATATTATTAACATATATGTATGATTAACATAAATTATACATGTAAATTAACTATATATAGGAAGTTTATTTATATCATAATGTATAAATATGAAAGCATATTACTATAAGGTGATTAAAAGGAATTTTGAAATGTATGGGGAGTCCATCAGTAGCATAACTGTTCTGAAATTCAGTCAAGTAAAATCAGCAAATATAAAACCAGTCATCCTGCCACTGATTTCCAATTACTATTGAAGAAAAAAGCCAATATAATGAGAAGCCCACAAAGATGAGTGGAAAATCAGTCTTGACTCTTTTTATCCTCTCATTCAAGATGACAAGCGTTCCTCTGGAGGGAAATGTGAAAACTCAGCTCCCCCATAGGATCTTTAATAAGTATAATGAATGGAATTTTCCCAGTTTAATCTCTGTCTTCCATGGGCTTTCAAATCCTCCCAGTGCTGGAGACGTTGGAACTAAAAGGTCAGCAGTGCGCTGACTTAACAGAGCTTGAAGCAAAGATTCCAGTCCTGTGGGCGTTCTACCTCCCACCGGTAAGGAACATACATGCTCCTGGCATTCATCCTCTCCTAGATGGGACCCTTTATAGTTCATCAGTCATTCCCAACCAGATAGCAAGCTCCTCAGAGGCTGCGCCCTGTGCTTTTTATTCCTCTTACACTTCAGGCTGGTCCCTAAGACCCACCTACCAGATGGATCATGTGAAATGCATGCTGTGTGTGAGCTGTGAAGGCTCAAGACAGCCGTTCTCTGGCTCTCCTCGAGAATATTTTTTTTTTGCATAGGAATCTTTTTGTTGATGACAGCTGGAAAAATTTTGGTCATAACCTGCTGGTACAAAATGTAAAGAAACTAAAAGAAAGAGTTGTTCCGCTTAAAAAGTTTTATCAGGAATAATCATCGGGTCTCTAATGAGACCATCTCTGGTACTTCAACCGTTTGAGAGCATTCAGTGTCATCTGTTTTATGGGGACACGTACCCATAATGAGGGAATTGGGCCAATTTGAACTGAAGATTATATTTGGTCTTTACCCCTGTGCGAAATTTTCTACAGTTTTTTTTTTTTTCTTAGAAACAAAAATAAGACTAATATCAAAGTGTCTGCTTTTCCTGTGCTCTACTTAACCTGCAGGTGACTTACAGAAAACATGATTCAAAAGACCGCCTGGGTGAAAAGCGGGAAAGGTCAGATCATGAGCCTTTCCAAAATACCTGCTGGCTTTTCTTTCATGACTAAGGAATCATAACCAGCATGCAACACGGCCTCTCTGCCATTATTAGTTCCAAGGGAGGGGAAAAATTACTTCTAGCATTTTTACCAATCTGTTCATCATAATTCACCACAGCTACTAGGAATTGGGAAATATTCTTCCCATGTGAAAATAAGGAAAAGTTACTTTACCCACTGACAGGTTTCCTTTTAAAAGCTTCATACTGAATGACTCAAAAGAATTCCTCTAACTTGAAGGCATGCTAACATTAATTGCTTCATTTTATAAACCGCACTGCTCAGATGCTCCTCAGAGGAGGAACCATTTCCTGGGTTCCATCGTCACCCCCTTCGTTCGCTGTATATCAGATGTCACTCTGTCCATAACACCTGTGGTGGTTCAGCAACCTCATTATGCATTTGTGTCTGCTGATGCCTTTCACTCCTAGCTTTGAAAATTGAAATATGTGTTATTGATCCATATGCATTAAGCATTTCAGACAATCTTCATAGCATCCCACTTTGCCAGCAGTTACTTTCACAACCCCAGCATAAACATAAATGTCTAGGATCCCTGCGGTAAATCTTATGCCTTCCAATAAGTGATTTGTAACATTCGAAAGAATCGTATGGCATCATGCGTGCCCCAAACCATTTCTTAGCATTTAAGAGAAAAAACAACTTACAGAAGAGTTTTTAGCCTTAAAGTTGACAATTTTTTGATTAACAGCTGCATTGTGAAACCCATTCAGACACTTCATAACTCAACTTATACATATTTTCATTGAAGTGCTGGTGGATTACAATTCCCAGAACTACCCCTCCCCCATTACTCTTACTAGCAAGGAAGCCTGTTTTCACTTGGGCTCATGTACACACATTGAGAGACAGAGACAGAGAGATTCAGTTGACAGATTATCATCTTTTCATAAATTGACTAAAGGGCAAAAAATCGAGGAGCATTTTTCTGTATTGTCCTTGGACATTGTAACTAGAATTTTTCCCAAGGTTAATTGTTTTTTTTTTTTTGTTTGTTTTTTTTGTTTGTTTTTTTTTTTGTCGGTCGTGGGGCTTGAACTCTGGGCCTGAGCGCTGTCCCTCAGCTCTTCAGCTCAAGGCGAGCGCTCTACCACTTGAGCTACAGCGCCACTTCCGGTTTTCTGGTGGTTTATTGGAGATAGGAGTCTCACGGTCTCTCCTGCCCGGGCTGGCTTTGAACCGCGATCCTCAGATCTCAGCCTCCTGAGTAGCTAGGATTACAGGCGTGAGCCACCAGCGCCCGGCCCAAGGTTAATTGTTTTTAAAAATGTTTAAAGATACTTAAAAACTGGATTAATCCTAGTGAGCATCTATAAACCTACCTCCTTAGAGTCAATAATTTGCATTGTGATATGATTTCATCCATCTCCTCTACTAAGCTGTCATGTTTGCTGAATGCGGTTCGGGGCTAGTCCCAGATATCTGTACATTTCCCCTTAATCTGGATATCCATGTAGCCATTTTGTTCTGTGTGTTTTAGCAGTTAAATGTCATAAGCTACTCAAACTTCTAGCTCATTTATACTTGTCTCTACAAAAAGATCTAATGCCTTCCTTTTACCTCTGGCTTCATCCCCTGCTCCTTTGAGCCTGGTATGTTTTACCTGACCTCTGTGCCCCCATTTGTTTTTTGGGGGGTGGGTGGGAGAGGTTGGTCATGGGGCTTGAACTCTGGGCCTGGGCACTGTCCCTCAGTTCTTCAGCTCAAGGCGAGTGCTCTACCACTTGAGCCACAGCACCACTTTTGGTTTTCTGATGGTTTATTGGAGATAAGAGTCTCACGGACTTTCCTGCCCAGGCTGGCTTTGAACCGCAAGCCTCAGATCTCAGTATCCTGAGTAGCTAGGATGATAGGCATGAGCCACCAGCACCTGCTGCGCCCCCATTTCAATCCTTTCCCTTCCACCAAAACTGGCTTATTTGTGCAACTCTGAATGAGTGAGATCTGTGGAAGCCACACTGCCCAAAGCTGTGCAGATTCGATGGTATAAGATCACTGGCAGCCATTAGAAGCTGTGGAATGTCATGTGTCATGAGAGTTGACAAGGTCCCTAGCATAGGATCTGGCACATAGGGGGCTCTTGATAAGCATTGTCAGGACGAGACAGGTAAGGAGCATGGAGAGAAGAAGTGCCAAAGAGGTCAAGAGAGAAGGACACCAACACCTCGGACAGTCTAGAAGGTGTCTTAGAAGAACTACCATTTATTAGGATTGGGATTTTGTATTTTTAAATATATTTTATTGTTATTGTAAAGGTGATATACCAGAGGGGTTATAGTTACACAAGTCAGGTAATGAGTACATTTCTTTTTTTTTTAACAGTGTCACCTCTCCCTCGTTTCTCCCAGTTTTCCCCTCCCAACCCCCTGACCTCCCAAGTTGTATAGTTCATTTTCAATATATTGTATAGTGAATATCACTGCTGCATTTGTTCATACTTTATGCTTCCACTTCTGTATTCTCCCTTAACCTCTCTAAAACAGATAAACTTATATACAAGACAAAATGTACAGAAATAAAAAAAAATCTCAGCAACAAAGGAGAGAGCAAAAAAAGCAAAATAACCAAAAAATCTTCTTGTTTCCATTTGGTAAAATGCATCTTAACAGAAAATTCTACCAAGACCTCAAATAAACATGTTGTCTCTGAACATTAGTGGGAATAAACCTCTTGCTAAGTTAAAAATAGACATGGACAATGAATACTTGTATCCCCTGTACCAGGAACTTGATTGGAAAAGACTTCCAAAAACCAGCCTCATCCAAAAATGTATTTAAAATGTCAGGGATTTTTTTATGGGAAGCTGTTTAAGAGACTTAAAATTCAGAAAGAAGATATGAAGCATAGCAAGTTTGAGGCAAAAAGGAAGATGTGCTAAAGCAAAACACAGACAAATGACCTTTAGTCACTTATCGCATTATATATAAGGAAGATGATAATATCTCAAATACATACCCCACAGGGAAAGAGTCAGAATACAGATATTTTATGGTTCATTTAGATCCAGAAACTGTCATATTAGTCATTAAATCTTAGGTACCTTTCTTAAGTTGGTTTATAATAGTCCAACAGATAGCTAAATTGGTAAATTGCTTGCTCCTCAAAGTTTCTTATGTTAAGGAATTTTTTTGTCAGTCATGGGGCTTAAACTCTGGGTCTGGGCACTGTCCCTGAGCTCTTCAGCTCAAGGAAAGCATTCTATCACTTGAGCCACAATGCTCCTGCCAGTTTTCTGGTTGTTAAATGGAGATAAGAGTCTCACAGACTTTCCTGCCCAGACTGGTTTTGAAGCACAATCCTCAGGTCTCAGCCTCCTGAGTAGCTAGGATTACAGGCATGAGCTACCAGCACCCAGCAAGGGATTTAAAAATAAAAATGAAATAAACAGAAAGTGTATGTATGTGTATAAAATAAAAATTGAGATAAATGAAACATCTTACAATTTGTCTAATGATTTCAAAATGGTGTCTGGAAAATGAACTAGAATGTACTATGTGTTCTTATTTAAATCATGTTAAGGGCTAGAAAGATGGCTCAGTGGTAGAGTACTTGCCTGGCATGCATGAGGCCCTGGGTTCAATTCCTCAGCACCACATAAGCAAAAGTGGTGGAAGTGGCACTATGGCTCAAGTGGTAGAGCCCTAGCCTGAGCTGAAGAGCTGAGGGACAGCACCCAGGCCCAGAGTTCAGGCCCCATGACCGACAAAAAAAATCATGTTAAGTTATGGGCTGTCACTTGAGTGCCTTTGTTCCACCTTATCTGAGACCTGGAAAAGAGTTAGACAATTACAGTGAATGAAGGCACAGCCAGGCTTTCTCGTTCAGCCATACGAAAGGTTAAAATAATGAATATGTCAGCCAACAAAGGTTGGTGCCATTTCCCACAGATCTACAAGCATGCTCTGACTCCACAGCTCTAACATCTTATTTTCTCCTCTAACATGATTTGAACTTGCATTGGACATTATCTAACGTCTTGCCTCAAAAAAAGGTAGCAATTAGCTGTTACATATAATAATTGAAATAGTCTGTCCTTTAGTAAGGCAGTTATAAATACCTGCACAGCACAGCAGTGTTACAGCGTGTTCTATGTTTCATCTTAATTCTTATTGATCAGTGAAGAGAAAGATGGCTCCAGTTAATCCACGCAATGACTGACTGAGTCATTCTATTTAATAGACAGCAGGAAGGCTTCAACAGACCAATTCATTGATGGATTTGCAACCTTGTGATCTCACAGGATTGCATAACCAAGGACATTGTTCTTAATCACACACATGAATGCATTTGTTCTTAAGTGCATATTGGGCCATCCCTTTTTTTGGCCATACTTCACTCTTTAAAACTGGTCTCAGCTTTTAGTGTCACTTGAGTCAAATCATATGAAGATTATTAGTGTGTAGTTTGTATGTGTGTTCTGAAGGGAGACAGAAAAGTGGGTATTTTCCAGGAGCGTTCCTTTGTCAGCTGTCATCTGGCTGTTGGTAAAGCACAGTCAAGCCTTCGGTGTGTCTGAGTCTTGGCTGTGCCCTTGGCTTTGGCACTGGGCTTTGTTTCCCACAGCTTCCTCAAGGCCAAGCTCAAAGCCAGAGACTTTGCCCAGAAAGCCATTTCTCCTAAGCCCAAAATTCTACCCCAGACACAGAAAGCATAGAGATACTGCTCAAGCCCCAGTAGAATCATCACTGCATACATACATACATCCAAGGTGAAGCCTATTGCCTGACGCCACCCCTGGAGAGGAGACTGCCCTGAAGACACGCAGCAACACTTGTGGATATAAAACTTAAGTTCTCTGGCATATAATATTGTTCTGAAAACCAGAATCCCATTACAATATGTAAGACTGTAGAGAGACGGGAGAAAAGAGATAACATGGATCAAGATGCATGGTGCTCATAAACTGGCACGTTGAATTGTGTACAACTAGGTAAAGATACTTTTTTTCTTAAATTAAAAAAGAATCTGCCCACTGGAAGAAAAGCTTTTTCCAAGTGATCCTAAAACTCATAACCCCAACAAGACAAAACATTACCTCATAGCTCTGGCTGTGGCTATACATCCCCTCTTTATCTCCCACCTTGTCTTCTAAAGTGTCCTTGGGCTGCCTAATTCACTGGTGGAATCTAGAAGCCACCATTTCGGTGTCATTTCACATGGATTTAGAGGATCCTAGTGTGTCTTGTACTCGGCAAGTCATGACAAGCCAAGCAGAAAAACATGGAACAGAGGCCAAAAGTCCATTCCCTTCCCTTCCTGGGTCTCAAACACACACAGTACAGAAGTGCAAACGCTGGACCTCTGAAGTCAGTTGCTCAGGGAAGAGCTGAGGAGTGCATGAGAGGACGCGTTGTTCAGCAACCACCTTGGGCACAACCGTAGTACGATGTTCAAGGTGGCTTCCTGTAACGTTAAGTGATTGTGAAGGGTATGTGAGTGCAAATCTCCACTGGTTCTCCTTGAACCCACACATGTACATGACTGAGCTCGAGAGCACCCAGGTCTCAATCTCTGACAGCTGTTGTTCCTGGCCTTAGATGAACATTGAAATAGCTACAGATACCTTAAAATAAACCTAAACAGCCCAGAGCACAAACTCCAAAGCTCCATTCACACACCCAAAACATGCAGGGATGTTACAGCCTATGACCCGTAAGCTCTTGTGTCCCCCCCAGAACTCCAAACCCAGCCACTGCCCCTTCTAGAAGGTTCCCTTGTCTAGACTCAAGCACCATCAGGGACCAACCCCCACATTCCCCTTGACCTCCCTCCCCACCCAGCCAAATCCAGGAAAATATGACTTGGTTCTCCAGCAGGACCAAGACAGCCATGTGGGAAGGAAAGGCCCAAGGCCTGCAGCCAGACCCAGAGACCAGAGCCTCGTAATTCCAGGCTTTAAGCCTTAATCTCACCAGGACAGAACATGGTGCTAGCCTCCTCTCTTGGAATAGACACACCTGTGAAAGCAGTAGTAAGCCTCAAGGTCAGATGCCCTAGAAACAGAGCTGAGGGTTGGGTTCGTACCCCAACCCCACTGGACGAGGTCCTGGGGGGCTGAGTGAGGATAGGCCCTGGCTGGGGCCTAGTCTAGCCTGGGGAAAGCTGTGGTACCCGGCCTAAAGCACAGAGTTGGCCTCAGGTGGGCTAGCACCCCCAGCCACAGGGTTGGGGGGGGGAGCCCTGGGAGCCACCCCCAGCAGGATGTGCTCAGAGAAGACATGAGATGCGGTCAAAACTTAGGCTGTTCCTGAGGAGGAGGGAGTTTCCAAATTCAGATCCCGGGGACCCTAGCACAATGAGAGCCAGCTGAGAATCCATTCCTTCTCTGCGTTTTAGCCTCCTCCTCCACCCCCTAGAGCCAACCCACGGTCCAAACCCAGCCTTGTCAGCCTGGAACAGAAAATTAGGCACCGCCGTTGCACCCTGAGTTCACAAAGCGCTGGGCCTACGACTTCTTTAGTGGACATTCATCTTGAAGCCACAGGAGTAGCCACGGAAGAGCAAGTACCCAGGGCCCTGGCTCCTTCCCACCCCCCAAGGTTCAAAACACACCTGGGGCCAGCACCCACCCTCAGACCCCAGGGGCCCTTCATTGGCAACTATTACTGTAGTTAACTTACTCTTCCTTAGTATTGTTTCTTTGTGTGCTGCAGTCTTCATTCGCTTAAACTGAACTTCTGTAGGGTGAGGCTGCATCTAAATGTCTACGGCTGCCTGTTCTCCATGTGGGTGTTTGGTAAACAGTCATGGAGAATCCACTGGTACTCTGATTATTAGTGTGCCAAAAGTTTTAGGCCACAGGACAGAAGGGCAGAGCCTGGACTGGGAGTGAGGCCTTGGAGAGATTCGGGGCTCATTGATTCCAGGGTGGGACTCCACCTTCCTCTCTCCGGAACAGGTCATTTGGGCTCATGGCTTCTATTGTCATGGGTGTCCCTGAAGTTTCCGGATTGTGCTTTAGTGCTCACCTCTGAGTCGTTGCTGGGTATTTAAAGCTAAATAAGATCAAGGCACATTCCATGCAGTGCCCCAGAAAGGCCCTGATTTGTAAGTGGCACAGACTCTGAGTGGAAGGAACATGTTATATAAGGAAGGGAAGAATAGGCATCTGTATGTAGCCCCAACAAGTCACCCATCTCTCGGGGTTACATGGCCACATGTCTGTGTCCTCAGACTGGAGAAGGCCACATGTGCCCGCCAGCTCGGTTATAGTCTTCCCCCTCCATGGCCGTGCCCTGAGGGAAGGCAAGACAGGAGAAACCTTGTTTGTCAGTTTCCTGTGGAGGCCTTCAATTAGGTCATATGATGAGGATTAGTATTGTTTGTGGAGTGTCAGCAATGTGCCAGATACCCGACACTCTCCCCCACACCCCCACCCCCATCCCTTCCTGGGAGTGCTGGACAGAGGAACAATTCAAACACAAAATGGATCCGCTGACAAGGTGACACGGTCTCCCAGGTGAGCAGTAGCAGAGGTCGGCAGGTTGGTTTTTATCGTCCATTGCCTTGATCTCTGGGTATTCCCCATCCCCCCCAAAAATTCTCCTGATGCTCTGGGAAGGCAAAGGCCCTCTTCTATGTTGTCATCATTGATTCATTCATTCATTGATCTAGTCCATCTAGCCACCTTCCCTCAGGTTAGAATCTGTGCACAGCAGAACTGCTCCGTGGAGGTGGAGTAGAGCAGACGCAGCTTCAGACGCAGGGAGTGATGGCAGGTGCTGGAGGGGTTTTTCTCCTCTTGCTTCCAGTGACATTCATTTGTTTTTGCCCAAGGCATTGCTGAAGTTCAGTTTACTTCAAGGAAGTAGGGATGAAACATGAGGAGCTGCATAGGGGATTGTGCTTGCTGTCTCCCAGCCAAGTGCTGCCTCCCAATCTCAGTAAGGCACCATGCCGGGGCTGGCCCAGCCCTGTGTGCCCACGAGAACATGTAGTATGACCTGTGACTCTTGTTGAGTTTGGGTTCTGCAATCACCACAAACTTGCTGGTGAGGTAAGGTGGCCAGGAAAAGTACTGAAGCTGGTGTTCAATTGACATATAGTTAAAAGGCATCATGTTACTTTCTGAGAGGATTTCTTGGGTTGAGAGATGGCAGGTTGGCTGGGATCTGTGGTAAACCTAACCTGTGGGGTTGCTGTCTTCATTTGTCTGTGTTATGTACAGTTCAGATGGAAATTAGAACTGAGGCAAACTTGGATCATGATTCATGATTAGTAACCTGGTTCTTCTTTCCTCTGCCCGCCATTCATTAGCCCTTTCGCAGTAAGTATGTCCCTGTTTAGGCTGGTTGAGCACAGGTGAAAGTTCACAGGACACAGTTCTGTGAACTCTGAGAATGTGTGGATGTGTGGGGTTTGGAGAGCCCGTGTTCACTGGCTTAGACCTTACATGGATGCCTGAATGCAGGATGGGTTCTCCTTTCCTCACAATTAAAGGTAGGTTGTATTCCCAAAGAGGAATCAAAGTCAAGGGGTGCACCCACAGGGTTAACTGGATCCAAGACCGAAACAAGTTCATGGGCCACAAGCATGACAAAGTTTACATCCAGCCTCTCCACTTCTCACAAATTAACTTAGGTGATGGAGTTCATTAAATAATGAAAATAGAAATAAAACAGAATCAGCCCCTAACAGTTCTGTGAAATCTGGTAAAGTGGCCAATCTACCTCATTCTCCTTACCTACCCTACCACTGGGAAATCTGAGCTCTGCAGATACTCAGTACAAGGGTCAGGTCAGGGTCCTTGGTCACTGCCTAAACAAGGGCCAGGTAAACTTGTGTGTTTGGAAAAGAGGCACTATGGTGGGATTGAACTGCAAATTTCCTGTGAGTCAGTATAACCTTAGTCATGCTTCTGTTTTACTGTTTTGTTCGTTTTGTTTTGTTTTGTGTAGATACAAGGCTTGAACTCAGGGTCTAGGTCCTCTCCCTTAGCTTTTTGTTTGGCTCAGGGCTGGCACTTTACCACTTGAACCACAGTTCCATTTCAGGTTTTTGCTGGTTCATTGGAGCAAAGAATCTCGCATGCTTTTTATGCCAGCTTTGGCTTTGAACCATTCTGCTCAGATCTCAGCCTCGTGCGTAGCTAGGATTTCAGGTGTGAGCACTAGTGCACAGGTTGCCATTTTGTGGTTAGAGGTTGCAATTCTAAAGTCTTAGATTTCATCTGCATAAAAGAAGGTGAAGAGTTGGCATGTCCCCACGTGACCTGGCAGCTCAGACTTTCTGTGACAGATCACCAGTTGTCCCTGGCAAACATCTAGGCCAGGAAGAACGGCTATCACATGAGAACGATATGTATAGGATGGCCAAAGTCAGCTTCCCAGAGGAGTAACTAAGTCAAAACCATTTATCCAGAGCTACTGAAAAATGGCATAAAGAACATAATTCCTTTCCCAAAGTACCCACCCCCTCCCCAAACCTTGTTCCTCTGCCATCTACTTTTATAAAGAAAGACAAAATAATGGTAAACATTATACTTGTGAATATGTCCAGATAGCAACAGGAAGTGTAGAAATCAGAATATAACATTCCAGCAGCCTGCAGCCAGGCTAGAATGTAGAATATTTTTAGCATCGTGGGTATGTTTTTTCAAGTAATATACATGCTGTGATAGATGTCATGAACAGACCTCAAAAATCAGCAGGCTCTGAATTCCTCAGAGCACAAAGCCACCTGCACAAAGCAGTGCTTTCCGCAAAGTGTCTCTTGTTCAGCTCTAAACTTTTCCAGAGAAACTCTCCAGTTTGCTTTCTTTTCTTTCTGTAAACTTGTGTTTGGTCCAGAAGCAGGAGATGATTGTCTCCTGAATGTGGTGAAATTCCCACATACAGGAAAGGCTGGATACAGAGCCTTCTACAGCAGCCCTCCAGGAAAGAGAGTAAATTCCACCCTGAACATGATCAAGGGAAGGAAAATTCCCAAATACCGCTTGGCACACATCATTTCCAACTGGAAATGCCTGAGCTGATCTCTGTATGTATGTCTTACACACACACACGCGCACACACACACACACACACACACACACACACACACACACACACAGGGGCTCTATACATGTGCATAACGCCTATTAGAATCATAAAAAAATTGAGACCTACCTGAATTGGGCATCTTATAGATGGTGATAGCTATACATTAAGTCAGTATTGTGTGGACATTATCAATTTTCAAGTTGTGGGTCTTCCTGTCTGATTTAGTGTGTTGGAGGAGTTGAGCCACGAACCATCATAATTAGCAGGGAGTCAACTTTTTTTAACGTGGTACTTCATATGGTTTCTCCTATTTTTTTTCCTTGCAAGACAATACACAAAAGAATTAAAAGACAGCAATCTTCAATTAGTTTCTCCCCATCCCCACATCAAAGCACTTACTGCCACCCAGCGCTGCCCCCAACTCTGCTTCTTGAAGGGAGGTTTACAAAGTATCCTAAGAGGAATAAATACCACCTCCAACACTGATACCATCTTAATCCTTGGGTTGTGAAGATAGGGGTGAGTCCATACTTTATTTCCAGACTTTCTTCCTGAGAATGTACAAGCATAACTCCACTTGGAGGTGCATTTATTTTTGTTCTTCTTCCACCTTTTTCCCACCTCAGTGATATTTGTACCTTTGATAGGAATTATTTGAATAACCAGCTTCTTTAGAAAAGCTCTTCCTTCATGGTTCAGAGATTTGTTGTTCACAGGGATACAAGCCATATCCTTGATAAGGATCTCATTTCTAATTGTTGTAATATTGCTATGCATTTCCTGTTGACACACCCCTACCTACAACTTATGAAAGGGGGCAGGGAGTGTCAGCAAAAAGGAAAATTGGTGCTGTTAGTGAGGTGGCTCAGGGAATGCAAGGCGAGGGTGAGAAGAAAGACAGGCATCTGTCACACAGCCCTGACTGGGGTATCTCAGCAATAGCTCAGTCTCCCTTAAAGCCCAGCTCTGACTCATCTTTGTACATGGGGAGAAGACATGACATCCATGATTCCATCTCTGTTCTGCATGAGACAGGCTCCACCAAGCTCCCTGTCAACTATGGCCAGCCGTCACATCTCTGTATCTCTGGGGAGAGAGAGCGCTGTGGACCTGCTCTGGTCAGTTTACCACGGGGACCCACATTGTAAATTAAACAATAAATCCGGGCAGCTAGATCGATTCTTGCTGTAGTTACTCTGGCTGTAGGGTATGCTGTTCATATTTTTGTGTTTTGGTCACACCAAGCTTCAGTTCCCCTGAGTGTTTACTCAGCAGTCCACCTCAAAGCCCTTGCTCTTATTCACTTAGCTTGCTGGGTCACCAATGAGCCTTTGCAAAGCAGGCATTGGCAAGAAGACACCTGGCTATTGAACCAGGCAAAGACGTTAAGTGGCACTTCTTGCTCAGTTTCTCTGAGCCATCATTGGTATCTTCAACACAGGGATCAAGTGCAGAACGTCTGGAAAAATGCCACATTAGAAAGGATTTTCTGACAATGGAGCATATTTGAGTTCTGACTGCTGGCGCTCACTCTCCCTTCCTCCTCGCTCTCAAACCCAGACACACACTGAACGTCATAGGGTTTGCTTGCAGTTGTAATCTGTAAAAGCACTCAGATTGTTTTGGTTCCAGTTACAGGTTCTGCCATAATCATTACTTCAGAACATAACATGCAGCATGAATTCTGAAATAGCAAAGCCTTTTTTTTTCAGATTCTGACATCACTTGGGGGTAGGAGAGCAACCTCCCGTAGCCAGAAGCCCATCTTTAAAAAGAATATATTTTTTCTTTTTATGTACGGGTGCTGGGACTTGGGCAGTTGCTTGGCATTTTCACTCAAGCCTGGCACTCTACCACTTGAGCCACAGCTCCACTTCCAACTTTTGGATGGCTAATTGGAGATGAGAATCACAGATTTGTCTGTTCAGGCTGGGTTTTTGAGCCAGGATCCTCAGATCTCGGATCCTGAATAGTTAGGATTACAAGAGTGAGCCACCAGTGACCAACTTACTAATTTCTTTCAACACCATAGTACATAAACTCTTAATTGGTAAATTAAAATTTTAGTTTTGCCGGACTCGGCATGGCTATCTATTGTTTCTAGCCTTCGAAACTGTTGTAGAGAGGTGACAGCTGCACTGTACACATAAAGAGATGAGGACCTAGAGGGCAAATTAAATTTCCTAAAGCCACACAGTTTTGTGCAAAAATCCAAACTAAGTCAATTGACTACTTTATGCTTCCTACCATAGAGAGGAAATCTAGGTATTTTTCTCTTTTTTTCAGAAAATATTAATAATATCAAATATTTATTAGTATTTATAAGTAAAAATTTATAATAAAATTTAATATTTAATACCATCTCACATATTACTTAGTTCACATATAATATATACTACATAATACTTATTATCATTAAGTAATAATACTAATGATAGTAAATTGAGAGTATTAAATGATGACCATCTTTTCAGTGTTTTGTTTTGTTGTTAGTCGTGAGGCTTGAACTCTAGACCTGGGCACTGTCCCTCAGCTCTTCAGCTCAAGGCTAGCACCTTACCATTTGAGCCACAGCGCCACTTCCAGCTTTTTATGTGGTGCTAAGGAATCAAACCCAGGGCCTCATGCATGCAAGGCAAGCACTCTACCACTGAGCCACCTTCCCAGCGCTTTTCAGTGTTTTTAAGTTGTTATGTGTATGTATATATATATATATATATATATATGCATGTATACATAACATATTTGTATGTACTACATATAATCATACATATATCTGTATATACTTACATTATTTTAGGTTTTAGATATCTTATACATACCTAAAATTTCTCCGTCCTTGCTCCCTTCCACCCATCTACTGACTGTGTGCTGGCATCTTGTCAGACACAAGCGGAGGGGTGAGAGGGTTGCTTCTCTGCCCTCAGATGGTCACAGATGCTAAGGGAACTGGGAATCAGACAACTGCAAGAGAGGACAACAGTGGCAGCTTCCTGGGGGTTGACCAGATGGCCATGGGAGGGAAGGTGGGGCATTTCAGTAGAGAGAGGCAGGGGTAAAGGCTCCTCAGAGAATGCAATGGGACTCTCCACCCCAGAGTTCTCAGACTTAGGGTGCATCCGAATCACAGGAAGACCAACCTCAACACCTGTTCCTGGGTATCTTCCCCAGGACGTGGCCTTTCTGTGAAGCCCCAGCTGATGCAGGTGTTGCCAGCCTTGCTGGCATATAGCACCTGGCACAGCACAGCCTCCCTGGGCTCCAAGTCTGGGCTGCATCCTCCAGGTCGGGTCCTGTCAGTGTTGGCGGCCATGTGTCATCTCAGAAACCAACATTGCCTTGCTTATATCTGCAAAGGCATTCATAAATCTACCAGGCTTCCTTGGTCAGGTTTTCATTTTAATCTTCTACCTGAAAATCCCCCGGGCAAAGGAAATCATGAATCAAATTGAAACCTGGCTCCCTGGTGAACTGGCTGAGCCCAGTAAAGAATGCTGCTCTGCCCCTCAGGAGTAAATACCCTCAGCCCTGCTGGGCCTGGAGTGCAGAGATCCAAGAGTGATGAAAGCAAGGAAGGAGATATGCTCCTCCCTCTGCAAGCCTGCATTCCCCTTTGGGAATTATGGCTGCTCCAAAATAAAGAAGGTCAATGGTACATCCTTCAGCAAGACAGGCATGCCTTCCTGCCTGGGCACCACATCCCCGAATGCCTCTCCATCCTCCAGGTACCATGTCAACTGGACATACCCACTCCGAGTTGCATCTGTTTCTGAGGATCTGGAAATACAGTGGACAGTCTCCAACAGCTGTTTGCTGCTCTCACTTTATGTGCTATTGCAGTGAGAGGAGAGGAGAGGAAAGGGAAAAGGCAGTAGCCATCCTGGCTGTCAGCTGATCAGGGCAAGGGTAAGATATTTGCCAACAATGGCAGCAGGAAAGTGTCAAACAGAAGCAGGCCACCCCTGCACCAGAAGGAAGTTAGTACTGCTTGCTAAAGCTGCCACCAACTGGCCTAAGAAGAGAAAAGTGGAAAGAAATGTAAGACTATAAAGAAAACATCGAAATGTAAAATAAAAAGAAATATTAAGTGAGATAAAGAAATATAAAGAAGAAAGAAAAATGTAGCCAAGCACAGGTGGCTCACATTTGTAATCCTAGCTACTCAGGAGGCTGAGATCTAAAGGTGGAAATTCAAAGCCATCCTGGGCAGGAACATCCATCTCCTTGACCCAATGGAAATATGTATCCAATTATTTGCCACTGAATGGGACCCTTTCTTTATGGTCAGGAGAATTTCCTGCCTATTTCCACCCCCTCTGATCTAGGTTCTGTTCAAACAAATGACATTTTGTCACGTACTCAAGAGAACTGGCAGTGTAAATGGTGCAGTTGAACTGGGGATGTAAATCATGCAACGCCATTTGATTAAGGTGCATCTTTCTGCCCATACACATCCAACTCCAGCTTTTCATGCTTTAGTCCTTGAGTTAGGAAGTCATCTCCCTCCAGCATACCTAAAATCTGGCCCCACCCTTACTCAACTTTTCACCAGCCCTGATCTTGTCTAGTTCTGCAGGACTAACAGTAGGCTCATTTTGGGGTTTGGGGTTGTTTTTTTTTTTAATTTTCTCTTTTCTCCCAGAATATAATCTTCCATTTGTCTAGCTTTCCCAAGAGCTCACAGAACCTGGCATATTTATATCATGTAATTAGTAAATGCCACTTGCTCACTAGGTGCTGAACATCTCTTCTAAATGCTGCCTGAATTCATTGAATCTTCCTCATGGCTCCATACTTTGATACTCCTTGCTCTGTGCTTTACAGAGGAAGAAACAAAGGCACAGTGAGATTAAGTAATTTACCCAAAGGCACAAAACTAGCATGTATTTATGAACCCCGCAGAGTCTAGTTCTGGCTCAGAAAAAAAATTATGTACACAGTCTTATTTGAACACATGAATACATTTTAAAAATTGAAATGTAAATAAAGAGGCACAGAATAAAATGTCGATCCACCCCCAGCTGTTTTCCTTCTTACACCTATGTGTTTTTCCCCATCTCTAAACAAATAGCCTTTTATGCAGGGAAAGGAGGAAACTATTGAGAATACATCTCTCTTAAAGGTTTCACCATGACATAAAAATACTCACTCACCTAGCTAGGGGAAATGGATGTATCATACGAAGAGATGAACTCCATCAAAACAAAACAGACTTTGTTTAATTAGAATCACAGTCTCCAAATGGTGGCACTCTGCCCTGTTTTATTTCATGCCAAGAACAAAGGGGTTGCCTGGTACTTCCCTACCCTACCCCCAGAAAGATGAGTCCACATGCTAACCCTTAAAGTGCAGATGTCATTCAAGGAAGGAGCTGGAGATGAGATCATCCTGGACTGTGTATTTGGGGCTGAACTCAGCAATGCCTGCCTCACCAGCATCCTCGTGCAGAGAAGGGGCCAGGCAAGCACATGGCCAAGGAGGCGTGGGTTGGATGGATGTGGACAGTCACAGCTAGAATTTGGAGGGGCCACGAAATAAATCCTCTAGGCTTTATCTAAGAGTTTCTGAAAGGAGCATAGCCCTGGCACCTCCTTGAATATGAACTTCTGACTGGAAGAACTGTGGGAGAATAAATGCCTGTTTTAAAGCCACCCAGCTTGTGGTGATTTGCGATGGCTGCCGCAGAGCAGGAATGCATCCAGCACTCAAAGATGGCAGTAACTGCTTCTCGGTCATGGCAGCATGCCTCTGTTTGAGACTGATTTAACCCATCTGCCTTGTGTGAGTAGATGGGGAAGGGAAAGAAAATGAGCTCATCCCAGCCATCTTCAAGTTGCATATTTCCAGCCAGGGCTCACACCTACCATCCTATTGACTCAGGAGACTGAGATCTGAGGATCATGGTTTGAAACTAGACCAGGCAGAAAAGTTCATGAGACTCTGATCTCCAATTAACCAACAACAACAAAAAAAAAAGCCAGAAGTGGCACTGTGAATCGAATAGTAGAGTACCATCCTTGAGCAAAATATGCAAAGAGATAGCACCCAGGCCCTGAGATCAAGCCCCAGTTCCAACACACACAACACACACACACACACACACACACACACACACACACACACACACACACACACACTTAATTTTTCCAATTATTTTACCTGTACTGTGCTATCTGTCCATGCAGATGAAGACCAGAATTGTTATAGTACTTATTTATAGGTTTTAAATATTACTCTTCCTTAAAAACATTGTAATGGGACCTAGTGGTTTTGTATCTCAGTGAGTGCAAAGTCAAAATGAACATAGCCAAGAAGTAAGAGTGAGAAATGATTTACACCTGTCACAGACTTCCAATGTAATGTCTTCCTTAAATGTATATATACACATATAGAGATAGATAGATAGATAGATAGATAGATAGATAGATAGATAGATAGATAGATAGATAGATAGATAGATTCATATATGAAAGCGTTCAGTGGCAGTGTGTGTACTCCTAAGCATGCCTAGTTCAGGAGTACATGCCTGTAGTCAGAGTCCAAGAAGGAAGGGTGGTTCCACATTCTGGGCCATGCTTCACTCAGGGTCATAGAGAATACTTCTGGGCATGCTCAGCTTGACTCCTAAAGATGATTAGACAGGAACAGCCCTGGGCAGGTCCAGTCTTCTCCACCAAGTGTTAGCTGAAGCAAAAGGAAAGGAAACTTTGAGGTATGTCAGGATAGGAGTTTCCAACCGAATGTCCCTGCCTCTAAGGCACCTCACAACACATGTTTGAAAAATACTCCTCAATGAAGGGATGGGAAGGGGAAACAAAAGAGGAGGCTACAATGCTTGATTAGAAATGTACTCATTATCTTGCCCATGTAATTGTAACCGCTCTGTACAGTATTTTCACACACAAAAAAAAATACTCCTCAAAAACCTCCAGATGCTGATCCATGAGAAGGATGTGTAGTGGGTTCTTGCTCAATAGCTGGTGGGACACGAGCATCCTCTACTCAGCCCCAGCAGGCATCCTACCATCAGACATGGCAGTCCCACGTCCTTCCATCATGGAAGATTAGCAGTGAGCCTGCTTAGAAGCTGACCAATAAGAACTAGACTTGGGGAGACAACCAGGAAGAAGTGGGCATGAGAGGTAATCCGGAGAAATTCCTGAACAAAGAACATTTAGAGAGCACTAGAGAAACTAACGGGCAGGTATGTTAGAAAATTACAAAACAGTTGCTATCCCAGAGCTACCTCCAAGCTACCCAGTCTGAGTCTATTTTGAGTCTACAAGAGGTAAGATAGAAGACCTAGGACAGTCATCTAAAATGGTGATTCCATACTTGAGCATGCACCAGAATCATCTGGAAGACTTCTTAAGGCACAGATTGAAGACTAGAGATAGAGCTCATGTCGTAGAGCTCTTGTCTAGTAAGCACAAGACCCTAATTGCTGAGAATAGGGGAGGGAAGGGAAGAAGAGAGGAAAAGAAGAAGGAAAAGAGGTAAGGAGTGGAAGGGAAGGGGAGAGGAGAGGAAGGAAGGGGAGGAAAGGGGAGAAAGGCAGATTGCTAGACCCTATTCTCAGTATTTCAAATATAGGAGTTCTAAAGAAGAGTTGAGAGCAACTAGTGCTGGTATTGCAGGGATCACACTTGGGAACCCAGTGGTGTAGGACACTCATGTAAATCCAGGACATAGTGATCTAATTAAATTGGCCCACTTATGAATGGTTATTTGGGATCATTCTTCTACCCTATGAGCAGCATCCTGACATGATTTTATGCTACAAATCCTCAGTGTATTTTTAGCAGCAGATAAGTTTGTTTGGTGACAACTCTTGCACCCAGCAGTGGATTTCTGTCATGAGTACTTCAGCATCATATTGTGTTTTAATTAAACAGAGGGCACACCTGCTCAGCATTTCACATGTACAGGGACAAAGCCACTAATCCTTTGTAAACACAACACCATACCTGCTATGCCTTTCTCTTGGGGTCACCATGAGGGATTTTTAGCTCCCTAATAGGCCATTCTACTAGAGGGGAGTTGACCACAAATTAGACAGGTAACTGAGTGAGTAGTGTTTACCTCTTTTTTTTTTTTGTCCTACTCTGCTGGGTCAAATGGAAACGCTCTGACTCTTCACTGAGCTGTGGAAGGGAAGAGCTCCTGAAAATGTTCTTGAAGCTATCCTGAAATGGTCTTGTAGCTATTTCTAAGTGATCAATCAAGTTCTGTAAAAATACTTAGTACCACATAAACTTCATACACACACACACACACACACACATATGTTATTTCAAGTCAGCCTAAGTCACATGCTGGTGATATTTTTGATAAAGCAAGGAAGATGGGAGTGAGTCCTGGTGCTTGTTGAGGTGGGCTGAGCCTTGAATAATTTCCTGTCTCATACCCAACCCTGGTGCGATGAAAAGATCAGCAATGAGCTCAAGTGTAAGGCGGGCAGGGGGGGTGGTCAGAACCATGGTAGGCCAGCTGGGAAAGAGTCCCCAAGGGAAAAACAGAAGTGATATTCCTTTTGAGTATGTGCACTGAGGGTTTTCCAATCCTGATGGATATGTATTCTAATTTAAAATATCACAGGGAAGAAAAAAATAGATGTTTCCATGGAGACGTCTTTCCCGGGGCCAGCTCTTCTATCTTATTATCATATCTTATTTAAATATTTCCCAGCACCCATGTGAACTTCATCTTTCCATGCCTCTTCTGTCTTCAGTGGTGCTGGATATTTAATGTCTGAGCAGAGGGTTTGCTTTAAGTAAATAGTAGCATCATGGGCAGGTAGATCCACCGACAACCACACATCTGCTCATGCCTGCAAGTCTTGTATCATGTGAAAATTTCATTAGCATGCACTTCCCAAGCTCTGGTTAAGAATTTTAAGTTGGCTGAACCTCAAATTCCTCTAGGAGACACCTGCTTGCAGCTGGGTCGCATGCTGTTCATTACCTGTCACTAATTGGGTTCCAGCCAGGATCCGAGGGGCTTTGTGTGAGCTACTTTGTGTGCCTAATACCTAGAGAACAACCACTTAGGAGCATTCCTTTGACATAGGATATTATCCAAGTGACCTCTTCTTTGTTATTCTTTATCATTCTCAGGAAGCCTGCCACCCCTCCCGGGTGGGTTGTTTGTCTTCATTGACTCTTTGTTCTCATCCAGCAAGGGCCTGGGTATCACAAGTCATTAATGCTGCCTGAACCAACAGGTGAGCAATGACACCAGCCCACCTGCAAAAGAATCCACTCTTCTTCTCTCCGCTTTTTTTTAATGTGATAAATGCACTGATGAGGTACAGTGGGAACTTGTGAGTTCTCAAACCCTTTTAAAGAAACCTAATTCTTCGGGACACATTACAGAGACTCAACACAAACAGCCTCCTGCTTGTTGAGAGGTTGATGTTTTTGGAAAAAAGGATTTTATTACCTCTAGTTTCCAGATATACACATCTTTAGTTTTTTACACACACACACACACACACACACACACACACACACACACACACACACACACATATATGGCATTTTTTAAACCTCGAGTCTCTCAACCATAACTAGATCATCTCAATTTTTATTATGATCAGGAGAGAAGTCGCCATGAAGCTAATAAAACTCAAACTTCAAGTCCTCTTATAGGGGCTCCTGAGGGAAAGGCAAAAGATGACATTTATAGTCATAATTTTTGCATTCATTTTCTTAAAGGGCAGACAGCAAAAGTATATAAGCTTCTACAAAGTCTGTATCTGCTCCTGGTAGGAATATTTTAAAATATAAGGTTCATAAATTTTATTAAAGGGCTTTTCTTTCAGACCCTGTTTTTATAGTTGAAAGTGATGGGGGAAGGGGGAGGTGAGTGGGGGTAAATGGATGCTCACTGGAGACAAAGACAGCCTAACACCATGTCAAAGACACAAAAAAAGAAGATAGGCTGGATAATTCAGAGATGCATCTTCTTCCTTCCGTTCTGTGACAATTGTTGATACCTTTGCCAAGAAGCCAGGATGCACAGAGATTAGCTCCTTGAATAATAAAGTTGCACCAGTCTCTCTCAATCCCAGCCTTGCCAGTTTGTATAGTTTGAAAAATGCATAGTGATTGGCTCCTTGAACAATAAAGTTGCACCAGTCTCTCCCAATCCCTTTGCAAAGGTCAAAGGAAGGACTATTGCTTCCTGTAGCAGGTAGAGCCTGACTCCATCCTGTTCTTAGCTCTATCCATGACTTGTGTACCCTGGTTTGCCCAGGCTAAGCTAGCATGGAAAAGAACCAGTTTCTTATGTCCACAGTCAGCTGGGATGGGGAGGATTCTAAGCTGGTCCACTCCATTTTCCAGTGGCTCAGACAGCCGGCTCTGTGCTACTCCTTACACCTGAGCTTGAATGGGTTAGCCTGGGGTCATGCCCCAAGCAGTAATGTATCCAGCCTCAAACAGGGGACTTGCCAGAGAGCACTGAGCATGGTGGAGGCAGAAGGACTGAGAAAAGCAGCATCTCCCGTAGCATAAGCGTAAATATGGGTATAAGGAGGAAAGGTGAATTTCACCAATGCACGGAATATGCACCTGTAGAAACATCACAATGGTTCCCACCCCCCACCCCCCACCACCACCACCATTCATCAGCACCATGATACTTGCCAAGATACAAAATGGAAGAAACTCAAGCAGGGCCTTTGATCCTGTTAGAATCCATGAAGTTGAGGCTTCCCATAGCGAAAAGGAATCAAAGCTAGACTGAATGTAGAACTGACGATGTATGAAGGTAGGGATCATGGGCCACCATGCCAGCTGGAGTGTAGGAAGAAGACACAGAGAGGCCTGTAATGGAGAATTCAGACATTCACTGTCTCTATCCCAATGCTGCTACTTCTCTCTTGGGCACATTTGCTCTCAGCTCCACAAGCCGGTGTCCTCAGACATAAGACACTGAGAACCCTCTCCGCTTGACAGGGTTATAATGAAAGGTTCATATAGAGAAGCCACCTATGCAACGGCACATAGTAGGTAATCTGTGTGTGGTGGGCATTGCCAATTACAGGCAGAGTTGGTGCCCACCCTTGCATAGAAAAATTTAACAGTATGCACCATGCAGTGATGCAATCTCAGCTACTACATGATGGATGGGACATGGCATCATAAAGACTTTAAAATCTTTTGAATCCAGGAGTTGGCACTTGCAAAGAGAATTCCCTCATAGAAGATTGCCTTCCGCTGTAGATAGTCCCTCTGGGCTGTGTTTGGGGCACATCACCTTTAGTAAGATACAACAGTTCGTAATATTTGCACATATCCCAGCCACTGAGTGATAGACTTAATATGTGGTATCCAGGGAAAGAGAAATATGAGAATTAGAAGGTGAGGTCACCAGCCCAGGTAACTGGGATACACGGCTGTCAGTTTGCACCTCCTTGCTACCTGCCGGTCCTGTTTCTCCTCTTGCCCTGCCCTCTTGGCCCCTAGGGCTGTGGTGAGACATCATACCTACTTGTTACCAGCACAGGGGCCCTCTAGGTCAAGAACATTGTGCCAGCCAAGAAGTGAATCTGTGACACATGATTTGCAGTTTGATGGGGACACTGAAAATAAATCTAGGCACCAAATTTCAACATTCAGCCTGTAATTATCTTTCTCTTTCTTCCTCTTTTTTTCTTTTCCTCCTTTTCCTCCTCCTCTTCCTCCTCTTCCTCCTCTTCCTCCTCCTCATTCTCCTCCTTCTTCTCCTCCTTCTTCTCTTTCTCCTCCTTCTTCTTTTCCTTCCTGTCTTTCCTCTTCTTCTTCTTCTTCTTCCCTCTTCTCCTCCTTCTCCTTCCCCTTTTTGGTTTATAAACCCCCAGATGATTTCTTTTTCTATCTGAATAAATCCACTTGTATTGATTTCATACTTTACATATTTAATTTTTTCAATCATATTTATCTCATGTTCCAGAATACAGATCCATACTGTTTGTTTTGTGTGGTTCCTTTGTCTCCTTGTTTTTAATCCCATAGAGCCAGCTCAAGGTGACAGGAGCTCCAGTTTCTACTCCATTTCCAGAAATCCTTGTTTCCCAGTATTTAGTAGCACAGACAGTGCCAGAATATATATGTTATTATTAGTTTGCTCCTGATTCTCACAACTTTCTGTACTCCTCTTTCAGCAAATAACAACATCTCTTGTGTATCAGACCTCACGAATTTCATCAATGCTTTCTGATTTCATCAAAACCTGCAGCTTCCCTCCACATTGGGGGTTTCAAAGTCAAAATGGTCCACGTAAGCTCCTCATCCTTCCAGTGCTGCATCAGAATCTGTAGGCGGTGCCCAGGGGGTTGGATTTCTACCCAGCAGTGAGTTATGGGAACCAGGACCTAACTGAGCGCCGGGCCTTCACTCCCTGCAAATGCGCTCAGCCAGCTAGAGCAAGGACTGGTCCCCAAAAGCAGCCATTTTGTTTCTGGAAGGATCTTAGAGATTTGTATTGGACTCAAGGGTGCCAAGTTCTGCCATATCTTATTTAAAGGAGACGCCACTGCACGCAATGTCTCCTGTGTGCCGCTACCCTGGAAATTCTGCTTTTGCCAAGGACATGATGTGCCAGCTGTTGAATTTTGGCCAATCCCTCTTGATGGTTTTGGCTCCTCTGAACATGAGTGAGACATAAAGATGTACTTGCACCCTATGGAATCAGCATCCATCACATATTGTTAGGAGAGAGGAGGAAGAGGACAGAGAATGTGGGGATCATTTAGGAGCCCTCTGGCTTGGTTCACCCCTAAACTCTGTCCTTTGTGAGCTATGTGGTCGTGGCCCAAGCTCTGAACCCCTCTGCACCTCTTATTTTCTCATTTGACAGTTAAATGACTGACTGAACTCACAGTTTTGTACCAACTTCATACATGTACACATGAGGAACAGTGCATACATGTGTGTGTACATACACATACAAGAAGGGCTTAAAATACACTATTGGTTTGGGGTTTTTTTTCAGAACAGACTTTGGGAGAACATATCCATTGGCCTAGCAAATATTTACTTGCTAAGTAAACTGTTCCCAGTGGTTACCTCTGGGCAAGGGAACAGGCGGCAAGTTTATAAATGAGGTGTTGTGGGAACTGTCTGCTTGCTTGTAGCATATCTGCTTGCTAGGGCCGGGAGTGAGGAGGAGCTGGCCCACTGAGTCTGCATTTAGAGTGAGCGCTGACCTGGGATAAGTCTGATAGCCACCGGGTGCTTTGATTCCTTCCCACTCCAAGCAGAAATCATAATAGTCCCTACTTCATGTGGTTTATAAGGATTAAATGAGTAAATATCTAGAAAAGGGTTTGGATCCTACCAGGACTTGTAATGCGAGTGAGTTGCTGTGTGCCTGTAATCTCCAGCTAGCCTGCAGGAGGATCTCTCTTCTGCACTAGAATTCATCTTGGTCATAAAGGGTTTTGTCTTCATATTGCTGAGGGAAACCACAGTTTTCCTTGGCTTATTTGCTTCTCCAAGAACAAAAAAAAGTGGAAATCATTAACAAAGCCAAGTACCCATCCTGTAAGCATTTTGTCTACTAAGATCTGCTCTGCATGTGTGTGCATGCATGTGCATGCATGTACTGGTTCTGGGACTTGAAGTCAGGGCTTGGGCACTGTCCCTGGACTTCTTTTGCTCAAGGCTAGCATTTTACCATTTGAGCCATAGCTCCACTTCCAGCTTTTTCTGTGATTAATTTGATATAAGAGTCTCACAGGCTTTTCTGCCCAGGCTGACTCCAAACCGCAATCCACAGATCTGAGCCTCCTGAGTAGCTAGGATTACAGGTGTAAGCAACCAGTGCCCAACATATTTTTATTTATTTATTTATTGCCAGTCCTGGGGCTTGAACTCAGGGCCTGTGCATTGTCCCTGGGCTTCTTTTGCTCAAGACTAGCATTTTACCATTTGAGCCATAGCTCCACTTCCAGCTTTTTCTGTGATTAATTTGAGATAAGAGTCTCATGGGCTTCTCTGCCCAGGCTGGCTCTAAACAGCAATCTACAGATCTCAGTCTCCTGAGTAGCTAGGATTACAGGCATGAGCCACCAATGTCCAGCATATTTATTTGTTTGTTTGTTTGTTTGTTTATTGCTAGTCTTGAACTCACAGGCTTGAACTCAGGGCCTGGGCAATGTCTCTGAGCGGTTTTGCTCAAGGCTAACACTCTACTACTTGAACTACAGCTCCACTTCTGGCTATTTTGAGTGGTTAATTGGAGGTAAGAGTCTCATGGACTTTCCTGCCTGGGCTGGTTTTGAACTGTAATCCTCAGATCTCAGCCTCCTGAGTAGCTAGGATTACAGGCGTGAGCCACCAGTGCCAGGCCGATCTCCTGTATTTCAATCACAAGGATTCTAAAACAGATTTGGGAACTGAAGTCTCCAAAACAAAGAAAGACACCTTTATCACTGTCCTTAAGAGATTTGCAACTTCATAGTAAAAGGAAAACACCAATGCATATGCTTGGGAGATGAGGCAGGGACTGGCGCAGGCTGCTGCCATGGTCACTGCCTCCTTGCTGGCATCCTAGGGACCTGGGCTGTGATGATGGGCCATGGGCAGAGAGGAGGAAACCACTTGGAAAGCACCTACTTGGCGATCATCTCAAAAGCCTTGCTAAGATCTCACTGAATCCACATGAGAAGGGAACGGTATTTTTGTCCTGAATTTTCTGGCATGGAAATTGAGCATCCTGCAGCTTTCCCAAGTCACCTCAAGTCTCTGGAAGTAGGGACTTACCAGGCACTGGTGGCTCACCCCTGTAACCATAGCTACTCAGGAGGCTGAGATCTAAGGTTCACAGTTCAAAGCCAACCCGAGCAGAGAAGTCCGTGAGACTCTTTTATCTCCAATGAACCACCAGAAAACCAGAAGTACTGCTGTGGCTCAAGTGGTAGAGCACTAGCCTTGAGATGAAGAGCTGAGGAACAGCGCCCAGGCCCAGAGTTCAAGTCCCATGACTGACCCCCCCCCAAAAAAAAAAAACTGAGGTAAGACTCCTTCCTTGGCTGACTGGCATCTCCCCTGAGGCCCTGGGGCTGCAGGTGTGTAAATGTCACCTGTGTATGATGGAGGATAAAACTGAGTGGAAGCAAAGAGCAATTACAGAGCCGGCCGGTTGTAAGCGATGCCTGCTTTCCTGGGGAAGGCCTCTCACCAGACAGACATGGGGAAAAGCCCAGGTTGGTCCAAGAGCTCATTTTCTCTGTAGCAGCCCAGCCCCGTCCTGTGAGGTGGGGATGCTGTGCTCCCCAGTTCCCTCCTCCCGCCCTGAGCCAGACACCCCTCTGACTCCACAGACTCCATGGCATGCTTTCTTCTTTGGGCTCGGCTTTCTTTTCACAGCCCCCACAACCGGGGTAGTTCTGACAATGTCCCCATCGGTTTCTCAGCATTCCTATAGCTGCATTAGGAGCCCCAGCCCTGGGCCCCAGTCCCTTCAAGTTCCAGTTGTGGCCTTCATCCCCAGTCCCTGTGCCTCCTCAGGAAGTGTAGCAGGGGTGGGACAGTGTCTGCCTAGCACATGTGAGGCTGAGTTCAAACCCCTGTACCACCCGAACTTTAAGTAACAATAAATACATCTTCAGAATATCCAAGAGTAATCAATACATTTAGAAGGTTCAGGAAAAGAAAATCCAGGTGCACATTTTCCCTCTTTGTTAGGAAAGAACAGCTGCTGGGAACCTAAGTTGACTGCGAGTGAAGGGGTCCTTCTGATATTGAAAAAGAGCCGTTCAGCCAGGCACCCGTGGCTCTCGCCTGTCATCCTAGCTACTCAGGAGTCTGAGATCAGAGGATCATGGTTCAAAGCCAGCCCAGGCAGCAAAGTCCATGTGACTCTTCAATAAACCACTCAGAAAAAGCCAGGAGTAGCTCTGTGGCTTAAGTGGCAGAGCGCTAGTCTCGAGCACAAAGAGGCTCAGGGACAGCACCCAGCTCTGAGCTCAAGCCCCAGGATCAGCAAAATAAATAAATAAAAGTTTCAGGTTTGGTTGGCACTTCATGTCATACCTTTAGAAATGCTAGTAGGTTGTAGACTTGGAAAATGTTAATGCAGATTGTCACTAGTCTGTTTTGTTTTTAAAATAAAAGCACAGTATCAAATTCAATGCACATCCTACAAACTTAAGAAAAGTGAGGGAAGGGGTGGTGGGTTGGGAGGGGCGGGTGAGGATGTGGATCAAGATGCACTGTATTTATAAACTACAACTCCCATTTGTACAACTACTTAAAGAGCATAACGCTATTGGTTTTCCTGATTTGTGGTAGCTAGCACTAGCCTCTAAGTCTAGAAGTAAACACATTGGGCGGGATGCAAGTTGTTACAAAAGTATTAAATGAAACACGGTAGACTCTAGGGAGAGCATACTAGTATAATTTCTGAGAAAGACTAAGTCAAAGCCCAGCAAAATAAACACCAGAATACAGGTCCTTGCAAGGGAGGAGGTTGGGCTAAAGGGAGAGGGATAGAAAAATGAAGAAGAGAAGATGGGAGGAATGCAGTCAAGAATTTAGTGTCTGTACTACAAAATTAAGAAAAACAATGCAAGGGGTGAAGGAGGGAGGGTATGAAAAGGGGAGACTGATCAAGAAGCACTGTCTTGGTGAACTCCTTTGCGAAACCAGCAACTCCTTTGTACAACGACTTAAAGATATTTTTTAATTTAAAAAAAATAGCACACCCTTTTTAAAATCCAAGGCTACCAGCATAAGCAGGACTGAAGAGGAGAAATCTTTCCAAAACTACATCTTTGTTGTCAGATCAAATAAGAGCTTAGGGAAGGCAGGGCCAGACAGGCAGCGCAGAACAACGTCGACTTCTTTAAAAACAAGCTTTCTCCTTTTGAAATGGAATGGGCTTCCCTCCCTTTCTCCCCTCCCCATCCTCCACCCTACCCCAGTTTTGGCGTTTGGAAATGTTTTGTTCTCAACTAAAGCAGTTGCACCATATTAGGTAAGGTCTTCCATCCTTGCCGCTGGAGAGGAATGAGCAAGAACTGAGTTCACAAGTTTGATCCCCTCGAAAGACACGTTTGAAGGTGATGCTTTGATATCCTCTACCCGCCGCATGACTGGCCTGAGCTGAGCTGAGCTGAGCCAGCTCCCTGGCCTGGGGTCTAGCCTGCTGCTCCCGGGCTATCTGGCCCAGATCCTTCTTTGAGTCTACTTCACCCCCTGGTGGCCAGATGTAGTATCTCCACCCACTGGACCATGATGGCCTAGAAAAAGGACATTTCAGCTGTAGTATTCCGTCAGGAATTATGACACAAAACAGACCCTTTTCAAAGACGGATTTTCCCATCCCATCCCACCTCCCCCCAAAATAAAAATCCTGTAAATGGCATATACAGGATTCCAAATGAGGAAGAAGCTCTAGGTTGTTGATCTCTTAAAACATCGTGGTTGCAAACTACAAAAACTTTTTATTTTTGGTAGGGGGGAAGGAGGAGGGGGAGGGGGGATTCCCACAGTCAAAGACTCATCAGTAGAAGTAGAATGAATTTAGAGTTCTAGCAGGGTGAAGTGATTTATGCTTTGTGTCAAAAGTTCCTAATTGAGTGCCTTGGGTCCCTCCCCAGAATTGTTTCTGCCAGGATGGCTTAAAAGAAATAAAACCTTTTTTGTCTCAGAATTCTTCCTCCCTAGAGTGCTTCACTTGCTTTTGGTCTTCGAAACCAACCTAAACGCATTCCCTCTCATTTCCACCATGGAGCTTTTATAATTTTGTAATTTTTTTTAAAGCAGTCCTCCATATGTTTCACAGATTTATAATCACATAAAACTTTTATTCCATAATTAGGAGAACAAGGGCCAATTTCTCATAACTACCCTTCAATTTCTCTTAATTTCAGTGTGTTCAAATTATTTGCATTCTCAAGGGTTTTTCTTTTTATTTTATACATGCCTCTTGCCTTTATTTTTTATTTATTTTTGCAATACTGGGGACAGAAGCTAGGGCCTCAAACTTGGTAAGCAAGCATTCTACTACTGAGCAACTTCCCTGTCCCCATCTTCCTAATATGAATGTTCAAATGTCTGCTGCTCTGGTGTTCAAACAATGGACTATGCACTGGGTATGATATATGTATATGTATAGAACTGTGACTATGTCCATAAGTACCGACAGTCAGTAAAACCATGCTGTCATTCTATGTAGCACACCCTTAATTACAACCTGTTTACGTATTTACTCAGTATTTATTTATTTGAGAATCAAAGATTTCCTAGGACACCATTAAGGAAAAAATGGTGAGCAGTTAGACAGAGTGGAGCAGCACCATTAGTGGTACAACTTGATCGAGTTTTCTCTTTAATTCACACATCAACGCTTGCATTTTAAACTTAATAGGTAGATTGTATAGCTATTCCAAACTATGATGAAGTAAAAATGATCAAGTGGCTTGGAAAATAGCTATACACTCATTTGATGTTGAAAACCAGATCTGATATGCGTGTGCATGTGTGTATGTGTGCGGGTGGTGGTATGCACATGTGTGTATGTGTGGCGGTGTCTGTAGACATTGCAGTGGATGAGGGCTATGGCCTGTGTGTGTGTGTGTATGTGTGTGTGCACACGCCGATGACTCACACCTGTCATTCTAGCTACTCAGGAGGCTGGGATCTGAGGATCATGGTTTGAAGCCAGCCTAGGCAGGAAACTCCATGAGACTCTTATCTCCAAGTAACCACAAAAAGGCCAGAAATGGAGCTGTGGTTCAAGTGGCAGAGCACTAGCCTTGAGCAAAAAAGCTCAGGGACTGCACCCAGGCCCTGAGTTCAAACCCCAGGACTGACACAAAGAAAAGTTTTCCTAATTCCCATGTGCCTGTAGCAGACCCATGCCAGGTTTTGTCCTTCCTGTCTGAGCTCTGGAGCCCCATCCATCCACCACCTGATGGGAAAGGAATTTGCTTTGAACCACAGAGAAGAGCCATTCCCTCAGTCCTTCCGTTCCTACTCACCCAACACCCTCTCAAGGCCAGCCCAGCAAAGGAGAAGGAAACTTACCTACAGCACCCAGGAATGTTTTTGTTGCTACAGTGAACAAAACACTGGGAAAATAAAAGTCTTCGGAGAGTCTAGAAGAAAATTAGCACGTTCCTGAACATCACGAGAAACCAGCTCATGATGTTTTCCAACCATGTAGGGACAGTGTGAGCTGACGGACACACGCTTTCTCTCGTGCCTCCACCATGTTCGCTCGTTCCTGTGAGCCTCAGCGCTACTTACGTCCGAGGGCTCAGACAGGCAGATGTCCCTGTGCTTGAAACACATGTAAATCAAGTCCACTTATCAAGTAGCATGAGGGTATCCCTATGTTGAATAACTGTTGTCTGAACATGCAAATAAGAGCACATTAAAGGTTCTATCTTGGTGAATATCAGCATTTCATGCAACATATTTAGGAATGTGGGGAAAGGTACCATTTTTCAGGCCACCAGCTAGCACCACTATCTTGAACAACTTAATCTCTACTTGGCCTAGATGCTTTGCCCTTCAAAGAAGTAAATGACCTTGATGACGTGGGGCTGCGTGAGATCTAGCCATCAGCGGTAGAGGGGAGAGGGGGAATTCCCCAGTGTCTTTCAAAGTCTGTGATGAAAAGAAAATATCCAACAAAAGACATCCATTTCCCTAACTCCGTCTTCTTTCTTTCTCTCTCTGTCTCTCTCTCTCTCTGTCTCTCTCTTGTTTCTGCAGACTATGTCACAGAGTCACAATGACCTTGCACAGTAACAGTTCGGCCTCACCTTTGTTCCCCAACTCTTCGTGGATCCCCAGCCCCTCAGATGCAGGCCTGTCCCCCGGGACATTCCCTCACCTTGGCAGCTACAACGTCTCTCAAGCGTCGGAGAACCTCTCCTCTCCCAACGGTACGGCGGCCGACCCCCTGGGAGGCCACACCGTCTGGCAGGTGGTCTTCATCGCGTTACTCACTGGTTTCCTGGCCCTGGTGACCATCATCGGCAACATCCTGGTCATCGTGGCGTTTAAGGTCAACAAGCAGCTGAAGACGGTCAACAACTACTTCCTGCTCAGCCTGGCCTGCGCCGACCTGATCATCGGGGTCATTTCCATGAACCTGTTCACCACGTACATCATCATGAACCGCTGGGCGCTGGGGAACTTGGCCTGCGACCTCTGGCTGTCCATTGACTACGTGGCCAGCAATGCCTCTGTCATGAATCTCCTGGTCATCAGCTTCGACAGGTACTTCTCCATCACCAGACCCCTCACCTACCGGGCCAAACGAACAACCAAACGCGCCGGCGTGATGATCGGCCTGGCTTGGGTCATCTCCTTTGTGCTGTGGGCTCCGGCCATTTTGTTCTGGCAGTACTTTGTGGGGAAGAGAACAGTGCCCCCGGGCGAGTGCTTCATCCAGTTCCTCAGCGAGCCCACCATCACCTTCGGGACGGCCATTGCGGCCTTTTACATGCCGGTCACCATCATGACCATCTTATACTGGAGGATCTATAAGGAGACTGAGAAACGCACCAAAGAGCTGGCCGGGCTGCAGGCCACGGGGACCGAGGCCGAGGCCGAGAGCTTCGTCCACCCCACGGGCAGTTCTCGGAGCTGCAGCAGCTACGATCTCCAGCAGCAGAGCCTGAAGTGCTCGGGCAGGAGCAAGTACGGCCGCTGCCACTTCTGGTTCACCAGCAAGAGCTGGAAGGCCAGCTCGGAGCAGATGGAGCAGGACCACAGCAGCAGCGACAGCTGGAACAACAATGACGCGGCCGCCTCGCTGGAGAACTCGGCCTCCTCCGACGAGGAGGACATCGGCTCCGGCTCCGAGACCAGAGCCATCTACTCCATTGTGCTCAAGCTACCTGGCCACAGCACCATCCTCAACTCCACCAAGCTCCCCTCCTCCGACAACCTACAGGGCCCCCGCCAAGAGCTGGGGCCGGCGGACGTGGAGAAGAACGCCACCAAGCTCCAGGCCCAGGAGAGCATGGATGATGGCGACAGCTTTCCCAAAGGCTTCTCCAAGCTGCCCATCCAGCTAGAGTCAGCCGTGGACGAAGGCAAGACTTCCAATCCCAACCCCTCGGTGGGCAAAACCACGGCCACGCTACCTCTGTCCTTCAAGGAAGCCACGCTGGCCAAGAGATTTGCTCTGAAGACCCGAAGTCAGATCACCAAGAGAAAGAGGATGTCGCTCATCAAGGAGAAGAAAGCAGCCCAGACCCTGAGCGCCATCCTGCTGGCCTTCATCATCACCTGGACGCCCTACAACATCATGGTCCTGGTGAACACCTTCTGCGACAGCTGCATCCCGAAAACCTATTGGAATCTGGGTTACTGGCTGTGCTACATCAACAGCACAGTGAACCCCGTGTGCTACGCCCTGTGCAACAAGACATTCCGCACCACCTTCAAGATGCTCTTGCTCTGCCAATGCGACAAGAGGAAAAGGCGCAAGCAGCAGTATCAGCAGAGACAGTCTGTCCTCTTCCACAAGCGAGGGCCCGAGCAGGCCTTGTAGAGACACAACACGTCCATGCCAAGTGACAAAACAAAATCAAAAGAAACCTCACGGGGTCGACCCACAATCCTGAGCGAGGAATGAGGCTCGGGGTGGGGGAGAGGGCAACTTTGGTGATCCTCAGAATGTGGTGGTGGCATTTTGTTTGTTTGTTGTTGTTTTTTTTATCACCAAGATAGAAAAAGAAGTTGCCTGTTTACTGATGCATTGAATAAGTCAGTTTTCATATTTAAAAGAAAAAAGTCAAATATCAATTCAGAGAGAGAGAGAGAGAGAGCATACTACTGAATATAAAGGAATTTGTTCTGAAACGGACTTTGTTTCTTTCTTGAAGGGGAAAGCAATACCGCTCTCCCACCCCTGATTTTCCACTCGGGTCGATTCCACTGGGTCCTCTCGGTCCCGTGAGCTCTGACGTCACAGAGGAGTCTCGCTCTGCCAGCCGCCGCAGGCATTCCGAGGGGCTCGCGTGTTGATCCTGACCCTGCGTCCGGCAGAGCCCACTGGTGGCTCTGTGGTCCTAAAATGATCTCCTCCACGGCCCAGCCGAACCTTCTTGTCCCAACAGAGCTTCCGTCCTCCCCCTCTGGCCGTGCGTGTTGTTAAAACTCTTTATTTGTGGACTTGGTTCTTGCAGAGTACTGTTGTTCTTTTGTTTTGTTTTGTTTTGTGCAGTTCAAGTTTTGTACCAATAAAATTGCCTATGTATACATATCTGTGTGTGAGTACTGCACGTGCACACACGATGTATATATAATGTAACGGGAAATAATTCGACGGGCTGGTCATTCCTGCAATATCTGTTTTCAGTACTCTGGTAACTGAAATTCTCGAGGATCCTAATACCATATAAAAGTGAAATCAACCCAGTTGAATGATGTTCGCCACTGTGGCTCCTTTACACCAAGCACCCCAAGGACCGTACAGTGGGAAGCCACCACAGGTCCTCCACAGGTCTGTGCAGAACGGATGGGTACCTCCTGGGCTAGCTCAGACTCCGTGTAAGCAATCTCCTGTGTTGGTCATTCCTTCCTAAGAGCTGAGCCAGGGCCCCTGAGCTCACAGAATTAACTGTTCGATTCCATGTGCTGCAATCCAGTCCTTCCTGTGAGAACGGCCCTGAGTAACGACCCAGCACGATTTCTGCTATCTGAACTGCTAGAAATTAATAATCACCTCTGAATGTGGTATATGGCAATCTATAGGGTAAAGCAAGATCATTTATTTTAAAAAAATCGTGAGAGAAATGAAGGAGAGTATTATATTTGATTTCTTGCTACCTAGCACCTTCTAGAAAGAAAGCAGGCCTTACCTCCTCCTGTCCCCAGGGGCAGGGGGCCTTCACTGTGTAATCTTCACCCCGAAATGGGGCGGGTGGGGGGTGTAGGAAGGCTTGTGTCTTCTGGGGTAGGGGGGGGGCGGAAACATTTTTGCACTTGGGAACGTATGGCTATAGATTGATTTCCTTCTGTTTCGCAAACCGATTTTTTGCATTGTCCTTTGACTTGACCCAAGGGGTAAAGGTTTTCTCTGGGGTCGGGGGGCGCTGCTTCTCTCGCTGTGGTTGTTGCTGCTGTACTGTTGGGATTCCCTCTTCTCCTTTTGCTGGGGCTGTGTGGGATGGGGGTGGGGGCGGGGTGGGGGGGCGGGGAGGGCTGGGGAGAACTCTTCCCTTTGTCCCTTTTGTGCTGGGGCATCTGTGTTGTGAACCCAGAGCTGGGGCCGAAGCTGCTTTTGTACGCAGTGTGAGGTGGTGTTTACAGACAACTTATACAGCCGTGGACGTCTTCGCCGTGCTGTGTGTATGTATCTGAACTATTTAATGTGTCATGTTTATATGAAGACTATTTATGCATATTTCACCAAGTGTTTATTTAATGTTGATAAACCTGACTACTTCAGCCCTGGTGTCCTTCAACGTGATTCTTTAATTACGAATTGCATCCCTTGAGCTTCCCGTATGGCCAAGAAGAGAAACGTGTCACCTTGTTGCTTTCCACCACTAGCTAACCCTTTTGGGGTAAGAAAAGGTCACATGTCACTTGACACCAATGGTTCAAATCACCCTGTAGGTCACCTGATCAGAGCTCACAAAGCAACCCTCCCCCTCCTCCTCCTATATTTCAGATCACATTGAAAGGAGAGGGGAAAAAATGCAAATCAGCATAATTGTAAGAATGATTTTTTCCTTATAATTTTATGATTTTTTGTTATCTTTAAGAAGTTGTACAAAGGGGTTTGGGAATTATTTTTTTTTAATTTTTGACCCACATTCAACCAAAGAATAAGAAAAAAAACAGAGACTCTTTTTCTAATGTGTAAAATAAATGATAGAATGTTATGTCATCCACTGTGAAGCATCTAGTAAGCAACTGCATCTATATTTTATTACTCTACGTGGCCTGGCACTAATAAATATGTGAATGTTTATCCAAGTCTTCCAGTATATCAGTAATTCCCATCTCTGAGCCCTTCCACCCTGCCTCTCTCTCCAAAGGGCTAGTCCTGCATTTTAAAAAGAATGATGATGATTAATAATAATAATAATTGTCTGTGAGGAACCAACAATTTTAACACAAACTCCAAGTTTGGGCAAAACATCAAGGGTTAATTAGGCTCCTACTTAGGCATAATTATCTCCTAATTCTTGGCCTTTTTATGATACTCATGAGAGAAATAAACCCAAGACCAGGCTCTCCCATTGCTGGTTTCCTTAGGTTATTGCTGTTAGGACCCACAGATGAGAGCTGTTCTAATCACCATCACCTCATGCCCTGTTGATACACAGGTAGGCCCAACTCTTGGGTTGTTTTCGGAGAAGCAAAGCCAGCCACAAGGACTCTTAGGAATAGGAAAGGTTTAGAAGTTTAACTAAAGATGTCTTGAGTATTTGGTTTTCTTCTTTGTGCCAGTCTTGGGACTTGAACTCGGGACCTTGGCACTGTCCCTTAGCTTTTGCTATTCATGGCTAGTGCTCTGCCACTTGAGTCAAACCTCCACTTCTGGTTTTTTGATAGTTAATTGGAGATAAGAGTCTCTCAGATTTTTCTGCCAGTCAGGCTGGCTTTGCACTGTGATCCTCAGATCTCAGCTTCCTGAGTAGTTAGGATGACAGGCGTGAGCCACCAGCGCCCGGCACAACAATGAGTGCTCCGAAGTGGACATTAGTGAGACAGGTCTCAGAAATGTTAGAAAATGTGCTCAGCATTTAGAGAAGATCCACTAGAGAGAGAGAGAGAGAGAGAGAGAGAGAGAGAGAGAGAGAGAGAGAGAGAGAGAGAGAGAGAGAGAGCCTCAGTCTTAAGAGTCGAAGATCCCACATAAATGAGGTCTTCAGGGATGTCAGGACTGTCCTCTTTAACTGAAACCGGAAATGAATCAAACCTAAACTAAACCACACACAGACACACATAGAGAACTTCTCTCTCCACCCGCCATCTTCCAGGTCCTTCCAGGAGACAGGACATGCGCTCTCTGGTCCCCTGCTTGCCCCACTCTGCTCTCTGGCCCATTTTTTACCCCATGCCTCTCTGTTCTTCACATCACCCTCTGCTTCTCTAACCAGCCTGGACTTGGCTACCTTGTTCCCATTTCTACTCTCTCCTTGATACACTAGGTCTAGATTCAGAAAGAAAACAGGCAAGGATGCTCAGGTCCAGAAAACAGGCAAGGATGCCCAGGTCCAGAAAACAGGCAAGGATGCCCAGGTCCAGAAAACAGGCAAGGATGCCCAGGTCCAGAAAACAGGCAAGGATGCCCAGGTCCAGAAAACAGGCAAGGATGCCCAGGTCCAGAAAACAGGCAAGGATGCCCAGGTCCAGAAAACAGGCAAGGATGCCCAGGTCCAGAAAACAGGCAAGGATGCCCAGGTCCAGAAAACAGGCAAGGATGCCCAGGTCCAGAAAACAGGCAAGGATGCCCAGGTCCAGAAAACAGGCAAGGATGCCCAGGTCCGGAGCTCCAGCATCCTGTCTCCACCACACTTCCCATTCTGGAGTCGGGCGACGTGAGCCTCTCAGTGCAGCCGGTGAGCGGGACTGGAGGCCTGGCTGTACTGAGGGACAGCACAACCCTAAACCACCTCTAGGAGGGAAGGGGGGTTGCCAAGGCTATGGGGAGACCAAGGACACCCCCAGAATCAGTCAGGGTGGGGTGACTGGGATTATCTGATGGAGGTGATTCAAAGCCCAGGACATTTCATTGAGAAATCGGACAGGCTGGCACTGGCCTCTCCGTGAGCAAAGGAGGGGGGCACTGGGTCATCAGAGGAGCACCGGGTGGGGGTGGAAAGTTCCAGCCATACCTAGCAACATGGTCCTCAGATGCCACTGGCACCACCCATACTCCCTGGGTGAAATTAAGCCACAGCCCGGCGCATCTCTAATTCCCATCCCCAGGGTGCACGGGTTGGTGCGGTGTGAGCCCCAGGACAGTGACCCCTCTCTCTTTTTTGTAAAATTGTCAAGGTGAGGTACAGAGGGGTAACAGTGATGTAAGTAAGGTCGTGAGTACATTTCTTGTCTAACTTGTTACCCCCTCCCCCATTTTTCTCCCTTCCTCTCCCCTCAACTCTCCCCCCCCCCAAGTTGTCCAGATCATTTCCAACATACTGTCTGGTGAGCATTGCTGCTCCATTGGTTTCCCCCTTTGTCCTTGGTCTCACCATTTTGTGGTTCCCCTCCCCTTCCCTAGTTCAGAGACACAAATACCCAATACCCAGGGTACCAAAATAGAATACGGTGACCACAAGGCATAAACCATAGCAGGGAAAGCACAAAAGAAAAAAAGAAATCACCTAGTCCCTTGAGAACAACAACAGCAATTATCTGCCTCCCATTTCCGAGTTTGGCTGTTCTCCACCAGCAATGGAGTTCCTAAAGATGACACGAGTCGTTTCTGACATGGACAGCCCATTGGAAAGTAGGCGCCCATCACCAGTCCTCTCAGATTCCGCTCCCCAGGGCTGGTGGACTGGTGGCGCTGGTCCAGTTCCGTGACTCTGAGCCAGGCGCCATGTCTGGCTGGCACACGTGCCCTGTTGGAGGTTTGCAGAAGGCCAATGCCCCAGGGACCCAGGCGGCTGTGATCACTTCCAGGAGCCGGGCAGGGATCTTCCCAAGCTGCTGCCTCGGTTGCTGGGAAGGAGAGAATGGTGAGAGATGAGGAACTGAGTACAGAGGAAGGGAATGAACGGGACACAGAGCGGAGAGCTGCCGGCCATGGGCATTCATTGGTAGAAGGAGAAGACAGGGCCCTGGGATGGGTGGGGTACAGGGGGCTCCGGTTGGCCTTTCTCTCTCCCTCTTCACCCCCTCTCCACCACACCCCTACTGGCTTCACAGACAGCATCCTTTGAGCCTCCCACAAAAGCCCTGGTAGAAACTGGCCTGGTTGAATGAGAAAATGAACAGCTAACAAACAGCTCAAGCATAAATACCAGCTCCATATCCTAACTTCTCCTACCCTCTGCTGTCCCTGCTCCCTTCTTCCACCCCATGTGTTCTGCAAGCCAGAACTAAGGGCACCATGCCAAGAACAGCTACCTCCACAGACATGTGCATCACAACCGGACTCAAGACCATCCTGAGACTTTAAAAAGTCAATGTGTGTTCTATTAAAATAGCAAATGACTCCTGGAATGAGCTAGCGGGTGGCAAGCAGGGGTGACTTCAGTAAAAAGAAAGATCAAGAGGAGGAAAATAAATAGGATGTCAGAGGTAAGGTGTTCACATAGTGCTGTGGCTCACGACTATGAATCCCAGCTACTCAGACCTGGAGGACAGAAGCCAGTGGATAGAAGCCAACCTGGGAAGAAAAGATTCCTCCATCTGTAATTAATGAGCAATAAAGCTGAACTGGAGGCATGATTCAAGTGTTAGAGCACCAGCCTTGAGCAAGCAAACCAAACAAGAGCCAGAGGGCATGAATCAAGCACCCAGGCCCTGAGTTCAAGCCTCATGACTGACCAAGAAAAAAAAACAACAACAAAGGCTTAAGGAAGCCCAGCCACCCCTGGCTCACGCCTGTAATCATAGCGACTCAGGATTCTAAAATAATATTAAGATGTTAACACACTCCAAAGTTGGAGCTACCATGGCTAGAATACTATAATAGACCTTGAATTGGGAAGAGACAGGTAAATACTGTCCTGTTCAATTTATATTCAGTGCCAAGAGTTCCCCTTCCACTTGACAACTGACCCTCTAGATTCTATGTTAATAATTCCAAAAAAGCAAGATGCTCATGCAGTTTAGACAGTTCTGTTTCAGTCTGTATTTTTCCAGCTCTAGTGGCCCACTGTCTCCCTGGGCTGTGAAGTCCTAGGGTGCAGGAGGTCTGCAGAGAGAGCCCACAGCCCCCTGTCCCAGCTCTGAGCTGCCTTGACACTGGCATGCTTGAGAAGGTCACCCCCCATGCCCTGCCTTCTGCCTGACTTAGCACACCTCCACCTATTTTGAATCTTACTCTGGTATGAAAAGAAAAAAAAAAAAAACAATGGCAAGAAAGGAAGGGACAGTTCTGAAATTCATGGTTCCTGAGATAACTTTTTTGTTGTTGTTGTTGGTTGTGGGCCTTGAACTCTAGGCTGGGGTACTGTCCCTGCGCTCTTCAACTCAAGGTGAGCGCTCTACCGCTTGAGCCACAGCGCCACTTCCAGTTTTCTAGTGGTTTATTGGCGATAAGCGTCTCATGGACTTTCCTGCCCAGACTGGCTTTGAACTGCAATCCTTAAATCTCAGCCTCCTGAATAGCTAGGATTACAGGCGTGAGCCACCAGCATCGGACTCTGAGATAACATCTTATGGGCTAAAAGAAAAATGAAAGAGCTTCCATAAGAAATGTGGAAGAGGCCAGGCGCTGGTGGCTACTCCTAGCTACTCAGGAGGCTGAGATCTGAGGATCGCGGTTCAAAGCCAACCCGGGCAGGAAAGACCGTGAGACTCCTATCTCCAATAAACCAACAGAAAAACGGAAGTGGCGCTGTAGCTCAAGTGGTAGAGTGCTCGCCTTGAGCTGAAGAGCTAAGGGACAGTGCCCAGGCCCAGAGTTCAAGGCTCACAATCAACAACAAAAAAAAATGTGGAAGAGGGGCTGGGAAGGTGGCTCAGTGGTAGAGTGCTTGCCTTGCATGCATGAGGTCCTGGGTTCGATTCCTCAGCACCACACAAGCAAAATAAATGGAAGTGGTGCTGTGGCTCAAGTGGAAGGGTGCTAGCCTTGAGCTGAAAAGCTGAGGGACAGCGCCCAGGCCCAGAGTTCAAGCCTCACGAACAACAAATAGATAGAGAGAGAGAGAGAGAGAGAGAGAGAGAGAGAGAGAGAGAGAGAGAGAGAGAGAGAGAGAGAGAGAGAGAGAGAGAGATTTTTTAAAAAAAGAAATGTGGAAGAGCACAGGACCTTATTGCATCTAGTTAAGAAATGTAGACTGAGGTTCTGCCATCCACCCATCCATCTATCCATTCATCTCTCCATCCATCCATTCCATCTTTCATCATGTACCCATCCATCCATTCATCTGTCCATCATGTATCCACCCATCCATCCATCCATCTCTCCATCATGTATCCATCCATCTATTCATCTCTCCACCATTTATCCATCTGTCATTTACCTATCTTTTATTCATCCATCAATCATTTATTCATCATCCATCTATCCATTCATCTCTCCATCATTTATATATCTCTCCATCCATTTATCCATCTATCCATCATTTATCCATTCGGTCATCTCTCCATCGTTGATCCATCCATTTACCCATCTATCCATCATTTATACATCCATCTGCCATTTATCCATCATCCATCTATCTATCCATCATTTATACACACATAAATCATTTATCATCCACCTATTTAGCATGTATCCATCCATCCATCATCTATCCATCTATCTATCCATCATGTATCCATCCATCCCAACATTCTTTCATCTACTCATCCTTTGATTCATTTATGAATTTGAAGGATTTAATATCCATTGATATTGAATTAGAAGAGGGAAAATAGCTGTCAAATCAAAGATGAATACATTTCTTTGCATCAGAAAATTAGGTCAGTTTTCATGACAGAAGGGCTGGTTCCCTCAACAATGAGGGACAGCTTTGCTTACTGGATTACATGGTTGGATTGTAAGTGACAACACCTGAACTGCAAGGTTCTGAGCAGAGATAGCATGATATGTGCAAGCCACTTGGCCCTTTTAATTTATGATGGAATTGTTTAGAGGATAAATAGAAATTATTCAAGAAGTATTTCACTTTTACAAATTCTTTTATGTATGCATGAGCAGAGAGAGAGAGAGAGAGAAAGAGAAGGAGGGAGGGAAGAAGGGAAGAGGGAGGGAGGGAAGGAGGGAGGAAGAGAGAATGGTGCATTGCACAAATGAGGGCATTGCACCAATCATGAATTTTTCAAGGCAAACGTCATTACCTAGCAAGCAAAGCTCCCAGTATTTAAGACCTAATGCTGTGAAATAAAGAGGGAGGAAGAAGAAGGAGGAAGGGAGGGAGGGAGGGAGGGAGGGACGGCCGGACGGACGGAGGGAGTGTGGCACTTGAAATTAGAAAGAAATTGTCTGGCTAAATGGGAACAAGAGGGGCTTTCTTGGTCATTTCTTGAATGGGAAAAATCCACTGATCATTACTGTGGTCAGTTCTGTTTCCCTTTTCAAAAAAAAATGTCTACATTTTAATCCCAAGTTTTATTGAAGGAGACTGCAGGATCTGGGCTCTATATTCAGACCTGGGGTCTTGTCTCCCAGAAGGAGAGCAGCATGGAGAAAGGAGACTTCTGCTACACGCTGGGGTTGGACGCAAAGTCCTGGCAGCTGTGACCCCATGCTTAGTGAGAAGCTGGGTTTCTGAGACTCCTTTTCCGCTCTCAACTACTGGTGCCATTCTAGGGGCCACTCTAGCCAGGGCGCTTGCCCTGCCTGCTAATCGGGATTGCTCCTAAACATGCCAGAGAGAATCTCAGGTCCAATTGTCATCGTTATCTGAAGTTCTGCTCAAAGTGTCCCCTGGAAAACACCCCGAGATGCTGAGCCTCAGAGAACTTTGACTTCTATCTTCATACAGTTACATTTATTTCCTGTGCTGAAATATGAATGGCATTTTTTCATAGGGCCACCAGAGGGAGCTGTGGGACTACTTATGACAACCACCATGCCTTATAAGCTTGGAGAATTCAAAATCAATCATTCATATGGAGCCTGTAAATACAGGGGAACTTTATGGGAGGGGAGGGTATTAGGAATGGCAATTATGAAGACATAAATTGAATTATTCCAAAAAGAAGTGTATTTCAAAGAGGAATGAGCTCAGATACCATGGCTGATGGAGGCCCAGCCCTGACCCCATAGCTGATCCATCCCATCCATTCTGGTTAAAGGTCCATCCTGGTTGGAGGTGCAGTCGCAGCTACTTGGTCAGGCTCCATGTGAGAATGCTTTTGATGATTCAGTGTCGGGTGCATGTATATTTGTAGTTGCTATGTCCTACTGATGAGTTCACTCTCTTATTATTAAATAATTCCTTTGTGTGTCTCTTGGGGTGACAGTTGGTGATGAGTGTTCTACTCTGCTACACATTGGTGTAGTACTGTACCCCACCCCACCCCCATGTCTTTTTAGTTGTCATTGTGATGAACTCTGGTCTTGCTAGTCTGTATATTCTTGAAATGAGGGCGTTGAACTCTCCTGAAATTGTTCTAGAGTTGTCTGTTTCTTTGTTCTCATAAATTGTCATTTCCCATATTTTGAGATTTTGTTGTTAAATGTGTATATGTTTGTGATTATATCTTCTTGTATACTGTTAAATTTTAAAGTTGATTTGTCTTATGTAATATAGACACCCCAGGTTTTTGGTTTTTTACTACTACTGGTATAGAAGATCTTTCTCCAAATTTTATTTTCAACTTCTTTTGTGTGAGTCAGTCTCTTTTGGCACACATCTATAATCCCAGAACTCAAGAAGTTGAGACGGGAGAACCTGAATCTTAAGACCAAGCCAGGGCTACATAAATATAACTGTCTCAAGAAAAAAAAAAGAAATTCTTTTACAGCCAGAGTTTCTCTATTTAATCAGAGCTTTCAACTTCTGCTTTTAAACCTGACCTTTAATTTACCTTTAAGTAACAGAATGTAACCCATTTATATGTAAGGTGATTAATGATAGATTTATTTCTCCCACTTAACTTATTTTGTTCCTGAAGATTTTAGATGTTGTTGTTCTTCAACTCCTCTATTACTTCCATTTTTGACATGGAGTCGTTTGTTCTGTAGTGGAGCATTTTTGTTGACTTTTCCTTTGTGGTTTTTTTTTTCAGTTGTTAGGTAGTTACTTTGAATATTCCAATTTACACTGGCATGTTAAGTTTTCCAAAAAACCTGGGCTGAATACTATATAAAGAAAAGGAGTCTAGCCAGGACTGGGGGCTCACACCTGTAAGCCTAGCTACTCAGGAAGCTGAGGTCTGAAGATTGCAGTACAAAGCCAAGCCCAGGCAGGAATGTCTGTGGGACTCTTATCTCCAACTAGCCATTAAAAAAAAAAAAAAAAAAAGCTGTTTGTGGAGCTGTGGCTCAAGTGGTAGAGCGCTAGCCTTGGACCAGGCCCTGAGCTCAAGCCCCAGAACAAGAAAGAAAGAAAGAAAGAAAGAAAGAAAGAAAGAAAGAAAGAAAGAAAGAAAGAAAGAAAGAAAGAAAGAAAGAAAGAAAGAAAGAAAGAAAGAAAGAAAGAAAGAAAGAAGGAAGGAAGGAAGGAAGGAAGGAAGAAGAGAGGGAGGGAGGAAGGAATTAAGGAAGGAAGAAGAGAGGGAGGGAGGAAGGAATTAAGGAAGGAAGGAAGGAAGGAAGGAAAAGGCAGTGGTGTGGGCGGGGCCGTGTTTGACAGGAATCCAAGCTTCTCTTCACACCAGTCCTCTCTCTTGGGAGCTAACCATGCTCCCATGAGAATTTGGTTCATCTCTTTGCAGGGACGCGCCCCAAGGACCTAATTATCTGGTGCTAGGCCCTGCCTCTGGAGGTTCCACATTCCCGCCCCACCCCCACCCCCGCCATGTTACCATGGGGCCACCAAGCTTCCAGTAGGCAGAACCTTGGGGAACTCAGCAGACCAGGCAGCAGCAGGGAGTCTATCTTGGATAACAAGGCTGTGTCTCAATACATTGCACTTCTGCCCGGCCTGTGTGCATTGTCATTGACACCCATTACCCCCTTATTCATCACCAATGTAGCCTTGCAACCCTTGTTTTTTACACACTTAGGTTTTACAGCACCTAGGAAAAGGGGAACTTACAAAACAGACCAAAATGCAATGGCTCTGGTTTTTACATTCATCTAATAAGTAATCTCTGCTAATTTTTTAAAGGGTTCCAGCTTGGAGCAGGCATAGGTTTGTCTATTTCTTAGTACTGGGATATCCTAACTCTGAAAAATCTAATTCCACCACTCTTCAAGAATTGCTGGGATGTTTTTTTTTTCTTATTAAAACTTGGAACTACCCTTTTCATTTTCTTTTCAGTTTTCCAAACTGTTTTTGCCAAATGCGTCTACCTGGCGTGTGGTCACAGAGGTATCTGTTTTGTGACAAATATTTTCTTGAATAGTTTTCTTCCAACAGGTGAGGTGTTTTTTTGGGGGGGGGGTCAGATCGTGGGGCCTGAACTCTGGGCCTGGGCGCTGTCCCTCAGCTCTTCAGCTCAAGGCTAGCACTATACCACTTGAGCCACAGCACCACTTCCGGCTTTTTTCTTTTTGCTTATGTGGTGCTGAGGAATTGAACCCAGGGCCTCATACATGCAAGGCAAGCACTCTACCACTGAGCCACCTTCCCAGCCCAAGTGAGGTTTTTTTTAAGTTTTAATGCTCTCTTTCAATGCACATGCCCTGAGATCACTGCAAGCCATTGGGTTTGAAAATCTGGCAGCCTTTATGTTCCTTGGCCCTTGAAACAAACCACCCTGATTTTTTTTGGTGAGTCTGGGGCCTTGAACTCTGGGCCTGAGCACTGTCCCTCAGCTCTTCAGCTCAAGCTAGTGCTCTACCACTTGAGCCACAGCGCCACTTCCAGTTTTCTGGTTATTAAAGAGTCACACAGCTTTTACCTGCCTGGGCTGGCTTTGAACCGCTATCCTCAGATCTCAGCTTCCTGAGTAGCTAGGATTACAGGTGTGAGCCATTGGCGCCCAACCCACCCTGATTTTTTGAAGACAAAGGTCTTTAATGACCTAAAAGGTCTTCACTCCAGCATCAGGGTGACTGTAAAGTTCTAGTGGTTATATCTAAAATAATTTCCATTCAACAAGAACACTGGTGAGCAGCAAGTAAGAAAGCACAATCCACCTCTATTAGTTTCAACCCCTTACCTGACCTTCCCACAGGTAGATTTTTTTTCAACTGTGGCCATTGATAGGAAGTGAAATCCTCACGTAATCCCATGGGAGGAGACATCAGAGATGGATGGAGGGATTGTAAAAATTCTTCCAAAGAGTCACATAATATCAAGGGCTATTCAAAAATGACACATACAATCTTATACTCACTAGGACAGACTCAATGAAGACAAAAGGGAAAGACCCTGTAAATGGGGCATGTTGTGATATTCAGTTCAATGCTGTCCAAAGGACTGCAGGCAGACTTAACTACTCAGCATTTCCATATACACACATAACTTGTTTTCCCATTATGAAAATCTCCACAGCACAAGAGGACTGTGAGTCCCTGAATATAGATTTCCAGTAGATATGTCCAAGATCTTAGTATTCCAGGAATACAAGTGTTGAGTCCCTTGAATTACACAGTCTGATGCCAGGGAAAAGAAAAACTGGAAAACACTGGAATTTCCCTTGGAGAGGAGATCTGAGTGTTTGCATCAGGATGAGCTATGAGCATTAACAAACAGCTGGATGCTACATTCAGCCCTAGAAGACTGAGGAGCATACAGATATACTTTTCAATTATGAATAACATGTTGTATTTTATAATACTGTGAGATGGCCTGGCGTTAACAAGATTTTGAAAAATGTCTCTAGTTTCTAGTCATCGCTAATCAATATGGATTACAGGCAAAAGGTACTCACTGGAGTACAAAATAACTACAAATTACTCCCCTCCAAAAATTACCACCCAGCTGGAATTACTAGGGTAGTTTTTTGATTGGAAAACAATGCTTATGTCCAGAGTTAAATACATTCTTTTTTATGATCCAGTGTCTCTGTTGAATAGAAACAGTAACATTGACTTTAAAGGTTAAAAACAATGAAAGTCTTGGAAGAAAGAAGACAATTAGGAGATGTATGCACACACTTTATAAGTTGGAGGTTTACATCTTTTTAAAGACTGTATGGTTTTTAAGTGTTTTTCCCCATATATCAACTTATTTATGCATTAGATACCTACAGACCACTGGAGAAAGTTTAGAGTGGTGCTGGTACATTATTGATTGGTCAAGTTTGGAAATGATAAATGAAGTTGAGTCGTGTGCTAAGGAGGTCATCTCCAATCTGCGCTTACGTGGTGCTCAAGATCACACCATGTTGGACTATCTAGTACCTGGCACTGCTCACCCAAGTCCCTTCCTAACCTAATGTTATTCTCCTTACTCAAGCAATCATCCGTATCACAAAGCATCTTACTGACTGTTTGCATGTTCACTTCTTGTCTCCCTGTGCTCCAATGCCAGCTGGATGAGTGCAGAGAGACCTGCTTATTTTATGTTATGGGCTGGTCCAGAACCCAAGAGGAGGCTGGGCACTCAACACGTGCTTTGAATTTAATTTCTGTAATGATAGCAGGGCTGGGGCCAGGTGCTAAGGACGTATCGCTAGTACAGAACACAGTCCCTGTGGGGTATGCCACGGTTGCATCACTCAATCCCACCTCGGGGACTGGGGGTGGAGGGGGTTAGAACCGATGGCCTGCATCTTCCTCAGGAAAGCAATTGTTTCACAGAGGCAATGTCAGAGACAAAGTGCAGGAATCCCCGACTCGAGATCTCCAGGCTTGCCCTAAGAAGGCTGAGCAATGAACCCCAAGATCCATCCTATGAATGTCTCAAAACAAGGAAAGTTGGTTTGCATAGAACCCACATCTTCTCCACCCACAACTCCCTCCCACTTGTCTCCACTAAAATGTTACAGACCCTCTTCTCTGTGAGGCAGATTATTTTTAAAGTACCAATATGTCATAAGTCCCTAGTAAACTTAATATGACCGAGATAAAGACTGTGACGAGTTGGGTTTAACCCAGATCCGGTGGCTCACGCATGTAATCCTAACTACTCAGGAGGCTTAGAACTGAGGGTCACAGTTCAAAGCCAGCCCAAGCAGGAGAATCTGTGAGACTCTTATCTCCAATGAACCACCAGAAAACGGGAAGTGGTGCTGGAGCTCAAAGAGGTGGAACCTTGGCCTTCAGCAAAAGAGCTCAGGGACAGTGCCCAGTCTCCAAGTTCAAGCCCCACCAACAACAACAAAAAGTGCCCTGTTGAGGTGAGTTGGAGAGGCTCAGATTCCGCCTGAGAAGCTGCCTTCTCATTAGCTAACTGATCTCAGAAGACTGGAAGTCATGATTAGAGTCTTGGGGACCATCATTAATACCTACTCATTCACACTGACGTGACTATTTCTGGATTAGGAATTCTGGGAAATTCTGCTGACAACATCCTTCCGTTGCTCTCCCATGGATCAAATCCAAAATTCCTTTGTATGCCTAAAGGAAGGAAAAAGCATGTCATTTTGAGCAGGGAGACTAATGCTCTAGGAAAATATTTCCAATACTCATCATTGATCAATTTAACTCCTTTAATTCTCCCAGCATAAAAGAAAGGGCTTCAGTGTATAAACTGTACAGAAAACAGTATTTCCGTTTTATTGTATTCATTATCTATTCACACATTTTTTAGGTTGTGACAGGTCAATGTTTAATACTGCTAAGTGGATAAGAGTAATGTTATATGAAATCTTTCATTTTCATCTGAACACCTTTTGAGGTATACACACACACACACACACACACACACACACACACACACACACACACACATTACCCTTAGCACTGGCAGTACAATGTTCTGTGCTAAATGTTTTGTAATTAGTGGTTATGCTAGTAAATTATCGCTTACACTGAAATGATATACCAAGGGAACTTTAATTTCCATATTTCCTCAAAGTTTCACTCCATTTTTTTATTATAATGTAAAAATGTGAGCAAAGTTGTGGGGTTGAGATAAACAGTGTCACTAACTGTCTGTTCTTAGGTGAGAGTGACACCGGAGAAGTTCTTTATATTTATACAATAAATGAGGAAACTGTAGAGATGGTTATTCCCAGCAAACCACTGTCCAACACCTGAAATACTGTGAAATTCCTTACCGTAATTAATACACATGATTGGGTGTTGTTGTTGGGTTTTTTTTTTAGTGAATGCCAGGTCCCAGTGTCTCATGACTATAATCCTAGCAACTGAGGAGGGTAAGACCTGACGATACAGGTTTAAAGACAATGCAGGCATACAAGTCCTTGAGACACCACCTCCAACTAAACCAGCAAGACACTGGACTGGAGACATGGCCCAAGTAACATGAAGAAACACCAAAGAGAACACGAGGCCCTGAGTTCCAGCCCTTCCTTGTACTGGCACCAAAAATGAATTCAGGAAAAATGAAGGCCAGGATAGTAAGACAGGCGCAAATGAGAAGCTGACAGCAGTAGGAGCCGAGAGTGCTAATGAAGAGGGTGAGGGAGGAAGAATGCGTACATCCATCTAGTTCATTTCCCTGTATGGAAATGAGCAAAGAAATGTGTTGGAATTGTTTTTTTTTTTTTTTTTTTTGGTCGGTCGTGGGGCTTGAACTCTGGGCCTGGGCGCTGTCCCTCAGCTCTTCAGCTCAAGGCGAGCACTCTACCACTTGAGCTACAGCGCCACTTCCAGTTTTCTGGTGGTTTATTGGAGATAGGAGTCTCACGGTCTCTCCTGCCCGGGCTGGCTTTGAACCGCGATCCTCAGATCTCAGCCTCCTGAGTAGCTAGGATTACAGGCGTGAGCCACCAGCGCCCGGCTTGGAATTGTTTTAAGAAGGGGAGAGGGATGGAAGGGAGTTTGATTAGATACAAGCCACCCCTTCCCTTATTCAACTAATTTAAGCTAATAGATTTGTTTTAAAGAAAAATACCAAAAGTTACACGGAAGAATTTCCTTCTCTGAATATAATAAACAGACCAAGAGTCTGTATGTCCCCAGATCATGCAATTCCACAGGAAGGCACAGAAAGACTGTATAAATTCTAAATGTTCACTCAGCTTTCATACTTGCACATGCTAACAAAAAAGAAAGCTTAGTGATCATGCTGTCTTTTCAAAATAATTGATCTCTCTCTCTCTCTCTCTCTCTCTCTCTCTCTCACACACACACACACACACACACACACACACACACACACACCTCAATTTCACCTTAACCCTCTGCATCATTTCTAAACGATCCTAAGTTCAAATCACTACACTTCTGCAGAGATCAGGTCTCTGGCATCAGGATGACTTTCTTCCCATGGGGGGTGAAAGTTCACTGTTATTCTAGAATAAAATTACAGCAGCAGAAGAAATAAAGCTGAGAGGATGTGACTTGCTTGGAGGAGAGCAGACCCCCTCCTCAACCAGATACACATGTGTTCACATAGCCTTCCGTGAAGAAAGATGACATGTTCCTCCATCTGCCTCTTCCGAAACATGAGCCAACTTCATTATCCACATCCAACAATGTTTTCTTTGTCACGCACAAAGGCACGCCTGTCCCTACTTAATGGTCTGTTGCAGATGGATTTGAGAAAGAACGCTTCCATGTGAAAACATCCTTCATTAAGTGTGTAATAAAGCAATGATCTTTGTTAAAAACAGAAAGAATCTGACAGGTCATTGTACCCTAGAATAGACTCCACTGTTCTGCATCTCTGGAATTTATCATCTTTAGTCAAAAAAAAAAAAGTTGGAATGTAACAGGAACGGGTTCGATTCTGAAATTTTCAAGGCTATTTAAAAGTTAACCACAGGGCTGGAGATATAGCCTCAGTGGTAGAGATCTTACTTAGCATGCACAAAGCCCTGAGTTTAGTCCCCAGAATTGCCAAAAAGGATTCAAAAACACAGTTGACCATCATCAAGTCCTGTCAGTTAGACATGGCACTGTCCAGTTGTCGGTAGAACAGGCTTCTGTGCTGTTCCATCGCTGAGGAACAAGCATCCCATGAGCTGTATCTGTCACGTACTGCAGATCTGGGTCTCCAACAGCTGTTTGGTGCACTGAATCTCTGTTGGGGAGCTACTCACGTTTCTTCCTCCCAGTGGTCTTGCTGGCCCTTGTGTTTTCAATGCCCTATGATGGCAATCTTTCATTATAGAGGGAGACGAAGAACCCAACAAGGAGCTTTGGGCCTGCCACCTTTCCAAGGATTTTCAGTGTACTAAGTTTTTGCAAGATTTTTTGTTTTCTGTTCTTTCCATACATCTGTGGCCTTGGCTTCTTAGACCAGCTTGGATTCAATCTTTCTCCCTTCTCAGTCCTTCTCCAAGCTCTTTGCACCTGATGTAATCAATCCCATTCACAGTGAATGCTATTTTTTTTCCTGGAATCTCGAGTCCAATTTTTATTTTTGTTTAAATAAATACTTTTCCCAACTGGAAGTGCTGGCTACCCAGCATTAGCTGGAAGCAAGTTGGGGTGGAGGGTAGGTCAGAGGTCACACATGTGGCCAGCTGGGAGGACACAGTTTCTGGGACTTAGGGGAAGAAAAGTTGATGTAAAACTTACTACAACAACAAAAATAGCTAATAGCATCATGTGTGTCACCATGCCTATAATCCTGGCACTGAAAAGGCTGAAGCAAAGAGATCAAAAGTTCAAGGCCAGCCTAGGACTGAAGAAAATCTAGCTGCTAATCTCCCCATCTCGTAATCCATGAGTGCAAACACATTGGGTGAAGTCCTCCTTAGGCAACGTGACAGGAAGCTCAGGGAAATTCTGTCTTGAATTTGATCAGCTGGCACCCAACAAGCCCCACCTTGGCACCCAACTCAGCCGGATGTTTGCACTAGCTCATCGCCTAACACGACACCAAAGGGCCCACAGATGCTTTTCACCTGGAATTAGGACCCACCAGCCATGAGGAAACGTGGATCAGCTGAAATATTCTCCCAACTGCATTTCTGTATCTTCCTACCCAGGACTGCACCGCTTGTATATAGAGATGCCTGAGATCATTCATGATGGCAAGGCAATTCTGACATGACTTTTTTTTTTTTTCCTGATACTAGGGCTTGAACTCAGGGCCTGGGCACTGTCCCTGAGCCTCCTGGTGCTTGAGGCTACAGCTCTACCACTTGAGCCACTTTCACTTACATGACTTTTAATGTTCTTTTTTTTCGGGGGGGAGAGGGGGGTCTGGTCGTGGGGCCTGAACTCTGGGCCTGGGCGCTGTCCCTCAGCTCTTCAGCTCAAGGCTAGCGCTCTACCACATGAGCCACAACGCCCCTTCTGGCTTTTTTCTTTTTTCTTATGTGGTGCTGAGGAATCGAACCCAGGGCCTCATGCATGCAAGGCAAGTGCTCTACCACTGAGCCACCTTCCCAGCCCAACTTTTAATGTTCTTATTTTTCATTGTAATGCACACAGGAAGGTGTATGTATGTATGTATATATATGTGTGTGCGTGTGCACATATGTATTATTATATTACATATACATTATATATCATATAAGTATAGACAATATGTAATATATACCTTATATATTATATTATACACTATACAATAAGTATAAGGTATATATTATAAAATAAATATTCTATATACTATTATAACTCTAGATAATATATAATGTGACAGAATCAGACATGATAGCAGTGGCCTCAGGGAAGACAGCACCCCAAAGCACTACTTAAGTCCTGTCCCCCGGAAGGGTCCCCCTTCCCTGGGCATCTGTGTGAGCTCAGGCCACAGGTCCCCCATACAAGGCACACTGGTGAGGGAGAATAAAAACCGTCCTGAGGGAAGACCGTATCAGCTGAAAGGGGCTTCCACTGCACGCAGGAAACGTCTTCACACACCTGGAATAAACAACTGGTGCTTTGCAAGGAAGCTCTCGCCTTTGCAAGGCCACCAACAGGGCCTGGAGTCCTCCTTGGCCAGTCAGAACTGACCGCTGCTGGCTCTGAACTCACCTCCAGAAGCAAGAAACCTCAGGGCAAAGGACATTATATAACCTTACCAAAAGAAAATCTTACAACCAGCTCAGTTTTTCATTGTTCATCTCGAACTTAATAAGCGAACCATGGGAAATGCACAGCCATATACACACACACACACACACACACACACACACACTTCTATAAGGGGGGTGTCAAATAACTAAATAGTAATGAGAATTGGCAACCTAACTATATAAATTACTGACTGTTTGGGAATATCATTCATCCGGTCTGTGAGCTGGCAGACAGAATAATACCTAAGTAAAGACATACCCACACTATGTCTAAGTAAAGACATACCCACACTATGTCCTGAGGCTTCCATGTGTTCAGAGCCAGCCAAAGACATACTTGGATTTAGTTGGATGGAAATTGGAGCTTAAGACTCTTTCACAATAGTATTAACACAATGAGGTGGAGGGGAGGGAAGGGGAGGGAAAGGGAAGAGAGAAAAGGAGAGAGGAGAGAGGAAGGAGGGGGACAGGAAGGGAGGAGAGAAAGGGAGGGGAGGGGAAGGGGAGAGGGAAAAAGGGAGAAGAGAGAGGAAGGGAGGGGGAAAGGAGGGAAGAAGGGAAAAGAAGGAGAGGGCAAGGGAAAGGAGGGGAGAGGAGAGGAGAGATATTTTTCCTGTCTAGCAAGATTGAATCTAGTACCAAGGATTGAATGCTCTGATTTCTTCAGGAAAAATAAAAATGAGTCTCAACATTTTTCAGGCTCAATGTACCTCAGCAGACGGCTTTCAGAACATAGGATTCCCAATGTTCCATATAATGTAGAAATCCACACTTGCTGAAAATATTCACTGTAAATTTCATTTTAAATGCATTTTTCATAATTAACAATTTAATAGTCTTAAAATGAAACTGGAGTATCCACAAACAATTACTGGAAATAAAGACAACCTACCATTTACCACTCACAACAAAACACTAAGTAGACATATATTTTATGAGTTTAGTAGCTTATAAAAACTGTAATGTCTGGGGAGGGGGAGCAGGGGGGGCAGGGGGAGCAGGTAGGATTGGGTGGGGGGTGGGGGGGAGGATGGGAAGGGATGGGAAAGGGAAATAAAGGAGGAGGCTACAATGCTTGATAAGAAATGTACTCATTGTCTTGCCCATGTAATTGTAACCCCTCTGTACAGTATTTTCACAATTAAAAAAAAAACCTGTAATGTATCTACTTAAACAAATTATTTCTATACTGGTCCATGGAATTAAAGGAATAAAGTGAGAATTGTTCCAGTATTTTTCGTGTTATATCCAAAATACCTAATTTCCCAAACTTGCATCTGAATATTCTTTTCTGAAGATTGTTTTGAAAATTCTTACCACAAACATGTTTTCTGTTCATACCATAGTTCTAGACATCCTTGGTAATACTATTGCTATAATTGAAAATCTCCAGGTTTTCAAAAACTGTTCTTCAAAGCTGGGAGCCAATGGCTCACACCTGTAATCCTAACTACCTAGGAGGCTGAGATCTGAGGATTGAGTTTTGAAGCCAGCCCTGCCCCCCACCCCACCAAAAAGTCCATGAGGTTCTTCTCTCCAATTAACCATCAACAAAAAAGCTGAAAGTGGAGCTGTGGCTCAAGAGCTCCAGTGGTAGAGCACTTGCCTTGAGAGAAAAAGCCAAGAAAGAGTACAAGGCCCCAGGTTCAAGCCCCAGTACCAGCACCAGAAAGGAAGAAAGAAAAAGAGAGAAAGAAAGAAAGAAAGAAAGAAAGAAAGAAAGAAAGAAAGAAAGAAAGAAAGAAAGAAAGAAAGAAAGAAAGAAAGAAAGAAAGAAAAAGAAAGAGCAAGAGAGAAAGAAAGAGCAAGAGAGAAAGAAGAGAGAGGGAAGGAAAGAAAGAAAGAGAGAGAGAGAGAAAGAGAGAAAGAGAAAGAAGAGAGAGGGAAGAAAGGAAAGAAAGAAAGAAAGAAAGAAAGAAAGAAAGAAAGAAAGAAAGAAAGAAAAAGAAAGAAAGAGCAAGAGAGAAAGAAGAGAGGGAAGGAAAGAAAGAAAGAGAGAAAGAAAGAGAGAAAGAGAAAGAAGAGAGAGGGAAGAGAGGAAGGAAAGAAAGAAAGAAAGAGAAAGAAAAAGAAAGAAAGAAAGAAAGAAAGAAAGAAAGAAAGAAAGAAAGAAAGAAAGAAAGAAAGGAAGGAAGGAAGGAAGGAAGGAAGGAAGAAAGAAAGAAAGAAAGAAAGAAAGAAAGAAAGAAAGAAAGAAAGAAAGAAAGGAAGGAAGGAAGGAAGGAAGGAAGGAATAAAAAGCACTGCCCTTCTACACACAAGAAATACAAGACTCAGGTTCTCTTGTGTTCCTGGAACCCTTCCACCATACTGAAACGTGACAATGGTATGTCTACTACAATATTCTCTCCAGGAAAGTTTTGCCAGATTTTTTCTTTGCCCGTTTCTTACTTTTTTTTTTTTTTTTGTTCCAGTCGTGGGGCCTGAACTCTGGGCCTGGGCGCTGTCCCTCAGCTCTTCAGCCCAAGGCTAGCGCACTACCACTTGAGCCACAGCGCCACTTTCCGGCTTTTTTTTTCTTTTTGCTTATGTGGTGCTGAGGAATCGAACCCAGGGCCTCAGGCATGCAAGGCAAGCGCTCTACCACTGAGCTACCTTCCCAGCCCCGTGCCCGTTTCTTACTTTTATGCATTGAAAGAAGACTCTCCAAGCTGAGCACAATGGTACATGCCTGTCATCTCAGAACTTGGGTGACTGAAGTGGGAGGATCTCAAGTTCAAGGCCAACCTCTGCTATGCAGTGAGATTGTGTCCCACATACAAGACCAAAGTGGCTCTCACTAGTCTACCTCTGGACTACACATCTTCATTCTAAATGATGGACACCTCAGAATAGTTAATCTATGTGAAATACACCTAGAATTGGTCCTTTCTGTTTGTATTGTGTACTTGTAACACTTTAAATACGGATGCTTTAAATACTTTCGTATGTTAAAGAATGTTAAAGAATGTATAAAAGCAGCATTTCTACACTCTTTTTTCCTGCTTTTTCTTTCTTTCTTTCTCTCTCTCTTTCTCTCTCCCTCCCTCCCCCTCCCTCCTCCCCTCCCTTTCCCCCCTCCCCCTCTCTCTCTCTTTCTTTTTTGGTGCCAGTCTTGGGGCTTGAACTCAGGGCCTGGGCACACTGTCCCTGAGCTTGAGCCACAGCTCCACTTCCACTTTTTCTGAGTAGTTGATTGGAGATTAGAGTCTCACAAACTTTCTTATTTGGGCTGGCTTCAAACCTCAATTCTCAAATCTCAGCCTCCTGAGAGCTAGGATTATGGGCGTGAACCACCAGTGTGCAGCTTTGTGCATGCTTTAACATTTGTCACATTTTAGTCTCTTTGACAGGTATCCAATTACCCTTAATCCTGCAAGCAACCAAGCACCTGAGTACTTCACAGCTTTTTCCACTCAGGGCTAGCACTCTATCACTTTGAGCCACCCCTTCTGGTTTTCTGGTGGTTAATTGGAGATATGAGTCTCATGGACTTTCCTGGCAGGAGCTGGCTTCAAAACTCTATTCTCAGATCTCAGCCTCCTGAGTCGCTAGGATTACAGGCCAGAGACAGCAGCACCAGACCCCAGATCACTTTTTGAAGAAGAAAATAAAGCTTGAAAAAGTGAAAGACCTCCCTCCCAGCCCAGTGAGAAAAAAGAACAGAGAAATAGAATTGATAGTTTACCCATTGTTAAGACATTTCAAGTTGTTGGTTTTAACCTTCACCCCAACTTGAACAATGTCCTATTTTTAGTCCCATTTCCTGTGCCAGCCAAACTGGTTCAACCAGTGCTCACCGTGCTGCAAGAGCCAAATCAAAAATGCTTGGTTGCCTGCAGGATTAAGGGTAATTGGATACCTGTCAAAATGTGCTTCATGAAGTGTATCAATGATGTCTGGGAAAGCAAAACAAGACATCAGACATCAAGTACTTACTATCAGAAGTGAATTGAATTTAAGTAACTGAGAGATATGACCAGTATTGTAAACACAGAGAGCACAGCGGGAGGGGGGAGTAAAATGTTAAATGTTAAATACAATAGGAAATAAAGGATTTTAAGGAAGTAAAAGAAAAACAAGCCAACCAAACCAAACCCACACAAAGCTGTAGCGAGACTGCCCATGTGTTAGTAATTGTTAAAGTTGGATAGTAGGATCATAGCAGTGAACTACTCCACCCCCTTCCTTAACTTTGATGTTTGAAATTTTCCATATTGAAAAAAAAAAGAATAGACAGAACAATGAAATCAGGGGGGGAAATCTTGTTTTTCTTGAAGATCGTCTTTCTTTAAATAATTTAATAACAAAAATAGGAAAATGGTTAAGATGGAGCTGAAAACAAATGCATAGGGGTATAAGCTTCCGGGGAAATTTAATCCATTATAGAATATTAAATTTGTGTCAGGGGGAAAAAGAACCACCAGTTAATCATTTAAAAACTTTTTAACAAAATGAGAAAGCTCTGTTTCGAAAAGTTAGCATGTTGGTGTAAACACACACATACACACAAATGCACACACATACACGCCGTCCATTCTCCAAAAGCAGCATGGGAATTCATTTAAGAAAAAAGAATCACCCAATAATTCCTGGTAAAAAAAATTTTTTTAAATCATTTCTCTAGAATTATGACTGACCACAGGCAGAGAGACCAGTACAGTGGGGGAGAAAGATTGGGCCCAAATCTAAATAAAGCATGGTCAGATGGGAAATGATAGTCAAGATACAGAACGGAGGTGGAAAGATAGAAAATGAATAAAAGAAAGTATTACTAAGAAGAATATTGACAGGGGGTGAGAAGAGGAAGTCGTGCTAAAATGACAGCACATCTTTTTTGACCAAACTGGACTTTCTAGGGAAGTATACAAACGATCCTAACAGAGGATTCAGAAGCCTGACGAAACGTTGAGCCAAGCAAAGACTGTGAAGACAGGATTTGAAAAAAAAAAAAAGTTTGCTTATGCATTAATCCAGTTATTTTGTAATTGCTGAGTGCTAGGGAAAAATAAATGTGGCTAAAAACAAAACAAAACAAATATGAGACCAATTAAGGGGAGAAAGCTGGGGGGGGAGGGGAGTGCCATATTAAAATGACACTCGATGGAGTCCAATTTAAATATGTAAGTAAAATTATGTGTAGCAGAACGTTAGGAAATGGAACTAAACCAAAAACAGCAGTGATGTTTGAAGAAATTAGACCAGACTTCAAGATTTTTAAAGTTTTCTTGGGTAAAAAAAATCACAGTATTGGTGAAATTGAACTATAATTCCTCTATATGGCTTAAAATACAATACTACAGTTGCTACCTGAGGAAATGTTCCAATAGTGAAACTACTGGGATATGAACTGCATTTGGACTACCTGGTTCAGTGAAAAACCCTGCACTAGATAAGAAGAATGACTTGCTAACGACAAAAGTAAAGATTTGTGCCATTAGGGAAATGATACACTTGACAAGCTGACATCTTTTGCTTGCAGAAGTTCTCCTTTGGAGGATGAAAGTAGAATATTCTGAAGGCATTCCCTCCCTGGTCCACAGGCTTTCTGGGCTACCTTGTCCCTACTTCTGACCACTTCTCCTTCTTTTAGACCTGAACCCTGACTTTAACCTAAACTCCAACTCTAACCAGAATTTGTGATATCCTAAATCAACCTCCCTTGACCCCTTAGAGCTGTTTTGGTATAGAACAAAAGATGTACCTAAACAACTTTTATAAAAAATGTTAGTTGCCCATCCCTAATGTGAAAGGAAGAAAAACCATGCTCGAGGAACAATTAAATATCTTCATAATTCTCACAAACAGATCAAAAGGAAAACTAACCATTGTGCCTGAGAAATAGATGCTAGAAATGTTGTGTGTCAAGTGCCTCCATGCGTGTGTATACACAGGATTTGCTTAGAGTATTTAGTGTGGTTCCCCTTGTCTTATTTCGGTATACTCTTCCTAAGTCATCTGGTGCATTTCTATTATTATTATTAATTATCTTGAAAGAATTATACAAATGGATTTCAGTATAACATGTCCATTTATGTGTACAGTGCATCTTGATGAGTGTCACCTTCAGTATAACGTGTCCAATTATGTGTACAGTGCATCTTGGTCCGTGTCACCCTTCCAACCTTCTCCCCACACCCCTGTGCCTTTCCCACCATTTCACCAAGTTTCCTAGTTTACTGTCATGTATGATCATTGAGCATCATGGCTGCGTCTGCCCCTGTGCCCTAGCATTTCAATATGGACCTTGCAGGGGTTGGGGAATGCAACTCAGTGGTCGAGCTTAACTGGGTATTTTCTGAAGTGAAAAGGTGCACTTAACTTTTGCTTTTACAGGCTGAAGCTAACAGCGGGAGGCCTCCCTGGTCCAGCCTCTGGTGAGGGCCACATGGTGGACAGAATGGTAACGTATCAAGATGGCAGGAGTGTGTGCCTCAGAGGACACGTGGTGACCCAGAAAGCCAGAGAGAGTCAGGGCCAGATTTGCTCTTGGTATAAAAACAAGCGAGACTCCCAGGAGAACGACATTAATCCTTTCCAATTACCTGATTACTTTGCAAAGACCTGATGACCTCCCACCAGGCACCATTGTTCAACAGAGTCTAGCACAGAAGCTCTGGGGAGGCACACTAAACCCACACTCAAACCACAGCACGAAGACACACGAACCTGGTTGAAAGAGGAATTTGAACAGAAAAACGAGCTTTCATTCCTATTTTATGCTTTTCCTCAAGTTACTCTCTATTGCGGCTTAATACTTATCGGTTGGAGAAGAGGGAAAAAGAGAACCAGCCCTTTATAAGACCTTCACTCATGAAATTTTAGAATGAATGTCAGACACATTAATGTGGAAGGGACAATTAGTAACCTCAAATATACAATAGGAAGGCAAAGATAGGACTTTACATTGGAGGACATTTCTTTCTCCTTTATTATTACCTGAATCAAAAAATAATTATGTATAATAGCAATCAGTTCATTCCTACCTCCCTTCTTAGGCTTTTTCATGTGGCTTTATTTATTTATTTAATTGGTCGGTTGTGAGGCTTGAACTCAGGGCCTGGGTGCTCTCCCTGAGCCTCTTAGTGCTCAAGGCTAGCGCTCTACCACTTGAGCCACAGCACCACTTCCTCATGTGGCTTTTAAGCATTCTGATTTTATGGACATGTACTATTTTGTAAACAAAGCAGGTTTGTAAGTCCTCTCCTTTTGCCAATTAAGGTACACTTCACATGATGACACAGAAGAACCTGGAGAACAAATCCTTAGTTCTTTTATCCTCAACAATTAAGGAATTGAGGAAATCAGTAAATGACAGACACCAGCCTCTCCCCAAAGAGATCTGAAAGAAAACTCAAAAATCAAAATCACCATTGTCAGGCTTGTAGAAGGCACTGTATTCACACACACACAGAAAGGGCAGCTCTCTGCCCCTCTCCCTCTCTGGTCACACACACACACACACACACACACACACACACACACACACACACACACACACACACACACGCCTGAACTCTTGGGATGTGGTGGGAATGTGTAGTTCAGGGGACAGAGGGTTGACAGGCTGGACCGGTGATGAGATCACCATGCTCTATGATGCCCCTGTGCCGAACACAGGATGCCAGCCACCACTGTCACCACGGACTGCAATGGGGTCTCAACGATTAAAAAAGAAATCCCCAGGGAAATTCCTCACAGGTTGAGTTTCCCTCTGAGAAGAGGGGTTACAAGAATTTCTCCTCTCCCCTCTCCCAGTGACTCTAAGGCCTGTTCCTGGTGGTTTCTTTCTTCCCAGCCTCCACCTCCCAATATAGATTTGGCAACTGAATGGAGGTTAACCGGGTGACATTGTCTCACTCTTCCCTCAGTTGAAGGGCCTAAGCATGGGAGGCTCTGAGCACAGACACCCCAGTGTGGTTGGTGTTCTTCCATCAGCACTGTATTTGAAAGACTCAGACGACCAAGCTGAGTGATCTTCTCTCTCTTTGATGGAAGGAATGCTCTGTGTAGAGGACAAAGGCTGGAAATGATTGGTGAGACGGATCCTGCAACAAGTGAAATCAGCTGTAGCAACAACAACAGACTTGCCAGAGCCAAGAGAAAACGTTGGGTAACTTAGAGGGAAAAAACCTAGAACTCATGAAGTGTTGAGGGGCATTGAGTAACAGTTGTATGGGCAGAAGTCTCAAAACCTGCTGAGCCAGCAACTGCTAAAACTCAGGTAGACACAAATGTGGGAGATGAGCTAAACACTTTTATTTATAACAAATATCAGTAAGGCCAGCACACATCAGTTATATTATTTTACCACAATAATGATCGTAGCTGTTTTATCTCAGAAGATATATGCATACACGATGCCTTACTGTTTAATATATTGAGTGCACATATATGTATTTAATTACATATATGTGCATTTAATATATTAAACATTTTATATATCTGTACTTGTGTATGTTTTCTATACATTTATATTTAGCTACATATACATATGTATTAAATATATTCATTGGCTATTAAACACATATGTACTTTCTTGAATAAAAATCCCTTCTAATCAGCTTAGCACATAAGAATAACATTTGAAATGAGATGCTGGTAGTTTCATGCCTATAATTCTAGCTACTTGGGAGGCTGAGACCTGAGGATCTTTGTTCAAAGTCAGCTTGGGCAGAAAAGTTCATGAGACTCTTTTCTCTAATTAACCAGCTGGACGTAAAGCTGAGGCTCGAGTGGTAGACCACTGGAGCAAAACGAAACACACAAAACAAAACAAAAAGCCAAGAGAGAGTGCGAGCCCTGTGTTCAAGCTCCAGGATTACTGCACCAAAATAAATAACTTCTGAAACTCTCAAATTTACATGAAATTCTTTGACTACAGAAATAGGAAATGTAAAATTCATTGCATTGTAATAATTGCTCCAAATATTCTTTGTTATGGGAAAAATTATCATCTTCCAAAAATTATATCTGAAGGGGATCAATATTTCTTTTTCTTTTCCTTTTTCTTTTTTTCTTTTTGTTGGTCGTGGGGCCTGAACTCTGGGCCTGCATGCTGTCCCTCAGCTCTTCAGCTAAGGCTTGAGCTCTATCACTTTGAGCTATAGCACCACTTCCGGCTTTTTCTGCTTATGTGGTACTGAGGAATCGAATCCAGGGCCTCATGCATGTGAGGCAAGCACTCTACCACTGAGCCACCTGCCCAGCCCCAGGGAACCAATATTTCTTGATCCAGACATAGGTAAACCATTGCAGTGGCCACTACAATTTAAAATCCGTTGCACAGATTATACATCCAGTGCTCGTAGTCACTCGTGAGAAGTTTCCAGCCGCTGGACTGGACTGTACAGATTCAGGAGCTGTCCATCTCTTCAGAGGGGTCCCATCCACTTTGCTGCTCTAGGAGAAATGTTGAAGCAAGGAGAGAAAGATGGGAAGTGTGGAACAGGGGAAGGGATGTCAGGACTAAAGGCCTGCACTATGTAGCTGGGCTTTTATTTTATTTTACCAGTTTTGTCTCATAATTGGGGAAGACACAGATGAGTCATTTCTCTTTCAGAGCTGGGGAGATGAGTGCTCCTCCTCTGTTGAGCTCCATCAGACAACTCAATACGGATGCCTGCCTCTGACTGTAGGATACCATCCACCCAGAGGCAAGCAGACTGGGGAATCTGATGTGTGAAACAACTAATTCTAAGGCATGAAGGCAAGCAAATCTAGTTATACCAGGAATTATGCCCTTCTCCTAAATAGAGAGATGTTCCATTTTACAACTTAGTGGTCTCTTTAATATCTATGGTTCTTCATACAAAAATAAACCTTATGAGTCAACAAAGATCTCGGCATGACTGACAAACTGCTTTACCATGCAGTTTAAAACTAGACACAACAATTTTTGGAGAAAAAGGGAAAAAAACATTTGTCAGTTGAAACTTTTAAAAAGAGACTTGAAAAGATATATGTTTGCACTAAAACATAGTCAGGAGAGAGAAAGGAAGGGAGGCAGGGAAAGAAAGAGAGAGAGAAAAAAAAAAGTGAGAGGGACCCATTGATTTTAAAGGAACTGGTAAGCTACTTTTAAGGATTTCATAAAGAATCATTTGGATGTGAGCCAAAAGACTGCATTTATTTTCCTACTCCTTCCAAATATATTGAGGGGGGAGAGGGTTATTACAAAAGTATTCCTTGGCTTAGCCAGGCGCCGGTGGCTCACACCTGTAATCCTAGCTACTCAGGAGGCTGAGATCTGAGGATTGAGATTGGAAGTCAACTCCAGGCAGGAAAGATGACGAGACTCTTATCTGCAATTAACTACCAAAAATAAAAATAAAAAGTGGAAATGTAGGTATGGCTCAAGTGGTAGAGTACCAGTCTTGAGCAAAAAAACCTAAGGGACAGAATCTACATCCTAAGTTCAAGCCCCAGCACACACACACACACACACACACACACACACACACACACACACACACACACACACGAAGCATAAAGCCATTTTTGCTATCTTTAAGAAGTACAACAACAAAATAAAGAAAATAGAAACCAGGCATATATAATCAAAAAGGAAAGGAAAAAATCCCCATTTTCTTAATGAAAAGAAGAAAAATAAAAATTAAATATATTTCTGCCCTTTTGGTGCTTAAAAAATAACTTTAATCCTTATAATCCCCTCTGGAAGTTGAAAGTTTCTTGTATAAAGGTACAATAATGAGGCTGGGTGCTGGTGGCTAACACCTGCAACCCTAGCTACTCAGGAGGGTAAGCTCTGAGGACTGAGGTTCAAAGCCAGCCTGGGCAGAAAAGTCTGTGAGACTCTTATCTCCAATTAGTCACTAAAAAATCTGGAAGTGGAGTATTAATTCATTGAGGGAGGAAGAAAAACAAAAACAAAATTCAGGGACAGCACCCAGGCCCTGAGATCAAGCCCCATGACCATCTAAGAAAAATAAAATAAATAATTAATGATTTCCTTGGTTAATTGGTATAATCAAGACAATGCATATTTAGTAGACATATTGCTCTTAGCATAAGTAAAGAAATCCCTACCATTCCTCCTATCACCATAAAAATCTGCATCTTGGAACACAAGAAACTTACTACAGTATTTTTCCCCTTAAATTGATACTTTAGGAACCTTAACTATGCCAGCTATTAATTTTCCTCAATATTTTTTGGCTAATATCTCTGTCCATCTGTCTATCTGCCTCTCTTTTCTTGTAGCAATACTGGGGCTTGAACTCAGAGCCTAGTACTTGCGGCACTCAGCCACTTGAACTACACCTCCTAGTCCTTTTTGCTTTCATTATTTTTGTAATAGGGTCTTGGGTTTATGTCCAGGATAGTCTGGGCCAAGATCTTCCTATTTATGCTTCCAGTAATTAAAATGACAGATAGGAACACCAACTCGGGTTTTTATTGGTTGAGATGGGGGTCTCACTAACTATTGGCCTCAAACTGTAATCTTTCCAGTCTCCTCCTGAGTAACTTGGATTACAGGTGTGAACCACTGTACTAGGCTAATCTATTTTTCTAACTTGATAAAACTGTACTTTTTGACATAACAAATTACTTTTCATTGTCTTTACATAATTGCACAGGGAGTTCCAACTCAACTCTACATGCATCTTGATTGGTGTCATCATTCTCCACCATCTCTCCCAACCCCACCATCCCTCCCGTTTTCCTAGTTCTCTTTTCACATATGTACATTGAATATTAGAACTGCATTTGCCCAAAATAAACTCACTCAGAAGAAATATGATGCAAATATATTTCCTTCTTCCAGAACACAATTACAGGTCTCTAGACATTTGAAAAGAAAGCCAGAGCTACTGAGTGTGGAGGTGGGAATTGGTTGGCCACACACCAGGTTATCTCACCCCACTACCTGGTGCTGCTACCAGCTTCCTTCCTCCCTCCCACCCACCATGTCCTCAGCATCGTTGGAAGGGGACCAAAACCACACACCCTCTCCCTGCCCATGAGGCTAACCATAAACTAGCCACAAATCTATTCAGACCATCTAGTGATCTTTACTGAGAAAATCAAAGAGAGAAACCCACTGCCCAAAGCCTTCGGGGATATTCTTTCTTTGCTCATGAGCAATATCATTGATTTTTTTTGTGTGTAGGGGACACCACACCAGCACTGGGGCTTGGATCAGGGCTGAGCACTGTCCTTTGGCTTTTTCATTCAAGGCTAATACTCTACTACTTGAGCCACAGCTCCACTTCCAGCTTTTTGGTGGTTCATTGGAGATAAGTGTCTTATAGACTTTTCTGCCTTGGCCGGCTTCAAGCCATGATCCTCAGATCGCAGCACTGGGGCTTGGATCAGGGCTGAGCACTGTCCTTTGGCTTTTTCATTCAAGGCTAATACTCTACTACTTGAGCCACAGCTCCACTTCCAGCTTTTTGGTGGTTCATTGGAGATAAGTGTCATAGACTTTTCTGCCTTGGCCGGCTTCAAGCCATGATCCTCAGATCGCAGCCTCCTGAGTAGCTAGGATTAGAAACATGAACCTCTGCTTCCCAGCTCATTGATTCTTCTGTAAACTCAATTGCTCAGACTTTCCCAGGGATATAAGAATATAAAACAGTAGAGGCATGTTGACATAGCCTTAGAGTGTTTCCAGCTTTCAAAAGGTAGGAGGAAGAAAGGAATGGTTGAAAGAGCATTAGAATAAAACAAGAAAAGAAAGCTGGCAAACATATTTATTCTTGTCTATAATTGCATTTTCAGGAAGAGAAAGCTGAACCCCAAATATATACATAGAGGGCATTTAAGCAAGGGAAAACACCAGTCGTAATAAATGTGGTGATCTTGCCACCAAAGAAACCATTTTGCCCACATGGCTTGCCAGGGGGTATAATCATTCAACATCAAAATAGGCATAGCTAATCCACTCTCCCAGCAACCACACAGCAGGCTGCACTGGCTGTGGGGCTATTATTCCCTCCAGCCAGGCATAAAAACACAGGCTGAGTGTACAGGGAGGTCTGTTTAATCATTACAATTGGAGCCCATGCAGCCAAGATTCACAGGGAATCAAAAGAGAATTCTTTACAGTACGTAGAGGTGGCACCTTCTGGCCAAGAAAACTCCTAATGTGCTATCAGTATGTGCAGACTTTATGCCTTCATCTTCGATACATCCGCTTGTGAACATATTGACACGGTTAAGCAGCTCTGCTTATCTTTATAGTGATTTCTTTCAAAGGAAAGATGCCAATTAATGGGCTGATGGGGACTCACACCTGTCACCCTAGCTACTCAGGAGGCTGAGATCTGAGGATCTCGGTTCAAAGCCAGCCCAGATAGGAACACCCCTGAGACTCTTATCTCCAAGTAACCAGAAAAAGCAAGAAGTGGATGTGTAGTTCAAATGGTAGAGTGCTAGCCCTGAGTGAAAGAGCCAGGAGCCAAGGCACAGTGCCCAGGCCCAAGGAAGAAAGAAGGAAGAAAGCAGGAAGGGAGGGAGGGAGGGAGGGAGGGAGGGAGGGAGGGTGGGAGGGAGGGAAGGAAGGAAGGAAGGAAGGAAGGAAGGAAGGAAGGAAGGAAGGAAGGAAGGAAGGAAGGAAGAAAGGCAGGAAGGAAGGAAGGAAGGAAGGCAAGTAGGAAGGCAGGAAGGCAGGAAGGCAGGGAGGGAGGGAGGAAGGGAAGGAGGAACGAAGGAAGGAAGGAAGGAAAGGAAGGAAGGGAGGAAGAAAGAGAGAGAGAAAGAAAGAAAGATGCAAACTTTACCAAATTATATTAACTTACAGGATAGGCACATTTGTTATTTACTTCTAAAAGATATGATTTGGGGCAGGGAAGGTGGCTCAGTGGTACAGTGCTTGCCTTGCATGCATGAGGCCCTGGGTTTGATTCCTCAGCACCACATAAGCAGAAAAAGCCAGAAGTGTTGCTGTGGCTCAAGTGGTAGAGCGTTAGCCTTGACCTGAAGAGCCCAGGTCCAGAGTTCAGGCCCCATGACTGACAAGAAAGAAAGAAAGGAGGAAAGAAAGGAGGAAAGAAAGAAAGAAAGAAAGAAAGAAAGAAAGAAAGAAAGAAAGAAAGAAAGAAAGAAAGAAAGAAAGAAAGAAGAAAGAGAGGAAGAAAGAAAGAGAGAAAATACATTATTTAACAAGAATATATTTTAGCCAAGATATGTTTTCTGATTTTCCTTGGGTATATACATTGTAAGCTTGGAGCAATGACAACCAACAACAGGAATTATTATGGGCAAATTTTGAATCTCCATTCAGGATCCTCAGGTGAAAATAGAGACATCCCTAGCTCTGTGTGAAATCCAAATAGCACAATCTCATGAAAGGATTACAGCCTATCAAAATATTACCCAAACAATGAAGGAAAAATTACAAGGATGATAAAGTAGTAGGCAATTAACAATCATGAATAACTTAAAAGACAAGCTACTTCTTTGATCCCCTCTGGTGAATTAAAAAATTCCTTGGTGAAGCAAATTCAAATATGGGAATTTGTTTCTGTTGTGTGTCACTAGGTTGTGAAACTTTTAGAAGAAAATTCCTGGAAAAAACAAAGATATGTCTGCAATCTATAACCATTAGAGTTTAGCTTTAGTGTCTTCCTCTGTAAAAACAGTACAAAGGAAAGAGTGTCTATGATGTGTTTGTATGAGGAAAAAATTAGTAAAATTCATTGTCTGAGGCTTAAATTAATTTTGATTTTTTCCTCAGGAATATCTCAATCAAGCTGTAAATAGTCAAACTCAATTTTTAGAATTACTACTTTATAGACAATTTTTAAAATTTAAATATAATAGAATTTAAATATAATAGAATTATGTAGCTGTATATGCTGAGATTTAATTGAATTTTTTTTATTTTGGTGGTGCTGGAAATTGAATCCAAGACCTCTCACAGACTAGGCAAGCTTTCTAAGACTTGAGCCACACCTACAGTTTTAATTAATTTTTATTTAATTTCTATTTTGATGTTGAATGGATCTCACCTTTATCTTGGCCTTGGCTTGGTCTTGGCTGGCCTGGAACTCAAAATCTTTCTACCTCCACCTCTTGAATAGCTAGATTACAGGTATGCACTAGTGCACTCAGATGAAATATATATATATATATATATATATATATATATATATATATAATACTTTGAGTAACTTGTCTAGATGCTATTTTTTTACTTTGAGTAACTTGTCTACCCACACACTCTCTTTCTCTCTCTCTCTCTCTCTCTCTCTCTCTCTCTCTCTCTCTCTCTCTCTCTCTCTCTCTCTCTCTCTCTCTCTCTCTCTCTCTATTTTTCAGGCTTGAACTCAAGACCTAGGTGCTCTCCCATAGCTTTTTTGTTCAAGGCTAGTGCTCTACCACTTTGAGCCACAGCACCACTTCCAGTTTTCTGGTAGTTAATTGGAGATAAGAGTCTCACATGCTTTCCTGCCAGGCTGACTTTGAACTGTGGTCCTCAGATCTCAGCCTCCTGAGTAGCTAAGATTACAGGCGTGAGCCACTGGTACCCAGCATTAGAATTTTTCATGAAATTAAATGTCTTCTCCATGATATGTATTTTTTAAGACAAATTTTTAACTTTTGTTCCAATGGATAGAAACATTGACCCAAGACAGGGAAACTGGACGGGGGTGGTATTAGGCATTAAACGTATATCCTTTGCCACAATGTACTCCTTATTAAGGACATCTAAAATGATGGCTTGAGGGAGGAGCATGCAGTGCATGTCTATGATGCCAGCTACTTGAGATGGTTTGAGGACAGCTTAGATAAAATTAGCTGGAGGCTCTATCTGAAAAACAAAACCAAAAGGGGCAGAGGTGTTGCTCAGGTGGTAGAATACTGGTCAAGCATACACAAGGTCCTGAATTTAAAAAAAAATTGGTGGACTGAACTAGGAAGAAAGGGGGGAAAGACCAGTATTAAGATATAATCAGTAGATGATGCAGGGTCAAGAGTCAAGCCTGAGTTGGATTACTGGCCTACACTGAGTGTAGTTGCTGATTCTGTGTCCTCATAAACACAACATGAGTGGAGGAGGGTTCAGTGAACTAATACAGAGAAGCGTCACTACTGAGCAATGCTCAGAATTGTTTAGTTTTATGACAAGCCCTCATTGTACAAGGGATTTAATAATCAAAGACAAATGTACATGAGAAACAAGCTAACTACAACTTCTCAGACAGTAGAAAGGCTTTTCAACATAAAATACTGAAGTGACTTCTAGAAATTGAGGTTAGGGAAAACTGTCAACCAATTCAAACCTAAGAAACTGTCAAAGAACTTTATTTAGAGTGTTGGGAAGGGCAATTAGGAAGACTTATAGGTACCTTTAATTGAATGGCCCATAGGAGACAAGAGGGTAGAGTCCACGGGCAAGTGTGCTGATTTGTTACAAAGCAGCACAAATTCCTTTGTAGGAAGCTGTAATAGAATGTTGAGAAAGAACAGGGGCTTGGTAACAGGGGCTATTTGGCCAGTAGGCAATAAAGAAAAGAACGTGTGTACATAGTTAAAATGTCTGTGAGACAAAGGTCACAGAGCTTGGCCCATATATTGAGTCTATGGACCCCATATAATTACCTGGGGGTCCCAGATGCCTGATGTCAAGGGGTACAGGTGTCCAAAGTTCACATCCTCAGCTTTCAGCTATTCTCTCTTTCTCTGTCTCCCTGTCTCTCTGTTTGTCTGTCTGTCTGTCTGTCTGTCTGTCTGTCTGTCTCTGGTCTCTGTCTCTGTCTCTGTCTCTGTCTCTGTCTCTGTCTCTGTCTCTGTCTCTGTCTCTGTCTCTGTCTCTGTCTCTCTCTCTCTCTCTCTCTCTCTCTCTCTCTCTCTCTCTCTCTCACACACACACACACACACACACACACACACACATGTCCTATTCCCTTTGTGGGATCTTATTCCACTTTAAAAAAGCCCTTTTGGTGTTGCTTGCATGATGATTTTCTTTTTACTTTTCACAGACCATACACGAGATGCTTTCGTCAGCAGTTCTTCTGACTGGACTCTCCTTTCTTCTATTGGATTACCCTGTTCCTAAAAGAACACATGTGCCATCTGGCTGCGCATTCACTTTTTATTTTTCCCAACTTCCCTCCTTCTTCCCTCCTGTGTTGTTATGAAATAGAAATAAGAAGAAGAGAAATTGATGCAAACAAGAGAGTCTGCCCTCCCTGGCCCCTCCAAGAACACTGTGAAAAATTCACACAGCATTTCAAAAGCCAGGAAGTAGGGCAGATACATGGGCCAAAGCCCACGAATGCTAGGTTGAAAATTCCAATATTGAATTTCTTTGATTTATAAAATGCCTTCAGTTTGACGGGCCTCTGAGGATAGAGTTGTTTCTCATTTGATAAATGAATGCATTTTTAGAAATTCTATGGGAAAAACTTCTTTGTTGTTGTTAACTGAATCAGATGACATTGGGGGGGGACAATTTCATTACAAAATGAATATGATTTAAAACATTCACTCTTATGACAACTTTATCAAAATATGATTACTTAAAGATGGAAACAGGCTCGGGAAAATAAAAACATAATAAGGAAAAAGCAGAGATGTGTCAGAGATGAATATATTTAGTATTTTGCAGTTCCTCTCTGCTCTGTTCTGGCACTGGTATTCGAACCCATGGCCTTGCACTTACTAGGCGAGTGCTATACCACGTGAACCATATCTCTAGCCCTTTTTGTCTTTAGATTTTTATTTTTGGGGTCCAGTCGTGGGCCTGAACTCTGGGCCTGGGCGCTGTCCCTCAGCTCTTCAGCTCAAGGCTAGTGCTCTACCACTTGGGCCACAGTGCCACTTCCGGCTTTTTTTTCTTTTTGCTTATGTGGTGCTGAGGAATCGAACCCAGGGCCTCATGCATGCAAGGCAAGCGCTCTACCACTGAGCCACCTTCCCAGCCCTAGATTATTTTTCACACAAGATCCTGCACTTTTTTTTTTTTAAACCCAGTACCTTCCTTAATCTGTGACCCACCCTGCCCTCATGAGGAACTAGGGTTATAGATGTGTGCCCACAACACTTATCTTTTTTTAAGACAGGGCCTTGCTAATATGTTTGCCCCAGCTGGCATTGAACCACAATCTTCCTAAATCTACCTTCCAAGTGGCTGGGATTAATTATAGGCATGAGCCACTGTGCCCTGCTCCTTTTGATTTTTTTAAATTAAATACATGTTTATTTTTTACACAATGTAATCATTTCCTTTAATGTATATCCTGGTGTTTTACTTAATACAAAAATAACCTCCCAACTTCTATAATACTTACATAAATTCTATGCTATAAGTAAATCATACTTTCTTTAGCCAAGATACTACTGTTTATGAGCTTATAAAACACTTTCTGAATTCAAAGCAAAGTGAAGGAAGGGGGAACATGGTCTAAAAAGAACTATACTCATTCCTTGACTCATGAAATGGTAACTTCTCTGTAGGACACTTTAATAATAACAATAAAATTATATTAAAAACCACTGTTCACATAATATACAACTTATATAAAAGATCTCAAAATTTGTTTAACACAACAAGTAAGTGCTTCTAATAGAAACCTCTGGTTAAGTATTAACTAGAAATGAATACATTTGCATTTAAAACAGCATGCATTTATTTCATTTGTAGACTTACTTAGGTAAGCTGGGCACTAAACCAGTTTCATGATAAGTTTCAGAACATTAGTAATCACATAACATTTTGTAATCTTTTCTCAGTCTAGTTATAATCTAACTATATTGAGTGAGCTCTTTCCATACTATTCTTTAAAAATACAATTACTAATTTTAAAACTAGCTGAAAGCATGGCTCAGCCATATGGCCCAAGTGAGAGGCCCTGAGTTTAAACCTCAGTCCCATCAAAGAAAAAACAATTAAAAACCACAAATTACTTGAGTTTCACTTTTACTTTCTTTGCTCATATTCTGAACACATTTGCAAGTCAAGGATAAGAAGAGAAATGAATACAAATATGAAAGAAAAGTCTGCTCCTGAAAAACGTTGTTTATATAAAATTAATAGGAGACCTCATCAGTCAAGAAGAAAAACAGAAACATGGCCTGACAGAAGGACACAGCCCAGAGACAGAAAGAATGCCTAGCATTCGAGGACTAGCAGTGGAGGGCACAGAACTTCCTGTGTTTGAAATTTCTTAAAGTGGTTAAATTAAAAGAGAAATAGGAAGTAGGGTTGTCTAGATTTTCTGACTTTCTGCTACTACTTTCTATAAGCCAAAGGAACCAATCAAACTATAAATGCAAAGAAAATGACAATTTAAGAAATACTTTGGGACTCTCATAATTTTGCAGAAAGTACAATTTAATACTAAGATTATTTACTTTTTCCCCTCCCCCTATATTTCTGCATCCTAACATGTTACCTGAGAGATCTAAAATGTTTTATATATTTTTCTTCCATTTGCTAAGGAACTTATTACAGATAAATTTAAATAATAGAGAGGAGACAGGAACACAACTGGACATTGTTGTAGTTTTACTACTTTTAGAAGATAATTCTCAAAGTAAGCTGTTTAGTAGAATTTTTATCTTAAATGTTTCTATCTCCCTAGATCCATTGGTAATATAATGTAATTTATAATGATAGCATGCATTTTAAATTTATGTCAGTTATTGAGATAGAAAGCTTGGGCAAATATTTAAAAAGAAACCAGGTGCTATGGCTCATGCCTGTAATCCTAGCTCCTCAGAAAGCTGAGATCTGAGGATCACAGTTCAAAGCCAGCTGGGGCAGAAAAGTATCTGTGAGACTCTGATCTCCAATTAACCACTCCAAAACCATAAAGTGGCACTATGGCTCAAAAGGCAAAATGCTGGTCTTGAGCACAAAGAGCCTCAGGGACAGAGCCCAGGCCCTGAGTTCAAGCCCCACAACCAAAGGGGAAAAAAATTGAAAAGAGAGAAAGTCCTTCCGAATGAGAAACAATTGCAAAGAGTGGAAAATACTTAGGCATTTTCTTAAATATAAACTTCTATGGAATTAGAATTATCTAATCACAACTATCACAAAGGAAAAAAGTGAAGACCATCTCAGATACCATAAATACTATATAATATTTACACTACCACACTAGTGAGGTTTTTTTTGTTTTTTGTTTGTTTTTTTTTTGTCAGTCGTGGGGCCTGAACTCTGGGCCTGGGCCCTGTCCTTCAGCTATTCAGCTCAAGGCTAGTGCTCTACCACTTGAGCCACAGCTCTACTTCCCCTTTTTTATTCTGCTTATGTGGTGCAGAGGAATCGAACCCAGGGCCTCATGCATGCAAGGCAAGCACTCTACCACTGAGCCAACCTCCCAGCCCACTAGTGAGTTTTTAAAGTATGTCACCATGTACAAAGGGATTTCATTGTGATGTCTGCATACAGACATATAATGTACATTGAACAAATTCACCCAATCTGTTGCTCTTTCTTAACCTCCTTTCTATTTCTAAAATAATTCCAAATATATCTTCCCAAATGTTCTCACTTGTGTGAACCATTGGTACCCAGCTAGGGCACTTGCTTTTTTTTTTTTTTTTTTTTTTCAATTGTGGGGCTTGAACTCAGGGCCTAGGTGCTATCCTTGAGCTCTTTTGTTCAAGACTAGTGCTCTACCACTTTGAGCTACAGCTTCACTTCTGGTTTTTGAGTGGTTAATTGGAGATAAAGCTCTCTTGGGGACTTCTCTGCCCAGGCAGGCTTTGAACTACAGTCCCCAGATCTCAGCCTCTGAGTAGCTAGGAATATAGGTGTGAGCCACTAGTGCTCTAGTGGGCACTTGCTTTTATACCAGAGTCATCACTCTTATCTTCATTGTGTAGTGACTACCACTTACCACACACAACAGGAACTTTCTTTTTTTAATTTTTATTTATTTTTTATTGTGAAAATACTGTACAGAGGGGTTACAATTACATGGGCAAGATAATGAGTACATTTCTTATCAAGCATTGTAGCCTCCTCCTTTGTTTCCCCTTAGGAACTTTCAACCCAAGAAGAAGGGAGACAGAAGAAGGGAGAAAGAAAAGACAGAAAAATACAGGATAAAGAGAATCAATGCAGAGAGCCAGAAAGAACTTCCCATAGAAGAGGCATTACAAAGGATTTCAGGAGAGGGAGGCTGGGTGAAGATAGCACAAGAAGATAACAGAGAACTTCCAAAAGCAGGTATCTGCTCCTGGGGCACTGGAGTTCATAAAGTTTTTAGTGCTGATGGGAATGTTAAAGTATAGTTAGTAACATGCCTTTGTTTACAGAGGAGGGGGCTACAGAGAGGTTGCTATTTGCCAGATGTTATATAACCAATTTGGAACAATATGTGCAGCAGTAGCCACTCCAAAGACAATTTTGAGAGAAATCCTAAAGGCATGGGCAGGCTGAAATTCTGTAGTTGTTTTTATTTTTCGAGACCAGAGGTCTGCAGATCCTCAGAGTCCCAACCTAGGCCTGGCTGCTATACATGAGGAGAACAGGAGGAAGACAGAAATGCACCTTTTGGTGCATTTAGACATAGATGTATTTTACACTGCTAAAGCTTAAAAATTAAAATATGCCCAGTGCCTCCTTATTCAAGCTGAGTTACAAAAAGTGATGTGACAGTATCAATAAATGAGAACTGCCCTTGGAATTTGGATCCAAAGTTTATAGTTCCCAAATCAGGATTTTAAAATCATCACAGGAAAGTGAGCAGCACTAAGTGAACTTATTACAGAGTAACTTACATTCCAGGAGGCTAAACATTAAAGAAGGTAAGAGAAAACCACATGCAGAACCAAAATATAATACTGGAGACTACAGGAAACTGTAATTAGGGGAGAGAAAAGCATGGAATAAAATCAAAGAATTCTAGAAAAGAATGCAGAAAAAGAATACAGGATTGTAGGCAATATTTCATTGAGGTGCTGGGGTAATAGTGACCTGTCATTCCAGCACTCATGAGCCTGAGGAAGAGGATTGAAAGTTTGAGACCAGTAAGACTAAGACCAGACTGAGGCTACCTAGCAACACCCTGTCTCAAGATAAAGTAAATAAATACTGTTTTCGTGAATCTCTGAAAGATTCCTGACACTACAAACCAAATTCTAGGTTAGATCCATGGCTGCTCTTCCTTTTATTATAAAATCATGATTTCCTCCTCCTTTTGCAGGGGCTAAGAAGTGGCAGCATATATAAGCGATGAAATTCTCGGGCCACACATTCCTGAGGAGCAATGCCTGGCTGGAAGGTGTGCATTTTAATTCCATCCCTTTTTCCTCAAATGAGGAAGCCAAGGCATTAGAGCCCAAAGAGTTTTTGACAGGGTAGCTCGCCTTCAATTTATACATATACATGGTCTATACATTGTTTCAGGAACCAAATGCTGGTGGCTGTACCTTACATCTCAAACCTATGCTTTTCATATACTGAGCAGAGACCAGTCTGCTCTGGTATCTCTTTCTTGGATTGGTGCATTTCAAAGTGGGTGGTACTGAGCTCTAGGGCTTCTCAGACTTCTTGGGGTTGTGGCTGCTAAATCCACATGTGATTAACACCCATCTTGTTCTCAAGACCCAGCAGCTCTGCCCTTTGTTTTATATACAGCTCTGAATGTATTATGTATCTACTAACAAACTAGACACAGTGGAAATGATAGATGAATGCAAGCTAATAGCTGCATATAAGTTTACTATATAGAATTTGAGTTTGGTTTCACATATATATTAATTTTTATCCAATGATAAAAAGAATAAAATAATATTTTCAGGAAAATGGATGGAGGTCATCACTTCAAACAAGATAAAACAGCTCAAAAAGGCAATTGCTGCATGTTTTCACCCATATGTGGGATCTATACCTAAAAGGGGCCTTTTTTGGGGGAAATCAGGGGGTAGAAAGAGGGGGGAAAGGAGAGGGTGCGAGGGGTGACTATTGTAGGAGTACCTTATGCACTTACAATTATGACAAGGGCACAATGAAACCCATCACAGACAATGCAAAGCATGAGGAGATGGTATCTTAAGTACAACTCGGAGTGAATTTGATCAAACTGCACGTGACATGCATGGTGCAAGCATCACAAAACCCTTTTGTACAAAGAATTTATTCTAGTACATTTTTTTAAAATAGGGGATATGAGCATGCCTGCCCCTATGTTTTTGTTTCTCAGATGCTTTCTGTAGGGTAGAATTTTAAATGTGGACTTCTCAGGTCAAATATGTATTAAATAATTTTAAGTCTTGGTATCATAGGAGAGTTCATAGTACTTCAGTTTCCTGCTAGGCATGTTTAGGGGTGCTTGTTACACAAACCCCCAGTGACATCATTGAGAAAGCATTCCACCATGTGAAAAGCATCACCAAGACATTTAGTCATTTTGTTTATTACTCTCAAACTTGAATGTGTCCATATTTATTCACAGTTCTTAATTCTTCTGTAGATAATCTCTGATGACCTTTGTGTTTTTTTTGTGAGGGGTGATGTTGGTGTTTATCTTGCTGATAGAACTTACATTATATTTTCAGAGTAGTGCTCTAGTTCTTATTTGTTGCATACATGTTGCATACATGTCCTACTTGAGCTTCTAATTTTGCTTCTGCCTCCGTCTCCACTTTCTAAAGAATATCTATTACTAAGCAACAACATTATTGTCAGTTGGAAGTGCAGTTGTCTTCAGTACTATGTCTCCCAGTCTCCGGGAATGTTACACAAGTCTCACTGGGGAGGGCCTGGGTGCTTCGCTCATTCACCTAATCAATCTCCCAACACAAGGACGTTTTGATCAGTCACTCTTCTATAGTGTGCTCCTCGTCTGTGTCCCTGGGTCTTTCCACAGGTACATAGGCTGCACGGTGCACTCAAGACTGTCCACCAAGAAGACAAACAGATGAAACAAATTCAGCCTTTCATGCAAAAGAAAAAGATAAACCCAAATGTAATCATAAAGGCAAAACAAGTAAACACAAGGCCTTTCGGGGGCATCCATGCAGGAATTTATTATTGATATATGCTAGCAATTAGTAAACCTGGAACTCTCCGAGATTTCCACAAGGGACTCCCACAGCCTACAGTTACAAAGTATTTCTCAGTGAGTTCCAGAAATCATGGGTTGGTCCTTTTTATGTGAAGAGAGTAGGAGAAAGGGTATTAGAGGAATGTACTATGGACATATGGTAGAATTACACTTGATATAGATAATTCATACATTTTATAGATGTATGGGATAAGAGAGAGAAACTGAGAGAGGGGGAGAGAGACTTTCCCTCCATTGTTGTTAGGGTTTGGGATATTTAATCATTCTCCATTCATAATTTTATAAAGTATTTCTCTATGTTTTCCTCTAGTCTTTGAAAAGATTTTCAGTTTGTACACTATGGAATCATTTAGAATTTATATAAAAGGGGGGATAGAATAGGAAGGATATATTTTATTGTTTGAGAGACAAATTTTCCATCCCCACTCATTGACTAATACATGCCTTCTCTCAGGCTCTGAAACAGGTCCGGATTGATGCAAACCATTCCCCAAGTTCTATTATTTTTCCCTTCCTCACCTCAGCCTTTTGTCCTCTCCTTACAATCTCCTTATACAATGATATATCTTAGTCTGATTGGAAATAGCCATTTTGATTTTTCAGTCCTTCTCCTAACCTCCAGGACCTGACTCCCAGACCCACAAGAACAAATGAGGCAAACAAACAAACACACACACCCAAGCCCAAACACTGTTGTGGGAGGGTGGGGTGGGGGGGAAGAGCCAAAGGTTAAATTCTACACAAGCCCAATAGGAAATCCAGAGATAAGCTATCCAGCTTAATTAGGGAAGATGAGATTTTATCTGTGTATAAAAACTGGAATCTTGCCTCTGAACTATAATTGAAGCAGAGTTGAATAATGCAGCAGCTACCTTGACCCTAAGAGGGAAGAATTTTTCATACATATGTCATGTTGCTGCAAAGGACACGTGTGTTATGTATACCGGTCCTTTATTTTATAGATGAAGAAACTTTATTTACAAAGCGGTGATTCCCTGAGGAGTTGGGTGGTTAAGATTTCCAGCCTTCAAACCAGGTATGTCTTCATTTTCTTCCAACACGTGTTAACCGGTCTATGGGTCCACCTACGGTGCACATTTACTCTTCAAGTGAATGAACACTTTCTGGGGATATTTTTGGAGGGGGCAGAAGATGGAGATGCACCCCCAGCCGGTCTCCCATTTGCCTATGGTCAACCCACGGTGCACATTTATTCTTAAAGCGAATGAACATTGTTCTGGGGATGTTTTTGGAGGGGGCAGAAGATGGAGATGCACCCCCAGCAGGTCCCTCCGAGACTCAGCGAGCGCGGGCTGGTTCCTGGGGTAAGACCGGTCTTAGGCTTCCCAGGCGGCCCGCGAGCCCCGGAGCCCGAGGAGAGCAGGCAGCCCGGGTGGCGGGCGCAGGACCACCATCAATGGAGTCTGTACGTGTCTGGATGGCTGGGAATTTTTTTTTTTAATTTGTCCCCTCTTTCTTCTAGAGACTTCCTTAGGCTCCGGGGATCTGCGGTCACTTACGGCCAGCCAGCGATGGGCCTGGCGCGGCGGGCGGATAACGGGTCCCGGCCGGCCCCCGGCGCGCGCCCGGCCTTCCGGACCGCGGAGAACAGATCGCGTTCCCCACCCCTCGTGGCCCACACGAGAGCGCGTGCTCCTGCACTCCTCGGCCACGCGGGCCGGGGCGAAGCGGGACACAGTCCCCCCTCCACCTCTGCCCCCCCCCACTCCCCCACCCCGACGGCAAGCGGGCGCCCGGGGCCCCCGGCCCGAGCCTAACAATGCCGCCCTCGTGTCTGCGCTCTCGGTGTGCCGCGCTCCCGGCCCCCGCGCGCCTGCACGTACGTAGCCTTCACGTGTGAGTGAGTGAGTGTGTGTGTGTGTGTGTGTGTGTGTGTGGTGTGTGGAGATGGGGTTCGGGTGTGTGCGCCCCGAACAACATGCTGAGACGAGTTAGGGGTGGCGGGGCCGGGCCGGGCTGGGCCGCGGGAAGGTAGGAGCGGGCCGCGCGCCGGCTCGCGGCCTGGGCGGGCGGCGCGGGTCTCCCGCGGGCGCGGCGGGGCGGCCCGGGCCCTGCTTCCCGGGCCCGGCGCGCGGGAGTCTCGCGCGCACACACAATAAAAGTCGGGGCGGGAGCGGAGCCGAAGCGGCGGCGGGGACCCCGCACGCCCCGGCGCCGCCGTGCGAGCGGCCGCCTCGCGGGGACGCCGACTTTCCCGGGGACGGGGAGCGGCCCCGGCGTGTGCCCCTCCGGCCGGGGCCGAGGAGACGCGGTAAGTGCGCGGCTGGGGCCTCCGCGCCCGCCCGCCCGCCGGCTCCGCCGCGTCCCCAACATGGCGCCCCTCGAGTCCGAGAGCCCTGCGCGCCGGGCCGGCGGCGGGGCCGGGCGGGGGGAGCCGGGAGGAGGGCGGAGGCCGGCGGGGAGGAGGCGGAGGCCGGCGGGGAGGAGGAGACGGCGGCCTGCGCGTCCCCCCCCCGCCCCCCGCGCCCGTCGCCGGCTCAGGCCCGAGAGGCGCCGGGCGGCGGGAAGGAGGCGGCACCGGAGGGGAGGCCGGGCGCGGCGGCGGCGGCGGAGCCGGAGCATAATGGTGGGGAAAGCTCGTCGGCGGCCGCGGCGGGGCGCGGGCGGCCGGGCGGGCGGGCTGCGGGGCGGGCGGCGGCGGTGGCGTTGGCGATGGCGCGGCCCGCGTCGTGGAGCTACCCGGGCTGCGGCCTGGCGCGCGAGCGGCGGAGGCGGCGCCGGCCCCTCGCGCACTGCCCCGAGCCGGCCCGGTAGGCTCGTGGGCGGCGGGGCCCGCGTCGCCTCCGCCGCCACGGGCGGCCGCTGAGGTGGCTCCTAGATTGAGGCCCCCGGGAGGGCCGCGCGGGGCCTGCTCGGGCCGGGAAGCCGCGGCGTCGCGTGAGCACCGCCCGCCGGGTCCCGCGCCGTCCCCCTCGGCCAGGCCTGCGGAGAGAGGCCCGGGCGCGGTCCGGGGCCCGGGGCGTGGGGAAGGGCGGAGAGAAAGCGGTCGGCGTGGCGGCGCGGCGCGTGCGAGTAGTGAAGCTGCGGGGCTCCCGGGCCTCGTTCGCGGCCGCCTCCGGCGTATCCTCCCCGGGCCTGAGGGACTGCCCCCCCGCGGGGCCCGCCGCCCTCTCCGGACCGGAGCTGCGGCTCGCGTGGGGAGGCGGGGGGAGGGGAGTGGGGACTCCGGGACCCGAACTTTCCGGCACACGCCGCGGGGCGTGCTTTGCGCGGCGCCCGCGCTCCCCAGTGTGGTGTGCGGGGTGTCGGCGTGGTGTACGCGGCGGAGTCGGGTGCGGGGTGCACGCAGGACCGGCTGTCCGGGCCGGCCCGCGCGGGGGGACGTGGCCCATGGCGGCCGGCGGTGGCGGCAGACGGCCCGTGTCGGCCGCGTCTTTGTAGGCGGTGCGGGTCCCGAGCCGGGCTGCGGGGTCCGGGTCCCCACCGCGCCCACGGTGCCAGAGCTTTCCAGCTTCCCGCGGGGCGTGTGCACGGGGCCCGGGGTGGTTCGCGCGGTGTGCACACAGCGGCCGGGATGCGCGTGGTGTCCGATGGCACCGGCGGGGTTTACCGGGCGTCGCCGTCGCTCCCCGGTGCTGTACCCAGGGGTCCAGCGGGCTGTCTGCGCGTGTAGCCGCCACCGCTCACCTCTTTGTCGTGTGCCCCTGCTAGCTGGTGTGTCACCTGCGGGTGTGAATGTGGACGAAGTAGCTCCTTGGCCCAGACAGGACACTGTCCCCTCCCCCCCAGTCCACAGGTTTGTGTAAGAGAAGCACCTCCAACCCCGGGTGCGGGGCCCCGACCCCTGCTCTCCCACCCGGGAGCTCTGCTTTCCGTTGTTGCATGGAGGCCAGCACATGGCCTGAAAGTCACAAAGTCAATATTGACTTTTTTTTTAAAATTTTTAAAACTATCACCGTCTTAGCTTAGTGATTATGAGAAGTGTAATCTTGCAAGACCTTTCTTATTTGGGGAAAAGGGGAGGTCCATGGTTCTCTGATTAATGATGGTTGGAAGTTATCAAAAGACGATATTTGGTTGTGTTTTAAGTTGCCAAGTTGGAGTGTTTTCTGGTAGGCAGGATGAGTGTCTACTTTGTTCAGGTAGGTGTACAGGCATGTCATTTTCCCTGTCTTCACTGCTACAGGGAAAATACGGTTATGAGATGGTTGTCCTGGGAATCAAAGATCAGAAGGTAAGGGATGTCACTGTGGTACAATCAGAATAAACTATTGTGATTAACTCGCCCGTTGAGAGGGTTTCTGTAGTTTACATGGTAACTTTTTTCCTATGGGTCTTATTCATGGGAAAATTGAACCTCGTTTTTACATTCTTTAAGGTGGGCAGTTTAGTTTTGCTGTTGTCATTTGCAAGGTATTTAAGCAAATGCACACATGAATGCTTCCAACTTTTCAAGGAAAAAGTCCATTGAAATATTAACAGAGTTTATATGGAATCTGGATATGAAATGATTGTGTGGGTACACTTTGTGGGTGTCATTTTCATGTTCCAGTGAATGTCATGTTTCTGTGAACTCTCACCATTGTTCACTTAACTTCCTTTTCTTTTGGGGGTAGTTCAGAAGGTATAAACTAAGAGGCATGCATACTCTGGTATGCTGGTTTAGAGTTTTAATATTTGTAACAGAAGTAACCTATGCTGCTCTGACATTGCTTTCTAAAAGCCCTGTGTCTTGTCTTTGCTTTGCTTTGCTTTGCTTGTCCTAGGTCTTGAACTCCACCTGGGCACTGACCCTGAGCTTTTTTTTTTTTTTTTTTTTTCCTTAATAATTCACACTCTATCCACTTGTACCACAGCTCCACTTCTGGCTTTTAGATGGTTTAATGGAAGATAAGTCTTGACTTTCCTCCCTGGCGCTGGCTTTGAACTGTGATCCTCAGATCTCAGCCTCTCAGCTAGGATTACAGGGTTGAGCCACACTGGTGCTGGGCTACTGTCAGAGTTTTATTACCGTCACTATCTCTCAATTGATCCTCCATATGACATTTAAGCAATGAAGACATATTTTGGGGAAAAAAATTAACATTGAGACTTAGGTGATAGTTTTCACAGAAAACCTTAACTCAGATTTGATCTTGACTTTGTTTTGTTGAGAATGATTAGCTGTTGTTGTTGGTTTTTGTTGTTGTTGTTTTGCTCATTGGAGTGGGGATATAGTAAAGTGATTGAAGCCCAATGGCTTGGCTTTGAATCTTGCTTTTGTCATTTCCTAGGAGAGAACTTGCCAGGCTTAGCCATAGGGAAAACAGGGATGGTAGTAGCACTAGATGAGTTATTAACACCCTTGAGACAATACCTGGTTTTCCAGAACTACAGGATAGCTTGACACAAGCTGAGCTCCAATGGATTAATCTGTGTGTGTGTGTGTGTGTGTGTGTGTGTGTGTGTGTGTGTGTGTGTGTATGTGTGAAATATACATCCTCAACACTATTCTCAACTACCTTACTGTGATCTAAGATTGCTTCTCTTCCCCAGTGAAATGAGTGATCAACTGAGTGATTTCGGTTGGAAGAAGATGGTGCTTTCTGTCCTTCCAAAGGTTCTTTTCACATTTATTTACAGTCTTTGCTTTGTTCTGTACCAGAAGGACTGTGGATTGCATAGCCATCAGTGTTTCTTAAAAGCTGTCAGTGTGACTGTTCCCTCTTGGAAATTGTAGTCTTAGTGTTTGGGTGTATGTACCACATCCATTAGCTTTTGAGACCTCATATGCCCACATCATAGATTTAAGTGAAATTCACAGATAATCTGAAACCATAGGTTATCATCAGTACATCATTAAGTAGAACATTTGTGCTCTGTGCTAGTAGTTATATGTAGGTATTTTCCATTTTTCATTTTTGTTTTTACTGTGTTGTTGCTTTACTTTTCTCAGTGAGCCTTTCCTCCCTTCCTCTTTTCCTCCCACCCTCCCTGTCTTTCTTTCTTCATATAAAGAATAGAAGGAAGGATAAGTCTATTTATACCTGGTAGGTACTCGTGGTTTGTAAGCTCAGTTCAGGATAATAATGGTTAATGTGGAAGAGGAGAGAACGCAGTGTGGCACACTTGCATATGTGTCTGTCCTGTAGGGTGTGTTTAACTGGCATACCTGCATCTGACACTCTCTCCCCTCTCTCCCCTGTCTCCCCTGTCTCCCCTCTCTCCTGTCCCCTCTCTTCCCTCTCTCCTCTCTCTCTTCTCCCCTGTCCCCTCTCTTCCCTCTCTCCCTTCTTCCCCTCTCTCCTCTCTCCTCTCTTCCCTCTCTTCCCTCTCTCATCTCTCTCCTCTCTCCTCTCTCTCCTCTCCCCTCTCCCCTTTCTCCCCTCTCTCCCCTCTCTCTCTCCTCTCCTCTCTCTCCTCTTCCCTTTCTCCCCTCTCTCCTCTCTCTCCTCTCTTCTCTTCTCTCTCCTCTCTCCTTTCCTCTTTCCTCTCTCCTCTCTCCTTTCTCCTCCTCTCTCCTCTCCTTTTCTCCTCTCTTCCTCTCTCCTTTCCCCTCTCCTGTCCTCTCTCTTCCTCTCTCCTCTCTCTTCCTCTCTGCTCTCTCTTCTGCCCTCTCTTCTCTCTCCTCCTCTCTGCTCTCACCTCTCTCCTCCTCTTCTCTCTCCTTTCTCCTCTCTCTCCTCCTTTCTCCTCTCTCTCCTCCTTTCTCCTCTCTCCTCCTTTCTCCTCTCTCTCCTCCTTTCTCCTCTCTCCTCCTTTCTCCTTCTCTCTCCTCCTCTCCTTTCTCTTCCCTCTCCTCCTTTCCCTCCTCTCCCTCCTCTTCTCTCTCTCCTCTCTTTCCTCTCTCCCTCTTTTTCTTCTTCTCCCTCCTCTCCACTCTCTTCTCTGTCTCTTGTCCTGAGACTTGAACTCAGAGCCTGGGTCTTTGCTGTTTTGCTCAAGACTAGTACTCTACCAGAGTAGCCACAGTTCTACCTCCAGCTTTTTGGTGGTTAATTGGGGATAAGAGTCTCATGGACATTCCTGTTGGGGCTGGCTTTGAATCATAGTCACTGATCTCAGCCTCCTGAGATGAGTAGCTAAGATTACAGGCATGAGCCACCAGCACCTGCTCAATCTCTGATTTTTACATTAATTATCCCAGAAGGTTGAAAATGAGCATGCGCCACACTCTTCAAAGCTGTTTACCTGAAGCAATTTTAAATTTTGATCCATTACCTCCTATCTCTGATGAATAATAACAAATAAATGAAATAACACAGGGTGAGAGTTAAATAAGGATTTTTCTTTTTTTTTTTCTATGTTTGTTACCTTGCTTTTGTGTAATTGCTTCAGGTTTTATGTTCACATGTTTGCAGCAGACTAATTGTCAATAGAGAAAAATTGCATGTCAATTCTTCATTTCATCATTATGGAAATGAGTTCCTTACCGATACTTTTTTCCTAAGAATTTTGACAAATAATAACTAACTGGTTTGGGTTTGGTCTGCTTTTTCTCCTCACTCAGGAGCTTTGAGTGACTTGCTTGCAGTGCCTATTTATTGTCAGGTTTTCAAACCAAGTGCAGCTCTGTCTTGTTGCAGTGATGGTAGGTGTTTGTGACCTGGAGTGGAGGTTTTTCTCCAGCTTACCCTGCTTGCTGCCTTCGGCTGGATCTGGGAAATGTCTGAGATGTACAGTCTTACAACAAAACAAGTCCCCTGTCATGTATTACCTGTCTGCTCTGCCTGAGTACTTGTACACAGACACTGAGTACCTTACCCATTTTTTGTGTCAGTCCTGGGGCTTGAGCTCAGGGCCTGCTCACTGTCATTGAGCTTTTTGGCTCAAGGCTGGATCTCTACCACTTGAGCCATAAATCCTCTTTTGACTTTTTGATGGTATATTGGAGATAAAAGGCCCAGTGGACTTTTTTTTCTTTTAGCTTAACCTAGTAGTTGTCTTTTTAATTATGGAAAGTTCAGCTCCTGCAGCATTTCTTTGGAAGTTTAAAAATATTTATATAGTTCATTATGTACTTGTGTAGGGAAATTTAACAGTTGTTAGATAAGTAACTCAGTTCATCAAAAAAGTTTAGTTATTCTTGTGTTTGTTTTTTTTGTATATTTTCTATTTGACATTTTGGGTTCTAATTCAGTTTTCTTTAAAAGGAAATTCATATTAGGAAATTTGTTTTGAGGTAAGATCTTTTAGCATGTTTGGTAACAGAGTTTGTTGTTATGTGCAAACACTTCATTGTTTTCTTCACACTACGAAGTCATTATAAAGCATTGGGTGTGTGTCAGATTTCACATAACATTGGTAACTTCAGTGAGTGTTCAGAGTGCTTACTCAGCAAATGACTGGAAGTTTGCCTAACTTTATGTAGGAGTAAAAGAGATAAACGTAATGCAATACTGTTCTATCCATTTTTAAGGAACCATACTATTTTTGCTCTTCAGAGTAGAGATGTATGCTTGTGTGTATTTATGTAAGGCACTGTGTTCCACATGAGTTGGGAGATGTGTGTTGCTGAACACTTGTATATAAAGTATTTTTTGTAAACTGATATTTTCTAAACTAAACTAGTTTCACTTTAAGTGCTTTTACAGTTCAGGTTACTCTGGAGTTAATCAGTTTCATATGATCACATTAAAATGTTAGATTTTATTTGCTAACAAGTAGAATATACCCAATTTGAGTATATTTATTTTGTTTATTGCTATATTGTTATTTGAAGAAATTTTGCTATGTGCAAGCTATTTGTGTACCATAACATTGTAACTCTAACACAGTTACAGAAGCCGGCATCACAGAGAGGAAAGTCAGTGTGTATGAATTAAGATACACTGAATATTCTAGATTTTTTTCTAAGTTTTAACTTGAAGATTTGCCATATTAACCACCTATGCTTTATTTTTTTATGTTTTGCTTTGATAAATTATCTTTAGCTATAAGAAAGGGTTTCTTTACCATCTATGCTTTGTGTGTGTCTGTGTGTGTGTGTTCTTTAAATAGTTGTACAAAGAGGTTTCAATTTAATATATCCATTTATGTGTTCAATGTGTCTTGATTCCTATGGCTCCTTCCATTATTCATTATTCTCCTTCATTTATCCCATGTTCACCTATGCCCCGCCCCACCCCATCCCCAGTTCTAGGGCTTGAACTCAGGGCCTAGCCTTTCTGCTCAAGGCTGGTGCTCTACCAGACACAGCTCTACTTCTGGCTTTTTTTTTTAAATGGGGGGTGCTCAATTAGAGATAAGAGTCTCATGGACTTTCATGCTCATGCTGGCTGTGAGCTGTGATCCTCAGATCTCAGCTTCTTGAGTAGCTAGGATTACAGGCATGAGCCACCAGCACCTAACCCACCATTCCTTTTTAAATCCACTTTGTTATAATCAGTTGTTTTTACACTGATCTGTTTAAAAATAGAGCTGTAGCAAATACTAAGCATATGTTATATTCTCCAGATATTATTTGAACATGTAACAGAGAAGTAGGCCCATTAAAAATTTATGGTGTTTTTTTTTAAATATCAAATTTGGTCTGCTTATATTGATGTGTATTTAAAATGTAAGTTTAAAAATGAATGACTTTTCTTCCTGATTTATGTATTTGATCATGTGAACATAAAAGGAAGATACATATAAATACTTTAAGTGGATTTCTATTGAGAGCTTGTCACATAATATTAATTCATAACTGGGATTAAAATGCTATTTTTAAAAGTCAGGAAAGTACTGTGATTATAGCAGGAGATAGGCCTGATAAGCATTTAAGTTTACTTAGGCACACAGGTTGCTTTAAAAGCTGTGTAAGCAATTTTTCTGGAAGCTGGGTTTCCTCATAAATACCTCCTGGGGCGGCAGCACCCTTATTACTATTTATTATGATGGTGATGATGATGAAGACTTCAGCAGTTGTTTGCTATACCGTTCTTATACAATGTACAGGACTGTGTGGAAATCATTGTACCGGGTTCATGATAAGACAATGGGCCCAGGAGGGTGCCATTACTGTTACCCAAAGTCACACAGATAGAATCACGTTAGTTGGTGAGGAGCCACCTATAGGCACCTGTAGGATGTCTCCCTGATGCCAGCCAGGTTCCTTGGGTCTTTGTACTACTATACCCCCACCTGCATAGGGCATTGTTACAAATCTGCATCAGTATGTAGCAAGTGTAGGGCTGGGATGTTTCTCTCTGCTAGAGTGCTTGCCCAGGATGCAGAACATGGGTTCCACCCCCAGACCCAGGACAAGCACACATGCGAAACTGTGCTCACTGTACCTGAAAAGCAGGAGGTGGAAAGAAAATATCAGGAGTCTGGACATCAGAACATTCCATGAATAAAGCTCTGATGAGTCCCAGCTTCATTGTCTTCGGGAGCTAGAAGTAGTCTAAGGAACAACCATAGATAACTGGCTTGCTTTCCTCCTGTTTTCTTTGGCAGGGCTAGGATAGTCATATACTACTTAGGAGAAAGAAAAGCTAGAAAGTATTTGGAATTAACTTCAACACTGATTTGTTCTTGCAGTTCTAGAAGTCGCGGTCTTGAATCTGGTACAGGAGAAGCCCCTTTAGTTCTCTGGAGCAGCTCCTTTCTGGAGTGCAGTGCCGTTTTCTCGTGGTGCCCATATCTGTAGGGTGTGTGCCTTCATCCAAACAGCGCATAGTCGCACAGGAGGCGTGAGATGAAGGGAGGGAGAGACCCGCCTCTGCCGCACACCACCCTGGCACTCACAGTGGTGACGTCGCAGTGGAACATTGAATATGCTTTGCTCTCTTCATAGCTGGCCAGACGTTTGCTAAAGAAATAGACACTCAAGACCCACCACGGGGCAGCCTTCTCAACTCCAAAAAGATGATGAGTTTTTTAGCTGTCTGTTACTTCTTTGTGTATTTGTTGATTGTTTCTCTTATCTCAAAACTATACCGGAGAAATATTGTGGGAACAGGTCTTTAATTATCAGTTGCCTTTTTGATGTGGAGTCCTCCAACCAACATAAATGTATTTTAATTGTCCAGCTCTTACAGTAGGAAAAAAAGCAATTTTTAACCATCAGTTTTTTCTTAAATTTGTAAAGAATATAAAATCCAAGGTAATTATTATTATTATTTACTGTTTTCTTGTGGATAGAAATACCAGATTTAATCTCTGGAATTTTCAATTTGAATACCTATGTATTTTTACCACTGTGCACATATACTATGAATATAATCTTAAGACATTTTTCACTTCTGATCAATATTTCAGAAAATACTATATGAATCATTTGAAATTTAAATTTTATTTTCTATTCAAACAAAACTAGTTTTAGTCTCTGGGCCTTTCAAATGAAACAAATCTAAACAATTGCCAATCCAATTTAAGGTTGGAGATTCACTTGTTTATTTGCATATTTTAAGGACATGCTAATGAAAATATATATTAATATAAGCCTTGCTGGCCTGAGCTCTTTTGCTCAAAGCTAGTATTCTAGCACTTAATCCACAGCTCTACTTGCAGTTTTTTGGTGTTTATTACGAACTTTTCTGCCCTGGCTGCTTTGAACCTCAGTCCTCAGATCTTAGCCTCCTAAGTGGCTAAGATTACAGACATGAGCAACTGCTCCTAGCTAGTTTTCTGGAATTTTAAGTGAAAATGATATAGAACCTACCTTGGGGACAAGAATGATTTAGCATTCTTCTCAATAGTGAGTGAGCCTTTACACACACACACACACACACACACACACACACACACACACACACACACTATCAAAATCTATGGAAGTGGGTGTGGGCTCTTAGTTTTTTTTTTTTAAGCAGACATTGGTGTATGTGCCTTTTACAAAATATTTCTGATATTTCCCTGACCCTTCTGCTCTAAGTCTCAGAAATTCTCCTAAGAATCATACCTATGAGGTTTGTAGTTTAATAGCAGAATAAATGTTTAAAATTCATAAAGTACCAGGATCAAGGTCAGCATTACGAAGCAGACAAAGCAAAAACCAGATCTGTGGCAATAACTTGAAAAGGAACTGCTAGACTGCCACTGTACCACTAGACTAGTGTCAGCCTCCATCCCCAGGAAACACAGCCTCCAGGCTTTTCAGGTTTCTCTAAGGTGTAATTTTGTGTGGCGAAGGGAGTAGATCTAGGAAGATGGTTATCGGAGGTGAGGTGTGGGCTGCACTGACCTTGCTGTAATCATTGCTCACTGTGCTTTGTATCCAGAGATACACAGTGTTCAGGAGATAGGCTGCTGTCTAATTTGAATATTCCAATGAGGAAAAGGTAAGTCTGTCTACACCCACTTCTGTTTCTGATTATAATGCTGCCAGCACACTTCAGGGTCTGGTCTGTGCTTGGTTTACTTGCTAGTTTTGACCCCACTGGCCCCTAACTTGGATGTTTATTTTATGTCAACTAAGCTTTGGGTTTGTTCTTTCAACAAGTTGTTTTTAAAAGTATAACTGGTATTCTATTTAAGGTAGGCTGGCATCCGAGGTCCCTATCAGTTTGTGCCATCTGACTGCCATCATCCCAGTGATCCAGTCCTTCTGTTTATGTGTTGTCCTACAGAAATTTCTTTATTTGTTTCTTATTCTTGTGTTGCCTCTTTTTACTTAAGCTTTTCACTGTCATTACCTTCCCAGTTCTTTGACCTGGGCACACTGACTTTCCAGTAAAGTGCTGTGAGTTAAGTAGTTCGGTGACAGGAACACAGACATAGCCTGCTCTGTCTCATACCAGCATCTGGACACAGGGCAAAACCAGGTCTTCATGGTCTCTCTGCCCCCAGCCTGGTGGGTCGAAGCAAACCTGGAGCCCACTGGGACCGCTGTGGGTCCTGGAAGCCAGTGTGTGTTTATCCCTGCCCTTGAGTGTACCTTATTTCTCCACTTACCTCATTCTTCCACTTCACATAATGACTGAGTGAACTTGCTTCATGTTCCACACACCTCTCTCTCCCCACGGTCTTGGAGCCTGCCTTGGCGTCCTCAAGAAGAGGGAGCTACTTCCCTTTGTCTCCTTAGCTTATTCTCTTTCCTCTACAAATACTCTTCCGAAGACTGGTCTTTGGTGGTTGTTTCTTTTTCTTTTCAAATTTTATTTCCTTATAAAGATGCTGTACAGAGGGGTTACAGTGACATGAGTAAGGTAATGAGTACAGTTCTTGCCAAGTATTGTTACCCCCTCCTTTGTTGTTCTCCCATGTCCCTCCCCCCCTCCCGCTCCCCCCACTCCAAGTTGTAAAGTTTATTTCCAGCATGGTATTTTTGTGGGTCTCATTGTTGCAATGGGTCATCCTGTGTCCTTGTTTTAGCATTTTGTTATTCCCCTTTCCCTCCCCAGATTAGATAAATGTATATATAAGATGCAAGGTACCAAAATCAAGTACAGTGACAACAGGGATATACCGTAAGAAGAAGAACACACAAAAGAAACAAAAAGAAAATCACAGAGTACATTAAAAATAACAACAACAAAAAATCCTCTTGTGTCCCTATCTTGGGGTTTATTTCACTGAGCATCATCTTATATAGTCATATGTACATAGCTTTTGAGATCATCTGCTAAGATTATCCTAGACATATACTAATTATTGCAAATAAGGGAAACCATGGGACCTATGTTTCTTTGGGTCTGCCCTTAATATGATAGTAAGCAGTTGTATCCATCCACCGATTTCCCACCCTGCTCTAGCACCGCTTCTTGTGCCATTCACCAGTGGAAATGGTTCAGATCCCCACGCCTGGCTCTGTGTGTCAGTCATTCATCAACAGGCACACACGGCTGACTCTTCCCTCCCTGAAAGACTTTTTTTTTTTTTTTTTTTTGTTCCTTTAATGTCACACTGTTTCACTTCTGTTTATACCTTTTCACTGTTTCTGTGTTTGTAAAAGGAACACCTCTTCTGCTGCCTGAGTTAAGCTCCAGGAGCCCGAGTGTTCTGCCCTGGGATTTGTGAGTTTCCTTGCTTCCTTCCCTGCCAGTGTCTCTCAGAAGGGCATCCCTGTTACCATGTCCCTTACCACCAGCACCACATGCACTGTTAGTGCAGCTCAGACACCTTCCACTCCACCATACAGAGAGCGTGACCGCCAGTAGCATTACCTGTTGTACCCTGAGTGTCTCATGTCTCCAGAAGTCGGAAGATGGGATGGGCTCCAAGTGTGCAGTCAGCAGCTCCAGGGACCACATTCCCACCCTCAGCACCAGCTGTAGCCCAGGCCAGGGTGGCAAGGTGGCTGCATCTCCACTGGGCATTGTCTGAGGAAAAGGAGCATTTGTAGGACCTGGAGCACCTGCCTCCCACCTGTCCCCAGCACACCTCCCTCCTAGTCACACAGCAGCTGCTGAAAACCAACAGCAAGAGACCGTGGCTGTTGGGAGTCTAATCACTTTCCCTTACCAAAATTCTTCAGTGAGCTCAGTTGCCCTTCAAGTCTCAAGTCCTTTATTCTGTGTTGTCATTGTAGTGAATTGTCAGCTTTGTCAGGGCTGCAGTCTCTAGGTGGTCTAACCTTGCTGGCCTAGGTTGAGTGTCCCAGTGGTCTCTGACTCGGTATATTGATCCTCAAGCAGGGCAGCAGGGCCTGACCTCTTCCCAGGAGCATTAGCTCCCACAGCATCTACCCTCAAAGCAGCCAGAATTGTTATTTAATACACTTAATGCCAATCAGTTGATCAACATTTGGCCAAGGAATTTTAACTTGGTCTAGTAAGAGAATAAATAACCCTTTACCCCTCTTAAATATGATGAAAACCAGTGTTACACCTGCCCACATCACTTACAGTAGTTCACTGAGTTGTTATTCATCAGCTGCCAATTTTTATGGTTTTGTTTTTTATTATTTAAGTTGTACAAAGGGGTTACCCCTCAACGTGTGTGTGTCAGTTCATGAGTACCATGGAGATGTTTCTTTTGCAAGAACAGCACAAAGCAAAGCCCTAAATCTACTTAGTTAATTCCTTTTATTTTAAATTCTAGGGAGCTAATTATATGGGAAATAGTGTTATAATTTAAGAAGCCTTGTAATTTAAATAGACATTACAGCTCTTGTGAGAAGGGCATCTACTGTACTGTAGGAGAGGAGAGAGCCCACAGTAGTCTGCTTTCTCTTCCTCTTTTACGGAACCAGGCCAGTCCTCAGACAATAGAGCGGACACCACTCACCTTGCTCCCATCCTCAAAAATAGTAAAGCAGAGGTGGGTATGGTGGCTAGCGCCTGTTATCTGGCTATGTGGAGGTGGAGATGGGGAGAATGGTGGGAGGCCAGTCTAGGCAAAACCTCAAGGCTTGACCTGAAAGCTAAAGGGATGTGGCTCAAATGACAGTGCCCGCCTGGGAAGTTCAGGTTCATGAATCCAGACTCCAGTACTTCAAAAAGAAAGGAAAGGGAAAGGCCAATAGCTAAGCAGAAAAGAAGGTTGCCAGGAGCCCCACCCTGCCTGATCTCCTACAGTGTGGGCTTGCTGTTTGTCTAGAGAGTTGTAAAATTTCCTGCTCTTTTTCTGCTGCACACTCATTATCTCTGTGTATAATAAAATGAAAGCTTCACCATTGTGTGTCTTTTATATGGAGTGGATTTTTGTTTTGTATGTAGTTTATGCTCTACTATATAGATTCCCATTCTGTTCAACCAGTTGCATTTTTTTGCTATTACAAATAATGTTACAAGAATAACTATTATGTGTGTATGTATATATGTATGTATGTATATATGTATTTACCAGTGAGAAAAAAACACATGTTTTTGCTGGTTATTGCTGTGCTACCTTCCAGAAAAAATATGACATTTTGTTTTCCTGACAGTGGTATATGTGAATGCTTGTTTCTCCCAAGGGGAGACCCTTGGCCTGCAGGCCATATAAGGTCCATAGAATCATTTGTTGCATGGCAGGAGATGCATGTGCTTTCATTTCCAAATAACTATTTTTCAGTATTTATTGTGAATTTTTTAGAAGTATTTCTCCTGTTTTCTCTTTTCAAAACACTTGTTATCCACAAGTTGTATCACCCCAAGTTTCTTCTCTCTTTGTGCATTTCTTGTTGTCATCTACTTTGTGAGCTTCAGCTCCATCTTCTAATCCTTCTATATGTCTTATTTTAAAATTTCCTAGATATTCTTATTTATATTATCCCTGTTAGGATTTATGCATCTCTATTTCCTACTCTTCCATGACACAATTATATATGTCTTGCAAATCTGTATTGCTCTTGCATTTTCTGATTTGCATTTCCCCTTTCCTTTTTGTTTGCTGTTTCTCTTTCTCATATTGAAAAGCTATTTTTAAATGTTCAGTGATATACCTATTGCTCATGGTTAAGGGTGAGACACTAGAGAGCTGCCTGGAGATCCTGTACATGCACTTTAACTGTATGGATAATAGGCAGCCATGTGGCTTTTTCTTTAGGTTCTTTCAAATATCAACATCGGAAAATCTCTTATCTGATGCCATTTAATTTTTCAGAAAGATATTTGCATTCTTCGGTCTCTCATCTGAGCCTGAGTTCAGGCATCTGAGCTTTGGTAGTACAAAGGGACTGCCAACTCTTCATGTTATGTAGTTTTCTACTTCGTGCCTTGGCAACCCTCCCAACCAGCTGCAGGATGAATTGCCCTCATTGCTGTCTGTGGAAGGCTGCTGCTTCCTCTGAGCCTGGAGTCCAGCATTGTCTGATCTCCGTGCACCCTCCTCCTCTTCCAGTTTTTACTCACGCACCCAGCCACTCTCCTTTCTGCACCTCACACATGCTGAGCTCTGTCTCTGTGAAGCCTTTGAGCCAGACTTTGTGGCACCTTTTTCCATCATTCAGATAGGACCTCTAATCCACAGTGCTTCAAAACCTAAAACATTTTGACTGGTGATAGGACAATGTCACATGAAGAAAGTTCTGTTCTGGACCTCATGTCAGTTAAAACCAATACGCCGAACAGTTATGTAAACACACTTCTAGGCTATGAAGTATATACATAAATTTGATGTTTAGACTTCGGTTTCATCTGCTAGATATCTCATGATATATATATATATATATATATATATATATATATATATATATATATATATATATATCTGTATGTATATATCCCCGAATCTGAAAAACATCTGAAGAACTAGCCCTCAGTTTTTAGATGAAGGTACTCCACTTGTATATCATCATCTCCTTAACTTTTTTCTAACAGGCAGACTCAGTTTCTCTATGCCAGGATTACAAGCAGCTGCAACAGTTTAAAACATTGACTCTTCTTCACATTATACATTCATCATAGGTGGACCTCGCTTCACCCTCATTATGGGATGAAGGCTGACTGCAGCCACCATCATTAGCACTAGTGTGGCAAATCACAATGAGATTTTTAATCTTCCTCTGGGAAAGTGGTATGAATCTTTTTTTTAAAATGCAAATCCTGGGACTTAAACTCTGGGCTTTGGTACCATCTTTGAGCTTTTTGGCCAAGGCTAATGATTTATCACTTGATCCACAGCTCTGCTTCTAGCTTCTTGGTGGTTAATTGGAAATAAGAGTCTCAGAGACTTTCCTCCATGGCTGGCTTCAAACCACGATCCTCAGATCTCAGCCTCCTGAATATTTTTTATAGGCGTGAGCCACTGGCACCCACCTTTGAATCACTTACTTCCCATTCATTGCATCTCAGTGCAGGGGGCAAGTGCAGCGCTATGGATAGGAGGTAGTAGAAACACTTGCTGGCTGTCATTAATGACTCCCATGCAACTGTGAGCACCCAGGCCAAGCTGCTTCCTGCGCCCCCAGGCAAGTGACTTGTGACAGCGATGTCAGGCCCATTCAGCTGGGGAAGAACTTGATTGCCACATGTAAAAGGAAATGAAGTTGGACCCCCTATCCCACTTTGTGTACAAAAACTCACAGTGGGCCACTGACCTACATAGAAAAGCCACAGTGATTTAAAAAAAGTCTTGGGGGGAAAAAATAGAGCTTCACGACTTCAGTTGTGATGGATTCAGCAAAACTCCAAAGTTATCAAAAAATAATCCAACTGAAAACTGGGTGAAGGTTGTACACCAACGTCACCCAGGAAATCCAAGAAATGATCCTCAATACCACTAGATGTTAGGAACATTAAAGTAGAAACCGCACTATTTTGTACCTCTCCAAATGCCCAGGATTTTAAAATGAGAAATAAAAGGTGAAAAATAATGGAAGATAGTGATGTGGGAAAGTGGAATGCTTGCACTCTGAGCTGTGATTGTAGAGTGATACAGCTGCTGTGGGGGAGTTTGCTGACTCACTGAAAGGTTCAAGTTGGAATTACTGTGTAATCTAGCAGTTGCACTTCTGGGTATATACCAATGGAATTGAAAGCAGCCACTTACCCCAGGCCAGTGTTTATGATAGCCCCGAATCAGGAACCCGCAGCCACTTATCCATAATAACAAAAAAGTGTGATACATATCTTCAGAAGTATTACTCAACTATAAATACAACCGAAGAGGATTTGTTAACACGAGCTACATACAGTATGGAGGAAACTTGAAAACGTGATGCTCAAGGAAATAAACCAGACACAGAAGGCCAAATTTCGTGTGAGTCCACTCATGAAATAATCTTGAATAGGCAAATTCATCAAATAGAAAGAAGACTTGAGGATACTAGAGGCTGGGAGGAGGGAAACTTAGGAAATCATTGTTTAATGCTGGTGGGATTTGGGATGATGCAGCAGTTACGAACAGGATAATGTGATACTCACAAAACACCACATGTAGTTCACGTCACTGAGCTGTATAATCAGGTAAGTTGGCAAAACAGACTATTCTATGCTGAAAACAGCCGAGTTGCACATTTCATATTTGTGAATTGCATGGTATGTGTTTGTAGCTTAGAAAATCTGCCTTCAAAACAACGTTTACATTTCCCCATCCATCATTTAATTTCACAGCATATTCCTTCAAATCTAAAATCTGTTTTATAAGTTGTTATTGTTTGATTCCCCCAGAACTGATATTGGAGCCATCTTGCTTATTTTGAGGTATTAACAGGGAAAAAGCTTAATCTGACTTTGTACTTTAGAGTTGGAGACTTGGGGATGTAATTAGGATTAGATAATGTCATAAGGCATTATCTGTGATGAGTACTGGTGGCTCTAGAAGAGGAAGAGAGCATGTGCAGGCTGCCTGGCTCTCCTTGGGATGCCCTTTACTGTCTTTATCCAGGGACTCTGCTGCCTTGGAACAATGTCTCCTTGGAACCAAGTAGATAGAAATTTCATTATAACTTATCTAGTCTAGAGTGATGTGTTGTTAGCAACAAAAATAGACCAAAATCCTTGAAGAACAAGAGACGAGCATATGTTAAAAAGCCCGATAAAGTTTACTCTGACCAGTTTTACTGTCCAGAGCCTTGTTGAGTATGTTGCCTGCTTCCTGCTTTTCATCTAATGCACTTTACTCACAAGAACCTAGTAGAAACTCTACATTTGGGACTCCTGTTCTTCCAGTTCTCCAGTCCTGAGCTTGCTGGACATGTGGGGCAGATTGCCATCTGATTGTTTCGGAGGTTGTTGGAGATTATTGAGATGCAACCCCCTGAAGACTTCATAAACAGCCATTTTTTTTTTATAGAATAGCTTTATAACTGTAGTTTTTATGTAGAGCTTGTGTATGCAAGTTTTAATAAGGAAAATTGCAAGGCAGTAACAGAAGGCCCAAAAAGCACAATAATTCTGATCCATAAAAATTTATGAGTGAATTACAATTTTGTTGACAAGAGAAATCTTCTAGTAAATTATTCTGGTTGCTGTTTGCCCATTTGGAAAACTGTTCTATCATCTCAATTAATATCATATTGAGGAAGAAATTCCACTACTCTAGTAGGCATGCAAAGGACTTGTGAGTCACTTTTCTGTCGATAAGAACAAAATGAAACTGGGTGCTAGTGGTTTAAGCCTGTAATTCTAGCTACTCAGGAGGCTGAGATCTAAGGATTAAGGTTCAAAGCCAGCCCAGGCAGGAAAGTGTGAGATTGTCAAATTAATCACAGAAAAAGCTGGAATTGGCACTGTGGCTCAAGTGGCAGAGTGCTAGCTTTGAGCAAAAGAAGCTCAGGGACAGCACCTAGGCCCAAAGTTCAAACCCCAGGACCAGGGGGAAAACAAAAGTAATATGCTAAAAAACAGAAAGAACTCTTGTTAGATCTCTCAGGGAAGTGAGGCTTCATCGACAAACGGAAGAGACAACAGGTAGACACAAAAAAATACCGATGGAGAAGAACTGAAACACACAAACAGAAGGCAGTGGAGGAGAAAGCTGAGCTGTCATTGATGTGTGCTGGAGGCCACATGTGGACCATTATGAGGTCTACAAAAGGAGCAGGGATTCAGAGGTAGAGAGCTTCTCCACATGGTTCCGAGTTTTATTTCCAGCTGCTCAGCCAGGATCTCACAGTAGGTATCAAGAAAACCCCTTTGTGCTTTTGGAGCATTGGGTATGTATGTGGAAAGCAGGGAAGAACCATTTTCAAATACTCCAGAGCATTCTGTTGATTTCAGAAGAAGCAATTTGAGGTTCCATCAGCTTCTGAGCCTCCTCACTCTGTATTTTATGGAGCCTGATCTGCATGGGGGAAAGGAGATAGCCACCCCTAGCCATCCTGTCATACAAGGGAGGGAAATGGAATAAAAAAAGGTCCTCGGTGTGTCATATTCAAGTGTTAGAAAATTAAAGAAGAAAATCTCGAAAGAAGCCAGAGGGGGGAAAGCACTTAGTATGGAGGAGCAGAATATAAAGTCAATATACAAAAATTAATTACTTTCTTACATGCAAGCATGAACAAGTGTAATTTAAGATAAAACATTACCATTTACATTAGCATAACATATGAGAAAGAATACCAAATTCTGATAATGGTTACAAAAGAATTCAACAAATAAGATGATATTCGTGGATGGGATGACACAATATTGCCATGATGTCAGCTCTTACCATTTCGATGTGCAAATTTCATGCAGATCTATTCAGAACGTTTTGCATGGGTATAAGCAAACTGACCATAACATTGGCATGAAGAAGAGAAAGACTTAGAATAGCCAAGATGTAATAATGAAGAACAAAGGCAGAAGATGCGCAACCTCCTGGGGAGCTTCAGTCATCACTATATACCACTATGGCCACGGTGAAGGAGCAGAGCAATGAGTGGGATGGAGCAGAAGGCCCAGACGACCAAGAGGTGTGGCAGCATTGTGGTGCACATGTGACCTTTTCAAGAAATAACGCTGGGACAACTGCAAATTTGCAATCTTAAAAAACAACAACAACTGAGCGTGGCTCATAGATCTCAATGTAAAATGCAGAACCATTAAGCTCTTGGAAATAAACATCAGGAACAGGCTTTGATGACCCTGGGTTTGGTGATGGCTTTTAGGGCTCAACACCAAACACATGCCCAGTAAAAGGACAGAAATGGTAAATTGGAATTCATTAACCTTTTGCTCCGTGAACAACAAGGTCTAGAGAATGAGAATAATAAGGCATGGCATGGGAGAGGATCTTTCCGAGATGCATCTGATAAAGGACTTTTAACCAAACTATGCAAAGGATACCTAAAACTGAACCATAAGAAAAGTCAGTTAAAAATGGGCAAAACTGAAATTGCAGAGCTTCTGCATGGCAAAGAACATAGCTAGCAAGATCAATAGCCCACAGATTAGGAGACGATCTTCACTAGCCATACAACGGACAAGGTTGTCCTATCTAAAATATACCTGGAACTCAAAAAATTAAATCCCTCAACAACAAATCCTCAAAGAAACAACTGCCCAATAAATAAGTGGGCTAAAGACTTAAAGAGAAACTTCTCTGAAGAGGAAAGAAGGATGGCCAATAGACACATGAAGAAATGCTCAACCTCCCTAGCCATAAAAGAAATGCAAATCAAAACAACATTGAGATACTACCTCACCCCAGTTAGAATGGCTATAATCAAGAACTCTAATAACAACAGATGCTGGAGGGATGTGGACAGAAGGGAACCCTACTGCATTGTTGGTGGGAGTGTAAACTTGTTCAACCACTTTGGAAAGTAGTATGGAGGTTCCTTAAAGGACTCCACATAGAGCTCCCCTATGACTCAGCAATCCCACTTTTGGGCATTTACCCAAATGATCACAAACAAGACCACACTAAAGCTACCAGCACAACTATGTTTATTGCAGCATTATTTACTGTAGCTAAGATATGGGATCAACCCAGATGCCCCTCAGTAGATGAATGGATCAAGAAAATGTGGTCTATATACACAATGGAATTCTATGCCTCCATCAGAAAGAATGACATTGCCCCATTTGTTAGGAAATGGAAAAACTTGGAAAAAATTATATTAAGTGAAGTAAGCCAGGCCCAAAGAAACATAGGTCCCATGGTTTCCCTTATTTGCAATAATTAGTATATGTCTGAGACAAGCAGAAAAGGTCAGATAAGATGATGTTAAGTAAAATGAACCCCAAGATAAGGACACAAATGTTTTTTTATATCTTGCGATTGTTTCTAACATATTTATAAGATGATTTCTTTGTATGATTGCTTTGTATGTTCCTCCTCCATGGTATAACCCCTGTTTTCACCGTATTTGATGTTGGTATAATTTGTGGAGGGGAAGGGAAAAAACAAATTGCTTAAATAGGGATACAGGTGGATCCATTGCAACAATGAGATGTACAAGACATTATGTCGAAAAATGAACTTTACAACTTTGGTGTGGGGGGGTGAGAAGGGAAGGGGAAACAAAGGAGGAGGCAACAATGCTTGATAAGAAATGTACTCATTACCTTGCTCTTGTGATTGTAACTCCTCTGTACTATATTTTCACAATAAAAAAAATGGGCAAAACTATGTCTACTGAAGTAGAAATGGAGATGACAAATGAAAACCTGTTCGACATGTGTGATGAGAGAATTGAAATCACAGTATCAGGAGCCCACTCTGAGTACATGCCTCTTGCCAGACTCAAATCCAGCACCAAATGCTAGAAAAGACGAGGAGCAGCAGGACGCTCGTTTGTGGTTGATGGAAATGCAGACTGGTGGGGTCATTTTGGAAGATGGCCTATCCATTCTGTCAAGCATGCTCTTCAGTATTTATCTCAAGTGGCCTGAAAAGACAATGTGCATACCCAAACTTCTGTATGCAGCTCTGTTTATTGTTGCTAAAATTTTTATGCAACGAAGGTGGCCTTCAGGAGGCAAGTGGATCAATAAACTGTTAAGTCCAGCCAACAGAATATTACTTAGTGTTAATAAAGAAGCTATCAAAGCCCATGAAAAGACTTGGAGGCAGGTCAGGTGCATATTGCAAAGGGAAAGTCAATATAAAAAAGCTGTGTGGTTCCAATTACATGTCATTCTGGGAAAGGCAGAACAGTGGAGACAGCAAAAGGATGAGCAGTCACCTCAGTCGATGGGGGCTGAGCATAGGTGGCGCACGGATGATTTTGAAGGCAGTGAAATTATGCTGTGTGCCTACTTGTCATTTTACACGCATGAGACCCATAGAATGTTTAATGCTCTGAAGGAAAGCCGTGGGCCTGGGATTGTCACTGAGGTTTCATTGGTTCTGACAAGTTTCCATTGCCCTGGGACATGTTGCTAGTGGCGGAGCTTGTGTCTGTGTGAGGTCTGCAGGATAGGAGGGCTCTGTGTTTTATGCTTAATGTGGCCAGGTGTGGTGACACTCACCCAAAAAACCCAGTACCCAGGAGACCGAGGCAGGAGCAAGCCCTACAGTAATTAGTATATTAATAATAAAAATTCCAGCTGGATTACAAAGTCCGTATTTAAAAATAAATTATAAAAAACTCGAGAAAATACAAAATGATTTTTTTCTGATCTGAGTGAAAATACTTAAAAGGAACTATAAAGATGTCTAGATGTTAGTGTCATTTAATGTGTTAAGTGGTAAAAGGCAAAGATTAAAGCACTTTATGAGTAACATTAATACATCAAGATGTTTATATAGGTACACACCCTTTTATTTAAGTTTATACACACAACCAGAAAGAGGTTTAGAAATTTCTCGTAAATGTAAAAGGATGTGTGTTGTTGTGACAGAGTTCAAGTCAGGGGAATGGGAAGAGGGAAACTTTGCTTGCTCCCTGTGCGGGAAATGGGAGCTGTATACTCCAAGCGGCGCTTGCTATCTGTAGCAAATACACGTGACCATGTCCTCTAACAGCTCTAAATCCTTACAAAACAGTGATATGGACTTTTGTGGAAAGTTTCATGCTTATCTAGATTACAATGAAATGTACACTAAACCAATAGGATTCAAAGAGGCAGGCATCAGTGGTTACACCTGTGATCCTAACTACCCAAGAGGTGGAAATGGGGGAGGATTACAGTTCAAGGACAGCCTGTGAAAAAGAAATTTGTGAAATCCTATCTCAACCAAAAAAACTGTTGGTGTGTACCTGCCACCCCAGATATGGAGGGAAGTGTAAAATGGGAAGACCCTATCAGAAAACCAGAGCCAGAAGACCTGAAGGCTTGGCTCAAGTGATCTAGTGGCCACCTTGCAAGTGCAAGGTCCCAAGTTCAAACTCAGTACTGCAAAAAGGATTTTTTAAAAAAGGATTCATTTAAAGTTTTTATATGATATTGGTGCAAATCTAATATGCACCATAATAAAAAGTACCAGCAGAAAAAATCAAAATATGCTGATACAGTGCCCACTCCTGTGTTCTCCATCTGTTTTCCTGTTCTTCACATTAGATCAAAACAGTTTATAGATCCACCCTCCCTCTTCTCTCCCCCACCACACCAATCAAGCAACACATTAATTTTGCTTATTTAAAAATTTCTCTAACTTTCTCCTGTTTGTGCGTAGGTGGTATGATAGGAAACAGGAGCCCCTGTATAAACTTAAGAACTACGGTTACCTGGGTATCTAGGGACAGGAAATATCAGTATCACCTGGAGCCTTATTGAAGTTACTTGGAATTGTTAAAAGTTTTCGCTGATATATTTTAAACTACTGGCTGCTTGAGAACCACTAAGGAGCTAGTTATGGAGCGTTGGATATATCCTTCCAATGCACTGGAACAGAGAAAGGTTGAAGATGGTTAATGATTTCTACAGATCTTATCTTTTCTTTTTGCTGTCTCAGTTTTTGATAAAACATAAGTGAAGCCCTACTCTGGGGTTACTTATATAATATGTAATTTATGTAACTTACTAATTTCATATAGAAGTTTTATTTTGTTCGAAAGTATGCTAAGCACCTTGAAAAACATTAAATGTTTATAATAAATGAGATGACCATAGTTGAATTCAGGGTTTCATTTGAGGAATTTCTGTAAAAGTAAATGAGATGTTTTAGGTGAATTAGGGACTTTGTTTGAGGAGTTTATAATTAATCACACAAAGGGCAGGTTTGAAAAAAAAAATGCATAAACTCCCATTAGCACCCGAAAGACAATTGAGTTTGATTTAGATTCCAGGAGCAAAGTTGCTCAGGGAAGATTTCACCTGAGTGAGCTCCAGAAAGCACTGGGAACACAGTAAAGGGGCAGATAGAGTGTGTCAGGGAGATATCCCTTCCCTTAAGCAAAGGCCTGAGGTGTAGGCATGCTTAGGAATGGTAAGTAATACACTTCACTAGCAATATAAATATGTTCTGGTAAGAATGGGTTGAAAGTTTGACCTTGTCAATGATGGCCTTGAATCATCAGTGTCTGTAGTTAACATCTAAGATTGTTTTCTAAGATTTTCCTGTGTATTGATTAATAGCCAATTGCTATTCATTTCTTGTGTCTAGCACATTATTAATGATATTTAGTAGATGAGAGAAGGCTTTTCTGTCTGTATCTGTACCTCAAGAGCTTAGAAAAGTGGCTGGTATATAACAGGTATAAGTGAAATCTAGGGATGAATGCATTTGTCTTCCTAAGAAAGGAGAATCTTAAGTGGTTGTAGTGTAAAGAGATCTTGTTTTATTAGGTGGACTTCATTTTGAAACTTACAAAATGCTACAAACTTCATAATTTACCTGGTTGCCTTTCTCTGTGTGTGTACATGCACGTGCATGCACATGTGGTGTTATATTTGGGCTTTTGTTAAACCGGTATCCCTCCTTTCTGGTACTTGCTATTTAGTATAAGGCTTGCTATTTAGTATGCTTAATATTATTTTGGACTGTTAGCTTTGCTGTCATTCTTTACATAACTGTGAAAAATAAGTTTATATGCCATTTTTTGAAAGAATAGTTTACAAGTTGAATTGTATGTTGCCTATAACCTTGTATTATTCCTAGTGTTTGGTCTAATAATTGCAATATGCATCCTTAATTTACCATTGTCCCACTTGTATTAACACCACCTCTCACAAAATATAAGAAATTTACTGTAATATAATTCTGTCATATTTTACTTCTGCATTTGTTATTAGCCTATTGGCCTGTCAATTATTTTTTTTGTTTTGTTTTAATTAATTTATGTTGTTGGTCCTGGGGCTTGAACTCAGGATCTAGGCACTATCCCTGAGCTCTTTTGCTCAAGACCAGCACTCTTCCACTTTGAGCCACAGCTCTGCTTTGAGTTTTCTGATGGTTAATTGGAGATAAAACTCTCACAGACTTTCCTGCCCATGATCCTCAGATCTCATTCTCCTGAGTAGCTAGGATTACATGAGTGAGCCACCAGAGCCCAGCTTCCTTTGTTCTGACCAATTATCTTTTAAATGATTTTAGAAAAGTAACATTTTTAAAGTTTAAGAATTAAGCATTAAGTTTAGGATATCATTGGGTTTTAGAATGTAATCGTCTATGAAATGATGAAGTGAATGGTAATTTCTATGAAATAAAAACATGGTGGTGTGTGGATGTGGACCTGGGAATCGGCTGTGCTACATACTTACTATCCTTAGTCAGGGGCCACTGAATGTGTCCTGCATTAGTACTTACCATCTGTAGTCAGGGGTGCTGAACATATGGCTTGTGTTGATCATTCATTTTGTAATCCATTTATATTTTTACCTTATGTTTTTGTATATCACTACAGCTAAAGAAGTAAACAGGTCATGGCACGTTTAACAAAAAGACGACAGGCGGATACAAAAGCTATCCAGCATCTTTGGGCAGCCATTGAGATTATAAGGAATCAGAAGCAAATTGCCAACATTGACCGTATTACAAAGTAAGTAAATCTAAGCAAACATTTCCCCACAAACTTTCATATAGGACTTTGCCTTATCAGCTGTGCCATTCGACACATTACAGGGGACTGAAGTCCCTTTCTGCCTTGTAGAAGTACCCAGGTGTTAGCTAAACCAAAAAATGTACAGCTTGTATATAGCTTATATATCAAGTTTAGATGAATAAAACGTGTATGTTCTACTTGTACTAGGTTTTAGTTATACATGTTTTATAACACTCGGAAACTTTGTCTTTTTTGAAGAAAAGGTATTTAGTTAATCACTTAGGCTTGTGCTATGTGGTGAAGCTGTCTAAAAGCAGTCAACAGTGTTGTATTCATACAGGATGCTCTTGACGTGTAGAGTCAACAATAGCCCACTAACAGAATTTTTAGTGAGGTCATTCTTAATTTTAGAAATTATGTGTCATGAATAGTTTTCAAAAATGAAGTGTGTTCTTCCTGGTTTCTAATGCTAGACCAAGATTTGGTATAGAAAATCAGAACTAAGCTACTGATAAATATTGATGCAGGGGTCTTCAATTATTAGTTTGATTTTGCTTCACGCTATCTGTATCATTAAAAGTATAAAATTAAGTGTATATATTGTAAATGTTTAGATGATCTGGGTGTGGAGGTGGTAATTTAATTTAGATAGAAGTATGCTTACCCTTTCCCAGGTTCTTTGGATAGTGTATATAAAAGTGGAAAGCAGAGAATTATGAAACCTCACTTACATAACAGTGTTTTGGGGCTTTATTAGTAAGTAACCAAATTAAGTTCCATGTATTTTTTCTCTTCCCTGGCTTTGGCTGTGTGAGGAAGGAGTTGGCAGGAGGCAGGGTGGGTGAGGTGACATTCTGCCCTGGTCCCTGAGGACAGCTCCGGCTCCTGTAGGCTAGTAGACCAGAGGAAACAATACAGCACTATGTGGAAAGTAACAATAAAGGAAATAGTTTGCTTCCGTAATTATGTTTTAAAATAAAGCAAGTGATGTGGGGCTTGGTAACTCCGTGCAGAATAAATTCTAGAAGGTAATGTTGACATGAAAAATGTAGAGGACTAGCTCCTTAGTAGTGGTAAGAATGTAGCAGGCCTTTGGTTTGATCCCCAGTAATAAAGGAATAAAAAAAATTGCACAGAATAAAGGATTAAGTATTTTCTTATGGTTGAGATTTTTTAACAACATATTTTTAAAAATATACAGACACAGGAGAATATTAATGTGGCAATACCATAGTGATCTTTGGTTAATTTTTAAGTTAAAGTCAGTCATTGATGTTCGATGTTTTGTTTTCTGAGACTTCTTTCTAATCTGTGGACTCTTTCTGTAGTAGCGTTAGGCTGTTCTCTAAGATGCTATCAGAATCTCCAGTATGAAAGTGGCAGTTACCTTGTGACACCCTGTGTGCCTCCCTAGTTATGGGAGTTATGGGTCTGTTGGAGCATCATCACACTTGTGTGTGTAAACACGCTTGGACATGTGAACTAGAGATGCAGAGATTACGAACCTCTCCTTCTGTAATTCATTTTCTTATACAGGATTGCTTGTGTCTTCTCATGTTCTGTTAGGTCTCATTGCTTTGTCTTCTTTCTTTAATAATAGCCACGGCACAGCTTCCTTCGTCTTAAGTCCACTGTTCTTGAATTAAACCAGAATACGTTCATTGACATACCAAATGATATAGTTTCATTAGTCGTATTGGAAGATGGTAGGAAGAGAGGAAGGCAGAGGGGGAAGGAAGAATGGAAGGAGAGAGACAGAGGGACTGGTAGAGAAGGAGAAAGGTACATATACATAAATGGACAGAAAACAAAGCCAACAAAACAAACCAGTTAAGTGTTCAAGAGTGCTTTCCAGCCTTACTTCTGCTCATCTATATTCCTTTCCTCTGTGGCTCCCAGTAGAGTATTCTATACTTCCTTTATAGCATGAACCTCATTGTACCCTGCTGGACCAGCACCTGCAGGAGGAACTGTCCAGGGAATTTCCTACCAGCACCTTTGCTCCTTGGCTATGCCCTCCCCTTGCGTGTCACCCTTGTCTAAGGTCAGGTAGGAAATGGCTCTCATCTGTTAATACAAATCACAGCTTTTGCTCTACAGCCTAGAGGTTCTTCTCTGCACTCTCCAAAGGTAAATATTTTGAACACTTGAGATTTATTTCCCATCCGTTTATTTTGGTTACTTGTTCAGGTCTGAACATAGAGGTATCTTTTAAACTTTAAACACATCTTAAGTCACCACCAACTTTAGTAGAGTTAGACAAGAATGCATATGTAATTGTTTTGTCCTTTATTTTGGTTCTATTATTTTTTAAAAAAGATAAAGGCTAGTTTCAGGTATCTGTTACATTCTTTGAGGTAACTGACTCTTTAACCTGGTACATCCTCAACTGGCTAATTATTTCTGTGTCATAGTTTCTTCTAGCTCTGCTTTTAGTTAAAAAAAAAATCTCCAGCTTTCCCATCCATCTTTGTTGTTTTTTCTCTGGGAGCTAGTGAAGAAACCAGGTCATTCGTTCTGTGTCTTCCCTGGGTCTGGCTTCTGCAAATCACATGGCTATGGTCTGGTTTGGCCTGTGGCTCAGTCCTCCATGTTTCATGGGGCTCGGTAGCTGCATCTGGAAGCTGGATGAGGGCTGGATGGTTTTGTAGATGGTGCCGTGTGCTGTCAGGGAACACTCACTGTTGAGTGTTTCTTATTCTGTAACTGTTTCTTATTCTTGTAGCTGTTGATCTAGTAATTCATGGAAGCTTGAAAATGGTAATAATTGGTTTTGTCTTTGATTTTTGTACTGGAATATGTTTGCAAGGTAATGCTCTGCTACTTGTATACCCATGCACAATTCATATAGTATTCCTTGCTTTATCCAGATAGCACCTTCTGTTGATAACTGGGTAATTTTTAAAGTGTCATTTAGAGTTCATGCACTTAAAATCATTTACTGTATTTCAGCTCATATCTGATGTATTGCTTGTGTTATTGCTTTATTCTGTATACAAACTATTATTCTGGCATCTCTTAGTATTCTGGGTTTTATTTTCTGCCTTTTTTGTGTATCATTTTCTATTGAGTTCTTTTCATCTCCTTTTTATTTCTCCCTTTAAAAAAATTTAACATTGCCCTTCTTTACAGTTTGTTAATCTATGGCATCATCTGCTGTGTGGGTTCATTCTTATGTACTTCATTTCTGTTTTGTTTTTGTTTTTTTAGTACGAGGATGGAATCTAGGACTTGATTTCTGAAGGACTATCTTTATTTACTTTAAATGTTTACCTCATTTCTGAGATTTTTCTCTAATTCTAATCCACATCTTCCACATCTTTTATCATTGTCTTCTGTTTCCTCCTGTGTTGAACTAGTAGGTGTCTGCCTTTCTGTCTCTCTCTGTCTCTGTCTGTCTGTCTGTCTGTCTGTCTGTCTGTCTGTCTGTCTGTCTGTCTGTCTGTCTGTCTCTCTTTTCTTTGCATACCTTGTTGTGTGTATGCTGCTCTGCTTCTCCAGCCACAGCGGTCATGGTGATGTGAGATCAGTTTTCTTGAACTAGTATTGGGGAAACAGTTGTTATTTTTTATGCCATTCTTATAAATTTCCAAAAATATGTTCACATGTTTTCTGAGATTTCCTGGGGAAAAGGGGTTTCTCTCCCTATTTTTTCTGTAACTGCCCTTTCTCATTCTGAAAGTTTTATAACGATTGCATAGTGTTGCAGTCTTCTTCCTAGCGTGTTGCTACAACATGGGTCTTTGTCCTGGAATGGAGCTTTGTCTGTGTGATTTTTGAGCATTCACAAGCACTTTGTCCCCTGGCTATTGTAAGGCTATCCTGTGTATCTTTGGAGTCTTGGGGGTCATCTGCCCCTGAGCTTGTCCCCCCCTGCCTTCCAGCGAGGCTCTGCTGGCCGTCCTCAGGCCTGGGGTGCTCTGGCTTCCACACTTAGCGCTGTCCTCACCTGCTCACAGGACTCCTGTCGTTTGGTTTAGCTGTATGTGTTGTGCAAGGGTGCTCTGCTTTGTTTTTGAGGTTTAACCGTATAACCTTCTTTGCATCTTCCTAGTTCACAATAATCTTGTGATTTTTCTTAAAACAGAACAACGGTTGCTAAAGATGCTGGATGGTTTCTAAGGTACAAACACAGAGCTAAAAACAGTTTTTGAAAAGTATCCCCTCAGTAGATACAAGAAGCATGATTATTTTTCATTTTGGGTACACTCCTGGACATGTCAGGATCTACAGGAACTCTTTCCTGCTGCTCGGATCCTTCCTGTGACAGCGAGTGTGGTACAGGTTTAGAAAGGCCTCTGTAAGAAGCTGTATAGCCATATAAAGTAATTAAGCCCCGGATCCTCATAATTAGTTAGTCCCGTAGGGTAATATTAATTATGATGATGATGATAATAGTTCCTGTAGCAAAGTAGAACAGTTTGTCTATGTCTTAAGTTTGTTCACCTCATGTTTTTTGGGGGTATGGGAGGTGTGGGTTGTGCCATGGATCAAACGCAGGGTCTTGAGTGTGCTAGGCCGGCGTTCTACATGGAGCCGGGTATCCCAGGCCACCTGGAGCTGGACATCCCCTTGGGGACCCCAGCACTGGGGATCACAGGCGGGTACCCGCACACCTGGCTCTTGTGCTTAATTACGATGTCATGTAACTTTCAGAGCTCGTTGCAGCAGCCACCCGTGAGGGTTATCAGGAGAGCTCCCAGGAAACTCTCCGAGTTCTTTACCACCTTTTAATCATCTTTTTTTTCTTCTTTAACTGTTAGTATTAGATCTTAGAACGGTATTGCAAGTTAGGGAATTACTACTAAATAGTTCAAACAGCTTAAACATATATCTCAGAGAGACTTCTTTAGCAAGTTGTAAGATAAACTTTTTTTTTAAACAAATTCTGTTATTTTGACTACTTTTGGGGGTTCGGCCTACACTGATGACGCAGCAGTCTCCCATCTTAGCTTGCTGAGTAGTTAAGGTTACAGGTGTGAGCAGCTGTGGTACTGTGGTACTGTCCCTCAGATTTAAAACTCCTATTTATGAATTTAATTTGATACTATAAAATTCCAAGGATGATCTCATTTGGGAACTAAGCAGGTCCAAATAAATTTCACCTGTTAATTAAACCATTTTACATTCTTAAAAATGGAAGGCTGTTTTGTGATGTTTAACCATTATCATGAATTTGAAACAAATGAGTCATTTTATCATAACAACGAATGTACAGTAGTCAGTATAAAGTATTCTGTAAAGATAAGCAGTGGAATAGCTTTTCTTTTCCATTTGATTATCTCCAAATGATGAATTATAGTGGCATGTGTGAGGTCATCAGTTTTTATTTAGACAGATGTCATAATAAAGCTTTGAAATGTTTGGTTAGTGATCATCTGTATTAAGTACTTATACAATCTGTATGCTTAAAGTGTTAGCCCATAGTTTTCTTACTTTAAATCAAGAAACAAAGAATGAAGACTCACATAACAAAATCAGAAACAGAAATGAAGTTTAAACTTTCAGTCCTGATATGATAGAAAGAAACTCACTATCATGGTATTTCTTTAAATACCATCTATATTTTAATATTACAATAAAAATGTTATATCACTCTTTTCTACCTTAATGCAGACATATTATTAGTATCTACTTGGGATGTTTATAGCTTGGTGTTAGGCTCATAATTATTCTAAGTAGTTGTTAGCAATGAGGATTTTATGCTCTTCTCTATAGGCATTATTGGCTAGAGCATTTGGTGGAGGTAAATTCACCTTATACTGATGAGAGGGAGCAATAGAAATAGTTATCTTTGGGCTTCTTTCTTGTTTGGTTTTGTTTTCCTCGGGGTGACTGAACTAAGACTAATATGGCTAGACTAACATTGGATTGGTAGGCTAGTCCCGTTCAACTTAATATTTTAGATTAGGGCATGAATTAATTACATGTATTGCTTACTTTAGGGTCAAATCCCAGTTAGAAAATGTGACCTCTGACCTCTTGTGACATGTTTGGCATTGAAATTTCTGAGTTCTCCTGGAGTTCTTCCTGTTGCTACAGACATACATAAATCCAAACTGTAAGTTCTCTTAATGTGTAGGTTGCCTTTCACGTTGCCACTAGGCATACATTTCTTTATTTACTAATTAGAATTTAACTTTATGAAACCCAATGTATAGGAACTGTTTACTTAAGTGAAATTTTGCTATGTTTCTCTGTCAATTTCTACTCAGAATCACTGCACAGGAGGAGAATAGCCATTGCCTAAGTAATGTTTGCAGAAATACAATTAGTTTTAAAGACTACCAGCCGCTGTTATTACGCTGCTCATAAAATCCCAAGGAAGGAATGAGTCTTCAGAGAGTTGGTGTCTTTTCTCTTCAGTCATATTGATTTGTTCTTATATATCCTGAGGACTGGAAGTATGGCACAGGACTGTTACCATTTCTACTTTAGTTTACGTTGTAGCAACCTGGAAGCTAGTGGACCTGAATAAACATCACCCTCAAGGGGTTTTCTCCAGTGTCAGATTCTTACTGCATGGATCTTGCCCTAAATTTTATTCCTATATTGGACACTCTTATGTGAAGCAATTACATAGACAAGACACAAAGGCGTAAGTAAGCTTCTTTTTCGTGGTGCTGGGATTTAAACTCAGAGCCTTGTGCTTGCTGGGCTGTTACTCTACCACTTGAGCCACACCTCCAGGCTCCCCAGTCTTTTGCTTCTGTTATTTTTCAAAATAACTTTTTTGCAGTTTTTGCTTGGGTTGTCTATGGACCATATGCTCCGGCCTTGGCCTCTCTCACTTAGCAGTGCTACCTTGCCCACCTTGTTTGCTGAAATGGGAGTATCATTAACTTTTTTTCCACCCTTGCCTTGAACCTCAGTCCTCCTGATCTTCCCCCGGCCACGTAGCTTATAAGCATAAGCTGCCACACCACTAAAGAACCACAAGGGAATAAAATGGCAGTGAGAAAATAATGTGAGGCCTATATGAAAGTATGGTTCCGTCCTGGCGATTAGAATGTATTACCTCATACATTCTAGATGTGATGTGAGGAGATGAGTCACAGAGCGTTTGGAAGGTCTTGTGTGTGGAAGCAGCCTTGAACAGATGAGGTAAAGGACTAGGATTTGAAGGGAATGTGGATGGAAAGGCAAAGGCCAGCGTGGGAGGACCTTTGAGGCCAGGGTTGAGATTGTTACTCTGTATGTAAAAGAGAATAGCCATTCTTCTTTAAATATACAGATGGTTAAGGTAAGACATCTCTTTTCCCCTCTTCCGCCATATTGAATAGCCATCTTGAATGTGGCCTGAGCCTCCCTGCCCTTCCCATGTCCAGTCTCTGTTCCTACCAGTGGTGCCAGGCATCATCTGATCAAATTATTTCATTCTTACAAGCCTTTTTCTCTTGTTCATTATTACCTTGCTTAGCTCTTACTGTAACCCTCTAACCCAATAGATTGGTATTATCCTCTGCGTTTTCAAGTCATCCCAGTGCTATTGTATATTAGGATAACTTGGTTGTTTTTTCACTGTTTCTTATGTCCTTGCATCATAGTCAATACCTACAATGTACAACTCTTTACAAACCCAGGACTTCCTGGGTTTGTACAACACACACACACACACACACACACACACACACACACCTACACACACACACACACCTACACACACACACACACACACACACACACACACACACACCTACACACACCTGAATAGCTGAAGAGGGGCTGCGTTGGCCTGCATGCTGTATGCACACAAGCTGCATGTCCTCAGCTTCGTTCACACACACACATCCCGAATAGCTGAAGAGGGGCTGCGTTGGCCTGCATGCTGTATGCACGCGTGCCGGGGGTCCTGCTCCCCCACAGCTGCATGTCCTCAGCTTCGCTCACTTCCGAAATGGTGCTGCTCAGATTAGCGTTGGGGTTTCCGTTCCTGTACTTGTTGGTGAATTTAGGCAGAGCTTACGCGGCTCTCAGGCTTCCTTTTCTGTGGGTGGCTGGCATTTTCTGCCGTTCATTTCATGCTGGGGTTGTCATCTTTTTCTACTGATTTGCAGGAACCATTCTTGTTCCAGACAGCAACACCTTCCTGGCTTTTATGGTCTGTAAATGTGCGTGTTTGCTGAGTCATCATTCAGTCATCTGTTTAACTTTTTCTGTAGTATTCCTTTGGGACAGAAAATTTTAATGTTGATGTGATCAAACTTAATTTCCCTATTGTTTTCAGCTTTTGAATTTTTACTTGAGAATTATTTTTTCTTAAGAAGGCACTTAAGCTGGGCACTGGTGACACATGCCTGTAATCCTAGCTACTCAGGAGGCTGAGATCTGAGGATAGAGGTTCAAAGCTAGCTTGGGCAGGAAAGTCTGTGAGATTCTTACCTCCAGTAAACCACCAGAAAACTGGAATTGGTGCTATGGCTCAAGTCGTAATGTGCTAGCCTTGACCTGAAGAGCTGAGGGACAGTGCCCAGGCCCAGAGTTCAAACCCCACACTGACAAAAAAAAAAAAAAAAGAATATGTCCTAGATTGTCTTTACTAAATTTACCATTTTTTTTTATTGTGAAAATACTGTACAGAGGGGTTACAATTACATGGGCAAGATAATGAGTACATTTCTTATCAAGCATTGTAGCCTCCTCCTTTGTTTCCCCTTCCCATCCCATCTTCCCCTCACCCCCCCAACCCTCCTCCCCACCCCCTACCAAAGTTGTAAAGTTCATTTTCGACATAACGACTTTTACATTTCATTGTTGCAATGGGTCCACCTGTATCCCTATTTAAACAATTTGTTTTTTCCCTTCCCCTCCACAAATTATAACAACATCAAATACAGTGAAAGCAGGGGTTATACTGTGGGGGAGAGACATACAAAGCAACAAAGAAATAATCTTATAAATATGTTAGAAACAATCGCATGAAAGAAAAAAAAAACATTTGAATACATACCTTAGGGTTCATTTCCCTAACATCAACTTATCTGACTTTTTCTGCTTGACTCAGACATATACTAGTGATTGCAAATAAGGGAAACCATGGGCCTGGCTTACTTCACTTAATATAATTTTTTCCAAGTCTTTCCATTTCCTAACAAATGGGGCAATGTCATTCTTTCTGATGGAGGCATAGAATTCAATTGTTTATATAGACTACATTTTCTTGATCCATTCATCTACTGAGGGGCATCTGGGTTGGTTCCATATCTTAGCTATGGTAAATAAGGCTGCAATAAACATAGTCCTGCTGGTAGCACGACTTGCTTGTGAACATCTGGGTAAATGCCCAAAAGTGGGATTGCAGGGTCATAGGGGAGCTCTATGTGGAGTCTTTTGAGGAACCTTCATACTACTTTCCAAAGTGGTTGAACAAGTTTACACTCCCACCAACAATGCAGTAAGGTTCCCTTCTATCCACATCCACTCCAGCATCTATTGTTATTAGAGTTCTTGATTATAGCCATTCTAACTGGGGTGAGGTGGCATCTCAATGTTGTTTTGATTTGCATTTCTTTTATGGCTAGGAAGATTGAGCATTTCTTCATGTGTCTATAGGTCATCCTTCTTTCCTCTTCAGAGAAGTTTCTCTTTAAGTCTTTAGCCCACTTATTTATTGAAGATTTGTTGTCGGGGATTTAATTTTTTGAGTTCCAGGTATATTTTTAGATATGAGACCCTTGTCTGTTGTATGGCTAGTGAAGATCTTCTCCCAATCCATGGGCTTTCTATTGATCTTGCTAGCCTAAATTTACCATTTTCCCTTACCCTGTTAAGTCTTCTGCCCATGTATTTTATGCAATAATCTAAGATCTTGTTTTTTGTTGTTTTTGTTTTTTTTTTTGTCTCTAAGCTGAGTACCTTTTTTGGAATCTAAACCCTTAAATGAAAATCTTATGGGAGAGATCTTGGGAGCCCTAGAGCATTCCTTGTCATCGGATTATTAGCAGTTCCGCATCTTCTGCTCAGCATTGTGTCATCTTTATGAGATAAGGGTCTCTTCTGTCAAAGTGTATTTTCAGGCCCTAAATCTGATGACTGACTCTTTACCACCATCATGTCTTCAGAATCTGCCATTTGCCAAATACTGCATGAATGGAGTGTCTTCATTAGCAACCAGTTTTGTCCTTCCAACAGCAAACTTCCGTTCTTTGTGGAATTAAATGATTGCAGTATCAGCTCTGCTATTAACTGGCTTCCTTTTGTGGAAGAATTCATTTTCCTTCCTTCCCCTGTAAACAATTGCCCCTGTGTCGCCATCATTTCAGTTAAGATATAGGAAGCATTCAGGACTCTGAAACTTTCTTGGTCCTCCTCTGTGGTCAGTGCTCTGTTCCTGCCCCAGCCATTTGCTCCTATGCTACCTGGCGTGGTAACCAGCCTTGTACACTCTATACCTCTGCATGGATGGAATTATGAAGGACAGGCTGAGCTCCCTAATCCAAAAATGTAAAATGTGCTGAGATTTGAAGTGCCGGCAGCATGCAGAATATTTTAGATTTCAGGTATTATCATTAACACTGCTTAATTGGCAAACAGTGAAATATTCCAACATCATTTAGCGTTCCCTAGCATTTTGGATAAGGAATATTCAGTTTATATTTTTTCATAATTAATTTTTCTTGACCAGGATGTTTTGAGTTTCCAGAAGTTTGTTCTTTTTTCGGCTAAGTAATAGTGTTTCATTTGTGTGAATACACCAAATTTAAAAAAAAATCTGGGCTGGGAAGGTGGCTCAGTGGTAGAGGGCTTGCCTTGCATGCGTGAGGCCCTGGGTTCGATTCCTCAGTACTACATAAGCAGAAAAAGCCGGAATTGTACTGTGGCTCAAGTGGTAGAGCACTAGCCTTGAGCTGAAGAGCTGAGGGACAGCACCCAGGCCCAGAGTTCAGGCCCCACAACCAACTCCCCCTTCCCCCACCCAAAAAAATCTGTTCACCTGCTGAGGTATGTTTAAAATAAGTATGTGTAGGTATGTAGGTGTATGTTTGGATAAACACCCAGGAATTGAATTTCTGAGCTGTACAGTATAATGGATATATAATGTCATTGGAAGGGCAAAGATTTATTTGGGGTAATTGTATTATTTTATATTTACCCAACCATCTATGAGAATTTAAAATTTCTAGTAGTTTTTTTCATTTATTCTAATTTTAGTCATTCCAGTAGATTTTAAGAAACCTGTCATTGTGGTATAAATTTTCATTACTTTGATCACTGAAGATATTGTCTTGTAAGAGTTATTGATTATTCATGCCTTTTTTGTAAAGTATTCAGATCCTTTGCCCATTTTTATTGAGTATTATTAGTAAAGCATTATAGAGCTCAATATATTCTGTATGTAATTTCACTGACATGTATGTATATGTATGTATGTATATATACACATGTATAACACATATATATATACTACAAATGTAAAATATAAAGATTCAATATTTATAGAAATGTTGTCTAAAGATTTTGTGGAGTTACTGAGAGGTACTAATCTTCAGGTAGGTCCAGGGAGCTCAGAGCAGAACAAATTAGAGAGAGATCCAAATGTAGCCATGCAATAGTGAAAACTACCACTGGAAGAAAGGCAAGGTGTTAAAAAGACATTGCTCTCAAGCTGGAGTTGTCTTTCAACTCTCAGCTCAGCTCTGACCTGCAGCCCGGGAATCCACATAATAGAAAGGTAGCTTTATGGAGCCTAAAGAGAATATAAATCCCAGACTGAATTATTTATTTCACAGAGCTTGAAGTAAGATTTCTCCTAACACAAATCAAATCTAAGAAAAAAAGACTTTCAGTGGTTTATATCAGGCAAGAAGATTTGGACAGTTCTGATACGTAATTATGGAAAGGATTGATAGGTAGGCCCAGAGTGGCTCACACCTGTCATCCTTGCTACTCAGGAGACTGAGATCTGAGGATCATGGTTCAAAGCCAGCCTGGGCAGAAAAGTCCATGAGACTCTTTATTTCCAGGTAACCACCAAAAAGCCAGAAGCAGAGCTATGAGTCAAGTGGTAGAGTTGCTAGCCTTGAATGAAAAAGCTAAGTAAAATGTTCAAGCCCAGAGTTCAAACCCCAGTATCAGCATAAAAAAGCTGACTATACAAATCACTAACTATACAAAATAAAACTGATGTTAAATTTGTGGCAAGATTAAGCTAAAATCACTGAAACACCACCAACAGATTCTAGAAACAATCCAGACGGTCAGTAGCCGTAGACTGGATGCCCCTGTGTCCTCATCATCGGCTCTGATGCCACCTGAGGATGGCCCTGTTCTACACAGCAGTAGAGATTTAGGAAATGCCCCAAAAGAAAGGATCCAAATTGCAAGGAATATATGCAATTTGGTTCCTTTTCTGTGAAGTTCAAAGCCAAGAAATATGGGACAATGCTTCTTACTATTTCTATTATCTTCAAGTAGTGTACAAGGAGGTTTTTACTTTAACACATTCATCAGTGAGTACTCTGCATTGTCACCCCTCTGTCCCTCTCCTCCACACATCAACCCCTTCCTCTACCTGCCTCATTGCTTCCCAGTTCCATTTTCCTTTTTCTTTTTTCTTTTTTCTTTTTTTTTGGGTCCAGTCGTGGGGCCTGAACTCTGGGCCTGGGCGCTGTCCCTCAGCTCTTCAGCTCAAGGCTTGAGCCACAGCGCCACTTCCGGCTTTTTTCTTTTTGCTTATATGGTGCTGAGGAATCGAACCCAAGGCCTCAGGCTTGCAAGGCAAGCGCTCTACCACTGAGCCACCTTCCCAGCCCCCCCAGTTCCATTTTCACAAATGTACATTGAGTGTTGATTGTATTCATCACCGTCCCTCTCTCCATTTGTCTGCCTCCCCAGTAGAGACATGTTCCAGTTTCTTGATACTCATTTTGAACGTGTTTTAGAGGATGTGCTTAAAAATAAGATTCTGTATAAATATATGCATAATAATAGACATATAAGTCTGATGAGAAAGAAGGGAAACTAGAGGGCTGTCAGTGTAGAGGCCTGATACCTGGCTTTCATCAATAGGACCAAAGAAGGGAGGAGAAGGAGCAGGAGGAGGAGGGGAAAAAAAGAGGAAGAGAAGGGGTAAAGGGGATCAGTAGTGGCTGGAGAGATAGTTCAGGCAAAGTTAGGGACACTGGTAGTTTGTGGTCATGGTAGATGCTGTAGGGAGGAGCACATGTTAGAAAAATTAGCGTCTTAAACAGAAGTGAGAAGACTTAGGGAAAATAGGTGGTAATGAAGCTGTTACAGGGGTGTGAGTATACAGGAAAGGATTCATTAACTTTATTTACTTATTTATTTATTTTATTTATTTATGTTGATCGTGGGGCTTGAACTTAAGACCTGGGTACAGTCCCTGACTTCTTTCATTTAAAGCTAGTGTTCTACCACTTTGAGCCACAGCTCTACTTTCAATTTTCTGGCAGTTAATTGGAGATAAGAGTTATCATATCTTCCTGGACTGGCTTTGAACCCCAATCGTCAAATCTCAGCCTCCTGAGTAGCTAGGAATATAGTTGTGAGCCACCAGCAATCAGCTAACCTGCCTTTTGTATTCACTGTTGTATAGCCAAAGTCATCTTTCTGTTCCCAGATACACATACGTCAGGCTCACTCAGGCATACTGACAGCCCATGGCACATTGCTTTTAAGTGTCTGTGTCATTCAGGGATAATCATCAGCATTTAAGTTAACTGTCTTTCTTTCTACTTCTCTTTTCCACTGTAAACCCTACTATGCCAGATTATGAAACAGAAAACAATATCCTAATTACACACAAATTATATTATTGAATGCTGTTTCCAAACATTCCTGCTACTACCATACAAAATAAACTCTGCCAAGTCTTATTTGTGAATAGAATTTCGTAAGTGTGATTAAGAGGAATTTTGTGTAGAATAGAAATAGGCCTAATTATTTTGCTTGTAATTATTTTTATCTAATAAGTTGCATAAAGTACATGATTCTGTTATGAGTATTTTATAATGGAGATTAAAAATTAAAAATACGTTTTTACAATGTAGTTTAAAGATTTTGTATTCTTGTTGTTGTTGGTTGTAGGGCTTGAACTCAGGGCCTGCGCACTGTCTTTGAGCCTCTCTGTGCTGTAGGCTAGCACACTACCACTAGATTTCTGAAAAAAAATCTATGCAACAAATTTAGTACATTATAAGTCATAAAATTTACATTGAAATCTTGTCTGAGAGTTCTTTAAAATAGATTGTGTACTAATTAAATGATAAGCTCTAAAAAAACTAAGTTACCTATGGTATAAGCTTAGTAAATATATATGAAAAGAAAGTGTATAACAAATACTAGATTAAAATTCAATCTCTCTTTGAAAACTTGCAACATCCTATTTAATTATGTGGCATTGATTGATTCATATTTTCAGTCACCATGAAGTAAGAAAAGGAAGAATAACTTTGTTATCCTTTGCTATAACCTAAGTGAGCATGAGAGACATTTGTTAGTTTTGTGTTTATAACATGTGGACCAATAAGGCCTTAAAACACAGTTTTCCTTTAGCATGAAGTGTACTCATATTGTATTCATATTGGTGTCAAGGAAAATATATACATAGATATTAGAACTCCTTCTGCGCCCAAAATATGAAAAACAGAGTAAAGTAAGAGGAGGAGGAGGAGAAAAGTGAAGTTTAAGCCTTAAAATTGGTCCAAAAGGAAGCTAAATACTCAAGTTTTCTGTGAAGTGCTACAATTTGTAGAGGCTCTGAGTGAAGGTGGCTGGCAGGATTTAGTGCTAAGGGAAGAAGCCACAGCAGTTTCATCATGTATATAAAGCAGTCAGTTGCTGTACTAGAGTGAACCATAGCTATCTGTGAACACTGTGCTAAAACCATAAACAGAATGTAGCTGTGTCTTGAGTAGTCAGGTTCCCAGAGTTAACAGTCTCCAAAACAGCCCTCTGTCCTCTCATGTGAAACAACTCCCTTTTTATTGAGCCTGTGGTGATTTTGCATCATTACACAGATAGGTTATTTGCATTAGTTGTGTTGTTATTTTGAAATGGTAATTTTTTTAAGTTGGTAACATTTTGGGATAGAGCTAATTAAAGTGAGAAGATTTGAGCAAGCTATAAAATGTAGAATCTATCATTGTTGAAAGGGAGACTTTGAATTAAAACTATTCTCTTTTTATTATATGGAAGCAATGTTAGTAAAACAAGTAGTGGAAAAGTATGTTTGTTTTTTTCCCCTCAACTGAAAGGTATGAAAGTAATACCTACTTGGGTTTAAAATAACTAAATTCTTTTGACTTTTAGTTAAAGATTCTGCATAAAGAAATCACACTTTAAGGAAATTTCTGTAGTGGATAGTTTGGGGGTAATCAGGGAAACTTTTCTGAGGAAAAGCTATCGTCCGTGCATTTACTATTAATGAAAATTATAATGAAAAAGAGGGGCTCTTTGTTAACACCATTAGCTCTCTTCACAGTGTATCTCTTCTCTGTACACTGTGATCTGTTTGTATTAGCTCAGAAGTAAGTCAGATTAAAACTCCTCATTCTGATTAGGCTGAATTCTGAAGAGGGCATGAAAAGCCCCTAAAAGTTTTACCTGTTCTTGTTGGCTTTATTCTTACAGAGTCTTTAAGCAAGTGAGTGATGTGTAAGTACTGGCATGTGTGGTACTTGTAGAGTGGACCAGAGCTGGCCAAGGATTGTGGTACTGTAGGACCCCTTATAAACAACTATATAGCAAGTTGTGCATCCTGCGTTATCTCCCGTGTGCCTGTTGTGTTATACCCCTCAAGCTGTGAAGTGTGGCCTGGACAGGGGTGGAGGCAGATACAGATACAAGCTCTCGGAGGCTTTGATGCACTTCTGATTTCAGATCTCCTTGTTCTAATCAGTGATTGATGTGAAGATGGCTTTCAGTTCTGTGTGCTTCAGTCTGTTTCTAGGTTAGACCTAATCAGGGTTCTTTAGGTTAGCAATGCAAAGCCTGTGGGTTTTGTTTTTGTTTTGTTTTTGCTCAGATTTCCTTTCTTTCTATGCCTGAATTACAGTTTTGCCTTTGTCCCTATGAAGCTGTCAGAAACAGTTTAGCTCTTGAATCAGTCAGTTGGTGCTACTGGAATCAGCAGTTGCTCCAAAGTAAGCGAATTGTTTTTGTTTTTGTTTTTACTATTTTTAGTTTTTCTAGTTTTTAATGGGAGAATTGCTCTCAATAAAACCTAATCAATTAATGCTGAGAGCAGTAATACTCATCTCCACATATGAGTGTGTATATACATACATATATATATATTCAATCTCAAGTCTCATTGTATTATTGTATATTGTATTATATAAATCTCATTATATATAATACTCATTTTATATATACATGAGTATTTTCTCATACCATTGTGTTGTTTTGAAACGAATTAGTTCTAAAGTATATTGAGTGAATATAACAACTTATTTTACTATTGTGGACGTTGAGTTCCTTTTTATTCCATTGGATTCCCTTTGAGGAACATTTTTTGACATAGGTCATGTACCTCGCCTACAGCCATTTCCTGGAACTAGAATGGCTGCTTCAGGGTCATCTGAGAGCTGTGGGTGCATCCTGCTGGAATGCTTTCTAGGAAGCACCGTCCAGCAGCAGTGTGTCCACTACCTTCACCAGTGCTGAGAATACCGACCTCAAACACCTTGTGATTCAACATGGGAAGTAGTCTTTTAGCATTACATTTGAGGGTATAAGCTTGCTATACCCTATGTGCTTGTCCTGAAGAAATTCCACATCTTTTACTAGTCAGCTATCTTTTTGTGTGATTTCCACAGATTGTATGCACAGAGACCTCCTGGCATCAGAAGATCTCCCCAGTATTCATTTGCATTATTCAGAATTATTCAGAATACACTTGGCATGGATTTGTCATATTACCTTCAAAATGACAAAATTCTCATACCCCTTGATTCTATGAGCATGGTAAACCCAATTATAAGAGCTATTTGGACATTCCCAGCTTTTGTCATGTTTTAGTGATCAGAAAACACAGTATCTGGTGGCAGACCACACTTGCACAAGTTGCACTCAGTCTTATTTTCCCACTTGTGTGCTCATTTCCCAGTACCTTCATTCCAAACAAGACCCCAGGGTTTCTCAGAAGCATTACTATAAGATACTGGGATAGGAGAGATAATTACTCCCAGGGAACTATGACTCATGAGAGTTCTTATTTTTGTAAAAATGCTAAGCAGAGGCTTATAGTATGAAGAGTGTGTCTGTCTGTCTGTCTGTGTCTGGAAGCAGGTAGAATCATTTCAGAAGATGAAGCCTCTTAGGGTTTTACAGTGTGTTGGTTTTATGTGGATGCACTTTGGTACTTAGCAGCAATCAGATGGGTGAGCTAGGGCCCTGAGGCAGTGGGAGGAGGGCTGCAGGAGTGGAAGTGAATAGAAGAAATGAAGACGTTACTGAAAACCGTTCATAAACGTTGAGAGTAACATTTAAATATTGGACATTTACACATCATTTTATGACTGTGACCAAGTAAAATTGAGATTGAGATTAGTAATAGACCTCAAGCCAGATTTCTACTTGTGCATATTTATTGGAAGAAGGTAAGTCCCAGGGATGGATTAGTCAGTTTTTGGGTTTGATTTTGTGCTGGTCCTAGGGCTTGAACTCTGGGCATGGACACTGTCCCTGAGCTTTTTTGCTCCAGGCTGGCATTCTACCACATGAAACTCAGCTCCACTTTTGGTGCCAGCTCAGGCTGGCTTCAGACTTTGATTCTCAGACCTCTGCCTGTTGCAGTTAGGAGTATAGGCATGAGCCACCAGTGCTGGCTGGGTTAGGCAGCTTTTAAGAAAATGAGAGATGTGAAGTATCCTTCACATGAACTGTTAGCCAGCTATTTTCACATGAAGCAAGCCTGCCAGAGTACTTGATGGTCTAAGAAAATGACTAATGAACTGAAACTTTTGTTATATGTGAGATATCACATAAATCACTGAACCTTCAGTTTGTGAGTAATTCAAGAAAGTCTTAAACCATGTCAAGTATACTTGTACTGTAATGCTTACTCAGAGCAAATTACTCTTCGGTTTACTTAATATCTACAGTATTCTGGTTCAACTCTAAGCCTTTTCTCTACTTCTGAAGAAAAATACATGAGCATTGACTTCTTTGAACTTGTTTTGGGTGCTCGGACTAGGGCTTGAACTCAAGGCTTTCACTTTCTTGCCAATGGATGGTACTCTACCACTTGTCACAACCTATAGTCCAGCATTTTTGCTGGCCAATGGCTATGGAGGCTTTCTTCCAGGTTTTCCTATCTGGGCTGGCTTCCCTTGGATCCTCCAGCTCTCAGCCTCCTGAGAGGAGGGCTAGGATTGCAGATGTGAGCTGCTAGAGCTCACGCTTATTAAGGATAAAACAATCTTTTTGTAAGAGTAGGAATTATTTCTTCAAGTTTATTAATCTGTTGCCAATAATAGACACATCTTAGCCTTTGGATGATATTTTGAATATTTATTTGATCATTTACCCTTTATCCTAATTTACCTAAATCCAGCTTTCTGCTCAGAAAAACAATGGTTACCCAGGGTGGAGTGGATCAGTATTGAGATATTTCCTGCATTGCTGCTGGTAGGTCCTGCCCATCAGCCTATACCACACCTCCTATCCTGTCTGGTCTCTGCCCCATGAAGAGGATTCCTGATTCCAGTGTACATCTTGTCCCTCAAACACCAAAATAGGCAGTCAAATTACCAAAATACATTGCTATACCTGACTTCAGTTCTTTTTGAACTAAGAAAGTTGAGCCACACATATTATCTGAGAAAAAAAACAAACTCTGAATGTGATTTACCATTACTTTGAAGACATTTGAGTGCACAGAGGCTTAGAAAACCCCTTAGTATGATGAATGTTCATAGATAAAAATATGCCAAGGAGGGGCTGGGAAGGTAGCTCAGCGGTAGAGTGCATGCCTTGCAAGCATGAGGCCCTGGGTTCGATTCCTCAGCACCACATAAACAGAAAAAGCCGAAAGTGGTGCTGTGGCTCCAGTGGTAGAGCACTAGCCTTGAGCTGAAGAGCTGAGGGACAGCGCCCAGGCCCAGAGTTCAGGCCCCATGACCAGCAAAAAAAAAAATATATATATATGCCAAGGAGGGCTGGGCAGCAGTAGCTCATACCTGTAATCCTATCTACTCAGGAGGCTGAGATCTGAGGTTAATTAGTTCAAAGTCAGTCCAGGCAGACATACCCAAGAGATTCTTGTTTCCAGTTAGCCAGCAAGACTGTGGCTCAGTGGTAGAGCACCACTCTTCCTGGTCCTAATCATCTTGGATAACCTGTGTTAAGTAAGAGTTCTTTATATATTAGGAAGATACAGGACTTAGGTCATGTCTTATGTGATGTGTATGACAAGTTCATTTCCCAGCTTCTCATTTAATTTTGGCCACTGTGTTTCTTATGAAGAAGGTGAAGTTGGTACTTTTGTGTCAAGATGTCCATCTTGTGTCACTTCTGGATTCTGATTCTTGCTTTCTTTTTTTTCTTTTTTGCGGTAATTCTGGGAAAGAACAATGCTGGAAAGAAAGACAAAAAGAAGTATTAGACTGAGCTATTTATTGAGGATTTGTACTGTATTAAGAATTTTCCATATAATTATTAGTGGATAAATGTTTTAGAGAGAAAATATTCTGAATAATGAGGAATGGGGAATATTATTGTTGTATTATTATTATTATTATCATTATTATTTGTGGGATGGTGGAGGAAAGAAGGACCCTATGCTTGGGACTGTGCTGCTGCTGCTGCTGCTGCTGCTGCTGCTGCTGCTGCTGCTGCTGCTGCCGCTGCTGCTGCCGCTGCTGCTGCCGCTGCTGCTGCTCCTCCTCCTCCTCCTCTTCTTCTTCTTCCTCCTTTTTTTTCCTCCTCCTCCTCCTCCTCCTCCTCCTGCTCCCCCTTCTCCTTTTATTTGTAATAGAGTTATTTTATAAGTTAGCTTGACAGCCTTTGTGGCATTCTTGACAATTCTTTATATGTAAAGGTATGCTATTTTGTGCAAATATTTGTATCTGAATTCTTTTACCTAAGATCAGAAATTAATATATTTTATTTATTCAATAAATGTGACATACAGGTAATATATTAAAAGGTATATATCATAACCAGTGGAAGCTTTAATTAATTAAAAAATAACCCAAAACAGAATGCAAACAATGGATGGATCTTATTTTTGATCCAGTCTTCTATCTTCTTTTGATTGAAGAATTGAGTCTATTAATATTTAGGTTAGAGAGATGTGTAATGTTTCCTGCCATTTTCTTGATTTCCTATATTTTGTTTTTTCCTCCTCTTGTGTTTACTAAATTGATCTAGTGATTTTTGTGTGATGTTTTTCTTTGATTTGGATTCTGTTTCATACTTAGGGTTTTTTTTTTCCACACCAATGTGAAAAACCATCTCCAGTGTTTTCTTCTAACAATTCTGAAGTTTTATCTTTTTTTTAATGTTTAAATCTATACTATATAGAATTTGATTACGGGTGCAGACTGAGATAGGGCTTTCTCCTTTTTCTCCTTTTCCTCCTTTTTCCTCAATTTAGTTAATCAGTTTACCAAGTACCATCCCCTGATTAATCTTTCTAGCAGTAATTTGGAAATCTAGCTTTATTACAATCAGAATTGCTATTTTCTTCCCTTTTTGCACTGATGGCATCTCACACTTTTCTTCATGCAGAATTTGTCATTTCTCTTACTGTGCTGTTCTTCTTATTGCTGTTGTAAATAATGGTGATCTGATCATCCGTTGTTGTTTCTAGGCAGGATCTTGCTTCCCAGCCTAGGCTGGCCTCAAACCTGCCACTCTGTTGACTCAGCCGTCCAGGTGCAGGGACTGTCAGGCTGCGGTACAGCGCCCATCTGATTTTCTTTCAACTTGAGGCTGGGTCTGTAGATCAGTGGAAGGGCATCTTCTACATTTGTTGTTTTATCACTAGCACTGTTGAGCATTTTCATTGTTTTTTAAAATTTTTTATTCTAAAGGCATTATAAAGGGGTTAAAAGTTAGATAAGTCAGGTATTGAGTATGTTTCTTTTTGAACAGTGTCACTCTCTTATTTTCTCCCAGTTTTTTCCCTCCCAACTCCCTATCCCCCAAGTTGTATAGTTCATTTCTTTGTTATTGTTTTTAGATCTCTTTGCACCTTTTAGATTAACTTTTTAAAAGTTAATGATTGTTTGCAATAGTTTTTAGAATAGGTTTAGAATAAATTAGCAGATATATTTTATTTAACTATTTCATATTCATGTCTAATTTAATCCACATTTTTTGTGTATATGAACAGGGAAGTGAATGAAATTTTCAGAATTCTTTTCTGGCAATATTTCTTCCTTCTCTCTCCCCTACCTCCTCTCTCCCTGCCTGGCTAGGGTATGAGCTCAGCCTTAGATTTAATAGGCAACCACTCTACCATTTCAACAACTACCCCACCCCCTTGCCAGTGCTTTGTACTTTCCTGATTTTAGAATAGCATTTTGCTTTTTGCCCTGGGCTAGCCTGGACCTCTGTTTTCCTTCATATCTGGGATGACAGGTAAGTACCACTGCAACCAGCTTTTGATTGGTTGAGATCCAGTCTGGCCAACTTTTTACCCAGGCTAGCTTCTGATTACAGTCCTCCCAGGATCAGCTTCCCAAACAGCTAGGTGAGCCACCACCCCAGGCTCTTTAAAATTTTATTTTTGCACTATAACAATCCATGTCCTATTTTTATTTCTGATTAAAAATTCAGTGTGTAGGATTCCAAATCTTACACACTGTGATCTTGAACCCAGCTTCATTTGAATTACATTTATTGTATACTTCTCTCATTCTTTTTCTGTTACTCTACTGGTCGAGCTAATGCTCCACTTAGGGCCTCTTGGTGGTTAATTGGAGATAACAGTCTTACAGATTGTCCTGCTCAGGCTGTCTTCAAATATTGATCCTCAGATCTCGATCCTTAGATCTCAGCCTCCTGAGTAGCTAGGATGACACTGACAGCTAGCTTGCTGATTGTTTTTTACCTAGAGTCTCATGAACTTTTTCTGCTTGGGCTGACCTCAAACCATAACCCTTCTATTCTCAGCTTCTAAGGTAGCTAGGATTATAGGCGTGTGCCACCAGTACTAGCTCCCACTCATTTTCAGTCTTTCTGACTTGTTCTTAATTTTAAGAAACTGTTAAACATTTAACTTTTTACCATAAAAAGACAAGGATTTCATTTGAATCCTCATCCTATGTTTTGTTTCTGTTGAACTCTGGGCCTGGGCACTATCCCTCAGTTCTTCAGCTCAAGGCTACCACAAGCCACAGCACCACTTCTGGCTTTTTTCTTTTTGCTGATGTAGTGCTAAGGAATCGAACCCAGGGCCTCATGCATGCAAGGCAAGCGCTCTACCACTGAGCCACCTTCCTAGCCCAGTTCCTGTTGTTTTTATGCTGTACTACATGGTATGTTTTGTGTAAGTCCAGATAATTTTAGAAATTTTGTTGTTCTAATGATTATCTTTATGAATTTAAGCAATACATTGAATCCCTTAGGACAGTTGTTGGAGAATCTTTTGACTGTCAAAGAAGTGACAAAATTAGTGTATTTGGATTAATTCCTCATTTTTGTTAATTATGGCATATCTCCTTTGTCAGGATTTATGTTCTGTTCTGTTCGCTAGACAGAATCCTCATGTTTCTTCTGTTTTAGTCCTTCAGTTGTGAAGGTGATGGGTGAAACAAGATTTTTACAAAGTAAGCTATCTCCTAAGCAGAAAAAAGTAGTCTTTCATGTACTGAAAACATACATCCTTATCATTAATCCTTTTGCTGCAACTTTTTCTGTTTGTTGTTGTTGTTGTTTGTTAAATTTCATCCTCTAAATTCAGATGGATGAATTTCAAAATTACCTGTTGCTTTGAGCCTGAATGACAGGCTAATATTAAGTAGGAGCTTCAGGAACAATTTGAGTCCTGTGTTACTACGTTGAGGACTGTACAGGTGTCACTTGCCTGCCTTTCAGTGGAGAACATGTAGCTGAGAAGTCCAGCCAGTCTGATTTGTCTCATGATATGTTCTCATCTGGATAGGCAAAAGGCCCTCTGAAATCCAATAGTTTACTGGGAAAAAGTAGTTGTTGGGGTTTGTTTGGAGTAGAATGGAGAATGGCTCAAATTGAAATATATCTATAGTATATTTCTTTAAGACATAAGAAGAGATACAGCTTTAAAACTAGGTAGAAGTAGATAGATTCAGATGTGATATAGAATGTGTAAGCCAAATATTGCCATGAGCATGGAGGGAATGTTACTGTTTCTCTCTACCATCCAGAGCATGTTTGATATAGTTTACTTTAAAAATGCCATGAATCTGAAAATTGGGAAAAGACATTTTCATTTGATCTGTCACATTATACATTGGTGCCTCCTTCATATGCAGATACACCTGTCTAATTCCATATATTCTTTAGCATTGTTTTCTGAAATTTGAGTAAGTGCGTGCGTGCGTGCGTGCGTGCGTGCGCGTGCGCGTGCGCGTGCGCGTGCGCGTGCGCGTGCGCGTGCGTGTGCGTGTGTGTGTGTGTGTGTGGTTTGGGGTTTCGTTTTGGGTTTGTTGGTTTGCTTGTTTGTTTTTTTTCCAGTCCTGGGGATTAAACTCAGGGCCTGGACATTGTCCTTGTTCTAATTTTGCTCAAGACTAGCACTCTACCACTTGAGTGTCAGCTCAACTTCTGGCTTTTTGGGGATTAATTGGATATAAGATTTTCATGGACTCTCCTGCTGGGCTGGCTTCGACTCTAGGCTTGTGGCATGAGCTTCCAGATGAGGAAACTTACTTTACAGAATATCTTTGTAATTCCAAAGCCTGTAACTGAAAACTGTAAATCTAACTTGAGGCTATAGAGTGAAAGTTAGTGATTGCTCCAGAGGCTACAAGTAAATGAGATGTTTAACTAAAATGTATTAAATAACTTATACTTGCTGGTTTGGGGCTGTTTTGAACAAATATTTCTATAAACATAAAGAACAGAATTTAGGTTTAAAACAATCTAAGAACATGGATTGATCCTTCCCTCCCTCCTTCCTTCCCTTGCTCCCTCCCTCCCTCCCTCCCTCTCTTCCTTCCTTCCTTCCTTCCTTCCTTCCTTCCTTCCTTCCTTCCTTCCTTCCTTCCTCCCTTCCTTCCTGCCCTCCTGCCCTCCTGCCTTCCTGCCTACCTGCCTTCCTGCCTGCCTTCTTCCCTCCCTCCCTCCCTCCCTCCCTCCCTCCCTCCCTCCCTCCCTCCCTCCCTCCTTCATCTTTCCACCCTCCCTTCCTTCCTTCCCACTCCTTCATCTTTCCTTCCTCCCTTCCTTCCTTCCTACTCCTTTACCTTTCCTCCCTTCTCTCTTCCAGTTCTTATAAATAAATGAGTCATGAGTAAAAGACGGGCAAATCTCCTTCATTTTCTCATCTTTCCTCATGCTGTGTCCCAATACTGAATTGTAAATTTGCGTCTCCTCTGTGTTCAGGTATATGTCTCGAGTCCACGGTATGCATCCAAAAGAGACGACCCGTCAGCTGAGCTTGGCTGTGAAAGACGGCCTTATTGTGGAGACGCTGACAGTGGGCTGCAAAGGGTCGAAAGCTGGCATTGAGCAGGAAGGGTACTGGTTGCCAGGAGATGAAATCGTAAGTATAACTGAGAAACACGAGAGTGGCAGAGCTCTATGGGTTTTTTTTAAACATTATTTAGCTACAAGCTGTAGAAAATTCATTTTCAGAAGTTTAACAATTGTCATTCACGTTCACATTGGCAGAAAGGAGACTTCTGGTATTTTTGTAAGAGGGTACATTAATAGCTGTATTTTTTTAAATCTAAAAAGTGAGAACAAAATCCCTTTTGACCTGTGCACAGATGATGGTACCTCTGGGCGCTTTCTCAGTAAACGTGAGGAGAAATGTTTGAGTGAAGGATAATGCAGGCACCCTCTGGCCAGGTGTGAGGACCGCCCGGGCCATACACACCACCGTCTCACTGGCACCAGGTGGCACAGGACTCAGGACCGCACTCTAGCTGAGGCTAGAACAGAGCCAGAGGCTTCTGGTGTCTGTCCCCTGGCTGTTTCTTCACCAGTGACAATTGTAGTTGTTGTATACCAGAACAGATGTCTAATGAGAAAAGCAGAAAGTTTTTTTTTTTTCTTTCTTTTTCCCTAGTTTTCCTAAATTTAACTCCCTTTCTTAGTGGTAATATTTTATTCTGATTTCTTTCAGTGCAGACGTCACACTGAGAGTCACATACAATAGTAGTACATTTTTTCCTTTATAAAGATTACTTTTGTGTGTAATATATTTATTCTGCCATATTTTTGATGTTCTAGCGTTCGAAATATCCTAATTTTTATGAACACTGCTTCAAATGATCGGTTCCAAATATAGTAGATGTTAATTATTTTAGGCTTTAAAAATGGATTTAAAGACAAGCTATAAATAAATCAGAAGAAGTAGACTTAGTAATTGAGTGTTTTGAGTGCTCTATCACAAATTCCCTGAAATCTAAAATTATTAAGATGTCACAAAAATCCTAAGATCAGTTCATCATGGGAAAGTTCCCGCTCCCTTCGAATCCCCTCCTTCTCTGTTCTGCACAACAGAGCCAACCTCATGCCCTTCTGTGAGGCCTGGGGGAGCAAGGTCATCCTTGTAGCTGCTTCCCACACAGTTGTGGTGCAGATTTGTTCAGATTTACACCAGTTTTGGCCAACTCAATCTGTGCTTCAAAGCCTCAGGGAGGAAAAATGTTTTTAATGAACAGAAAATATCTTTACTTGCATTGCAAGTGAAGTGAAAATGTTCATTTCAGCAAAGGTTCCCTCCCTCCCCCCATAGAATTTTCTTTCAGAAATCTAAAGCAACAAATCTAGGCAAGAAACTTTGGGGACATAATAAAAATAATTGACAACTAGTTTATTGTATAATCAGAGTAATCCAGATCATGTAGAAGTCTCACCCCAAACACTTGGCTCTCTGCAGGTGTCACTGCAGAAGACTAAGCTAGCATCTCAGGTCTGCAGTAATCATAGAGGCAGGAGACCCACCCACACAAGACAGGGGGTACAGACTTCCCTAGAAGTGACTTTCTCTCTGCTTTCTAGGTTTGTGCTCCTCAAATTGAAGTTTTCCATGTTCAGTTTAACTCAACCAGCAATTAATCATCTTATTATTACATGTTCATAATTACTTAGGTCCTGTATACTCTTTATGTTCTTAATGCATATATTTATAGTATCATCTTTTATTTCCCTTTTTTCTAGCTGAAGTCTTACATTAAACAATTCTTATTTACAATACATTTTGTACTAAATAAACATGCATAGTATAGCTAGATATATGAGATTTATGCCCAGATTAAAAAGTGTGTAAGCGTTTAGAATTCAGTTACTGTACATGAGCACATATAGAGAGGTCAGGCATGCATGCTGCAGTCTGCAGGGTTCAGGTCCATCTAGGGTATTTACTTAGGTATATAAATAATAGGAACATTGGAAACCTCATTCGTTTTGTCTTCAGCTGTAATGTGAGCATGGTGATGTTAGCCTTATTTAAGGACTAAATGAAATTATCTACATAAAACATATATAGATAAGGTCAGAGCAAATTTCTGACCAGTCAGTTAAGTGTGCTTACACTTAGGTAAGCAAGGAACTGGTAGCTCATGCCTGTAATTTTAACTTAGGAGGCTGAGATTCCAGAGCTATGGTTTTAAGCCAACCCAGGCAGAAAAGTTTGTGAGACTCTTTTTTTTCCCCCCTTCATTAACCAGCAAAAAAGCCAGAAGTGGTAGAGCACCAGCCTTGTGCAAAAAAAAAAAAGAAAGAAAGAAAAAGAAGCGAGAGTTCAAGGCTCTGAGTTCAAGACCCAGTGCACATATACACACAGATTTACTTGTCACACAGCAAGGTGATGATGCATAAAAATATTGTGTATTCAAAGTATGTAAAGGAATGAACTTTAAATGTTCTTACTACAAAGAAATGATAAACATTTGAATTATGATGTTAATTATCCTGACTTGATCATCTCCACATTGTAGACATGCATTGAAACATTACTTTACCCTACATACGGATTATTTATTAATTAGAAGAAAATAAAACTTTAAAACACGAGGAAATACCTATCTAGAGCTCATCAAAAGCTCATGAGTTTATTAAAAGCAAAAATTTTTACTCAGAATTTTTATTTTGTAGCATGTGTCCTCAAACACAAATCAAACACAAATACCTCTAATGTCTTAATTTAGACAAGACTTGGAAATAATAGACTGATTGCACTTTCATGTCATTGTCTCCACTGCCTACACAGGCAGTTTTCATGCCCTAATAACACTAGCAGCTCGTGTGATTAGCTCTGTACCTTTAACGATACAGGTAGCTCACACTTGGCCAGCTTTGTGTGACTGTATTGACTAGATGGCCCACATTTGTAGGCCAGGCATAAGTTGGTCAGCAACAACTTTAAGAGGCATTGTTCACATCATATCAGGCATGGTCTATTTGTTTAATGTTTTTTTAGCAGGTCCCTAGTATGTGACAGTACTGTAAGGGGTACACCATAAGATCTTCAGATGGATGGCTCGCTCCCCTTTCCTCACTGTGGGGCCAGCTCTGTTTGCATGCCACCTGCTGGATCTCTCCACCTTTTATGTGGTGTAGTTCACTTTAGTGACCTAAAAACTGGGTCTTCTGCCTTACTCGTTGTCTTGTTGACTTCTGACGCAGAATTGAGAAATAGTCAAGAAGGTACATATAGTTTTGGGAAGGAAAGTTATTGGATATTTTAGTAGTTTGTTTTTAAACACTTAGTTCAAAGTCACCACGATTCCTCACTCAGACAGTCCTGCCATGCTAAAAATAGATGGTAATACTCTTCTTTTCCCCTCTATTACCTGTAAAAAAATGGTAGCTGTAGAATCAGAGGTGGGACAGAGTTGTGTGTCTTGCGAAGCCTTCACACCAGCAGAAGCAGGCTCTGCCATCTTGGCTTTCACCATTATTCTGAGAAGAGCCGTTGGATCCTGAGTTCCTCTCGCCATACAGTTACATTGGTGTGGCTTTAATGAGAGTTGTCAGTGTTATATTTTTATTCCGTCCCTGCTAACTTTTTTCCCAAGGCTTGTTTTTAAAAGCTTGAATCTACTGAAAAAATGCCTGTCTTGAGCTTTGTTTATAGTAAGGCCAGCTACGTGTACTAGAAGCTTAGCTGTGTTTGGTAAGGCTATAAAGATGTAAGACTTGCTCGCAAGAAAGCCTGTATGCTGTGAGCCAAAGGCAGAAGCCCTCATTGTACAGAAATGACTTCTACCAGATCCGACTGATGCTCAGGCATTTGACAAGCTCATCTCAAACGCTGTTCACAGCCCCCTGTGTAGGAGAATTACATTTGGAGAAACTGTTGTAAAATTAGGCCATGCATAAGCATCTTCATGGCTATATTTTATGTATATCCATATGAGATCATGAAAAAGTAGGCATTAAAAACGAGGCTATTCACATTTTCTAAATGGCTTGTTTAAATAATGTTAGTCAATGTACAAGCAAAATATATGCTCCAGCCAGTCTTCTTGAAGGATGAATGTGTAGAACTAGGGCAACACTCCTGGGTTTGTTTTGTTTTGAATTCCAGGTTTTCGTGAACTCTGGGACCTGTACCCTCACCCCTCTCCCCCATCCCTAAGCTGGCGCGCTACCACTTGTCCCACATGTCTTTTTTTTTATGATTGTCTTCCCTGCTGGCTTCAAACATTGATCCTCAGCTCGCTCTCTCTCTCTTAAGTAGCTAGGATTACAGGTATGAGCCACCAGTGCCCAGCTCCTGTCAATTTTAAATGGTCATTTCCACACTTCCAGACTACTGTGTCATTAACATGTACTAACAGGGGTCAAAAGTTTATTCAAAGGTGATTTTCATAGTTTATGAAATTATATTGGCAAAAGGCCGCTAGATGAGGGCAGGAAGGAACTTTGTGATGTCTGACCATTTGCTGTTTTATTACATCAATTTCTTTCTAAAGAAACTCTCCGTGTTCTTGTAGGCTCCTGGGTTTCCTCTTCATCTGCTTGCTCTGAGAACCATGGGTGACATGTTTAATCCACATTTCTTCCGCCTCTTTATCCTTACAAATTCAAAATTCTATTTCTTGGGCAGAATTTGACCATTTCCCGGACTGAGCTTAGTATGCTATTTAGCTATCCTCCTAATAAATACGTTAATCTCTTACGAGTTATCCTCTTCACTGTAGGTGCTCACTAAGGGTGGGAAGATCTTAGTCATATCCTTCTTGTCTTATAGGAAGGCAGGTAACCTTGAGTGACAGATCATTTGCAGATAAAGCATGTCAATATGTATTTTGCAAGTGAGATAGTATTATTTGATGACTTCCATCTGTATCCACAATTCCCAGCACAGAGCTACACTTGCATTAGACAGGTGGTTTTCATCTGATATTGAATAATTTGGTTACCAGTGTGGAAGAAGAGATAAAGATTTTTTTAATGTATAAAACTATTTCGTTTACATACCTGCCAGATTTGGTCTTGGGACTTCATTTCTTTCATTGTTATTATCAGTATAAAGATAGTATATGAGTTTTGGAACTTCTGCTTCTGGTTTATGCAGGTTTGTTTTGCTACTTAGGAGACAAAAGTAACTGGCTACTTAGAAGACAAAAGTAACTGTCGCACATCCTGCTTCCAGTATTTTCTTTTCACAACTGTGTGAAAAGTTGATCATGCCTAAGAAGGGCTCCCTCCATTCCTCTCCACAGGCCTGGTGCATCTGTCTACATGAAAATGTGGCCTCTCTATTGTTTGCCTTTTCTCATTTAAGTTTTTTTTTATATCCCTTTAAAAGTAAAATATGTATATTGTGGTTTCTTAAAGAGTTTAACATATCTTAGGGATAAATGCTTAAATTCTAATCCTGGAGGGCAGGATAGATACTTCTTTAGTTTCCTTCCTTCCCCCCTCACTCCTGCTCATTCTCTTTCTTTTTTTCTTTCCGTCTTTCTGGAGTTGCAAAACAAGGGCTTGAACTCAGGGCCTCTTAGACTGGCATTCTACCACTTGAGCTACACCACTAGCTCTGTTTTTGTTGTTGTTGTTTTTGTTTGTTAGTTTTCTGAGTATTTTTGATATAGAGTCTAGGAACTTTACCTGGCCTGACCTTAAATTGCCATTCTTCCCCCTCAGCCTCCTGAGTAGCTAGGATTACAGTGAACCACCAGCACCTGGCCCAAATGGCTTATTCTGAAAGAAACTATGGTTTGGAAATTTTAACCTAACTCCCATCTCATGGAATTTGGACTTAATCTTCAGGAATCTCACGCTGCACAGCCATAGCAAGAAGCAGCTCCCTGCTCTGTGCTTATAGGCGGCACTGGACAAGCTGAGCCCTGCTCTTGCAGTGCAGCCCGGCAGGGAGTGCTTGTGAAGTCAGCGCAGAAATTTGCCCCCTTCTGGTGACACTTGTCACATGTTTTAGTGCTTTAAATGCAATATTTAGTGCCCCTTGGACATTGTTACTTTATATTGTGAAATATATTCTACCCTCTTCATGTTAATTATATTTGAAACCATGCATTCTTTCCAAATATTCATTCCCAATCTGTCATGAAAACATGAACGATCATGTAGTTACTCAGTAAGGACAGCATCACTGACTATTAATTAATTAGAAATCACATTTACTACAGCTCTATGTGAGTTTAAACTATAACATACTCACACCCTGAAATTTATTCTTGCTGGCGTAAAAAATTTGTTTTGCTCAAAATATTTGGTCTCACTATTCTTTTTCGTTTGTATTGAGAGTGTATATGCATTCTTTTTTTTTTCTGTCTGATTTTTGTTTGAGCAATATTGTAACATTTTATCTTTAATATTTAAAATCACTGGAAATACTTAACCATCAATTCTCACATCTGTGTAATTAACTTGAATTAGTTAGCAGTTAAAATAACCTAGAATCACAAAGCATTAGCTGTGCATTATGTCTGCCTTGGAGCCCGCTATCAGGTAGTGTAATGTGGGTCTGTTCACCAAGTAGGAATAGGAAGTGACTTTAAGCAATTGCCTTAGCTTGTTGAGGAGGCTGGGATGTAGTTTGGAATACCTTCCCCTAACAGTTCCTCACGTACTCCCCTGCTATGTGATGGAACACCCACCCTGCCAAGCTCCAGTTCATCTCCAAATTGGAGAGAATAATAATTCATGTTCTACCTAACTTATAGAAATGTGGAAAGCAAATGTGCTGTTGAATTTTAAAGGACTTGGAAGAGATGCACACCTGTGTAGTTAGAAGTGTGTCATTCATTGTGGCTTGTTCAGTGTCCATTTTGTGCATAGATAATAACATGAGTTCACAGTTCCTCAGTGCCTGGGTTGTGCCAGGCTCTCTTTCACATGCTCTGCACATGTGAATCCATTGCTTTTTACCACTCTGCTCACTTTACAGCTAGAAAAGGACATTCCTCCCTCAGTTACACAGCCCTGCGTGCCAGGAGCAGGATTTGAGCCAGTCTGGCTCAGAGTGTTAACTGAAGTTACGTGGAAGACATGCCGCTGGATGGTGGACCATTTTCCACTAGGTTCTGAGGATAGCCTGCATAAATCTCATATGATGAGGTGCTGCGTTCACTACAGTCACACTCATCACCCATTTTAAGTCCAGTGCGAACCTGTTTCAAAGTGAAAGGACATTATTATTCCTGGGATTGTGCAAATGTGTGATAACACTGGAAGTATGACACTTTCCTAACATCATCGTAGGTATCATGAATTCCCAGAGAAGTTTTCTCTATATCTACCTGTAGCACTTTGTTAGTGTGAAAATTTTCCTCTCAAACTAATAATGATTCTTAAGTTTGCATGCTCTTGTCTTTTTATTAATGGTTAGTAAATTAGTATATTTTAGTAATAGTATCTGCAAAATAGTTTGTCGTAAAGCAAGATATAACCATTTGACCATGTATGAAATCACTGTAGCCCTGTGTATTGCCTGATAATGAGCAAAACTGTGGTAGAGAGACCAAGATTATTTTGTTTTTATTTTGAAAGGCCTACAGTATGCAGCCTTTCTTCAGGACAGCAACCCCAGACAAGGTGAACTAATTTTGTACTATGTTATTTTACTTTAATTTTGTTATCTCTCTTTTTTTTGTAATGTATTTCTATCTTACTATAGGGTAGCTTAGTTAACTCTTGCCATGACTTGTTTGTTAAAACCATACTGTCTATAATACTTCTAGTTTTGAATTTTGTGCTAGTAGGTTTGCTTTTTTTGGCTTGCTTTATGTAGAATAGATGTTGGCATCTTATAGGACCCAGTGAAAACACAACTCAGGTTATAACATGGTTGAATGCTAGTTAGGAGCACTATGGGAGTGATTTCTATTTACTAAAAGACAGTTTTAAGGGTCTTTGACACTAATAAATGTGCCTGTGTCATTCATACCTCAAAAAATTTTTTTCTAGACTCAGAATCTAGTGATCGTTGGACTTGAGTCTTCCATGTTTTGTATATATTCCAAACAACAATTGCTATCATTAAAAGAATAGATAGATCCAAATGTATAGAAGAACATATATCCACGTTTCTGTAATTTGCTTCTTTTAAATTATGCTACCATTTTTATAGCTGTTACCAAAAAACTGAGTCTAGAGTTAAGCACACATCAACAGTTCATTTTTACTTCTGTTTCCTAGGTGGATGGAAACAGGAGAGGAGGCAGGAGGGGGGAGGATCACATAGAGAGGTTAGAGCTTTGCTCTCTTGGTTTTAGTGGCCTATCATTCTGATCATCATGTAAAGGCCAATTAATGTCCAAAATTCAAGTAACGAAGAATATGGCAATTTCTGTGGTTAGTAATGAGTCAAATATAAGCCCTTGAAATCTCTAAAGATGTTTCTAAACAGCTATGGTGATAAGAATCTGAAATGTATTGTTGGAAAGAGGTCTGCCAATTAAAAATCAAATAAGGTGCCTTATCTCCATTGAAGCTTAATTTATGTTGAAATTTTTTAGATATGAACATTGAAATAGTTAAGATGTAATGTATTTGCCAGCTAGCTGATATGAATATGCCAGTGACTCGTTTAAGTTGGCCAAGCACCCCACGCATACGCTATGTCTATATGGTGCCACTGGGTCCTGCAATCAGTTCCAAGACTGCAGTTCACCCAAAATTCCTCCACCACAATAAGCTTCTGGAGTCTGTGCACCTGTCGCGTTTAACTAAAAATGGTCATACCTTTTTTATTGCTTTGGTCCAGGAAGAACATCAATTTCTTAGCAAGAAGCAAACTGGAAAGTTTACATTTCTACAGGATTTGCTCTTATGTCCTGCTCCTCACCCATGGCTCTGGGTGTGGTCATTTTTACCCTTGGAATATAGGGAATTGTAGCACTCAGATGTTTGAACCTAGTTTCTAGAAGTTATTATTTATCGAGTGCTGCATAGAACTCCATTGATGGAAGAGTAAGGTTCAAAGAAAACAAGAAAGGTGCTCACCCCTGTGAATAAAGTAGGTGGTGATAATAAAAGGAAAAATGATGGCAGAGCACAAACATGGAGTGTCGGAGTCCCACTGTAATCGCCTTGCTTACCATAGCTGAATTTTCTTTTTGCTCATTTGGTTACCATGTCTACAAAAGAAGGTTGAAAGTTAACCAACCCATCACTCTTACGAAGGTTTTACTAAAAGCTAAGAGTGATGAAGAATGAACCATAAACTAAAGAATGCCTCCTAGCCTTCCTTTCATGTATGGAAGTGGTGCTGACTGTACAAGGTGTCACGGGTAAGAACGTGTGGAGGAACACTTTGTATCTGCTATCATGATCCCTGATTTCTAGGAAATAAGCCTCTGTTCCCTTTTTTACTTTCTTTGGCAATTTCCTTTGGACAAGAGGACTAAATGTTTAGTTTCACATTTTCAATTTATTTTCCAAATTCAATAGAACCCGAACATGAGGGAAGCCACCAGAACATGGACATTCTGACTAAGGCTTATTTCAGTGAGCATCAGTACCAGGGGTGAGAAGGTAGAACAGTGATCAGCACCACTCTTAGCATTCTCTCCAGTATCACTGTGTGTGCAGGTACTTACTGAAGGGCTTTTAAAAAGCAGGATGAAAGATAAGGTTGGTTTGGTGTATTCAGTTTATTAAAGAAATTACTCCTTAGGTCACATTTTAAAATGGAAGGCAATTTAGAAGTGGATTGGCTTTGGACTTACTGCATTTGGGGCTGGTTTGCAATCAGATTGTCTTAAGATCTGAGTATTAATATTGCTTGGGAAAGAATTTAAATTTTAAAGAAGTAATTTCTAGGTATTTTCCCTCTTGTTTTAATGGTGAATGTCTAAAATTGTGTATAATGCCTAACCTCTGATGGACTTCAGTTTGAATTTTGTTCTTAGTCCTTGCAGATGTCGACAAAATGTCATACGAAATTATTTTGTATTTTTTGTAGGACTGGGAAACAGAGACTCATGACTGGTATTGTTTTGAATGCCATTTGCCTGGAGAGGTGTTGATATGTGACCTGTGTTTTCGTGTGTATCATTCCAAGTGTTTGTCTGATGAGTTCAGGCTTAGAGACAGCAGTACTCACTGGCAGTGCCCAGTTTGCAGGGTGAGTACCTACGAGCTTTCCTGTGCTGTCAGGGGGTTGGAATGGATGACTGAGAGCTTCTCTGAGATACCCCAGGTGGTCCTGCCAGGTGACTGGGTAAGGTGGTGGAGGGTGGGGGGGTGTCTGCTGCCCTGCTGCACTGATGGCCGATGAACACAGAGCACTCACTCATAACTGGACATCGCAAAACATGTGCCTTCCTCCGGGGTGTGGATTCTAGAAACGTTCAGTCACATGAAATAATACTCTCTTCCTGTACTTTGCACCTGTGTTGTAGATTATGGGACAACTTTAGTGAGTAGCCTTTCAAAATGATTATGCCATACCAAGATCTGTTCCACAATCACCTTATAATAATCTGCACAATGTGCGCTGCTCAGAAATGGCGTTAGCCAAAGGCACATTGTCAGGTCTCATTACCTACTCATGTAATCATGGTGCCTCTGTTTGTGTCATTACGAGTTAGTTTGGTTTTGGCTTGTATTTGGCGGGTGGCGGGATGGGACAATTGTGTATAATGAATTCTAATTGCTTGAAATGATTTGTGTGGCAGGCAAAATAGGCACTTTTGACAATTACTCTGCCCATCTTTCCCGTTGAAGAATGTACAGGCTGTGGTGGTTGGCTGTAGAACGTTGTGTGTCTGTGTTCACGAATGGTGTGTGATGAATAAATGCTACATTACATTCCACACTCATGGAGACACAGTACAGAGTTATTTGATTGCAGCCGCTGTTGATTTGTACTTGCTATTATTGAAGTACTTAGTTGGGGTCTTGTACATTGTCCTGACTACTCATAAGTTCATTTTGTGATTATGTTTTTTAATCCTTGAGTAATTTAAATGTTCATTTGATCTTCCAAAATTTTTTTCACAATGTTTCCTCTTTGACGTGAGTCAGAAATTTCCAGCCAACAATGAGCAAATGCTTGGAGTATTCTAGTCTTTTTGGTTACTATGGCTTTATATTTATTGTCTATGTCAACTAAATCTTATCAACACTTATTGAAGAGGCAGACAAAAGAGAGTTGGGATAGTATTAAACTAATGTTTAATGGTGACTTACTGGTCTGCCTAAGTGCCAGATCAATGATAATGGTAAATCTGTAAATGATGAATCTCTGTATGGGAATCCAGAAGTTGTATTCCTCCTCTGTGAGGTCGACAAGCCTTTTACGATGTCTGCAGGAATTTAGCATAAGCAGTCTGAGTAGCCACATTTTGCATAGCACAACTGCATTAATATTCATATTTTATTCTCATGGATTTGGACTGTACATTTTAAAAGCAAATACGTCCTTACTGTTTTCTGTTAAAAAAAATCTGCACTAAGGAAAGTGGAAAATTTGATGGAATTTTAAGAGGGAACATTAAGGTGATAACCATACAGTAGAAAAAGGACAAGATAGCATTGTAACATAGGACTGAGTGACAGACCCCAGTGTACTTGTTTGTATCACCACAGCCTTGTCACAGATGATGTTTACATCCAGGGTCCTAGTAAAGATGTGAAATTAAAGCACTAGACCATACATGAGTAGTTGTACAAAGGAGATGCCACTCAACAAAGTAGTTTTATGAATACAATACATCTTAACCAATGTCGCCCCTTTCAACATTCTTACTCATCCCTCCCAACCCAGCCCTTCCTCATTTTCTTAACTTTGTAGGATATGCATTTAATTTTTTGCTGCATTCTCACCCTTGCTCTTGTTTACCTTCCTCTCTCTTGACTTGATTTTAGGAAACCACCGGGATTTGGGGGGAGGGGGTTAAACTTCATTGTAGTTAGTTTACATTTCTTATATTAACAATGGAGATTGAACAATTACACTTTTGAAGAAAATGTGTAGTTTTTTCCCATCAGAATGCACTATCAAGTTGTCCCATTCTTTTTTTTTTAATTGTGAAAATACTGTGCAGAGGGGTTACAATTACATGGGCAAGATAATGAGTACATTTCTTATCAAGCATTGTAGCCTCCTCCTTTGTTTCCCCTTCACATCCCTTCCCATCTCCCCCCGCCTCCCCACCCAGTCCTCCTCACCTCCCCCTACCCCACCAAAATTGTGAAGTTCGTTTTTCGACATAACGACTTGTACAGTTCATTGTTGCATTGGGTCCACCTGTATCCCTATTTAAACAATTTGTTTTCCCCATTCTTGTCTCTATGTATTTTCTCTCATTTCTAATTAAATGAAAAAACACTAATTTTAGTATTACTGGTTTACACAGAAACATGGTCTCTGTCTCACTCTTCTCTTTAGCCTTCTTATTTGCCCTTGGCATTGTAGATATTTTTATGATAAAGGAAATAACTATACTTCCTAAAATGAATTATGCTTTCTTTGTATAGTCCATGAACAGTATACTCTTTGGCAAAACTAAAAAGTTTGTTTTTTGGAGGCTAAATGTGGGGAGCTTTAAAATTGCTGAAGAAATCTATGTTAGATTGATTCTACTGTTTTAATAGTTATGTTCAGAAAAAAGATAAGCCTTAATAATTCCTTTCCTGAGACAAAGAGTAATAACCTTCATATTGTAGTGGAATTTTAATGCCTATAAAGTTAAGTTTAGGTCGACCTGAATTTGTCAACAAACTGCCAAAGTTCAGTAAAAGTTGCCTTAAATACCTAATGAGAGAGTGAGTGACCAAATTTAAATGTTCTTGAGCTAAGGGAACTATGGCTCCAAATCAGAATAGCTTTCTAACTTTCTTTTTCTTTTTAATATTAGGAAAGAGTATAGTTTAATTATATATACAATAAGAATTTTCATGATAGAGCCAGATTTCAACATAAGTAAAAATAGTAAGTTGAGGATTAAAGTAGGTGCTCCTCATGGTGGTCGGAGCCTTCTCCTAGAGCCTCTGTGCTTTGCAGTGTTGAAGAGTCACTGGGGAGAGCTGCTGTGCCCAGCCGTCTCTTCTGTGTCACTGCCCTTAATTCAGTGCTAGCAGCTTGAGCTCATACGTCGAGTCCCTTGGAAAATTTGAGATGATAATAATATGCATTGTTCTCAAAAATTGTTTTACAAATTTTCTTTCTAAATCTCAAGAATTGTATAACTCTGAGGACAGGTTTTATTTTTGTTTTTCTAACCCTGGGGTTTGATCTCGGGCTCACAGTCACCAGGAAGGTACTTCACCCCTGAGCCATTCCTCAAGATATTTTTTTTTCCTTTAGTTGGTTTTCCTTTAGTTAGCAGAGTCTCCTACCTATGCTTCCTTCATAGATAGGATTACAGGCATGCACCACCATGGGCCCAGTTTATTTGCTGAAATAGGTCTTGTAAACTTTTTACCCACCCTGGCCTCAAACCATAATCCTCCCAATCTCCCTCTTCTGTAGCTGAGATTATAGGTGTAAAACACTACCTTGCCCTGGCCCACCACATGTGCCTTTCCAAAAGGTAGCTTTACTTTGCAGACCCGAAGTTCTGTATATCTGTATCTGTGTATCTGTGTGCCTTAGCCCTGGGCTTGAACTCGGCCTAGCTCTGTCCTAAGGCTAGTGCTCTACCTTCTTGAGTGACAGCTTCACTTCTGGCTTTCTTACTGCTGGTTAATTTGAGATAAGAGTTTCAATGACTTTCATGCCCCGGCTAGCTTAGAACCAGAATCATCAGATCTCAGCCTTCTGAGTAGTTAGGATTACAGGCATGAGCCACTGGTGCCTGGCTACCAAGTTGTTTTTGGAAAAGCAGCCTATGGATATCTGATTAGGTTTTGCTTTGGGAAAATATTCATATTGCACTCTTGCTACGAGATCTCACAAATTTAACAAAAGATTTGAAAAACTGATGCCTATAAAATGTAACTAATGTGGAAAGAATAAGAGAAGCATACTTCAGAGAGTTCCCACTATATACTAGATTGATATGCTCATTACTTAACCTTGTGCACATGTGCGTGCATGTGTGTTGTTTATGTACATTATGGGTACAACTCATCCATATGGGTGTCTGGCATCTTCCCTGTCCCCTGATCCCCTCAAGGCTGTGTGGCAGTGTAGGTGACCAGCTCTACACCGGATGCCGCTTCCTACTATTCCCCCCATTTATTTCTTCACAAAAATGAACTTGATACTTTTGCTTATTTGGAATTGTATTGTTCTAAAATGGCTAAAAATTTTCCAGGACAGCCATAGTCTTGAAAACTGATTTTATTTACATGATGGAAGTAACCTTGAAAACACAAGACAGCCCATCGTGTTATTTAAAGCAGTCAGGTACACCTTTGTCTGGCTGACCACTTGGGTGGGTGAGTTCATCGAAGCGGGGTTCGTAAGTTTATAAGATGTGTGTGGTTACCGACCTGTCCTGTGCGAGATTATTCCTGCTGACCCGAGCTCATGGAAACACCTGAGCTTGTGTTGCCTGCTACTTGCGGAGGGCCAGAGGGGATATCTCAATTTAATTTCCTTGTCACACGTGGGTTCCCAGTTACAGTCATTTTGTCCTTTGGGGCCGAAGAGACGGGCCTGTGTGTACACAGGTGTCTGGTCACCTGTACCTGACCGTGCACATGCATTGTGCAACACATCCATGCATGTATGTGTAGTCGTACGTTTGGTTGTGTGTGCACGTGTCCCTGTGAACATGGGGCTGTGTATGCACTGTATGTGTGTAATCGTGTATTAAAGTGGTCAGACATGGTTGTGTTGTCCTGTGGGCGCATGTGTGCCTGTGTGGTCATGTGTATGTATGTGTGGTTGTGCAGATGTGTCCTCAGTGCACTTGCTGGCCTGTTGCCTGGGAGCGATACACACAGTGTGGTGTAATTGACAACCGAGGTGTGCAGGTGAGGTAGCCTGTCCTAAAGGAATCCTGAGCTTCTGTACCACACGGCCTGTCCACACCATGCTGTCTGTCTGTCCTGCGTGGCACACGTGGCTCCCTGTGCTCTCTAATGCAGGCGTGGGTATGGGTATCTGAGGAGCCCTTCCGTGAGGCTTCCACAGCAGACAGTGCGGACATGCCACAGTCATGTCCCACATGCCCTTCCTCCCCCGAGAGAGGCATCCTCTGGAAACAGTGTTGGTGTTACAGGAGTGCCAACCTGATGGCGTTTGTCTCCCCACCAGAGCACAGTTCCTCCGTGCAAGGGTTCCAGAGAAATTCCTTGTCCTTCCTGTCCCCAGTGACCACAGCTAACCCTGTCTGCACAGTTAGTGGCTAGGAAGTCTGATCGCATGCCTATCCTCCCCTCTCCCTCCCCCCCCCCCACGCCTAAAACCTCAGAAATGAACACAAAACGAGCAGTCAATAGTAAGACTCAGATGGAGCTGTGGGTACTGTCTGTCCACGCAAACAGTGGAGACAGTTTGGGCCCATCTTAAATGTCTGTGCTCCTCACTTATGTGAATTTTGTTCTCATAAATTAGGGGATGTTACTATGTCCATTTAAACTCGGATGCCTGCACTTCTGCATGTGTACCGTGTGTGTCGTCAGAAGCTGAGTTTAGGAACTGAGTCAGCCTTGGCAGTCTGGGTCACATGGAAAGTCCCTAGCGGGAAGATTTTGGCAGTTGGTTTGTTTTCTGTCTCTGTGCCTCAGAAGTGGAATACTACACCACTTCAATTTCTACAATTTCTATCATTGTTTGTGATAGAACAGTTTCACCAGACTTCCTGTCATCTAGCAGACTTGGTCACTTCACACCCCATTTGTAACATGCAAGCACATGCATATATAATTAAAGTTTTTAAATGAATGGAGCAGTATGAGTCATAAGAGATAAAGTAAGTTGCTTAATGGAATGATAGGGATAGACACATCCCAGTATATCTTTAAACACAATTTATTTGGCAGTGTTGGGGTTTGCACTCAGGCCCCCATACTTGCTAGACAGGCTCTCTGCCACTTAAATAACACCTTCAGTCCCTGTTTGTGTTAGTAGTTTGCAGGTAGGGCCTGAGGTTTTTTCCCCAGGCTCACTTTGGACCACACTCATCCTGCCTGTGCTGGGATGAGTAGCTGGGACCACAGATGTGCACTTACCATGCCTGGCTTCTTGGTCGCTAGGGAGCTCACTGCATTTTTGTCCATGCTGTCCTGTACTCACCAGCCTCCAGAGTGGCTAGGAGCTCACGTGGGGCACCTCTAGTTCTTCATGCTGGCAGGAGCTGTTTGTAAAATTTCCCTGCTACTGAACTTCTTAATACAGCCAAGGGACAGGTTTTACAAGAAACTTTGTTCTTTAAAATTAGGCAAGAAACTTTGTTCTTTAAAATTAGGCAAGAACTCTGTGGAGAACCATTAACTTTTAAGACCAGTATTAAATGCTGAGCATTGTGGCCCACACCTATAATTCAAGCAGGTAGATCATGAGATGGAGACCAGACTAGAGCACAGAGTGAGATCCTGTCTCAGACAACCATAAATAATCATTAAAAACCGCCTTCTGCTTCTCATTCGTGGCTGACACCTACAATTCTCAGGAAGCTGAAATGGGAGGATTTGAATTTGGAGCTAGCCCCAGCAGGAATATTTATGCAACTCCTTTCTCCACTTAACTGTCAAAAAGCCAGAAGTGGAGGTAGGGCTCAAGTGGTAGAATGCCAGTCTTGAGTTAAAAAGATAAAGAAGAGTGCCCAGGCCCTGAGATTAAGCTCTAGTACCAGCATATGTACCTTCTGTGTAGCAGTTCTATTCCAGGCAGAGCTGATACTTCCTCCCACCCCACACACACAGGGGCCATAGTACACCCTTAGATGTACTAAATGGAATCATCTACTAAAGCTCACCATGACATGTCTACCCAGAGCTTTTACACCCTGGCACATGCTGAATTCCCAGGGTAAAGTTACTGCAGAGAAAATGCTGGAGGCATTTGCGCTGTGCCTTTTTGTTGCTGAGAAAATGAAAGGAGCAATCAAGAAGAACGCAGTCTCTTGAGTCAAGAGGTAGCAGTGTCCACTGTAGGTGTGGAGGCCCAGTGCTCAGCAGCTCTGCAGGAAAAGGCTGCGAGGGCCAGGCTGGGCAAGATGGGCACCAGGAGGCCAGCAAGCGCCTTAGCACACATGCCGGAGGCCCTGTAAGCCGCAGGCCTTCTCCGCCCCCTCTGTGACCGTGGGACAAATGTAGTCACACTCTCACTGCAGAAGAAAAGCCTTTGAAGCTACAAAGTAACATGTGAAATGGAGATTTGGTTTTTAATTAAAATGGGAAAAGAGTCTATTATTTTTACAATGGCAGATGATGTTGAAAATATTAAATACTATCGAATATAGTTTATATTTTCACACTATTGAAAATAACATTAATCAAACAGTTGTGACAATTTTTAGGGCAATTGGGTCCTATCATTTTTATGCAAAGTAGAAAGTTGAGGTTAAGAAGATATGTGTGCGCTTTAACAATGTGGTTTCTTACCAGAGAAGGGAGCCTGGGAACAATCACACAGGAAAACTAGGCCTCACCCACAGAACTGTGAAGCCCTTGGGATTGTTATCTGGTCTATAAAACTCCTCCAATACCCCCTCCCCCGAGGAACACACACACTTCCACAGTTTACATGCTGTGTCTCCACGATGAAGTTAACAGCCCATGATCAGGGCTGGGGTCTGCATGAAACGTTGGCTTGGTGGTGTACTTGGTCTTGTGACGTGCCTTTCTTTAGGAAGTGGAGTAGGTAATACTCTGAGCGGTTTCTATAGCAGGATGGCCGTGACTTAATTAGATAGGTAGCAAGTCCACTTAGTGTATTTCAGTGTCTTGGAAATATGTGCAATGTGCTCAATGCTTTTTGTTGTCCCTGCAGTGTAAAATGCACTGGGGGGCGATGTGTGGGTAGGGCGGTTAAAGAACAAGCCGTACTGCACCCTGACACAGAAGCAAAAGCATGACATTATTTCCAGAAAGGAATAGAAGCTTCAGAGGAATACTTCTTGTCTTCATCTCTCCAGTCCTTTGTTGTTATTGTTGTTTATATGTTTAAAGACTATTGTTGTATAAAAGAGGGGAGGAAAAGTAGACACAAACTTGAAGTTGCCCTTTAAAAAAAGCATCAGTACAGCTGGGCTCATGCCTATAAGCCACCCAGAAGGCTGAGATCTGAGGATCACAGTTTGAAGCCAGCCCAGGCAGGAAAGTCCATGAGACTCTTATCTCCACTAAACTACAAACCAAAAAGAAAAAAGGAAAAAAAAAAAAAAGCCTAGAAGTAGAGCTGGCGCTCAAATGGTAGAGTGGTAGCTTTGAGCAAAAAAGCTCAGGGACAGGGCCCAGGCCCTGAGTTCAAATTCCAGTACTGGCATACACATTTACACACACAAAGCATCAGTATTAGATGATGAAATTCCCTGTGTGTAGAAGCTCTCTCCCTGTAGCTGATATTTTAGAAGTTTGTGAATCTGGGGGTATAGTATGGATTGGGAAATAATCTAGGGTTTGCAGCCTATAATTAATTAGGTCTAGAGATGCTTTAATGCTAAATCACTTGGTTCTGGATGCTTCCAAGCTGTTCGTGATCTCAGTCCAAACTTGCTGGCTTCCATTAGAAATGAGAGTCTGACTTAAAACTAATGGGGATCGATGCAGCTGCAGTATTTGCTTTATATTCTTTGACCAGAGAACAAGTCCCGAGACTCAGGGCGTTGTTAATTGTGCAGGACTGACTTAATGACCAGAGAGTGGCATGTGGGTGCCAGTATATGCCAAGAACCTACCAAATATTCCTACTTTTACCTGGAAGAAGGCACATTTGTAATAATTTAGAGGAGGTTTTTAAACTTAAATTCTTTTAAGTCAAGTTTAGAAAATGGTCAGAAAGAAGGGCAGGCACCTCACTGGATTGCTGTAGATTTAGGATGGAGCTGTGTGCATTGGGGAGGTCCGCGTGACTCACCACATGACCCCCATACATGCAGAAGGGCCTGGTCAGGTCTCCTACTCCTAAGGCTGACAGTAGATAGCAAGTACTCCCTTCTGATCTTGTAGATAAGAGATGCATCTCCCTGCCAGTCCTGGGGATGAAAAGACTAAATGTAGGTATATTTTTAGAAAATTATTTTCATTACTTGTATCTCAGTGGTTTAGAGGCAGAATACAGGATTGGCCCCTCATCATGACCTGCATTTAAAGAGCTCCACATTTACTCTCAGAAATGGAGGGTTTCTTACAAACACTTTGTGATTTCTTTGTTATTAGAAATCATTTTAAGACCTCTTAATTTCCATAACAGCATAGACAATTTCTCTGTCGATAAAGTTCAGTTTGATCCTCTAGTGTTTTGTCATTGTAGTTTTGGAAGAGATTTTGAAGCTTATTAAAGCCTTTCCCTAAAATAACATAGGAAATGTATATATAGATTGGCATTCTCCAGGTAGGATTTCCAGGTTACCTGTAGCAACTCACAAGCTGTGTGTATTTAAAACTCAGCCCCCAGGTCCACCCCAGACCTTGCCTGAACTTGGGAATCTACATGTCCAATAAAGACCTCGGGCCACAGGCTGTTTCATGCTCACACCAGAGAGAGCTGTGGATGATGCTGTGGTGTCTGTTAAAAAACCAGCAGCGGATATTTAGGTGTCATCTGACAGTGATGCACTTCATTCAGCAGAATAAACACAATTATTTATGTTGATCAGAATATACTAATACAGGGGCTGGGAAGGTGGCTCAGTGGTAGAGCGCTTGCCTTGCATGCATGAGGCCCTGGGTTCGATTCCTCAGCACTACATAAGCAAAAAGAAAAAAGCCAGAAGTGGCACTGTGGCTCAAGTGGAGGCTAGCCTTGAGCTGAAGAGCTGAGGAACAGTGCCCAGGCCCAGAGTTCAGGCCTCACAACCACCCCCCCAAAAAAAGAATATACTAATGCAGCGTTGGGTGTGAGTAACTGTTCTAACATCTGGGAAGTATCCCCATTTCTCTCCCTACTTCCCTCCCTCCCTCTTTTTTGTAATACTTGAGTTTCAACTCAGGACCTTGTGCTTGGTAGTAATTCAACCACTTGAGCCATACCTCCATCCCTTTTTGCTTTTTTGTTACTTGTTTGATGAGGATCTCCATGTTCTCATGGTCTACCTGGATCATAATCCTCCTGTTTATGTTTCCTCCATAACTGGGGTGAGAGGCACAAAAGACTACCATGCTGAGCTTTAATGGTTGAGATGGGTCTTGGGAATGTTTTACCTGGTCTGGCCTTGAACTATGAACTTCTCAGTCTCCATCGGCCAAGTAACTAGGATTATAGGCATTGAACTCACTCCCAGAAATAGTTTTTCTAGTTGGCAGTAAAGCTAGGACCTGTTCTGTGAGCCTTCCCAAAGAACCATTGAAGGAAATCACCTGGGCCTACTTCCACAGAGCCGAGAGCCCAGTCCCAGGTCAGCCTAGGCTCTGTGCTGCCCGTGACCTAAGAGTGGGTTTGCATCTTTAAAAGTCAGGGGAGAAATAATAATTTTGTAATCTGGGAAAATGAAAGAATTCATAGTTCAATATCCAAAAGTATGAGCACACAATCATATATTCATGCAGTACATACGTTATGACTACTTTCGTACTACGTTAGCAGTATAGCTACATTAGCAGTGTTGTGGTCGCAAAGTCTAAGCTGATTTTCAGCTGGCCCTTTGCAAAAGCTGTCAGCTTCTGGTCAGTCTGCTGCAGAACATTCTGAGTACTGGGTGTTTAAGATCCTTGTCCAGTTTAATCACAGGCACTTGAGCAAGGTGAACTATAATAAGTAGGTACTACCTATAAAAAAGACCACCCAGATTTTTTCTTTTACTTTTGGATACTGAGTACATTGAAGAGACAGAGATTTCCACAAGTTCTTCCTCTGCCAAAGTATGTCACCATAAAAAGCTGAGCCTCTAGGAAATGTTGAAAAAATTCAAACCAATACAGACATTTATTCCTGAATGTTCTTTCAAATATTGAATATTGTTGGACATCATTATTAAGAATCAGTAAGCTTTGACAGGACCAGCAGTTGCTAGTAGTGTCTTTCATCAGCTCCCACTCCAGCTGCCCACAGACGGGCAGGGAACCCACTACCTGCTGTGGCTGGTGCTTCCCCTGGGCTGCCTGGTCTGACACAGCTCAGCAATTATCTGTTGAGGAGACACCAGGATTTTCTGTTGCTTCTATAGGAGTGCGTCACAGCAGCTATCTGTAACTTACTTAGAATATCTTACCTCAGATGTCACTCCTCATGTCAGCTGTGTGACTATTCTCATTTTAAAATCGTTGTTACAACCTTTCATACAAGAGAAGTTTCAGTCTTACGTGTAGTATTGACAAAAACCATCCCAGCATACAGCCGAGATAATGAACAGGAGCCAGTACCTCCTGCTGAGTTTTATGATGGTGGGTTTTGACTTGAATGTTCATACCAAACCTAGGAAAGCCTCTCCCTGAACCTGACATGTTATGTTCAGGAGCATTGGTTGTTTACATTCTGCCGTGCCAGGACCCATCTGCTAAAGCAGCACTTGTCCGTAGAAGGTTCTCCTTGGCTTCTGTGGGTTCTAGGAACTTTCTCTCAAGTCATTTCAATGCTGTGCTTTGGATGACAGGCACTTTTGCTGTATGTGCCTCATAGGGCCATTCTAGGGTGTGTTGCCTAAGAAATTGCCTTATGTGAAATACTAAATTATAACCAGAAAGAAACCCCTCAAATTTATTAATTATGAAAGCATTTTTCAGCAAGCATTTGTTCCTGTGATTTGTTGAGAGAGCCTGGGTTCAGTGGCCCATGCTTATAATCAACTTACATGGGAGGCAGAGATCAAAAAGATCAGGGTTCAAGGCTAACCTGGACAGAGAGTTAGCGACACCCCCTCCCCCCAGTGCAAAAAGCTAGACAAGGTGGTGCACATCTGTCATCCTGTCATCCTAGTTACACAGAAGTTGTAAATAGGATTGCAATCCAGACCATCCTGGGATGATTTTGAAAAGGACTGGGTGGGTACTTCAAAGGGTAGAACTCCTACCTTTAAGCAGAAGGATCCGAGACCAAACTCCAGTACAGAGGATTTTGCTTGTTAAGAGTCCTCTCATTTGCTTCAGTTCATAAAGCTCAGCTTGCGTGTCTGGGAAGGGATGTGGTTGTCCTACGGCCTCAGTCAGTGCTGGAGTCAGGAGCAGTGTTTCACCTTCCACAGCATGTATGTACATTTCAGTTCTTGAGAACTGCTTTATAATTTTTGGAAGGGAGCTTCTTTATTTGTTGCCAGAAAAGATAGTTGTGGCTGCAATTAAAACATAAAAATAAGCAAAGAACAAAGATGCTTCAACAGAAGATTATCCTCTTTGACTGAGACTCTTTATTTCAGTCCTCCTGTATAGTCAGACCAGGATTACTGAAAAGAACCAACAGTCCCTTAAAATAGAATCTTTTTTGGGTTTCTGTGCCAGCACTAAGGCTCAGCTTCCCTGTCCACAGCTGGCCCTCCACTACTTGAGCCATGCTGCCAGTCTGGCATGTTGCTGGTTAGTTAAAAAGAGTGTCTCAGACTCGTCTGGTTGGCTTCAAACCACAATCCTCAGATCCTCTCAAGTAATTAGGATTCTAGGCTTGAGCCCCCAGGTCCCGGCCTGTCACATCTTTCCTCTATATGGGTACATTTCAACCACAGTGATCTGGTGAAGATTTGGAAGACAAACGTGGCTGGACCCCAGGCCATTTTCATAGCACTTGTGAAGATGCACCACTTCCCACTTTCTCAGTACAGCAGCGCAGTTACCATTCGCGCTGCTGCCCAGTGTGTGCCCACACGTGTCTGCACGTGTTTGCAGTTCGGCAGCCTCCTCTGGTTCTGACTGGGGCATTGGTGCTCAAAGAGGACCATGTGTCACCGAGGAGAGACTCGAAATGTCGGTCCTGGTTCATCCCCCAACCAACGGCATCAGAAGTTCTGGCAATTGGCAACTCTGGGATTTTTCTGCAGAGGAGAAGCTTCCCCGGGTGCCCTTTGAGGAGCCCAGCAGGGCATGTCCCCCAGCTAGCGTAAGTCCCAGCCACCCATGGGAAAGGCGCTTTGGCCTGATTACTGTCCCATAGGTGGGTGTGCCTGTTCTAGGACTTCATCAGCAGTCACTGGTAATGTGGGGCTCAGGGCACTTGCTAAGCGAGGAGGGCAGGGTCGCAGTGGCACACTTGGAATAGTGAATTGAAACATTATGCCTCACTTTCAACAGGTAAAGCTAAGGGGCAAATCCTATCCGCATAGCTATTTCCTCCCACAGTTGTCTGAGAGGTTCTTCCAGACTCGGATCCTTGCTTTTCAGTTGTACTTAGAGAAAAGGAGCTACTCTAGAGACCAAGTTCTAAGGACTTAAAGATGCAAGAATCAGATTGTTATCCTATCACAGATGTTTTTATGCAAATAAAGCTCTCAGCATGAACTCTAAGCATTCATAGTCTTCCCCAGATAAATGGCCAAAGTATATTACTCGTTCACTGAAAACTATCTTAAGCAGACAAAGCAAGATAGGTGGGAGCGTGTAACACCCATGACCGCAGACCTAGTGAGCAGGCACTAAGTGTAGACTTCAAGTGAACTGGAGCACGTTGGTGCCCAGATCGCCTGACCCAAACCAAGTAAATGGTGCAGCTTCCCTTCATGTTGCAAAGGGTTTCCGCATTTGTCAGTTCATTTCTAAGATGAGCCTCTCAGAACAGGTTAGCTGTAGTGATGTTCACTGGGATTCTAGCCATGCTTCTCTTTTCCCATAGAGAAACCTTGCATTGTTTTATTTTGTAATGTCCTCAAATCACTACAGCCTAGATGTCAGCTAACAGAGTGAATGAGGTCATAAGTTTGTGTGTAGGGTACAGAAAACGGAAACATTCTTGTGCATAGACATAGCTGCTTTGTGCTGGACAAGGCAAGGGTGGTTACTCCTCGGGCCGGAGTCCACCTGGGGCTGAACTGGAGCTAATCAGAGGAAGGAGGAGAGGAGGATTCCTCCTGCCTTGATTCATCAACAGGGGCTGGACACCATACTTAGGAACATTGGATTCTATTTTAGCATTGGGTTTTGTTTGTATTCTTCCTCTAAATAATGGTACCTAATAACAGACCATAATAATCCCAGTGTTTTGAGACTTCTAGCCCGGGCTGATTGCTCTGATAATCTGAATTTACGGAAACTGATAGTTTAGTGGTGAGCTTGCTACTTTGGATTCTGCAGTGCTAATTGTATACCCAAGTGTTTTAGATCTAGCATAAAGAGCACATAGCTAGAAGCATTTGTTTTCACTTTCCCTTCTTTTTAAAGAAATAGGCATTTTTGTTTCCTAAGTGTCAAGGAAACAGCAGCTGTCTCTGCCCCTTTGGCCTTTTCTCCATGTCTGAAAGCTAATGGAGTACTCTGTATGGAGCACAGTGCCCACCCAGTAAAGCTGCTGGCACAGAGCGTTCACGCAGAAGCAGACTGTGCGCTCCTGTGTGTGTGTGTGTGTGCGAAATGCAGCCCCATCTTCTACAGGCCATGCACCAGAGCTCACTGCTGCGCCCCAAGGGCTTGTGTGTGCGAGAATCCCTAGGAACCTTGTTAAAAGTAAGAGTGATTACACAGGATAATGCAATGACACATATGAAAGCAAACTGTCTTTAGAACATTTTAAGCAAATGTTTTAAAACATATTTAGCAAATGTTTTAAAACATATTTACCGTATTTATTTATCAAAATTTTTATTTAAAAAAGTTATTTATCCAGGCTGCTTCAGAAACTTACTGAGCTCCATGTGTGTTTTAAAGTTTCCATGTGTCTGTTAGAATATGGCCAGGTACTGTGTTTGTGAGAGACTCTACTTCATTCATTTCCCCCTTAATATGGCTATGTTATATATTTGAAATTCAGCTAACTTCATTTGTTCCTATTCGAGGAGAAACAGAGGGGTGGGGGAGAGGAGAAAAGAGAAAGAGGAAGAGGAAAGAATGAGAGAGAGAGACAAGAAACATAAGAATTCGCAAGCAAAATTACCTCTTTCCCCAAAAGTCTATAAACCTTGGGTCCAGGAAATGTCACTGAATTTTAAACTCTACAACTCTGCCACTGGTACTCATCCATCAAAGCCACCCAGGGAGTTGACCAGGCAGATAGGCTTACAGGCCCATAGTCCAGAGTCCTAACCCAGGCATCCAGAGGGCATGTCCAGCGACATTTGAAAAAAGGTCCATCCTGGGTTCTGATGTAGGTCAGGACTGAGAATAACTGCCACGTGATTGCATGGGCTTAGAGGTTGTGTACATAGATCATAAAGCTACTGAGGAGAAAACATGGAGTGTGTCTGAGCATCATGGAATCCAGGGGGAAGGGCAAGCAGCAGGAAGCTAACACCTTAAATGTGACGAATAGGATCCCAGTGTGATACACACCTGTCATCTTAGCACTGTGAAAGGCTGAGGCAAGAGGATCAAGACTTGGAGGCAAACTTGCACGCAAGAGCAAGAAACCAAAAAGGAAAGAAAGAAAGAATACATGCGATTAAGGTTTTAGATAAAATGGCTTGCTGCTCTGTCCAAATATTTCAGTGTTGTATGTGTTATCAGTTCACTTTACACTCTGCCTAAAAGTCCTTTCATGTGAGGTATATGTTCTTTCCTCTGTATTAAAGTGATTTTCTATGTACAAGTGCAGGGATTATATTACTGGGCAGAGAATCCTAATGTAGGGGCTTATAAGAGTTAGCACATCTATCCATTAAACAGTGGCCTAACCTCTTAGCTCCTTGGCATTGAGGTTTAATTGCCTCTAGGGTCCACATTTGGCCTTAGCTTTCAACCCCCTCTGATGCTGACCTTGACTGTGCGAATAGAGCTATGTGTCCTTGTTTCCTAGCTGAAGATGGAATTGATCTTTTTCATTTCCCTTCAAGTTAGATTTTTCTGAGAGATAAAAGGGATAACCTAATTAGCTTGTAGGTCAGACTAGTAGAAGTACGAATTATTACTGAATAGATTCATAGGACTTTCAAATATATGTTAGTATACAGCTGTACTATGCATAATTCATATCCCATGGAGTTTTTAAATGACCTTTTAAACAATGAATAATGTTATATTGAAATTCTCTGTTCAATATTGCTAATATAAGATGTTCTCTAAATGACTTCAGTCGTTCAAGTGCTTCTCCATTATTACTTGTTTTTATCTGAAAACTGAAGTTTAAAATACCAAGAAAAATAAACTATTATTTTTAAGGTCTGGGATCATGCCCATCATCATATTTTTAGTTCCTGCTTTCTAACTACTTCTGTTAAGCAAATGGTGAAAATGGTGTATCTTTTAGTAAACATCTTTGCATTTGATAATCCTTTAAGTATGTTTTTTTACATGAATATGAGCATACGTGTGATCAGACTATGTATTTGGCCTCTTCTTCTTTCAACAGAGCATTAAAAAGAAGAATACAAACAAACAGGAGATGGGCACATACCTGAGATTCATTGTCTCCCGCATGAAGGAGAGGGTAAGTGCCACACAGGAATCTTCCAGAGAGGCAGGCCCAAAGCATAGTTCACATTATTCTTTCAAAGTTAGTGACTGAGGAATAACAATATGCATATAGCAATAGGAAGCAGCATGAAAGAGCACTTATATGTTTTTGTTTTTTTTAATGAGACAAGATATCAGTGTAGCTAAGACTGGCCTTGAACTCTCTACTCCCTGTCTCAGCCTCCTGAGTACTGGAATTCTAACCCAGAGCCTCTAGACCCAATTGCCATCATAGATTTCTCTTCTGCAGTGAGCAGTTCTGTACTAAGCTAAAGTTTTAGCTTTACCTTTGTTTTTGACAAAGGTATTTTATTGGCTGTAGTAGGTTAGAAACATGCTTAAAACTTTGTTTACCAGGGTGGAACTTTTTCTTGGATGATTACAGGTTAAAATGAATTTCCTAAATGATTGTTCTATGAAAAATTTAAGGAACACCACTTTAAATTGTATAGTATATAGGTATTTTTCCATTAAGTTTTAAAGTACTTCTTATAAGAATTCTTTTTGGGTGGTAGGAATTGCTGTGTTAGTCTCTCTTTAGCCACATGTAAAGCTGACTTGTCTACCACCGTTTTAGGCCATAGATCTTAATAAAAAGGGGAAGGACAACAAGCATCCAATGTACCGGAGGCTGGTGCACTCTGCCGTGGACGTCCCCACCATACAAGAGGTAAGCAGCACCTTTCCCTTCCTCTCACCAGCTAAAGGTTAAACAGTGATGCTGGCTCCTGTCCCTTCCACCTTGCAAGAGAAAGTGTAAGTACCAAATGCAGCGTTATTGCTTGTAAATTCCAGTGCAAATAGGTATCTTTTCTAGAAGGCTCTGGTTTTAAACAATGAACAGCATTCAACCCATTGTGTGGAATGTGCTCATTCTAAACATGATATTTTTAGTTGTAGCATAGTACTAGGGAGTTTCTCTCAGATTAAAACATAGATCAAAAATCTGAGCTAGAGTCTTGAGAAAGACTAACATGGAAGAAAAACACAGGTTATGAGTTAGAAAGCTTTTTTTCTTTCTTTCTTTCTTTCTTTCTTTCTTTTTTTTTTTGGTCAGTTGTGGGGCTTGAACTCAATACTTGGGCCACAGTACCACTTCTAATTTTTGAGTGGTTAACTGGAAACAAGAGTCTCACAAGGCTTTTCTGCCTGGGCTGTCTTCAAACCTCAGTCCTCAGATCTCATCTTCCTGATTAGCTAGGATTATAGGCGTCAGCCACCATTGTCCAGCTGAAAGCTTATTCTTAAAGCTGTTATTTTAGCTACTATAAAAGAGGATTTTTAATGAGTTTGTTCATCTTCAATTATAAATTACAAAAATTTCAATCAAACATATACCTGTGTTTCTAGTCAGGATTACTGAGTTACTTTTTGTACTTCTGGATTATATCAAAATTTTTAGTCTTTTGATTGGTCCTAATAGCCTATAAGGAAACCAGAAGAATAATTTAAAGTCATCTTAATAAATGATTCTAATCCCCTTAGAAACTGCAAAGACTGGCTGGATGATGTCAGTGAAGGGTAAAAGGTAAATGATAAATACCTTCCAGGCAAAACACAAATGGAGGCCGTTCCCTCAAAGGGGCGGCAGGTGCTGGAACAAAGACAAATTTGAGCCAGGCGCCTGTGGCTCACACCTGTAATCCTAGATACTCAGGAGGCTGAGATCTGAGGATCATGGTTCAAAACCAGCCTGGGCAAGAAAGTGAGATTCTTATCTCCAATAAACCACCAAAAAAAACGGAAGTGGCACTGTGGCTCAATTGGTAGAATGCTTGCCTTGAGATGAAGAGCTGAGGGACAGACCCCAAGTCCAGAGTTCAAGCTCCACGACCAACAAAAATAAAAACAAGAACCAAAAAAACAGTTTTACCTCCAGATTCCATAGCTCCAAGCATGGGCCTCTCTCCAGTGTGAGACCGAAGGGTGCTAGCAGCCCAGCACACCTCTCACCTTCATCTTGGCTCGTGCCATTTCCTTCCTGTTGAAACCCAGGTGCCCTCTTGTCCACACAGGCCTGTCTTGTGCCTCTTCCCTGTGCATCTGGGCCAATGATATGCTGACTATGAACAGGAGGTACTCTAAGGAAAATTAGCAGGAAGACAAGATTTTTATGATTTTCACAGTTTAGAATGCAGACTAAAACATGAATCACAGTTAAGAGCCAAACTTAAAACCTGTTGCTTGTTGCTTGGGAACAGGTTGTAGAATTTCTTAGTCACGTGTATCTGGATCATTGGGGTGAGCTAAAAACCAAAAGCAAAGCCCCCTCAAATTCCCGCTGTCATCCTTCTCTTTGGAAGGCAAGACAAAGTTACAGATAGTCCATTGAAGAAAATCTCCCTATAAACTCATATAGGCAAAGCCTTCCAATAGTAGACTTGGTGCATGGAAGAATGCCGGAGACTTTATTATTAAAGTATATGTAAGTCAGACCTCATTTCAGTTCAAATTATAACAAATTGCAGGGTTTTGGCACCCTGTCTCTGAAGCTGGCTGTTCTGCTTTTTGGTCTCTGTGAGGAAGAATGGCAGGTATATAGTTCAGGTCTCATCAGCCACGGCAACTGGAACATTCCTTACTGACGGCACCTAGAAGAAGTTTTTCACAGTGGTTTCCAAATGATCCGTTCTGCTGTGAAGTGTCCTCTAGGACATTAGCGGAGACCGAGTGTGGCTGAGAAGCATCCAGTCCGCCACACTGAGTGCAGCACTTACCACAGTGATACCAAACCCTGTGCCCTGGCTGGAGTCGGTGACACAGGAGAATACTACAGTAGTTGGGGTATCCTGTGCTGGGCCTCATTTCTTATCCTGGGGTTACAAGCCAGAAAAACATTCCCACCAGTAACTCTTTGCCATTTTGTCTTTTGGCCTCTCCAGAAAGTAAATGAGGGGAAATACCGAAGTTATGAAGAGTTTAAAGCGGATGCCCAGCTGCTTCTCCACAATACAGTCATTTTCTATGGAGGTTGGAGCCCTTGTTCTCTTTTGTGTGCATCTTTTAGCATGTAGCTCATATTCCATGTCAAGAAATGACTTACAAAAGAAGTCATGGTGTTAAAATACAATACCTTAATGGTCTGCACAAATCTAATCATGTTAGCACTTAAGTTTATGAATATTTGGTTGTGTAGCTAATAGAGTTGGCTGGCAGAAGACAAAAACTGTAACACTAAATTATTGTTTATAAAGTTACATGGATTCCTCAGCTGAGAGGCTCTATACTAGCCTCTGGTGTTTCCTATTGAGAAACCCTCCTTCAAAGGTGTAAGAAGTCACTACCTACAGAAATAATGGTTGCTGTACCGAAAGTAAAATAAAACTGATGTAGAACCTGGGTTTTTCTGCCTAAATCTTATTTACAGTATACATTTTGGTTTGAAATAGTATATGTTCTCTTGCTTGACTAAGTGAAAAAAAAAAGACAATTTTAAGTGCCATATGTTGTTAGATCATTGATTATATAGATTGTCCTTATCTTTAATTACAGCAGACAGTGAGCAAGCCGACATCGCAAGGATGCTGTATAAAGACACATGTCATGAGGTACTGTTGGGGCCCAACAGACTCTTGATACAACCCAAATTTACTTGGGATTTACTCATCTATGTTTTAGCTCTGCCATCTCATTTAAAGGGAATTTTATGTTCATGTTTGACACACATGGGAAATAATGGAGATAGAAAAACAATTATGGGGGCTGGGAAGGTGGCTCAGTGGTAGAGCGCTTGCCTTGTATGCATGAGGCCCTGGGTTCGATTCCTCAGCACCCCATAAGCAAAAAGAAAAAAAGCCGGAAGTGGCGCTGTGGCTTAAGTGGTAGAGCGCTAGCCTCGAGCTGAAGAGCTGAGGGACAGCGCCCAGGCTCACAGTTCAGGCCCCACGACCGGACCCCCCCAAAAAAAGAAAGAAAGAAAAAGAAAAACAATTATGGCAGAAGAGTTTGCTGTCAGTAAGGTTGAACTGCTTATAAGCTGTTGTGTAGCAAGATGGTACATGAAATACTCTGCACATGACAGACAAGGAATGTTAACACATTTGCCTCTTCGTTATGATTCACAAGCAGAAAAAAACACCTGAAAGAGTAAAGTTCACATCCATTTAATACATAAAACACATGCGTAAGAAAGTATTTTTATGGTATGCCACATTTTAAATACCTGTAACCGGTTTTTTCTCTTTTTTAATTTATTATGTTTTTAATCTACCGATGGTTGTACAAGGGGCCTACCATGTCACGTGTCCATGTCTGTATACAGTGCATCTTCATCAGTCACCGCTTCGCTCACTAACCCCTTTCCCCCACCAGTCACATCAAGTGTCCCATTTCCTTTTTCACATATGTACATTGAGTATTTCGACTTTTTCTACCATTTCCTTTTCCATCCATTTGGCCCCTCCCACTCACTCCCCATCAAAACTTGTTGCAGCTTGCTTGCCTTCCTTCCCTTCCTTCCCTTCCTTCCCTTCCTTCCCTTCCTTCCCTTCCTTTCCTTCCCTTCCTTTCCTTCCTTCCTTCATTTCTTTATTATCTTTTTTTTTTGTCGGTTGTGGGCCTTGAACTCTGGGTCTGGGAGCTGTCCCTCAGCTCTTCAGCTCTACTTGAGCCACAGAGCCACTTCCAGTTTTCTGGTGGTTTATTGGAGTTTGACAGCTTTTCCTGCCCTGACTGGCTTTGAACCACGATCCTCAGATCTCAGCCTCTTGAGTAGCTAGGATTACAAGCCACAGGCATGAGCCACCAGTGCCTGGCTGTTGAAGTTTTCTAATACTCATTTTGTTAAACTGTCTGTTTAGTATTCACAAAGTTTACTCCATGGAATGTCACTATTGTGGCTGTTATACTTTAGTCAATTTGATTGTGTATACATGAATTGCCCTCTATGTACATGTTATGCTATGTTTTGGGTCTAAGATCCACATACGAGAGACCCTGACTTTCTGGGCCTTGCTTGCTTTACTTAGAATGTTTTTTTTTTCCCCCCAGAGTCATTCATTTTCTTGTAAATGACACAATTTCATGCTTACTGATAGCCAAATAAAATTCTACTCTGTGTGTGTGTGTGTGTGAGAGAGAGAGAAAGAGAGAGAGAGAGAGAGAGAGAGAGAGAGAGAGAGAGAGAAGACAGAGACAGAGACAGAGACAGAGAGATTTTCTTGATCTATTCAACAGTTTTAGGGCTAACTTGGCTATTGTGAGCATGAGTATGCAGGTTCCTTTATTGTTTCCTGTCTTGCAATCTTTTGGATACGCCAGGGGTGGTATTGCTAGATCATTAATAGTTCTACTTTTAGGTTTTTGAGGAATCTCCATACTGGTTTCCATAGTGGTTGCAATATGGAAAGCTCTTATTTGAACTCGCATTTCTGCTGACAGTGTATGTGTGATCCTCTCCCAGCATTTTGTTGTGATTTTGTTGGTGACTGTGGTTTTGATTTGCATGTCCTTTATGGCCAGAGATGTGAGCATTTCTTCACATATTTATAAATGGTGATAGAACTTCTGAGAAATATGTGTTTGGCTCCTTTGCCCACTTGCTCATTGGGTTATTAATTATTTGAGGTTTAAAACTCTGTGTCTTCTGCTTATTAGCTCTTTGTTAGATGTGTCCCTGACAAAGATTATCTTCCATTCTATCAAGTGTCTTGACAGCATCCTTCACCATGCAGAAGCTTTTTAGCTTAATGCAGCCCCATGTTTTCTTCTCTTCTATTTGCTGAGCCCTTGGAGTTCTATTCTAGAAATTCCTGATTCTGCCAATAAGTTCTAGTGTTTCCCCTACTCCTTCCTGCAGTAGTTCAGTGTTACAGGTCTTATGGTAAGGTCCCTGACCTGCTTTGTTTTTATTTTTGTTTTGGGCTAGCCTTGGGGTTTGAACTCAGAGCCTAGGTGCTGTCTCTGAACATTTTTGCTCAAGACTAGTTCTCTACCACTTGAGCCACAGGTCTATTTCTGGCTTTTGGGTGCTTAATTGGAGATAAGAGTCTCATAGACTTCCCTACTCAGGCAAGTTTTGAACCAGAATCTTCAGATGTCAGCTTCCTGAGCAGCAAGGATGACAGGCATGAACCACAGTACCAGGCTGTGGTCTTCTGTGAACTGATGCTGGTATGGAGTGAGAGATTAGGGGACCATTTCAATGTAATGTATATGGGCATCCTCTTCTCCCATTACCTTTTGTTGAAGAGGTTTTGCTTTCTCCTATGTGTATTTTGAACTCCTTTGTCAAGTATCAGTTTTAGTACTATTATTTTTGTAAAAACCCCTTATATATTAAAAAATGGGTTTTCTACAACTCATTTCTAATTTGACTTTTCCTGTTTACTTATTCAACAAATATTATTGACTGCCCATCTCATGCCGGGCTGTGGGGGGGCCGGCAGGGGGCAGGGAATAAAGTGATAAGGGCACAGGCTTCCTGCCATAGAGCTAGATTCTGAAGAGACACTAGAAGAAAGCAAAAGGAACAGACAAGAGTATGTTCCTATATAAGTTATAAAACATGCTATGGAGACAAAGCAAAGCCTACTGTGGCCCTTGTGTGTTCTGTGTGCTGTCTTGCGGGGCCCAGCAGAAGAGGCACTGTTTCATCTGAGTGCTGAGCAGTGAGCTGCCTCAGGCCTCAGAGCATGAAGGCCACAGCAGGCCTCTCGTGGCCTTCATCCCCGCTCCATGTGCCAGAGACACCCTGAGATGGTTGGCAGTGACGTGACAAGGCCATCGAGTACTACTGAAATTAAAACTTAAGCTTAAAAGATTACATAAGAAAACAAAGTAAGACTTTCTGTGTATGAATGGGAACGTTAATGTACATGAATGTCAGAAGCATTTAATGCACACATGCATGTTATGCTGCTTCTCTCTTTCAGCTGGATGAACTACAGCTTTGCAAGAACTGTTTCTATTTGTCCAACGCTCGTCCTGACAACTGGTTCTGCTATCCTTGTGTACGTGAGGTTTTGTGACTGTTCGTTTTTACTCTAATGTATAATGTACTGCCCAAGGAAGTTTATTTCCATTTTGCCTAAAGATTATAATTCTTCATAAAAGTTTTTCTTTGCATTATAGATGGGTTTTGTGTTTGTTACTGGTTTCTGCTGCCAGTACCAGGGGTTGAACTTAGGCCTCATATTTTCTTGGCTCTCTTGCTCATGGTTGACACTCAGACTCCAATGTTCTTTCACTTTGAGTCATACCTCCAGCCTAGCTTTTTGCTGGTTATTGGATATGGAGTCTCAAAGACTTTTCTGCCTGGGCTGGCATCAAACTACAATCATCTAGGTCTCGGCCTCCTCAGGCATGAGCCACTGGCACCGGCGTCATACATGGTTGTAATAAACGTGAACAATTGAAACATGGGGAATAACTGGAACCATTAATAATTTCTAAATGATGTCTTTAGAAGGACCACATATTGGGTTCCATGATAGTAAATTTTTTCTCTTCCTCCTTTTTTTTTTTGTTGGTCATAGGGCTTGGACTCAGGGCTTAGGAGTTGTCCCAGAGCTTTTTTGCTCAAAGCTAGTGCTCTACTTTGAGCCTCAGTACCACTTCCAGTTTTCTGGTAGTTAATTGAAGATAAGAGTCTCACAGGCTTTCCTGCCCGGGCTGGCTTTGAACTACGATCTTCACATCTCAGCCTCCTGAGTAGCTAGGATGCCAGGTGTGACCTGCCAAGGCTCTGTAATTTCCCAGCGGCATGCCTTCCCGCCAGGGGCTGACACCAACCCTCTGTATTTTGGGGTCTGCTGTCCCAGGCAGTGCCCCAGGGGACATGGAAATAAGCCATCTTTGGAGACCAGCATTTATGTCACTTGTGGAGCTTGTGACAACCATTTCTGGCTCAGTAGGTCTGGACCCCAGATCCTCCCATTTCTAATGATGACCCTGCTGATCCCAATGCTGCTGCTGCTGGCATAGGCTGCCCTTCCAGAAGCCTCGTTGGCTGCTTCTGTTTCAATGGCCCTTAGCTACACAGTGGCCCCATTCCAGTCTGTGCCTCGTCTGAGAAATAAAACTTGTATTCCTAATCCTTCTCATGCAATATACATTTTGAGTATTTTTCTTTTTTTTTCTTTTTTTTTGAGGGGGGGTTGATTGTGGGGCTTGAACTCTGGGCTTGAGCTCTGTCCTTACACTCTTCAGCTCAAGACGAGCATTCTACCACTTGAGCCATAGTGCCACTTCCAGTTTTCTGGTCGTTTATTGGAGATTTGGGTCTCATGGACTTTACTGCCCGGGCTGGCTTTGAACCGTGATCCTCAGATCTCAGCCTCCTGAGTAGCTAAGATTACAGGTGTGAGCCACCGGCACCCTGCTTTGAGTATTTTTCTTAAAGGTTAAAAAAATGCACATCCGTGTTTTTATATAGGAGTTATAAAAAAATATTTCAAAGTAACAGATTATACTTGATCTCATCTGAAATTAATGGTATACTTGCATTTATCCTTTAAAAATAATGTGACAGTAAAATATTTTATTTCCAGATACCTAATCATGAGCTGGTTTGGGCTAAAATGAAAGGTTTCGGTTTTTGGCCAGCCAAAGTCATGCAGAAAGAGGACAATCAAGTGGATGTTCGCTTCTTCGGTCATCACCACCAGAGGTAAGTCACAGCCCAGCATGTTCCCAAGAGCCACATTGGCCTCCACTAGCAACAGCCGGCATCATTTGAAACAGGAATAACAGAATCAGCATGTCTAAGCATGATTCTCATAAATTATATTTTCCATTATTTTTTTCAGATAGTCTTTGCTAAGCAGGACATCTTTGGTAGGTACTGGTGATCCTTAGGCCATTAGTACTGAGATTGAGTTCATGATGCAGGGGGCTAGCGGGGAGGTGCATTCTTCAGAGTATCTGCTTTATAGTCGTATAAAGAGATAATCTCTTGATTATCTTGATTAAGCCATCTTCAAAGGCTAAAGCTATAAAGCCATAGTAGACTAAAATAAAGTGTGCTGAAGTTTCTGTTGCTAGGAAGATAAATATGGCAAAACTTAAAATGTTATATGTTGTTAATATAAGAGTTACATGTGTCCCCGAAATAGAGACCATTTTATTTATTTTTTTATTGTGAACATATTGTACAGAGGGGTTACAATTACATGGGCAAGATAATGAGTACATTTTTTATCAAGCATTGCAGCCTCCTCCTTTGTTTACTCTTCACATCCCTTCCCAGCCTCCCCCCACCCCCCCATCTAATCCTCCCCCCCCACCAAAGTTGTAAAGTTCGTTTTCGACATGACAACTTGTACTTCTCATTGTTGCAACAGGTCCACTAGTATCCTTAAAAGACTTGTTTTTCCCCTTCTCCATAGAGACCATTTTAATACTTTAAGTGTCTCATAGAAAGAATAGTTATTTACAGGACTGTAAGGTTACAGTCCCTCCTTGGTTGTGAATTAAGGCCTTAACATTATTGAAGAATTGTCAGTAATCAGTAAGAGCATGGAATCCAAAAGCATGAATTCAGGTTTCGTAAACTCTCATAAGACTTGATTTTCCTGAATAGAATTGATGATCAATAAGGTATTTTAAATGAATGATTGGTTAGGACATACATTTAAAATGTATCTTATTAGAATGTTTGACATATCTATCAAAAAATATAAAATTCTAATCATGAATTTTTATTTAAAGTAATACACTATGGATGAAAAAGACATGGCTCATGAAGAACCCCTAGCTGTAAGCTATATTTCTAATATATGCTTTTAATTGTATGCCATATTACACTTACGAGGAAGTGAAAAATCTTAAGCAAATAAATGGTTTTGGACTAGTCCTGTCCAGACAGACCGAACATGCTGCTCTTTCCTGGACTTCACACCCGCTGTAAAAACCCAGGATAAGTTACTGCACTTCCACGTAAGAGCTGCTTTTCTGGGCCACTTGTAGGATTTGCAGGTTTTTGCCTGACATAGAGAGAAAAGGTAACTGAGGAGTTGTGCCTTAAGGAGCTGAGCCTTTTTGCTGTAAGCAGCTGAGGAACACATGGTCATATCATCAGAGCATTCGGGATTGACTCGAACATATACTAGCCAAATTAGAATGATAGATCTTTCTATTATACAATCCTAGGATTGCATGTGGGGGGGCACTTGGTTTGCATTTATTTACTTATTTGTTTTATATAGATCAAAGAACGTAGCTAGTGCATGCCCTGTAACACTTTTTGAAACTGAAATCTGATTGTCTATGACAGTGGGGTTAAGAAGGTAGAAGTCTCTCATGAGCTGCGTTGAGACTTTAAACGTGGACTTGTTTCATTCTATTCAGCAATTCCAGGGGAAAACATCTTATTGGTTGCAGGCCCCTTCCAGGTCATCAGCACTGTCTGTATCAGAGCTTGCTCCTGAGTATCGTACTTTTAGACAGTGAAGAACAGCTCTTTTACCACATAACAAGAGCTTAAAAATGCTTTTAGATTGAGTAGATAAAGACTAATTCAAAATCTAATGGTAAGGAAATCTTCCACACACTATTCATTTTTTAGTCTCTATTAGTTTAGTTCTCTATTAGTCTCTGTCATTATACTTTAAAGTATAAGGTTGAAAGTTTTTTCATGCTTTAAGTTTCCAACAAAGCATTCAGGCCAGGAGAGATGCCATTGGTAGAATATTCATAGATATCTGTAATATTGCTTATGAAGTTTAAATTGAACACTTTTAGCTATTAGTATTAACAGTACAGCTTATATTTTAAATGTGCTTTCAAATGATGAAGCATATAGCTTAGCTTTCACAAGAAAGTTAGAACTCTTCCTTTATTGGTCAGGCTCAAGTGGCCATGATTCCCTTAGCAATTGCTCTGCATGACCCAGTATTTCTGAAACTCTATCATTGAGAGGCCTGCAATGAAAATGGTGATCTCCTGTGTATTCATAGCAGGAAAAGCTTTTTTTTAAATTTTATTTATTTATTTTTTTATTGTGAAAATACTGTACAGAAGGGTTAAATTATAAGATAATGAGTACATTTCTTATCAAGCATTGTTGCCTCCTCCATGTTTCCCCTTCCCATCTCCCATCCCGTGTGCCCGCCTCCCCCTCCCCCCCCCCCCGCCCCTGCCAAAGTTGTAGAGTTCTTTTTTCAACATAACAACTTGTACATCTCATTGTTGCAATGGGTTTCTAGAAAGTTGAAAATAAATAGTGTGTCCACAGTGCTTTGTCCCATCTTGTACTCTGGCCGATGGTCACACTGCGTCCTCCGGCCTTCCTGCTCCATCCTTGTCTGCTGTCTCAGTCTTGCTCAGTCTTGTGAGATCAAGCACAAATAAAGTGTTTTGATCTTTCTCAATTACTGGCCATCTCTTCCTTGTACAGCATCCCAGAATGCCTTTAGCCTGTGCTGTGTTGAAGTATTACAGGCAGAGGCCATGCTTTAATTGCTGTCACAATCAGCAGACCTGACATCTTGCTGTGTTCTGGCCTCCTACTAAGAGTCTGTCCTGCATCTCCCCCCAGCTGTTAGACGCCAGAAGCAGCAAAACAGCATCATTAAATTTCGATCACTTGTGTCCTGTGCAGTGCCTTCCACTAGTGACTGTGAGCATTTGTGGAGTTGACACACTCTCCTGGGTGCATAGTTGTTTACCTCCAGTTGAGAGCTTATGCCTAGGAAGTTTCTCCTGAATTTTTGAGCCTCTTTCCTAAAAGAACCCAAAATGGTTTTCATTCTAGGGTTGAATTTATGTTGCACAAATTGAGTTGTATTCATGGTTAAGTATACTACTGAATAGTATAAATGCATCTTTATTTGCTAATCTGGTTTATCTCATGTGTAGCGGCATGACAAATATAGTTTACTAAGTCATATTTTAAGACTGCCTCATTTTGTATAGATACATGTGTATATGTGATAGGAACTTTGGGCTTTCCGAGTGATTCTGTAACCGGAACTGTCGACAGCTGGCTGGAACTCTGCTAGCTTAATAATGAGAGGTAACAGTTAAGAGATGCCAATTTTTTGAAGGACTCACAAAAGTGTATATATGAACTATGAGAACTAAACGGAGCCAAGAAAGTAGTGATTAGGAGGTAGATGTGACTCATTTCCAAACCCAGGAAGACACCTCCTCCCTCGATTTCTACATGGAGCTTTGTGAGCCTTCCTTAGTGTTTGCCGATCACAGCAGGCTGAGGCCTCTAAGCACTCCCAGCGTCCTTCCCCCACTGCAGGTACTCTGATTGTGCTGCCCAATGCTTTCCCAGGGCCTGGATTCCCTCTGAAAACATCCAGGACATCACCGTCAACGTCCACCGGCTGCACGTGAAGCGCAGCATGGGCTGGAAAAAGGCCTGTGATGAGCTGGAGCTGCATCAGCGCTTCCTACGTGAAGGAAGATTCTGGAAGTCTAAGAATGAGGACCGAGGGGAGGAGGAGGCAGAATCCAGCATCTCCTCTACCAGTAACGAGCAGGTGAGTCAGGTGTTGGTAAGGAGGAGGATGCCTTAGTTCTTGTTTTCCAGTGCAGGAATCTCCATGTACCTCCTCACTGTGATAAAAAGGATTTTTTGTTGTTTGTCAGTCGTGGGGCCTGAATTCTGGGCCTGGGCGCTGTCCCTCAGCTCTTCAGCCCAAGGCTGAGGAGCTCTACCACTTGAACCACAGCACCACCTCCAATTTTCTGGTGGTTTAATTAGAGATTAGAGTCTCACGGACTTTTCTGCCCGGACTGGCTTTGAACCATGATCCTTAGATCTCAGCCTCCTGAGTAGCTAGGATTACAGGCGTGAGCCACCAGTGCCTGACTTGATAAAAAGGTTTTGACCTTCTTTGTTCATGTTTACATTTGTAAAGTAAACAAAACCACTTCAAAGAAATAAATAGATGCAAGCATCAATACTCGGGAGCCAGGGTGAAGGGTCAGGTGCACCGCCCTCTGTGGAGGCCCATGGGCTCGCCAGGCCACACCAGTACCCAAGCAGAAACAGGCCTGGAAAGAGCTGAGGGACTGGCAGTGATCTCCTCACTTCTCTCCTGTGCATCCCTGCAGGTGTTTTCGACTTAGAGGTATTTCTGGCTACGGACTAATAAGATTTTGCTTTTGTGATATCCACAGCTGAAGGTCACTCAAGAACCAAGAGCAAAGAAAGGACGACGCAATCAAAGTGTAGAGCCCAAAAAGGAGGTAAGATGCATTGTTGGCAATTGAAGAGAAAATAGTCTCAGCCCGGGCCACGCCTCCTCGGGGAGGTGTGTGAGACGAGGTTGCCACCGGTCAGATGCCGTTGGTCACGTCCTGTACATCAAGTCCAGATCTAGTCTTCTGGTAACTGTCATCTTGCCTGACCAGCTCACCTAGGTTCAGAGTCTTCATCCTCATTTGTAACTGTGGAGCTGGGTGCAGCTGGGCCAGTAGGGTGGGCATGAGTCTCCATCTTCCTGACCAGGTCTTTTTTATGCCCTTATTACAAACATAAATCATTAATCACCAGCATTTAAAAACTGAACAAGGTATGGTTAAGCTAAGCTCTGCATTTTTTTTTAGGTACTGGGGTTTGGATTTGGGTTTTTTGTACTTTAGGTAGGTGTTCTAATGCTTGAAGCTCAACTTTTTAAAATTATATAAACTGTGCATATATTAAACTGTGTCAGTCTGGGTATCTTCCAAACACATGAAGCAAGAAGTGGTTTAGGATTTTAGGAGACTTTTACTGAATATAGCCTAAAGTGATTGTAAGTTGGTAATATTTTTATGCTTTATATAAATTTTGACAACATTTTTTGCTTCAAAAGTGAAGCCAATAGTATTATCCTGTAATGGAATTATATGTTAGGTTTTTGTTTAGAATTATCATGTTATTGTCTATATTTTCATTCATTGGTTGGTTTAGGGAGACTTGCTTTGAATTATGATGAATTATAAATGAAAAGGTATCTTAACTACTTGGCTTTTTCTCCTTCTTTCACATTGATATGACCAACCATTTAACTTGGGGTAATAGACTATGTGCCTGTGGGTATAGCAATTAAAATAACAAATGGGATAGAGATTCATAAAGATTTAAGACAGACTACTTTCAGATTTCACAAAGATGCAGAGGAAAGCACTGTGTACACTGTTAATGACTGAGAAAGTACCTGACTGCCTCAACACATACGCTCTGGGAAATCTATCACATCAGAAAATAATGTTATAAAATCATCATTAACTGACATTGTACCGACGGTGGGCAAATGCAGTCCAAATGTCAACAGGGCAATAGCTGTGTACATTGCATGCAGTATCTGCAGCATGTGAGGCATAAATGCCAAAAGGATACACATGTGGGAAGGAATGCTGCTGTGTGTGGAATGGAACCATTACAGACCTCTCCACAGCACTCATATACATGGAGGCTTCCAGAAGTTCAGGAGGCTAGCCGCTATCCTTCAGGTGGAGGAGATTCAGACAGGTGGGGCAAACTAACTTTTATTGTTCTGAACATCCTGTTTTATTTTCCTAACCAGTAAACAAAACAAATACATAAAACAAAAACTGGATTTAGACTGTACGTTTTTTTGAAAGTGAGAAAATAAAAAAAGATAAGTGGAGAGCTCAAGGCAGCAGAGGACAGAAGCAGGCCAGCGCACACCGCAGCCCGCTTGAGAGGAGGAGAGGAGGAGAGGCAGAACTGGCCCGGCCCACTCCCAGCTATGCCCCTTGGAGGAACGGGTATATTCACGTTCACCTATTAGAAATAAAATCCAAGCACATAAAAGAAGAGCCACGTATACAAACATAGAAATGACAATTGTGTACCTTAGTTGGAGTCCCTGGAAACCTGAAGCAGCTTAAAAGATTTTTTAAAATGCCCTTTCTTTATGACTTACAGCTTATTCCAGAAAAGGAGGTAACCACGTTCAGAAGAGTTAAGCTGTTAAAAGTACAAATGGCCACAACTGTCATTACAATGCCAGTAAACACAGTCTAGTATGTCCAAGGCACATGGTGCCAATTTGGTTTGCAGCTACTATCATAGTACGCCACCTCGGGTTGACAAGTGACACTTTGTCACTGCCTTGGCTACATCTTTGGCAGTGTGGAATGCCCCATGATGGAGAGCTGACACTTGGCCCGCCTACATGGGGTGTAGCTGTTCTCGTCAGTCCTGTGCTTTGTAAGTCCCTGATTTGCTGTGACGATGTTCTTAGCCAGGTGTTGCCTATCAGTGTAGACAGGTGATGCTGTGAGGTGTGTCCATTCACCATTGTCCAGAATTTTCAGTGCAAAGCAAAAAGTTCCCGCTGCACATTGAGGAGAGGAAAGAGCACCCTTTCCTAGCCTAGCACAGTCCATTCTGCCAGGTATTCCGATTCTCAGTCCTCTGCGGAGGATGGGCAGGGCAGAGGGCAGCCCAGCCCCAAGTTCAAAGCTTGTAGAATCTTCCTTTCCATTGGTCTGATTTGGAGCTTTTAAGTATTGTTAGTCACAAAAGCAAAGTTGGCCATTTCCAGAAGAGACATTTCTTCAGATCTGCCTCACTGACCACAGCAACGACACCAGCCAGTGTAGCATCTCTGGGTGCAGTGACAGTCATGAACATGGGGTCACCTGCAGCCCCCCGCACTAGCCAGTCTGTTGGAATGGCTGTCGTGTTCCCAGCAGGTGTTTTGGTCTATATGACAGCTATTCCTCAAGTTGTCTCAATAAGCACAGACATCTTTCACATATTCATGACAAAGGTTTGCATCAGATCCATCTACTGCATCCACCTTCCTCACTGTGATATTACATCAGAGAAAGCCAACACACACACACACACACACACACTCCTCCACAGGGCTTGTCCAGAGGTCTTGGCTCAGGGTCAGAAGGACCCTGGCCTTATTTTCAACATTAATTTTCGTGATCGTGGTGATCCGGAGTGCATAGTCCCTCTTCCCCAGGTACCCTCACATACTAACCCAACTTGGGTTTTACCAGCAGCATATTCCACTATTTATGTGCATCGCTGGATATTTATCCCAGTAGAAGTCTATCATGAATGAGTTCGGTTGCCTTGTTTCACGTCTAAGCACTTCCTGCCTTTCAGGAGCCAGAGCCGGAAACGGAAGCGGTGAGTTCCAGCCAGGAAATCCCCACAATGCCTCAGCCGATCGAGAAAGTGTCCGTGTCCACTCAGACCAAGAAGCTAAGTGCCTCCTCCCCACGGATGCTGCACCGTGGCACGCAGACCACTGGCGATGGGGCCTGCCAGAGCGTGTGCCATGACAAGTACACCAAAATCTTCAATGACTTCAAAGACCGGATGAAGTCGGACCACAAGCGGGAGACGGAGAGAGTTGTCCGCGAAGCTCTGGAAAAGGTAAAGGGCTTTCCCACCATGGGCTCCCTGGAGAAAGAGCCTCCACCAGGGACCGGCTGCCCTGGAGAAAGGAGGCATGTGCCAGGGTCTCTCATAATAGTTTCCTTAACAACGCTTTCCTGCACATCTTAGGGAAGCAAAGGACAAGGCACGTGGACAGCGCGTGAAGCGCCTGGATGTGGGTGGCCCGGGACAAGTAGGTAGGGTTGACTCCTTTCCCTTGCAGCTGCGATCTGAAATGGAGGAAGAGAAGAGACAAGCCGTAAATAAGGCGGTCGCCAACATGCAGGGTGAGATGGACAGGAAGTGTAAGCAAGTAAAGGAAAAATGCAAAGAAGAGTTTGTAGAAGAGATCAAGAAGCTAGCGACACAGCACAAGCAACTCATTTCCCAGACCAAGAAGAAGCAGTGGGTAACTATCTCCATTCTCTTCTTACATGTTCCAGAAAGCATACCACGAGTGTGACAAAACACTTGGGAAGGTGTACGGGGCGTGTGTAGCAATTATTTTTCCAAATGAGACCAACTGTAAAGTTGTCAACTTAAGTTGATTTAACATTTTTTATTATCTGGGCATGGTGGCCGAAATCTACAGTTTTAGCTACTTAGTAGGTGGAGATCGAGAGGCTCAAGGTTCAATGATGCCCCAGGAAAAATTATGAGCCTACTGGGAAAATAACAAAGGCAAAAAGGCCTGGGGGTGAGGCTCACGCGGTGGAGTGCCTGCCCTAGCAAACCCCACTCCCCCCCCTCCCAAATTCCAGTCCCCTCACCTTTCACCTGCAGGTGGTCATGTGACTGAGCATCACTCGGGACCGAGGGTGAGAGCGTGTGAGCATGTTGGGCGCCACACACTAGGTGTGCAGCTGGTGTTGGGCATGCCTGTAATCCTAGCTACTCAGGATGGAGATCAGAGGATTGAAGTTCAAAGCTAGGACAGAAATTGCTGCAAGACTGCTCCAGCCAAGTGCTAGAATAGAGGTGTGGCTTAAGTGGTAGATTACCAGTCACCAGCAAGCAGAATGTTGAGGCCTTGTTCAAGTCCTGATACTGGCACGCGTGCATACACACACACACACACACACACACACACACACACACACACACACACACACACACACACACACACACACACACACACACACACACGAGGCAAACAGATGTTAAGATGAGAGAGGAGGACTATGGTGAAACTCTGGGTCGTTGGTGTAGCTGCAGAGAGAGAGAGGAATCCAGGAGAAGCAGACGGGATGGGGCAGGAGGGCGGGAAGATGGTGCTGCTGTTGTTTATAGGTGAAAAGGAAGTCAGTAAACTTAGTGTGAAGTCGCATGAGCACTGGGGCCCAAGCCCCAGAGTCTAGTCCCAGAGCTAGGGGTTATCAGAGAGAGTTGCACTCGTGCTGTGCTGAGCAGCACTTCACACAGGGCCTCTGTGGGTGTCACAGACACCAAAGAACAGAACGCATGATCGAGAAGGAAATTACAGGACCCTTTTTAAACCAGACTTCTAGACCCATCTGCGCGTGGACACAGACTGCTGCCGGGCCTGTGCTCTCCCGCCCGCGGCTCACAGCTCAGCCTTTACTTCTCCATCCCCCAACCATCCAGCCAAGTGCTGGGAATCTGTTGCGCAGCTCAGCGTGCGGGGCTTCGCTGTGTCTCCTCCCTCCGCACCTTCTGCCCCAGCTTGCAGAGAGAGAGAGAGAGAGATCTGTCCAGATGAGCAGAGAGGCGGTGGTGGGGAAGCAGTGCAGGGGTGCTCAGGGGTGCTGGCACAGGCTGGAGCAGATCCCCCTGCTGCCTGCTCCAGCCGGGAGGTGTGGGTAGGCCCAGAGCCCCGCTGTCCTAACCCACGCCTCTGCTTCCCTGCAGTGCTACAACTGCGAGGAGGAGGCCATGTACCACTGCTGCTGGAACACGTCGTACTGCTCCATCAAGTGCCAGCAGGAGCACTGGCACGCGGAGCACAAGCGCACCTGCCGCCGGAAAAGATGAAGCCCCGGCCGGCCGCCCTCGCCCGCGCTCCTCAGACACCGCGGTTTTTGTTTCCAAGAAGCCAAATTGTTCCGAGTTCGCTTCCCATTTGCACCAGCCTTTAAACACTTTTCGTGAAGAAATTTTGCACAGTAGTTTAAAAATCTTTCGTTAACGCTCCTCCGGAGTTTTCAGGGGGTGAAAGTAACATCAGTGGAGGGTCTTATTTTAAATAAATTTTAATTGAGAATTTGTTGCATTTTCAGCAAATTTGGAAACATTTTTAGGTTTTACAGAGATTTTAACCTTTAGACAACAGATCTTTAAAACCAGGTGAACACAAGCGAGTTGAACCAAGACACGTTTAGCGTGGACCTGAACATGAGAACTCAGAACTGTTTCAGAAATCAAACATACTACCTGATGTGACACTTCTCTTGCCCTGGTGGAGCTGGTCCTGTGCAGCCCCCGCTGCCGCGGCGCGTCTGCTGGCTGTGCCAGCGGGGGGTGACCGAATTTAGGGAACAGGGTGGACACCGCAGGGCTCGGCCTGCGTATGTTTTCTTAAATATTTCCCAATTGTGTTTCTTTTCATTATTTCTTTTCAATATATAACTTTTATAACAAATTACTAGCTTTGATCTTGTAGTTTAAAAGTTGCAGGGAACTGGGGGTAATCTTTTACTGAGCTGGATCTTAGAGAAAAAAATGAATATTTAAAAGAATTTTAAAGTTTGCACATTTCATCCTTTGTCCTAACATGAGTGCTTGTAACAAGATAAATAGCAAAGCGAAAAAAGAAAAAGCCAAAAACTACCTGTACCCATATGTGGAATTCTTAAGATGAGGCATACAAATTTCTTCAACGCTTCCCACCCCTCCCGATCGCCATCCTAACTGCCTAGTGCCCGGCATGGCTGGTGCGGGAGCCGCCTGCCCTGGAAGGAGAGCGAGCCCTGAGCCCTGAGCCCGGGCCGGCTTGCCCACCGGGACCCGCCGCGCACCGGAGGAAGAGTGCATGTCCGTTTCCTCGTATTACAGATGACGTGATTTGTAAAAAGTCTGTATTTTGCGGAATGTCTGATTAAGAAGCATTACCAATAGGAATGGATCGATAGTTGAATAAGGACTTTTTTTTATATATATATACATATAGAGATATAAAGTACAGCCAGGAAACACCTAAATTGCTTTTCTTTAAACATATTTCCCAAGCTATGTGTGGTTTTTCTCCCCAAGACTGAACTTAGACCAAGTCAAATTCTCACTTACCATTTAGTTACTTTTTTTTGTTTTTGTTTTTGAGATTAGAGGAATAATTTGTAAATATTTATTTAGACCTTTGATATTTATTAAAGCAGTGAACTCACAGTGCAAGTGAATGGATCGGGAGAAAAGCCTTTTAAAAAAGTTTTCTCCAGTTTGTCAGGTCACTCTAAAGACGAAAGCATAGCCAGCCTTCTAGGACATCTCATCATTGGTCCCTGTACTGAATTCCCCAACCGACCGGCTGTGCCAGCTGGTGCCCGGCCTGCACTGCACGGGCCTGGCTGCCAGGCTCCGGGCTCCGGGCCCCCGCCCCTCCTCGCTGAGGAGCTCGGCAGCAAGGCCGAGCAACCAAGAACACCTGGCCACCTTTGGTTGATTTTCAAGTTTTAAAACTTCGATCCACCCCTATGAGAGCAAGTTATTGTGGAACTATTTTTGGTGTAAAATCATTCCAGAGTATGTAATATTTACCTGATAGCTGCATGAACGTGAGATTCGTGTTCCTTTGGCTTTTTTTTTTTTTTTTTGTCTCTGTTGACGGGGTTGCACATTTCCAAGTTACTACAGCGTGAAACTGTGTGTTTAAAAAAAAATTTAAAAAAAGATTGTGGCCTGGTTTTGTAAAAGTTTTAGGTAAAAATTACAACTGATTGTTTTAGGAATCATTACTGAAAATTTTCTGCAATCGTAAAGCTGTATCAAAGTGTGGAGCTTAGCCACTATGCACATTGTAATTACCATGGTGGCTGTCCGGTTCTATGACGCATTCTGGCATTTTGTAAGCTGCTCTGACTAGCAATATATAGATTCATTTAATGTGTTAACATTGGTTAATAAATGTATTTAAAAAAAACGCTCGCTCCAACAAGCTATTGATTTAGTCCACTCCTCTGTACCAAACCCAACACAGCTGCACCTCACCCTGACCAGCAAGGCCTGGCCACCTCTGGAGCCTAGTTTTACTTTAAATTACTGTGTGCGACAGAATTCCTTCACTTTTACTGGGGGGGGAGGGGGTTGGGAGGGCTCTAACCTCAGTTCAGGGTAGACTCCAATGCTTCCTCCCTCTGACCGGGCCACTGAGCACATTGTGTCTTTCTCCTTGTCTGTAGCCTCCACTCAGTCCTTCCCAGCCTTGACCTTAGCCCAATGCTCAGTCCCTTCCCGACTCTGGAGTTCTACCCTGGCAGTGGCTGGTCCTTCGAGACCTGGGAAAGGAAGCACAGTGGACCATTCAGGAAATGTGCTCATGCCTACACGTTTCCTAACATGCAGAATTCTCTTCAGGTTAAGAATTTCTGACCTAGCAAGGCACTGGCTGGCGGCTCATGGCTGTGATCTTAGCTGTTAAGGAGGCTGAGATCAGAGGTTAGAAGTTCAAGGCCAGCATGGACGGGGCAGGGAGGAGGTCTGTGAGATTGTTGCCTCCAATTAATCAGCAAAGAGCTGGAAGTACAGCTGTAGCTCCACTGCTAGAGCACCAGCATCGAGTGAAAAAACTGAGAATGTGAGGCCCTGAGCTAAAACCCCAGTGCCAGTGTGCGCACAAACACTGGCCTAGCACACACACTGGCCTAGCACACGCACAAACACTAGCCCAGCACGCACACAAACACTGGCCCAGTGGAATTAGTGAAGCAAAATTAAGGGGAACAACAGTTCCGAAACAGATGCCACTGACTGCCCTCTCTGAACAAGGCCCAGGAGCCCTGTGTGATTGAGGTGTACTAAAGACAGCTGGGAAGACAGACTGGGAAAATGGAGGCTGAGTTCCAGGGCAGCACTCTGGAGGTGGTGGGGAAGTAGACAGTTCTATAGAAAGGGACCTCTATAAGTCACTACTATATAAACAACACAGTTTTTTTTAGGGGGTGAGGGTGGTCCTAGGATTTGAACTCAGGGCCTGGGAGCTGTCTCAGTTTTTTTGCTCATGACTACTGCTTGAGCCACAGTTCCACTTGTGGCTTTTTGGTGGTTAACTGGAGCTAAGAGTCTCACAGACTTTCCTGCTTGGGCTGATTTGAACCGCGATCCTCAGATCTCAGCCTCCTGAGTAGCTAGGATTACAGACATGAGCCACAGGCACCCAGCAACAACACAAAATACTTGAACACGCCAACACTCAAGGGTTTGCCTTGATGCCTCCATCAGGGGCTCGTTCGCATTGCAGGAGTCTTTTCCACTGTTGCTTCTCAGGGGACTCAGCATCAAGCTAGTGCAGTCAGATGCTAATGGCGAACCTGTTAGCTTCTGCCAATGGCAGGGCCTTTTGAACTGCGTCCTTGCAAAAGGGAAGCCTGACATTTAAGGGAATCCTCCTGTTTCCAGGAGATGAGGGCATGGTGCCGCATCCTTGCAATTTGCTCCTAAGCAAAAGGACAGACGGGCCAGACAGCAGACGGGGCCTGGCTGGGCTGCACTGGCCTTTACTGTCCTTCAGTCCCCTGCTGACGGCCTCCTGCTGGAGCCAGGGCCATTCAAGCAGGCATTCCATGACTCAAGAGACAGCCCCGAGTGCTCCCACGGGGCTGTCCCCGCCACCTCCTGCATGGGAAGCGGTTCTCCAGGGATTACACAGCTGTCCTGTGTGATAGCTAAAAAAAAACAAGGCCGGATGACAGCTGCAACCCGACCTAGCGCTCAGAGAACTTTACAATGAAGCACAGGTGGTGCGGGCTGAGCATGCGCGGGCTGAGCTGAGGGCCGGGAGGCAGGAGGCGGGAACGCTCTGGAACAGATGCACAAGAAGCACCTTGGCTTCCACATGAGTTGAAGCTGAAGGAATGGCGTGGCTGTTGGAGTCCGGGTTCTAATGCACGTGACGAGTGGAGAGCAGGGTTTGTCTTGGTTCACAGCTCTCCATCTCCAACCCTTCTACCTTCTTGTCTCCTCCACCCTGAGAGCAAATTGAGATTGTATGTGCGTGCGTGTGTGGAACACACGCACACACATGCTGGTGCTGGGGCACTATCCCTTAGCTTGTTCACTCAAGGCTGAGGCTCTACCACTTAAAGCATTGTTCACTTCCAGCGTTTTGCTGATGAATTGGAAATCCTTTCCTGCCTGGTGTGGGCATGTTGGGGGAATCGTCATTTCAAGGGATTCTACTGTGTCCAGGAAATTAGAGCAAGGTAGAAGGGGAGGACATCGAGAGCTGTGGCCAAGCGAAGAAAAACCTTGTTGCCCATTCTCCCGTATATTAAAACCTTGATGCCCGACTATGACCACCTGTGCTGCTGCTGACTATGCTATAGGAGAACCAGGATCACATCCACTCACACAAGCCTCACGCGTGACATTTTGCTGTACAACGTGGGGCTCGAGAAGACAACAAAGTTGTCAAAACCTGACACCCAGCACTGTAATAGCCGTGAGTTACTGGAGTTCTAACAGCTCCAGTCTTCAGGGAGAGCCTTCTGGCCAATTAGTGGTAGCCAAACTTCCTGGCACAGCCCCCCTTTTTTCTTCCTCTTCTTCCCTCCTCTTCTTTCTTCTTAATGAAGGGTTTTCTCCCTCGGGAAACCAGAGCACACCCTCCTTGCAGTCCGCTCCTTCTTCCACCGGTTGTCCCCACCAGGAGTGGCAGCCAGGCAGTGGCTGAGGCCCTTCTTCCCCTGGCTGGGGAGGCCAGTACCTCACCTGTGATGCACAGACTCCTCTGGGCAGAGCAGCACAACACTTGCACTGCTGCATGGACGTGGGCCTCAGGCCTCAGGCCTCCTGGGGAGGCCAGGACTTGGCAGCTGGTCTCTGCCATTCACGCAGCCACCCTCCAGTCCCCACCACAGGTTTTCGGGTACTTTTCTCTGACCTCCCTTGGCAGTGGCTTCCTTTGGCAGTCCTGGGTCCCCTCTATAAAGTAGGGTGACATTGCATTCCAAATCCTCTCAGTCCTGATCCCTGGGGTGGGACGATACAGTCTGACTGTTGGAATTAGTTCCCTTGAGGACAGCTGAATGGACTGAAGTTCTGTATGGGAAACAAACTTCTTTCATCTCTGGGACAGCCCCGAGCGGCTTTTGTGAGTCAGCCGTGGAGCCCACCATAGCTGTTCTTAGTGAAGCGTGAGGAGGCAGAGAGGGCAATGAGAAGAAAACTGCTCAGGCTGCTGCTGCTGCTGCTTGGTCTTTTGCTGGTCCTGGGCGCTGTCTCTGAGCTGCTTCTGCTCCAAGTTAGTGCTCTACCACTTGAGCCATAGCACACTTCCAGCCTTTTCTGAGTAGTTTACTGGAGTTCAGAGTCTCATGGACTTTCCTGCTCTGGCTGGCTTTGAACCGTGAGTCTCTAGTGTGATCCACTAGTGCCTGCCTGGCCTCCTCAGGCTTCTACGAGCTTGGGGAGCCAAAACGGCCATCTCTAAGAGCCGTGCGGCTTCTTGTCAGCAAATGCTCAGTAGCTGGGCGCCCAGGCTGCTTGTACTCCTGAGTGGCCTTCATTTTTATTTTGTCAATAAGTTCATAATTACCCCATTGTAACTGCCCTTGCTGCTCCCGACTTTATACCATCGGAGAGCAGCAACCATTCTGCTCCTGTATCATGAAGGAGGCCGTGGCTTGGCAGACTAGATCGACCAAGAATTCTTTGTAGTTTTTTACAGAAAACAAGATCTCCAAGGTGGTGACAGAAGCTGCCCTTTCCTACTCATTTCCACCCTGACTGCAGTTCTCAGTGTATCATAATGAGGGGAAGGGTTAGTAGATAGAGATAAAAACTTGGCTATAACAAGGGGCAGATAACATATGGCCATCATAGAGCTTCTTGTTCCCATAGTACCCTGCACTCCCACTCAAGATGCTTTTTCCCATAATGCCCTGGGTGCCCACTCAAAAATGGCCGGAGCTGGGGCAGTGTGGACACAAGCCATCCAGCAATCGGTTTGAAGCACACGGAGGAGGCAGGGGAGGAGCCTCGGACTGTAAACCGGCCTTTGGGAGGACTCAATGGCCTCTTGCTCCCTTCCTCTTGCTTCAGAATAAACACGTGCTGTCTGCTTTGAATATGTTCCTGTCTTTTCTTTCTTTAATGGGCAGAGAAAGCAAAGCCCAGCCCAGAGAGCAGCAGCTGCGTGACCGGTTCAGATGCAGGCCCAGCTGAGCCCCGAGTGGAGACCAGCTTCATGACCAGGAGGCAAGGCCGGGAGCGTGCTTTGGGCAGCTCTGTGGGAGCAGACACATGGCCGAAGTCCCCTCAGGGAAGCGGGGGGCCAAGTGAGCTGTCCAGGCTGACCACAGGCAGACACCGACGAGGCCACTTAACAGTCACGAGGGCGCTGGGGCCAATGAATCCCAAGCACTCACCAATAAGGCCCCCGGTATTGGTCTCATCATTATTTTGTGTATTGAATCACCTCAAAAGACCGAAAACAGCCAGGAACAGAGGTGCATGTAAACCTATAGGAAGTGAAGGCAGGATTGGGGTTGAAGACCCAGCTAGAAAGACTGCATCTCAACGAGGTGAGGGAGTGGGTTATACTTGTATTCCTTGCCTTGAGGGGCATAGGGAGATGAATTCTAGTCTGAGATGGTCCCAGGGCAGAAATGCAAGACTGTATCTGAAAAGAAACTGTAATGACAAGCACTGGGGGTGCTGTGCAAGGAGTAGAGCACCTTCTTAGCAAAACAATGGAAGACAGCCAATGAGCAGCTGTGGGAGACTCCCCACTGGGTGCTAGGATCCCCTTTCCCCAGGGAGAGGATGACGGTGACATCACCAGAAGTTCTCACCACAGATTAACTCTGGGTTTAAGAGGGAGGCCTTTTGGGACCCCACAATAGCTTTCTGGAATAAAAACAACACGTTCAGTACATCAGTAGCTCAGGAGATGCATTATGGGAGTCACAGGGCCAGGGAAGGCACCCTCTGGCCGGGAGCTTTCCCCTGCACAAGCAGCCCTGCTACCCTGCAAGCTGAGGCACGGACTGAGACCTCCACATGCAGACAGGTCCCAGCATTCCCAGGGCGCAACGAGCACGCCCCCGAGCATCTCAGGACACAGCCTATGAGAATGCAGAGTGCGGCATCACAGGGAGAAATGCCAGGGGCTCTTGTCCCATGCATGTATGCACACATGCGTACGTGCACACAGGTACACTCATATCATGTGCACACAGTGTATGTGTGTGTGTGTGGTTCTGCTGGTGAGATTCTCATTAACTCGACTGTATTTGACCAGTAGGAGGGCTGTCCTCTGGGCTTCCCGGCAGTGCCTGTTTCACTGGGTGCATCTGGCCAACCCTTGCAGCAGGAGTCCGCCTCTGTAAAACCAAAGGATGGAGGCAGTGTGCGGATGCAGCCTGCTGGCCGGCATCACCTGGCGCTGCCCTGGACGGAAGCTGTCAGGGGGCAAGAAGAGTTCTAGGGACACAGACAGGTGGACCAAACTCCACCCTGCCTGTGTGCCCATGCGGACACATGCTTTTCTTTTTATAAGCCTTAGGCTGGAAGTCAGATAACCAGCCATTGCTTTCTGAAGAACCCTCAGATCAAGGGCAAAAACTGGAGGCACCGGCTACCAGATGAAGCCAGGCACTGGGCAGGAACAGTGACCAGTGCTAGCATGGCAGCACAAGAAGCCCAGACATGGCACACAGCAGACATTTGCATGCTGCGCGTGTGCTCCAAAGCAACACCAATAATCTGCACACTTGCAGCAGAATGTGAACAAACACATTGAAAAATTTTTTTAAAGACTTTCACAACACATTTGTTGCTATTGGACTTCTTACAAATACATGTCCACATCAAAACTCAGAGATGACTCAAAGTATGATTATCTGCCCTAAATTCTGCAGCAAACTATGGAAACGGAGTGGGACGCATTCCCTGGAGCCGTTGCTTCCTCTCTGGACGGAAGTGGTCTGTCTCAGACCCTTTTCCACAGTACCCATTAAGAAACTGCTATTTTCAGAGCAACAAAAATAAAAGCTTTTATTTGTTCATTTGAATATAAAACAGGCGTTATCACAGATGTACAAAGCGTACTGGTGGTTGAACATACAAGAAGGTTGCTGTCCTTTGCACATAAAAATTTTGTTTGAAACTGTGGTTGGTTGAGTACATGAACTTCTCTAACCAGTCCCCACACTCTGAAATAACGCTGCTAACATTCAACTGATAAAAGGGACCGTTTTCCCCCTGGGTAAAGTGTCAAGCAGGATTAAATATATAGAATAAACAAGCACCATAAGGAATCTGCTCCTGTTGGATCAGGTCTGTGTTTCAACGTTCATCGTGTACCCTCTTTTGTGCAAGTTGATTACATGGTTTTGGCTGACTTCAAAAGCACAAGGTCACAAGACAAATATATTTTTTTTTACATTCTCATGAATGATTTTATCTACAGTACAATTCCTAATACCGAACAATCCTTCTTTATTGCTGAGACGGGTGGTAGCTAAGCGTCTCCTCTCCTTTTGCTTGCACAACTAAACTTGAGCCCAGTCCACCAACTCCTTTGACCCTAAACTCTTAACATGGGAGATGACAGGATACAGAAGAGACCTGCTGGTATCGCTTCCACAGCTGCCCTGCAGCGCTCGCCCTCCTTGGGTGTGAAGTTGATATGGTGAAAGTTAGTTATGCTTGAAGTGACGTCTAGATTTGTTTGGCTTCCTGACACTGCACGTTGCAAGGATATTCAGTGAGGAGTGTCCTATCTGAAGTTTGAGACCTACTTCCCCTTAAACAAGGTGTGAGTGCGTAAGAAAATGTCTTTTTTGTCTGTGTGCGGTGGGGATTTTCTCCCGGTAGGAAGCAGAAGGCTGTAGGAATGTTTGTCTGAAGCACGGACACAAATACTCATACAAAGCAAGAACAAATAATAGTTTAAAAACCAAGTGATTTGCAAAGATGGAACTATTCTCCACATATATAGACAAAATTTTAAAAATGTGCCACTTTTTAAAAAATAATCTGCCTTGGATCTCAGAAGTCAAACAAAACTCTCTGTTAGCAAAGGGCTTACCGGCAGCGGCATCAAACAAAGGCAAGAACACCATCTACAACACAGGCAAGGAAGAATCTAGATCCCGCTCAGCTGTGGTCTTTGTCATGCATCTGAGTAGCCAGAGTGAGGGCAGGACCAGACGGTGGCAAGTGGAAAACCAGTCTGTCTTACTCCTCTGAAAGCTGATTCTTGACTGCACACAGGCCGATTCAATGGATAAACCCACAGGTGAGCTGTGCAAATCAGAGGGTGTGCCAGGCAGGGACAGAAACCAGGGATGTGGCTCCCGCATAGGAGCAGGAGGCGGATGCCAGAGCTCCTCTAGATGTCCCGGAGGCGGGTGAGCTAGGACCCCGAGACAGAGGTTTACAGAGGTGGCTGCGTCTTCAGGGGAGGTGACATCAATGATGGGAGCGTCTTCCTCTCAAAGCTGTCTGGACGTCCTGTCCGTTCCTATAGTGGCCGGCAGAGGACAGCTCAGTGAAACCCGGAACATGTGACCACACAGTGTCATTCTTTTCATATCAAGGAAGCAAAAAAAAGGCGACATTGACAAAAAGAAAAAGAAAAAAAAAAAGAAAGAAAGAAAACCATATTGTGCAACAAATTCTTGCAGCTAAGAAAACAGTGCCATTTGCCAGCCTGGAAGCCCACAGGTGGTGGGCACAGGCTGGCACAAACGCATTCACTGTCGGCCCCAGCAGAGGGAGACACGGTGCACAGGAGCCTTCAGCTCCACCACCGCCCTAGTGGTGGTGGCCACGCCCCTCACTGGTCTGGGGTTCTAGAAGGAACTTGGGGAGTGGAGGGGGCGAGTGGCAATCCGTGATGGCTCGCGAGGGCCGCGGTGGGGGGAGGGGCTGCGGACAGTGGAGGCGCACCATGCAAGTGACAGGTTCTGCATTTAAACTTTAAAATCTCCTTTTTTCATTAGTGAATTTATATTTCATATATATATATTTGTTGTGATACTATCCACGCAAGATAATACAACACTTTTTTTATATTAGCAAACATTACAAGACTTTAATATTCTTGAATGTTTTTCTCTTTTATACTTCTAAAGAGATCAAAATAAATTAAACATTTTGTACATAATTACATATTGAGGAAGTTAACTTATTTTATCTTTTCAGTTTAGTACAAAGATATTTGCAAGATAGTTGCCGAAATACACCTTATTTATAGTCGCTTCTCGTTCTATGCTCACGGCCAAGGCCAGACACAGGCCTCTGTTTTCAGCGCGTCTCTGACAAAACGGCTAAGACCCAGCTGCCCGAGGCTACCTGTTAGGTTTCTCGTACCTCAACAAACTCTCCTAGAAGGGTGAGATCTAGCAATGAATGGCTTAAATCAGTAACATTTCCATGTCATTAAGATTTCATGACACATTAAAACAGAGAAAACAATTCTTTGTCACACTACATAAATTGTTTAAAAGAACCCATCTGGAGGGCAGAATTTTTTTTTTTAATCGCTATTTCGGCTTAACAAAATCCCACATTGACGAAGAGAGCACTTATTATCCGATCATTAAAAAAAAAAAAAGAAAAGAAAGGAAGTTTTTGAAATGAGCGTTTCCAACAAACTGAAGGCAGTAATCCAAAGTCCTTCTGAGCAAAATTCAGTGGTAAATTCACATTTCATCTCCACGCCGGGGTTTCTGCTCCGAGAGGGCGGCTCCCTGCCCCGCACTGGGCCCCACGCCCCGCCTGTCCGCATGCCTGGGTGGACACTGAGATGCCGCCCGCGTCCCTCCAGGAGTCCGCAGAGGCCGGGCGGGGCTACATGTTGTAGGCCACGTAGATGGGGTCGAGCTGGTCCGCCAGGAAGCCATCGCGCAGGTGCATGCGCTGCTTCTCCCCTCGGGAGTTGATGGGGATCACCCCGATGTCCACCACCACCACCACCCCCACGACCAGATAGTGCTCCTCCAGCACCACGTTGGTCACCAGCGGGACCAGGTCCAGGGCTTCCTGCTCTGACCCATCCAGCTCCACCACCACCACCAGCAGGTTTGTCCAGGTGAACACCGCGCTGCCAGGAGAGAAGAGAGCGGTGGGCACCGGGGGAGGCCGTGGACCAATGGCCACAGCCGCCGTCTGATTCACCTCACATCCACAGGGCAACCCCAGCCGCCTCCAGCCCACTGTCCCTCCCCATCCTTCCTGTCCCTCCCTTGTCCTCCCCTGCCCCTTGCCCCGGCCCTTCCTGTCCCTCCCTTGTCGTCTCCCCCCCCCTCCCCCGCCGTTCCTCCCTGGTCCCTCCTGTCCTCCCTGTCCCCTCCCTTACCACTCTGTGACGCTTTTGTGTGCTCTGATGACAGAGGTCTCGATGTCAATTGGGTGGTACCTCATCCCCCGCAGCTCCATGGCTTCGTCCAGGGCCCCCACCACGTAGAGCGCGTCATGGCGCTCTGAGGGGAGGAAAGCGGTGAGCGGGGCCGTGTGCCCCCCAGGGTGACACGGCGGTGCACAGACAGGGGATCCCTGGGCGGGATGGGGGCTAGGTGTGCTATCCCTGAGAAGTCTGTGTCTCCCAAGACCAGGCCGGGTGCACAGATGCTACCTTCCCTTCTCTAAGTGGTGCTGTCTTGTTGGAGGACTCAGTCTCTGCCTGGATCAGCGTTGGCACACTGCACCATGACACCCACTCACTGGCCCTGCCCAGGCCATGCCACCCCGGGTCACCCCTCCCCCCACCACACTCCCTCTGCCCAACTCCGTCATGTCAGTGTTTTGTTGCATGGGTCCCAGGCAGAGGGAGGAGCGAGCGGAGCTGATGAATCTCCTCAGCACAAGGAGCCCAGAAGTCTTCTGTGCAGTACTGGGCCTCACACTCAGCAGGCAGGCGCTCTACCACTTCTGCCAGCCCCCAGACCTTATTTATTAGCCAGGGCTTCACTTTTTTGTGTTTAGGGTCAGCCTTGGACTGTGGTCCTCTGCATATGCCTCCTGCATGACTGAGACAGGTATAGGCCACCATACTTGGCACAAAACTTAGTTTCATCTTACACAGGATTCTGCTCACTACAAACTCCCCATTCCTGGAGCAAGGGGGGAGTCACATCATTTTTCAAGGACCAGAGACGTGGGAAGGGGAAGCAATGCCCTGCCGTCTCCAAGCTTTGCAGGGAGGGACGCTCCTGGCCCTTCTTTTTTTTTTTTTGTCGGTCGTGGGGCTTGAACTCTGGGCCTGGGCGTTGACCCTCAGCTCTTCAGCTCAAGGCGAGCGCTCTACCACTTGAGCTACAGCGCCACTTCCGGTTTTCTGGTGGTTTATTGGAGATAGGAGTCTCACAGTCTTTCTTGCCCGGGCTGGCTTTGAACCGCGATCCTCAGATCTCAGCCTCCTGAGTAGCTAGGATTACAGGCGTGAGCCACCAGCGCCCGGCTTCCTGGCCCTTCTTGAGGGACAGCAGGCGCCCCCATTTCTTAACACTTCTATCCGCGCGTGCCGCGCAGCACGGGCTAAGAGACCAGTGTAGCATGCCCAGAATGTAAATGGCACACCAGAATATTCTCGTTCTTTTCCCCAAATGTGGCAGGAGTGACCTCGGGGCATGCTGCCACAGAAATGCTGTGGCCTCTGCTTAGCAGGGTTCCTTTCTGGCTTTGCACTCAGCTCTCAGGACGGACAGGCAGACAGCTTCCCCTCGTGGGACACATCTGCTTGGTGGCTGCAGCCGTGCACTTGTCCTTTGGGGCCGGCCTCTCACGCCTCAGGCTGTCTTCCCTGCTCCGGGCAAACCCAGCCTCTGCCGGCTACGCAGCAGCCACTCACCTCCGCTCGCATCCGTGAGCTCCGTCCTCCGCAGGAAGCCCAGGTAGCCAGTCCGGGCCCAGATGGTCTGGGTGTCTCCAAAACTCAGCCGGGAGTTGAAGTGATCCGACTGGAGAGATTCATCTCCGTAAATCGTAAAATAGCCACTGGCATTGTGGGCGCTGTGGACCCAGATCTGTGAATAGAGCGACGCGTCAGCGTGTGGGTGAGCTCCCTGGGCTCCTGGGGAGGGAGGCTGAGCAGGTTACATTCAGGGAAGGGCCATTTCCTTGGGCGGAAGGAGCAAGATGGCGTTCATCTCACTAGGGTTTCTGCGGAGATGTAGACCAACTTTCTGAGAGGAAGGTTTGCTACCAAGTCTGTGACCAGGCCACCAACTAAGCCATCCATCTAATGGAAATTAATTAAGCAAAATAACTGCAGATTATTTGTGAATAGCATTTGAAAGTAAACCACGGACAAACCATTTGAAAGCATCCATTCGTTTCCTTGTACTTTGAAATGTAATCATTTCTAAAAAGCAGTCAGGAAAAATGAAGACGAATCTTAAGTTTTCTTTTTTCCCCTTTCACCTGGCTAGCATACTCCTGGAAACAGATCATGATAAAAACAACCCAATACGAAACACAGCCTAAGAAATAAATGCATGGAACATCAGAAGAGGAGAAGAGCAATGCTGGAACGTTGGGCCTTTGGGGAAATGGTGAAGCAAAGGCAGACTGTCTCAGTCTGTGAAGACCATGACAGTTGAGGAGAGCCACAAAAAAGAGCAGAAGAAACTCTGGCTGCATGCATCTCTATGCATCTCCGTCTCTGTAACAGAACCAGACATGTTGGGTTCTTTTACTCTTTCACACTAGGGTGCTTACAGCAAGGCAGTATGCAGCTGGCTGTTTTGTTTATTTAAACTGAAAATTGGTAGAGTTTCTTGCAGCCAAGAACTCTGTTTCACTCGCCACTTGAGCCCTAGCTTCCGGACCCTGCCTACATCCCTCAGGCACTCTGTCCATACCGGACCAAATGAAACATAGCACAACACAGAGAGAAACATACCACTGAAACTAATAACTGTCCTCTGCTCTCCAATACAGAAACGTTCTGGCTCAGGCAACGAGACCCATTCGGCCTTGAAGAGAAGACATGCTGTCACCTGGAACCACGTGGGCAAACCTGCAGGACCGTGCTTACAGGGAAGCTGCACACTGCCTGGCCTCTCACACACGGAACCTAAAAGGTTGAGTCCACCCACAGAACCCACCAGCTGCTGCTAGCGCTCAGGGAGGGCGGGGACTCGGGATGAGCCTACGCACAAAGCCCATTGCTTGGAGGCGCTCACCTCCCGCGTGACTATGGCTGTGGACTGCTAACAGAGCTGACACGAGCTGGCCACATAGACGGAAGGATGGCTGCGGAAGGGGGCGGGGGTGCTCCCCTCCCCCTTGGGGTCAGTCCTTCCCCACTGTCTGTGCACAGCAAACTGAACACATTAATTCACACACTCTGTACGCCAATCTGGCTCAGCCAAGCTGGACCAAGAGAGATTGATTCCTAGTAGGAAAATCAGCACGCCAGTCTCTCCATCCCGGCTGCCCTGGGTGGGGAGACTTGTGTGTGTGGCCCTCCTTGTCCCCAGCCGGCTGCCCCCGGCCGGAGCAGAGGCCGCCACCTCTGCAGACACCTGGCAGCTCTCCCTCCAGCCTCATGTCTTGGTTACATGGAAAGGAAACTACCATTATCTCAGTTCTGACCTTTGCACAGGCTTGTGAGATTCAAACAAAAGGCCAAGACGTAGACTGAAAAGGAGCCTGGGTGGCGAGGAATGGTTAGAACTCACTCACAGGTCATGCTACATGGGTATGTACTCTTTATGTGATGCTGCCATTTTCCTAGGGCTGGGGACAGACACAACCGGGGCGAGAAGGCAGGGGCAATGTGCTCTCAGGCCGGACAGCCAGGTGGAAGGGAAATGCCTGGTGCCACGTGGGAGGTGGGGCCCAGGCCGTGTCCTTTGCTGATCTCTGGCTCCTCAGTGGGAACAGAGGCTCATCCGTGAAGAAAGCACGCGTGTGACACATGGCCTGTGGAGCGGGCCTCAGGCCTGTCTGCAACCCCAGGACCGAGCTGAGAGTGGTGGTCAGGACCTTGGACAGAGGCTGGCAGTAGGTGAGGCGTTCCTCCCTAGCCAGCAGTATGTGGATAAAGTGGTGGGAGCTGGGGAGCAAGCAGGGGGGGTTCCATCACAAGCGTAATGGGCCAAGGGCACAAAGCGCCCCTGTCGGTTTTCTGATCAGATGTAAAAACTTAACTTTCCCTCTCCTGCTAACTACCGTGGGTGGCAGCCATTAATTCTGGGGGTAGCACCGCTCCCTCTGAGGGTGTCCCTGTCCTTTTCCTGATGAAGCACTTCTCAGGCACGAAGGAGGTCCAGGAACACAAAGCTACGAGTTGAGCAATGAACACAGCAACACATCTAACTTTCTATCTTTCCTGAATTCTCTGGAGAGGTCCCATGGCGCTTCCTTAAGGAAATGCCTCTCTGCAGTCTTGTGTGTTCATGCCATCCTTCCGTGGAAAAGCTTAGAGTGGCCAGTTCCAGGGCCATGTGACCTGCCTGGTGGCTAGGCCCATGCATGCGTCAGAGAGAGAAGGAGACGTGGGTCCAAGGGTGGGAGGTTTAGACTGGGAGGATGCGCCTCACCCACGCCCCGCCAACTCACCTCCCCGGGGTGCGGGTCCCTCTCACCCACGCCCCCCCCTCCGACTCACCTCCCTGAGGTGCGGGTCCCCCTCACCCACGCCCCCCACTGACTCACCTCCCCGGGGTGTGGGTCCCCCTCACCCACACCCCCACTGACTCACCTCCCCGGGGTGTGGGTCCCCCTCACACACGCCCCCACTGACTCACCTCCCCGAGGTGCGAGTCCCCCAGTGGTCCTTTTGTTTCAGGATTGGCAATTATGATCCGAACCCCAGGAAGTATCTGTGTGGAGGAAGAGAAAATGCATGATAATGGCAAAAAAGACAGGTGGGTATCTTGTATGCGTGCATACATACACACACACACACACTCACACAACACAGCTTGTTTTTATACCAGATGCCATTTCCCTCTGGGAGATGACTTAGAAAGTGGTGTGGCACTAAGTCCAAAGTGTGAGCTCTGTGTCTGCCATCTCATGCCAGAGATTGGTCCTGTGTCACAGGGACCAAAGGCTGAACCCTCGGATGGCCAATCGTCCCAAAGTGGGAGAGAACCCAGGTCTGCTGAACATCACTAAAGTGGCAATTCTGAAGCCTGGTGCGCTGTGCATGCCTGCAATCCCAGCTATGCAGAAGGCCACAGCTAGGAGCCTCACAGTTCAAGGCTCGCCCTGGGCAAAAGCACCTCAAGAATAAACTGAAGCACAGAGGGCTGGGGTGCAGCTTGAGTGGCAGAACGGCTGCCTCGAGAGCACGAGGCCTTGGTTTAAACCCTGAACTGTCAGAAAAAAAAAAAAACATTAAAAAGGTTGAAACACATTAAACAAGCTGGATGCTTTGCTTTTAAAATAGACATGTTCCATTTTTCCATGAAGAGTGTGTGTGTGTGTGTGTGTGTGTGTGTGTGTGTGTGTGTGTGTGTGTGTGTGTGTGTGTGTGTGTGTGTGTGTGTGTGTGTGTGTGTGTGTGTGTGTGTGTGTGTGTGTGTGTGTGTGTGTTTTCCTGGGCCTTGAACTGAGGGTCTAGGCACAGTCCCTGAGAGCTTTTTTGCTCAGGGCTAGCACTTTACCACTCAGCCACAGCTCCACTTCTGGCTTTTGGTGTGTAACTAGAGAAGTGTCTCGCTGACTTTCTTGCTGGGGCTGGGATTTGAACCATGATCCTCCGATCTCAGCCTCCTGAGTAGCTAGGATTACAGGCACGAGGCACTAGTGCCCAGCTCTGCCATGACCATTGATATGAATGTAATGAGGGAAGGTGACAGGGTGACATGTATGTCCGTCCTGACCTTGGGGATCACAGGGAGGAGTGGGCAGGGGCGTGAGGGACAGCAGAAACCCCAAATGACTTGGCAGAATGGCTCAGTAGGAGGCCACTTCTGTGGGGGTACGAGGAAGAGCCGTGTTGACTCCTAGTGCAGGCTGGCGTGTGTGTGTGTGTGTGTGTGTGTGTGTGTGTGTGTGTGTGTGTGGCTGTGACGGGAAGGGGCGTGCAATGACACCCACTGTTCTCCACGGGACGCCCATGGGGATGCTGGCCCAGGTGAAGCCTGCACTGCACCAGATGGTGGCGTTCTCCTCAGGGACACAGAAGTCCGCTGTGTGGTTTTAGCGGTGGTGGAGTCTGAACGGGGCAGTGGTGCTTGCCGTGGGAGAACCGGTGCAAGAAGCGCCCTAACTTGCTGGTGTTCAGGGAGAGTCTACAGTCCCAGCACACAAGACGCTTCTAGAACTGTCAAGTGGAGAGAGGTGCTGGCCACTGGGCCGGCTAAGGAAACAAGCCTTCATTCGGGCGAAATAGGTTGCCTGCCCTTTAGGTCTGTGGAAAAGATAAGAAATGCGGCAGGAACTCCTAGCTGCCACCTGACAATCCCCCTGCCTCTGCTTCTGGATCAGTAAACACCCTGATTTTCACCTTGCCTACCAGATGTTCACCATCCACGTCTCAGTTCACAACCCACCTTTTAGCTACATGTGAGCAAGTGACTAAATTCTGCCCACTTGTATTTAATTGTAAAAGAGCTAGGGAACCTTCCCTATGCCTTGCAAGCTCTGTCTCCAGTGTTGTTTTTTCTCCTGCTTGTAGGAAGCAGACATTGGAGACCTGAGGTACCTTTGCAAATGGGAGGCATGTAGGGACAGGGTGTCTGGTGGATTTGTGAACTCATCGATGCCTACATCCCAGCTTTTGCATCAGAAATCATCTAACGTAAACATTATTATTTCAAATTTCATGGCCCAAAGAAATCATCTAACTTAAAACATTATTATTTCAAGTTTCATGGCCCAATGGTTCTGACAATATTTCCTCAAGGAAATTTTCTTGGGGAGATTTTTTTGTTGATGGTGGTGGTAGTCAGGGGGCTTGAACTCTGGGCCTGAGTGCTGTCCTTGAGCTCTTCAGCTCAAGGTGAACACTCTACCACTTGAACCATACTGCCACTTCTGGTTTTCTGAGTGGTTTACAGGAGATAAAGAGTCTCACATACTTTCCTGCCCAGGCTGGCTTTGAACTGCAATCTTAGATCTCAGCCTGAGTAGCTAGGATTATAGGCATGAGCCAATGGCGCCCAGTGGGGAGTAGATTTGACAGAGCACGTGTCTTGGCATCTCACATCCCACGCACTGCCCGCCCCACCCTGCTGGAGATGGGAGCTTCCTCCCTGGATACTTACCTTTCCCGACTCCATGAGAGGCAAGCTGTGGGGAGACCCCCTTTCTACCAGCCGGACTCTGCAAATGGAAATATACACTGTCACCGAGCAAGTCTGCAGGACCTCTGTCCCCTCCTGCCGCCTTCTGAATGCAGGTGTGTTTTCTGAGGGGAAGACGTGTCTCCCCACTCCACCCCCCCTTCAACCCCTGCTGCCCACAGCTCCAGATAAGTCTCCTTTCCATGCCACCATGTCAGTCTTTTCTGTGTTCTCGTGGGCGCCGCACCATCATTAACAGGGGGACTCAGAGGCCCAGGGCAGAGGGACCCAGCCAGGCCTGTGCACAGTGAGGCCTGCACTCAGCCTGTCTGTGCCTGGGTCCCAGACATGGGCAGCTCAGCACAAGGCCCAGCTGTGCCTGGTGCAACAGCTCCAAGCCGATGGGGGTTTGAAAGCTGGACCATCTTTCCTGGGAAGATGTAGCAGGCTTCATGGAGAAGTCAGCCTCTGTGTGTGTGTGTGGGGGGTGTTATATGTCAGTCAGGTGGGCTGCACCTGACAGTGGGACAGGCGCGGTGTGGTTGTTTGTATCATGGGAGGCAGGCAGGAGGAGGCCTGGCAGATGGAGGAGGAGATTCTGCCAAGGGAAGCTGTGCAGCCAGAGGAAGGCCGAGGCCTCTGAGCGGAAGAAGAGCGTGACTACATCCTGGGGAAAAGTGAAAGAGGTTGAAGGGGAGAGTGCGAGTCCCGGGGAAGGGGCCCACCTCAGCCTGAAGTGCTGGGGGAGGGAGCTGCAGTGGCAGAGAAGGGACAAAAGGTCACGGCTTCTATTTATTCTAAGTTAAACAGGTAAGAAGAAGGAGGAGGAGGAGGAGAAGGTGGAGGAGGAGGAGCTGGTGGTGGAAGAGGACAAGGAGGGGGAGAGGAGATAAGAGGAGGAGGAGGAACAGGAGGTGGTGGTAGTGAAGGGAGAAGAGGAGGAAAAGGAGGAGGAGGTAGAGAAGGGGGAGGAGGAGGAGGTGGTGGTGGTAGAGGAGGAGGAAGAGGAGGAAGAGGAGGTGGTGGAAGAGAAGCAGGAGGAAGAGCGGGAGGTGGTGGTTGTGGAGGAGGAGGAAGAGGTGGTGGAGGAGGAGGTGGCAGAGAAGCAGGAGATGGTGAAGGAGGAGTTAGAGGAGGAGGAGGAAGAGGGGGAGGAGGAAGAGGGGGAGGAAGAAGAGGAGGAAGAGATGGAGGTGGTGGTGGTGGTGGTAGAGGATGAGGGGAGGAGGGGGAGGAGAAGAGGGAGCTGGGTCCGGCTGCAGGGCCACTGGGCCATGGGAGTAAACTACAGATGTGAGCGGCTCCCCAGGACCTGGTTGGCCTGCTTTGCCAGAGGATTCTGGATCCTTCTAAGCCTGAGCACCTCAGAAGCACTGGAGCTAGTGCTTCCTTCCAACTGCCCACCCGGTCAGGCAGGGGCGGGCGGGACTTCTGCTCCTGGTCACATGGTAGCTCTCTGTGGCAGTGCTGGTGGGTGAGCAGGTATGAAAGAAAACAGCGTATGGGCCAGGCGCCGGTGGCTCACGCTTGTAATCCTAGCTACTCAGGAGGCTGAGATCTGAGGATCTCGGTTCAAAGCCAGCCCGGGCAGGAAAGACCATGAGACTCTTATCTCCAATTAACCACTAGAAAACTGGAAGTGGCGCTGTGGCTCAAGTGGTAGAGCGCTAGCCTTGAGCTGAAGAGCTGACGGACAGCGCCCAGGCCCAGAGTTCAAGCCCCATGACAAAAAAAAGAAAAGAAAAGAAAGAAAGAAAGAAAGAAAGAAAGAAAGAAAGAAAGAAAGAAAGAAAGAAAGAAAGAAAGAAAGAAAGAAAAAAAGAAAGAAAGAAAAAAAGAAAGAAAGAAAGAAAGAAAATAGCGTGTGGGGCATAACATAACAACACGCTCCCGAGAACCTGCTAACAACTGCACGCCAAAGTCTGTGCCTCACACAGACACCACCAGGCGTCTCCACGACCGACAAGTGTGGCATGGCCAGTCCAGCTAAGTGTCTGCATAGACACAGCGAAACCCTCCTGGGCATCTCAATCGCTTCTCTTGGTTGGGGCAGAGCTTTCTCCAAAGATAATCTCATCTTGCTTGCTTCCCTGCCTCTCCTGACCATCTGTGCAAATATGCACCAAGAAAATAATTTTAAGGCTTGCTAACGGACAGTTAGGAGTCTGGAAGGAGAGGAAACCTGGCTTCTAACCTTTCATACAAAGTCCTGCACAACACTGTCCACTCACGTAGAGAAATGTAGGCAGAAGGTTGACATTTTACAAAGTGTGAAAAGGCACCTGACCAAAACGGCCAAAGGAAATAAAGACCCCAGCTCCGTGGTGTCAGCTGACCGTGGCGGGTCAAGCCACTTGGGGAGTCACAGAGGGCTCAGGAGCAAGCCAGTTTTCTTCTGTGAAGTCTAAGTTGGCGTGGCCAACCCTACCACCCCCCCCTCCCCTGAGAGCCACGTGCCGGGCAGCTGCGAGAGAAGAGGACAATGAGAAATCTGGCCATCACGCCCGCCTGCCATACCTGTCGTGCCTCAGGGCTCTCATGTCAACGTAGACGGTGGTGGGGTCGGGTCCCGATGTGCCCTGAAAGCAACGACACAGGGTGGTTACTCAAGCTGCCTGAGCTGGTGAACGTGGTAAAACCTTAAGCTGAGAGACGAGAGGCCAAAGCTAAACACTGCTCAGACCACACCATGCTAAGCTACGCGCTAACCTCGGTGTGAGACCTCAAGCGCTCAAAGGCGGCGCCGGCTGCCTGGACCCTGCCTCTCAGGAGTGGATTCCAACCCTCACACATCTGCAGATGAGGCCAGCCCCGCGGCAGGCTCCGCCAGATAAAAGGCTGGAATTGTGGGGAAAGGTCAGCTGGCAAGGGCAGACTGTCAAGGACAACCCTTGCGGGCAGACATTTACTACATGCTTCCAGAAAGGTCTATTTTTAGAGATGCAGATAAGGAGGCAGCTGGGTGACATGAACTGGCAGCTCAAGGAGAGAGATCTGAGAAGTAACTGTTTCGTTCCTGGTGTTCTACGTGTGCTCTGCTTCTTGCTATTTTTGTCCCTGACATCCTTCGGGAGGCTGCGTGTTTATCCACGCCAGCTGAGCAGAACTCTGGTCTGAGCTCCCTGACCTTATTTAACACAATAGTCCAGAAATCTTATCTTGGTGCCACAAATCCCTTAAGAAGTAGGCCGGGTTGACTTCCCTCCAGAGCTTTCTGTCCATGTCAGAGCAGTACGGTTGAGGCTGCCTGACAGATCGATCACTTTCACTTACATTTCTTTTTCTTTTTCTTTTTTGTCGATCATGGGGCCTGAACTCTGGGCCTGGGTGCTGTCCATCAGCTCTTCAGCTCAAGGCTAAAGCTCTACCTCTTGAGCCACAGTGCCACTTCCGACTTTTTTTGCTTATGTTGGTGCTAAGGAACGAACCCAGGGCCTCATGCATGCAAGGCAAGCATTCTACCACTGAGCCACCTTCCCAGCCCCTTTCACATATATTTCTTAGGAAGGAACTACAATACCTTGATTAGAAATAGAGGGGACTGACAATTAATTGAGATTCCAAAAACAAAAACCTTTTAAAATTTATTTGGACTACACTAGTAGTTTTCAGGTGAAATCTCAATGTTGAACCCGAAGTGTGTTTAAATATAAGGATAACAATAAAGTCAACTCCATAAAAACATGCTACTCAGAAATCCTGGCCTCTGGTATCTCATCACCAAGATAGAGAAAAGAATAGCACATGCAAACCAGCTCGAAGCGGTATATATGGTGACAGAAAGCTCATTCTTTCTAGCCTGCGGCTGATTATTCAGTGAAGCTGTGCTATAGATGAGGGCCGAATGAGGAACTGATCTGATGTTCTGAGTGGTGTGAGACAAGGAACTATAGGTGGTCAATTAAAACTTAAAACAAAAGGGGGGGTGAGGATGGAGGGAGATGGGAAGGGATGGGAAGGGGAAACAAAGGAGGCATCGATGCTTGATAAGAAATGTACTCATTATCTTGCCCATGTAATTGTAACCCCTCTATACGGTATTTTCACAATAAAATAAATTTAAAACAAAAAAAATGAAAAAAGCAAACCAGAGAATAGGTCAGAAGAAGGAAAGGATGGAGTACAGAAATGAGCCTGGACTGGCCAGAAACCCACAGACCACATCCAGTGGAATTACAGCATCTGCCCCGCCTGCGCCAGCCCTGGGCGGTGTGGACCCTGAACACAGGGTCTGCAGGGCCCTCATCCATCTCTGAACTCAACTTCCAGCCTGCCACAGTGCTGGAGGTGCCAGGTGGAGGTGGGTCGGTGGGAAGGAAACGAGGCATGGTGTGATGAACAGAAAAATCCCCTACCTGCTCGGCCTGCGTCCACAGCCTGTGGGGCTACAGCAGCGGGGGGGTGGGAACAAGTAGAGAGGAGAGAACAGCAGACCAACAGCAACCAGACAGAGAGGACACACACAGACACACAACAGAATGACCCAACAATTCAAAATGGGATGGGGGGGAGGATGGAGAGGACAATGCAGAAAGCAGGAAACAAAGTAAAAGAAGATAAAAAACAATGTCAGATATGGAAAGCATTAAAACTAAACACTGTACCATTAAAGGTGGAAAAAAAGACATCAACTTATCCACAGAGCAAAGAGATCAATAGGTCAGAAAAGAGTCATAGGTCACTAAGCGTGGACACATACACATCTGGAGATTTTTTGTTTAAATCAGGTGGTTTTACTAGGAGGTATTACAGACAGTGTGGTTTTATGGTGTTTTCATCTACTTTCTTTTTTTCCCCCTGAGGAATGTAAAACTTGTTTTATTGGTTAAGTTCACTGACCTTTCATCTTCATGTAAACAGCTCAACTTTCTAAGACCATGGAAGTCTGGGTGATTTTATCCTAAAATGTGGGTGCCCAGCCCTCTGCATCTATAAGACTAGGTAAAAGAAAAGTGGCGAGAGTTCACGTGAAGTCCAAGGGACCCACACTGAGCTCTCACACAGCAGCTCAGCGGCTTAACGAGTGAGGCGCACCCTAGGGAGAATGCTGTCTTCATCGTCAAGCTGTTTGCCCCAAACAGAGACACATCACCTTCCATCTCTCCCTCAATACCTCCATGTTCCCGCCTGCTACACAAGCCATGGTGGGAAAAATCCAGAGAGCAAACTCCCTGGATGCAATGTGTTTTCCCCTAGGAAAACTTGGGTATCTTTTCCAAATATTCCCAGGTACGTACAGAACATGGAAGAATCTTCCTAGCTGGACACTTGAATCAATATATAATTGCTCTTTGTGTGTCTGTCCTCAATGAAGACAACTAGCAGGCAGACACCACATACCACAGCAGCCACCACAGCAGAATTCTTACAGCTGCATTGTGTTAAGTAACAAAGCCAAAGTGAAGAATTACCACTACTCCAAAGTACAAAAGCAATGGTACTTAAAAAAAGCCAGCCAGGGAAGAAAGATTTACAAAAGACTCTATCACCAGCCAACTAGCAAAAAGCTAGGCTGGAGGCCTGGCTGAAGAGGCTGAGTACCTATCATGAGCAAGCAAGCTGAGCAAGAGTACAATGTGCTCAAGCTCTAGAGCCAGCACAAAACCAAACAACCCATCAACCAAATAACCCTCCACCTCCAGCCTTTTCAATACATTTGTGTTTTGCCCAAATCCAACTTTTGTTTCAGTGGTTGGTATTAAGCATCTTGGCTGCTTTAGGACTAAGTTATGGCAGACGACAGACTTTCAGGGAAAGAGGGGGTTCTGATTATTTGGCTCAGGAAAGATGAAAGGCAGTGGAGATCCAGATCCTTTGCTGGACCACGCCATTTACTGGCAAAGAATCAGCTTTTCCAGGGAACAGCCAGATAAGACTTGCTTGCTTCCACTGCATTTTATTGAGATACAAAGAATGCCTGTTTGTTTCTGGATTGTCTGTTTCTGCCTTTAGCCAAGTAGTGGTGAAAAGAGTTCATGAATGGCTGAGCTTCAGCTCCTGTCAGTCAGTCCGTCAGTCAGTCAGTCAGTCAGTCAGTCAGTCAGTCAGTTTGTCTGTCTCTCTCACCCTTTAGGAAAAGTGCCTACTAGAGGCTCCAGTTCTGGGGACTGCTGAACCACACCACAGCAGGGCAGCGTTCAGACCGTAAGCAGCACAGATGTTTCTGTGGCAGCTGCTGAACTTCAAAGACGTGTGGCAAGCTCAGATGCTCATAGGTCAAAGCACAGACTGAAACCCAGAAACTCTCCCTAGAGGTAATAAGGAACTGTTTGTTCATTGTGGGAAGAGCTAGACAAACTGAAGGAATGTGTGAAGCCATAGCACCATTGTGTCCTGGGACCTTAAATGCTTTCTTTCCCCCAAGCTGGTATGGGGCTTGAACTCAAGGCATAACTGACACTCGACCACTTGGGCCATGCCTCCTGCCTGGCATTTTGTTGGTTAAGTCAAAGACTTTTCTGCCTAGGCTGGATTTGAACCATAATTCTCCAGGTCTCAGCTGCTTGAGTAGCTAGGAGTACAAGCATAAGCCACTGGGGAGCAGCACACACCTCTGGTTAGTCCACTGTTCCTGAGGGGACTGGTGGAAAAATACACTCATCCAGTGGCGGAGTCAAGAGTGGAAATGTGTTTAACGCTGTCATGCCTGGAGCCTAACACATCTGCTATCCAAAAACGCAGATAGATGAATGATCAGCATTCCTCTTTTCTGTCCTTTGTCCCTAACTTTACAGTCCATGGTAGTAAACTTTGTAATTTTGTCTATAGCTTACAGAACACCAGTGATGTGATGGGAAGAACAGCAGCAGTCGGCTAGAAAACCCCGACTTCAAATTGATCACAGTCACTCAGAAACTCCGGCTGATCTCCTAGTTTGAGTGAGTCTGTGAATGCCATGCTGTGGTGGCTTGGGGGTAGGTTGTGAAGACAGGTAAGAACGGGGTTGTGTATTGACCCTGGACAGCCAAAGGGCAGCCAAAGGGGTGGGCCAGTGAGCCTTCTGTTGTCCTTTTTGGTCAACAAGCATCTGAAATCTTTTTCTATACTAGGGAACTCTCTCACTTCCTGAGTCCAGGGTGAATGCAGACCCCTTCTCTGGGGAATAAGCATGCTGGAAGCGAGCCTGGGGGAGATCCCCAAACCACAGCAGGAAAAAAAAATGGTTCTCTCATTCATGATAGTGCAAACGTGTGCACAGCAGGCAGGTGGAGGGGAAGCTGGGAGTGGGGGAGGAGAGAGCTCGGGGCCAGCAGCCAGCTGAAGACATGAAAACACAGGGTCCTGTCTCCTAAGGACACGATGGTGTAGGCCTAAAACAGGCCAGGAGAGCCCTGCGTGATCCTGAGAGCGTGCTCACGACACCGGCTGCTTTACAGGCTGCTTTATTTGTTGCTTACAAATTACAACCCTGATTGATGCACCAGGTAATAAGGGAATACTGGGCCCTTAAACTCGAGTATCAGTTTTTTCATTATCTGAGACAACATATATCAGTAGAAGAGGGTGTAAAAGTTTCAGCTGAGTATGATCAATTCTCTGGAGTGCACAAAAATCCCCAGCGGCATCTTATAGTTATTCTTGCTTCCCTCATCTAAGTGCAGTGTACAGGGAAGCCAGTGAATTTGAGAGCTGGAATTAATGAAAGCCTTATTGTAACTATTTGTTCTTAGAGTTTAAGATTTATATTGCCTATCTGAGCCTTCCACATGGTTTCTTTGTAACAATCAATGACTAATTCCATCACCAGAGTGGTTGTATTTCTCTTTCACTGGGTGAGTGTCAAGATTTAGGGCTGATTAGAACTGTTACAATTGATTGAAATCTACAACATTATTTATTGCAAAGCCTCCTCTTTGTCACTCTTTTTCTATATAATAAAAATCAAAGTTCTTGTTTAGATTTTTTCCCCTTAATTAAGAAACATCTTTTGGAGAACAGAAGACGTCTCATTTTATCTTTTTCTGCTAGAAGGAAGGTTACTTCTCTGTTGATTCCAGCTTTGAACAGTAATTGTGGCTGGAGGAAATGTCTTTCCAATGAAGGTTAATAAACAAGTGACACAACTTAATAGTACTAAGAAAAAATTTATGTTAAAGTTAATTAAACCCAGAAGTCATAATTCGATCTTCCCAATTGTCCACTTTAATCATAGCTTTACAAACTGAAATTGAGTCACTTTTACAGCTCAATTCTGGGACGTGTCATTCGTGAGAATAACAAATGATTCATACTTGTAGATTCTTTCTGTTTTAGTTCATAGCTTTGTCAATTAGGAAAGTTCACTTAATTTTTCTGGGCCTACTTTTCTCATCATAAAATTGACTAAATTTTATACTTCATGACTAAGGAAGAAATAACTAACTTTTGTATCCAAGAGCCAACACACTGGTTAAAGAATACATTGGCAGAATACATTGGCTTTTGTTTTGTCTTCAGTGTGTATGTTTTTTCTCTTCCATCCAGGTCTCTTGGACTTCATGTATGGATTTGTGAATAACAGTAAACCCTGATCTTCATTTGCAAGGAAGAGTTACAAATAAAGATCTGAACTTTTTTTCCCCATGGTGATTTATACCATAAACTCATTTACAGCATAGGGTATTCATTTATTCCACACAATCAGTGAGTGCTCAGGAGTGCTCTATAATTTTATTTTTCTCTCTGTCATGGGGCTTGAACTCAGGGCCTGGGTGCTGTTCCTGAGCTCTTTTTCACTCAAGGCTAGTGCTCTACCACTTGAGCCACAGAGCCACTTACGGTTTTCTGGTGGTTCATGAGAGATCAAAATCTCACGGACTTTCCTGTCCAGGCTGGCTTTGAACCTCCATCCTCAGATCTCAGCCTCCTGAGTAACTAGGATTACAGGCGTGAGCTACCGGTGCATGGCTTGTGCCCTTTACTTTTTACACAGGTCACTGGGCCCTAATCAAGTGAGCATTTAACTTATGCAATGAATGTGCATATTTACATGCCTAAGACTGGTGATTACAGGAATCCGGTTTTAGCACTTGATGGAATGCACTCCCACCCAAAGGTGGCTACATAACTGTGTGAGAACATGCTGGTCCTGGAGGAAGGTCCTTGGTAAGAATGCGCTCGTTGACAGGGCTGCTCACCACGTACAAGAGACAGGAGACAAATCTATGACACAGAGATGCACAGCTACAGGTCTCAGAGGGAGGCAAGGGCTTGCAGCCAGAGGAACTGAAAAGGTTTCAGAGAGACGGAGAAGGAGCCTGTGCTCCCTGTGAAGGGGGACCGAGGGACGTCTGCACACCGACTAGCAACGTCAACTCTGGGTTTAGCAGCCATATTGCGGGATTACTTCTATGAAAGAATGTTACTATCTCTTATTAGAAACCTACAGCTCCATTTTCTCAGCAAGTACGGATATTTATTAACTATCTCCAGGGCAGTGAGGACACCACCGTGAAGGAGCTGGCATTTCAGGCACCTCCTGAAAAGACCTATTCCCCACTTCATTCTTGAATGTCACTTGAACCAATCTGCTTACTTTCTGAGTGTATAATTGTCTTCTATTTGATGTTTTCCTTCCCTGTAAGCCTTCTTAAAATATTCTAGATTTAAATGGATAGACATAAATGAAGGATAATAAAGAGTAAATAAATATATCTATTCTATTTTTTACATTTATATAAGGCTTTAAGTCTGTATAACAAAATGGAGAACTTTGTCACCTGTTACCACAGGCTAATATTATTATTGAAGTTAATATGGCACATACCCTCTGCTTCTCTCCCTTTACCCCCAACAATTTAGAAAACACAAGAGTAAGCATCACTTCAGCTAACTGTCATGCAATTTCTCCTTGAATTTCTGACCTGTTTCCACCAGGGGGCCCAGTTAAGAGAGGAGACCGGAAGAGACTCCCATCCTGGCTGTGTCGGGGAGGAAATGGATACATGAACATGGCTGAAACAATGTGAGGGGCAGATGCAGATGACCCCAAGCATTAGAGGAGCTGATGTGGTAAGATAAGCTCAGTTCTTCAGACTTAGGAAAGGGAACTAATTTCAATCATAAGGACAGATTTAACTGGGTCTTGAGACGAATTTACTAGCTTGTAATTTCTTTGTAAATGGAACTAATTTGAGGAGAAGAAAGACTGAAACAAAATACATGCATATAAGATTTTGTTTTAAAAAAAAATAAAAAAGCTGTTTGGCCAGGCACCAGGGACTCACACCTGTAATCCTAGCTACTCAGGAGGCTGGGATCTGCGAACTATAGTTTCAAGCCAGCCTGGGCAGGAAGTCTGTGAGACTCATCTCCAATTAACCAGCAGTAAACAGTACGTGGTGGTTTGGCTCAAAGTGGTAGAGTGCTAGCCTTGAGCAAAGGCAGCTCAGAGAGAGTGCCCAATCCCTGAGCTGATGTCCCAGGACTGGCACCAAAAACAAAACCAAAAGGACATGAAAAGAAAAAAGTAGTGAAGATGATCAAAAGTATCCTAATGTAGGAAACAAATTTTTTTTTTTGCCCACTGCAAGGCCACTCTCTGAGACTAGCCTTACTCACATTCCCAGAGTGCAATGTAGCTTTGCAATTTTAGGTTAGTGTGACAAAGTAAATTCTTCAGTCTGATGAACATTGTGGAATCCTTCCTCCTGAAATCCTGTCTGTGAAAGAGCAAAGTGTGGAATCTCTCACAAAGTTGCACAGCAGAAGTCTGCAGAAGTGCCACTCCTACTACAAAGATTAAAAAAACAAAAACAAAAACAAAAACACACCAGAACAAGCCTAGGAAAGCTAGTTTTGAAGAATGGATAGGAATATAACTTAAAAAGAAAGGAGATACGCATGTACCAATCACAGCATTTAATTAAAGAATGTAGCTAGGAGTCAGCCAAAGAAAACAGTGTGAGCAGGCTTGCCCTGTACACCTGCTACTTAAAACAGCTGTCACTGCTGTCAGTGTTGTCACTCAGCCCTGACCGGTTTTCACGAACCTCACCTGTAGGCAAATCGCCAGGTTCACTCTACAGCCAAAGGAAGTGCTCACAGCCCGTGGGTGGAGGCCCAGGTCTTTAAACAGCTTTGAGAAAGACTGTGTGAGGGCAATTCTGGGACGTTCTTCGGCCACCACCACACATGTCCTTACTCGGGACAAGTCCAGTCCTCGTGCCTGGAAGGAAGCACAGGGTCACCAATGCAGCCTCACGCGCCTGTTATGCTCACCTGTGTGAAACCAGATCCCTTCACCCAGAGCAACGGCAACACATGCAACACTGCCCCTCCTCTGCCCGCCTGCGTGTCAAATGATTCCGGGATGCTGGTATTTTGGCACAGAAAGGGTCCACTGCAGTAAGGGTCGTGAAGAGAAAAAGGTGAGAAAGACCAGCTTCCTGAGGAAGGAGCAGCATTTGTGGGCAATCCTGAGAGCACCCATGTACAAGAGAAAGGAGGAAGCCACGTGCTAAAATGTAGGGATGTTGAACTGAAATGTGCAGACAACTTCATACTGGCAGCTCTCCACTGACATCGCAGGGCACAGGAAAGGTCAAGCTAAGCTCTCCTTATCAAGTGCATCTCAGTTTCTACAGTAAGTGTGTCCTTAACCACATCTCAGCATCTGTACCACACAGTCAGCTGAGCCAAGCGGGAAGGATCCTGGGAAAAGGAATTCAGCAAGTCCACACAAACATTCACAGTGGTGAAAGCTTGTGCATTTCAGCTGAACTGGAGAAAGACTTGCTGACAGAAGGGCCTGAATGCGGTGGTCCAGTGAAAATGGTGTCTTAAGTGAAAGTAGAGCTTTTAAGAGGCCTTAGCTTAACGAAACCATCAGTCCCTCAAGTGTTCAAGTACTTGAATGAGGAGGACACCTAATTTATGATAGCCTTTCTTTTTCCCTTCCCTTCCCTTCCTTTCTTTTTTGTGCAGCTGAGGATTGAATCCTTGGCCTGTACACAGTAAACATGGTGCTCTAGACACATGGATAGCTTTGGCTAGCCTTCAAATTAGGGTCTTCCAGGGACATCAAGATGAACAGCTAAATTCAAACCTTTCTAGGTAAACACCAAAAGTTCCTTGAAAATTTTAACTCATCAAGCAAGGGAAAATTTAGATCTTTCAAGCTGATCTAGTGAAAATTAAAACTCTTGCGTATTTACACTCATGCATATTATTATTTGTGGCAGGCAGAACCATTCACTCATGCTAAAACAAAGGCAGCTTCTCCCAAAAGTGATCTGTAAGTCTCAGGCAACAGATCATAGCATTTTTAATTTAGGATGGTCCTGTGCTGCCTCTCCCAGCCAATGTCCCCTTTGGGACCAGAGTGCCCCGATACACACCTAAACTGAGGCCAGGAGCACAGCTACTCACCTTGAGGGACTCTGTCTGTGAACCCAGGCCCTTGGTGCAGAGCTCCATCACGGAGTAGGAGCAGAAGGTGTCCCGGACTTTGTACTGACTCACGGCGAGGAGCCACAGAGCGGGGTTGGTCTCCAGCTCAGAGGGCGGGATGAGGATGGACTGGTGCCCCGAGTACACACTGCAGAGGCAGAAATGGGGGTCAGGGCAGGTGAGCAGGAGGGGTGGGCAGGTTAGGGCGGCGTTCGCTTGTGGGAAATGACTTCCCACAGGCCTCATCGTGTGTCAGACACAGACAGGACAACCAACTCTAAAAAGTGAGGCCACATTTCTGAAGAGATTCTGGAAAGCAGGGAAATATTTTACCAACTCATTAGCATTTTCAACATTAACTGGAAGCATCTAACAGCTGTGATGCCCTTGGGTTTCTCTCAGTGCAGCTACATTTAATGAACTCTACCCTCTTCTTGGTAAAAATCACAGGAATCACTTTTCGGTTCAAAGTCTGCAGTTAGAATGGGAACGGGCATAACATGGACTCTGCCCATGGTAAGCTTTGTTTTGTTGGAACAAAGCCGTTGCTCATTTATTTAAAAATTGTCTCTGGCAGCCTTGTGCTACAGTTTGCGAGAGACACCATGGAATGAACTGTTAAGCAGCCAATGAAGGAAATGGGTGTCTACCCCTAATTTAGAAAACTGACATCCAGAGCAAAAGGAAGAAAATTAAGACAATTAAGACAGTCCTTCTTGGTGACTGAATCCTTCTTGGGGTCTGAACTCAGGCCTTGCACTGGCTAGGCAGGTGTACCACTTGAGGCATGCTCCTAATTTTTTTTTAAATGTAGTTATTATTTTTTAGGTCATGACTGGAACTCAAACTCAGTACCTGCCACTTTTGCTCACTGGCTAGCACTCCACCAACAGCCACACCTCCAACTCCTCCCCGAGTTATTGAAGTCAATTTTTTTCCCCCACACTGACCTAAAACCTGATCCTTCTCTTTATACCTCCCAAACAGCTAAAATGACAGGTATGTGCCACTAGGTTTGGCTTATTATTTGAGATGAGAGCTCATAAACATCTTTGACCCTGGTTGACCTTGAACCTTGATCCTTCTGACCTTCGCTTTGTGGGTCGCTAGGGTTACAGATATGAGTCACTACACCTGCCTTGGTTCAATCTTTTAAAGTTCTGATGAGTATAATCCAAACAGATCATTAAAGAAAAGAATAATATACTCATTCTTTAATTTTATCGTCACATGATAGCCCATTTAGAGAAATAAGAAAAAAATGAAAGACTCCAAACTGTAATTATGTATAAAAAGTGGATTTAAGAATATTTTACAAAACTACACCTTTAATGTTCCAGTTTATTACTACAAAGATTAATAGATGGCATTATAATAAATACACTAGATAATGATGTAAAACTTAAAAGGATTTCCAAGCTGTATCAAAGTTCATAGATGAACTAGCATACTTTTATCATAACAGGATCCAACTGGTTAAAGGCATGTAAGAAAATTCAATGACTCTTCAAAATCTATTTCTAATAAGATCCTTTGCACAGAAAAATAACATATTCTTTTCAAATAACTAATGATTACAAGTAACTTTCTACCACACAAAATTTGTCTGAAGTAGCCTTTTATCCTAATATTCTTTCATCTCAATCTGAGGGGTATATGTGTGCACATCCCAGAATTGGGGCTTAAACTCAGGGCCTTGCACTGTTGCTTAGCTTTTCTGCTCCTATACAGTGTTCTACTACTGAGCTACCTGTCCACATCAGGCTTTTTGCTGGTTATCTGGATATAAGAGTCTCTTGGATTAGGCTGGTCTGGCTTCAGACCAGGATTCCCAAATCTCAGCTTCTGAGTGTAAGCACAGGCTGCCAATACCCAGCCAGACCTGAGGTTCTTTACATTATTTTCTTTCAAGCTTTCCGGTGTTTTATGTACTTGCTTTCTTTGTAATTACATAATGATATTCCTCAAGTGGTCCTCTAAGACACACTTTAGGTCTGGACGCAAACCACTTCCTTAGCTCCAGGAATACTGTGAAAGATCTAGAAGAGGAATCTTTTTTTTTTTTTTTTTTTTTTTTAGAAGTCTTGTTGTGGCATTTTTAACATGCATATAATGTACTTTGATAAATTCACACTCTGTTACTAATTTTCATCCCTATCCCCACTTTCAATTTCTTTCATTTTTTTAAAATTTAATTTAATTTTATTTGTGAACATACTGTACAGAGGGGTTACAATTACATGAGCAGGATAATGCGTACATTTCTTACCAAGCATTGCAGCCTCCTCCTTTGGTTTACCCTTCACATCCCTTCCCAGCCTCTCCCCTCCCCCCCAATCCCAATCCTTCTCCTTCCCCCCCCTACCCCCCCTCCACCCCCCGCACCGACATTGTAAAGCTCGTTTTGGATGTGACAACTTGTACTTCTCATTGTTGCAACAGGTCCACCTGTATCCTTAAACAACTGGTTTTTCCCCATCTCCTCCACAAGATATACTGACATCAAATATAGTGAAAGCAGGGGTTATACTGTGGGGGGGGGACATACAAAGCAACAAAGAGATAATCTTATAAATGCGTTAGAAACACATGCATGAAAGAAAAAAACATTAAAATACATATCTAAGGGTTCATTTTCCTGACATCACATTATCTGACCTTTTCCACTTGACTCATACATATACTAGATATTGCAAATAAGGGAAACCATGGGACCTATGTTTCTTTGGGCCTGGCTTACTTCACTTAATATAATTTTTTCCAAGTTTTTCCATTTCCTAACAAATGGGGCAATGTCATTCTTTCTGATGGAGGCATAGAATTCCATTGTGTATATATACCACATTTTCTTGATCCATTCATCTACTGAGGGGCATCTGGGTTGGTTCCATATCTTAGCTATGGTAAATAATGCTGCAATAAACATTGTTGTGCTGGTAGGTTTAGTGTGGTCTTGTTTGTAAATATTTGGGTAAATGCCCAAAAGTGGGATTGCTGGGTCATAGGGGAGTTCTATGTGAAGTCTTTTGAGGAACCTCCATACTGCTTTCCAAAGTGGTTGAACAAGTTTACATTCCCACCAACAATGAAGTAAGGTTCCTTTCTGTCCACATCCCCTCCAGCATCTGTTGTTGTTAAGAGTTCTTGATTTTTGCCAGAAGAGGAATCTTACCTGCAGAGGCACCAGAGGACAAACCCAAGCCCACAGTAGGGGTCCAGACAGATGGCCACTTCTCTAGAGGGGTAAAGCTCACACTGCAGCTTAATGGAACGGCAGAAGGCACTGGTGGCTGCGTGGGACATCTGTAAGACAGGTAGAAAAGGTGTGTGGAGGCTGACACCAGGTCCCATGGTTGCATTGCTGCTGCTCCTAGGAAGCCTCCAGCATCGCGGACACCATGGTGTCTTGGTCAAGGGTTCAAAGGCGCATGGCTGCAGGCTCTCACCATCTTCCCAGATTATCCCAATCTTCTAGGGCCTAGCAGCTCCAACAGCTGAGGTAACAGGGGCACTGTGCTTTGCGCGGTGGCTAGACAGGCAGGAGCTCCTGTGCCCCTGCAGCTGCCTGTGCAGTGGGCTAAGAGCATGTCACAGTTCACTCCACCTCTGCAGGGGGAGACTGCCCTATTTTTGTGCACAAGGCAACCCCTTACCTTAGCGTTCAGGAAATGGGAGGCTCAGAGAAGGAAAGAATGTGCTGACGGAAGGAAATGGAATGTGGCCTTCCTGTAGCAAGCCCGATGCTCTGCCTGCATGGTGGCCACCCTGTCAGGGGGCAGCAGCTGAACGCCGATCTCACCTGCCAGCACTCAGGTGAGGGCCAAGCTCTCCCCTCTTCCCAGCCCAGAACAGACACCAATAGGAACTAAGGCGCACTCTCAAATAAGTAAGCCTGCCTCATTCATGATTTCACTATGCACGGTTTTGACCAAGCACGCTGAAAATAAATAAAAGAGATCCAAAGATGTTTCAAACAAAACAATTTTAAATTCCTGCATGTGTGTTGTACAATTCAGTGAGTCCTGCATTATTGGTCTGCATATTTTATTATCTTTAAGTAACTGTACAAAGCAGTTGCCACTCACGGAGGTAGTTGATGAATCCAGGGCGTCCTGATCATGGTCCCCCCTTTCCACATTCTCACCCCCTCCAACCCAGCTGTCCCTTACATATCTTAATTTTAGGTAGAGCATTGAATTTTTTGCCATTTAACCAGCAGATCATGTGCACAACGCATCTTGATGTGCGCCATCTTCCCCCCCTTCCCCCCACCCCTTCCCTCATGCTTCTCAATTCTGCGGTATACATAATGAATTCCTGCCTGCATTCTCCCCCCTTCCCTTTTCATTCTTTACCCCTCTTCCCTTGGTCCCTTCTCTCCCCTCTTGCAAATACCCATTTCCCAATACTTGACTGGTTGGGCTTTGACTTAGTCTTTTTAAGGATTTACACGATTTGTGCTTTCCAGAGTCCTGTGTTACTGTCGGTTGTGTTCAATTGTGGTGGGCTCTGCTTGAGTGGCCCCTGCCCTGGATGTGGTGAAAACAGACCTCTGAAAAAGCGGTGCCAGAAGCAAGGTAAAAGTGACTGTGCCGAATCTTAGTAAGAAGGTAAAACGTTAGGTGTGCTGAAAGGTGGCATGTTTTCCGCAGAAGCAGGGTGGCATTGTGGGAAAATGAGGCAGTGTCCGCGTGCATGGCTGAGCCCTGTACCCGAACAGGGCCTGCCACACACGGGCACAGCTGCAGCCTCCTCCACAGCACTTAGTCTCTTTGGAATCTGCGGAGGGTGACCCAGGGGTTCCTGGACTGCATGTGTCTAACAGAGTCAGTGTTCTTGTGGCTTCTATACAATCAAGACCAAGAGAAGAGGTGACGTAGAAGCAGCACAGAAGACAGCACCAAGTGCCACAGTGTTAAAACGTGTCACAAGTTTATCTGAAGCATCAAGTCCCCCAGTAAGAGGACTGGTGCAGAACACTGTAATAACAAGGAAATGTAGCGTAGTGCCTGGTTTTCAATTCATCCATCACTCCAGCAAGAGATGAGAGACCCTGGGAACAGGCAATCCTTCCACTGCGAGACAGCAAGGCACTGTTAGAAGCTGGGCAAGCCCAGAACGCCCTCACTAAATTCATTACAGGGTAATCGGCACAATCCTCCAGGACGTGAGACACAGCTCCTTCTAGCTGGCTTTTGGAGCCACAGTATTTGCTGAAAGGGGAAATGACCACCTTAAGGTGGTTAGCCCAAAGCTAACCCTAGATGTGATAACCTTTATCAGTCTCAAGTAAATGTATATTGGGGATCTTTCCGGAGCCTCTAAAGTGCAAAGTCATATTTTATTATTATTACTATTACTATTATTATTTTGGTGATCATGGGGCTTCAACTTGACCTGGGCACTGTCCTTGAGCCTCTTTGTGCTCAAGGCTAGTGCTCTACCACTCGAGCCACAGTGCCACTTCTAGCTTTTTCTGGATATAAGAATCTCATAGACTTTTCTGCTTGGGGTGGCTCTGAACCACAATCCTCAGATCTCAGCCTCCTGAGTAGCTAGAATTCTAGGCATAAGCCACCAGAACCCAGCTAAGGTCATATTTTAAGTAGATAAAATGATGCAATTTAAACAGATAAATGCACAATCATGTTTTATACGAAATTGGACATTGCAAAGCCATTGAAGAGCAAAACTTTTATGCTCTGTAATCAAGTGATGTTCCTGAATAAAAGCTGAAATTAAATAAAAAAATCTTTTCTGGGTAAACTAGATTTTTAGGCAACCCAAGGGACCATGGATTCCATGCTCCACAGACATATGCCAGATAATACCACCTGGATTCTGTGCCTCTCAGCATTTGAAGTATACAGATTTTCATTAACTGACATCATAACATATTTTACTTCAGGTAATCAAGAAGTTAAATGGTCAAAAGTTTAAGAAAAACCTTTTATAAGTTTGAAAGAAAGTCTAGCCATCCAGTTGTTTAGAGTTTCAACAGTGTATAACTCAGATAAAGTGGGATCACCAGGAGGGATAAACAGATCCCATCCCAATAAAGTATACAAACATCTTTGCTGAATCAGGATTTAACATGACAACTCCCACTTCCGTACACTGGGAAAATGATCAAAAGAATGCAGCAAGAGGCTCGAGAATAATTTCAGTACTAGTAACTAAGTCATCTGGTTTTGAAAATGCTTCTTTTCAAAAAGCTTTCGAAAAATATTTTATTTAATACTATAATTTTATTAATCTATGTAATATTTCAAATTCCACTGAACAGCAGATAAGAGTCTGAGAACCAAGTGAAATCATGAAGGCCACATTTCCCAGTCTGACTCAGAGGCAGAGACACTGAGGACAAGGCTTGGAGGCAGAGAAGCTACTGGTTTAGGGTAACACAGTACCTGGACATCACCTGAGCTGTGAAGAGCCTAACGCTGCCTTAGTATTTCTGCTCTTCAATATGGAAAAGGATCATTGCAGCTACACATACTGAGCAGCAAGCTGCAATGAAACTTCCATGTGCAGAGATTTAGAAAACAGAATTTGAGAGCCAGTAAGAAAGGAAAATATATGCACAATTCTATTACGGATGAGGAAGACTGTGGCAATGTAAAGAAATGACTTAGCCTCATGAACTACTGACATTAGAGCCATGTCACACACATGTCACACACAGCTTGCTTAGAAAGCATACTTCTTTGCATGTGTCACCACAGTGTGAGGACACGAGCTGACAGTCAATGCATGGCCTGTCGGTTGGACTTCACTAGTGTTTGTGTTGCACAGACACACTGCTCACCTTTACGCCAGCTAGCATCCCAGTTGTGGACACACTAAAGTCAAGGTAGGCCAGTGTGTCTGGGTTGGAAGGTTTGTAGATCTGAGCCGGCCGCTTCTTTGGCAAATCATCTGGTGAAGAAAAGAATCTATTAGTCTAGCTTCCCTAATAATCAAGGGCCACACAAGCAAGTGCACGTATCCAGCATGCTCAAGAGCTGACCTGTGTCCAGGATGAGTGGCCACGTCCTAACATCTACAGCTGCCGCCGCCTCCCTGGACCGTAGCAGTTTACAGATTAGTTGTGTGGTCATCAGACAGGCAGAGCGGCTCACCTGGGGGCCAGAGAGATAAAGATGGAATGAAGGACAGACTGCGAACCTGGAAAGACAAATCTCTGCTGTTTTTCACACGTGTGCCTCATGCGCAGCGCCTACACTGAAACCACACAGGTTAACAGGAGGATCAGATTCCCAAGGGCACAGCTTCTGGTGAGGAGCAAAGGTGCCGGATGGCGGGATCTGATCATGGATGCCACAGGTACAGCGCAGCCACTGAAGACCCTGTTCCCGCATGGCCTAGGGTGGAGATGCGCCAGGTCTCATGAGCACATCCCGAAAAGAGCATCAAAACCCCATCATACGTGTTGCACAGCTGGCCACCAGGCTCACATCTGTCATCCTAGCTACTTAGGAGGCTGACATCTGAGGATCCTGGTTCAAAGACAGCCCAAGCATTATCTCCAACTATAACCAGTAAAGAACGGGAAGTGGAGCTATGGCTCAAGTGACGGAGTGACAGCCTTGAGTGAAAAAATGAAGGGACAGAGCCTTGGCCTGAGTTCAAGCCCAGCACTGGCATACACACACATCTCACATACACACACGTGCCACATATATGTTGAGATGCATACATATTTTCTGTCCTGATCATCCACCACAGAAGTACTCCAATATGACTTCAAAGGGTCTCCACTGGGTGACAGGACACTGCCATTCTCTGTTCAAACTAATTTTGCTTCTCATGGCTCCTCTTCTAATAGGGGAAAAACCCATCCTCCATTTTCCTTTGGTTTTCTTGGTTAGGTATAGAGGGAAGTGCTTCGTGATGGCAAGGCTGACCTCTCCAGAGAGCTGCCTCCTCTAGAAGACCTTCAGTGTCAGTGCACAGCAGCCCCTGCTGACCACCCCCCTTCCAGGCCTCACTGAAATCTGGTTTCGGGAGCTCGATGAGAAGCAGCTCCCTAGGCTCCCTGGAGGTAGAGACCATTTCCTCTTCCATCATTTCCACTCTATGTTCACAAACTCAGCAGACAGCAACCACCCTTGGGGGCTTCAGGTCTATGACCTGAAGCGCGACCCGAAGAGGAGCGGGGAGGCGCCCGCGCCCATAGCCCTCCAGGTGTAGTACCTCCACAATCATCTTGACTGTAGGCAGCGTCGTGGCGATGTTCTGGGGGTGTGGAGGCCGGACGGTTATTGGCACACAGCCTGCGTACAGGCAACCATAAAATGCTGCAATGAGGTCTATTCCTACAAAGGAGGAAAACAGAAATTCTTACTTGAGGCAAACACATTTATGTGTGTGTGTGTGTGTGTGAGTGTGTGTGTGCTGGTTGTGGGGCTTGAATTAAGGGCCTGGATGCTGTCCCTGGGCTTTTTCTGCTCAAAGGTAGCCTTGAGCCACAGCTCTACTTCCAAGGTTTTTAAGGTTAATTTTAGATAAGAATCTCATTAAGCTTTCCTGCCTGAGCTGGCCTTGAACTGCATTCATCAGATCTCAGCCCCCTGAGTAGCTAGGATTACAGGCACGAGTCATGGGTGTCCAGCAACAAGTCACACTTTTAAATGACTGCCATCCTTGGTAGTGTGAGTTCCAGTCTGGGAAAAAAGTCCGGTCGTGGGTTAAGCATCCTAACATTATCAGACCCTTTCTTTCCTTCCTGTGCCATTTTGAAAAGCCTTGGTGATCATGTTCATTTGGTCCACTCATTTCAGCACAAGATACCAAGCAACACAGAAGTTTCATTTTGAGTCATTTCTCTCAGAAGTTACCTAACTATATAACTATGAAGTCAGCAGTAAAAGATTTAACCACCACGGCTTCCACGAGCTATATTATTTACCTAATGAAACAAACTTAGATATACAAGTTCTGGTTACACATTGTTTTCTGTAAGTCTCTAAAAGTCCCATAACAGTAGCCTTGTCCCTGTGAGTGGGGCCAGAGATGCGCCCTCTCACAGTCTCAGAGGAGAGTGCCTGCTCTTGGCAACCACCCAGCAACTTCGCACTGAGTGCCGAAGGGGGCAAGGGAGCGACTCCTCCATAACTGCTGGCCTGGCCGCCCCGCGGGGGGGGTCAGGTTGCATGCTGCTCCTCACCTGGCGGGTAGACCAACGCCACATGGTCTCCGTCCTGCAGGTGGCCCCTCTCCATCAGCATCACAGCAATCTTCTCAGCACGCTTGTGCAGCTGGACACACGTCAGAGAGTTTGCTATCGTACCCTGATAGCACAGAAGCAGGTGGTTTTTGTAAGTCTGTACCTCCATTGCTTTATTGGCACATAGTTCACATAGCGTGCAATTCATTTTTCCACAATGTGTAATTCATTGGTTTGCAGTGTGCTCACAAAATTGTACAATCATCACCATAGGCAATTTTTGAAAGTTCTCATCATTTGTCGCCACCACCCACATCTCCTTCTATCCAACAGAAGTCAATCTCCAGGTAAGAAGAATATGATCAAAGGGGCATTCAGGTATTTGGGGGTTAACAAGGTTTGAAGTAATTTAGCCAATTATCATCTTAGGAAGAGATGAATTAAAAACAAAACAAATACTCCAAGTCATTTTGTGATTGTAGTACAACTGTCTTAGGCAGTAAGAATTACTAGTGGACATGTAGGGCTCAAATGGTAAGAAATAAAGACTGACCGTAAATTTTTATTAAAAAAATCAAGAAAAGCAAAAGGCCAAAAAACAAAAAAGCAACAATGAAAAAGACATTCTAAAAAAGAAACGATAATCAAATGTATTTTCAAGTAGACTTTTAAACTATGTAGAAACAAAAAGAAAAGAATGTTTGGACTTCTAAAAAAAAATCTTCCGATGAGTTACTAGGAAAGATTAGAAGCAAGAAGGGTACTTAGAAATACTAAACATATATTCAGTGTTCTAAATTGCAAAGCTAAGTATGAGTTGCAAATCACAGAGGTGCAGTGGTATGCATCTGTAATCCTAAGCCCTTGGAGGCTGAGGCAGAAGGACCAGAGTTTGTGGCTAGCCTAGGCTACATAGTGAGTTTGAGGCTAGCATAACTCAGAAACAAACAACGTGTGCATGTGCATGCATGTGTGTACGCATACACACACACACACACACACACACACACACACAACTCCACAAATTATAAACACTCAGCTGGCAGCTAATAGTAATCTAAGTGATTCTGCTATTTCTTTGTTCTGTCCCCCAGCTCGCATGCTTGAATGTCACCACCACTCGGGGGATGATCTACCATATGACATTAGTGCTCATTACCACTCTGTGAGGGTCACAACCTTTTGGTGTTTTTCTGCTGTACATTTCACTTTCCCAAGAGCTAGTTGTTAAGAAAATATAAAATTTCTCAACAAGTGGTCCTATAAAAGAACAGCCACCAAGTCTTAGAAACAGCCACCATTTCCTGGTATTCTTATCCTATGTACAACTCACTTCTATTTACTACGCAGGCCATAAGACATGAATGAACACTCTGTGAATGTCTCACACTGTGAGCCAACTTGTCCAACCCTCTAAAAATGAGCCAGTGAGGATTAGTAGCAAATTCATAATCCATTGAAATACTCATCCAAGATGGAGGCCCTGATTATGTGGCCACAAAAACCAGAAAGGCACTGAGGACACATACTCAGTGAGAACATTCTAGACACCTTAAGTCATTCATTAGGACAATGAATGCTACCCATTTCCTCCTACCATTTTAAATATTACTCTTAGAAAACATGTGTGGCTTCACCTGTACTAGAAAGTTAAGTGAATATTTTGCCAAGTGACATGACCTGCAGACATGCAGGGCCGGGTGTGACAGCGCCCCAAGGAAAACAGGCGTGGGAGAGAAACACAGACGCTTGCCTCTGAACTTTGTAGAGGGGTGCTGTGACTCTGCGGACAGCTCAGGGTAGGACCATCCACACACTGAGAGCTTCGAAAAGCTTCAGGCATGCCTAACAGGAGAAGGCAGCCCTGGCCCAGCCTTCTGCATGCTAATCTAAAGCAGATACATCTGTGGAATTGCACTCTGGCTAACTGCATCTGTTTTCTTCATGGAAATCATTTTACGGCATGGGCGTCAGTTCCAGTAAAGATTTCCACTGAGAGCCCATGTCTGGCTATGACAATGACTTAATCACAGGCGCTAAAGGGAGGTGATGGCCACAGGGTCAGAACAGCTGGACACCAAGCCTCTGCCTCTGGCATCACTCCATGAGCCATGCATGCCCCAAAGTAGATGGCGTTAGAAACCTATTTCCCTCCTGTTTGTGACTGTACATCTATCTGCTTTGGATTTTTGTGTCTTCAGGAATTCATGGCTTTTCTTGGGACACCCCCTTATATGACTAGAATCTCTGGACAAAGGTATTTATCCATGCTACAATCTGGGAACAGTGCATTTGTTTTAGGCCATGTTGAGGGAAAAGTCTTGGAAGTGGTTCAGGCCTTGACTTGGTCTCCTTGTGCCTTACAGTGCATGGAGAATCTAAGCAACATGGCAGCAGAGAGGAAATGAAGAGAGCGTGGAAGGATGTTCAGTTGACAGGATCTGAGAAGGCACTGTGCTTGGGCCACAGGAGATCAGCTCAAGTTATCGTCACTTTGGAGGTGATATTGAAAGTCTGGAGTGCGCCACTGAGACAATGGAGAAAGAATGAGCAAGCTATGGAGAGAACAGGAAGGTCAGGGAGAAAGCTCGATAAAAGGGAGACTTGGGCAGGGCCATAGCTCCTGAGGAAGATAAGCAGAAAACTCTGTCCAGAAAGGGAGACTGGTCTGTATTCACAGGATCGATGGGTCAGTGGAGGAAAGAGAAGGAAGTGGGCACTTCAGATACACAGACTTGTAGCCGACCCCACAGAGCTCTGGATCCTGCCAAGAGCACATGGGCAGGTGGAGCCTACGGGCTGCTGTGGCAGGGGCTGCTTACAGAGGAGCTCCTCACCATCTGCAACCACAAAGGCCCCAGGACACGCAGGAAGAGGGCCTGCCCCACATCTCATGCCTCTTCCAGGGACAGAAAGGCCTTGGGCAGACACAGGGCATGATGAGCCATAGGGACATCTCTGCGCCCAAGACAATTTCAAAGAGTGTTCCTGAGGTGGAGGGGTGTGGGGTGAACTAAACCATATGCAAAAAATAGTCTCAACCAGAAACCTGGACTGAAGCTTCAAGGGGCAGAGAGCCATGCGGGTGGCCGTTCCTCTCATTTGTGACAAGCTGGTTGCCTTGCAGGGGAAGAGCTACCTTCACACACTGAGATTTTGATGACGAGCAACGACCATAATTTTGTTTAAAGAGTCGCAAGGGCCTGTACTTGCAGAGAACTACCTTTTAAATACCTCCCCCCCCCCGTTTTGTACTGGGGTTTGAACAGGGTCTTGCTCTTGCCAAGCAGGTGCCCTACCACTTGAGCCGTATCTTCAGCCCTTTATGCTTTAGGTGTTTTTAAGTAGGTTGCTGCATTTTTGCTGAAGCCAGCCTGGTCTTCAACCTTCCTGCTTACGCTTCCCGCAGAGGTGGGACAATGGATGCATATCACCATGCCCAACTGTTGGCTGAGATGAGGATTTGCTCACGCTTTGCCTGATTTAACCTTGAACCATAGTCCTGGGATCTCTACCTCCTGAGTAGCTGAGATTACAGGAGCAAGTCCCTGCACCCAGTTTCAATGCATTTTTCAAGCTGTTTTTGTAGTGAAAAGTTTTCAAGTATATTAAGACTTTTACATTTAACTCCTATTGTCAACATTTGCTTGCATATTTAAGGCATTCCTAAGTAGTAGTATAGGATAATGTTTAATGATTTTGATTTCCTGATGGGAAATGTAAACACAACCTTTGTACTTAATATAGTGGGAATGGTTTTCATTCCTAACAGTCTGTCATTAATGCCTGACTTCATATGTGTTAAAAAGCAGTTTGTAGCCAAAACAAAAACAAATATTTCAAGAGACTGCAATTGTTCTCATTAATCACACATTTGGGGCTGGAAAGTTTACAAATATGGTTGCTAAAATACAACTATAAATAATAGGCATATATATTTAAAAAACAACCCTTGAGAGAGAGAGGAGAGAGAGAGGGAGAGAAGGAGGGGAGAGAGAGAGAGAGAGAGAGAGAGAGAGAGAGAGAGAGAGAGAGAGAGAGAGAGAGAGAGAGAGGAGGGGGAGAGAGAGAGAGAGCGTGAATTCAGTAAGACTGAAGGCAAAGGTAGGTTAAGTCAACAGTATCATGAAGAGCACCTCCCAGGAACCAGCTCAGCCTCAGCAAGGCAAACCATCAGGGACTGGGGCCAGGATGCCTCACCCGGCAGTTGAGCAGCGTGTACAGTACATGGTCGGGGGTGGTCTGCGCCCTCCACTGCAAGACCTCCGAGAGGAACAGGAACTGCAATGGTACAGATGGGTTAGGTCTGGGTGGGCACTCTCGAAATTTAAATGGGTTACAGATGGGTTAAGTCTGGGCACTCTCAACATCTAATCAAAATATCCCATCTCAGTGGAGTTGGATGTTTCTACAATAGCATGCTTTCGTCCACTGGGAAATGAGGACATTTATTTTTAGGAAAACCACGAACAAATGAATAAACAGGACAAGCAAGTGCTAGTAACTTTTTCCCTATAATGACTTAGAAGTCAATGCACCTGGTTTAGGGACTGGCCAAGTGGTCAGGGTTAGGTAAGCTCTCTACAAGCCCGTGTAAGGATGGCATAGTCACTTGCTCTATGGGCAAGGGGAGCTGATACAGCAAGCTCTTTCACACGGGCTGCGGAGATGCAATGTTGTATCTAACATGCTTAAAGGGCTCGATTAAATTTATGTTTTTAGAATGGCAATTCTCTGGTGTCATCAAATTGCACTGCAAATTACATGGATTATATGCACTGAGTCGATTCAGTGTGTAATAAAAAGGACAGTCCTATTACATGTCAGGATATAGGAAAGAGCCATGAATAGTGCTAATCGGTTTTATTAACAGAAATGTACTGGGGGGGAGGGGATGATGATTGAGTGTTCTGAAGTTGTAAGCTGTGTGTCGCCACACTGATGATATTTACACCGCTGGTCTTGCCACATTCCCTAGCAGTGTATGAAGAACAGGATAATCTTTTGGCCCTGGGAGACCACACCTCTCTCACTGAGCTCTAAGCACTGTCAGGGGTGAATTGTTCTAACATGGACTCCCAACTACTTAGGACAAGTTGTGACTCATGTGTGTATAAGGGGCTGGAGGATTTCTCCTGCAGGTGAAGGATGGAAAGACGGAAGCCAGGAAGCAAGCTCTGCATGGGCACTGTGTGCTTCCCATCAGCACTGGCGGGGACAATCAGAAGTGAGTGGAAAGGGGACACTAGGATGGTTTCCAAATGTCTAAGTCCTGCCAGTTCTCATTTTGTACCATGATAAATTTTCTGGAAAATCCTCTAAGAAACGTTTTTCTTTTAAGCTTACAAGATGTCCCATGGAAGGCAAGTGGGAGGTAGGGAAGGTTAACCAGAGATGAACCCTCGGTGGAGGGTATGGAGGGGACAGGGAGGAACTTGGGGCAGCCACTCTGTGATTCGGCATCCACTTCCGCTCCTACCTTCCGGGCCTGGTCGTTGTCTTCTATCTGCCCCAGGTCTCTTCCACTCGCTTGGGCAATCCGCTTCCCAGACACCAGGTTTCCCACCATCACAGAGGCGGGGCCGATTTCTGGAAGGAAAATGGACGTATGACCTTGCAGGGAATGGAATTTCTCAAGACGTGGCCCCCCAGCTTGATCATAAACTTCCTCTCCAGAAACCCTTTCCAAGACAGGTTTAAATGGTAGCTACTGTAAGAGTTTTTAAAAAGGATGGAAGGACAACGATGAGCAAAGACAAATCAACCTCAATCAGAGGCTACATGGAAGTACTTTCATCACATGAACTTCCCTTAGCTCCCCTCCATGCCATTTTCCCCATTTTCCAGTGAGTGTGAACACAGGGGCTGTGGGTGTGCATTCTCAGAGGCTACAATAAAAATGATAAAGAAGACAGAATCTAAAAACAGGATGTACTTCACTGCTAAGCAATTAACTTTCTGGATGTCTGTTCTTATGTTATTAATACACTTCGTGAAGACTGTTGACCTAAAACAAAAAAATTACAATATATTTGTGTGTGTGTATGTATGTGCATGTGTGTGTGTGTGCACGCGCATGCATGTGCTGGTCCTGGGACTTGAACTTGGGGCTAGGGCAGCACTGCCCTGAGCTTCTCTATGTTCAACGTTAGTGCTCTACCCCTTGAGCCACAGTGTCATGTCTAGCTTTTTGAGTAGCATATTGGAGATAAGAGTCTGGCTGGCTTTGAATAGCCTTTTTTTTGGGGGGGGGGCTGGTTGTGGGGCCTGAACTCTGGGCCTGGGCACTGTCCCTCAGCTCTTCAGCTCAAGGCTAGTGCTCTACCACTTGAGCCACAGCGCCACTTCCGGCTTTTTTCTTTTTGCTTATGCGGTGCTGAGGAATCGAACCCAGGGCCTCATGCATGCAAGGCAAGCGCTCTACCACTGAGCCACCTTCCCAGCCCCTGAATAGCCTCTTGAGTAGTTAAGGATTACAAGTGTGAGCCACTGGCTCCTGGCTATTGTGTGTGTGTGTGTGTGTGTGTGTGTGTGTGTGTGTGTGTGTGTGTGTGTGTGTGTGTGTGTGTGTGTGTATAAAATGTATGCATGTACATATATATTATATATATATGTATATATATGACTTGCTGATAAAATATAAAATACATGGTATATACATACATTACTCTCTAAATCTATTCCAAAAGGTCTATATATATATTATATATAGTATATATATGTATTGTATATGTACAAATATATGTATTATATATACACATATATATGTACATATATATTATATATACACATATATATATTACATATATATGTGTGTGTATATATATAATATAGACCTTTTGGGATAGATTTAGAGAGTAATAGGGTAGAAGGGACATACTAGAGAATTATTTATTCAAAAATTTTATTGAGGGGCTGGGAAGGTGGCTCAGTGGTAGAGCGCTAGCTTGGAGCTGAAGAGCTAAGGGACAGCGCTCAGGACCAGAGTTCAGGCCCCACGACCGGACCCCAAAAAAAAAATTTTTTTTTATTGACTGATAAGGTTCTTCCACAAGGGACGTGGAAGGGTGATCCAAAAGGCTACTATAAAAATCACAGTCCTTTTCTGCTCCATTGTCACAGATTTAATAACTAATGCTCTTTCCCTGGTTTAGGAGAACATTTTGAAAGAGAAAAGCTATGCTCCTTTCAGATAGCTTTTCTTTTCTGATGAAAATTTCCTAAAGAAACTTTAGAAACTCAAATCTTCTGATGGCTAGGAACCCGGGTTCTCTTCCAGGTTTTGCCAAAGTACCACTGTTCACATCTTCTTTTCAGTAAGCACACATACACAAAGCAAGGTATGTACATATGACTGGAAGAGGTTAAATGTTCTAGACATGTCCCATTGTATCAGAGGTCATGAGTTGGGGATGAGGATAGGAAGGAAAAAAGAGAGAAAAAAAGGAGAGAAGGAGAAAGAACGGCAATGTAAAACAGAAAAGATACCAGGTGCTGGTGACTATGCCTGTAATCCTAGCTACTCAAGAGGCTGAGAAATGAAGATCATGCTCAAAGCCAGCATGGGAAGGAAAGTCTATGTGACGCATCTCCTATTAACCACCCAAAAAGCCAGAAGTGGAGTTGTAGCTCAAATGGTAGAGTCCTAGTCCTGAGCACAAAAAGCTCAGGTACTCAGGGACAGCATCCAGGCCCCGAGTTCAAGCTCCAGGACCAACACAAAAAGAAATAAAATAAAACAAATGATAAAGATGACATCATAAATTTCATTCTTGACTTGCTGATAAAATATAAAATGAAGGTACTATTAAGTAGAACTATTAAACTTGACAAGGATAGTTGTTCATGAATCAGGGTACATGTGTGTGGTTTACTACATCCATATGAAAAGCCTGCATCTGCAGTTAAACAGAGATGTTTTTTAAAAAGCAGGCTGTAGGTCAAGGGGCGTGGTGGTAAAGAACAAGGCTTAGCATGGCCCAGTTACCATGACAACCACCCAGTCAGTCAGCCTGGCCTCCTCTTAAACACTTCCTGAAATGATGACTAATGGTACAAGGCAGTTCAGGGCCTGATATCTTCTAGATGACTTGTCCAAGTAAGAACAAGAGTTGGGCCACTCATTCTTTACATGTGGCCGACCACGTTGAATGTGTCACAAAAAGTCAACTCATCATATTACTCTAGGAGAAGCCACAGACTTTTGGGCTCTTGTCTGCTACTGTCTTAGGTTTTAGGGCATTCGTAGGAGCTGTTAAGTTTCTGTGGAATCAGAACATGAAGCTGTGGACAGGGGAAATTCCTTTTCTTTCTTCTTGTGCCACAAGTCCACCTTATTTGTTGAGATGGGGTCTTGGTAACTTTTTTCCCAGCTTTGGCCTCAAACCTAGATCTTTCTAATGTCTATCTCCTGAGCAAGGGGATTACAGGCAGAGCCACTGTGCCTGGCCCTTCTTAGTTCTTTTTTTTTTTTTTTTTTGTTATCCCCTCCATTGTTTTCCCCCTACCCTTCTTAGTTCTTAATGAAGTACTTATGAAAGAGAAATCGTTTCTTCACAGCAAAAAAACAAGCAAATCTGGCAATGTGCCATTTGCTGAAATGAATGGAGCTGCAGGAGTGGTAGAAGCATGTGTTAATTGCTTCTGCGTGAAAATTAAGCACATCCAGAGTCAGCATTCTTGCTTATCAGCTGTTTTTCTCCTATCTTCAGTATTTGTTGGAAATGTATCTTAACATTCTCCATGAGGTTGGGCAAGACGATTCTTCTAAGAGGCCAACTTGGAAATTGGCCTGAGCTGGTTTAAAGCATTGAAACTAGGAGGGAAAGCAAGACCTCAGGGTGATGTGCCCTTTCTCCTTGCCTTACTGTGGGCTCCTCTGCTACTGAGCATAATCTCCCTGACTGGGGTTAATTTCTGCTTGTATTCTCTGAAGGCGAAGTTTTGGATCTTAGGCACCACATGCTTATGGGCTTACTTTGGCCAATGGTTGCCTGGAGACCAGAGGTGCGGTTGCTGCAACTCTTAGCAAATCTGTTCCCATCTGGAATTGCTGATCTCTCTCTCTCCTCCTGTTGACGTGGGGTTGGTGTGTAGGATATACTTATAGCGAATCACTGCCTCGATGTAAAAATAGAAAGTGGAGACCTACCCCCGAATCTGTGTATATCTAAGATTCATATTTCACCTTTCTGGTTCCTATTTACACACTTATCTTCAAGCCAGCAACTTTTAGATTACTGGATCCCTGCCATATGCTGCTTGACAAAGTCACATGGGGAAAGGGGTAGACATTTCTCTGAGAAAGTGACAAGATACTCCACATGAGGATGCTGGGCAAGAAGCAATGTCCCACCCCTAGGCGCTGGGCAGGGAGCGTTATCCTTGCTGACGGAATGTCCTCAGGTGGGCTGCACTGTGGACTGGAGCCTCCTTTTATAACTGTTACATTTCTGTTACCTTAGAAGATGGGTGACAGGTTCTCTTTAACACTGTTTTGGCGGTACTGTGGTTTGAGCTCAGGGGCGAGTACCTGCGAAGCAGGCATCTTACTGCTGGCCAATGTCACGTCCAGCTGGGGTGGACTCTGTATGCACTGGATGCTGTCCTTCCAGACCACGTTTCCTACCTCTTGATCTAGTGCGTTCTCACAATAAATTCCCTGTCACTGATACCTAGGTGCAACCTGATTCTCTCTCTCTATTCCCCCCCCCCCCCCCCCGCCAGTCCTGGGGCTTGAACTGTGGGCCTGGGTGCTATCCCTGAGCTCCTTTTGCTCAAGGCTAGCACTTTACCACTTGAGCCACAGCATCATTTCTGGCTTTTTTAAATGATTAATTGGAGATAAGAGTCTCACAGACTCTCCTGCCCGGGCTGGCTTCAAACTGCGATCCTCAGATCTCAACCTCCTGAGTAGCTAGGATTAGAGATGTGAGCCACCAATGCCCACTGCACCCAGCCCCCATTCTCTTTATGGCTAGGATTACAGGTGAAGCCACCAGGCCTGGTCCAGACACACTGTTGTAAGAACAAGGTCACAAATAACATAGAACACTTCACGTTCAACGTGCTTTCCTGTGTGTGGTGCCTTGCTCCTCAGGTGGCCACACAAGACTCATGATGACTCGCCCACGTGCCATACAGGGCTGTGTCTTGTCAAGCCCACCTGGTGACCATGTACTGGTATTGCGGTAAGAAGTCTACCCACGTGCTTAGCGCAAACATTGCTGAGTGGCCTTCTGCTCCACAGGGCTGCTTCCCTCCAGCACACCTCGAGCACAACTGCATTTATTGGGAGGAAGTGGGTTCTTCTGGGGAGTTTGCGGCTATGTGGGGGGCCGGTGAACAGGGGGTCTAGGAACCCCCTGGGCCTGGCCCCAGTGAGCCTGGCGCTCCCAGCATGGCTTGGCGGCCCTAGGTTGCGTCACGCGGTGCTTTCCCACGTACCTGGTTGCTTCTGCCGCGGCTTAGGTAGGTTGGTGACACAGGTGTGCGGGCACATGAGCACGTTGCAGGGGTGCAGAGAGCCCTCCAGGAAGAGCTGCTTCGTTTCGGACAGGTGGATTCCCCCAAGCGGGGTTTTGGGGAGCGTGTTTGCTGGTACCAAGGCCAGGCAATACACCCCAACCTGATGTATGCTGTCAATTGCCTAGAAAATTAAGAAAGAGATAATGTTGAAACAGGGGCTACTAAGCCACACACACACAGCCACACACACAGCCACACACACAGCCACACACACAGCCACACACACACACACACACACACACACACACATCATTATTATTCTGTTGGCAGTACCACAGATTGGGCTTGGCATTTCCTGAGTGCCATACCACTTCAGCCATGTTCTGAGTCTCTGCTTTTATTTTGCTTTTGAGATAGGGTCTCTCTACTATTGCTTAGGCTAGTCTTGAATTTGCACTCCCCTGCCTTTGTATCCTGAGTAGCTGGGATTACAGGTGTGCACCACCACACTCCCTGCTTTTAGAAAATATTTATACACACAAAATGTTTCTGTGATGTGAAGATATGAAGATGTGATGTGAAGAGGCCTCTGGGTATAAAAATGGCCAGGCAAAGGGCTTTCTCAGTAAACTTACCACACTGAGTAATTTGACACATAAGACTATTGGAAGATCATAAAACACAAAAAAGGGAATTTGGAAAAAAGAGAATATTCTCAACAACAGCAAACCTTCCCTGTGCCCTTCCTTCTCAGTATGAGGGTAGACTGGCTTTGCAATTCCTGGCATGTTTCCTCCACCCCCCTGCCCCACCCTGTCCTCAGTTTGCTTCCTGTGAACCCCATGGATGGGTTTCCTGTCCAGTGGGGGATAGGAGGAGAGGGGAGGAGAACCACATAGCAAACATGGAGCCCACAGGGAAGAGCCATGAGCTACAGTGAGCACGGGGAGCAGGAAGGTAGGAGAGGCCGGCAGCGCCGGGTGAGGCTGTGTGACCTGGAGCACCCTGCTCATCCACTGGAAGCTGTCTTCCTCCGTGGAGTCTGGCCTCTGCTCTGCCACGATCACTATCCTTTCATCGTGAAGGACGGTCACTGAGAACACGGCTATCCTGCGGGACAGAGGGGAACGTGCAGTGAGCAATGGAGGCGAGGAATTCAGAACCCTGGTTAATTAGGGAGCGAGGGGCTCACAGGTGCCCACGCAGACGCAAACTCATCCCAAAGCCCACACACGGGCAGTGTGAGCAGGACTCGGGAGTGGGGGGCCTCTTGAGTGTCATTTGCGGCTCCATGGAGGTCTGAGCACTATCGGACAAGGCTTGCTCCTTTGGGAATGGACAGGAGGAGCTCTCCATGGGAACTGCTGACACCTGAGATGCCCTGCGGCTCACTTCTCAAGTCTGCATCTGTGAACTCATATTCTCTGCAGCAGCAAAGATTTCTGCTTGCACCTAACGGGTCCCTGCTGAGTCTGCTGCTCTGTGTGGTCAGCACAGAGATCTGGCCACTCTACTGCGCCTCCTTTGCAGAAACAGACCCTGGTTGTCAAGAGAATTCCAAGGTAGCCAAGTTATACTGGAGCTGGAGCTTTCTGGAGTCCTGTTAGCTTCCTAAACTAAATCAAACAGAAGACGTTGCAGACCTCCTTCGAAGTGGCATCTGCCTCAGGAGCTCTGGGCTCTCTATTATTGAATTGCTGATTCAAAAAGTTTTGCGCATGTGTATTTTTATTTAGTTTATAGGTTAACTTAATGGAAGCATATGTAGGGGGCTCCAGAAATCTCTATAAACCCTTGCATCTGCACAATGGAGATGAACTCCCAGTGCTCCAATAGCTCAGACCATATGGGAGGGGAAACTAAGTCAAAGTAAGCTGAAGGCATGGGTGCAACCTCTCAACTCTTCATAACGAGGAGTCGGCTACAGGGCAGCGTCCCGAGTTCGCAGCGGGCGCGACCCACCTTCCTCGGTAGACAAATTTCATGGGCTCCACGGCCAAGGCTGTCGCCACGACGTCATCAGCGTTGTGTCTCCGCCCGCTGACCACCATCAGGCCGTCCATCTTACCCACCACAAAGACCAGGCCCCCAGGGCCGACGAAGCCCAGCAAGCCCGTCCTGATAAACGGATACTCGCTGATGGGGGCCCCGGAGCTCGTCATGGGAAAGACCTGGGGAGAGGTGATCTCCAGTCAAGATGTCTTTTCAGGTCTGCAGGTCCCATCTGTCCCACATCCTGAGGTTCCAGTGACAGATCGTAACTTCTGCTTGACACCTGACAGACATGGGAACACCCTCCCCCACACCCTGTGCCCACCTACCCAAGCAGGGTACCGTGCCTGCAGGCCTGGGCCGTGCCCAGAGGCCCGGGGCCGACTCCTCCCCCAGGACAGAGCCTCCAAAAGCCTGAGCCAGAAATGATTACACAAGGCTAAAAAGACCTGTTTGTTTCTCTGTGTATAAGCTGAGGTCAAAGCAATTAATGGAGAACGGAGGTACATTTTAAGCAACATACGTTTACTAGCAACATAACTGATCCTTATTCATCAAATATTATTTTTCCTTATTGCAACTAAGTGGAAAAGAAAAAAAAAACAAAGAAGGCAAATTATGTATGACTGAACAGTGAGCTCCTTTCCCTTGCACTCTGCTGAGGAATCACATAGACTTATTTACACTGTACTCAGCTCAGGTTTCAGGGGATATTTTAGAGTTGAGTTCACACTCAATGAATCTGTCCTATCCAGGCACCATCACAAATGTTATACTCAAAATTCTAGACATTTAGGAATTATCTCCAAACAATGTATACTGCCTTACACCCAACCCAGTAAAAAGGCAGAAGAAATTCTGAGAGTACTGTGATGCAGCATGAATGCCTGAGCCCACAAGCTGAACCTCGCTGGGATCTCTGCTCATGGGTAGCACATGCGCACACCACACAGCCCCCCAAGCAAGCCACCCCTCAACACAGGTCCACACACCTACACCCTTCTTGTCTGAATGGCACCTGCGCTGCCCACGTCCTCCTTTGTCTGGGGAGATCATTATGGAACCCTTAGCTTGGGTTCGCCTGAGTTTGCGCCTGCCTGAGTCTCGCTTCGGCTGTGAGGCTGTGAAGAGGGGGTCAGCCGGTTTCCCAAGCCAGGCCATCCACATCTCATCTTCCAGTAGCCACTTTGTCAACTGGCGCTCGTGTGACACAGCAAATAGAAGGAGACCCAGCTTTTTAAGAAACTGTACTTACTCTTTTAGTGATAAGGGCAGAAAGGTGCTGGTAAACCAAATGTATCAAAGACAAAACCAGCAGGAAAGGGTATAAACCATTTCAGTTGAAGAATTGTCACTGTGGAGTGCTTTTTGGTTTCTGTGTACCAGGCTATGTGAAGGAGCTCATGGCCAGCCTACCTCAAACGTGTTCTTCGTCATACCGGACAGCCCATAATACGATGTCCCCGTGGCAACGGCACACACACAGAGCTCCCCAATCTCGTCTGTTCTGCACAACTGGGGGATGCCATCCGGCTTCACCGAACACATGATGGCTGAAAGCAAACCCGGGAGCAGAGAATGTGGGAGAGGGATTAATGCACACATGAATATGCAGGAAGCCACAAACAGAAGCAGTATCTGGAAGGAAACCAAGGATCACACACAGTCAGGTACCCATTCTCCCTAAACCAAGTCATGATGTCTCACGCTGTAGCAGGATGTCAGGTTCCACTGTTGTGCCATCGATCATTTCAACTGCTTTAATTTTAATTGTAAATTGTATTTAAAGGGAACAACATATTTGCCATTTAGGTACAAAGAACACAAATATCGCCAGCAAAATCTCTGCCATACACACAGTGTTGGCACACCAGCGTCCTGCATACCACCATCAATCACAAGTGTGACTGGCAAACCTGGTGTCTGAGAGGTGGCAGAAAGAGCCAGAGACCATCCCAGGTTGAAGGCTCAAAGAAGTACAGCCAGAGGAAACATGAAAAGTTAAAAGTTAACTTGACTCACAGTAAGGAAAGTTCACATCAGAACTGCACTGAACTATTCACCGATCAGATTAATGAAAATAAAAAAGGCTAACAACACACCATCCACCATGGCAGGAATATACATCCTCATGGACTTTCTGAAAGACTAACTGAATATTAACAGAATGTTGTGGGCATCTTGCCTTGAAGCAAACTCCCACACCTTACACAGATAGGGTTCCTCACCACATCAGGCAACAGCCAAGTATAAAGCTCACCCAAAAGTGGAGGGTATAAATTATTATGTATTCAAACCTTACAACTCCACATCACTACAAAAGAACACATTCTTTATGTGCTAAGAAACTCAAAGATACAAAACATGAAGGTTATTGCTCTATCGTTATGTGAATAACAGAAAACAACAACAAAAAAAGCCACCCAAGAAAGAACACAAACACACATCCATGAAGGGTGTGTGTTCCTTTCTAGGTACTGAAAGGAAACCCGAGGCCTGTGGATGCCTCAAGTGGAAAAAGGGAATGTTCTCTCTGTGAATCTTTGGATGCTTCCACCATGGGGATCTATTTATTTGAAAGCTAGTTATTAAGGAAAAATAAAAAGAAAAAAAGGCAGGAAGAAATGGAGCCAGGATGTCCTGGCCTACTCTACTGTGACACAGCGTCTGAAGGAATCTGAAGGTGTCCACCAAGTTGCAGGAACTGCACGGGATGCCAATATCTGCCTTTATTTCCTTTATGCTCTACCCGGGGCAGCAAAAAGGCCAGACCCCTTCTGGCGAGAGCTCAGCCTACCTTGTCATGGATTAAGGCAGAGGAAATCTACCTGAGATGCCAGGAGGCACCCTGGGCCCCTGTGGAGAGCTCTTGGTCACCCTGTGTGTCGTGAGTGCTGGTTGCACAGTGACCAATGCTGTTCACATGAGACCTGCCGACTTTCTTATTTGGAGGTGCCCAGTGGGGCTCCAAGAAGGAAATACAGATCAAGTGGGAAGGGGCCTGGGCTCCCATCTTAGACAATAAATAGCAGGGAGCCTTCATGCTACCATGTGTTGTCCTGCAGGCTGGACACACAGGCGGGCACAGCAGGACGAGGATCCTATGACCGGGGGTTGTCTCTGTTCATCTGTGGAAATTGTTTGTGTGTGTTTATTATAAGAGGGCCATCTCATGAGTTACACAGACTCGTGCTCCTCCGTCTGCACACACAGGGCAAGTGTGGCTCGGAAGCCTATGGTGCCTTTGGGGGAAGTTGGATGGGGGGTGGTCAGCTCTGGTCAAGGACCTAGGATGACAAAGGTGAGCTGACCCCTGGAGTGGCAGCGGGGAGGCTGCCTTGGCCAGTGTGGGTGCAGAGCCGGCCTGCCACAATTCCCTCCTGGGATGAAGGTTTCAGAATGCCCAAATGCCCCTCCCAGCTGCTCGGACAGTTTCATTTTCTGTTCTCAGGCGAGTACTGCCTTAAGCATTTGAAGCTTAAGGAGGAGAGTTCTGAGCCCTAGGAAGTCAGGTGGGTGCAGTGAGGAAGTCCCGGCTCAATGGGTGGATCTCGCGCAGCCCTGGCAACCCACAGCGCACTCACCTCCAGGCATGACGAGGCCCACGTCCTGCACTGTGAGCACTGAGAGCTTCTCCTCAGAGTCCACACGGATCACACCATATGTCAGCCCATGCATGGACAGCACACCCCGGCCTGGTGGCTGGTTGCTGTCATCTGTGGGCCTGAAAGCAAAGCTTCAGTTGAGTGTGCATCAACAGAGGTCGGTCTACCCACAGACTTCATGCAGACCCTGAGACCCCATCCCAAGGACAGTGCCGGCTGCTGCTGGTATGGCGGGTGGGATGGGGAGGGCAGGGGCACTTGTCTGTGCTCTGGGCACTGTTAGGTCTGAATCTGAGCTTGCTGATCCAACCTTGGGGCTCCCCGGGCAGGTTCTATCACCTCAGAACAGAAAGACAGCTCCTTGTGTCCTCCTGGCCCTCCCGCAGGACACCCACCACAGACCAATGGGCCTGCTCATCCCTACCCCACTCCTGCTTTTTGCAAGGCATGATTTTCTAGTCTTGGGAAGGGCTAAGAGGAAGGGACAATCCTAAGGCTACAGATGAGTGAGCAGAGATAACAGAAATCCTGCCTGTCCAGCCTTACTTGCGATGTGTACTGTCTAGGTTTAGGCTCCATTTTCTGAGTCCTTCTAAACTGAGATTTCACCATGGCACTCTGGTGTTGAGGGTGAAGGGAGACTATCTGGGGGCAGCGCTTCATCCCAAGGGCAGCGCTCTGGAGGGAGGTGCGAGTTCTGTGAACATGGCCCCGCGCACCATCGTCTCCCTGCATGCAGAGGCTGCAGGGGTCCCGACCTCCCCAACTGCCTGGCTTCATCTCCACCCACTGCTCCCTCCAGCGCCCCAGATCATTCCCAGTGGGGGCCTCTGTTTTGGCTTCTCCCTTTACTCAGAATGTTCCCTCCACAAACATCCACAGAGCCTGCCCTCCTCCGGCCCCCTTCACTGAAGCTGGCTCAGTGAATGGGACTTCCCATCTCCTCACAGAAATGCACCTGCCCAGCACACCTGTCTCGACATCCTGCACTCTCAGACTGTGTGAGAGGCCTCCTCTGTCAGTCTAACCCCCTGGGGAGCAGGCACTTAGTTGATGTCCGGCCATGTCCATCCCTGGAACCACACCTAGTGCTAAGTATCTGTTGGCTGAACTGGTGTTGGTGAACGAATAAAAATATTTCTAAAATCACAGTTTTTGTCTCTGATGTCTGAAGATTCCATGTGCAGCTAAGCAAGAGGCTACAATTTAGGAAAACATATTTGTTTCTACAACTTTCTATGTATAAATCTTTAATGTGGTTTTAAGATCTTAAAGTTGGACTATAAATGTGAGTTTCCTGTTTAACATTAATGCATGAAAGGATTTATAATAAGTCTAAAGACATAACTAGGGCAATATAAGACCTAAAACGTACAAGAGAAGATCTTGTTTGAATAATGTACTGAAAACACAGAAGTAAAAATAACAGTTACTCTATCTACAGGAACTAAAACAGGTAGAGTTAACCAGAGATAAATGTCTGCCTAAATAATAAAAACATAAAGAAAGCCTGGATGTGATGAGCTCAAACTGTCTATTATCCTTCTGGCCTTTGCTTTCCCAAAGACCCTCAACAAATCAAAACTCTCAAAACAAAAAGTTCTCATTTCTCTGCCTATCACAACAGTCCTCCAGAGATTCAAGATGAAAGTCAGAAATTATAAGCTGTAGGCGAAATGATCTCCCTGCCTTAGTACCCAAGATGTGATCTTACTTGTAAATAGGCCACTTATAGATGCAAGAAGGCAAGACTGGTGGACCTTTCCAATACTAGTGTCCTCATGTGAAGAGGGACACACAGACACTAGGATGTCAGAGGCAGACAGGAGTGTAAGTCAAGTCAGGCTGAGGCCGCTGGAGTGGGGCTCAGAGCAGATCTCTCCTCCCTTTCAGAAGGAACCAACCCTGTCAATACCAACTGTAGACGTCAGCTACCAGAATGAGAGCATAAACTTATGTTCTTTAAAATTAGCTTGTGGTTATTTGTTATGATAGCCTGAGGAATTTTATATACTATCTTAACAAATACATGCTTATTAATTTGCAGATAATTTAGAGTTGGACTTATTCATTTAAAAATCTGCACATTATTACAAACAAGACCACACTAAAGCTACTAGCACAACTATGTTTATTGCAGCCTTATTTACCATAGCTAAGATATGGAACCAACCCAGATGCCCCTCAGTAGATGAATGGATCAAGAAAATGTGGTATATATACACAATGGAATTCTATGCCTCCATCAGAAAGAATGACATTGCCCCATTTGTTAGGAAATGGAAAAACTTGGAAAAAATTATATTAAGTGAAGTAAGCCAGGCCCAAAGAAACATAGGTCCCATGGTTTCCCTTATTTGTAATATCTAGTATATGTATGAGTCAAGCGGAAAAGGTCAGATAATGTGATGTCAGGAAAATGAACCCTTAGATGTGTATTTTAAGGTTTTTTTCTTTCATGCATGTGTTTCTAACGCATTTATAAGATTATCTCTTTGTTGCTTTGTATGTCCCTCCCCACAGTATAACCCCTGCTTTCACTATATTTGATGTCAGTATAACTTGTGGAGGAGATGGGGAAAAACCAGTTGTTTAAGGATACAGGTGGACCTGTTGCAACAATGAGAAGTACAAGTTGTCATGTCCAAAACGAGCTTTACAACGTCGGTGCGGGGGGGGGGGGGGGGGTAAGGCGGGGAAGGAAAAGGATTGGGATTGGGGGGGAGGGGGGAGGCTGGGAAGGGATGTGAAGGGTAAACACAGGAGGAGGCTGCAATGCTTGGTAAGAAATGTATGCATTATCCTGCCCATGTAATTGTAACTCCTCTGTACAGTATGTTCACAAATAAAATAAAATTAAATTTAAAAAAAAATCTGCACATTAGCAAAATCTTGTAGTGGTCCTGACTATCCCAGGTTCCAGAAGATTCTGGAAACAGTATGTGGTAGCTAGAAGTTCTGCAGACTAAGAGCCAGGAAGACAGTCCTCTTTTAGGATCTAATCATGTGACCTTTGTTACCTTAATTATGAGATCCTCCTTTTTATATCTAACAATAGTTGAGAAGTTAAACCTGCAAATGTAACATCTGGAGTTCATAAAGGGTGTTTGTGATAGGAAATTTTGTATTATGTTTATAAGATGAGATTTATGAGGATGGAATGTATTCATACAGCATGTAAATGAAGGATACTAACCTTTTGGTTATTCAATCTACCACTATACATTCATGTTTAATAGACTGCCTTGAGAGTCAGGAAACTCAAGCAATCCCAGGGGCCTTTTCTTTCAGAGGTGCAAGGCACACTCGCAAAGGCAGGTGGGCAGGCATTTGAGCCCTGGACCCAAAGGCAGGGCAAAGGCAGAGTCCATGTCAGCCCCACAGCCCACCATCTCCCTCCCAGACATTTTCCTGCTCCAGCCCAAGGACCCCCTGCACACCTTGGTTCATGACAGCTTTTAACGAAAATACAAAAGCACATGGTTTGAGTCACACAGCCTACATTCTTTGCACAAACACTGCAACTATTAGGGCAAAAAGAGCCAAGGCCCTGTTTCTGTCCCACCTGCCTTGCAATCCTGTCCCTGTCCCAACAGCAACCTGTCAACCTCTCCTATGAGAAGCCTCGGTGTTGGACGTGCAGCCTCATATTGACTACATACATAAACAAATACTTGAGTTTTTAAAGACAGCCAGAATGACAATATGCATATTCTTCTGCAACTTGCTGTTTTCACCAAATACATCTGCCCATCTTCCCATGTGAATCTGTGTGTTTGCACAAATAGGGTGTGTATGTGCAGACAGACACCTATGAATTCAACTGTCTTAACTATTACACAGTGTACAATGATGCAAGCAGATAATCATTTATTTCACTTAATTTTCATGCAGCGGGAAACCTTTCTAGCTATACCTGTGCAAAGACAACCAAAGAATCAAAACCCGTCTATGCTGGAGGAAGCCTCCAGGCAGCCAACACCAATCATCAAACTTTAACACTTCCTCCAACTTGGTAAGGAAACATTTCTCATTGTCTCAGTCTGTGTTGCCTAGAGAATAAACCCAGTTAGGGTATCTTTCTTTCTCCTTTACTGTTTCCTTAGGAAATCAAAATTCTAAAGAGATAGACCAAAGAGGGCAAGTAAAAAATACTGATGAGCAGAACTCGTGGAGATCCAGAAACATTTAATAATTAATAACAGTAGATTAAGCACTGGCTGTCAACGACAGAGACTCATTTGTCAATTTCCAGAGTCAGCTTTGAGATGGAATGATGTCCTATGGACAATTGGCGCAGTTCTGCATTTCTCACAAAGAATGAGTTACGAGAAGAATCAGTTCAGCAATTTCCAGGGATGTACACTGGCAGTTTCTATCCTTAGAGACAGAAGGAGGAAAATAAGCAGCTATGTGCCAGTGCTGGACACATGAGGGGTGTACCCCAAGACAACTGACTGGAGCCACAGGGTGTATGCCACTTCAAGTTATTATTTGGTAACCCCCCCCCACCATTTCCAATCTCTGTAAAACAGTTGAAACGTCTTCAGCGAACCTTGTGATCCAACACCTGAAGAAACAACGATGATGAATGTCAATGAACACATCTACAGTGTGCTCCTCCTGACTGCAGGCCAAGCCTGGCCAGGCACAGAACGCACTTACACAACTCGAAGCGAGTCAGGCAAGTAATGTGCAGTGGTGATGATCTCCATCCCGGAGCCTCGACTGTGGTTACCCTCGCAAGGCTTTGAAGCCATCCGTCATTCACCGAATCCTTTTGCAGGTGGGAAGGCAAAGGTCTTCCATTCCTTCCACCTCCAATTCAAGTATGTGCTCTCAGCTTAGGGACAACGGTGCATTTGGAGAGCAAACAGGGGAAGCTGCCCTTTCCTCCTCTCCTCCTCTGCTGTGCCCACTGGTGTTCGCTTGCATCACAGAATGTCATTACCGAATGTGCACAGAAAGGGTCTTCACTGTAGCGGTCGCATACATGCACGTAATACTGTAATCAAGTTCTCCCCTTTATTGCTGTTTCTGAATCCTTTCCTTTTTTAAGTTTTTAGTGGGTTTCACTGTGAAGATATATAAATACCTCCCTATCCCCTTGTCCCTTGGCCCTCTTCCCTTACAACCCCCTCTCAGATGTACTTAAAGCACTGTGTGCAGATGAAGCCATTCCATGCTTCCAGAGGCTTATGATGTACCGTTGGTTGAATCCCCACAGTACAGATGTAGACTTGGAGTCTTGATCGCTCAACACGGCCTAGTCTCAAGCCAACATGAGAAAAGCTGGGAGAGGCGTCCAGGGTGAAAAGCTGGGAGAGGCGTCCAGGGTGACAAATGACAAAGTACCCTGGGCGAACACAGAGAGGGCAAGGTGGGCGCCATCCCTAGGACTGAGTAGCACACCAGAGCCCCTTGTCTGCCTAGCTTACTGTTTAGACTTTGGACTTTCCTTTCTTGATGAGTATACTATTTATATATGGCTTATTCTCTTATGGTCAAAAGCTAGATGGCATTACAATAACTTTTTTGCAAATTTCATTGTTTCCCTTGTCGATACTTTCCATGCCTTCACAAGTAAAGTATAGGCTAGAGCCAGAAAGAACTGGGGCCACCATTGATTTTCTGGTACTAAGGTTTGAACTTGGGGTCTTATGACTGCTAGGTAGAAGATCTCCCAAGCTCTTAGAATCAAGAAAAACTTGCAAGAACAATATATCTTAAATGCAAGTGGTCAGGACAGCTCGAAAAGGGAGATGCCACCTCAGCTCCTCAGCACCACATGAAGCCACGCTCTCATTCGGTCATTCTCATCCCAGAACCACCTTATGGTCAGAGAAGCTTAAAGATTTTATCTAAACTTCAGATAAAATTACAAAGTTTTCCCAGTGCCAGTGGCTCCAGCCTTTTATTTTAGCTACTCAAGAGGCTGAGATCTGAGGATCGCAGTTCAAAGCCAACCCAGGCAGGAAAGTCCATGAGACTCTTATCTCCAATAAACCACCAGAAAACTGGAGGTGGTGCTGTGGCTCAAGTGGAAGAGCACTAGCCTTGAGCTGAAGAGCTCAGGGACAGTGCCCAGAGTTCAAGCCCTACAATTGACCAAAAAAAAAAAAAAAAATCATCTTTCTTCAGAAAGAGATGATAAAGCCTAGCTTGGTGGACCACACCTATAATCCTAGCTACTCTGGATCTGAATCTGGGAGGACTGAGGTTCAAAGTCAGCCCAGGCAGCAAAAAGCTGAGCTGGAAGCATGATTCTAGGTGGAAGAGTACCATCCATAAGCAAGAAAACCAAGCAAGAGTGCAAGGCCCTGAGTTCAAACTCCAGTACTGGAACATTCAAGAGAGATCTCCAGGGGAACTTTTCTGAGCAGTCATCAAGGTTTTAAAGCCTCATTTTAATTCACAGACTCGGGTTAACTTCTCTAAATCTGGGCCTCTGCTTATGTCCCAGGCAGAAACAAGTTAATTTTCACACACGATGTGTACCCAGCTTCATAACTACAGATGATGACTGTGGAGACTTGGGGTAACTTCATTATTCTCTACAATGACTGTCTTAATTACTGTTATATACATAATTGTTACTGTTCATTTCTGAGTCTTCAAGGCACTGAAAAATACCTTGGAGTTAAAAAGGTCAATATCTTTTTTTTTTTTTAGTTGAAAAAGCTTTCACATCATAGCTTTTCAAAAAATCAATTCCATCCTCTGTATTCTAGAAATAAAATAGACTCAGACAGCAGATCTGGGGATGGAAAACAACCTCCTGATTCTTACTTTCTGATCTGTCCTTGTTTCATAATTCTACCAATGAGTTTAGGCATCACAAGTCTATGTTTCTCCAATATTTTTCTGTTTCTTGAGTAAAAAAGAGTTCAGGGCTGGGAAGGTGGCTCAGTGGTAGAGTGCTTGCCTTGCATGCATGGAGCCCTGGGTTCAATTCCTCAGCACCACATAAGCAGAAAAAGCTGGAAGTGGTGCTGTGGCTCAAGTGGTAGAGTGCTCACATTGAGCTGAAGAGCTGAGGGACACTGCCCAGGCCCAAAGTTCAGGCCCCACAACAACAACAAAAAGAGTTCATACAAAATATTATGGGATCATGACAGGAGTAAACAAGAAATCATTTTAAGGACTCAAGTGTCTGAACTTTTCTGTTGCTATAAGGGAATGCCATGGACTGGTAACTTAGTGAGGGGCCGGCACCTGCCAGGGGGCTATGCCGCATTCTAATGGGGAGGGCACAGAGCACAGGGCAGACCAGCGCCAGTGTGTCTCTTCCTCTTCTTACAAAGCCACAGCTGCCCTGAGGAGCTCCGCCTACAAGTACTGTTCACGGACTCTGGGGACCAACTGTCAAACACAAGACTGCAGGGCCACGCCCAAACCACAGTGCTGAGCCAAAACACAAGTCACACAGGAAGTCACAGACATCACTGAGAAGAGTGCGAGCTCTTGCCATTGCCTGGCTGACACATATGAAGACAGGCATGCCTGTAAACACACATACAGGAAGATAGGCAGACGAACAGACACACTGGCAGATAGGCACTTCTCCCGCTCTAGCTACTTGCAGTTCTCCAACTTACATTCCTGGGAGAACTCAACCACCCTACCATGAAAACTGGTAATTGTGAAGAAAGTCTTTCTCTGAAGGAAACACTGCCAGCATTAGTTCTAGGCAGGCCTGGCTTGTAGTGGTCTCGGCATTCCACGTAGGACTTGTCATCTAAGGCCTGGGCGCCAGTCTGCTCCCTCTCCCCTACCCTCATCTGCATCCTGCTGCCAGTGCTCAGAAAACACCTTGGCTTCCTGCCCCTGGGATGCCTGGAGGTTTCATGGATTTTGTAAACCCCACAACCTTCCAGCATGTTATCTTTTGTGTGAGAGGCATTTGGTGTGACTTATCAGAGAGGCTGTTAAGATACTCCACACCTCAGGCTGAAGCCCTAAAAGAAGCAGCTCCACAGATCACAGGAAGGATGGCTACAGGTACCGTCTAGCTAGCCAGTGGCCTACACCTGCAGTCCTTCGGATTGATTGTATCTGTGACTTCTGCCCTCCTTGCTCATCTACATTTTCCACAGGAGAGAATCACCAAGTGATGCACGTTCCAAAAGGCCAGAAGTCTACAGTACAGAGCAAATGCATCTGCAATTTTATCTTCACTGATTACTGGAGATAATGATGAAGTATCATTTTGTAATTAAGTAGACTAAAAGCCAGCCAGCAATCAGCCGCACTGCGCTGTTTACTAGAAGTCCAATCTCTTCTTCATTACCGGGGCAGAACAAGCTATCTCTGGAAGATTATTAAACACAGGACACAATTTACTTGGGTGGCAACATGAAAGAAATGTTAGTCCTTCAATCCCTTCAAACCAGGTATAATTAGTCCGCTCCAGGCCTTTCTCTGCAACAGAACTCACAATGTGACAGCCACATGCTTGGTTAAAGTACCAGTATTAAACCTCATGAGAACAGCAGACTCCCCCACTACCCCTCACAGTGGCAAACAAAGCACCCATTTTGTCTGAACCAAAAGCTACTTAAAAAGCCTTCACAGAATGTGCCAAAGCTGTTGTTATTTATGATTTTTTTTTTGCAGGTCCTGGAGCTTGAACTTGATCTGTGTGCTGTCCTGTGCTTCTTTTGCTCAAGGCTAGCACTACACCACTTGAGCCACAGCTCTACTTCAGGTTTTTTCTGAGTAGTTTATTAGAGATAAGTCTCATGGACTTTCCTGCCTAAGCTGGCTTTGAACTGCAATCTTCAGATCTCACCCTCTTGTGTAACTAGGATTGAAGGTGTATGCTACTGGCACCAGCTTAGCTGTTTTTATTTTAAACTTAATAACCTAGCCCCAAGTTCTCACACATGATGTGTCAGTTAAGAAGGTAAACAACCAAGAGAAAATGCAGGATGAGTGAATAGGTTCATTTTTTTTTTTTAAACTGAGGACTTGTACTATCCTATCTAAGGACCACCATGGCTCCTGTGAATTGTCAGTCTCAAGGCCTCTATGGTAACCCAGAAACAAGTGTCAGATCAAACTTCAAGGGGGCTGGGTGTGATATCTCAGTAGCTGGGGAGGCAGAAATCAGGAAGATTATGATCTAAAACAAGCCTCTGCAAAACATCAGCAAGACTTCATCTTGGCCAATAAGCTGGGTATGGTGGTAATGCTTGCCAGTCCAGTTATGTAGGAGGAGTAAATGTCCAGTCTGGCCTAGACAAAAAAATGTGAGACCTTATGTGAAAAACAAAACAAACTAAAGCCAAAGGCAGGATCCCTGGATCAAGTGGTAGAACATCTGCCTAGTAAGTGTGAGGCCTGTCCCCTTAAAATATTCACTGTTGAAAAGGAGTCACTGTCACCTAAATTCAGCTCCGACAATCATCTGGTGTAATCGCAGTAGATAACTGCAAAGATGATCCTATCCTACAGCAGTATTAGGCTAACTTTGCATCGTAGGCAGAATAATTAAAGACATAGCAGCTACTTGGATGGAACCTCCAAGTGTGATCAAGGCATAGGAAAACAAAGGAGCAGGAAGCCTGGACTACAAGGTTCTCTTAGATTTTCTTCACCCAGACTCCCAACTCTACTTAGAATGTTCAAGTTGCATGTTCCCCCTTTTCTAAAGCCTCTTGATTTCTTCTTGAATCTGAGGGATGATGGCACAGAAAACTGATACAAGAAGATCATCACCAGATCAGTGCCAGGCCTGGGGCTCTGGGTTAGACCTGCTGCTGCCCAGGGAGCTGCATCGGGAACCAGTTCTCATGTGGGCTGCAGGCCTTAGGGATACTGGGCTAAGTGCCTGTGTGTTCAAAGCCAACGGAGAGGAAGGAGGCACGGCTGGCTCTAGTTATTGCTGTGTTCTGGGCATTTCCTGCCCTTCCACAACTTTGTATGGATGAGTTAAATTCCACTCCAGAAGTCTGGATGAGAGCAGAGCTCCTGTTCAGACTCTTCTCAGAGCTCCTGCACAGCAACAGAATGACTTTCCTCTCCTGCTGCAGACAGGACACACCCCAAGCTGCTGCCCAAGACCTCTACCTGCTGGCCTTCTATGTTCTCACGGCACTGCAGGGAGACTGCTGACGGCCAGAGATAGGGCTCACAGGCTTTGTGCTGGAGCCTGCTCAAGGCAGAGGAGGTTAGGAGAGCAGACTTTAGGCTATCTGCAGTACCTACGTCATCAAGTAAAATGAAAACCCATGGACAGGAGTAAATCCTAAACCACGTGGGGCTCTACGCATGCAACTTCAAACTAGGGGTATGGCATGTGCACAGAGACAAGTCCTCTGCAACCTCTGCCTGCGGAGACTGAAGGACTATGAGAGGAACTAGACAGGACAGGAGCTTTTAAACTGACACGGATGTACATTTTCCTTTTCCTTATTCAGCTTTTCCTTCTGCAAACCTTCCTCCCTCATCCACACCTCTGCTCACTGCTTCATTCATCCGAAGAGACACTGGGCTCATGGCTGGATTAATGAAGTCACATGTTAGCAAAAGCACGTGGCAAAAGCACTGTTTTGATGAGAGTTCTGGCAGGGGGATGAGAACAGTTGTCCAGGAATAACAAAACCTCACGGCTGTCATCCACTCCAGCTTCCCTGCTGTGGGTACAAGCTGCCAGTATAAAATGTGCACAAAACCAATTACAGAACATTGCCCTGGTGACTCTTGTCGTTTTGTTAGCCCAACGGTGCAACAGCAAAGATGTAAGGTTTTGCCTCTCATCAAATTCACGCTTAGGTATGCCTTAGCAAGTCTCAGCATACCCATGCCGTGTAGAGAGGGTCTTCTCAGCTGTAATCAGTAGTCATTCCCACATGGTGATGTCAGCATTACAAACCTGTTCTGGCAGTAGACTCTCATCAACAATGACCATAGCAAACTCACTGATGAATTTTCCCACTGTGTAGGATGAGACACATTTTTTTTATCACAAGTATTTAAAAACTTGATGTGATGCTTTTACGCTTTTAAAGACAGGATCTTAGTGTGTCACCCAAGTGATCTTGAACTGTGCTAAGTGAGCTTCCTGTCCCAGCCTCCCCTTAGCTGGGTTTCAGGCACCTAGCTTTTCTCTGTCTTTTCTTAACTTTGCACAATCAGACTGTTGGATATTTCTAATTCCCTTCCATTTTCAGTGTGTTGCGATGGTTCTTCTCTTAGCATCAGTGTGTGGTTGATGGCATGTGTCCACTGTAATGCTGATGGACTAGCACTTTCAATATAGTCAGGATCTTCTTCTTCTTCTTTTTTTTTTTTCTTTTTTTTTTTTTTTTTTTTTTTTTTGCTGGTCCTGGGGCTTGAACTCTGGGCCTGAGTGCTATTCCTTTACCATTTGAGCCACAGTGCTACTTCTGGCTTCTTTTGAGTAGTTTGTTGGAGGTAAGAGTCTCATATAGTTTCCTGCCTGGGCTGGCTTTGAACCGTGATCCTCAGATCTAGGATTTCAGGTATGAGCCACCAGTGGCCGACAGAATCTTTTTAGCTCTACACAATTGGCTTAGTATTTATAAACTCTGTTCGTACCTTTCAGCACAGAAGTGCAACAGCACATGACTGTTTCTTCACAACAGTCATTCTAACACTATCCACTTCAAGGTGCTTTACGTGTATCACACTGCCTTGTTGCCTCCAACAGTGTGGCTTGATAAACATAGATGCTTCTTCCAGAACCACACAGCAAGTGACTCACTTGGCATTGTGGAGCGGTGGGGGAGCTTTCACTGGCAGCTCCAGCCTGCACGTGAGCTATGTCATCACCACCAAGGAGGCTTGACTGGGAAACCACACGTGCACACCTGCGTGCGTGGAAAAGGTACATCCATGCCGATGGGGCTGGGGAAGTCCTTTTCCCTTGGGGATACTGCCTCAAATACTAGTGGCTGTGTGCCCCTGCTTTGGTTGTGACCTGTCACCTGTCACATGGAATTCTGTACTCATGGTGTCATGTTGGTGTTCAGAAACTTGCAAATTTTACAACATTTTGAACTTTTTTGATTGAGGCTGTTTATGAATATCTCCTGGAAATCACTGCCATCTGGTAAAAATCGTGAAGTCAGTAAGGAAGGATAACATGGCTTAGAATGAAAACCGATGCTCTTTTTCCTACATATTTTCATTCTTCTTCCTTATCCTATGCCAGGGAAACATGGAAGGGGGTCACATTAACAATACACCTCCCCAGTATGCCACAACACACACAGGACCTAGTGACTATGGCACACAGATATAAGCTGTGTGACACACTGTTGGATGCCAGTTTAAGTCTGATTAGGCCGACATCCTTACATACTGTGAATGGTCGCTGGGTATTCATTTTGATCTTTAAAAGAGTATGAAGAATGGCTGGAGTAGAGACAGAGGAGGAAAATGAAGAAAAACCATGCCAGGGAGAGCCTTCAATGCCCCATGGAAGGAAAAGGATCTTGATGTTTTTAAAAATCCAAATAAATCAACAAGATCAGACCTTTCGATCGAGCTTTGAAAACCAGGCGCTACAGCATGGATCACAGAGCACAGAGTTGGCAAATCTGAAGGAAATAATTTCTTCAAGTTATTGTCACACCTTTTGATTGTGTGAGTTACATATCACATCATCATTTTTCCTATCCATCAACAACACGAGGAAAGAAAAACCTTTCCCAGTTTATTCTGGATGTGAGACTCCCCAGCTTGCTTTTAGGTAGGGAACCTGGCTTATGGAGTAGGGCAGCAGCTGGCCCAAGTGGGTTTCTGCCACAGCCGCTCAACAGCCCCCAAAGGAGGTTTTGTCACTTTGTGACTGCGGGGACAAACTGTTCTTCAAGCTCAGTGAAACCAAAGGGAACATTTTACTGCCATATAAAATAATCTTTGCGCTTGGTTGCTGGGTTGCTAATGAGGTCTTCACTTACTATGGGACTGTGGAAAGAGGCTCACAGAATAACTGTCAGAAAAACAGCAGGCACTTAAAAAAGCTGGTGAACGAATGAAAAGGTGACATCAAATTAAGAAACAAGCTGGAAAACAGGAAGGGGTGTGTGTGTGTGTGTGTGTGTGTGTGTGTGTGTGTGTGTGTGTGTGTGTGTGTGTGTGTGTGTGTGTGTGTGTGTGTGTGTGTGTGTGTGTGTGTGTGTGTGTGTGTGTGTGTGTGTGTGTGTGTGTGTGTGTGTGTGTGTGTGTGTAGGAGCACAGGAGAGGCCTTAAGGAACATGTTCAAAACACAACAAAAGTCCTGCTTTATCCATGGTTCCAGTCAAAGACGGGAAGAGTACCACATGGGTGGGAATGTAAACATGTGCTGAGGATGAAGGGGGAATGGTTTTAGTCTTCTGATTCACAGGATTAGCCCAATGGAAACACTCCTTCTTCTATTTCCTTGTGTTATGGGTAGCCAGGGGTCTTGTGTGCTACCTGGGCATTGGTGCTCCACCCCAGTCATTATTGTCTCCCTGGATCTATCAGGGAAAATGTGAAGGGGTTCTGGACAAGGGATCAGGACTCTAGGGAAGGCTCCCCCAGGATTGAGGTGGTCCTGCCCAGCAATGTGGTCCTCTCCATACAACCATGCAGCTAAGGAGGGGAAGACTTCAGCCACAGGCATGGTTTCCTTGGAAACCTGGAAAGGGAATGGGAGAATCTTCAAAGAACCCAGGAGGGTGGTCTCCATGAGACTGCTACTTCACTATCCTCATCCTATTGTTGCAGAAAAAAAAAAAAAAGTCCAAACAGGAAAAACAGTGAAGCAAAATCATTGCTTGGGTTTTTAATGGAAGCAATTCTGTCCCAGTCTTTCATTCAGGGATTGATTTTTCAAAAAATTTCTCATGTCCTATCCATGGAGACCATCAAGTAAGAACAGAACCCATAGAGAAGCTGGCTAGACCCATCACTTCCTGACCACTGCAAGCCTGCTCACTGAATGCAGTATTTCAGCTAATTTGCTCTACTTCTACTGGGGAGTGGGGGGGGGGGGGGGGAAGGACTTGCGAGAACTGATGATCTCCTGCTTCCTTGCAAGAAGATAAACCTGTTCTACCATCCATTTAGTCTCATCAGATTTCTGTATCACGTTCATGTTATTTTCTCCTTTTCCAAGGAGTCTATGGGAATTTCCATAGGCACTGTTTTCAGCTACTGTTTTCAGCTACTTCTTATGGTGATGACACCCAGTGAGCACTAGCCACTGACATCCGGCCAAATTGCTGTGTGTGTGTGTGTGTGTGTGTGTGTGTGTGTGGCCAAATTGCTGTGTGTGTGTGTGTGTGTGTGTAAAACTGAAGCCATGGTGCAAGTACCTTGTCCAGGATCGTGTGGCCAACTACTGACCAGACTGGACTCCAACCTTGATTCCTGGCCTTTGATCCCCACCCCAGCTCAATCTTCTTGGTAACTACTCTCAGTATACAAACTAGGCAGACATTTAAAAAGCGATCTTGGAGCAATATAACTATAGGATAGAGAAATGTGCTCCATTACACAATCTAAGTATGTTCTGTATTCTAAAGTTAAAGGTTCTTCACAGAATACCTACATGTGGAATCTTTCTAAAAATTGAAGACTGGATTCTAGCCCATGACACCATGCTCCACCATCTATTTAAACATTATGATAGCCCTAATTTCTGATTTAGCCAAGATTAAAGTTGCTTCTGATACAGTAAAGGCTTTCAATTTCTCAAGTCATGAAATCTAGCTAATAACAGAATACTAAACACCTAAAAGCATCATAAGTTTTCTTAACCTCTTCCAGCAAGCTAATTTTGGAAAACCTAATCTTTTAGTAACATAGAGTAGAACTGCTATCTACATTGCATTATCTGTGTCATCCATTCTTGTAAGAGTACACCTGTGCTATGCACGAAAGAAAACCTATTTAGAGATGGAACACAAAAACACTGAAAAATAAGTTTTAAGCACCTACATAATGCTAACTCTCTTTTCTCACATTAGTATTGATAACTCAGAGTAGATGGATGGGTGATACCCAACTCTAATAATGGTGACCAAGGACTATTTACTATGCTGAACACTTTCCATCTTCTCATTCTGATAGGATACATGTTACATCTTTATAACCACTTCCATCCCAGGCACTGTGTTGTTCTGAAGAAGGCTAGAGTGACCTACGACCAAGGACTCTGGAGGGTACTGCTAAGTCCAGAGAGAGCTCTCTAGGAACCCACTGCTCAGGCTGTGGGCTATCTAGTCACCATAGGCCCTTCACGTTCCACCATGTAGCTCAAAGGCTCAGAAAACCAGGATTGTTAAAGTGTGACCCTCCTGAGGTGGAGAGCAACAACAACAAGAGTAGTACATGTCACAGCACACGCCCAGATGCAAACATCTCATTCATCCAACATTTATCCCCCATCCCTACCCCATTAAACCAGAAACTGACACATGCCAATAAAAATCTAAGTAACGCACCAATGCCAGATAGCTCTGATTTGACACAATCCTACATAGAGTTCCACTAACTCAGAAGTTGGGACGAAGCAGAAGAGAATGAGAAATAGTTTTCTAACTAATCAATCTAGACAGGTGATTCAAAAGAATCCAGTTCAGTTTCTAAGAGAGAAATGAACTCATCTTGAAAAGGTTAGGCCCTGTGCTTTTTCTCACACTGAGCATTAACTGCTGTGATCTCCAAGCCTCTGGGGCATGCTTAATAACCAGGACACTCTCTAGGCTGTCGACTTGAACTGATGTCACCCAGTACCTCCGGATGGCCACAGTAAGAGCCTCTGGCGAGCTGGCACAGGGACAGATGACCTCCTGCCGAAGGCCTTTACTTTGGAAGACATTGAGAAACGCATCACAAGAAGAAATAGACCCTGGAGGAAGAGAGGGGCGATGGTCAGCCTGTGAGTGGCGTAAAAACATCCTGCAGAATCAAATAGCTTTGAAATCAGGATTTAGGCACAAAAAAGTTAGCCAGCAAGGAGAAATAATCCATTTAATACAACTTAGCCTTTAGGTTTGAATGGAAGACACAATTCTCAAACTTACAGAGGTCAACAATGTAAAAAAAACCACATCTTCCATATTTTTATGGATTGATACGTTCACTTTAATAACTTTTCTAAAACTTGCTTTGCTATTTTCCATATGTGAGTTCCAAGAAATGCATAAATCCACAGTTAACTAAGTGAAAACTTTTCTCCATATTAACATGAGACTGAGATAAGATTATTAGGATTATGTTAAATTAACTATTTCCAAAAGCAGATTTACTTTGCATTATGCAAAATCTATTGTTCTGTAGTATTATGGACTTAAAATAATTACTTAGCTCACAGAATATCTATTAGTTCGTAATTAAAAGAATCATTTATTTATAAAATTAAATTATCAGTTTATTTGACCACTTCGATCCACCAGGAACTAATACAGTGTTGCATTTGTTCAAAAATATAGGACATGCATTTTATCAAAGTGATCAGAAACAATTTCATTCAATTCAAGGTGGCTTCTCACATTATCTATTCTACACAAAAACACAATATCTAGGTGCTTGTTTTTATGAAAAAGGTGCACTAATAATGTTCTGTAAAAGTGCTAATTTACTTCATCTGGGAGGTTTTGGTTACTGGATTTGAAAATAAATGCATCTACTGACGGACACAACACCTACAGACCTTAAGATACCGTTAGCATTTCTGGAGTACGCAGGCACTACATTTAAGGAATACCTCACTTAATCCTCAAAGAACTTTAGATTTGGAGGTCAATTTGCAGCTGAGAAAATATAATTTAAAGAGCAAGTTATGTGTGTGCGTTTTCTTCTTCTATAGAACCAGGATTTTTCCTTTAAAACCCCTGGATTTTCCTTTCTACCCCAGACTAACCCCATGTTTGTCTACCTTCACACATGTTGTTCTTAACCATTATGCTTTTGGGCTACAGCCAGAAACCCTGATTAATTAAGACATCATCTCAGCTGTGAGACAAAGATGGGAGACAGGGATCTGTATGGCTTCCCTCCCCTCCTCACTTACAGGGATTGGCTCCATCAGCCACTATCAACATGCGGAGGGAGGACAGGTTGACGTCTCTTTGATCTCTGTGGGCCACCAATGCCCAGTGCATATCTCTCGATTTCACACAAGCCACTTTTGCTATGAAGAAAAGCAGAGGTTACCACATGTCACCATCACATCACACTGGCTTATACTGAAAAAAAAGAGAGCAGTAGAGCGGTGATTCATCTTTGTCACCAAAACACCCATGGGGTCAAGTGTAGACCAACCTTTGTACTGGCAGACCTTCTGGATCCAGGAGAGGGGGTTCACCTTCATCAGTGAGTACGGGATGCTAATGACGTGCATCATGTTCATGACACTCTGAAACCAAGGGACAGGGAGGTTACGCAGTGAGGGTTTCACAGAGGAGAAAGCTTCCTCCTCACTAGCAGGTTAACACATTTACAAGGAGGCTCAACAGGCAGAAGAATCAGACAGGAGAGCTTCACTTCGCTAAGTGTGTACCTATACATGTGTGCACACCTGCACACACTATAAGGCGTGCACCTTAGTATAATCCTTTACAAGAGTGACATCTCCATGGCTATTCCATCCTCTCTGCTTCTGCTTTTCCTCAACTACTCAAGACAGACTCAAAGAATTTAAGTTCAAACCCTTTTCTTTTAATTTTTAATATATATTGTTATCATAATGATATTGTACAGAGGGATTATAGTTACATGAGTAAGGTAATGAATGAGTAAATTTCCTATCGAGCATTGCTACCCCCCTTGTTTTCCCCCTACCATCCCTTCCCTCCTGACCTCCCCAACTTGTCCCTCCCCCCGAAGTTGTAAAATTCATTTTCAACATAAATCCTTTCCTTAATAAAACTGTAAGCTAACTGAAATGACCGCAACAGAGATTTCTCAAAAGATGATATATAAGCCCCAAGTGTATGAATCAAGAAGTCTCTACTCAACTAATCAGGGAAATATAAATCAACTTCACAATCAGTTATCATCTCACCCCAGTTAGAACAGCTATTACCAAAAAAAGAAAATAAAAAAGAAATGCAGAGAAAGGAGAAACATACATTACTACAGAAGTTATGGAAAATGATATAGGGATTCATCAAAAATACAGAAAATACGCCGGGCACTGGCTCAATCCTAGCTATTCAGGAGGCTGAGATCTGGGGATTGCTGTTCAAAGCCAATCCAGGCACAGGAAAGTCCATGAGATTCTCATCTCCAATGAACTAAGTACTGTGCTAAGTGAAATAAGCCATGCACACAAGAACAAATACTGTTTGTAGTCTCTCATATAAAACATTGATCTCAAGGAAGTAGAGAATAGACTAGTGTTTACCCCTGGCTGGGAAGATGGTTAATGGGAACAGGGTGTTCTGTAGCAGGGGTAACAATGGCTGACAGAAATTGAATATTTCAAAATAGTAGAGAGGATTCTGAATGTTTCTAATACAGAGAAAGGTTACATGCCTGAGAGTGACAGATATGCCATTTGTCTTCATCTGATATTTATACTTCATACATGTGCTGAAATGTCACGCTGTACTATGTAAATGTGTATAATTATGTGTCGACTGTAAATAAAAACCTCACCGAATACTCATTTTAATAGCCTTTCGGATCTTTAAAGATCCATTTCTAGTATATTGTAACAATTTTTATTTCACAGAGTTAATTTTACTAGTTAAATGTTACCCTGAAACTAAAGGAGTGGAAATGGAAAGTTTGTTTTCTGGACATGTCAGAAAGAAGCTCCCTTGAAATGGCTGACTAGCCTGAGCTAACACACCAGGGAGGCCAGTGTGGCCACGCTGCCGGGCACCTCCACAGGACCCGCTGCTGCACACCCTGTGGAGCCATGAAGTCAGGTGGCCAGGGGCTGGCTTCGCATGGTGCTACCATTTCCCTACACTCCTGTGGGCTGGCACAGAAGAGAGCCCAGAGCATTCTGTAGGTTGATCACTTCCTTGGGGGATGTTCAAGTGAAAACGGAAGGACAATGTGTGCCGGCCAGGCATGAGGTCTCAGCCATGCATGTACACTCCACGTGTTGGGGCTGCTCCCTCCCGCTTGGCACCAGGGAAGAGGAGCTAACAGCACCTCCAGGCGGAGGTGGAGTGGGTGCTGTCATGGGTCGCAGAGCCACCTGGCTTTGGAAGGGGCAGTGAAGCCGACTCACAGATGGTCAACTCCTCTGGGCCAGGGTCCAGATCAACCAGCAAGGTGACACCATGGACAAAGGAGCTACCCTGGTGGGGGAGTGACTGTTATGGAGGGCTGGAGAGCAGAAGCAGCAGCAAGGGTGGTCTTAACCACAGCACATCTTCCTAATGGCAGCAAGTCTAGCAGTAGTAGCAATCACTGAGTATCTATATGACTTGGTAATATAACCAAACGTGTCCAGTACATAGGTGGATAAGGAACCTACTGGACACCGGGCCACACGGTTCTCCTGCCAACCACACCACACAAGACCGTCACTGCCATCTGACCAGCAACAGGCATTTGTTGTGCACACAGCCCCAAGGCCCTTCCCCTCACACAAGAATCATGGCAGCATTGAGAAGTGTATTTCTGCACCACAGCAGCAAAGGGTGTCTAGGTGTTAGAAATGAGCCATGTTTGGGTCGTCACACCTAGAGTAGGAGACAATTACATCTTCTTGTCCATATAAAGTCTGCCTTACCAACAAACAACAACGCGACTTTCTGTATGTAGATTTCCGTCACTCATGTAAAACTTACTGGAATACTCTAGAAAATCAGCGGAATTTCAGCCTAAGAAACTACCTTATTGAAGTTCTAATCTGTAAGCTCAACATCTGGGCCTAGGATTCAGGACAATAGCTGCTGAGCTACCAGCGAAGACAGCGCTGGCTACCCACAACACTTCTCCCTTCGTGCTATGGGAAGATGAGACCGGCGGGGGCCGGCGCATGCACACGGCGCAACGTGAACCCGGCTCATGCATGCGACAAGACAACGTGGCCCAATGGGCTACTTACCGTCAGGATGCCGTGCCACAGCCCCACATCCTTCTTGAAGTCCAGCACGTTCACGATGGTTTCAGCTGCGTGAGAAGAATTACAAGAGTGTTTCCCGATGTCATGACAACACGGGCTTGGCTGCAGAGAAGAGCCTTGTGGGAGCAGGCGAGGGGGTTACAGGGCGTCCTGGCAAGGCTATAGCCTCACAAGAATTCAGCAGACTCTCCTGGCTGCAGGAGGAAGTGCTGGCGAGGCCTGTAGAGTTTCTCTAGGTAGATATCCAGGCATGTGAGTGAGCAACGCTGCCTGCACACCACTTACAAACGCCTATCTCTTCTCTTAAGTATTTATTTTCCCCATCTCTTTTTGTCTTCCCATTTCTCCACTGTGTGAAATAGAGGTGAAAATAGCCTAGACAGGAGTGAAGGAGGATTCAAGGATTATGGGAAGGGATGAAGTAAAACAATGATGAAAAACTGTGGGGGAAGCCATCTGCTAAAGATGCTGGAAGTCCCCTGGAGTCTCACCTGCCCACCAGGTGAACAAGAGCTTGAGGTGCTTGCACACACACTCCCTGACCGCCACTCACTGCTGTTGGTGGCTATCACATCTTACACTCTCACCTTCCCTCTTTTGATGTTTGCCAAGGGATCAGTTTAAGTCCCTGCTCTCCTCTCTGATGCTAAAACATGGAAGGTTCCAGCCCCAGGGACTCAGAAAACAAATATGCTCAAAGAAAACATGCTAGATTCCTTAGAATTTTAAAGACAGAATAGTGATTATCAGAGTGAAGAGGAAAGAAGGCAAACAGTGGGGAAAAGAAAAGCAAAGCATCTCATTCTCAAGTGGATAGATGAGTATCCCTAACAGCATCTTCAGGTTGCAGTAGGAGACTGAGGGACTCTGTGTGTGTGTGTGTGTGTGTGTGTGTGTGTGTGTGTGTGTGTGTGTGTGTGTGTGTGTGTGTGTGTGTGTGTGTGTGTGTGTGTGTGTGTGTGTGTGTGTGTGTGTCTACTGTGGCTGTGTCCATTCAAGTCACAATGAGACTCTCTGTGTGCATGTGTGTGTGTGTGTGTGTGTGTGTGTGTGTGTGTGTGTGTGTGTCTGTCTGTCTGTCTGTCTGTCTGTCTGTCCGTCTGTCTTCTGTGGCCATGCCTCTGTCTAGGAGTGAGAGGTGACAAGTCAGAAGGTCACAGAGGGATCTGTGTTAGTCCTTCCTTCTCTAGGTCCAGTTTATAGAGCTGTTACCATGGTTACTTCCGTGCTTCCCATATCCATTCCAATTAAGGGGAAGGAACATATACTGTGCAGCTGCTCCCCACTGTGGAGTCTATGCCCTGCCACCTTAGAAAAATCTGCCCGCAGAGCTTCTCATTCAACTGGTGAAGGTAGGTGAAAGCATGAGCACTTCCTTATTTATTTAGTGTGTGTGCATGTTTGTGCTTGTACTAGGGCTTAAACACAGCCTCATGCTCTTGCGTGGCTTTTGTATTCAAGGCTGGTGTGCTATCCTCCACTTCTAGCTTTTTGATGGTTAATTAGAGATAAGGGTCTCATAGATTTGTGTCCCAGGGCTAGCTTTGAACCATATTCCTCAGATCTCAGATTCCTGAGTAGAGAGGATTATAGGGTGAGCAACTGGTGCCTGACGATGAGGCTTTTAAAGCTTTAAAAGATATATTCCACAAGTGCCTGTGGCTCACACCTGTAATCCTAGCTACTCAGGAGGCTGAGATATTAGGAGCATGGTTCGAAGTCAGCCCGGGTAGGAAACTTTGTGAGACTCTTATCTAATAAACTACTCAAAAAAGCTGGAAGTGGTGCTGTGACTCAAGTGACAGAGTGTTCTCCTTGAGCAAAAAGAAGCTCAGGGACAGCACCCCAGGCCCAGAGTTCGAGCCTCAAGACCAGAAAAAAAAAAAAAGGTACATTAATGTAGAGCCAGGGATGAATACCCTGAACCATTCCAGACTGAGCCATGGGCCTCCTGCTCCACATAGTGAAACCCTGACCTCCTGTGACTGCATCTGGAGATGGCCATTAAGGAAATAATGAATATTAAATCAGGTTGCAGAGTGGAGCACTGACTGGCGTCCTTGTATGAGGGTGAGCGATCTCTTTTCTTAGTTCCACACAGAGAAAGGGCCATGTGAGGACACACATGCCCCATCTACAAACCCGGAAGAAACCTCACCACGAACCCTCCCAGCCAGCACTCTGACCTGGGTGTCCCGCCTCAGCCCTGCACCTGCCCTTTAAGCCGGATTAATGTGTGGCGCTTGGTGATGCTACCCAAGCTAAGACCCTCACAGAACTGTCCAGAAAGTCATCCATGCATGGAGCTGGGCACAAAGCTCACACTGATTTCCCAGTAAGTGGTGGTAACAATACGGGCTGGATCTCCACCCCACATCCCGGCATCGCCAGCTAGCCGAGACCTTGCAGAGGCCGGCGCCCCACTGTCTGGATGGGAGCATTACCTTCCGTGTAGCCGCACGCCTGCGTGAGCGCCTGGCAGTGAGTGAGCAGCGCAATCCTCGTCACTGTCACGCCAAGCACGCTCCCGTCCTTACACGTCTTGTACTGAAGGAAATGAGACAAAAGTCGTGCGGGAAGGTGGTTTCCAGAGACAAAGCCCTGGTCCCCACCAGTTTCTCTGTGAGATGCTTTGAGTCTCCCACTTCTGGAGCTGGTCTAAAGATCGGAGCCCAGCACCCACCCCCGGCACGCACCAGACGCCACGGAAGACCGCATGTGGCTCACCTCAATATACGCAGTGTCATTATTGGCGTCTTTGATGTGTGGGAACCAGTCCCGAGGCGGTTTAGAGAGGTGTTTGGACTCTGTGACAAACCACAGCAGCTTTGGCCAACCTTGGAAAGAAATGATAAATTCCTATTAAGTAAGAAGAGCTCCTCCTCTCTGTTCATGTGGTGTGCTTTCAAATAAAGCCCAGGCCAGATGGCGCCATCTCCAGTGCTTCCTGTGTCATCAAATCGAAGACATTGTCGGGACCAAGCACTCAAGCCAGCATCAGATAAACCCATCACTCAGGCTGAGGAGCTGTGCGTTCACAGAGACAGTGACACCAGAGGCAAGCCATGTCCTGGAGTGGAAAAGGAGGAGCTCCACCCCTGCTGAGCCTACCTTTGAACTGTGGGATCTCTCCCGTTGGGCTCTTCGGAAGGCCTTTGTGGCATGCATCACTGGTCAAGGCTACAGTAACACCACAGCTTCCAAGCAAGAAACCTATCTGTTGGCTCCCTGCATCCTGAGAGAGGGAGAGAGGAAAGGGGGAGAGAGAGAAGGGAAGGGGAGAGGGGGGGTGGGAGTTAAGGATCCAAAATACAGCTCTATTCCTGACACAAACCACTGTACCACCTTAGGTCTCAGGGAAGACCTGATTTAATATTCATTACTTCCTTAACGGCCATCTCCAGATGCAGTCACAGGAGGTCGGGGTTTCACTGTGTGGAGTAGGAGGCCCATGGCCCTGACTGTATTTTTGTTTGTTTTTGCTGGTCTTGGGCTTGAACTCTGGGCCTGGGTGCTGCTCCTCCCTGAGTCCCTTCTCTCATCCGGAATAACTGGACTCATGCCCAGGCTTGGTCCAAAGCACGGGGATCAATCACCATCCTTGCTGCTCACAGGCTGGGTGGCCTTGAACGGGTTCGGTAGCTTGCTCCCTCACTTGTAAGTTGGCAGTAAACGAATAGCCATGCACAACTTGGCTTGTGCTGAGGAGCGATCAGCGACAGTCTCATTAAGTCTGCCATTACACTCTCAGCCAAGTCTACTGGACTAGGATGGAAAGGCTGACTTACTGTGGAAAAGGGAAAGGACCTAAGGAAACACTTTGTATCTATTACAGTCCACACTGCATGTCTAACTTTGTAATTCTCTTCCCATGGAGATGCAGGTGATACCCCTGCCTTGGGACTCACTGGGCAGAGCCCAGGAGGGCTCAGCACTGATTCTGGAAAGTCACATCCGAGCGAGCACTGCAGGAGGGGCTGTCTACAGCCGCAGTGGCCCTGGGAGCTGCTTCCCTGACCAACTTTATTGCCACTGGTGCTCAGCAGCATGAAGGAAGACAAAGGAGCAGCGGAGACAGCTCATTTCTTTAGTCCCATCACAGCAGCGTGGCTGTTGGACAGCTGATTCGGGAAATAAAATGGAAGCCCTCGAGGGGGCTTTATCCCATCCTGGGACAAAGGCATCACAATAAAGTGAAGGAGTCCCGGGAGTCGCAAGCCCAGAGCGCCTGCTCTGTCCACAGGAAACTCCACAACAGGATGGTGTGCCCACCCGGGAAATGAAGCAGCAAGAAGATGTCAAAGCTGAATCTTTAAAGTGTGTCATCTGTACCTCTCTTATGATAACAGTTAAATCTGACAGAGCCACAGCCAATAAGCCAATGTGCGCCTGGACATCACCCTAAAAGGAGAGAAGAGGTTGGGAGCGGTGGACACAGTCCCAGAATGGGGATTTTGTGTGTGTGTGTGTGTGTGTGTGTGTGCACGCGCGCGCGTGCACGGTGCTTTCCTCACTAACAGTACAAATCAAGATCAACCAGTGTAAAGTGAGTTTGATGATGGCATTAACAACGGAAGCTGTTCACAGAGGTGAGGCAGACAGGTGGTATGATGTGCATTTTGGCAGCAGGAACCCGGCTCTAAGTGTCATGCTGAGTTGGGATGCCCAGCCCCGGCTGCGTCTACACAGGGGGTGGCTGGGGTAGGAGACACCACAGGGTCAGCAGCCACCGCAAGGACGAGGACCAGAGCATGACAAGTCCTCCCCCCACAACCCAGGTCCAGCTGCCCCTGAACTTTGCCTTCTTAATATCCACACATGTATATAAAAAGATAATTTAAGTAAGCATTAGAAACCACGAGGTGGCAGGAGAGACAGGGAAGCCCTACAGTCATTATCAATAAAGCTTGGGGATCACATATTCCTTCTCTTCCTCGAGAGTCCTCTACCATCCCCCGGCTCTTCCTGAGACCTCTGTGCCAGTGCCCCCACCCCATCCCCCCAGTCCTCTCAGCCCACATACAAGGCCCATAAAAGGAAGTGGGATGAGCCACGGAAGCCCAGGGAGCAAAGGGGAGCACCGCTCATGACCCTGAGGACCGGATGCCTCCGTGCCAGCAGCAATGGCTTCCTCAGTGCCAGAGGCCGGCCGCATTCCTGGAAAGGCAGCACTGACTCCAGCTGGCTGAAAACGGGGCCTGGCCAGGGAAACGGTGGCCAATGCTCAGGATGCGTGTGAATGAAGCAAGCTCCCAGGATGCACATTACGACCTTGCCATCCCTACCACGTGCCTTTCCCAGAGCAGTAAGCACGGTAAGAACGTCTGGCAGGCAGTGGGTGACACAGAGCACGCTGAGGGGCGTGGAGGCATGCCCGTGACAGACGATCGATTCCTCGACCACAAAGTCTCCTTTAAGAGCCACTGTTCTCTGTGAAAGAAAAGCTACACGAAATCTGAATTCAAGCATTTTTTCTCAACTTTCACTCTTTCTCCAATAGCTAAAGGGTTGATTATGCCACTTTCTAGAAAGTTCTCCCTGTGTACAGTCTCTCTGGAAGTAATTTAAGTTACCACATTAGACGAGCCCAGGTAGCAACGACTCAGCCTCTGTCAGAAAGCACCACTCACTCACTCAACAGTTCTCTTTCTAGCAAATGAGGTGCCACTCATGGAAAGTCACCTCCATGAACTCGTGTTGGATCTGTACCTGCCACACAATGGCTTATCCAATCCCTGCCAATCTTACCCGGTCCCCTGCCTGCTCACATGGCTGGTGCACCAGCTTGTGTGCTCACAGGAGATGGTCTAAGATCACAATAGAAGACGTAGAAGGCAAATGAACCTTAAATGTACGACTAACCCACCACACACTACAGACAGGTAAGTTTCAAGATGAGAGTGGTAATGTTCTAGGTAGAGCTGGAACTTGGCCAAAGAAATTCTCCTTATCAGTACTAAGACAAGTTGATCAATCTATGTATTTTTAAAACTCTATGCATAATGTAAAGTTTCAAAATAGAAAAAAATCCATGTGCCTACCATCTAGCACCACAATTACCAATGTTTTGCCAATCTGATCTTACCTATTATTCTCAACACACACACACACACACACACACACAGACATATGCTTAACAACCCCAGCACATGCACTATGCATGCACACAAAGGAATGTATCCTTCCACTCATGTACATGAATACCCAACATGTGTATTTAAGAATAAACTCACAGGTATATTCAGGGACATCTAAACCTGTACATTAATGCACATGTGCCCTGGAGTAAATAAATATGATATGCAGATATCAGCTGTTCTGTGTATAAAAGAGAGAGAGAGACAAAGAGAGGAGAGAGAGAGACAGAGAGAGAGAGAGAGAGAGAGAGAGAGAGAGAGAGAGAGAGAGAGAGAGAGAGAGAGAGAGAGAGAGAGAGACTCTTGCTTATGAACAGTGACCCACACCATAGCAGCTCCCTGCAGCCAGCTGGCACCTACACTAGTTGGAACAGAGAGCCAGGAAGGCCAGGCTGGACCTGGGCAGTTTCCCGTTTCCTTCTCTGTCCTGTTGCCCTCAGCATGTGCACAGACCGGGGTCTCTGCGCAGCCTCACCCTGCACCCAGGCTTCCACACCTGGGGCAGAGCCTTTAGTCCTTTGGGTGACTCAGCTAAGCCTGCTCTGCATGTCTGAAAACCCCTCTGCTAGGACTCAAGCATGGGTGCTGTCCAAATCTTCAACAGCTACTCTGGTCTCACTGATGCAGACACACGCATGGCTGCCTCTCTTATGGCTCCCTCCCCAAAATGCTCACAGATCATGCATTTCTCCTATGCTGCGTAGCTCGGCAATGCCTCCCCGCCAAAGGCGTAGAGAAGTAGTAAATTTACATGGGAACCAAATTAATGAGCTAGGTTTACTAAACAATGTTTAGGATTTAGAATGTTTTGTGCTCAAGAGGGCTAATAAACCGATTGCAATGGCACTAAATAAAAGCCACTTCCAGGACTCACAAATGTCATTACTTATGCTTACATCCTTACCCCTCTGAATTGTACCTGAACCAATGTATTTGACCAGTTAAAACCAAGAAAAACTTTCAAAGGCCAATGAGCTGGTAGATGCCATGGGTCCAGTTTTCAAAAGATGATGCACAAATTGCCAACAGCGTATGTGAAACAATCCTCAGCATCCCTGACCAAGGCCATGTAAATAAAAACCAGTGATGTCATCTGACACCTGTTAGGCCTCATTCATGCCAGGGTTGGCAAGGATGTGCTGTGAAGAGACTTTTGTTATGCTGCTCGTGCTGTGCTAAATCAACACAGCCATGATGGAGAATGGTATGGAAATTCCTCAGACAACTGAAAATAGAACTACTGCACGATCTGACAAGCCTATTACTAGGAATACATCCAGCAGAATTAAAATCAATGTGTGGGAGGAGTATTAGCACTCCCACATTCACTGTGCATCATTCACAACAGCCAAGAGATGGCATCAACCTATATGTTCATCAACAGATGAATGGATATAAAGGACACATGTGACCCTCGTCCCAACTCTGACAAGAAGGAAATCCTCTCATATGTAGACATGTGGGTGGGCCCTCAGGATGCTGTGCTGAGGGGACAAAGCCAGCACAACACAATAAGCATCCCTCGACCTCACTTACATGCACATTCTGAAGTTCACCTGATATGACCCATGGTCACAGAGACTGGGGGAAGGGGTGAAGACGGAGACCCTGGGGAGCAAGGATTCCTACAGACAGGCGGCAAACCTGTGAACCATTCTCCACTGGCGTGATCACAATCCATAACAATGTATTGTATATTTCAAAATACCATAAGGAAATGATAGGCACATGAGGTGACAGACTAAGTTGCTTGTGATCATTCCACACTGCATACAAAGATCAAACATTACAGTGTCTTCCATGGGATACATAATTGTGATTCATCAACTGAAAATTTATCAATTGCAATTTAAAACTGATGTATTAGAGATAGAATCAGTTGGGCACGGTGGCTCATGCCAGTTATCCTAGCTACTCAGGGTGGTGAGGGGAGGGGGAAGGGGGGAGATGAGGTACAGAGGACCAAAGTTTCATGGTTCCAAGCCAGGCCAGGCAGAAAAAAGATTCCATCTAAAAAATAGACAGCAAAAGCTAGGCTGGAGGTATGACTCAAGTGGCAGAGAATGAGCTGAGCAAGCAAGCTTAGCCAGTACGAGTCCCTAAGTTCAAATCCTGAAATTGGCATAAAACAAAACAACAAAACCCAAGGTGGTTTAGGCCTGTGGCAGCGGCAATGACCCACTGTTCAATGTGGTCCGTGTGTGGCTCGCTTGCTGGTTTCAGGAAAGGTTTTGGAGGTCCTGGCACAACTAGCCTAGTTTCCGTGGTTTCTGTAGTCAGCTGTGAGCCAGCTCACCTCAGGGCTGGACTTCTCCCTCACTGACTTCACCACAGGCTGGTTATTTAAATGCAGGCTAGGAGCTGACAAATCACAGATAAACTGATAAAGCCCCACTCACAGCAGAAAAAAAAATGAGAATAATAAAAATTTAAAACAGATAATCATCTGCCTGGTATTCTAATGCACAGGAAACTATGCGTGAGACAGTTACTCTTTACAGACAGCTCTGTACCCTGCTACCAAGTAAACTTGAACTCTACCTCCAGGAGCTGCACACCCACAGTGGAGCTGTGCTGGGCGTGATTAACTGCTTCCTTTACGGTAGAAAACCAGTTCACAGGCTCAGCCCCTCTCCATCCACATCTAGTTGAGAGGCACAACCATTGTAAAAACTGCTGTCAGCACATTCTTATCTAACAGAGCTCCCAACGGCCACCAAGCCTGCCACCTGATCCTGAGGACTGTAAGGACACACAGCTCCTTACCTTCCTTGTGAGTGGCACTTCGATGGGCACAGGAACAACTTCCGCCAGCAGGCAGCCATAGAAGGCCACCATGAAGGCAGCAGGGTCGTTGTTGGGGAACACCAGCGCCACCTGCAGGGACAGAACACACATAGACATTTCAACATAAACTCCAGGTCAACTTTCCAAGACCTAGTACAGGGTTCAACCACCAAAAGATGGCAGGATTAAAATTCTGAATAAGGAAGAGGCTGGAAAAAGAATGATGTGCTCTATGCCAAACACCTTTTAGTAAGAGGAATCTGATCAAGTACTTCACAGATTCTGAATATGTGGATGGTGAATATTAACCAGAGTCATCTATAATGCTGTTACCACAATACAGGGGCTGCTACTTTCATGTCCACATAATATTTACAGAGATGAAATCCCAGTAGATGCATTATTTTGTTTATTGTTTTCTCTAAGCTTCATAAATAGTGTCGCATTTCAATATAGACCTCAGAACTGTAATGGAATGGTGGTACAAATGGCCAGCAGGTGACCTAGCAGACAGCCTGGGATCAGACCAGACAGGACACAATTCCTATGCCAATTTTTAGCTCTGGGCCCTGGTGCACGATTTTGGTCTCTCTGAGCCTTCGTTTTCTTATCTGAATACTGAAAACAATGACAGAAAAGTGCACCTTAGTATTATGATAAAGGTCAAATGACCACATTTGTGAAGAGTTTGGAGTGGTCTTTGACATACTGCATAACCATGAGGGAGGGAAGGAGGAAGGAAGGGACGGAGAGAGAGGATTCACAGTCCACCACACTATCTTGAGATGCAGCAATCTGTAAAAATTTCCCTTATAGTCCAGTGTCTTTATTATCTCTCTTAGGTAAGTCAAAGCTAATTTCTTATTGATTTTTGGTGCTCTAACCTGGGGCTTTCATAGACTACTCTAGCAGTTTTCTTTTGAACAGCAAGAACCAGGGTACATCTAGTCATTTAAGATACACAGAAGTAAAAGAAAAGGTATATGTTTGAAGAGAAGAAAATTAGGTTTTACAGCAAATTCTACATCTAAATCAGGACATAAAGCTTGGATAGAGTTAGTAATTGCTCAGATAAAACACGGAAACAGAAATATTAACACCTAACCTCTTTAATTTACCCATTTTGCTCTAAGAAGCAAATTAAAATTTTGTTTGACAATAGAAGATGAGAGTGTAAGAGTTGTATTCAAAAACTGCTTTAAGTGGCAACCCCTTTATACAACTACTTAAAAGATAATAAAAATATATTTTAAAAAACAAGATTAAAAAAATAAAAAAGAGTTAACTGTGGGAAAACAACTATGCCACTGGTTGGCTGGCCAGATCTGTCTGTCTCACTGACTGAGGTAAAAGGCACTGTAAATATTATCCTGCTACCCAGGTGGATGGCACCAGTGCATTTCAGACTAGGGGAAAAACTAGGACCTATGACAGTGGCTGGTACAGCAAGGGCTCCGCACGTTGACCGGAGTGACTGGCAGTGCCCCCCTGGGTCAGTGCCTTCATTTGGTAAGACACTTAGCACCTTTGAAGCTTGGGTGTCCTGGGTGTATAACACAAAGAGAAAAACTACAGCACTGCTCACTGAGTTGCTGAGAAGTTAAGTGACGTGATATATGCCTTTACTCCTGCTTCAAAAGTGAAGGAAGCCATACACAATAGGAAACAAGAGAAGGGATGGAATGCTGAGATTTTAAAACAGAGACATTTTCCACACAGCACTGCATTATGCAGATCAGAGAGTTTAAACAGTAGTACTTACCCTGTCTCCCGGCCGAACCATGGGTTCTTGCTTTGTACCTAGTTTGTGTAGAATGTTGTAAGCAACCTTCATACTTCGTGTCCACAGTTTGCCTGTGAATACATAGTATAAAGACACGAGATTTTTACCATTGCACACATGCATTTTCGGTTACACGCACATGGGTACATTAATAGAAAGTATTCTCTTAACTGAAAGTTTATAGTCAGTATAGCTATTTGCTTCTGCTATGGCATGCTCCCCCTCCCCCTTGCAGGGAACTCTAACACATGTAACTATTAAGAAAAAAGGAACAATCTGGCTAGACTAGAAACCAAAATATCCCCAAAATAAGGAAGTAGAGGTTTCTAAAAGTAAAGTTTCAAAAGAAATAAAAATAGAAACCCAGCTCTAGTCTGTCTTCTGCTAGCCTGGGAGGGAGGGGATGCTCTTCAGGGATGAAGTTTACCCAAAGCTTTTTTTCCACTCTAAGCCTTCAACTTATTCCAAGTTCCTGGAATTGAGATAGGAAACAGGAGCCAACAACTCTGACTCATACATTCTGAGAAGCCTGAACCTATCTATGAACGAGGTCCCGGTTCTGGGCAGAATCCCGGCTAGCATGCAGAGTACCTACAGCAAAGCCACAGATGATCTGTCATTTTCATCCCAGGAGTCATGGGTAAGGTCTTTAATATTATTTATAATTCCTTTTTTTAATTTTCCCTGTCTACTGTCATTGCAAAGAATGCTAACATGGTCCTTACTGGTCATTCCAAAGCCTGATCTCTCCTTCTCTCCAGGGCCTACATTTTTCAGCATCAGGCTTTTCTAACCTCAAGGTCTGGGAGTTTTGGAAAAGGAATCCTTGGCTTTAGATAAAGATAATGGCAAACATTTGGGATTATTTTAACATGAATTCTAGAAAAATGATCATAAAGTAGGATTTAAGAAGAAAATTTTAAAACTTTTCATATGGAGTTTTAAACTTTAGATTGTTTTCTATGTTTTTTAAAAGCTTAGGGGGGAAAAAAAGCCCCAAAGGACTTGCACATTTCAAAATCCTTGCCTAAATGTACAGCCAGACATTTCCTTATTCAGGTGATGGTGAACAGTCTAAGATGGAATAAAATGACTTCAAATCTAAAAGGTGTTCTTGAATATATAAAGGCCTTTTACAATCGAGTCTCAGAAACTCAGCTGCTAAGAGCTGTTCAGGGAGCCAAGGTGATAGCTGTTATCTTAATGTAATAACAAAGAGCAACTCTAGTTATTTTCTATCTTAATGCAATCATTATTTTAATTGTTTCCTTATTATAAAAAGTTGAAATAAAAAAGTTTTCCATAGAAATTGCAGCTACCCAAAGCAGTGCTGTTATTAATAACCCATCAGAGGTTCATCGATTTGCATTCAAGAGCAGGCAATGCTTTATCTTTAATTGCTAATTTCCTAAGACAATTCCTAGTTGATGGTATGTCCTCAATGAATGTCTTGGTTTTATTTTATTTTTTTGTTTTTTTTTGTTTTTGGTTGGTCCTGGGGCTTGATGTCTTGGTTTTATTAACATCATAGGTAAGTTATTGTCTCCCCTTCCCACCCCCCCGGCCAATTTTTGTCAGCTATGAGGCTTGAACTCAGGGCCTGGGCACTGTCCCAGAGCCCCTTTGTGTTCTCAAGGTGAGCGCTCTACCACTTTGAGCCACAGCACTACTTCCGGTTTTTGAGTAATTTATTGGAAATAAGAGTCTCACAGGGACTTTTCTGCCCTGCTGGCTTTGAACCTGGATACTCAGATATCAGCCTCCTGAGTAGCTAGGATTACAGGCATGAACCACTGGCTCCCAGCTCATGTTTTTTAACTTGTAAATTTAACAATATAGTTCTCAAAGCTGGATGCTCCAAAGTCATTTGAAATTTTATTTGGGGATTATATTTCTTTCCCTATAAACAATAGTCACTCTATTAGAAATAACCCGGGGAGTGATTTTTCTCCCCTAAACATTTTGTGCTTTCAAAATTTTTTAATGTAGTCAATATCACAGACTACTAAAATTAAACAATTAGAACTGAAAAACTATCAATGGGTTACAAATGAACAAATCAGTTGCAAACAATAGCACTATTATAGCTTTTATTTTGGCAGTACTGGGTTTGAATTCAGGGCTTGTGCTTGTTAGGCAGGGACTATCTCTTGAGCTGGTTCCTAGCACTTTTAAAGCTATTTTTTTCCATGTAAGAGTTCATGTTTTGCCTGAGACTAACTTCTAATGGTGGTGACTTTCCTACTTTCACCTCCAGGGAAGCTGGGATTCCAAGTATATTCCACCTCATCCAGCCCAGCACTGTTATAGTTTGTTCAAGCTTCAACTTCTCTCTCAGCCAAGAGTCTTAAAGCTGGTATCACCAGAAACTCATATCAAAGCTAATTTTCAATAGAGAGACTACAATACAATAAAATACAGATGATGTAAGTGAAGTAGAAATGTTTCAGTTGTAGGCAGTGCACAGTCTTGTTCATCAACCTCATATTAGCTTTAACGAGAGAGCAAGAGACAGGACAGAGATACAGGAGAGTGAAACAGGAGAGAGAGAGAGGAAAAGAAAGAGAATGAGAGAGAGAGAGAGAGAGAGAGAGAGAACAATAACACAAATTTGTTCAAAAGTCCATCAACAGGGGCTAGGAAGGTGGCTCAGTGGTAGAGCGCTTGCCTTGCATGCCTGAGGCCCTGGGTTCAATTCCTCAGCACCACATAAACAAAAAGAAAAAAGCTGGAAGTGGCATGGTGGCTCAAGTGGTAGTGCGCTAGCCTTGAGCTGAAGAGCTGACAGACAGCACCCAGGCCCAGAGTTCGGCCCCATGACCGGACCCAAAAACAAAACAAAACAAAAGTCCATCAACAGAGAGGGGCTACACTCCTACTTAGATTTTAAACTTGCACCCTTCTTGAAAACTGTCTTATAATGTTGATTTCCCAAACCTGCGTAATGTGCCAGTTTTTTATGTGTTATATTTCACTCATCTTAAAGAACATTTAACTGGCCATCAGAAATAATATATATGCTCATACATGCAGGCAAATTGGTCCCTAAGATTTCCCACATATGAGGCAGTAAGTCCAGAAACAATGGCACAAGTATACAGCCAGCCTCAAGCATACATTTGGCCAGGTGTGAAAGGCACAGAGAAAAGACTTCCTTAAAGAAGGAACTCAAGCATATTCTTGGTCACAAATGACATTCTCTTTGCACGTGAAACTACCAAAGGAAGCCATGAAGCATCTGATCCCAAACTCAAATAGGCTCCTAAGCCAACATTCCACTGCCATCTAGGGATGCTTATGTCCACAGCTGGCACAGCCCCATCAGAAGGCCAGACCCTTCTGAATCCCATGATGTCTGGCTTTTAACCTTGACGGCCAATACAGAAAGCGATTTCTTCTCCACTTGCAATCAAAAGAGTGTATGTGTTAAGTAAACAAAATTAAGGAGGGTACTTCAGAGTTAGAGTTGGGAGGAGCAAAAAGTTCACAAGACTCAGTCACAATCAGTAATAAGTTGGCACAGTGCTCTATGCCTGTCCTAAGGAAGCACACATAGGCCAAGGCCAGTCAGGCATACACTTGAGACTCTATCTAAAAAATTACTGAATCAACAAAGGCTCAAGTGGTGGAGAGCCCACCTACTAAGTGCAAAGTGCTGAGTTCAACCTTCCGTAAAAACTAAGTTAGGAAAAAGGTCACCTAACCTTACACAGCACATGTAAAGAGAGTCTTTCCATTGTTTTAGCTCGTAAGTTGGTCTCTTTGCAATGCTGAAGTCGACAGTATGCAAATAACTGGAAAATCTGCTCTCTCCATTGTGATGGAACAAAGGCAAAGGCACCTCTCTGCTGTAGCTACCAACTTGCGAAAGCTCATGGGTACACAAAGTATTAAGGAGTGCTTGTTTCTCTGGCTTTCTGAAACAGAATTGTAGATGTAGCTTTTCTTTCTTCTCATAGATGCCAATAATAATTCATAATCCTCAGTATTGTAATCCTGAATATTGAAATCCTGAAAAAGCAAAACCTCTGGAGTCTAAAATCCTCCTAAAATCATAATCTGAAAGACTTTAAAAAGTCCCCCAAGTGTTGAAATTTTGAAAGCTCAAATTCTGGAAACTGCAACTCCCATGGCAAGGGGTAAAGGCCTATGATAGAGGGCTGAGAAGCCGACTCAGGGGAAGGAACTGGAGGGTTTTCATTTGCATCATGGCGCGCAGGGTGAATGTACGACAAATGCCTCAAAATCTGCTCAAGCATCGTTTTGAGTTGTCTGAGAAGCTGTCTCCAGAGATGAGTGTTAGGTGAGGCCTGGACCCCTCAACACAGAGAGGTATATTCAACCAGTTAGGGGTTCAGGCAGAAGGTGAGCTTCTCTGAAAGTTGGAAAATAGTTTTTCTCAACTGCACTGGACATCAGAATTCTGAGCTCAGGCTCCTGAAGTCCCCTGGAAGGACTCTTGGGGGGACAGGGAGAGGGTGCTCCCAGGCTAGTTTAGTATTCCCACTATTTTCAATTGTCATCATTCTTCTTTATAATTTTCCTACGTTATGTATTTAATCTGTGTGTCATTTCTAGTACTGACTTTAAGAGAGTGTTCTAATTTATCCATGTTTTTATTATGCAAATGTGGCTCTCACAAGTGGATTATGATTACAATTGGTTTATGCCAGCACTGTGTGTGTGTGACAAGGTCAAAACTGCCTCAGATGAAGAGATGTCCTTTTTGAACACCTGCATTTGTGTGAGAGATTTGTGCTCTTCAGGCAACTGTAAATGGGGTAGTGACCCAACACAGCTTTTGTTTTAACTTGTCAAAAGGCTCAATTGCTGTTGCTGCCCATTGTGGTATTTTAGGCTATCACGGTTACAAAGCTGGACACACACATTCACCAGGCACAGTGATGCACACATATACCCTGTGCCCTTCTTCCCCACATTGTTCTGATGAACACAGTTCACTTCTAAGAGCTGTTAAACTTGTCTGCCTGCCTCAAGCAAACCTGAGCATTTGTGCTTGCAAAAATATATATCTGATTGTCTATATCACTGTATAAAGTGGTCTGTGAAATGTTCAGCGAACTTTTCTTAAATAAATTGCCACTTGAAAATGTAAATAGATGGCTTTTAAAGAAATCAAACGATATTTTTCAGAATCATATTTTGGGGGTTTGATCTTCTTGTGTTTTGGATTTTAGGAATTTTGATCTTCTATTTTCAGCATTTTGGGTTATGGTATTGAGGATGGTGTCAGAAGTATGACCCAAACTTATGCCAAAGAATATAGAAACGCATTCTCTACCAGTCCTTGCTGAAAGTATTTCAAGAAAATCATATATTTGTATTCAAGAAGCAGAATCTAGTATCTTATTGGAGTTTGTTTTAAGTACCTATTTCTAGTTTCATGTTAGGAAAAAAACCCAAACAAGTAATAATTTCTACACGGACACCAAATAATCTTCCTGAAACACTCCTGTAGACTCCATCAATGGCACAGAAATGCCACGAATTTCTACACATCAAGCAGTGCAAACAGAGGAGGCACCCCGGGAGACATGGACCTTCTTTACACTCAGCAGCAATTTTGTGCAGGAGTAAGCAAAAGAGCGGGAGGGACAGACCTTTCAGAACTGCTGCTGGTGACCTTTTCGGCTTACCGTAGGTGAGGATGTAGAGGGGCTTCCCATTTGTGTCCATGGTGGTCAGACAGGGAGCCTTGGGTGAGATGGTTCCCCAGCGCTGCAGAGCAGCCTCCAGGGAGGGCGGCCAGTTAGTGACCACCCCCAGCTGCTCCCCTCGCATGGCCAGCATCTGCGCACCCTCCGGCTTTGGTTGGTTGGGATCTGGTTGCTGAACTAGATATGTATGAATACAAAAAATTTTCAAGAAAAAATATACTCATATTTATAACTTTATTAGCTGACAGAAAATACACTTCTCTGGAATCAAAGTCATGATTCCTATACTAAGTTCACAGATGTGATGGAAACACTGAATTCTTGGAACTCCAAGGCAAGATGGCAAGGAGAACTTAGTAGGACACGAGTTCACCTATAAACTGATAAGAGGCAAACTCCTATGTGCACGGTCTAGTATTTCAACGTAAAATCTTGATAACCAAAAACAGTAAAATTCTGAACTTCAAAGAGCTCCAATCTTGCATGTTTATGTTTTGCCCTCAAGTGCTCAGATGTAGCTACGTATTTCCTATGACTACTCTGAATAAAAAGATCACAGAGCAAGTACTATTTTAAGAGAAACTAAAGTAGCACTTTCATTTTATTTTAATGTAGTTTATGTACATCATCAGCCTTTAGTTCAGGCAGGCAAGGAACTGAAATCATTTCTCCCGATGATGGGTTTCTCACTCACAGTCTGTGACTGGCTGACCATTTCCACCTGCTGCTGGAAGACCGACTGTCTTACAGTGATTTTCACAAAGAAGAAAACAAGGAGTGTGGGTGTGAGGCAGCCGGTGGCTTGTCTATTTGGCTTTGACTTTGGGTTACAAGGCTCCCCAGCACTCCAGGCGAGGCCACCAGCTCTATGCTGCGAGACTCAGAGGAACACAGCAGAATCAGGCATCGGTTTCCTCTGCAGTCCTCTTCACAGCTCGTATAGAGACCGCAGCTCTGCGGTGAGGTGAGGGTTCCTAGAATTTCATTTAGTGTTGCTCTAATCTTAGCCCTTAAAGAGAGGCCTGGCTCATAGAGCAAAATCACATTCTGCTAAGAGAGCGGCACTTGATGCAGGTTACATCTTTCAGGGGTGCATCTGGGAACAGCACCTCAGGAACTCCTGGGTCGAGACTTCCATCATTCAGGGAAGGCAGGATTATTGCTCTTAAACAAGTAAACGTTTAAAAAAAAAAAAAAGCGGGATTGTTCATGGGATCATAGGCATAGCTGAAAGAAACAGGGATGGAAAAGGTTCTTTTACCTTCTAACAATTCTTCAAAGTCATCGACAAAGAACTCTCGTAATGGTGGTCGTTTAGGTCGTTTGAGGGTGTTGACAAGCTGCTGAATTTTTGCTGATACCCGGCTACTTACTGGTACTCCTGAAAAAACAGGAACCGTGGGGTAGACAGAATGCCACAGCCGGAAGACGCACATTTGGGAAGAAATAGGTCAGAGCTTAAGAAAAATTTCCTATCACATTTCTAAAAATCAATACACAATCTTCACACTGTCGACTGAGGGCTCTCAGAATTGAAAAATATTTTATAGTTTTGAAAATACGGGGAAAAAAGTGTAACTCAGAATTCTCAGTATATGAATATACTATTTGCCTATTAAATAGTTTCACTTAATTTGATTCGAATGGATCAAGAGCAATCATTCTGCAAGGCAGTGGTTCTGAATCCTACTTTAGAATTTGTAAGAATCATCCTTGGGCTATCCCTGGACTTCTGACCCACTTTGGTATGGCTTTGGTATGGTCTAGAATCTGTATCTACATGGGCTCCCATGTGAATCTGGTGTGGGGGTGTCAAATACCAAGAGACACCTGACCATCTACGATTGCACATAACTTGGAATTTACCTAGGAAAACAAAGCTGACAATGATGGACTTCAAAGATGACAGGTTATTAAAATAATGACAAGATTAACAACAATGTCTAATTCAATAAACAGTGAGTTTATCAGAGAATAAAGGAAATTACAAAAGCATTGAAGGAAAGCCAATTGTATTAGAAGCTGGAATGGCTTCCATTGTATGCACTGGATCACTCATGAACTAGTGACTTTTGGGTTTTGACCATATTGAAGAGAGTATGCTACCTCTTACAGACTGAATTCATAATTGAATTTCTATTTAACAGGCATACACATGTATCTATTCTATGATACACAAGCATCATAAAAACATCAATAAACAAAGCGAATCTGAATGGCACATTGAGATTATTTTGTTCATCTTATTAATATAACAATAAAAACCATTTGAGGACCTGGCATGGTGCTATACACCTATAATCTCAGGATTCAAGAGGAAGAATCCCAGGCCAACCTGGGCTGCACAGAGTCAATAAAATAATAATAATAATAGAACAATAACAACAAAATTCAGTTTAATTTTAATGCTGATTCTAGTCTAGCTTTTAGGACACTGGCCAGGACGGAGACAGAAAAGCACAATATGGCAGTACTCCGTGTCCAGGTCTCACTGGTCTGACAGTGAGTGGTGGAAGAGATCACTGTAATCACAGCAGGCCAAGTTTAAAAACCCGTGAGACACAGCAGGGAATCCTTCCAACGAGGTGTTTTACCAAGCCAACAAAAATGCTGTCCTGTTTGGAGGAAAATAAAACAGACCTTCTTTCTTCCAAAGTTTAAACCACTATACTACCCATATCTGCCAATTATTCTGATTTAAAAAAACATTTAAAAAACCATTCATGGTCTTAACATTTGTGCTGTAATCTCATAATTATTCAACCAGCATGAGTATTCAGCAAACACATCAGCTTCTTATAAAATTTCTTCTTCTTATGTTACGTTTTTGCAACATTTGCATTTTTTTCCCTGAAAAATAACTTCTTGGCCAACTTGGAAAGAATTTGCATTTCATTTGGTTAGGCCACCTTCTGTGGAAGGTTTGTGAGGAATGTGATGAGCTAGATTTGGTGCCTGACTATGTATCTGGAAGAACAAGCCTGCACACAGAGAGGGCAGTCCGCAGACAGTTCACAAAGAGCACATGTCCTCGCTGCAAGCCCTACCGTCTCCGGTTTCCATGAGCTCAGCATTGCCGTACTTTGGTGCTGTCCGAGACGTTGTCGAGCCCTGTGGCCTTTCCACTTGTATTGAGTGCTCTGAGGTGTATGTGGTTACGTCAGGAGGTGCAGAGTGATTTTCTGGAAAGAAGCACAGAGTGAGGTTTCTGGGGGACTTTGGTCATTCTGAAGGCTGAGCACCAGGCCCTCAAAAAATGCCATATCCTCGGAAAAGACTAGAAGGACACATGTCTGCTCTCTGTGACCCCATCACATAGAAAGATCACTCCAATCACAGGCAGCCACATAAATCTTCACAGAGAGGTGGTGGTTAAGACAATGTGCACTGTTCCCCATGAAACGAAACCAGGGAAATTTTCAGAATTAATTTCACCACAGGAGCCATATCAATTTTAGCTAAAATAATGTTCTAAAACAGACAGTGAATGAGATGGGATGAGCTACGTATTGCTTCACAGAAGAGAGTAATTCTTCTTGTCCGTGATGACAGGGAGAGTAAAGAGCTCAAGCTGTGACACCAGGGAGCCTGGGATTTAAACATCAGCTCTGCAAATGCCAGAGATCTTGGCAAGTGTTCTGTCCTGAGTCTCAGGGTCCTTATCCACCAAAGGGGAGGAAGAATAGCTGCCAATGGAAAACATCTGCATGGGTGAGATGAGTCCACCCATACAAAACTCGGGATCTTTCTTGATAAAGGGGAGATACTAAGAAATTTCTCATTGTTTTAACATGAATAAAACCAAACAGTTACCAAAAAAAAAAATTGCTTACAATCTAATTATGTGTTAAACGTGGTATCATGCCCAATAAAATGTGTGATTTTCTCTGACAACATTCATTTGATGGTAATGCCAAACATTTAAACATTAAATATTTTTATCAAATAGAACAAAAGCTAGTATGCCGAAGAGACTATCAACGGGCTTTCTACATCTTAAGTTCTAAATAATGGGTATTACAGTCCCAATTTTGATTTGCTAAGCCTATCAGACAGAAACTTCTGGAGATCACCTTGTGTTGCTCAATGCAACGGGAGCACACTAATTTGTGTTGCTAAAAGTGGCATTTCTTCTCTGCCCCTGTCACCACTACATGTGGCTTATTTAGACCAAATTCCATCAATGAAAATACAATGCAGAAAAATGAGGCACTAGACAGGCTGGGGAGAGGACACGAGTATAGTCAAAAAAGAAACAAGAAGGTCAAAGTGGTCTTGTTGGGTGTCAGCTGGGATCATATCAGTAGGTTGACAAAAGTTTGAGGACTCTATATAGGTACATGAACGGCTGAAAAAAATCAGTGCACTGTTTTGGAGGCTACAAATGCATTTTAGCAGATGGGCAAACTCATAAGCACTTCAGATCATGAAGACAGACTATCTTGGGAAATAAGCGTGGCTTAGGAAGGTAAATTGCAAATGAATGGCCCAGGGCAACCAACTTATCCTGATCCACTCCAACATACTGGAAGCCCTGGGTCGGAACACTGAGGCCCAGGCCACATGAGGGGAGAAAGCTGCCTGGGATCAGTTCAGGAGCTGGGCTCCAGTGTGTCTACTTCCTGTTTTGCAGAAGGGAGATAACATCTACTTTAGATGGTTAGGATTAAGTCAAGAAAGAGACAGAAGCACTTCAATTCTGCTACAATCAAGTTTTGCTAGCAGAGGAGATTCTCTGCCCAACTTTGAGTGGCCAGATGCTGGAATGTTTCTATGGAGCAGAGCAGATGACACTGGCCCCTACACAAACTATTCAGCTTGTCTCTTTCCTGACAGAATGAATCCCTTATATCTGAACCGTGTCCTCTGCAAATCCAGAGGTTGAAGCACCAATCCTCCATACTTTGGAACATGGCTGTATATGGAGACAGGGACTGGAAACAGGTTCAGTGAAGATAAAATCATGTAATGGGTGTGAACACAGTCCACCCCAACTGGTGCACTTATAAGAAGGGATAAGGATGTAGACGTGCACAGAGGAGAAATCATGTGACATCTGGGGAAGATGGTCCTCTGGGAGCCTCGGAGAAAGGCCTCAACTCTGCTAAGCCCTAGCTTTCAGAATTCCAGCATCCAGAACCAGAGAACTTAAATAACCGTTGTGTAAGCCGCTCTGTATATGGTGATGGCAGCAGGTACAAACCAATATATTCCCTTACAGGCAATGCCTTATATCCCAGGCCCAGAAAAGGGACAGGGAAAGGACAGAACCAGAGCCAAGTGTCAGAAGGGAGAGGCAGAGAGCAGCCCACTCTACCAGGTCACTATGGGAGAGGATGAGAGGAAAATATTCCAGTTGTCTCTTTGGCATTTCAGACTCTATATTTATCCTCCTCGGCACAGGGCACAGCCCATCTGTATGTCAGCCAAACAGGCTTTGGTTCATGTTTCAAAATTATCTAATTTTCTAGAACTCCGCTGCCTCATGGCCAAGTAGTACACTCTCCAAGGCCTCATGTTTGAAATGTAAGCATAATAGATAATAATCTGTGATGAGAACAGAATTGAAATTAGCCATCTTAAACAAAGCAGCTAAAAAGTGAGCTCACTGTTGTTTTCATTGGCTTTGAGTTCTGTCATACTTAAGCGTGTGTCATACTTGGGGATAGCCAATCAGGCCTCAGAGAGGGCAGCCATCCCTAACTCCAAAGTTAGGGAAGATAACAATTCCACTGCATCTAGTGATTTGATAAATCACTTCAAAGTGTCTTCCAAATTTATTTATGTGTTACTTCATCTTGCTCTCCTTCTCACCCTCTTCACATATACACTCTAACTGTAGGGATAATAAACCCAGAGCTGGCTTCTGTGAGGAGCCAATGGCTGCTGGCAGAGCACATTACCTATTCTGATAGAGATCAGGGACCCTGTATTAACTGTGTTACTTATCCGCTGAGAAGTGTTTGCAAGAATCCTGTCCATTAACAGATGCTCAGTGGGCCCAGGCTGAAAAGGCAGGCTCAAGGTCTCCAAGCCTCATCGGCTGCAGGTTTGAGGCCCAGGACGTGCACACGCATCAGGAGCCTTGTGTAGATAATAGGCCCTCATCACAGTGGTTCACAGCTTCTGAGCAACACTGCCTACTGTTCAGGGCTTGTAAAAAACAAGTTCAAGGTCCCCGTGGGGGACCATCTCTGCTGTGAAGGCCATAGGGAAAGCTATGCTTCTGCCACACAAACCCCCAGTGGCCCATGGGCGTCCCACGGCCAGGTTCCTGTTCGGCTGGCCTGGAGCTCTGCCACCCTCAGCAGCTGACACCATTCCTTAGGAATCCAGAGCTGAAAGTGTGTTCAACAGGAAGGTGAGAAGGCGATAGAATCCAATCACTGGTTCCTTTTTATTTTTATTTGTTTATTTTTGGATAGCCATAATATTTGATTAATTGCAGTCAGATCCAATCATCTTCAAGGCAGTATGTGCAAGCTGCTTTGACTGTGTAAGTACCAGGGGACCTCTTCTCATTCCAGGACACCCCCTTCTGCCCCACATCGCCCCTCAATTCCCTGACACTCAAAGGCTTGGGGGCCGTTTCTATTTTGTGACTATGACCAATTTCAGGGAACTGGTGAACTTGCCTGGGTGGTCTGTTGCCTGGCTTCCTTGGTTTGTTGCATTCCTAATCACCTTGTCTTGCATGTCTCCAGGTCTTTCCAAGTCCTCCTGGGGACAGTTATACAACACCACCCTCAGACACCAGAGTTGTGCTGCAACCCATCCCACAGCCTTGTGCCCCGCAGGTGCTGGTAAATATTTCAGCGGGAGTGGTGTAATAACCAATGCCTGGCCAGTACAGACAGGATGCTCTGCTACTAAAGCCAGCAACCAAGAAGCATTCTTTAATTCTAACTACAGAACTGGTGGTCCCAGGTAATCAGTGATAGTAAAGCCCGCTTTGTAAGCTCTATTCTTTTTCAGACCCTAAGTGAATTCTAAATGAGGAGGCAAAAAGGAAACTAAAATAAAATCTAGTTGTTATGAAGAAAGTGCTTGTGGCCCACTGAGAATGGATCAGTCATTCTCAAAGAAATCTGATTTTGCACATATTAAAAAATGTCCACTTCCCAGTCTACCACAGTTAATTCACTGACAGTACGGAAAAACCACACACCTCAAAGGGGCTGCCTGGGAGAGGCGCCTCTCCACGAGCCACCCTGCCTGGCCAGCTGTTCCAGCTTCCTGGCTGGTGACAGACTCTGCCTCTCTGATGATGTAAAAGGAAACACTGTGGAAGCGAGTGAAGCAGTGAGGTAGAACTTCTCACGTTTTGAAGGCAGATGGCTCAGGTATCCTGACTATAATATCTTTCCTGCAGGTCCAGCTTCTGATATATGGGAGGTGACAAAACCATCGAGGGATTCAAACTGAAGCCATTCTATGAAGTGCATGAGCACAGGGTGACCAACCTAGTCTCTGCCAAGGGTAAATCCTCCTCTCCCAGAAACACAATTGCATCAGACAGGAGCTAGGCAAAGATGACTCTTGGCAAAGGAATCCGGAATGGAATGAGAAGACAGGGAGTACCCTGTGATGTCGGGGTGTTCAGCTGTGCCCTCCAGCCTCCTTGTGCTGCTGGGGACCTGATCACCTCTAGGGCTAACTGCACAAATGCATCTTCCACCTCAAAATGAAGACTGTCCTCTTCAGTCTCCTCCTACTTCACTGGCTTTCATGGAAATGCAGTGACAACACTACAATATAAGGAGGACCTAGCTTGCTATTTAAGCTAGGATGCAAAAAAAAAAAATATGCTTTGACTATTACAGCCAACTAAAGATCTTATTCTTTTAATAATCATCCAGGGGTAAGATAAAAGATTCTTAGTTTACATTTGTTCTCTCTATATGTACATGTGTATACATATGCAATGCTGCTACTAGTGATTCTTAATTGTTCTTCAAATTTGCAGAAGAATCACCTACACACTAAACCATCCAAGGAAGGTTAGGAAACGCTTCTGTGGCTCTGCCTTCAAATGTTCTCTCAGCCAAGGTTCTGAGTCAGGTTTGGCTTCCACAGACTCACACAGATTCTCAGATCTTAACTGTTCTTCCTCATGAAAATCCTGTAAAGATGTGATCTGCAAAATAAGACGGCTACCACTGACCCCTTATTGTGGCTGAGAAAATAAGACCCAGTACCCTGAGGTCCTTTGTCCAAACAGTAATGGCTGCCAAGGCCGGTGGCTTCCTCTGTGCTTTTCTACCCTATGTATGGGAAGTATGTATGAGAGCACCAAGAAAAAAAAAATCTGTGAAACTCCGAGCATAATGATACAAATGATCGTGCTACGTACTACTTTTTAAGGTAACGGCTTTTAAACGCTTTACAAATGAACGTAAGGGAACAAATGGTGAGCTGTGAGGGGTAAGTGGGCAGACAGTTAAATGAGGCACATCTGCAGAATGCAGCACTGATCTGCAGAACGAGTGTGGAGGGGATGAAGGGTCACGACAATGCTGGACCTGGCAAATACTATTTAGATTTTATAAAGTCAAAGTAAACAAAAGCAAAATCAGTTTTGAAAGATGAAGAATCACGAGAGCATCTTCCGGTGAAAGAGACAGGCCCAGGGCAGGAGCAGCAAGGGAAAGGTGATGGCCTGTGAGCCCTCTGAGTGTGGATGCCAAAGAGACAGGTGGCAGAGGAGCAGGTGGTGATGGCCGGGGGTCTGGACCTATTTCTGGAACCATAGGTCTTAATTAACAGAAAGCACAGATCTGATGGGCTACCTGGAGAGAGCCCCAGCAGACCCATGATCTCCGGGGACAAGCTGTGCAGTGCCTATGGAAACAGCTGGTGTGGCAGGCCACACGGTACTGGGAGAGGAGTCTAATGTTGCTGCCGGGTGTTAGCTAACGTTAGATCGGATGCTGTGACTGAATGCTATTTTTCTTTTTGTATTAGAGAGGCTTAAAATCCTGAAACAGGTTGGTAGGGGTTTGTCTGCCACCTGTTAGTATAAATAAAGTTTTACTGGTACACAATCATGGCCATTTTTTTTTTGTTTACATTCTTTTGTGTAATGGACAAGCTGCTTTTGTGCTCCCACAGCAGAGCCTCATGGGGCCACAGAACCTGAAATAATAACTCACTTGCTCCTTAAAGGAGAAACTGCTCTCATGGCCAGGATGTCCTAAGTGAGAGGGGCGGGTGAGGCAGGGAGCCGTGTTGGTAATATCACCAGCCCCTATACCTATGCAGAGGTTGAAGGACTATACATGTTTGGAAAAGGTACCAATAATACTTGGAATGATTTCACATAAGCAAATAAGAGTAATTTATTATCACAGTGGCTATTTTACATGTCTGAATAAATTCCCTAATACCACAGAACCTAGAATCAAAATGTACAATTGTTGCAAATGAGGTAACGATGAAATGCATCTCGGGGTGGATGTGGTTTGCTTGCTGACTTCCTTTCCTCTTGGCAGAGACAGAGGCAATAAGTCAGATGAGAATTTGGTTACAAATAAAAATAAGATTACTGAAAGCAGCATTGATGTCAAGTGAATTTCCAGAATTCCACACTGGAGATGGCAATTATTTCTGTGAATACCCAGTTAATGAAATATACCCTAACACACCTTGTGACAGCATCATCAGATGTCTACAGAGGCTTTCACAATGCATTTGGAGAAGAAAACTAAGAAGAGCTTATGAAAACATCTAAATATAAATCAATAAAACTGTTGTCAATTCTTTGTTCTTATTAGAAATGTATTCATATGGGTTGTCTCTTCAATTTCTCTACTTCTATTTAGCTAAATAATTTGGATACTCTTTTATTCTGAATGTTTTATAAATATACTTCTTAAGGTTTGAAAGCATTCCCATGAAAGGTACTTGTTATTATAGTTACAATATTCAACTTTTGATTATAATATTTTAGAATATAAACCTTTCCCTTTTGGTTGTTGTTATTGTACAGGTGTTTGGTTTTTTTGCTTGTTTTGTTTTGGTTTTGGTGGTGCTAGAGATGGAAACCAGGTCCCTGTGCAAGCTAGGCAAGCAATGTACTGGAGAGCTATATTTCCAAACCTTAAGGATTTTAATACTACATTCTAGTTAATGTAGTATTAAATGAATGTTCCACATTCATTGTGGTTCTTGAGATAAAGAGGAAACCTAATTTATATATATATATATATATATATATATATATATATATATATATTAGTGCAGGTACTAGAGATTGAACTCAAGGCCTCTTACACTCAGCTTTTTGTTGTTGTTGGTCATGGGGCTTGAACTCCGGGCCTGGGCGCTGTCCTCAGCTCTTCAGCTCAAGGTGAGCACTCTACCACCACTTGAGCCACAACACCACTTTTGGTTTTCTGGTATTTAATTGGAGATAAGAGCCTCACGAACTTTCCTGCCCTGGCTGGCTTTGAACTGCAATCCTCAGATCTCAGCCTCCTGAGTAGCTAGGATTACAGGCGTGAGCCACCAGTGCCAGGCTACCTCAGCTTTTTACTCATAGCTGTCACTCTACCTCTTGAGCCATGCCTGAGCATCAACCCAATTAATAAATGGGCTAATGAGCTAAAAAGAGTCTTCTCAGAATGTCCAATAAACATATGAAGTGACATCTCTGGCCATAAAGGAAATGAAAGTAAAAACAACCTTGAGATTCTACCTCAGCCCATTATGATAATGGCCATTATCAAGAAAATAAACAATAAATAACAGATGCTGGCAAGGATTTAGCCAAAAGGAACCCTATTACACCATGGGTGGTAATGTAAACTTATTTAACCATTCTGGAAAGCAGCGTAGAGGTTCCTCAATTCCAGCAATTCCACTCCTGGGCATTTCAAAGATGACAAACCAAGGACACAACCATGTCCTTTGCAGCACTATTCACCAAAGCCAAGGTATGGAATCAGCCCAGCTGCCCCCTCAACGGGTGAATAGATCAAGAAAATGTGGTGGATACACACAATGCAATTTTACTCATCCACTAGAAAGAATGATATTTATCCTTTGTAAAGATACAGAAATACCTGGAAAATTTTATGTTACGTGAACTAAATCTGGACTAAAATGACAAAAGTAGCATGCTTTCCTTCGTTTGGTGGTACGCAAGGGTATGCAAACAAATGTACTAACTGAAATATAGTAGATTCAAGGGAGAGATCACAGTGTTATTCCTTAGAAGAGCAACGTTCAACAAAACAACCACCACCAGGAAACATGTACTTAAAAGGGGTGGAGTCAAGGAGTAGGAGAGGAGAAGGGGAGGGATGCAGTTAGGAATCCAATGTACATCCTACAAAGTGGTGGGGGCAGGGAGGGGCTGGAAGGGACAGATGAGAATGCAGAAAAGGGTGACACTGATCAAGACCCACCGTATTCACAAACCGCTTCATTCAATGGCAACTTCTCTGTACAACTACTTAGGGATAATAACAATAAATAAATGATCTTCTTTAAACAACAACAACGAGAGAGCGAGGGCCTGGATGGGGCCCATGGATTATCCATCAGTGCTGCAGGAGGCGAGTGGGGTGCCAGGCTGGGCTGTCTGCAGTGGACAGGCAGGAGCAGCCCTCACCAGAGGCACCGCAAGCTGAGCAGAAGAAAAAGGAAAGGAGAAAAAAAATCCAGAGAGGAATTTATCATCCCAAGCTAAACCTGCCTGGAAGAGGTCCCTACTTAATGAAATTTGTGGAATAAAACTAGGTGCACTTGAGATTTCGCTTTAGCAACAAAGGTGAAGAATGGCCCACTTTGGAGGAGACCGCATGGTCCTGGATGCCCTGGCTTTCCTCGCTTTCCTCCTTTGTGTACAAGGTGTCTCTGCAGTCCCCAGGTGGAGTGTCTTGCTGGGCTCAGCAAACATACCTGGGGAGGGGGCGATGGTAATTCTGCCCAGGGCTCACAAACACAACTCAGAGGTTGCTTTGCTATGAGCTCTTTCAAACACTCCAGCTCACACAAAACCCTGACCTCAACAAAACGTGAAATGCTCTCAACTTTGACTTTTTTGCTTTTTTTGTTTGGTCACAGGAATAAAGTATTTTAGTTCTCATCAGATTTAATTATTTTGTCACTGCTTCCATGGGACTTGAACTCTGGGCCTGGGCACTGTCCTTGTGCTCTTCAGCTCAAGGCTAGCGCTCTACCACTTGAGCCACAGTGCCACTTCCGGTTTTCTGGTGGTTTATTAGAGGTAAGAGTTTCACAGACTTTCCTACCGGGGCTGGTTTTGAACCATGATCCTCAGATTTCAGCCTCTTAAAGTAGCTAGGATTACAGGCGTGAGCCACCACTTAAAAAAAAAAATCATACTTAAAAAAAAAAAAGAAAAATCTAACAGATATTCTAGGAACTTATTTTTGTGCCAAATGAGAAATTACTGAAATGTCACACACCAGGACTTATATTTAGGTTACATCGAGCCTTGATGTACATGACTAATGCAACCTTTTATAGTTTGGATAAATTTAATTTTCCATGCTACAATTTCCCTTAGTATTCCAACTGTAAACTCACAAAGGGAAAACTGGATGCGGTGGTTAATTTGTTCAAAAATACACATCCCTCCTCACATGCTTCTGAGCATCTCTTTAAAGCTGAACAAAAGGGGAGAAGGCAAATGCTTCCAAAAAGAAGAGGTCGTATCTTACCCCTGTGCTTGGCTGAGAAAATCAGGTAACATCAGATAAAGCTGATAGAGACTCGGTTCTGACATGTGTGCAGTAAAAGAAATTTCACTGTCTAAAAATATTTGATAGTAATTTATTTCTGTACAATGTTTAATTTATTGTTATTTCAAACAGAGGTTACTAGAGCTCACAGGCTGGTATATATTTTCCTGAAAATGTGTGAAACTGAAATTTAGTACTTCCACAGTTACCCAAAATACTTTAAAAAAATGACATACCTACTTTCACCCATAGTTCATGACCACCCTCCCAGACAAAACATTCCTACCCTTTTCCTGTAATAATTCTCATTTTATCTATCGCCTTCTCTACATTCAAATAGCAGGGCAATGCTACCAACCTTGTGTTGCTTCTAACTCAGAAGATCTCCCTTATAATCAAATCTACACACAAAATCGTATGATATGCCTAAGAAATTGGAACAGAATTTGCAGAAAACAAATGCAGAAAACAGCATTAGACAGCAGAGATTGAGCCCCTGTCACCCAGCTTCCTAAAACAATTCCCAGGGTAACAACAACTCTATTTTAGAATCCTGTCTTATTTATTGGCACCATTAAAACTTCTGGAGGGGCATATTTTAGTATAAGTGAGATTAAAAAAAAATGTGAGCAGACAGGGCTCCAAGCTTCTCCTGTGAATACAAATGCACTCCTTCAAGGACAGAAAGCTCCTGAAATTCCAGCGCTGGGAGGAGCCAGAGTTCCAGAAAACAGTAAAATCAAAACACCTCAGGCATCACAGGGGTCCTGTCCTTTGTCTGTCCAACATATTCTGCAGTCAGAACATGAACAAAACGAGCCCTCAATGTTTGCTGAGACCACAATGGGAGCAGATACCTAGAACTGTGTAACACCCCCCCTCCCCCAACACACTCACCTATGTGCGTCTGGGCCATGACATCTGCCAGCCTGTGCGCCGCCCCACTGCCCCCGCTCTGTGTGGAAGAGGAGGAGGTGGTGGAGGTGGTGGAGCCGTGGATGGCCTGGCTGATCCAGTGCTCCATGTTGATGCTGCCTTGGCTGGAGGTGGGGGTTCCCTGGGAATCGCCCTGCACAGAGCCTTCATCTTCAGAACCAGAAGAAGTGTCTGTGTAGAAGAAGGAGTTACTCATGAAAGCCCCATCTCAACCCCTCCATGCACTGCCCACCCAGACTCGCCTCCTGTCACAACTACTCATAATCATCGGACTGTGTCAAGCACTCTTGAAACAGTAGACCACTTTTCAGATAATGTTATCTTTTTTCTCCCTACTATGCTGACTTTTATGTACAATAATGCCTTAAATATGCTGTAAAAAGTTTTGCCATTGGGGCTGGGAAGGTGGCTCAGTGGTAGAGTGCTTGCCTTGCATGCCTGAGGCCCTGGGTTCGATTCCTCAGCACCACATAAGCAAAAAGAAAAAAACTGGAAGTGGCGCTATGGCTCAAGTGGTAGAGCGCTAGCCTTGAGCTGAAGCGCTGAGGGACAGCGCCGAGGCCCTGAGTTCAGGCCCCAAGACAAGACCAAAAAAAAAAAAAACAAAACTTTTGCCATTAAAATACTGGGCAGAGACATTCAACAATTTCCTGAATACAGTACAACAGGCAGGGCAGGGGGAGCCAATGTTTTCTTTGCATATATCTACTGAATGAGGACAGGGAGCACTTTCTAAGAGACAGGTGTATATCTTGTTTTCACATATCAAGGTATGACTGCTTGTAGTCCTTGGTAGTCCTGAAATGCTTCTCTGAGTCACAATGTATTTTTAGGCTTAGTGTGAACACCTTCCCCCCACTCCCCCAGCCTACTTAAAGACTGTGTTACTATAAGAATGATAAACAGTGAATTCGATTAAAACATATTCTATGCGTGTAGGGGAATACCATGAACTTCTTTGCACAATTAACATCACTAATAAAAATTTCAAAAATAAAAAAATAGATTGAGTTTCTGATAAAGAAATTGTATCAAAAGAAGCACATTAAACCCTTTATGTGCAACTTCAAAAAAAAAAAGAAGAAAAAGTGCACAGCCCTACTTCCTTGCATTCTTGGGGTCTCTGGCTTTTCATTTGGGGCATACCACAAGCTTCTAGAACACTACATTTTTGTTGAAACTAACTCTCTTATAATATTCATTTGTTATACAAGGTATTTTCACCTTCCATCTTTGAAAGTTGGACAATTTGGGCCAAAAACCACACTTGGGTTTCCTTTTCATTGAAATTAGTGGAAATACTTTCACTGACTAGAGTTAGCAAGTTTTAAGAATGAGTTTTTAACGGGTCTGTTTATTTGAACTTCAGGGTAAGGACACTTAGGGTCCTACCTACAAGTGAATTAGGCGAGATGTCAAGATGGAAGATGCGAAGCTCTGAAACATTTAAATGGGAAGAATAATAATAACTAATCGGAGGACAAAGAACTATTGAAAATACAATAATAATTATGAATAATATCCAGCCAGGTATGGTGATAACCAGTCATGTCCGTAGAGAAGATAAACTTCAGAAATCTTCTCTGAAGGGCAGTGGAGATGAGCGCTGTTCTCACAACTGCTTCCAGCAACCAAGGAAAATGGATGAGAGATAATTTAGCTGTGAGTTTGCTCAAACACAGTCACAAATACATAGGCTACTGCTAAGCATAACTAGCTTGTGTCAAAGAGTGTCTGTGGGCCGGGCGCTGGTGGCTCACACCTGTAGTCCTAGCTACTCAGGAGGCTGAGATCTGAGGATCGAGGTTCAAAGCCAGCCCGGGCAGGAGAGACCGTGAGACTCCTATCTCCAATAAATCACCAGAAAACCGGAAGTGGCGCTGTAGCTCAAGTGGTAGAGCGCTCGCCTTGAGCTGAAGAGCTGAAGGACAGCGCCCAGGCCCAGAGTTCAAGCCCCACGGCCGACCGAAAAAAAAAAAAAAAAAAAAAGAGTGTCTGTGGTTTGAGGTTCCCATATTGCAAGCTAGGTCCCCAATCAACAAACACTGGGAGGTGGGGTGTACTACCAGAAGTGGGGTATACACCCTCAGAAGGAACAACAGCAGTTCCCACAGGACCCCACCCAATTCCTTAAGAAGCAAGTTGTCAGAAAGGGAACAAGCCTCTGTCCACTCACCTCTGCCTTCCTGCTCTCGCTATCTCCCTCCCTCCCATCAAGCTGTGGCCTGCCCAGCATGCAACCAGGCCTCACCAGAGCCATGCACAGGCAAGAGCCACATTCTTCCTTTGTTTTCTGAATGGCCTCCACCTTTGTACTTGCTAGGAAGGTACTCTACTGTTTGAGCTATGTTCCCGGCCCCCTTTGCTTTATAGTGTCTTGAGATTTTTGCCCAGATCAGTCTTGGATTTGACCTCCTACTGAGGTTTCCAGCTTAGCTGGGATGATGTATATGCACCAACAAGCACAGCTTTTATAATAGAATTTCACTAACACTGTCCCTGGGCTGGACTTGAACTGCCATCCTCCCGATTTCTGCCCCCCTCCCCAGGTAGCCATGTTTACATATGTGAATCACCATAACTGTTACACCATGGTCTTGAACCTCTAAACCTGTGAGCTAAGAAAATTTCTCTTCTTCATAAAATACCCAGGAACAAGTATTTTATTACAGAGTAAATGGCCACAGAATATGGTAACAGAAATATAAAGACTCTTCCTTTCAGTCATTTAGATTAGGGGTTGGTAGATCAGTCGAGAGAATCAGGTCTACTATTTGGCTGTGTAGTTATTGGTATACAACCATTCGCATGGCCATGGCTGTTTTTCTTGCCATGACAGATCTAAGGAAATGTGACTGGCACCTGACCTGCAGAAGCAGGCTCGGCGTTTCCCAGGTACCCCTTCCTCTGACCCAGAAACTGCCTTAATTATCCAGTGCACTTGATTTCTTCAACAACACAGTGTATTTACATTATAAAGACTTTGAGATGTACCTGTCCAAGTAAGAGAAAAGTTCAACTTTAGTTATATGGGCACAAACTCTTTTCTGTATGAAAAACTAAACTTTATATAAGACTATTCTATTTGAGTCTTCATGGGTAATATAAAAATGCCTGTTTGTATAGGTTCATATGTAATAGCATATATAATGTGTTCATTTCCCAGTATAGTTTAACTTCTTTAAACTTGTGGGACTTGTGGGTTTGTTCATAAAAACCTAGGTTGTCGCACTCTTCTTTGCAAAGCTGAAGAGACGGTGTACAAGGAGCTGGTAACTGGTCACTTCTAGGGCACACTGGCCATGTGCACGCAGCTGAAGCTGTGGCATTTCTCACCTGGAGGCGTGTAGGCATCCATGGAGGTCTGCACAACCAGGGACCTGCGTTTGGAAGGCATAGGTACGGCCATCTTCCTTTCTTTGTGTTTCGCAAGTGCTGCCTGCACGGCTTCCGTATGAACATCTAGAACCACAAAGGAATCCGATTACTCCAGCATCCAGTCAAGACCCCAAAGCACCGGCCTCTCTCCTCCTTGTCCCTAAGGCAGAGCTCACCGAAGCCCACAGAAAAATGGTGGGGAAGCAGGGAAAGAAGTTTGTCCTGCCAGCTTGAAAGCCTGGAAAACCATTAAAATTCATGCATAGACTTTTAATTATTAATTTTATTAATCACAGAATCTGCACAATCAAATCCTGGCTGTAAGTGGCTCTGTGACTTCTCTTTCTATAGGGCAAATAGATATAGATCTTTGAACATCTCTTAAGAGGTCATACATTTAAGCCTTATTATCACAGGTCAATGAGTATGCATCATAGCTCACTAGCAATGGCCAAGTTTACCCTTGGTGATGGCTCAGTAATGACCTAGACTGAATCACTGTCAACTCATTGTATCAGTTCCACACCTATTTATTGATTACCAACTTCTTTGTCTTACCTGTGTTGGGGATGGAGCCCAGGTACTTGGGCATTCTAGGGAAGCACTCCACTACTGAGCTACAGCCTAGTAGAAACGTGTACGTGGGAAGGAAGCATGCTGAGGGCTGGGACTACAGTAATGATAAGTCAGACACACTGTGTTCCATGCAGGACATGTATGAACAGAGAAGAAACAGACAACAGGCCATCAAACGATGGAGAATGAAAAGATGAGACGGAGATGTGCTGAATTGTGATCGGGGGAAGAACCCTTTTAATGTGAAATGTGAAGGAACAAATGAATGGCCACTGGCTGCCAGTACGATAATGTCCAGGACCCAGGGAAAAGCAAATCCCAAAGCCCTGTAGTGTAAGAGAATGGGGTGGGCCAGGTGCGGAGAGACTAGAGGCCAGAGGAAGAGGGAAGAAGGTGTTATGGGCAAGAATGACTTGGATACCATTGTAAGTAAGGAGGGGTTCATGCAGGGGAAGGACACAGTCCAATTTGTTGCGTGAGATCCTTCTGGAATATGTGAAGAAAACCTTGTTAGAAGATCAGTGAGAAGTCAGAGTACAACAGTCTCTGTGGGACTCTGAATAGCTCAGTAGAGCTGCTCTGATCATCATGCCCATTTCATGAACTTGCCAGTGCTGATGGGCGGCGCTGTGCGTATCTCAACTCCACAGGTGTACTCACCCCAGGGCCCTGGCCACCCCACGCCCTCACCCTTTCATACAAGCAACACCTTTATGAACTCGCCACGAATGTCACTCCAGTCCTGTAACAAGGACTCAGTTTCCATTTCAGAACAGGGTTCAGCCAACACGGGGCACGGGCGGAGACCACGGCTGCTTCAGAGCCAAGCACTTGTGAGAGACCACAATTACCAGAAAGCTTCAAATATCTACCATCTGGCCCTTTACAGGAAACAGTTGGAGACCCACTTGAAGGCAATATTAAACGCCATGGACAATTAACTTACGACATTGTTTTATCTCGTTTAGCTTTCGTGTGCTTTTTCTCCTCAACTAGACTTGGAGCAATTTAAGACAAATAGCCGGTTTTCTGCTCTCTTTCTGAAGTTCTTAGATCAAAATCCAATAGTTCACTGACATGGATTCATGGCCTCTAACTGAAGGGCTAATCAAGTCAATGAGAAAATACATTAATTTTCCATAAACCAAACACTTTCAGCTCTGTATACCCTTCTTTTAAAATTTTTTGGATAAAATTTCAAATTTTCAGAAAATCTGTAGGACAGAGAATCTGAACTTGACACCGATGCAGGTTTATCAGTGAGTCACATTTTACCCTGGTGCTGCTTTCTCTCCCCTTCTTCCCTCCTCTCTCCATTTCTTTTCTGAACCAGATGAAAATAAATTGTAGAGAGCATACTGAAACATTTCAATATGTTTCCTGGAAACAAGGTTATTTTCTTATATAACAAATTATCTTCAAAATTTGGAAATTTAAATATGGTCTACTAGTGCCTAGTACAAAGAATGCACTCCAACAGCGACCATTATGGTAAGAACATCTATTATCATTATTTTATCTTCCTAATCTAAGGTCAGACCCAGGGCAATGGATTGCATTTACTTCTCCGATTATCTTTGCTCTTCTTGAATCTGGAAGCATCTTAGGTTTATCTTCTAGAAACTGTTAGGAAATGTTAATAAATTACAGGCCAGTCACTAGATAGCTCATCCTTCAATCTGGGGATTCTGTTGCTTCCGTGTAATTGAAGTTCAGATTATACATGTCTCTGTCCTCTGTGAGTCATGGTAAGTTTGATCTCTTGGGAAAAGTGTGTCTATCAAACTCTTCCAGAAACAAGATGCTGCTTTCTCATTGCAATTAAGAAGTAACTTGGGAGGACACATTGGATACTTCACTATAGAGTCAATGACTTCTCTACCTCCTTGTACAAAGGTAAGACGTGACTGAAGCAATTCAAAAGTACTACAACTTAAAAGAAATATTCACATTTTTCTCTGCTGAGAAAATTTGATTTAGGTGCTGCTCTTGTCAAGAAGCTTGTGAATTTATGTATTATATATATATATATATATATATATATATATATATAAAATAAATCACAGTGCTTTTTTACTCATAAATTCTTTTAAAAGATCCCTCAGAAGTAAACATTTACAGAGCTAAGGGTTTATGTGGTTTACCCCCAGGCTAAGGAAGAAGAAAGCCAAACTGTTTTCGTGAAATACAAGAGTTTTATAACTGGAACACTTGAGAATACTCCATCCCTGAGAGATTGTATTATCTCAAGGCAGGAGTGAAACTGACCTTGGGACAGTTAACGGGACCTGGAAAGGGGCTGGCATGACATTGAATGGATATTCTGATCAAGTGAAACACTGGAGGTTATTTAGTTGATCCATGTTCTAGAAACTTGAAATCCTCCACATTGTATTTAGAGTACATCTAACTTCTCGTCCAGTCTTCAGTCAGATAAAAATCCTAGTTTTTCCACAAAAGTTCATCATTTCAATACAAAGAAAGCCATTTAAACCACTGTGTATTTTCACATAAAAGTAAAAGGTATTTTAAAAATTGTTAGCTCCATGTCTGTCTACTATTCTGAAACAGAAGAAACAGTCAAGGACTATTTGAAGCCATGAAGAGACGAGGGAGGTGCTACGGGCTGCTAGTCAGAATGAAAAGAGACTCAGCGAGCCTGCCCTGTGGGACCCGGGACGGGAAACGGGAGAATCACGAGAATCAAAGATGATTGCGGTCGTTATGATGATGTCAGATCACTGTCAGATCACTGACCGCATAGCGAGATTATGTAAGACATTAGCTAATGAAGTAACTCAACTTAAATGACTTTAAAGCAATATAAACATAAAACAATGGCAAATCAATGTTTGGAAATAGGTATAAATAGCCCCCTGACGAGTCTATATCAGAATCAGACTTGAAAATAACAACAGGATATCCCATCTCTCAATTCTTCTCTAGGTTCTGATCCTTAAGACAGCACACTAGTTCAACTAAAAACAACAACAAAAGGCAAAGATTAACTTCTCTAGACCTACAAATGATGAGTAAGAATGCCAGAGTCAGTATTTATACCTCCTTGGGTGAAGGTGAGGCAGTGTTAAGTAATCCCAGTCTAACTTTAAATACTCAAGCCAAACAGGAATGTTAGGACTTCCATATCTTCAAACAGTGGATATATGAGATGACCAATCTCTGGGTAAAGATGGTTTGGAATACAACAATCAGCAAGGGAGAAGAGAGCCATCCCATGTCACAGAGTGGCTCTCCCATCTCCTCCACCTTTTCCTCTCTTCCGTTCTCCTCAGCCAAGTTAGATGTGCATTTAACTTCCAACAACACCGCTGCTGATCAAGTATTTGAGACAATGAGCTCAGAAGGTAGCATGTCCTATGACAAGAAGAAAGTCAAATATTGTATGGGGTGGGGAAGAGAAGGATCAGATCTGACCACAGGACATAGGGGAACAAGGCGATGTCTACTTCTTGTAAGTACCAACACCAGAAGGTCTCCAGCTAAGAGAAGCTCCTGGCCAGTCTAAGTGCAGAGAGGCACAGAGAGGCACTAACGGATAAACATGGAAGGCCAGGAAAAGGAAAGGTAGCCAAAAATATAAAGAAACAATGGTTAGCTCAAAACTCTGATCAATCCCGTAAGAGCTCATGAGATTAAAACTTTAAAGAAAATACGGTACATGGTAAAGAGGTTGCTGCAAAACAAATCTTCCCTTTATTTCCATAAAAGAGTCTGTGAAACTGAGCAGCTGTGATGCATCAGAAATCCATTAACGCACTTGATTAAGTGTCCTACAAAATCTTAATTACAAATATTCTCGATACAGTTTTTATCTAGCCCCATGATTTGGGAGCTAGAGGAGAAGCTCTGACAGGGAGATAATGAGAAATAGAGACCTCCAGTTTGTATGGAGGTATTGAGCAGTATAATGTGGGGGGGGGCAGGGGGAGCGCTGACACACATGCAAATATCACCATCTCTTTTTAATGAGAGACCATGATGTCCACAGGACAGTAACAGGACTCTGACGATCAAATGAGACACATGGGCCACATCAAGAATCATAGTACATCCAACAGTAATGGCTAAAAAGGTAAAACGCATAACGAGAAGAAACAATCTGGGCAAAACGTGTACAGTGATGCTTCAGCCTAGGAAATACCTAGAGACGTGAGCTTACAACTTCATGTAAAAACAAACGATTTGTTCAAGATCTCAAAGCAGTGAAGATCTGACTGAGAAGTGCTGAATTAGAAAAGAAGGGACTCCAGCAGGCTCAGCAAGGGTGTGGTAAAAAGGTACAGATTTCAGGCTTTAGACGCTTGGGTAGAAAAGTAATAGACTCCCAGACTTTAGGAAACAAAGATGAAAAGAAAAACTTCACACATTTCTTCCTTGAGGATGCTCTAGGTGGAGCTGTGGGAAGTCACAGCACCAAAAGTCCATGTATCAGCTGGGGTGGAGAGTGAGTGGATTTACAAACCAGCCCCCACAGTGATTACATCAAGAAGAGATTCTGCAGAGCATGAAGACAAACTAGGAATGGCTACCTAAAATGCTTGTGCCATAGTATTAAGCTTCTAATAAACTCTTGCCAAGAGAGACAATAGATCCTTTCTCTCCAGTGCTGTATGACATGCTAAGTAACTTACTCTCATTTTCGGTACTGGTTGAGATTCTCCCCAAGAAATAAATGTCTCTTCACACAACTTGTATAATGCTATAAATATAAGATGTTCTCAAGAGTGTTCATTACCAATATTGATGTACTTATTCAGTGCTGTATGAAGTTGATCTTAAATCCTTTCTCCACAGATGAATGCTCTTGGGCTATTAGTAAGGTCCAAAGTGGATAAACCAGGAGCTGCGGCAGCAGACGAGAAGACAGACAAGAAGGATGGGCTGTGTGTCACCAGATGGGTACTATCTGTTTAGTGCCTCTTCATCTCAAATTCACCCCTCTGTTAGGTTCTCTGGCAGCAGTTGGATGTGAGCCGTCAGTTTGTTCAGCTGTTTGTGGAGGACAGCAGAGGCCTTTCACCAGCAGCGGCTCCACCTCTCACTCCTGTGGTCCCCAGGACGATTCTAGGCTTCTCTACCTATAGCCCCACGGGCAGTCTACATTTACAACTCCCCACGACCCCCTGCCCCACCTCTGGGTTCCGTGGGGGCACCTGGGGTGAGACATCCCTGCCCCTAGAGGGCAGCACGTTCTCCAAAGAACATCACTACCCAAGGTTGCATAAGCTTGGGATTTGTGCCTTCTCACAAGTTTGCCCTCTGACAGCTGACTATCTAATTGCCCTCTTCCTTTCTAATTTCAACACGTCTAGGTCACACATGTTTTGCTCTATTCTAGTTTTGCTTTGAGAATATATTAATAATATCACTCGATGTCCCAGATAAATCATTTTTGTTCACATGAACTTGTCAAGTCCCATCTTAGCTACTTCAGAGGCCGAAACATCACTGGACACCTTTTGGTGTTTGTGGGCAGTGATACTTAGTGGATTAATGGTTTTGATGTCAGAATCCTGGCTATGTTAACACAGTGTAAAAACTTTAAGCCACTAGGCTTCCCATTCATCGTTCAGAAAGTGGGATCGCAACCAGAGTAGCTGGAAGAACTGCATGAGACACAATGCACACACCAGTCACTACCTGTCGATTGTATGTTGGTCACTCGCGGACAGTGGTATGCATGAATACTGGGACGTGTGGGTCTGAACAAAACCATCCCAGTCACCTACAGCCTTGGCCCTTTCTCAGAGGTCAGTCTCCCACCCCTAACCAATCACTAAGTTGAGGTTCTTTCTCTTCCCAAGACTCCCAAATTTGGCCCACCCATGTCAAAAGCCTCAATTAGGTCTTAGAGTATTAAATAGAAAAGTCATTTTCCTTGTGGACTTTTTTTGTTCATTTTGAGACCGGGCCTTGCTATATAACCCAGCTTGGTCTGCCCAAGCCTCCTAAGTGATGGGGGTACAGGCATGCATCACCATGCCTGGCTTTCCTTTTAGCATTTTAAAATGACTACAACTTGCTTCAATCAGGAAGAAACTAGTATCTTGAAATATCATGAGAAATGAGATGTTTTGGAGGATGAAGTTATAAAAAAAATTTGAACATCTATGGCCTCTTAAGGAGGGGCATAATATAAAATATAAATATAATATAAAACTCCCCTCTACATTTGGGGAGGTAGCTATTGTTAGTATTTTAGACTATTGCATATACCTATGGTTTCAAATTGTGAGGAAAAAAAATGAATGGTTTCCCCCTTTGTTTCTCTCTTCTGAAGTATGAAATCAGTCCATTTCTGACAGCTCCTGCTATCCTCAGAGTTTGTAACACGACACAGATCTTAACACATGTATGGGCAGGGGAACAGGTGCCCAACCTCAAAGAAAAGAGTGCATTGGCAAAACAGCATTTTAGAGAGGTGAAGAACAGAAGTTCTAGAGACAGATGTCAGGGGCTCAAACCCCCAGTCCTCTTCTGTGTGGCAAGTTACTTAGCCTATTGAGACTCAGGATCCTTAGGTGTGAATTAAGAATGAGAAGACCTGTCCTGAAGTTGAGTTCATACATTCAGGCACTGAGAGCAGACCCTGGTGAGTGGTCATGTAAAGACACTGGACTTGTTAGATCTTAATAAGATGATACATATTATAAACATAAGCTAGACCTCAAAGGATGACATCTACTCCTTCACCTTACGTTTCTCTATGATTTACCTCTTTCATTAGCATGACACATTTATTACAATTAATAAGGCCACATTCATACAGAATTAAATAAGGCTGATACTATGCATTGTGGTTCGATGTTAGGGCACTTTCAGTGGTTCAGATAAGTACATAACGGCATGTGCTCACCAGTGCAGTACCATAAAGAATAAGTTCACTGTCCCTCAAATCTTCCATGGTTTCTCATAATACTTCCTGGCTTTGTCCCCAAATGCACCAAATACTGATCTTCTCAAGGTCTACACAGTTTTGCCTTTTCTAGAATGTCAGAGATGGGTCATACTATATGCAGACTTTTCACATTTGCTTCTTTCACTTAGTATGCATTTAAAGTTTCCTCCCTATCTTTTCACGGCTTGATGGCTCATTTCTTCTTACCATCATTATTCCACTGCCTGGATGTGGGACAATTTACTCATTCACCCATTAAAGGACATCTTGGTTGCTTCCAATTTTAGCAATTAAGCAGGCTGCTTGGAACACCTATGGGTTTTCTCCTCTGGGTAGAACCTCAGAGCAGGACTAATAGTTCATGAGGTAAGTGCTTGTTTAGCTTTATAAGAAGCTGCCAATGTGTCTTTTGAGCACTAGAGAACTCTGCATTCTTACCCCACTGAGGAAGAGTCCCTGATGTTCCATATCCTTCCTAGCATTCTGTCTTGTCACTGTTTTGGATGTTAATCCTTCTAAGAGTATCTTGTCATATTAACTCACATCTTCCTGATGATCTATGATGCCACGCATCTTTTCCTGTACTTATTTGCCATTTCTTTATCTTCTAAGGAGGGGTATCTGTTCAGAACTTTTGTCTATTTTTTTATAACTTAGCCATTTTCTTAGAGGAGGACTGCTTTGTTTTGTTGCTTTGCAATATGAAGGATTGAACCCAGATCTTGCATGGACTAAGGTCTTTCCTGCTTGAGTCAAGCCCCCAGCCCTTACCTGGAATTCTTAAGCGATCTTTTTCTATTTGGGATATCAGTGTGCGGTCAGAGCCACGTTTTACAAAGGTATGCAATCTGACCTAGTGTTTGTCTTCTGTTCTCATTTGCTGTCTTTCTCAGAGCACTGGTTTCTGTTTAATGAAGTTCAGTTGACCAGTTTTCACTTTCATGGCTTTATACTTTCGGTGCATGCAGCAGCCATGTGTCAATGGAGAAGGGGCGGTGCATGTGTGTCCAGGCTGGCCTCTAACCTCAGTATCCCCATCTCAGCATAGGATGACAGGCATAAGGCACCAGCAGCCAGTTCTTACCTAGCTGTAATTGAGCATTTTATATGATCTCAATTTTTTATGATCATTTTACAAGAAATTAGCCTATCAATTACACTTCATTTAAAAAATCTGTTTTGAGTGGTTGTCCTGGAGCTGGCAATATACATCTATAAGTAAACTAAGTCAACTTATAACTGGACTCTTTTAACTTGGAAGAGTAGAAAAATGGAATCACATCAACCAAAGGACTCTCCTCCCAGATAATCACCACGCCACCTTGGCTTTCTTCATAGGCGGTGTTGGTCATAGAAAGGTTTCAAAACTAAAATAGTATGCCTGGAATAACTGCGTCCTTACTCTACCTGAGGTGGGACTGTGAGGAACGCCTATGTAAGTTTTCACATATAGCAAGTGAAGATCTGAGGCAAATGCCATCTTCGACCTTCCTACCAGAACCTTGATTCTCTAAAAGCATTCAATCTGGTGTAGAAATAGTGGCAACGAGATGTGCAGCACTTAGATTATCTTCGTGTCCACCCCTGTTATAGAGCAGTTACTAGGGTTTAAACTCAGGCTCTTGTACTTGCTAGTCAAACGGCTTGCTACTTGAGCCACGCACTCAGACATTTGTGCTTTTTTAGTCATTTTTCAGAGGGCTTCCCACTTTGCTCAGGCCATTCTTGAACCACAATATGCCTGACTACACTTCCTGAGGAAGCAGGTTTACATACCACATCACCTGGCTTATTTGTGAAGATAGATGTCAGTATACTAACTTTTTTCAGGCTGGCCTCCAACCTGGGATCCTGCAGATCTCTGCCTCCAGAGTAGCTGGGATTACACACTTGAACTCAGTCTTCAGGTCCAATTGCTATTACAAGTTGGGTATCCCTTACATACAATACATGGGACTAGAGGTCAAGTTTCGCATTCTCAATTCATCAGAATTCAGAATAGTTATACAATGAGATATCTTGGCAATATAACTCAAGTCTAAATAAGAAATTCATTTATGTTTCAGATCCACTTCATAAACATAACGGAAAGGAGCTGTATGCAGTATTCTGAGTGCACCTGTGCTTTGCTGGGCCCATCACACGAGGTCAGGTGTGGAATTTTCCAATGGTGGTGTCACGCTGGCGCGCAGGACGTTTCAGGTCTCAGAACATTTCTGACTTTGCATCAGTTCTCATCTTCTAAACATTTCAGTCTCACTGGTAATGACGTCCACTTCCTAAATATTTATCAGTCCGAGGCATTTGGAGTCTGTCAGCTTCCTCTGCATCTGGTCTGTGCTCTCCATGGTACTGAAGCAAGCCTCCATCCTCTACTCGCTCACAGGACACCTGCGATCTCCAGGCCTGTATCTACACCCCCAAGCCTCATTTCTTGCCTTTCCACAAATGAGTTATGTTTATTTTCTTCTTTCACAAAATAGAAGCCAGGCCTTTGAGGTGTTGGACATACATGAATGAGCAAATCATTGGCCCCTAACTTTTATGAGCCGTATATTATCTCTGTTAGAAATCACATAACCTCCCTCAACTTCATTTCTTCCCCTCTAAACACAAAGGAAAAAACACTTGGCTACTTTCTAGACATGTCTGTGCACATACACAGATAGAATAGGAGCACGGCACTGGAAGCATTTAAAACCCATACATTGCCTCACTCTCCTATTTATTTGCATGGGGCCTCTGACACCTGCACAGGTCAGCTGGGCTCTCCATATGCGCTGGGCATTAATATAGCTATGGAAACCACAGGTGCAAGTGGGGGACCAAACGCTTCCTTCCTTCCTTTCCTTCTCACCCACTTTCCTGGGCACTGAAGGCTCCCTGAGAGGTGGAGGATCACTTGTAAGGCAGGGATAGGCTTCTCCTTCAGAGCCCATCCGATCCTTGATGCCCCAGAGCTGTTCTTCTCCCTGACCTTCTAGAAGGGCCAGGAAGCCAGATAGAGCAATCACAGAGTACAGAGTGGGTGGCTTGGCATATGAGCCTCTATTGAACACTATTCATAAGACTCTGGGCCTATGCCTAACCTCTGGTACAGGCTGGTGAGTCTATCTTTCTTTGCCTCACTGTTCTCTTCTACTGCATGTACCTATTTCAATCCTGCCTGTGAGAAGCACTTTGAAAAATATAAAGCATAGATACATGTCTTAATTGAGGCTAGTATCACAAGTAGTCTATCTATATATACACTAAAGTTTGAGTTCCAATAATAAAAAAAAGTCCTTACCTATGTCAAGAAGAGGGGAGGGAAGAGGGGAGGAATGGGGAGAGGAAGGTAGGGGAGCCCACATTTTGCTTACCTGACCGGTAGCGCTCATCGCGAGACCCTGAGGACCGCCGGCGGTGGTAGCGAGAGGCGGAGGAAGGGGTGGCAGGTGCCCGGCGTTCCTGAGGCAAGGCTTGGTCCACCCCTGGATTTAAAAGAAAACACAGGAGGTGGAGATGTGGCTGAGTGGGTAAAGCACTAGCAGCGCCTCGGCTGGGGTGTGGAAGGCCCCTCCCACTAGCGGTGGAGGCTTCCAGGAACACCTGCACGTGCTCCCTCCTATCACAACATCAACATCACGGGATGAGCGGCAGGGCCCAAGATGTAGAATCAAGGTGAACGGAGAGGTGATGCACTCCTGAGAAATTTAATATTTAACATCATATTTAGTATAAATCTTTTAGGCTATTTTGGCAACCTAATTCAGGTAAGTAGGAAGTCACCTGTATGCAACTAACCCTTCTGGTTTATTCAATCCAAATCACTCTCTCCCTGGAAATCACTCCCGTCCATGCAAAATAGTTTAACCAAGTATATAGTCAGGTACAGTTTTATGAATTACTAAAAGTATTATCTTAGCCAAATGAAAATTATTCAGCAATACTGGTCAAACAGATTACCTAGATTTGCCAAGAAAATCACAGCATCTATTTCACTGAGACAATGAAGTGGGGCAAAGAACAGTCTAGATACAAATCAAGTGCTACAGGAAGGATCTAATCACTGTGGTTCAGAAATAAAAGAAATTACTTTTACTAAGTATTAGCAATCAACTGCTGCTTCTTCAGAAAAGAACCAGTAGTCATTGAAAAGAAACCAGACATTTAAAAATTAACAATAGAAATGTGAATCCCTGGTTTTCAGTACTGTATACTCCTCTGGATTGATTATTCCTCTTTCCCCGGTGACTTCTGTACAGCTTCTGACAGCATGTCTGCAGTCCCACATTAGGCAGACCAGCTGTGCTTCTCATTTAAAACTAGATCTCTTCCAGTTATTCCCTATCAACCATCTTTCAAGAATATACTTTATCCATACTAGATCCCCCATTTACGAAATCAAAGCATCTGGAGTGTAAAGCAGTAGATACCGTGATCACTCTCACACTCACGGATGTGGACCGCCAGGCCCATGCCAGAGGACCAGGTTCAGACAACACAAGCACTTCCCCTTCGCACCACAGGGGCTCCACTATCACCAGGGCCGGGATTCTGGGCAGATGGAGAAGTCTACAGGGGGCAGGGGAGGGGGAAGCAGGTGATAGGCACCTTTCCATCTTGTACCCTTTCATAATTCAGAAATTAACACTTCTCTTCCTTTTTATTATCATGGCAGTTGGCGTACGTACTGCTAGTCCTTTCAAAGTACCCCAACACAACTAAAACAGCCTTTCTTTCCCACGTTTTGTTCCTCTTGTCAAAGAAGGTGGTTATGTTTTAGTCCAGTTTCTGCTCTCGGGAGATCTAAAGTCAGATCAAGAGCCTCACATAGAAACTGTGGTCAAAGTAGTTACAGAGAAGGAAAGTGTTCCAAGGAAAACAGGGTGACTGTCCCCCTAACAGTTACTGCCACTCAGGCAAAAATACAACAAGGCCAAAAACCAGACACCCTCTCTCTCAGATATTTTATAGGCCATTAGCCACATGGTCTGTGTTCTAAAAAACACAAGAGAGCACACAGCACAAGAGAGAGGTCCTACCCTGGAGTCACAGCCACGGGATCCAATCCTGCTGCCTGGGAATATTCTCTAACTTTCCAGCACTCCCCTGCCCATCTCTAGACAGGAATGACAACTGCCTGTAGTACTGGTGTAAGTACTTCATTATCATAACATTCAATTTTCTAACATAACAACTATGGGCAAGGGGCTGTTGTCGCTGCCATTTGATGAGGGAGTGAAGGCAGGGCAGGATTTGAATTCAGGCAGTCTGTGCTATTCTTCAGTTGCATTTAAACATTCTTCTTACTCAAACTGCCTTTTTACTTGGGACAGAAGTCACTTCCAGAAATTCCTACACACCTGTCCAGAACTCGATGTGCTCTGGATGAGCCCAGCCCTTGATCTCCAGAGGGAAAGCCCCAGAGCTGAGCCCCACTCAGGACTGTATTCCAGGAGCCTTCAAAAGCCCAATAATAGTGCTTGCAATATGAACAAATAGGGTGGTATCTTGGTGATCCCTTTTATAATTTTTTTTGCTTATTGGACAGCATTTTTTATATTTTTTATAAACAACATGGAAACCATATGTTTATTCAACATCGTTTTTATATATTTTATAAACAAGGTGGAAACCACTACAATTTGAGGTTGCTGCTCAGGAATGAAACGTGGAGCCTCTCAAGCTGCTGGGGTCCCATCTAACACAGAGGTAGATTCAATCAGATCCTCACTAGAGAGACAGATCACGTAAGATCCAATAAGAGTTGATGTCTGTCTTGCTCTCTACAGGGCCAGTACAGCCCCCTGGCCCACAAATGGACTCTGGAAATACTCTGGAATCAATGAGTAATTTTCCTAAGGATCCCACAGGGGCTTGGCCACCTCAATTTAAATAACAACGATGTCAGTCAGTAAGATTATTTTGCCCCTCAACTGGGAATGGGCACCAAAAGAGATGAGCCAAGAGAGCTTAGCTCCTCCCCGAGTGCCCACACACCTGACTCTTCCAGGTTCCTGCACCTGGTCAACAAACAAACGCATTACGCTCTGAAGCCTCAGATCGCCTGTGCCTCCCCCTCCACTCCAGGTGTCCTCCCAAGGGTAGTGAAGCCAGGCCTGGTCCCACCTGGGCTCCTGCCCACAGACCCGAGCTCCTCTCCCTGCCCACAGAGGCCTTCCCCACCCAGGCCAGGCAGGACTCCGCAATTTCACTTCTCTTTACTGTGCTGATGACAGAAGACAGCTGCCAACCCCTCTGAGCAGATGCCACCTCCAGCCTCGGCCACCCTCCTTTCCAGCTGTGTCTTCTGAGACCAAACAACACAGTGTCCAGTCCCAAGCTTCAGCCCTGCCCCTCTACTGTTCTCATTTCTATCTGCCAGGTGTGCAAACGTCTTTAAGACCAAAGGGAGAGAAAGTAGAGAAGCCCTTTATGTCAGGACTTTTGCCAATTATTTTCTAGCATATGATTAAAAAGGATTCCCCAAAGAAAATTCCTAATAATACTTCTGACACCTAAACAATCCATCACTTCATGTTAGTAAGTAAATGCATTTGAGTATTTCATCGATACTATGGTAAAACACACACCAAACAGCACAACAGTCTTCAAGTTTGCTGTAGGCATAAGACACACAAGAGCCAGCCAGCCATTCTCTCTAACAGAATGCATCAGAGGTCAGATGAAGACTGAGCAGTTCATACATCAAATGTGGATCATCAGAGAAATAAACTGAAAAATACTGGTTTCTGATATTTTTTTGCAGGGGGGCAGGGACAGCACTACAGGCTGAACTCAAGTGTCTTGAGCTGGCAAGTGCTCTACCACTTAAGTCATTCCTCCAAACCCTTTTTGCTATAGTTTAATTTTCAGAGGAGGCATTGCACTTTTGCTGGGGCCATCCTCAGATCATTATCTTCCTCACCTCCCACTCCCACATATCTTGGATTACAGACAGACCTTAGCTGAACAAAGATTCTAAAGGAACTCACATGGGATATGTGGAAGGAGACTTAACATATGGATGGACTGAAGAGGTGGTGACCTTGATCCCAACTGTGGTATTATTTCCACTAATTGCATAACTCAGGCAAGTGAATTTGCCTCTAAGCCACAGATCCCCTGGTTTGGTGGTAAACAAGGACATCTACTAGGTGAGTGACAGTTCCCTGGGCGTGCACTGGGATCCATTTCTCCAGGCTTCTTGCTGGCACTGAGGATGAGCCACTGAGCCATGGAGCATGCCCAGGGCCCTGTGGAAATTACTACAGGCTGGCAGGCATGCAAAACTTGCCTGATACTCTTTGTGAGGCTCCTGGGATTTTCCATAGCTCAAAACTATTTTTTTAAAAAGTGTCTGAATAGAGTCCTATTCTCTTCCAGCACCTAATTATACCCTGTGGTTTACACAGCAGCACTTATTTCTACAATGAATTCAATCAAAGACTTTGCCAGAGAGTAAACAGTGCTTGTATGTACAGATAAGAAACATACGACGTTCATTTTGCATCGACTTGGATGAGAACCTCACAAACACAAGCCTGGAATTCCCTCCCAGCCCTGTGAATCTCGTAGTTATATTACCAGCATTGTTATTTCTGTCTATCTGTCTGTCTCTATTTTTACAGACATAAGTGTCGGCTCTAAAGGTGCTTAATAGTGATATTCCTATGATAAATTTTAATTTGATTAGGAACTCACCAACTATGAAAATGCAGATCCAGAATTTGAGATAATTTGACATTTACATCTAATTCCATCAGCTGAGTGTTGGCTTGTGTGTGGCTATGGTAGCAAGGTTTAAGACAGGTGTGGAGGTGCAGTCCTATAACCTCAGCCCTCAAGAGAATGAGGTGAGAGCATGGCCTTCCTTTTGGTGGACATCCTCAACCAACCACACAAACAGTGAGCTTTGCTATGTTCCCTTTGCCGTTGGTATCTCTGACAAAGAACCGAGTTCACTAAATCACACACACACACACACACACACACACACACACATACACACACACACACACACACACACACACACACACACACACACACACGAACAGGAAAGTCATCTGATCAAATCAACACTGTGGGGGAAGAACGTTTCTAGGCAATCAATACCCCATTCAGTGGCATGGCAGAGAAGAGCACAGCTGTGTTACCTGGTACACAGCTGGGCTGTGCTCTGTGGTCAGAGGTTCACAGCCTCCCTCGGTTCACGCCGAAGGAACTCATGCCATGTTACTAACAGGCAAAAACTAACCTCATACTCATTCTCTCCTCCTCTCAGATTCAACTTTGCTACTTCCCTCCTCGTCTTAAGATTTAACCTTGCACCTCAGCCTCCTGTACCACGGGCACAGGGAACAGCACAGCTTCTCAGCTGAGGAGACTCACCTGGCACACACCTATGTGTCCCTTGGCCCAGGCTAGGAAGAGGTCATGCATGCCAGCTGGTGTGGCTTCTATACGGAGGATGTGGAACTGTTGGGTAGAATGAAAATTGTGGTGCCGTGTGCCCCTGCCGCAGGAATCCCAGTGACGTCAACTTGAAGAATCAGAGCAGAGCCACAACTGACTCAAGCAAGCTGGTCAGCCAGCTTTGCTGTCTAGGCAAATCAACAAACAGCACTTGGCTCAGGGTCACATCCTCAACTGTAAATGTTTTCATTTTGTATGTGCCCAAAACACAGAATTCACCAATACTAAACTCTTGACAAGTCTAGGCAACTTGCTTTTCACAATCTGGGAGGGAAATCTGCATGTGGTTTTCAAATAAAGCTGTCTCCACACTGGCCACTGAAGAGGCCATGGTGACAGAATTCATGTAACAACTGCCTGCGTCTCAGTCAGAGCACCAAACATGGGGGCTTTACACACTGAATTCCAAAACTATACAGAATTCACCTCATTGGAATTAGCCAAGTATGCTAAGGTCCCAAATTACATTATTTTTGACACTTCCCTCATTGGCAAGCACATTTGTATGTTACCAACTGCCACTTAAGAGTTCATCCAGATTAGAAATACAGAAAGGCCATCACAGGTAAGACAGGCCTGCAGCCATAGGCTGGAGGCAGCCCACAAACCTGAGCACTGAGCACTTTGACAGTGGCGTATCTGGCCCAGTTCTCCTGCTGTCTTGGCACAAGGAAACACTGAGCTGCCTGCCGGATGGGGCTCAGTGGATGCAGGGGTGGGAGGGAGAACTCAAGGGTCAGGAAAAGCCAGCTGCTGCCTCCATCTGCCTCCATCTGCACTCACCTGTGGGCAGGCACAGCTTCCTGTGCACCAAGGACAAGAGAACTTCAGGCTGTCTATAGCTCTTGCTGGGGGGGACGGGGGAGGGCGCACTTCCACCTACAGCGATAGGAAGTGGTGCAGAGGCGGGACTTCCTGAAGACCAGCACCTAGGGCTGTGCTAACTCAGGGACCAGAAAAGAAATCCTGAAGAAGTGGCATTTAAGCTGAGCATTGAACCAAACCTGGCACAGACAAAAGGCACAGCATGCTCAGGATTCCTAATGTAAGAAACAGCACAGACGCCTAGGGAGCTGAGGACAGCCAGCAGGGTGGCAGGGGAAGACCAGACAGGGCAGTGTGTCTACCTCTACTGTACACAGAGCCATCTATAATCTCCAGGGAGAGGAAATGGGAATTCATGTATTCTCTCGAACCACAGACATTGTGTCCAGACATCGTAGGGTGCAGAAAGGAAAGAAGACAGACATGCTAACTGGCTCACACAAGCTAAGTTAATCAAATCTCTGAAAGGCCTTCATCACTGTGAATCCTTGGTCCTTATAAATGAACAGGGATCTGCCTGGCTACTGAAGCAAAAGCAGGCTGAGTGTGGAGTATCAGTCCTGTGCTGAGAAGCATTTCCTGGCCAGACACGCAGTAAGTGACACCTAGCCAGCATCTAAAGGAAAGCAGGACTATATTTGGGCAAGACAAGTTCTACTATTCATAGTAACACTGAAATTTCACTACTTTCCATCACCATGTTGCATGCCCTAAAAGCAGAAGAGATGCATTACACAAGCTGATAGTCGTATCACGACATCCCAGATGAGTGCTAGAGAGTGGATTCTATTTTTACAAGTTTAACCGGGTTTGGAGATTTTAAGGAAAAAAGAAAAAAAAAAAACATTGTCAAAAGAAATACTATGTGGTCTAAAAGGCAAAACAAAACAATAAAAAGAAAAACAAATAAACTACAAGAGGACAAATGCTACATGAGTAAGTTCCCGCGAGTACTTACTCTTGGAAAATAATTGTCACCTAAATTCTCTGATTTACCCCCACCACCCCCATTAGTTCTCATCTGGACTGAGCTGGGTAGGGCATTGAACACACACTCAGCAAAGACAACCTGCCTTTCCAGCATGCACCTCACCACAGCTCTCCAAGAGCCTTTCTCCTCCTTAGGTAGCCGAGACCACACTGCATGCACAGCATTCCAGGAAGAGACTGCATTTCCAGTTTGGGGGGCTAATCATTCTAATTTCATTCAAACTTTAGTCATATGTCTTAAGCAACATCTTACAAATATTTCTAGAATACTTTCTGGAGAAATCTCGATATTTTCTTCGGTAAACCAAAGTAATATAAGCCAGATGTGGTTGCTGCTGTCTATAATCCTATCTACTCAGGAGATGAAGATCAAGGTTTGAGGCCAGCCTGAGTGAAATGTTAGTAAAACCCAATTTCAACAACAAAGTGGGGCAGGGCATCTTAGCTATGTCAAGAGACCACAAGTAGGAAATCTGAGGCTTGCCCTGGGCAGAAATGAAATCCTATCTGAAGAAAAACCTAAAGCCAAAAGGTCTGGAGACCTGGCTTCCAGTGATTGCCTAGCAAGAACAAGGCCTGAAGTTCAACTTACAATACTGAAAATAAAATAAAAGATGCTCCAAACACAATCTCCGTATAGGAAACTGTATAGTACACTATTCTAAAAAAAAAAATGTGTCTTTCAAACAGATCCTAGAATTAATCCATAGATAGAAACAGGAAAGAATCTTCTGCTTTAAAAATGACTGTTTTATTTACTCCTTCCTACAGAACAAAGTGCTAAATGGTTATGGATTCTCCGCCCAACAACAGCTTCTGAGCCAGTGAGTGAGTGATAAACACTGCAAAGCAGCTGGGACCGACTCACTATCCTAAGTGATGGGACTGGCCTGGAATCATGGCCAGGCTAAGCTGGCCTGTGGTGTGGAACAGAGCTCAGCAAACCCACACTCCTGAGGAAGTTCTATTGTTACATATTTCAATCCAAAATTCAAAACAAAACAGACCTCACAAGTAACATGCGACTCTATCACTGATTCTTCAACCCTCTATCTGTTCCTTAAAATGTTGTGGTAACCATCAGAATGGTCACTGGGGGATAAGAGACAGCCAAAGCTGAGAGACAGCTGGGGTGTCTGTCCACTTCTGAGATTCCTGGGTGGGATGGGGTGTCTGTCCACTTCTGAGATTCCTGGGTGGGAGCCACAGACCACCAGCTGCATAAGTGAGCTACAGACCCCAATGACCACTTGCAAGACCCAAGTTCAGCTCCCACCCCCTCCCACTCTCCATCCCATCTCCTCTACATAATCACACCTACGGTCTTACACATGCAGACAGCCATACCCCCAGTCTTATTATTTGTCCGTGATTTTAAAACAGTGCATTTGATTTGAGAAAGAACCCTGAACACGAACCCCAAAACCCAATCTACAAATGCTTATTTCCTTATCCTGTTCAAGGGTACTTTCAAGTCATCTTCCACCTTGTGGGCTTCTTCCATACAATGCTCCATAGGAAGTAATTCCATCTTTCAGTGGGATCTCCCCTTTTCCTCCCCCCTACCAAGAATATACCCTATGGTTAGCTGGTTTGATGTTTCCAGTTCAAAGGTTTCTAAACTTGATCTTTGGTGACACTAATCTTCTACCTCTCAAAATCACCAAGATTGAATCACATTTTGCCTAGGTTTCTGGTCATAAGACAATCAGAAGGCCAACCATTTTAAGAAGGATTTCATGATCTGTCATGCAGCCTTTCTTTCCTCAAATGTCCTGTAGCACTTCCTGTGAGCGAGAACATCGACACTGCCAGGGCCCGGGCTCTGGATAGGCCAATGCCGGTCCATGCTAGCTCTGCCTTAGGAGCATGACAGGAGCCCTGGGTGTCGGTCCCTGGCTAGACCTGGACCATGCCCTGTGCCTGGTGACAGGCTCTGGCTGGGCTCTGGCCCGGCCCTTGGTGATGGAACCCCGGGTCTCTGGGCTATGCCCAGCCCTAGGTGATGGACCCCGGCCAGGGTCTCTGGGCCACACCAGGCCCTTGTGCTGACCCTGGGTGCTGGCCCTGGGTGCTGGCCTCTGGCCAGGGTCTTTGGGCTATGCCAGGCCCTGGGTGCTGGCCCTTGGTGCTAGCCTCTGGCCGGGGTCTCTGGGCCATGCCCAGCTTTGGGTGCTGGCCCTGGGTGTTGACTCTCAGCCTGGGTCTCTGGGCCATGCCTGGCCTTGGTTGCTGGCCCTGGGTGCTGACCCTGAGTGCTGGCCCTGGGTGCTGGTCCCAGGTGCTGGCCCTGGCCGGGGTCTGGGCCACGCAGCTCACCGAAACGAAAGTAAAACAGAGGCCGGTTCCCCGCGGCGCTGGCGGCCCGCTCCCGCTCCCGGGCCGCGGCTTCTCGGATGTCGCACACCCCGATGTGGGCAGGACGGAAGGCTCTCCTCGTCGCCACTTCACTGTGCTGCAGTCTACACCGAACCACGGCAGCTCCATTCGCTGCTGTAACAAGTTGAAAAAAAACTAATTAATTCAGACTTTAGTTTTTTTTAAATTTGTTACAGCGCTGAGCAGAGCTGCCGACCCCATGCAGAACAGCCACCGAGCGCCGGAGGGAGCGCAGGGCCGGCCTGTGGCTCCAGCACCGGCCTCCTCCGACACCGGCCTCCTCCGGTGCTGGCCTCCGGGACGGGGAACTGCTTCTGTTTCACTTTTGTTCGGTAAAGACAACGGTGAGCCGGCCCGCAGCTGGGCCCGGGCTAACCACTGGACGTGGACCCCGGAGGGAACAGCAAGGGCTTCTACCTGAGACCAGAGTCCAGCGGGGGGAAGGCCAGGTGGACGACCCTCACCCAGTGCCTTCTGGCCAGGGCCTGGCCACCTTGGCCCCTCTGCTCCAGTGACACTCCTTCCCTGCCCCTCACACGCAGCGCTAACCACAGGAAGGGCAGCATCAGCCAAGAAGCCTACACACACGGGGCCACTGCGCACCAACCTCCTTAACATCCAGACAGGAACTGTACACACACAACCCAAGTTCCCCAACGAAACTACGAGCACAATGGCAACGCCACATTCACAGTCCAGCCCTCCAAGTAAACTAAGGTGTCAGGGGAGGGGGCGCTGGGACTTGTGCCCAGAACTGTCTCTTCTCCTTGACATGGACAGAGCCTGGGTCAAGTGCAGGAGAGGCTTCACGCCTGAGCACCTAGAGACACTCTTGGCACTTTTCAGCGATTGGTGCCATGCATACACGAGCCACCTCCAAACACAACCGGCTTCCACACTTCTGTGTCATTTTCTAGGCATCTCCCTCCCACCCCATGACATCCCCAAAACCCTTTTGTAAATCATCATCAACCATGATAACTAATCCATTAATCCAAAGATCACATTTAAATCACAAATACTCACATTTTGCCAGTATAGCATTTCAAAGTAACCAACAGATCTATTAAATTAATTAAGCATGTTTCTAAGAAAACCACATGTGCCTTCTAGACTTACAAAACGTATGTGTCATCATCACACAAAGGAATCAGATATGGTGGGTGTGCCAGCCAAATGTATGCTCTTCATGCACATTCCGGACTAAGGAATTTCAGTTCTGTCTCAGTTAAACACAGATGCTTATGCCACCCATCAACCTGTACATACGTGGAGGCTGGGGAAGGTAGGCTCCAATTAATTTTGACCTCTTCTTTTCATATCCTTTTTGTGTGATGTCGCCTGCAAGAGAAGGAAAAAAAAACCTTCAGAATGGTCTCAATGGATAAAGTGCATCATTTAATGGAGTCTATCTAAGGAAACAGTTATAAAACTATGTTTTCTCTGCCTTTGCAGTTGGAAAAGAAAAAACATGCATCATTCACCTTGACATCTTCCCCTACCCTTATACATCCTCAATGAGATAGTCACAACGCTCTTGCTACATGAAACTTATTTTCTCAATACATGCTCAGCCCTGGCCCCTTCTGGCTCAGTTGCAGCTCAAGGGTCCAGAATTAAATCTGGCGATCTCACTCACGTCTGCTGGTACAGAGAGCTGCCTGATCTGCATGCGCTCTCATCAACTGAATTGACAATGGATGGTGTAACAGTCTGGGTTGGAGAGAGCTGGCCAATACCATTACTGATTGTCATCTCCTTCTATTAATGAGATTTTCCCCCTTAATCAAGCATGTCAGTCACAAGGACTTTAAACTAGAGTATTTTTTTATGAAAGCCAAATCACTAAGACCAAAGGAAACATCAGATAAAACAAAGCAAAAGACGAACTTACTAAAATTCAAAATACATGAGGACAGTACTTATCATTGAAATAAGAATTCAGACGTCAAAGCCAAAGATTCACATGCAGAGGAGAAGGGAGGTCAAGACCATGTTTACATCTCCCCTAAATGTTAAGCCACTATGGGTGGGTAGGAGACAAAAAATAACCTTCATTAACAATGCAACAGCTTTTTCTAATGCTAAGTTCCGATGTACCAAGAATACTGATTCTGCCCTTGAATTCTTTTGGAATCTGTCTAAAAAAGAGTTCTAACATTTTGATCAAACCATCCATCATTCTTCAAAGAAAAAAAAATTCAAGTTTCAATCAAATAGTACGATCCACTGTCCTGATGGGAGCAGCCCTCCCTCCACAGGCTGACTGGCCCTGAGACTGCAGAGCTCACTGTGTCCATCTGCCTAATGAAATGCACGACTAGTATCTGAATGTGAGGCCGCAAAGCCTCATGCATCGCCTTCTCAGTCATTAAGCTTTTCTTAGACTAAATGCATATTAGCCACTGTGAAAGAAAGGATTTGTACAATAATTAGGCAAATACTAAGCCAGTGTGGCTTAATATATCCAATCTCACCACTGTGGTGAACATTACAATTGCAGCCATTAGCTGTTCATAGATCACTTTTGATACCCAATCACTTCTGGAAGTGTCTTGTGAAACTTTATTCTAGAACAAATGCCCACTATACTACTACCACTGCCTCCATATACACCCTGGCATGCTGGGAAGTATCCTTGCAATTCATGAGGAAAATACCGGAATAAACTATTTCTCCAAAGGCTGGCTGTGAAGTTGCTTTCACACTTTACCCTTTTGATTTCTTTCTACAAAGCACTGAACCTGCAACACAACAGAATGAAAGACACACGTGGCTTTGGAGAAAGGTGATAAAACTGTCTGAAAAAAAATGAAACCCCAAAGCCTAGAAGATCCACAAAGCCTCTGCTGAAGGTCCAGGCTCATCAAGGAAAGTAGAATGCCAATGGGCAGATAGCCCTCACCTGTCTACTGTATTTCAACATATTTGAGAGCAGAGTAAAAGGGAGTAAGGACTGGCACTCCAAGAGGATTGGGAAAAATTTTGCCTGACCTAATCTTTTATCTCTTGCTTACAGGATAAGTGGCTCTTCTTTCCCTTAGAAGGCAAAACAGAAATACGCTCCCTCCATGTCACACACACACACACACACACACACACACACACACACACACACACACACACACACTCACGCACGTGAGAACACACACACACACACACACACACACAAAATGTTCAGCTAACCAGAGAAGACAGCTACTCCAGCCCCCGTAGAAGCAAATGATTCACTGCTTTCACCTTACGGGCTTTCCCCAGCCATCCTTTGAACGGAGCCAGTGAAGTAGCCCTTCCGGTGCTAGTTGCAATGCTGTCTAATCCATTTTGTTTCCTGCTTAGCACTTAAAAAATGAAAGCCACAGCCTGCTCGGGTCACCAGAAGGAATACCTCGAAGCAGAGGAAAAACAGGAAACACAGCAAATAGGGGTACCTGTGCAGGGTGACAATGGATGAAGGTTGTACCTCAGCTTCAGAGCTATCTTGCCACTGCAAACTGGTCAGGTGGCTTTCCAGCCACTGCCCCAGACACTCCACACACACCATGGACTGGTTGTTGCATTTACAACTCTAAATACAAGTCTGGTCTTCATAAGTCCTAGTTGCATTCCACATTTTCTTCTATACTCAATTCAACTAAATTTTCACTAATTTCCCCACTGAACATTTACACGTGAGGGGGAACTGTCTTTAATTTTCACTAAGACCAACTTCAAAGGACATGGACTTTGCCTTCCTTGGGATTGGATATGATTTTGTAAAGCTCTGAATGCTAAACCTGGAAATGTAGATGGATACACCCCTCTTGTACATCCTCCGCAGACCAGAACTCCTTCACGAAGGAGAGATGCTAGTGTCGACCTCACAGGGTATCTCCCTTTACGCCCCTCACAGATGCAGAAACACACCCCAGAGAGACAAAAATTTCAAAGTAGGGATTTTATGTGGTTGGATAACTAAACTACGCCAACTATGTCATCTCCAGACGAGACTAAGGAGTCCCACAGGTCTCCATCCTTTGAGAACCTAGCAGCGGTGACGTGGGACAGGACAGAAGGGCCTCCCCATGCCACACACACTCCCCAGGTCAGGGCCAGCACACTCAGCGATACAGCAAGTGCTGTGTCCTGCCTGTGGGTAAAGTGGGGTTCCCTGCTGACAGCCTGGCCCTGGCACAGACTGAGAAGCTAGCACTCACCCGTGCCACCTGCAATGCCAGGGCCCTTCTCCACTTGGCCCTTTACAGAAAAATCTGCAGGCCTCCGTCTCCAATATCCCAAATAATCCCTTCCACTCCTCATACCAACTGATTTTCAGGCGAAAGACCATGACATACTGTATTTGTTTCTTACCCAGGACTTTGTAGCTAAGGGAAAATGTCTACCCGGCTCAAAAATGTTTCTATCAACCAAAAAACCACTTAGAATCTTCTACTCTAGCCTAACTGGATACAGTTGGTGCCCAGAAAAGGGGTACTTGTCTTTCTCGGGTGTGCCTGTGAATTCTCTTAAGTAGCTCATCATCCTCTGTGGAGGATGAACTTAGCCCCCACTTCCGGCTCTGCTCCCCCAGACTCTGTGACTCAGATGGTGCCACGGGACCCCATCACCGTAGTGCTGTTCTCAGGATGCTGCTTGAATTCCAAGGCCTCAGCGGCTTGTTTTCATAACATACGTATGAAAACAGCTTGTCCCTACAACCAGAGTGCAAAGCCTGTACAGAAAGGATCATGTCCTACAGAACTTATCCTGACTCTACATTACAACCTAGGAATGGTGCATGGAGGAATTCACTCACAAGTCTAGCCACAGAGCACAGGCGGTCTGTTCCTGACACACACTTGTGAATGTGCAGCTGGACTGAGGCAGCCACACTGACTATCAGGACAACTGCAGGTGATCACATAACTATCTGGTGACTGTGAAAGAAAAGGAAGAGGGGTCCATATTCATTCTATTATCAAAATGTGTCGGACAGCAGCTCAGATTGTAGATTACCCAAAAGGTTACAATGTCTGTAGTACTGGGACTAGGTCATTGGGGGCATCAAGGCTAAAAATAACTTTGCTATACATTGGAGAGGGATCATAGGGCTTGAACTCTGGGTCTGAGCGCTGTCCCTCAGCTCTTCACCTCAAGTCAAGTGTTCTACCACTTGAGTCACAGCACCACTTCTGGTTTACTGGTGGTTTATTGGATATAAGAGTTTCATGGCTTTTCCTGCCTGGGCTGGCTCTGAACCATGGTCCTCAGAGATCTCAGCCTCCTGAGTAGCTAGAATTATAGGCGGAGCCATTGGCACCTGGGTTGGCTATGTTTTAAATCCAGGACTACTTAAGCATCTGTAGACAGAGGTCCAACAGTCAGGACTAATTCTCACAGCAAATTTGCATATCAGACTTCCTAGTATAGGATTTTTTTTTTGTCTTGGCCTTTTTTGAAATAACAAATGACTTCTGTGATAATAAGATATAGGTAAATAACATACAGACACTACTTACACAACAGACATAGTATAACATGATAATGAAAAGAAGAGAATATGTACACAACAGATGACTGATAGCTGGCAGAGGCAGCAAGAGAAGACAGGAGGATGAAGAGGTCAACGGTAGTGATGGAGACCATAGGCAGAAGCTGGCTCCTTTGCAGATGCCTGCCTGGCTCTGACCCCGGTCATTGCCCTTGCATCACTACGGAAACACACAGCACTCCACAAACGCCTGGGTTTCTCTCCATTTCACAACAGTTAGGGCCAAATGACCAAGTGGCTGCACTTTTTCTCTCTACCTCACAGAGGATCTGCGTTACACGCCAAGTCTTAAAGGCAAAAACCACATAAACTAAAGGCACGAAGACACAAAAGAGAGGAAGTAGATCTCCACATCACATTTGAAGCAAGGCTTCATTTCGTGTCCACTTCTCCACAAAGCATACCCCCTGGTTTAGAGTAGATTCAGCAGTATTCCTCTTACCTGGGAGCTAACGGGACATCATTAAGGGTACTTTAAAGTCAATTCCAATTAATCAAAGCCTCTTAGATGCTAAAGAGTTTTGCTAGTTGTAAATGTGTATGTAAAGAGTTTTTCTTCTTCAGAAGTAGTTGATAATGTCAGAAGATTTGAACCACAGAATCACTTCAGTGATAATTTCCATAGAAAATTCCAAGTAACGTTATTTTCCACGCTTCAGTACGCAAGATATTCATTTTCACTTTGAGTGTAAGAAACTATGACCAAGAAATGCAGAAACTGAAACTACAGTGAGGAGAAAATAAATTTCATCTTTTGAAACACTTTTTTATAAAAAATGCTACTTATTATTCTCAATGTACTTCCACAATACTTAAAATTCCAGCAGTAGAAATTAAAATTGTTATGTTCTGTTACAAAAGAAGAGAGATTTATAGGCAAGCCATAAATTTAAAGAGAAAATGCAAGTAAAGCAGAATTGCCAGTATAGGTTTGGATAATACTCAGAAGACTTCATTTTCCTTTCCTCTTTCAAAATATATCTTGAACTCAGACTGTATATTACAGTTTAGCATTTCAGGGCAAAGCCAGAGTTACAAAAGTGAAGTAAAAGCTGGCCCAACACATGCAATGTGAAGAAGACCAAAGAGGGTACTTCATGCTCCAGTTTGCCCATCCTGACTTCAGGCTGGACATCCAAACATCCTAGCACCATGCTGGCAAACCTGGACTCAATTGGAATTTGTGCAGAGCCAACCAGTCTTTGCTGCGTGGCTCCAGATGTAGAATCAGAAGGCAACGTGGACACAGCAGATGACTTCCTGGGGTTTGCTCTGAGTAAACACACCAGCTCCAAGGTGATCGTTTCCATTCCTGGTGTCAGGAGTTTATTTTATTCGTACATGCTGGAAGGAAGGCTTTATATTGCAAAGCCACCATTTCCATGTTTGGAATTTTATGGTTGTGTGAAGCCTTCCTAAGGATGCTCTAAAGCCAAGGCTTACATGGCTTCGGGGCACCCTTGAAGGCAGATGGGGAGGCTGGTGTCTTGGCTCATGGTAAGCGTCTCTTCTCTCCAGAAGACAGTAGTGGCCCATGGTGTCATTGCCTGTGTCAATCACCTGCTCTGGGCATCAGGGGGAGGCAGAGGTTGGTCCCTTCTCACCCTGAACACACTGAGGGCCCTGAACAGGCTAGTTATCAAACTAACGCCTCATTTTCCTCATGGATGAAATAAAAGTGGAAGAGATCAAACACGCAGACTATAAAATGTCTGAGAAAACATGAAATACGAAATAAATTGAACAAATAGGAAGTGGTGCTGTGGCTCAAGTGGTAGAGCAATAGCCTTGAGCCAAAGAGATCAGGGACAGTGCCCAGACCCTGAGTTCAAACCCCATGATCAACCAAAAAAAAAAAAAAAAAAAGAACGAAGGAAGGAAGGAAGGAAGGAAGGAAGGAAGGAAGGAAGGAAGGAAGGAAGGAAGGAAGGAAGGAAGGGATTGAACAAATACTTAAAATACTTATTTACTATCTGTTACATATTCAAACTCATGACCAACCCTCCAGAGGACAGAAGGTATATGAAAAAATAGCAGCCGGTATACTACCACACATCCCATGTTACATGAACTATACTGCTGTAAGTGATGACAGGACTGATGCCTTCAATGAGAGGTACAGCCAAAGAAAGGAGAAAAAAGTATAGAAAATTCGAAGAAACTCCTATGTCAACCCCATTGGAATCCATTTGCTTTTCCTCATCATCGGAGGATCCCAGATGTCACCTGCTCCCCGTCGGCTCACACCTGCAGCTTCCTGCGTGCAGGTACTGTGGCAGCAAGAGCCATCACCTTATAACCAGCTGTGACTGTGTAGTCTCTCTACCTGGAGGTCATGACTAGACTCCTCTTCACAGAGCTGTGAGTCCATCCACATTGCCTCCCCCAATCACCCCCATGCAGCACTTCTTGGGCTGATCTTGCTATAATTTTGTAATGTCTTCTCTTGTTATTATCTAGACCGCTGCCTTTATCATGTTCTTGCCATATTCCCAAAGTCAAACACAAGAGATTTCCATTCCATAAAGAAATGTCAAAGGAGCCAATCAGGACAGACTTAACACCTATATTAGGACTATAAAATCACCAAAGCTTTTTCAAATATTCAGCAGAAAGGAAAAACATTCTCAAGTGCCTCAGAGTAGCATGATTTGGAATTTTTATGTGCATGAGAATGATCCAGAGGTTCTTTGAAAACAGTTAAATGTGTATTTCAAATACCATATTGTGGGAAAATCCTTAGTCTAGTCAGGCAGGTCCTAAGGTCACTTAGAGTTTTACTACTTTGCCCTTTTATATATATTCTTTGATGTCTCTTGTAGCTTTTTCTCATTGGTATGTCAATAATTCCAATTTTAAGAGATTAAAGATCTCTTATTCGGAGTCATTCTATTCTAAACAAAAGGACAAGGGGGGATGGAAAGACTGAAGGAGTTCTATTACTGGGTAGCAGAGTTGAAAATAAGGTAACTCTCATATCTGCGTATCTTGGTACCAATAATTATAGAATCTTTCCAACTCTTCAGAGGTTGTTATGGAGCACTGCAAAGTTAAGAGTGATGATTCGAGTTTGAAGGAACTACTCTTTACATCAGTTCCCCCATGCAGTCAACACGGGGCAGGGGGCTCTACACAAGGCCCCCGTGAGCCACCCCACTCACAGTCACCCTGACCAGTCAATGGAAATGCCAGTTTTTATGAAAAATGCTAAAATCACATGCTATTTACTTGGTAAACAAGCCTAACCAACATTTTCTAAGATTTATATATCCTCCTTTTAATCAAAAAGAAAAAAAAAGTCCCAGGCTGTATGAAGATAGATCATGAGACAAACTCACAAATGTTAAAGAAGGCAGCTCCCATTTCTAGGATGCAGATACTCAAATCTGTGGCTCTCAAGTCTCACACAAAAGCTGATTTTACTGCAAACTGTGTTCACATTATTGGTGGGGAAAGGTGGAGATGAAACCACCTTTCATGATCTCTAACTAGACATTCGGAAACGGACATGGAGACTGGGACTCATGCTGGCCCAGCCCTGCCTTACCAGCTCTTCTTGGATACTGGGTCATCCAAACTGCACAAACCTTTGTCAACTCTTCCTTTCCCTCCCCAACACTCCTATGAAAAGGGAGCAAGTGGGGGGGGGGGGTAATTGGGTATCTAAAACAAATCAGGGAGCTCACTGGACATTTTGCAAATAAATGTCATTTAAGCTTTAAAGGCTCCATAATCACTGCCACCCTCATTCTACATATAAGGCCATAACAGTGTCAGTAAACCCAAGACACCTGCTGAAGCACCCAGATAGAGGCAACACTTTCACCCCTGGCACTTCTTGAGATGGTGCTGATGTTTTCAAACCCACCACAAGGGGGAGACGTTGAGGTCAAGTGCTAAAGTAGAAGAACAAAATGTCCATGCCACAGCTGGCTCACACTTGTTATCCCAATTACTGAAGAGGCTGAGATCTGAGGATCAAGGTTCAAAGCCAGCCCAGGCAGGGAAGTTCATGAGACTCTTATCTCCAATTAATAACAAAAAGCTGGCAGTAGAGCAGTGGCACAATTGGTAGAATGCCAAATCCACATCACTTCTGGGATCTGAACAGTCACCTGCATGGTCTGTCTCAGGTGTCGCCACAGGGGATGAGCACAGACCTCTGTACCAATAGAACCCACTTCTGGACCAAAATAGGATGCTTTGGAAAACAGGAAAATCGCTGGGTTGATTGAAGACTTAATCACTTTGACAACAGGAAGAAATGGACTAGCATTAGCAAACACAAAAGTTCCCTACAATCTAGAAACTTAAACAGTAAAGAAGAGCAGGCCTGAAAGCAGAGCTCCACAGACCGTATTTGTACAAGTCAGCACAGGGAAGTATAAATGATCCAAGGATCCAGGGCCAGAAAAGCTTAACTTTGCCTAAGAACAGAGAGCCCATCCTACCTTCAGATTGCTCGAGCCTTCATCAGAACATCCCAGGGTGATTGCACAATATGTTTTACAAGTAATGGTGAGAATATGGAGAGAAGGGTTTCGCGGCAACAGAAGTAAGTGCAGCCATTATGGCATTTCTAACTAAGAGCTGCTGTGCGACCCAGCAATCTCACTTCTGAAGTGGATGAAATCGATACGAAGAAGAGAGTTCTACACTCCATGTTCACTACAACCAAATTTGCAATGACTAAAATGTGGCGACAACACAAATACCCATCAATACATGGGCAGATTAAGAAACTGATGAACAGTCTTGCTCCCAACACATTGTAGCCTGCCTTCCCTCCCTCCATCCCTCTCTAGCTTTTGCTCTCTCCTTCCTTTTCCCTCAAGGGGTTGGGCTCATCCCAAACCCACGGTCATGTTTCCTCTTCATGTACTTTGGAGCAGTGTAGCCAACATTAAAAAAAAATGTAAAAAGATGTTACACACGTTCTTCCATAGCTGCCCACCATCACAACCAGGGCCAGAATATGCCCTCAGATCCAGGTAACTGAGGCTGGCATCACACATGAAGATTAGACCAATTTCCCCCATGACACACGGACTTGTGTATGAGTATGAATGTTGTACATTCATGAGCATATGATGTACATGCACACGTGTATGTATGGTGTGTCACATGTGTGTGTACGTATCTGGATGGTCTTACAGTAAATACAAGTGTGTGCATCTGAGCAGCCTGTGTGCAGAGATACACACATGTACGCTGTTTCATGGGTACATTCATATCTGTATGCAATGTGTATGGCATGTACAGGTGTGCACTTGTATGTATGCAGTGGCCTGAGCAATGCTGGTTTGCATGTGTGTCTGCATGCAGTCTGCATGCATATGGTGGGCACATGTTGTATAGAGAGTTCTATGTAATTGTTCACTTGTGTAACTTCATGCAGCCACTACAATCAAGACATTCAACTGTATCACCAGTGCCAGACTCTCCAGTAGTCCATCACTCAGCCCCAGGCTAATCTTTTTTCCATCTCTACAGTTACGTTTTTCACCAATCTTATAATGTAAAAAGAATTCCTCTCATACATTTCTGAGATTGGCTTTAGTGATAGCAAAATGTCTTGAAAGTTCATCCAAGTTATCTGCCTCACACTGCTAAGCAGTATTCAATAGCATGAGGGCACCACTTGGTCATAACTACTTCCTGCTGAAGGACACTAGATCGCCTTCCAGTTTGGCTCTATTATAGAGTTACTATGAGACCTGTGCAGAAGAATCTGTACAAACACTGATTTTTCACTCCTTTGTAATAATCCGAGGGCATGATTCCTGCATCACATGACAGGTCCACTTAGTTCTGGAAGGAACTGTCAGACACCTCTCTGGAGGAGCTGTACACTCCCAGTATCAGTGTTTCAACAGCCAGCTTCTGAGCATCCAGCATAGCCCTGGAGTCATGTGTGTTTTACCCCTTATCCTTGTGTGTAAGTGATATGGCCAAGTGCTTTCAGCAAGCTTTGGTCTGATCACGAAGATGGCAGACATCTTTTCAGATGCTTATTTTCCATGAGCACATTGTCATTGGTGAAAGGTCTGTACGTATTTTTTACTTGGATCTTTAGTAACACTAAGAGGTTTTGTTTTTTGTTTAATTTTTTACAGTTTTAGGGTTACATTCAGGGCCTGGGTACTGTCCCTGAGGAGTGTTTTTGCACTCTACAATTTGAGCCATATCTCCATTTCTGTGTGTGTGTGGCGGGGAAGTGGGGTTAACTGGAGACAAGAGTCTCATAGACTTTTCTATTGGGGCTGATTTAAACCCCAATCCTCAGATCTCAGTCTCCTGAGTAGCTAGGATTACAGGTGTGAACCACCGGCACCCAGTCTAGAGTTCTTTATGTATTGAACACACAAGTTCTTTTTTGTTGAATCTGTGGTTGCCAATATTTTCTCCTCGTCTGTAGTTCAGTTTTCATCATCTTAATTTCTAAGAACATTAGCTATTAATTTTTATGAAGTCCAATATATCAGCTTTTAGGGGGAGGGGGAAACCATTCTTTTAGTTTTAAATCTAAGAGCTCTTTACCTTCATTGATGTCTTCACATTTTTCTTCTAACGTGGGCTGAGCCCAACATTGCCACGTACCAGGGTTTTTAACCTTGCCTGGTCAAAACCTCCTGGCTCTGTTTCTCCATTCACACAATGAGATGGCCCAACTTGAGTCTGCCAAGTATCTTTTTTTTTTTCTTTAACTATTTTCATTATCTTTAAATAGTTATCCAAACCGTTTCCATTCACCAGAGCAGTTTATTAATACAGTGTATCTTGATCACTGTCATCCCTTTCAACATTCGCACCCAGCCCCTCTCAACCAGCCCTCTCTTACTTATCTTAATTTTAACTTATGTATTTAATTGTTTTGTTTTTAACAAAGCAGTTCCTGTGTAGAACCCATCTTGATCAATGGCATACCTTCTGTCATTCTTCCCCCATCTGTCCCAAACCCGCCCATTGCCTAAATTTACCTGTCAACCAACTTCTTAATTATTTCAATAATCTGCATTTCCCTCCTAAAATATTCATCATGATTGCACTTGATAAACTAAAGACACTGGGAAGGGGAAACAACGAGGAGGCAACAATGCTTGATAAGAAATGTACTGGTTATCTTGCCCATATAATTGTAACTCCTCTGTATGGTATTCTCACAATAACAACAACAACAACAAAAATTATAGACACCTGACCAAAAAAAAAATCTTCTCAGGTCATGTCTGACTTTTTGTTTATACCCTAGTCTAAATACTCTAAATTTCCCATCATTCTTACTTCAATTCCAAATTAATAAAAAAGCAGATTCCCATAGAGATTAAAAAGTTGTAAGATGTTCTTATCATTCAAGACTTACATTCTAGCTTCCCATCACACTGAAGAAATCCACTCCTTTCCATTCTGAGTCGACACATTCTGACTTTTTGAACTGAGGGACGATTACACAGAAACACCCTCACCCTTCCTTCAAGGATCAGCCATCACTCCACTTACATCCTGTCCAGAGTACAACAAAACAACAGGGTACACCCTAAGTACCACGTACCAGACCCACTTAGCTAAAGTCCCACCACATATAAATCACTGTCAAACCATCTGCTGTGTGCAAACACCTGTCTCAGTGCTCTGTGGAATAAAGGCCACACTGGAAGAAAGAGAAGGCCTTTGCCTTTCAGGTCTGAGCTACTTCCAAATACCCTGTCAGGCATGTGACAAAGGTGGGCCATCCCCAGGTAGAGCAAGGCCCTGTGACACAACAGTTCCAGGCATGAGCAACCTTGGTGTTTGGGGAGGGATCACGAAGGAGCTGCTCTGACCATCAGAACTGCACGCGTGCGACTTCATCACTCACACCACCACTTCAGGGCCGGCCGGCACTTCCTTTAGCAGAGAGCAGCTGAGACATCCTGAAAACTTGCTTAGCTATGAATAATGGGATCCAATTTTACTTTCCCACGGTATTTGTGTTGTGTGTCATTCTGCCACTGAATGATTTAGTACATCTTCCTCTTTTTCAAAGAAAGCATACATAGGCTGAATAACAAAAATGACAGCTAACTCATACCAAAATCAGGAAACTCAAATTATTAAAATATCACACCCTGTACCTGCATCTTTCACTGCATGGCAACCCCACCCCCAGAGAGGACTAAGAGAGGGAACAAGGAGGCTCTTTAAATGTCCATTTCTTAAGAGTTCCAAGACGCTTCTACACATTGCTTTGTAAGTGCATGTGAACGTTCAGCGCTAGACTTAACGATGCATCCATCTGCTCATCCAGCAGATGCACGGTGAGCCTGACTTGCGGAGCCCAGAGGGACCCCATCCCTGTCACATTCTAGTGGGACTTGCATCCACAACTTTGTTTAAGACAGTCCCAATGCCTACCTGGAACTGTGCTTCCTGGTAAAAGGAAACTACTGCACAGGACAGAGAACTGGAGGTATGGTCAGCAGAGTTACAATGAACAATTCCAATGCCACATTTTTAATTGTTATTATAAAGGTGATAAACAGAGAGTGTTACAGTTATATGAGTCAGGTAATGAATTCACTTTTTTGGGGGCAATGTCACCCCTTCCCTCACAATGCCCTATTTCTAAAGGAAACAACTAATAGTAGGCATAGATGGGCTCCAGTATCTGGACACCTCCCCCCACTCACACCTCTGGAGGACACACTCAAGTAAACTCCCCTGGGGCCACAGCTGGAGAGAGGACCAACAGGGACAGTTTTCGGGGAAGCTGACATTACTTTAGACTCCTGGGATTTTGTTCACACCACCTGACCTCAAGAGCCTAGCACTCATGTGCATTTCCCGTAGGACCCAGACTGTCCTCCCAGCCTACAGAATCCTATACATAAAAGAGTAACTGCTATCATTTAGAGCTGCCTGTTTGACAACTGCCGTATACTTATTTGTGCTTATTATATAGAAGATTTTTCTCTCTTGTCTCTCTCTCTCATATACACACACATAAACACACACACACACACACACACACACACACACACACACACACACACACACACACACACACACACACACACACACACACACACACCTAGTTAGCTGACAGGAGAGGGTTAAAGCATCAATCAACCTGACTCCACTGAGGCACTCAGTCCCCTCAAGTCAAACTTCACTAGAGGAGGGAGATTAATGCCAAGTTTCTCTGTTGAAATCAACTGCAAAGGTAAAGAAACCTCAAATGAAGGGAAAATAATTCTTTTGACTTAAAAAAATCCCAACATGGTATTTTCAGTGTATTATCAAGATTCTTCATACACTCAAAGTATGGATCAGACGGTGATGGAATCACACCACACAGCTACAGGTGGCCATTTCCAGAAGTACTTCATATGATCAGTTAAACTTCTCAACTAGCGGCAGTCAGCTGGTTCTAGTATCCCCCATCTCATAGACTAGAAAAAAACCAAGACTCAGTAAAGTTAAGGACAACTATTTATTCAACAACCAACAACAGATGCTGAATTCTCAAGTGAATGCTGATGTCAGCAATTAACATCCATTCACCTGAACACACTGAGGAGAACACTAGCTCCCACCTATTATGGGCCAGGCATCATGCATATGCATCCAGAGAGCTGCCAAGTCAGAACTGTATGTCCTCCTCACAGGAAACCAAGGCTCAGAGTATTAGGGCTGCCATAATTAAAAGGCCCTGTTGTCAGAGCCAGGCTCCGCCTAGGCAGCTCCAGCCACCCAAGACTTCTCCCCAGATGGAGTGGTCTCCATGAGCTTTGCTTCACAGAGACATGCAAGCCACCTCCAATAACTACTGTCAACATGAAAAGCGGGAGCATGGGAGGGAAAACTGGCAGAGAGTGAGGGAAGAGATAACGTTTTCCAAAAAGAAATGGACTCTTTCCCTCACTTATAAAACTGTAACCCCTCTGTGCATCTACCTTCATAATAACAATTTAAGAAGTGGGAGCACGACTTCTGACACTAACATCTTCTTTGAATGAACACAGACCATGCAGAGACATCCGGGGCTGGGCTGCGCAGCGCCCCACAGACATAAGCCTGAGCCCCCCTGACTGCCAGTGGGCACTCTACGAGATACCAGGGGCCACAAGGCCATGTAGGATCCTAGGACAGAAGTGGACATTAGGGACAAACTAAGAGTTCAAACCATGTCATTCCTTAGAAAAACGAACTTACAGTCCAAAATCATAACACTAGGACCTAGAGTTTGGCGGATGGTCAGGGCAGAAAAATGAAGAGAGAACCAGAGAAGGATGCAGTCATACTATCTATCCAACGCATAGCCTGCAACCAAGAAACTGGGGACTGGTGAGAATGACGAAAGGGGAGACATCGGTCAGGATGCGCGGTACTAATCAACCAACTGGTCAAATGGCACCTCCTTTGCACAACTAGAATCAACTAGAATCCAAAGGAATCACAGCATGAATGACATCAACCACAGTGCTTACTTTGTAAGCTCCCAGTCCCACTCACCTATACCCACCAAACGAGAGGCACTGGTGTGCACCGCACGCCTTGAGGGGAGCACACGGTGAGTCGTGTGGGACGCAGCACTGGGGCTGCGGGGCTAAGTCTACACAGGTACCCAAAGCATCGCTTCTTTGGGGGGAAAACCTCCCATGTGTATACATGAATTAGTACATACACATGCACTATAGCAGAGGATCAACGACTGGAGAACACAGGGCACTGATGCAGCCTCCGCAACCTGCTCTATACGCCAAAGCTGAGAGAGTGCGTTCCTGTGTCCCCCACGCCGCTGCCATCAAGAGCCCACAGAAGAGAGCCTGAGGACCTCGTTACACTGAACAAAACTTAAATAACATGCTAACCAAGTGTAACCTATATTTATAATGCCTATAAATCTTCCCAAAGAACTACAATCTATTAAACATTTTATAGTCAGTATGTTAAGAAAGAAATCAGAGACTGGCTGGTCTTGACCTAAATCAAAGCAGACACTGCAGACTTGACTGAGCCCCGCTTTCTGCAAACGCTGAAAGAATCAGCACAAGAGCCAGTACCATAAGCACCAGCTCCTCCCTCCACGGTCACAGGCCCTGCTCTATCCTGATAACCGGTGACAGCCATGTCTACGTCAGTTTCTTATTAAAACATCACCACTGCCTCTCCAGAGTGGGCATGTATTTGTATATTTATTTTATTAGTAGGTTAAGTAGTTGTACAAAGGAGTCTCAATTCCACAGGTCAGTGTGTGAGTGCCAGGCATCTTAATCAATGTCCCCCCTTTCATCATCCCTGGGTGGGTATTTTTAAATTAGAATATCTTTATAACAGCCGGGCACAGGTAAGCTCACACCTGTAATCCTAGCTACTGAGGAGGCTGAGATCTGAGCAAAGTCCATGAGACTCTTATCTCCAATAAACCACCAGAAAACCGAAAGTGGCACTGGGGCTCAAGTGGTAGAGTTCAGAGACAGTGCCCAGGTGGAGAGTTCAAGCCCCATGACTGACAAAAAAAGAAAAGAATTTCTTGGGCTGGGAAGGTGGCTCAGTGGTAGAGCACTTGCCTTGCATGCCTGAGGCCCTGGGTTCGAATCCTCAGCACCACATAAGCAAAAAGAAAAAAGCCGGAAGTGCTGCTGTGGCTCAAGTGGTAGAGTGCTAGCCTTGAGCTGAAGAGCTTAAGGACAATGCCCAGGCCCAGAGTTCAGGCCCCATGACCGGACCAAAAAAAAAAAAAAAAAAGAAAAGAATTTCTTTATAACAGCCCTGCTGTTCTTTAAAAGAGGAAGTGGAATACACTGCTTTTCTCTGTGTGCCTGGTGCAAATGGTACTTGGCCCTGGCAAATGGCTAATATCTACCTGACCAAGGGCAATTCGCATGGGCCTCTGTCCTGATCAGAAAATTTCCTGACTGTCACCCTGGAGTCAGGAGTATCAAACGCTGGCCCACATGTTTAAAGAGACAGAAAGAGAAGTGTCCTCCCAACCCTTTCCTGAAGGTAGACGCCATCTGCTGCACCATGAAGACAAGATGCCTCCCCATTCCCCTCAGAGCAGCTGCAGGGAGGCCTCCAGAGCTCTTCCTAGCACCAGGCCCTGCCCCTCTCACCTGGCAACCTTGACTTGACTTCTCACACCCCTCCTCCCCCTGCAGCACCTCTCCTTAAGAGGAACTTGTCCTTGAGCTCACCTCCTGCCTGCATTCAGCCACTCTGTGCCTTTACTGTACAATGAAACCTCTTTGGAGAGCGTCCAATCTCCATGTCAGGTTCTATCTACCTCCCCATGGCAGCCTGCAGGACCACTCCACACCACTCAACCTTCACTGCCTCTGCAGCCCAGACCTGCTTCAGTCTCTCCATTCAACTAGACACTGTGGCTCAAGGGCTAGAATATGGGCCCCAGGATCAGGGATCCCGCCCCAATGCACCTCCACCACCTGCTGTATGTGTGTCCTGCTGCTTGCTGCTTTTGTGTCTTTCTTTTCCTCTTACAGGGTTAATGCCCCTAAGCCTCAATTTCCTAATAAATGAAAGGAAGATAATCCTTGCAGCACTCACCTAACAAGAAACTATTTAGCACAGCATCTGGAACAGAATAGGCACTCAATAAATGAGAGCTATTATTGTGCTGCTACTGTTAGGGTGTGCTCAATTGAATTTCCTGTGAGCCTTTAAGCTCCTCACAGAAGAGCCCACTCGTGGGACCAGTGGAGGGCGAGGTACACAGGCTCATCTTTTATCGACTCAGTGGACAGATGATGGATGAATGCTGACAGTGATATGCAATGCATAATGAGATTATGCTTAAGGTTAATTCCATTTGTTTCAGCCAATAGTCAGAAGGAATGTCTCAGACACTCACTCCACTGCAGACCTGATTTCTGTATGGCAAGGAAGAGCCACTGCCATTTCCCACATGCCTTACATTCTTTTACAAGCTCTTCTTCCACTTAACCAGGGCCAAGATGTGCAAAATACAGATGATTAGCTTCTACTCATTCATGATACTGTTTGGACATACCTGTTGTCCTGCACAAGCCTTCTTGGAAAAAGAGAAAAGCAATGGAGAAATTTAGCTGAAAGAAATTGAAGGCCACTGGTCAAGGCCATATGACTTGGGACATGTGTCTTATGAAACTGTCAATCATGCTGGAGAGCCAACAGTTCTATACTCAGGGTCCATACCTGTTACCTGCAGCCCTGCTGGGACACACGGAAAGAGACTTCACCTGGAATATCTTATTCTGGGCTGACCTGGGCACCCTTTGATGGAGCAGATAAACTTTTTTTTCAACCTTATATAGCTAGAAATCTCAATATCCAGCCTGTGCCCTGACCTTGCTCATTCCAGGGATTACTATGAACATGCAAGACACAAGAAACCACAAGCAAAGGACAACTCCTGATGTTCTGCATACGCTCACTCACTCTTTGCTGACCATAAAATCAGGAATCAACTCATGTTTCCTGACTCTGTACTTTTACCAGTGGCACCGTACATACAGGCCGAGTAAAAAACAACATGCAGTTACTTTTACGCTCCCACAAGCTGAATGCTTGTACAAACTAACATGGTCAGGCTTTCAAGGGACATTTCTTCCTGCAGGTGAGAGAATTCATGTGTCGTGAATTAAGGAGACTGTCCAAGATCACAAGTACACAAAGCGCCGGGGATGCAGACGGGTCCTTCCCACCAGAGCTCTTCCCACACTGCTGCAGTGCTGGATATGCAACAATAGGCTAGGTATCCTTCACCCTCCCACACTAATTATGGACAAAAGATGGTCCCTCAAAGTGCAAGCCAAACACAGCCTGCTCCTCTTCTGCTGAATGATTCGGTGACCCCATACATTAAATTGTGCGGATGTCACCTCCCTCAGCACGTGGGAGTCTGAGCTACCCACAAGCATTACACGCCCTCATTCCGCTGGGCGAGAGGTGTTTCCTGACAGGCAAGTGGGATGGAAGACTCAGCCTGCCCAGCTCCCCATTAGCCTCTCTGGAGCTCTGGGGAGGACCTCCAGGCCTATCTCCATGGAGCCTGCTGTGAGCAAAGCTCGTGAGCTGCCCAGGTCTCCTGTTGAGTGGCAGGCAGTAAGCTCACTGCTCACATCACCCACATGAACAGACCCAGATCATGCCCTTTGGGAAAACAATCTGTCAGGACACAACCCACACAATGCAGACTTCTGGTCAACCGAGTCTAGGCTAAATGCCATTTACTATACACCAGCCAAATGTAATCACTGTGGTATGTATGAAGTGTGGGGGGATCCTGGGACCACCAAGTTAATTAAGGACTTCTCTAATCCAGGGCTCGTGGCTGGCCACCTGCATCCAGCTCCCTTCCTGTGCACTGGTACTGTGCCACTGCCAACAGCTAGACTGGCCTCGTAGGGCTGTGAGCTCTCCTCGCAGTTCATCAGCTTAATTATCTGAGCCACTTTTCTGGAGGAGTGGAGCAAGGGCAGACACTGGAGAACAAATAATGCTGGGAGGCAGCACCAAGGCCGGCCTGGAGCATGGGGCGTGCGGACAGCAGACTCGAAAGAGCGATAAGCTGATTAGATGTTGGACACCATGAAAGCATCTTGCAAACTCTACAGTTTTGCTCCAGGCTTGCAGAGAAGCTAAGATAGACAGAGCTGAGGCGCTTGCTGCCTCCTGGCGGGTGCTGCCATGGAGTCCTCTGGGCACCTGGCTATTTTGTATTTTAAAAGCATTAATTATACTTAAATGATATCTTTCCTAAGTGTCTTAATTAAACTGAACATACATGTTCCTAACTATAGGTATCCTGCCACAGGGAGAAAAATGCTGCCGTTTCCTCTGTCAGCTTATTCTCAATGGTTTATAGACCTAGCTAACTCCTCTGCTTTACAATTGTGCCATCCAGGTTAGGTGTTAGGGGCTCATACTAACTCCCCAGGAAGCTGAGATCTGAGGATCGCAGTTCACAGCCAGCCCAGCAGGAAAGTCCGTGAGACTCTTTTATCTCCAATTAACCACCAGAAAACTGGAAGTGGTGCTGTGTCTCAAAGTGGTAGAGCACTAGCCTTGAGCAAAAGAGCTCAGAGACAGTACCCAAACCCTGAGTTCAAGCCCCATGGCTGACCCTCCCCCACACAAAAAAAGTTGTGCCAGACAACATAGTGAAACCAGTGGATCATCAAAATTAATTAGGGCTGAGTGAGCAATGAAGAAAAGTTGAACAAAAAGGCTTACATAATAATGCAAAAGTAGTCTGGGGGGAGAGCGGAGAGGAAAGACCCATGAGCAAGCAAGCACACCTTAATATGATACTGATAATAGCTAAAATGTTTCCACACACTTCCCGGTGGTGATGCCTTTAAATTCACCATTACTGTTTATCTACTCTACAGCTACCTAATCAAACCTTTGTCACGATCAATAATATCTAAATTAGCCCAATGTCCATGTTTTAATAACTCTGAGACAGTGTACCCATCACTAGGACAGACATTTGTCACACAGAAATACAGAACTTGCTACGCTTCCATTCCTGTTTTCTTTACGTCTATATCATTAAAACTATGTTTTCTTCTGGACGTCAAATGCTAGACCAAGTAAACCCATTAGCAGTATAAATACATTTTTATCAAAGTCAACATGCTCCACATGGGTTGTTTAGGATACTTAATTTAATTTTTTACTACTCTCAACAGACAGACACAGACACAGACACAGACACAGACACAGACACAGACACAGACAGACACACACACACACACACACACACACACACACACACATATGTGTTTGGGGACAAATGCTCCTGTAACCTTGTAGACATGGGAGGTCAGTACTCAGTCAGCCACTAGGGGGTAGTAAAGGGCAACAGGCTCCAGGGCTTTATCAATAACACAATATGACTGTTTCTCTGAATGGCTGAGGTCCCAGTGGTGTACTCACACTAGAGTTTTACTGCCTGTATAGAGGGGTGTGGTCCCATTTGCCAACATTGTGGCTACAAACCTCTTTAGCTGCCAGAAAACTGACTTTATAGACAGTGTAGCCAGTGATGGCTGGCATGAACCAGATGCATGGGAGAAAAACACATGCGTCATTCTGTAACAAATCTTAATATCACATTCAATGTAAAGAAATTAACAGTAATGCGATACACTATTGCATTATCCTACTTAGCTCTTGGAACGCAGGAAAAGAAAAAAGGAAAGAAAGCCTGACATTTACTTAAAACAACAACAAACACTTACAAGCTCTTCATTTCCCTATTTTATTAGGACTTAGAACTATGAGTTCTTTAGAGAAATATGACAGAGTAGAAAGCTGGAGTTTGGGGCTTTTCAAGTATGCCGACCCAAGGCAAACAGACTGCCGCAATAGGCAAATCTACTAGCCTGCTGGACAGCTGCTGGTTCCATCCAGGGCGTTCAAGGCCACTACTCTAAAGTACACACATAATCAGGGCAGATCTGAATTAACATGATACTCTCAGTCATTGGTTTAGGTCCAGTCATGGATTAGTTTTAGATACAAGAAAAATTAGCACATTGAAACAATGAATTACAAGTTAACAGTTACTAAACTAATGGCATACAAGAAAAAAAAATTAAACATGATAGACTAAACACCACTAAGGGCCAAGTACCGAGGGCGCATGACAGTAGTCCTGGCTATCCAAGAGTCTGAGGATCAGGGTCCAGAGCCAGCCCCAAAAGGAAAGTCCTTGAGTTCTCTTATTCCCAATTAACCACCAGAAAGCATCAATCTTAAGAGCAAAATTTGAGGGACTGTGCTCAGGCCTTGAGTTCAAGCCCCATTACTAGCACAAAAGACAAATAAATAAAATAAAATAAAAGCTACAAAGGATGTTGGGATTGAGCCGAAAGCCTCATAAAATAATTATATGTAGGCCTAAAAGATTCATTTTTAAGATTGTTTTGATTTTATGTTCATGTATGTTAGTCTGGAGAATTCATCGGAAACAACAGCCCCTGCACATAAGGAGTTTTAAACTTTTTCTTAAAGTTAGGACCAGGAAGATAACTTCATCTTGGCTGTAGCCTGGTAATACAGTAGGCTATACTGTCTATTACACCTTAACAGAAAGTGAAAGTTGCTGAGGGAAAACAGATAAATGTCCACTACCACTCATGCAAATATTTAATTACTCATCACAGAAAAACATATATTATTAAAAGGAGAAAAAAAAACCAACAATGTTGCCAGACTCTTGGTATTCTACACCTGTAATCCTAACTGCTTAGAGGTCGAGGTGAGAAGGACTGCAGTTGGAGGCCAGCTGAGACAAGACGTCATGACAATCAACAGCCAGATGTGAGGCTGGGCGTCGGTGGCTCACGCCTGTGATCCTAGCTACTCAGGAGGCTGGGATCTAAGGATCTCGGTTCAAAGCCAGCCCAGGCGGGAAAGTCCCCAAGGCTCTTATCTCCAATTAACCACCAGAAAACCATAAGTGGAGCTGTGGCTCTAAGTGGTAGAGCACTCACCTTGAGTGAGAGAGCTCAGGGGCAGTGCCCAGGCCCTAAGTTCAAGTCCCACAACCGACACAAAGAAAAAGCCAGATGTGGTGATGTGCGCCAGTCATCGAGCTATGACAAGAAGCTTGAAATAGCTGACTGTGTGGGCAGGAAGTGAGATACTCTCTCAAAAACAACCAGCAAAAATCAGCAAGGCTAGAGGTGTAGCTTAGCAGTAGAGCACCTGCCTAGCAAGTGTGAGGCCCTGAGTTGAAACGCCAGCACCAATAATAACAAAAACTGTAAATTCGTGATTACAAACTGGTAGTTTCATTTTGTATGAGTGCTTTTGGAGTTATGTAAGTAAAAACACCTAGCTGAAGCTTTACAGAATAACAAAAGTTTATATTTTAAAAAAAAGTAATTTGTGCCGGGCGCTGGTGGCTCACGCCTGTAATCCTAGCTACTCAGGAGGCTGAGATCTGAGGATCGAGGTTCAAAGCCAGCCCGGGCAGGAAAGACCGTGAGACTCCTATCTCCAATAAATCACCAGAAAACCGGAAGTGGCGCTGTAGCTCAAGTGGTAGAGCACTCGCCTTGAGCTGAAGAGCTGAGGGACAGCGCCCAGGCCCAGCGTTCAAGACCCACGACTGACAAAAAAAAAAAAAAAAAGTAATTTGTAAACATTGCCATTTTTCCCACCTCACCGGCTCTGGACCTACAGCTATATCTAATACAATACATATCCTCAAACCAGAAAAGTAAGTGTGTGAAAGCTAAGCAATACACAAATTGAGACAAGATATACAGAAATCTTAAATATTTAAATAATCAGAAACAGAAAAATGAACCAGGTGCCCTGGCGATGCTTATTTCCCATAACAGGAAAATTAGGCAGCTCAGAGCTGATGGAGGCTTCCTGTGTGTCATCCGCACACTGATTGATGCGTGATCCCACCACAGAAACCTGGCAACACTATTGAGCTGCGCTCTTTCCTTAAGATTTTACACTCTTCAAACAACCCAACGTGAGGATTCTATTCACAGAAAGCTCACAGCAATTCCCTCTGTAAGGCTTGCCTCTGTGAGGGCTTACTCCATTTTCATTCAATGTGCCCACTTTCAGGGCTGGCAATATATGCCCTCCCCCTTCCCATGGCTCAAGAGAACACGACCAGCACTTAATCATCATGACAGTGCTAGCCACAGCTAACACAGTGCTCTGCTTTGTATCAGGAATAGTTCTGCACATCTTCCCAATCTGTACCCAGTGAATCTTGCCAGCATCCCTGCAGGGATGCTGCTATTAACATCTAACAGAGAATCCTTAAGTTCAGGGCCACCGAGCTCAGACCATTCATGAATGACACCATGTGACAATCCAAATTCCCTCTCCAGACAATGGCTTACATCAGCGCTCATTCTCTGGCTCCCTGACCCCAGCCCTCACTTCTGTCACTACACTGCCAACTTACTTCCGCAGAGGAGGTGTTCTTCTGTACTTGGCCCTGGTTCCTTGGGCCCTGCAGCTTATATCTGGGTTCAGAGGACTCCCCCATAAAGTCAACACTCCTGAATATGACCATCTTTCCCTTTGGTCCTGCGACTTAGAAGTCTGCACATCCCAAATTTAGACTCCAATCTTCCAATCATGGAAACAGAGGTAAAACTGACTGTAACAATCTCATTTCTGTAGCTAAGCAACCACAGAGGTGGCAAAACCGAAGAGGTTTTCAAAGATCTTTTCATACAAACCAAATTCAATTTCATTTTTTTCCCACATCTAGATAGTGATGATCAATCTTGTCAACTTGATTAGATGGAGAAATGCCTAGCAGATTCTTCATAAAGCACACCTCTGATGTTGTTTCCAGAGACAGGTATGAGAGCTCTGACCTACTGAATCAATCAATCCCTGCATAGATTTATAGTGTGGGTACACTATTGGGAGGTGGCAAAAGGTAGGAGGTGGAGCCCAGCTGGAGGAGCAGGCCACGGGAGGAGGGGTGTCTGTGGGGTTCTGTCTGGCCTAGCCTCTTCCTGTATGTCCTTCTCTATCTTCCAGCCACCATGATGAGAACCTCTTCTACCCTGCCATACATTCATCAGGACTAAAACCATGTGTCAACGTAAGTAATTCCTCCCTTCAAGTTGCTCAAATACTTTGTTCACAGTGATGCAAAGTAACTAATACACATTTCTCACCCATTCACAGCTCATCCACATGCAAATCTTTCAAGGAAAAAAAATTTTCCCATGGTATTAAAATTTAACATTGTCATTATTAAGCAAAGAATTATACAAGTTGATCCTGTTACCAGATTCAGAAACTGACAACCACATGTTCAAATATAATTTAATGGAGAGCAATGCTTCGTTTCTGGTTTCTGATGTGAAAAAAAAAATCAATTTCTGGCCAACATTAAACTATGTAACTATTCAAAATGCTGTGGGAAAAATGAAGAAATAATGTAAACCAATTAGTTCTCTAAAGTGTTATAAATGCAATTGAGTTTTAATGATAATTTGTCCATAATAAAAACTGTCATAAAAAACTTTTTGAATCTTAATACTGAAATAATCATAAATGGATATAAAATACAGAACAGCACAGTTAACATTTGGGCTGATATTTTTAACATATACATGGTTATTATTTACTCTGCTGAAGCATATCCCTTTGCTATATATGTGGAAACTGATTTTTAAACATAGCCTGATAGTGGGGGGGGGGGGGGGGGCGGGGAGGGTAAGATAGCTAAGATAGCTAAAAATTTAGTGCTTAAGAAAAGAAAGCTACAATCATCCTCCCAGGAATTACCTCAATGGTTACCATTTGATCAACACCATAGTCTTTATTCTCTTCTCTACATTATGACAAGTATTGTCCATCAATATTCATCAAACACTTTGCATATACTAATACACTGGGATACACGAACACTGATACCAACTTAAAGGGCCACAGATGTAGCTTTGAGCTGTACAAACCCAGGCACTCACAGTATGTTCATGCTCAAAATTTAAGACTCCTTGGTTTGGGAGAGGGCTGGCATCTTGGGGAACAACTAACCCCCTGGAATGGCTTCTTGAAAACGAGCAGGCCTGGAGTCTCAGCTCCTGCTCTGCTGTCTGACCTGCCAGCTACAAGGATTTAGACTAAGCTGAAGGAGGATCTGTCCTCAGTCCTCCAGGAAACAGTGATGGAAATGACAAATATTCATATTCAAAACTGTTGTTTAACTAGCTACCCTCACACCCACGATCTTCACAAATGGAGGAAGGGGGTGTCATCTGTGCTCCCTGGTTTAGTGATAACCCAGAAGTGTGTGGTATGGGGTATGGGAAGTATGGGTATCAGTACTGTGTCTTTTGCTGTGAACTCAAAACCAGTTACATCATGACTTGAGACAGATACTTTCTCCAACTGGGCAAAGACATAAGTCGTTGGGGTCTTTAGCCACCCCTTATTTGCTCCCAGTGGGAGTTCACTTGTTGGCCCTGCAAATAGTTTCCTGGAAACAAGCCAAGTAGCATTGTGCACCTTTGCAGAAGTGGGCATACGGTACTGTAGATGCCCCTGCCTGTAACATGAAAGCCACGGTGAACTCACATTAAGACCCCGTCCATTACTGTGAAGTCTACAGGCGTTGGAGTGACCTCTGAGGAACCCCTGGGATAATATGGCATGGGAGCTCTCCCAGGCAGATACACTCACGCCAAGGCTGCTCCTGTGTATGACCAGACCTGGATCTCAGGTGACCTCCTGGCTCACCTCCAAAACCCCACATCCAAACTGATGTACCGATTTGCACTTGGCATGGAAGCAAGCCCTCAAGCAAGGGCCAACACAGACCCAGCAGGATGACCACCAAGCTAGAGTTATCTACAACCTTCCTAGAGATGGCTCCCAGAAATAACACATAGCCATAGCTAAAGCCTTCTCCTCACCTCTGGGATATAAATGGAGATATGAATTACTATTCAGTCAGATACCGTGGATGACTATACCTGTGAAACACTCCAATAATCGTCTCTGCTCATTCATGTAGTTTCCACAGACTTCCACCATGGGAGCTCCTCCTGGCTCCTACTGTCCAAGCCTACACCGGGTCAAGCTCAACTCTCTACAACACTTTCTTCACCTCCACTGACTATTCAGTAGCATCTACTGGATTCATCAAATCCCTATCTGCACACTTGGAAAAAATCTACTGCCAAGAACAAAAACACAAGGCTAGTTAAATAATGTCTACTAATGCATCTCCATTTCAGATAATTAAATGCAAAACAAAGAGAAAATGACAGAGAGAGAGAGACAGAGAAAGAGAGAGAGAGAGATGAATATTTGTTTTTCTTCAATGAAGCTTCTGCCCCTCCCACTGCAGCCGGAGGCTCTTTCCCCATAGCCTGAGAGTTCCCTGATAACACTGGACAAACACAGGGGACCAAAATAATTCCTCATTTCAACCAGATTGTGAGGCGGAAACAGCACAAAATGCGGACCCTTCTACATGACATTCTGAGCAATGAGACTGAATGTATTCGTCCCTCTTCATCCGAGCAAGAGCAAAACTAGCACTGCAAACAAATCCGCCACTAGATCACCACCTTTAATGGGAACATCACACACACACACACACACCTTTGTCATAATGAATTTATGTTGAGGCATTCCCTGTTTGTACTAAAAGGTCACTTCATTAAGCATCGGCAGCCATTCTCATACTGCAGTTTTCAGTAATATGCTACTTGGAGTGGCATCTGTGAAGTCAAAAGGAAACCTAGATCCCTCTTCCAAACGTTGTACTGAAAAGAAAGAAAACCTTTGACCCAAATGGAATCACACTATTCCTACACCTCTACGTGAAATTCAGTATATGGAAAATAAGACATTGAAATCCTGAAAGGTTTTCCCTCAGCAAAGTCTGGTGGGATGTGGGGAGGGGCTGAGGACATGTTATTGGTAAATAAGCACACCAATATTTGCCACCTTCCTCTTTCTCTAAGAGTCAGAGTGAGCAAACAGTCAAAGTCAGTGTCAGCACAGTCACATGTATAGTACAATGGCTGTAGGACCATGGCAGACAGGCCCCAGTGCCCCTCGCCCTCACTGCCCCCACGCCCGTTTGGTCTCCCACCCCATCTCTGCTGTCCAGTTTCCAGCAGGGCCCCTTGCTTCCGCTCCTCCATGCCTGACAAACTCCCCCCAGACATCAGTGGTCAGACTATCCAATAAACATGCTTATGAAAACAGCTCTTCCTGAAGGACCCCCAAGCCCCCTGACTTTCGGACAGCTCCTTCCTCTCTCCAGCAAGATGTATGCACTTGAGGAATTGATATGAATTGACTACTGGTAGACTGTCTTTAAGAACCAAGTTCAATGGAAACACTAAATACTGAGTAAATAAGGGATACACAAAGAGGATGATGGCCATCAGCTCAACATGTGCGTCTTTCCCAAAGCATCCTTTGAAATTCTAGCCATCTATGTGATAGCATTCGGAGGTGGTAGTTTGGGGAGGGGAAACAGTTCATGAGGAGAGGGCCACCACAAACAGAATTGGTGTGGCCTTATAAGGGAAAGCTAGTGAACTCTCTTGTCCCCTGTCTGCCATGTGAGAATACAGTAAGAAGTTAGACCATCTTTAATGAGGAAGGGGCCCTCAATACAATCCAAGACCTGTGAATGAGGAATTCCTGATACCGTCAGCCACCCAGTCATTGGCACCTTGTTACAGAAACCTGTGCAGGTGGAGACAAAGACTTCCCCTGTTTTATAGACTGAAGTGACCATTCTTCTTTCCCAGAGTGGCTTCCAAAAGATCTCTCTTGGCTTAAAACCCGTTTATGTTGCAATAGCATTTTACCTAATGAGATGTCTTTATTTCTTTCTTCATTACTTCTTCCTTTCTCTCCCCTCCCTCCCTCTTTTTGCTTCCTTTCTTCTGGTGGCAGTACTGGGACTTGAACTCCAAGCCTCATTCAAGCATTAGCCTTTTTCTGCTCAGGGCTGGTACTCTATCACTTAAGGCACACCTTCACATCGAGAGCCCCTCACATTTATGTACCTAGGCTGGCTTCAAAATGTGATGCTCTGATCTTAGCCTCCTGAGTTGCTAGGATTACAGGTGTAAGCCCCTAGTGCCTAGCACATAATAAAATTTCTTGATTGCAACAATATGTTCCTCATTTTCCCACTCGCTATGCAAGAAGCTATGAAGACTAAAGGAAAGCAAGGTGAACCATTTCAGCTCAACCACTCTAAGGTGTATGAAGACAGTCTTATCATTTTCTCTATTTCAATCATCATTTTGTTGAAATGCCTAAATTGAATCTGTAAACAAATGCCCAGATTCTGCACCTGGAGTTAGCCGTGAATCTTTCCAGCTGTCTATCTAGTATCCTTTTCCCCTTCTTTCTTGTTATGAGCATGCCTGTTTTCCCTAAACATACATCCCATCCTTCCCCTGCCTCCCAAATGCAAGAGCCTTACAAAATCCCAAAACCATCCATCCAGGTTAAGGCCAGCCCATTGCCATAGTAACCGGGTCTTGTAAACCAAGACCAAACAATGGCCCCTGCCAAGAACACCTGCCCAGCTACACACCAGGATCCTGCAAGCAGATGTAGGGGAAGCGCACCTTCCTGTGTGAACCATCCCCCTTGGATATGGTAGACACCAAGAAAGGAGAACCTAAAGAGAAAGGCCCCAAAACTGGTAGTGTTGAGCCCAGTAAACAGAGCCAAACCCAACCCTGCACCAGTTCTAAACATTTTCCTGTGTCAGGAGCACAACCTCATCACTGATTCATCCAGAGACAATTCCTCAAGTATTGGTCCTTTCATGGGAACAGGAGAAACAGAAATAACAAAATAAGGCCTCTATCTGGTTGAAAAGACAACAATATATACACATGCCTGCTCATCACTCAATGGCTCTACAAGACTCTCAAAAGGTTCCACAATATACAGACTGCTGCTCATGGTTTCTCCAAGGAGCCCAATAAATTGCCTTCACTGAAAAAGTCAATTTGGAGTGGGATTTAATAGTCTATCGATACCTTGCACTCTCAAGAATGTGATCAAAAATTCATTTCAGAGAGAAACTATCCCTTATCTTCAGCATTCTCTCCTTGCATATGTAGTTACAAACCATGCTGTGGCTACAAGTGCTTAACTCATTTAGAATAAAGAGACCAGACCTCTGCTGTGTTATTTGGTGCCATTTCAGAGATAAGGGAGTATGTGCTAACTTTAAGATTTGAATACCACCTAAAGGCTGAAAGTGACAAAGTATCTATTTAGTGGTTTCTCTCCCCCTTCTTGCCCCCTAAAAAATAAAACAAAAAAAAAAACTATTTTGGAATATTACAAAGCTCATACAAAACTGAGGGCATACCTGCCACTCCCTTCCAATTAGAATCTACTGAATTAACGAGAAAGACTGAAATGAAAAGGCCATGCAATGAAGTGCAGAAGACCATGTGAAATTTCAGAGGGAGGATGATTTTTAAATCAAGATTATTAGAGTTAATAAGCTAGGACAGCAAATGGCTTTCACACAGCACATTCAACTAGCAAGATATAACAAATCTCATCACTATTTGGGCTGATTATGATGGAAATTCCACTGTGCGATTTTAAATTGTGAGGTACAATGATATAATTAACCTAAGAAAAACTGAAACATCTAATTTGAGTTTTGAGTAAGTACAGAGATTTAAAAAATTGCTTCTAAAAAGCATTATAGTGGATGACATTGTCCAAAATTAAATATACTCATTGTCTGACTTATGTAACCATACCCCTCTGTACATTACCTTTATAATAAAAAATAAATAAAATGTAAAATAAACATAAGTAAATAGAATAGAAAAGCATTGTGGTTTCTAAGATTTATATTTACGTGGAGAAAATTATGAGGTTAAGATGGAAAGGAAAAAAAAAGGAAATGAGTTTAAATTATTTCTCCACTACAAAATAATGTTTCTGTATTCATAGTAACTTTGACATGGTAAGAACACAGAGATAAAAATGTGCATGCCAACTTAAAGAGTCCAAGTTTTCTAAGGGAAGATAACTGCTTGTCAGGAAATATGTGAACTCTCTCAGACTATCATATTAGCGAGGGGCCCTTGCTGACATCCCGAACACCCTGGACCATCTCTGCCACCAGACAAAGTCTTTCCCTGGTGCCTCTTCCTGTAGTCTAGGGGCCTCTGTGATCTTTCTCTGCTGCTGCTTCTTCTGAAGCTATTAGCTTTACAACCTTCACTCTGGGGCAAATAAGTGGAAAACTAGAAAATTCAAAAACTTATAGTTTGTTTCTTAAGTGTTTAAAACAGCAGAACACTAACTGTACTTCTGTAGTTTGTCAGGAGACCTGAATGCAAAGATGTACATGGTTGATCATTTTTGTTCACAGGACATGCACTGTTGGCTTCTAGTTGCAATAAGATTTGGAGTTTTCGATTTAGTAAATTTAGACTCTTAAAATGTTTCCAGGCACCAGTAAGTCACACCTATAATCCTAGCAACTCAGGAAGCTCAGATCTGAGGACTGCATTTCAAAGCTGAGACAGGAAAGTGAGACACTTATCTTCAATTAACTTTCAAAAAAAAAAAAAAAGCCAGAAGCGGAGCTGTGGCTAAAGTGGTAGAGTGCTAGCCTTGAGCATAGAAGTTCAGAGATAGCACCTAAGCCCTACATTCAAGCCCCAGGACCAGCACACACTAAATTAATTAATTAATTAATTAATTAAAAAATTAGGTACTCTTACACCTATTAATTAAATGGAAAGAGAATGCTACAAATGGAAATTATAAAATCCCAGTCCTTAGTATAAGTAATGAAGCTTTACGTATTCCCACAATATAATGTATAAATTTACAGTTCAACATTAGCATTTTCACAAGGATCTGAACTCAACTGTCCCAGTGAATCTTTACAACTACAAGTAAATAACCACCAACATGACTTTCAAGATAACAGTGTCACCACTGATACTGGTGACAGGTTCCAGAACGACGTTTAATGATGTACAGCCCAATGTGGTCCTTGCACCCAATAACAAGTGTGCCCTTCACTCCAATCACTCTCTCAGCAAACACCTGTTAAACATGAGGGTGTACACACCACCTTCTGTGTGCAAGGTATCCCTGAAAGCAAAGCCTCCCACAAGGACCTACAGCAATTCTGGCAGTGGTAGAAGCTCCTGGACTCAAGAATGGATCAACTCCTTCAGAAAATTTGGTTTAAAAATTATCCTTGTCACACTGAGCAAAGTATGAAGGTGTACTTTCACCCTTGCCACACCCAACCTCATTGCTGATCACAGCCCTGAAGTTTGATCGCTGTGTGACCTTGTTTGGAAGGTAAGAAGCCACGGGAACATGATCTTAGCAGCCGTGACAACTCTCAAACAGAACACTGTGATTAACTTCTTTGTAAGTTAATTAAGGCTCAGGTTGCCATCCTGAGTGACTTCGATGTGTGTATTTTAACAGGGACTTCCTGGGCACTGAGCAACACAGGCCATATCCTTACAGATTTTCAGCTGACACTCGTTTTCTTTTCCTTCTCAATAGCCTTTGTTTTATAGAGTAGTTTGAGGTTCACAAGCACAATTTAGTTGAAAATGTGGAGACTGCTCAGACACATCTGCCTTACATACAATCTCCCTCCTCTATCCACTCCCACACAGAACAGTACATTTGCCACAAGAGCCTCCATTGACAAATACCACCCCAAGTCCTCATTTCTATTGCAGTTTATTGGTTATGGTTTGTATTTTAAATGTCCCCAAAGTTTCATGCATAGAAACCTTGGTCTCCACTTTATGGTGGTACTGGGAGATGGTAGAGACATGAGGTGGCAGGTCCTGGGGGAAGGAAGGTCCTTGGAGTGTACACCCTTAAAGTGTGGATGCTTTATTTGCTTTCTGGCTGCTCTGAGGGAGCAGCCTTCCTCTGCCACTTGCTTCCGCCATCATCTACTGTCTCATCACTGATGGAGAGACAACCGAACCGACAACCATGGACTGAATGAAACCACAAATCAAAGTAAGTACTTTTTAAGTTGTTTTCTTTTAGATGGTTTGTAAGAGTGAGAGAAAGCTAACACAACATTCTATGTGCTTGAACAAATGTATAATCACATGTACCTGCCATTATGTACCTCAAAAATAGATTTCATGCCCTAAAAAAAATGTTCTTCGAATGGACACCGGTGGCTCACACCTGTAATCCTAGCTATTCAGGAGGCTGAGGTCTGAGGATCGTAGTTTAAAGCCAGCCCAGGCAGAGAAGTCCCAGAGAAGACTCTTATCTTCAATTAACCATTCAAAAATTGGAAGTAGAGCTGTGGCTCAAAGTGGTAGAGTGCTCACCTTGAGCAGAGGAGCTCGGGGACCGTACCCAGACCTTGAGTTAAAAAAAAAAAATTCTGTACTCCAACTGCTCATTCCTCTCTCCCCAACCTTAGCAACCACTGCCTCCAAACACATCTGTCTTTTCTGAATGTCACAAATAGCCACGCACTACACTGGAGAGATAGCCCATTGCATACACAGAACAGGAGCGATGCTGTGGCCATCCTACTTTGTAGCAGCACTCGGGGAGGGATCACAATGCCTTTCTTCAGAGGTACCTACGCCAAGTCGTGCAGTATGCTGTGCTTCTTCCAGGTGGGCATCTTTCATTTACAAGGGCACTCCATATCTCCTTTCACAGCCCTCCTGCAAGCTGTCTCCCAGGAGCAGGGTCCTGCCTGCTTCAGATAAACCAATCACAACCTGGTAGGTAGATCGATGAGAGGAAGGAGGAAAAGGGGTGAGGGGTAATAAAAGCAGTGGTCCCAGACCACACGAGGGGGCAGCCAGTTTCTACTCTCCTGAGAGGCCTCTACTTTCATGCTGTAAAAGAAACCTTTTGTTTCCCTACTAGAACTGCCCTTGCTGCTCCCAGCTTTACTTCTATACTGTTAGAACAAGAACACCCCATTCACCTATTGCAAAATGTACTAAGAACTTCTAAGTTTTGTCATTGAGGAATACAACTGCTACAAGTAAAGCTGCCAATGTAAGTTTTCAGTTTATTTGGGTGGATATCATAATTGCTGGCTCTTATGGTAAGAAAATGTTCAGTTTTGCAAAAAAAAACCAAACTGCCTCCCACAGTGACGGCACCATTTTGCATTCCCACTAGCAATAAATTAAGTTCTCGTTGCTCCACATCCTGCCAGCACTGACAGTCTGGGTTCTGGCCTTTCTCATAGGTATCTAGTGCACCTGGCAAAGCACTTACAGGTGAATCTCAATAATCTGAAACTCCGAAGACTGGCCAAGAACTATTTTCATTAAGGCTTTTAATTAAGAAGCCAAAGGCAATCTCCGGAATGAGGAAGTCATAATTGCTTTGAATTATTTGCATGGCTGTTTTCTGGTTTTACCTTACACAGAGATTCCACAAGCTTACACAAGTGCTCGCTTGCAAAGACCAAAAGGTTCACAGCTTGATGAACTCTAACAACCTTAGGAAGCCCACAAGTGAGGCCCGCACTCAGGGCTGGTACTGGCTATGGGCTCACTGTTCATTTTTTTTCTTTGTGCTAGTACTGGGGCTTGAGTTGGCTTTTTCACTCGGGGGTACTCTACGACTTAAGCCAGGCCTCTGTTGGTTAACTGGAGATGACTCTTACAGATATGCCGGGTCCCCAATCTTGGTCGATCATCAGATCTCAGTACCTAGGATTATAGGCATGAGCCACTAGCACCTGGCTCCTACTGTACATTTTCATGAAATGCAGATGAAGTTCTTTGAGACTACCAGGTCTGTTTCAACCTACCTAAGAATGAAAATCACAGAGCTCAGTGAAACAGCACACTTAGGATATTACACTCTACACAGATGAGGGAACACTGTCTGTCAGTCTGTCCATTGTTTCTCAAGTGTTTGAGGAAGTCTTTTCAACTGAACGTAGAAAGATGACAAAATGAGGAAGAACATCACAGAAGGACTTTGGCACTTACTTCAAAGACATTAGAGGTTTTCTCATTTATAAGCAAACACCTTGTTTGCACAAATACAGCAGGAAGATAATAAGACTTTGAAAGTGTTTTGTATGAGGGAAGGGATGACATTGTCCAAAAAGAAATATACTCCACCTAACTTAACTGTAACCCCTCTGTTTATCACCTTTATAATAACAATAAGAAATATAATAAGTGGGAGAAAAACAAAGGAGTGGGTAGCAATGTTCGACAAGAAATGTACTCATTACCTTACTCATGTACCTGTAACCCTTCTGTACAGCACCTTTACAACAAAGTAAAATATAAAAAAATAAATAAAATAGAGATTTACCAAAAGTATTTAAAAAGCAAGGACTTTGTGAATTGTGCAGATCTGTGATTCTCAGACTGGATGGAGGTAACCCAGTACCGCGGTCCACCCCAGATTCCCACCTAGCAGGTGCCATCCTAGAACCTGCATTTCTGAGAAGACCTAGGAGAGCTGTTGCAGGGACCCTGATAGGACACAGGAAGTTGTGAGTGTCCTTAGACACTGCCCCATCATTGCGCTGCAACACCTGGTCTCCTACTCTCCTTAACTGCCTACACCATTCCACTAAACATCTACTCTCGCCTTTTGTCTCCTGTGTATTAAACTTACAAAAAAGAAGGGAATGCAGAACTTACGTAAGTCCATAAGAGAAAGAATATACCTGAAATAGAATTAGTGGGACTAGAACTGACGTACAGGAAAATATGCAATGTGCACAGTTCTCTCTTCACAGAAAGGTATCAATCCTGCTTACTACCAACAAGCCACAGCAGTGCGGTTTCTACTTGGAAAGTTCAGAGTGACTGAAGGCAAGGGAGAGGACATACAACTATTAAATATGGAATGTGTTTTATAGTAAATAGGTCCTATAAAGGTATGTAAATATAAAAGCATGTAAATATGTGCATGTGCTTACATGCTGGATACATGAAAAACAAGCCAAGTGTTCTCAGTGCAGTACTGTGACAGTTTCATGTCCCTGTCACACAACTGCAGCTGTCTGTCCACCTGTGGCCCAGAATGGACATTTGACAGATGCACAATCACATCTGTTATTTCTCCATCAAATAAAAAATACATTTTCTCCTCTAAAGAAACCACCTAAACTCATGGCTTCAACTGCCTCTCCTCCACATGGATGGCTTCCTAAAGGCCTTTCGTTTGCATGAAACATTAAAACTTAAATTCTAGAAGACATACTCTGTTTGACATTTCACACTTCCTCATTCTCCACACTGTGGGAGTCCATGTATCCCCAGGGTGTCAGGGCCCTGCTCTGAGGGGTGGACTCATCCCCTCAGACTCCACCGGTCACCTGATGACACTGTGACCCTTCTTGCTATTCCTGTTCCCCAGGCCAGACATGGTAGATGTTGCCAGCCATTCAGAATCTCTTGTCCATGTCTTCCAAGGCATGTGGCTGGGCTTAACTCTCAGCAGTCCTTGAGTCACACATGTTGAGAGAATGATGGCCACTCTTGCCTGCCATCCAAGCTGTCCTCCTCTTCTCACTGTTGGCAACAGAGCCATACATTCAGTCTCAGAATGATGGTGCCTAGGCCCTGGGGCTGCAAGGCAAGGATCCTGGATCCTGGGATAGCTCTATGGACTGAAGTCACTAGCCTGGAACGCTTGCCCCAGCAGTTTTGTGACAGAAGAAGACTCCTTGGTTCTTTAAGCTGTTCTAGTGTGTCATAATGGCATCCTCTGCTCAAATACGTGAAGCTGTTTGTTCTTTGGACAGTGCTATAATTAAATAAAAATACATGCACTCATGCTTGGTAAGAATTTGTTGCTATTAACCATCTACTGCTGACATGTGTTGTATTATCAAAAAGCCACTGTGGTTAGCATTTTGGATTTAGGCAGCCTGGCTTATGTCCTGTGAAATACCCTGTGTATGTAGCACACAGCCATCTTGGCTCAGGAGGGGCTGCTCAGAAGAACCATGGATACTGACACTCTATCACAGGGTTATGCCAACTACTTTTATGATTCATGGGAGATCCATTGTGCTCACAGCTCTCTCAGCTGACACCCAACACAAGCTCAGGGGTGAGTAAGAGGCCCAGAAAAAAACGACACGCACACAGATCCACAGACACAAAACCACACGTACACCCACCACTGCCACACGACACTTTCCAACAAGGATAAGGTGAAAAAAGCTGCAGACACTATCTCCAGTGCAATATATTCATGTGAACTAGCCTTCAGATCAGGCCATGGCCAGGCAGAAAGGCAGAGGTGCTACCCAGTGATGCTGCAGGCCTTGCATGTCCAAGCAGACACAAAATCGAATCAAAGCACTTGAAAAAGCAGGAATGAGAAAACAGTCAATGGCTTCAAGGCGCACCAATCCGACTGTCCACACTTGTGGAATCCCAGTCACTACAAAGGACTTCACAAGCCACCCTCAAATTCGTTGGACTCAAGTCAGATCAGGACAGATCAATCCAATTCACAAATTAGACAGCTTGCTTGCTGGGGGGGTTGCAATGTCCACTTTATGGACGGGAGGGGAAGCCCAGCCCTTTATGAAGAAGGAACAGTGGAACTGGGGTTCCTGGATCGCCCCCACACACGGACTCCTTCTCTGTACAGCACACTCACTAGCACGGTGAGCAGTTATGGACTATTCATACAAAACGTGACTCAATTAAACCCTTTTATTTCTTTTTGCTTTTAATGCCAACTTACAGAGCTTAGGAAAGTTTTGAAGTCCTAAGAGAAGAAGGCAATTAAGCAGACGAGAGGAAGAAGGAAATCTTACCCAGGGGAACTGAGCATATATCTGAAACCCTACTCACTGTCAGAAAAGGGAAGGTACTCATTGCTTTTGCGTTTCTTTTGCAGACACCAAAAGTTCCTTCTCAAAACAGCTTATGTTACTGGCGCCCAGGTACAAAGTAGCTGACTTCTCACTCCAGAAGTGAGATAGCATGAAAAGAGGGAAGAAGACAAAAAGAGAGGGACTCTCTCTCTCTCTCTCTCTCTCTGGAGAGGAAGCTGCTGTCCAGGGTCCTAGGGCGGGAGGCCTGGGGGAAGTCAAACCTGGTTGTGATTTCCCCAACTATCTAGTCAGTTAGTCCCAAATTACTCAAGCCTCTTAAGTTGAATCTTTTGTGACTTTTGTTGCAATTAATTAAACCTGATAAATTCTACCCTTCTGCAGTAGAGAAAAAGGCTTAGCCACATTTGGGGGAGTTAACTCACTACTGCACAGCTGGCAGGTGTTTTCGTGATATTTGTTTGCCTCCTTCTTCCACACCCCATTTAGTCTCTAGGAGTAACAACTACAAGCTAGCAAACCTTGCTAATAATGCCACCAGTCACCAAGTATTCCCAGTCATACCACCAGCGCCAGCTGAGTATGCCCAGCGAACTGACAATCCAGAGCACTTCCTGACTTGCTGAAGTGGCCAGTGTTTTATTCCACAGTGCAACCCTGCTCCCCATGATTAGATGTGATGTGTGACAATAGATGAAAAGGTGTTAGAAACTAATGTGTTTCTCTGTTATCTGAGAATGGGATCTGAGAAGGGCTTAGTTCCTTGCTTATTTGCAATGGGCTTGATTCAAGACAGCTTTCCAGACTCCCGAGGACAAACAACTCTCACAGGTTAGGCTTTTGGCTTCATTTACGGAAGAATCACCAAGTGCCCATTTCCCAACTGCTCTTTTCATCAGAACCTGAGTCCAAATGAAGGGGAAAAAAATAAGGAGAGTGGGGCAAGGGGCAGGTAGGAGTGTGTGGATCTGTATGAAACTGACCGGGGTATTTGGGAAGATAGAAGATGTAAAGGTATGGATGGTGAGTGTAAAAGTAAGACTATAATTTTTTTTAAGTATTAAGTTAGCTGAACTAAATGGCTATTACTACACATGTAAATAAATCACGTCATACAGCCTTGAATTTCAAGCCCCACCCCCAAATCAGAATAAGTTGTCATCACTTTGGAGGCTTCTCTGGCGTGTACATGATGCAAAGCAGCCATGAGGAAAGCCAGTAAACAACACAGCCTCTACCAGCTAAGTCTAGACTTGTTTGCAAGAAATTCTTGGTCTGTGGCTGTCACCAGGTATTGTTCCCTCTGCCACCAGGCCACAGTACCTGTGGGGTTTAAGAGAGGCTTAGGACGATCGACTCCACAGGTGTCACATGACAAAGACTTGACCTGCATGCCACCGTTGAGAAAACAGAGTCACTTGAAGGAAGATGATCCCAGCAACTCAATTCCAAGGGATGGGTGTGGGTTCCCGGCCAGGCTGTCACAAGTGCAGTACTTGGCTGCAAGAATGAGCCTTAGGCAGTCATAACTCTGGAACTTCTGTTACACAGAAACCAAGTGCACTGGCACCCACAGACTCCACAGAGTCTGGCCAAAGACTCAATCTAGAATGCAGACGGCTACTGCTCCAAGTGTTAGGTGTCGTGCTTCATGCCACAGAGATCCCTGATCTAGGTGTGACAAAATGCTTTTCTTAGACCAGAAGGAGCCTTGAAACTACCTGGTGCTTCCTCTAGGGTTGGACATCTCGTTCAAAGCATCCCTGTCCCAGAGCTGCTCACCAGCTCTAGCAGGAAGCAGCTACAGAAGCCTGCTGCAGACAGGTACAAATCTGGTGAAGTTAGACGTAGGTCTCCTAAAAGCCTCACCCATTCACCCCAACCCAATCCTCTGGAAATCCCCACAGGCTTCCAGCTCAAAAACCCTTAGTTATACTGCTGAGCCATTGCTCATGCATGAGTGCTAGTTTCTAAAGCTTTAAATCGCCCTTTAGGCTCCTGGATAACCAACCCCCCTCATGACAGGAAGCCCAGAATAACCTCTAGAGGTGGTCCTGGAAGAAAAAGAAGAAAGATTAATCATCTGGGAATGTTATTGCTTCTGGGGAACATGTCACTGCATTTTCTCATTGACAAACAAGTTGAAACTGTTATCTAAGTAGAGCAATGGAAACCAGCTGTTTTTCTCCCTCTTCTTTTGGTGGTTCTTGTTGTTTTGTTTTGTTTTTGCCTGTTTAGGCACATTTTCCCACGTCTGTCCACTTAAAAATTGGTGTACCTTAAAGTTAAGAAAGCTGTGTTGGATCATGTGACTGTCGCTGTACCAGGATCTTCATCCACTCTGACAGCTTACAGATTTCTCTGAATCTTGATTTTGTCTCTGCAATGTCACTATCTAAGAGGGAATCAGAATAGACTCTGTCCCTCAATAAAGTCTTATGGCAAATACAGCAAAAATCTTACGATAGCTAAGGAGAGGGAAAGATTAAAACAGATGGTAAAGTCAAACCATGTATTCACACTGTGATGTTAAAAACCGTAACAAACTTTTAAGAAGCAATTTACCTTCGTAAGCACCTAACTGCTATGGTAACAAAAAAATAAAAAGCACCAGCTTGCCTAAGGCCAGGCCTCTCGGAAGACACCCATGCTCAGAAGGGCCTAGACTGCTCAGACCATCCCATCAGCCAAGGCTGGGATGGGCTATGCACAGCACCACCTGACTCAGGACAAATTAAACCCAGGTTTGCTACTGTAAGGAATGGGCATTCAAGTCTTTAAACATAGTTTATTACCTTCCAGGTGTACAGAGTATAGCACTAGTTTGTTTAGCAACTATTCCATTCTGCATGGAAATAGAATCACAAGAATTACAAAACGCCCATTACCGAGTCTATGGAACGGAACTCAGGGTTTGATATACTGGAAACATTAACTTACTTTTTTCTAATAGTTCCTTTAATCAAAAACCCATACTTAGTCTTCAGTGATGGTAATAAAGTAGGACCAGAACCTTCCTACTGACATATAACAGGTAAGTAGCCACCTACTTACTGCCCTGCAGGGTAAAAAGGGCACACAGAAAGAGAGCCGTGGCACAGGGCAGCCCCAGCACGAGCATGGAGGCATTTTTCCCACAGAATCATCCTTGCTTGAACAGAACTAGAAAGTACAAAAAGGACAGGAGGGGAAAGGCAGTCATGAGACAGGAGCTGATCTACTGTGGATAGTAAAGTGAGCCAACATCTGCAGTGCTGGGCCTACCAAAGCCAACTTTATGTCACCACTGGACCCTGATGCCCAGGGCACACTGACTTACTAAATAAAATCACCATGTCAGCTCCTCAGTCCTCACAGTGAGGTAGACACCTGGTACTCTCTTCTGCATTTCTGGGTTCTGTTTCTCCTTATACATCTTAGCATAAGCAACAAATGACTACCATTAAGTCATTGAAATGCAAGTGACTGAATTCAATATACACTGCACTATTTACATCTGGTCTCAAACTTTTTGTTTTTTTGGGTCCAGTCGTGGGGCCTGAACTCTTGGCCTGGGCGCTGTTCCTCAGCTCTTCAGCTCAGGGCTAGTGCTCTACCACTTGAGCCACAGCACCACTTCCGGCTTTTTTCTTTTTGCTTATGTGGTACTGAGGAATCCAACCCAGGGCCTCAGGCATGCAAGGCAAGTGCTCTGCCACTGAGCCACCTTCCCAGCCCTCTCAAACTTTTTAGTTCCTTTATTTCTGTTTGTTTACACTGTCATTTTTAACTACTCAAGGTGGAATGTAGAGCCTGATAACAGAAACTCTACGTGGGATGTGGCCCTGGAATTGTTCTGTCACTCTTAAAGCTCCTAAATCAAGTATTTGAGAGAATGCAGGGGTTAGCGTGGAGGTGCTGGCACTAACTGTAAGAAAGGAACATCATGCAATGACAGACTTGCTTTGGCAGCATGTTCTTAGATACCTTCATTTGAAAAAAAATACACTTGGTGCCTGGCCATCATCACTGACATGTCTCTCCAATTCCTCATGTAAACATTCACCAGAGGAATAGCTGGGCACTCAACATACTTTCAGATGGACACTGTTAGTTTCCCAGAGCTGCCATGCAAGTGTCAGAGACTGAGTGGTTTACTCAGCAGAACTGCATTCTCCTGGTGGGGTCAGTTTCAAGGTGAGTTCAGGGTTAAGGTGCAGGCAGGGCCATGCTCCCCCACAGGTACAAGGGAGAAGTTCCCTTCCTCTGCTGCTGCTGGCAGCCTCCCATCTGTCTTCACACAGAGATTCCTCTCTGGCCTGCCTCAAACTTTCCCCTCATGTCTCTTACAAGGATACCAGCCACTGGATTTACACAGATGCATTTTTAAGATCCTCACCTTGCAAAGGCCTTGCTTCCTAATAAGGCCAGACACCGCACCAGGGGCTAGGATCCTGCTTATGTTTGGGGAGGGTATGATTTAATGACAGATGCTGAGACAGAGCTAAAGGGATTCAAATTCTGCAATACTAATCCTAGATAGGGTGGAGGTAGAAACCATCAGGGAAGGGTGCTGAGAGACAGCCATGTGTTATTTTTAGAAGTGGAACCTATGACTCAGTTTTAACTGATTAAACCCTCCTTCCAGCAAACAGCTCCCTGGACAGAGACAAGAAGTGTGAAATTCAAAGAGGGGTAGGTACACAAAGATCTAAACCCATTTCTTTTTGTCACATTATCATGGTTCTGTGTTCATCTTAAGGTATTTCATAAAGCCCTTCTTAAAAATAACTGGCTTTGCAGGGGGAGCAGAGGAGGAGAGATGGGAAGGGATGGAAAGGGGAAACAGAGGAGGAGGCTACAATGCTTAATAAGAAATGTACTCATTACCTTGCTCATGTAATTGTAACCCCTCTGTAAGCTAGTTTCACAATAAAAGAAAGCTTAAAAAATAACTGACTAAAACACTGTATTAAAGAGGCAAGAAAGAGCAATTTATACACACATTATATGTACATATGGAAATACCACATGGAACCCTTGTATATACAATTACTATATGCTAATTTTAAAAACTGAATCTCTGTAGGAAAGTAGGCTAATATCAGTTTCTTCTTCTTTGTTTTTCCCAGAATGTATTACACATACCATTAACAGCAAGCAACAGAAGATGAACACAAATGGCAGAACCAGGCACCAGTGACATGCCAAGCTTAGTTAACCCTTCAGACCTCATACATCAGGCTCAGGTCTCCATTAAACACCCACCAAGTGATGGGAAGGATTTCATTCAGGTCAAGTCTGATTATCCTCCATCTGGCAAGTGGAAAGAAACAGCCCACTGTGGGCTGAGGGTGACACCCACAGCTACACTCCAGGCCAAGCCATCTACCAGGGCAGGGAGAAACAGGAAGGGGGCAGTCTGCAAGGCTCCCCATGCGTGGGCTCCTGGGTAGAAGGATGGGCTTCTGCCTGGGGGACAGGGGTCTGCACTCTAGCAAAGGCACCCTCTCCAGTCACAGGGCCTTTGAACTGTTTTTTAAAGCATCCACTGTTAATAAACAACAAGTATCATCCTAGCAGGCTTTGGGTCCTTTCATTTCGTACCTACCCTTCCCCAGAACAGTTTCCTAAATGCTCAGAAATAGCAGCTACAGCTGGGCGCTGGTGCATGCCTGTAATCCTAGCTACTCAGGAGGCTGAGGATGATGGGTTCAAAGCCAGCCCAGATAGCAAAGTCGGTGAGAAACTCTAACCACCAGAAAACTGGGGCTCAAGTGGTAGAGCGCTTGCGTTGAGCTGAGGGACAGCACCCAGGCCCAGAGCTCAAGCTCCACAACTGACAAAAAAAGGAAGGAAGGAAGGAAGGAAGGAAGGGAGGAAGGAAGGGAGGGAGGGAGGGAGGGAGGGAGGGAAGGGAGGAAGAGCAGCTACATTCAAATGGTTGTGGGAATTCTGTGTCTCCCAGGTCACTGAATGCTCACAGAACCCCTCTGACATGAGAAAGGAAACTCTTGCTAGAACCAGGTGTGCATCTGGGCTCGGGCTACTAGTAAGAGTTTTCTCTCTTAAGTGATCTGATTTTAAATGTTTTAAGTGCCATATACCTATGTATCTCTGAGGATGGTAAATGTCTCCTGAAGACTTTCACCAGGAAGTAAGTGGAATTCTTTCCCCCACCCACCCCCAACACCAAGCTGTGCATCAGAGACAGTGGAATACATTAATTTTATCACACACAAAGTAGAAATGATGAGCCTGCCTGTGTTCCCAGAACTCAAGGTTGTCATGATTTTTTGTTTTGTTTTTTTGGTTTTCTAGTCAATAGATGGAAACCTCAGATTAGCTAGAAAGGAATACATAAGCACTGTTCGGTTCTTAAATACAATCTGAAAGTTTTAACAAAGACAATAGAACGTTCTAATACTGTTGAAATTCTACTATATTAAAACAAAGACTGGGAAATAAATTTTGCAAAATTTGCTAATTATGAATGCAAAAAGTATCATGTCACTATTAATTTAAACCTGTGTGATGATTAATAAGACAAACCCTTTAACATTCTTGCTGGCTGGTGTGTTACCTCAGGTATGGATTATTTGTTCACATCAGCGTGTACCTGCTCTACTGGGCATCCATGTCATTCCTCATGGCTGGAAGAAAACCTTCATATCCTGTGTGCGATCAACCTGTGGTGAATGTTACCATTTTAACCATTTTTATTATTTTGTTATATTTGAAAATACAGAGGCGTTTGAAAAAGTGTTGTTTAATAAGCAAACTGATCTTATTAAAAAGAAATTACTGCTGTGACAAGCATGGTGGCACATGCCTGTCATTCCAGCAGGCAGGAGACTACAGCCAGAAGAATACGAGGATCAGGGCAGTCTGGGCTGCAAAGCAAAATACTGTCTCAACAAATCCAAAACAACATAAACCGAAACAGAAAGAAACTACTGCCCGTCACATTTTACTAAATCCTTCTTGGCCAGAAACTGGATATACTCTTAACTTTGCTGTCCATTTACCTAACTAATCATCCTAGTAGATTTACTGAAGAAGAAAAAAAAGCAATTCTAGAAGTATAAATTACACTAATACTGTAAGAGATCTGTTTCTGGTTTTAGTGTAATAACAATTTGAAAACATGACAGCAGGTAATGAGTTGTAAAAATTATATATGTACATTAAAAACCAGAAAATAAGCGTGTAAATTTGAAGTCATTTAATCATTCCAAGTTAATCACTAAACACTAAGCACTTGAGATGGGAGGATCCAGAGAGTTTTCTGCATTATGGTATCAAAACTGTCAGATGCTGCTTTGAAGTGTGTGCTTCACATCAAGAAAGCTGTCCAGCCTGGCCAGACCCAAGCCTCCATGGGAACGGCACAGCCCAGTCTCCCTGAAATCATCACCGGATGATGAACCTGGAGACCCACACCAAAAATTCTTCTCTAGCCATGAGCATCTCCACTGCACTCTATCCTACCAACCTGTTGGCATTCTTATTTCATACGCAGTCTCTGGTGGTTGATGGGAGCTAGTTGGGGAAGGGGATAGGGAACAGAGCTACAGCTTGGAAAGATGGAAAACATTCTGGAGATGGACAGGGCTGGTGGTTATGCAGTCACCTGACTTCCCTAGTGCTACTAAACGGTAAAACTATATCATCCCCTTATGCTAGCTATGCTTTATTAATATAGCATACTATATGTATAATACCATAACTAATATAACTATACTATTTTAATATCATAACTAATATAGAATAAATATACTAGTGCTACAAAATGGTAAAAATTCTATTACCCTCGTATGTTATATGTATGCTATACATAGCATATATATACTATATTATACTAATATAGTATATAACACTATAACTGCAGCATACTATAACTATTATAGCGTAACTATACTAACACCTTAGTATTACTAAACAGTGAAACTGCTTTCTAACTTATTGTATCCTATAAGGTGATTTGCTTTTGAAAATATTCTGTTCCATGATGAAAGATGAATATCAAAACACAGAAAATCAAATGCTGGCTTGTTTTTTGTTTTGTTTTCCCTTCGTGTTTGTTGCTGTCACACAGAGCCAGATGCTCCTCCAGCCGGGTCAGCAGGGACACGTCATCAAGCAGAGGACAAACAGTGTGGGCTGTTCCGGTCAAGCTCAATAAACGTCACCTGACGGTGCTGATACCAATGCTAATGCATATGATTACAGCAGAACCGTAACAAGCTGTACAGACACAACCGAACACCTGTGAGATCTGTGGGCCTCGCCAGTCTTCTCGAAAATTGTTCCTAAGCATTCTGCTTATCGTTCGAGCTGTTAGAATGTCTCCTTTGTGAAGTTCTCTGGAGGCAGGGCTCCTGGTTCCCGCCACCTCAGCTGCCTCCACCGACCTGGTGGACAGCCCTATGTGACTAGCTGGGCAGGTGCTATTATTTTGGTGCAGAGAATATACAGTACACAGACATACCACAGAGGGGGTAGCCCTGTGAGGAGCACTGCAGGAGAGCTGCGAGTGACAAAACGTGCCACACGCATGTTGCCATGGAGATGAAGCTACTGCACCATGACTGCATCTCTTATTGCACTAGCAAGGACCATCTGGGGAAGAGATTTTGCTTTTGCAGAACATTCCACTCCATTTTTGTGTGTTTTCTCCTCATACAGCTCAACCGTGAGCTAGAGGTCAATAAGATGACTATAACAGAGGGTGGCTAATGTCTAATATGCTCAAGTGTACACAGCAATGTATGTTAGACACAGTAACTAAAACATAGCACACAAACGGCAAAACCTCCTCCTCCATTCAGGGTACAAGTGACTGCTTTTGATAGATTCTCAAGATGACAGAATCATCACATGGCGTAATTACAGAGTGTTATCACTAACCCAAAAGGAAATCCTGTACCTATATGGTCATCACCTGCCCTTCTCCTGGCCCCTGACCTATATATTCTCTGTGTCTGGATTTACCTGTGCTGGATATTTCAGATGAACAAATCATACAGGCCCCTGGTGTGTGCCATCTTTTATTTCACACGTTTTCAGAGTTTGGCTGTTTTGCATATCGCATGCCTCATTTCTTCTTATGGCCAAATAATATCCCACTGTATACGTATACTATATTTCATTTATCCACCCTTTGATGGACGTTTGATTGTTCCTACTTTGGGGCTACCATGAAGAATGTGATGAAGATTCTTGTTAAGCTCTTTGGTGAAATTATGATGTCAGTGTTCTTGGCATATACCTCGGGGTGGAAATGCTGGGTCATATAGTAATTACAGGTTTAGCTTTTTGAAGAACTGACAAACTTTTCCAAAGCAGGAAACTCTCACATCCCTCGAAGCTGCTATGAAGATAAATTCCTCCACTTTCCTGACAACATTGTCCATGTTCTGATATGTTGATTCCAGCCATCCTAGGGTGTGAAGTGGTATTTTGTGGTTTTCATTTACATGTCTAAGATGACATACGCTTTTGAAAGCATCTCTATATCTTCTTTGAAGGATTTCAATTCAAATCCTTTGTCCATTTTTAAATCAGCTACTTTTGTTCTTTTCTTCTTTTTCAGCAGCATTAGGCTTGAACTTGGGAACGTCATATTCTACTGCTGAGCCATACTCCTGGCCCTGTGTTTCACTGGTATTTTCTTCCTGCCCAGGTAGGTATATGCCAGGACACGATCCACCTGTTTTTGGCTTCCCATGTGACTCAGGGAGGGCCACAGGCTGAGGACACATACAGTTTCCTTCCATGGAGATGAAATCTCACTGACTTTTCTGTCCAGGCTGACCCAGAACCAGGTTACCAACATAGTTTAGGATAACAAGTGGGTGCCACTGCACCCCACGATTATCGAGAAGGGGGTCTCAAACTGTTCTGCTTGGGCTGGCCTCAAACAGCATATTCCCTATCTCAGACTCCCAAGTCTCAAGGATAACTGGGGTGAGCCAGCAGTGCACAGCTAAACTGGCTTTTCTTTTCCACCTCTAAGAGTTATCTATGCAGTCTAGATTTGAGACCCCGATCAAGTATATAACTTGCAAATAATTCCTTACCCTCTGCAGATTGCCCATTTATGTTCTTGACAATATCCTTTGAGAGAAATGTTTTTCAATTCGGGTCAAGTTCACCACACCTATTTTTTTCTTTCTTTGGTTATTTCATCTTTAAATGTCGCATTTAAAAAACCAACTAGTATTAAAGTAACTGCTGGCTGTGCTGTTCTCTTCTAAGGGCATTTTGGGCTGAATTTTTCCTCAAAAATTTTTTTTAAAAAATCATGCAGAAGCTGTTAATTTCAGTACCTTAAAATATCACTATGTTTGAAAACAGAACTTTAATTAAGATTAAACAAATTCATATCAGTAGACCTTGATACACTATAGCCAGTATCTTTATAAAAGGCTAAAGTATGGGAGATGCAAACCTGAGAGAATCAGGTGAGACACAGAGAGAAGCCAGCATCGACAAGCAACCCTGTCACAACCTGGGTCTTGGTCTTCCAGACCCAAGATCTAAAGCCCATGTGTTTCTTATATTAGACTAGGTGATTTCTTTTTAATATGATACCTAAAGAATAAGCATCCAATAGAAAGAAAAACAAGTGAACTTTAAAATGCTTGCAACGTGAGTCCTCTAATTTTGGTTACTCTTTTTCGGACTAGGTAGGCTTGTTACTGAATTGTTTTACTTTAGGGAATTACCACCACACCCGCCCCCCCCCCATGCCAAAAAAAATCTGTGCAGTGTAAGATTAACCTTACCCAAAAAAAGTTAGGTTTGGCTTTTCCTTCTAGGAGGTAACTACTAAACCCCTGGAATGTTCACTTGATGCAAATGTCCCTGAACCACTACACAGTCCCCTATTAATAACTAACTTTCTTTCTTTCTTTCTTTCTTTCTTTCTTTCTTTCTTTCTTTCTTTCTTTCTTTCTTTCTCTTTCTTTCTTTCCTTCCTTCCTTCCACTCGCTCGCTCCCTCCCTCTTTCTCTCTCTCTCTTTCTTTTCTCTTTCTTTTTCTTTCCTTCCTTCCTTCCGCTTGCTCCCTCCCTCCCTCTCTCTCTCTTTTTCTCTCTTTCTTTCTTTTCTTTTCTTTCTTTCTTTCTTTATTTTGTCGGTCATGGGGCCTGGACAATGTCCCTCAATGCTTCAGCTCAAGGCTAGTGCTCTACCACTTGAGCCACAGCGCCACTTCCAGATTTTTCTGCTTATGTGGTGCTAAGGAATAGAATCCAGGGCCTCATGCATGTGAGGCAAGCACTGTACCACTGAGCCACCTTCCCAGGTCTGAACTTTAATTATTAAAAAACATTTTTTATAATTCTGTATTGTAAAAATACTGTACAAATTATTTTTTTTAATTTTATGTCAGGTGCTGGTGGCTCATGCCTGTAAGCCTAGCTACTCAGGAGGCTGAGATCTAAGAATCATGGTTCACAGCCAGCCTGGACAGGAAACTCGGTGAGACTCATCTCCAAGTAACCTCCAGAAAACCAGAACTGGCACTGTGGCTCAAAATGGCAGAGTACTAGCCTTGAGCAAAAGAGCTCAGGGATAGTGCCCAGGCCCCAAATTCAAGCCCCATGGCCGACCAAAGAAAACCCCAAGCCCCCAAAACATACATTTTTACTGTTTCATCAGGGGTACACCCAAGAGAAACTAGCCTCTGAGTATGGGGTAAAGAAAATACAGTAGTCATACATAAGACTGCTGCTGCCACCCCAACTCAAGCCAAAACTCGCATGCCTTGTCCATCATTACTGCCAACATCCCCACAGTGAAGAAACCAAGTATCTTATCATTGTCCTATTTTTTCTCTGTCCTCAGAGATCAAGACAGGGTCTGGTGGACACCTAGCAGCCATGCTCAGTGAACTAAGGTCTAAACACAATGACGCAGCCAGCCATTCTTAGACAGGGTCAGGAAGGCAGAACTAACAGAGCTCTTAACTTTTCCAGTGTTTTAACCTTTCAGCTCAACAATTTGTGACAGGTAGGAGCTATAAAATTCGGAACTATTTCACGTGTGAGTTCGTGTGTGTGTGTGTGTGTGTGCATGCGCGCGCGCGCGTGCACTCGCGCATGCCATGGGCACATGTGCATGCAAACCAGTCCTGAGGTTTGGAGCCTGGCTGTTGTCTCTGAGTTTTTGTGCTCAAGGCTGGCACTCTACCACTCGATCCAATGCTCCATTTGCAGATTTTTAGCAGTTAATTGGAGGTAAGAGTGGACTTTGCTGCCCAGACTGGCTTCAAACCACAATCCTCAGATCTCAGCCTCCTGAGTGGTTAGGGTTATAGGTGTGAGCCACCATCACCCAGCTATTTCATTACTTTTAAACTCAGATCTAGTCACCACTGTAAGCTATCAAACCCAGCTCTTAAGTCCAAGAAAAGGCTCAATGGAGTCTCACCTACTTTTTGTCTTTTAGAGAAACCACAAAATGACCCATGACTTAGAAAATAACTTACTCTAGAAATAAAAATCACTGTAACTAAGAGTTGTAAGAAAATTATCTACTTAGAAGACTGATTGGGGACTCCAGCACCCGTGTCCACATATTAACCATTCCTGTTCCTCAATACATGGTATAGCTCAACACCCTGTAAGTTCTTATTTACAAGGCAGCCTCACACGCTGCTTCCATGGAGCAGGACCAGAGCCCATTCATGTGCCCAAGACAGGAGGATGTGCGGGCTCTGGGCACACTTGGCAGGGCATTCAACCACGGGTGTTAGGAGGGCCTTGAGGGAGTTAAGAGTGCAGCAACTGTCCTCTGAAACCCACGGACTGTACTTGTCCAGACTGGAGACTGTCTGAGTCTGACTTATGGGTGACATTTTAATTAAAATGTTATACCTAACTCTAAAGGAAAGTAGCAATTTGGAACCATTGTGTACATTTAAAGCATGGTACAAATATAGCACACTTCCGAGACCAAGGAACAGTACATTGGCAGGAAAAAAAAATATAGAGCAGCGCAACACATTTCCCAAAAGGCAAAAAGAAAAAGAAAATCAGGGTTCAAAAGAGGTCCTTCCAGCTCTGAGAGTCCAATCTTTTCCCTGATGTAACTGGAGGATGTTGGGGGAAGAATCAATTCTATTTAGTCAGAGTTAAAAACAAAAACTATTCCATTTTAGAAAAAACAACAACACCATCATCAATCAACATATATAAGCAGCAGCTTCAGCAACCTCTATACTCCAAAATTCCTTCTCAAATTCAATCAACAGCTATGTATGTGTGTATAAAATCTGGCTTCCATGAAGGGGCCTTTTTAGATTTGTTCCCTCATTGTCCTCAATCACTAGCAAATGTGTAGACCACAGACACACTGGGCAGCCCTGCTCAGGAGTACAGTCCAGTGGTTCAGCTAAGATTGTTCAACCTCTACAAGCCAGTGTGGTCCCATGAAGATGAAGGACATGCATACAGCGGCAGCACCCCTTACAGTAAGAGTGCATCTATGCCCATAAATAAGCAACATACAGCCTATGGAGAGACAAATGAAGTCAGCCAGTTTCAACAAGACCCAAACCACAGAAGAACAGGTGATCAAATACCAAGGGGCCCTTCTGGAAGAGGCCACGGCCTTCAGAGAAGCCTAGCCCTCTGGCCTAGAAGGCCAGGGAACTCAGGAAGGAGGTAAGCCTGGGGGAGTATGCTTGGGCCAATGCCTACCTCACCTTCCACCTTATTCCTGTATCTTGCCCTGACACGTACAGCTACTCACCTATAAAATTAAATGTCTGAAGCAATACAAATCGCCAATCCAGGCTATATATGAGGTACCTACTGACACTTGGCTGAGCTGCTACGGTTATTCTTGTAGCAACAAACCTAAGGGACACAAGTTGCTTAAAATGAACTAAGCCCAGGTCACCTGACCTAAGACCACACAATACAGGGCCCTCGTCTTGGGAGGGCTGTGCTTTACTGCTTGGATACACAATAATCTACACAAAAGGGAACCTCTCAGATCATGCTGTAATAGCTGGCAATATGTAATTTAACTGAAATGGAATAAAATGAGAAGCTCACTTCCTCATTTGTGCTAATCCTAGAAGAAGGGCTCTAGAGCCACCTCTAGCTCTTTGGCCACCCACTTGAGAGCTCAGTAGAGACACAACATGCGGCCACTGCACCAAGTTCCACACGAGTCGCTCCAGGCCGCTCCCTGCACCTCCATGCTGATGCCACTCACACTTCACCTTATTCATACGTCCATTTTAAAATGCCAGTGCTTTTATTGTTGGATGTCAAAAAATACATATGGAACTAGAGGTGAGGCTCAAGCAGCACAGTGCCGGCTGGGGGTGAAAAAGCCATAGGAAGGCCTTGAGTTCAAATTCCAGCACCAGCACTAAATAACTACATAAATAAATAAATAAAATGCCAGTGCCATTATAATGATCAGATAGGACTGTGCTGACTATTCTTGAAATTCTTGTCTTCTGTACAAGGATCGACAGTTGTAACTAATTTGGGGGATTCACTATCCATACTTTCCTACTCAATACTTAAAAGCATCACGAAGTTCCAATAGAAAAAAAAAATTATACAATCTGTCACATCAAGCTAGTAGAAATTTAGCTTGGATTTTAATAGATCTATGTAAAGGAACAGATGGGTGTATTTTAAGAATAGTGCTTTGCTGACTTTTTAGAAACATAGTAAAGTTCCTGCCAAGTAAAAGGTTGTTTATGCTTTTTGCTTTGGAAACAGAGGGCAAAAGTTCTTTCTTATTATTCAGATGCATTAGGTACTTAAATATTCCGATAATCATAAGTATCTAAACATTCATAAGTAAATAATTCTGGCCGGCCCCAGTGGCTGACACCTGTATTAAAGGAGGAAGGAGGAAGAAGGAAGGAGGGAGGAGGAAGAAGGAAGGAGGGGGGAGGAGGAGGAGGAGGAGGAGGATGAGGAGGAGGAGGAGGAGGAGGAGGAGGAGGAGGAGGAAGAGGAGGAGGAGGAGGAGGAGGAGGAGGAGGAGGAGGAGGAGGAGGAGGAGGAGGAGGAGGAGGAGGAGGAGAAGGAGGAGAAGGAGGAGGAGGAAAAACTCCTGGACTTTGGGGGGAAAGTGCAAAATACCCCCAAGAAACCCAAGTTTTAGCAGGTCTATATGAAGTGAACTGTCTTGGAAAATCTACATTACAGGGGCCCTATAGATAGCCGCCTTCTCCAGTCAGTCTGTGAAATGCCACCAGAAATAAGCACTAAAGACTACACTTTGCCTCCAGCACAGAGCTGGGGTTCTGGATCAGGCACGTAGCTAGGTACACACCTTCTACTATTCTTTCCTCATACTGTTAACAGGGACACAAGGAGACACTGGCCAGGGATCAGCCCCTCACAATGCGTGATCCATGCCCCCGATTACTAAGCCCCATTGTAGGGATGGGATACCAAGAACTGAGAGCTCTTCACCTGGTTTGCTCATGGAAGGACAGCACGTGAATATGTTCATGGGGAGCACTGGGGTGACACCCCTAAGCCAGAATCACCTATGAAGGTGAAGCTGGCACCATCAGGATGTCAACTCAAAGGATCTGCAGAAGCTCACTTCACAATGCAGGTACTGCTATACGATCTCTTCACCATCTTAGTTAACCCAACACATTCACCTCAACTGTGCAAAAGGACCTGTTTATACAGAAGACTGGAAAAGTCAGGAGTTCAAACCCTTAGGTTGTCATAATGCACTTAAAATTTTAAGCTACCATTTCTATTTTTCATTGCTCCATTCATTCACCAGACAAGTATCTCTTGAGTATATGTACTGAATAGTATGGAATTAATAAGATATAGTCCACCTCCTCTGGAGATTACATCCTAGAATACAGAGTAGTCATAACTATAATATAATACTGAAAGCAAGAGAACTCCCACAGGTTAATTATTAGGAGCTAAAGATGAAAAGAAAGTAATCATTTCCATTCATGATAAATCAGAAATGTCTCTTGCCGAAATAAGGTTTTCTATATTATATGGTAGCTTTTCTATGCTATATGGTAGCTTTGACAGTGCTGCTTCATTGGGTATTAAATTACCACTTTCTACATGTCTGTAAAGTACACTAGTGTTAGAAGAGGCTGCAGGTTGTCATCTAATAACCTAAATATTTTTACACAGCTTTCCAGTTTGGAGTGTTGGAGGAAGTGAGACCATGTGCCCCCCAGGAACCCTGAAAAACAAAAAAAAGAGTTCATCAAAGTCCCTTGTTCCCTTGTCCTTCCCACCTCCCTCTTCTCAGGCAGGAGATGGAACTGTCACTCTGCAGTCAGAGAGGGTTTGGAACCCAGGGGACTGGTCCCTTCCCACCCTACAAGAGGCCTACCACCAGCTTTGTGAGAAGCCCCAAGGCCCAGGCGGGTAGAAAACCTTTCACTCAAGAATCTTCATCTACAAGGCAGGCCACGCAGGAGCCAGCAGGAGAACGCAGTTGTAATATTCAAAGTGTATTTTATAAAACTAAAAAAACTGAAGAGAGGGGATGGGTTGAAAAGGGTGACAAGGTACATTTTACTTATAAACCGACATGTTGAATGGTAACCCCTTTGCAGAACTACTCAAAGAGAAAAGGATAATTTCAAAAAAAAATTATTCAACCTTTTCTACTTTAGATGTCTGTTGTATCACAGGATTCTTTACTATGCCCCTGTGTATGGTCCCCATAAAATTCTCTTAAGGACAATTCAACTTGAAACAATTGAACTTCAAACCAAGAAATGTGGCTTAAAGTATGTTTTCATTTGCAGGTAGCTAGCTCTCTGCATGTCCTGGAATAGAAAATCAATTTTTAAATAAATTTCTATTAACTAACCAAAAAAAAAAAAATGAGTTCAATAACCCCTGCTTTCAAGGCCACTGTCCGGCAAGATCAGTGTCTTCATTGCTTAAGTGGCGAGTAGAGAGGAGTGAGTGGCTTTTCAGTGCCGACAGTAGCTGCCGGCCTGGTGTGGTGAGGCATGTCCATCATTCCAGCTCCTGGAAAGCCGAGCTAGGAGGCTCCAGAGCTGAAGGCTATCCTGCACTACAAAATAAGGAATAAATAAACAAGAGGAGGAAGAAGAGGAGGAGGAGTTGTGAGGTGAGGGAGAGAAGGAGAAGAACAAGAGGGAGAAAGGGAAGGAAGAGGAGGAGGAGGAGGAGGAGGGGAAAGAGGAAGGGGAGGAAGAGGAAGAGGAGGAGGAGGAGAAGGAAACGAAAAAAGAAGAAGAGAAACAGGTAATGAAGAGAAGTGACACTCTGTGCTTAGCAGTCACAGAAGACCTAGGCCTCTCCTCCACACACACACACCCCACAGGTGTAATCACCGCGGCATGTGGATTTTCACATATATGGCTTCACTGACACTATGCTAACGCTTCCCTGGAGCCTCCTGAGGCCCAGGGAGATGTGGCTGAGGCCGGTAGCAGATGGCCTGGTTCAGGACCCACACTCATGTGGCCTCCTCTAACCAAGTAGGGCCCTTCTCAGAACGGCATCCTCATAAGAAAAATGCTTCCCACCATGCAGCTATTCCCCAGGCCAATTTCTAGTTAAAGTCTCTTGCAGGAGGACGGCCTGACACAGCCAAGGGCAGGCCCTGGGTGTCAAGGCTGGGAGGCTGTGGGGAGGGCTGGTAGCTGCCTCCAGGGCATGAGGTGCTATTTGGGAAAAGGTGAGCTTGTCCCGTGCTGACTCAGAGGGCAGAGCAGCACAGTCACACAGAAGGCAGAGCAGCGGTGCACCTGAGTTTCTAACAAGCTGCAGGACCACCCGTAAGGCTCAAGGTTGGGCTGAATGACTCTGCCAGCCTCTTCATACTTACAGATTCTGGCATTTCCAACTGACAGAAACCTGGGGTGGCTCAATCTAGCAACATGAAAGCAACTTCTTCATAACTTGAACGATGGCTACAGTGTTGTGCCTAGCCAACCTGCCCATGATCTGCAAAGAAAGGCAGGAACAAGAGCTGACCCTGGGTGAAGCTGCAGCCCCCAGCATCTGACCACAGCACTGAAGGCTTTGAATTCAGGCCCAAAACATCTGCAGAATAAAGAGTCCTCTTGTGGACCCCAAACTAACTGCATGTCATTTTGTATCATTCCATAAGAGTTTCCATTTGGGCTGGACACGGAGACAGATGCCTTAATTCCAGCTATGTGGAGGGCAGAGGGCTGCCATTAGAAGCCAATTAGTGCAAAAGTTCATCTCAACAAATACAATAGCTATGATAGTGTGTGTCTGTGATCCCAGCTATGCAGGAGACTTAACAGAGTGAAAGGGGGCTGGAGATACAGTCCAAGCAGTAAAGCACAGCCCTCCCAAGCCGAGGGCCCTGTATTCACACCCCATTACCACCAAAAAAAAAAAAAAAAAAAACCACCTATTTAAAGGAAATTTCCATTATGGAAATGTTCTTGTTATTTTTATTCTAAGAGTTATACGGTATTTATGTTGCAGAGATTTAAAAAAATGACCCCAAAGTCATTGGATAAACATTTAAGGAAATCACTGGAAAATCCGTCTCAACTCGCTGTATTATTTTAACCGTTCTCTCCTCATCCCCCTACACACGTCCTGCTTCCCCATGGAAAAGCTCGGTGTTAAAACACAAGCCACAGGAGGCTCCATCTGGGACTTGACAGGAAACGGAGGAAGGACCTCTCTGCACACACAATCTGGCAACCCCAGGAGGTCCCAGAAATGTGTGTGTGTGCGCGCGTGTACATACACACACACACACACACACACACACACACACACACGCCTGCATTGTGTCTATGTCTCTCTCACTCTCTGAAGACTTGAGAAAATTCTACCCTCACCAGGCAGACTTTCATCCGCTTAACACCTTCAAGGAATACTTCAGCTTATTTCACAGAATGAGGGGTTTCATAAAAATGGGGAAATTTATGGCCCTTCCCTAGGCTTCCTAAGTCACTCTGCAGGACAGCCAAACAGGTGTGGGCTGATGTGCCCAAGTAAACACCTTCTCTTTCCCCAGCCAGCATTCCACAGGAAAGAAAGGAATGTGAAATTCACAGGGTGCCTCCTGGACATGTTGCGCACCTGCCAGGATTCCTGCATTTCACTGTCACCCCAGGTATTTCCTGTGCAGTCTAGGTCAGATTCTGCTGGAAATGTCTCTCCAGGAGAGGGACTGAAAACAACCAGTTCCCCTTCCCTTTCTCACTCAACCTTCTCTTTGATCAGGTGTTATAAGATGAGAAAACAGAGAAACCACATTTTGAGAGGTCGAATCAGGAGTCTTTATTAAAAGGCCAGCGACTGCATGGTAGATTCCTGTCTCAAAGACCAGCAGCCAGCAAATACACTTAACAGTTAGGAAACAGTCCCAAGAGGAAAGAAAGAACAAAAACAATACCAACAAACCAATTCAGCTCCGATGTAGAGATGAAATGGGACACCATGGTAGCCAGGAAACACGTGGCATGGCGTAATGGCGCCTGAGCTGGTCCGGGTCTAAATAGGGTCAGGTCAGGGCGCCAGGGCACAGGAAACTCCAGGCCCAGGCACCAGACTGACAGGTTCAGTAACCTATCAGCCAAGTGCCCACCCCTGCTTCCAGAGATTCAGGCACACCCATCACCTGAGAGGCGGGGCTTCACCTTCCCCCAACATGAAGACAATATGCCAGACTCTACCATCCACCATGTGGCCAAGATGGAGCCGGCCAGACCTGACCTCCCTATTTCACAGGAATATACCAAATGAAGATGCATGGGATAGGCCCCTGACAGGCCCCCATGATGCTGGCAGGCCATGCTCAGGGAGCCCCGGAATTAAACCACACTTCCCAAGCTCCCTGAGGGGGAATGACTATGGTCAGAGCATGGGTTCACAGGAGATGAGGCTGACAGGGCTCATGGCTCTTCCAGGGATAGGAGCCTGTTTCTGTGTGCTGAGGTTGCCCATCTATGACAGGTCTGCTTAGAGCAGCCTAGACACAGGCAGGGGATGCTATGACAGATGCAGAACATCACAAAGACAGAGAAAAATGATCCTTGACTGGCCAACATACTCTTGGGTAGCACTTGAGTCAATCATTCACAGCTCTAATCCAGATGGTAAGAAGTGACTCATGAAGAATAAGATAATTAGACAAAACTTTAAGACAACTGTGTTTAGCTAAGGTACACTTAAAAATCACCTGGGAATCTCGGGGGGGGGGAGAGGGCAACAACCCAAGAAGTACCCATGTATACGTTTCAGCAAAGATTCTAATTTAATTGATCAGGGTAAGACCTGAACATCACACTCCCAAAATTCCTGAGCATGTCCAAGAGAATGACGGGGCTCCTCATGGTCAGATCCAACCACAGGGCTTCCACCTCTGTCCAGCATAGCTGTCCAGCAGGTGTTTCCCTAAAGACATATGAGACATGCAAGTTGATTCTTCTTCCAATGAATGCAAACAAGGTTTGTGTGTGCATGCAACACCACGTGTTCTCTCTCTCTCTCTCTCTCTCTCTCTCTCTCTCTCTCTCTCTCTCTCTCTCTCTCTCTCTCTCTCTCCCCCCCTGCATTCTTCGATCTCTCCTCTCCTCACTCCTCCTCTTTCTGTATTCTCCCATCCTCCCCTCTCCTCACTCCTCTTCTGCATACTTCCATGGGAAGGGCACTCCAAGGACAGATGGCTCCAGGTTGCCCAGGAGCTTGTCCCAAATGCAGGATTGTCAGACCCCCTCCAGACCCACAAAATCTGCTTTTATAGAACAAATGCAGCCTACTGGTATTTGAAAGCTGTAGTCCTTCCTGTGCTTTACCTGACCGGAAAAGGGGAGCATGAAGCGAGGTCCAGAGCCAGAGCCAGAGCAAGGGAAAGCCTGAGGCAGGACTTGTAAGACAACATGGGCAAGACAGATGTAAGAGATGACACATGGCTGTCCCTCCAGCAAGAAGCCCTTGGCGAAGGCACATTTGGATGTGTCTTGTTCAACCTGCCCAGGACGCAGGAGAGGTGAGCCAAGTCTACTCCATCACAACAAGCTTACCCTGATGACTCATTACCTGTTAGTTTCCTCAGAATCATGCCACCATATTTTCTCTTCTAAAACAAAGGCAATAAATCCAAAAAGCAACTGAAAAATTAGGTGCTATTTCCACTATTTTTCAGATAAAGAAACTGGAACATGAACTGCAGGCTTAAGGCTAAAGAAGAAAGCAGAGCTGGAGATAGATACTCGCTCTGGCCACTCACTATACGAGAGACTTAGGAACTGACTTTTCCTCCAATCTGGTAAAAGCTGCACTGCTGGACCACAATTCCTTGTCCCTCTCTTCTCCTCCCCTCCCCTCTTCTTTCTCTCCCACCCCATCCCCATCCCCTTAACTAGCCCTTTTCTTTTTTGGACCTTTAGGCTGTGAAATGACTACTTAGTGACTAACACACTAAGACAAACCTGTGTCTGAGGTGACTTTGCTGAGTGGCTCGGCCCAGGCTTCCCTCACCTGCCCCTTCCCTGCCAGCATCTCCATTATCACTCAGGGTTTGGGGGTCAACAGAAGAGGGATATCGCTCACTGTTCCCATACCCTCTATGAGCACTCAGCTTCAGTAAGAGGAAGGCTTCCTGATCTAACAGGTAAATTAGAGTATCTCTTTGCATTCATACTTTTTTCGTGCGTTCACACAATTCTATATAAAATGGAATTCTCCCATGAGAAAGTATCTAAAAGAAACAATAAATTCAGTCAAAATCACTATCTCAGTACTTACTTGGTACCTACTTGGTAATTATCAAGCTAAAAGCCTCAACAGGCAGTGGTGTGCCTCCTGTCCATACCATGACAGTGCCATCCTGGAAGAAAACCTGGGCTCAGCCCAACCTGCTGACACCCCAGCCCGGGGCCAGCATCTTCGCTGCAAGCCAGGCTCTGAGCAGAACCACCCAGCCAAGATGCCCCTGAGTTTGTGACCTGCAGAAACTCTAATATAATAAACACATATTGTCTTCACTTCTACAATAGTGTCATTTGCTATGCAGAAACAGAAAAATGGCACCTGCTGGCCACCACAGCAACATGACCAGCCTCTGCCCACTTCTCGGGCCTGTCATAATCGCTCATCTATGCTACAGCACTACTGCATTTCTTCCAGAGCTGTAAAGGTTACTTGATTCCCTTTACTACAGGGTAATTCAGATCACTCAATATGGTAGGTCCAGAAAACATCAATACATAAAAATATATTTGATCCCCTGTGGGAGGAGTGTGCAAAGGTATAGGCACATGTGTGCATACACATGCTCCAAAATGTAGTGCTTGTAATCTGGCTTTCTCCTCCTTCATCCTTTTACACATACACTACATCAACACAATGTGACGCGCCATCACAGTCTGGTCCCAATATCTCAGAGTAGACAGGCTCTTGGTTCACGCAACCCCTAGCACCAGTTATCTTTTAGCACTGAGCACCCATGCCACTCCTCTGGAGGGAGATCCAGCCCCACCCCGCCAGGATGGACTGGACCCCAGCTCTGTGCCCCACCCTGACCCACACACACCTGACCCTTCATCCACATGCAGGAAAGAGGTGAGCTCTCAGAACAGTGCCTCTGTAGCACTGAGAATAGCAATAAGCACCTTATTAAAGCCACACTTGTCTACAGAAAAATTTTAGCCATTTTTATTAAACACAATTCTGGCATTTTTTATCACAGAGCTTATAATTAAACGTTTCCTTTATGCATCCCATGGCACGTCTACATGCTGAGCAGAAAAAGGGCCAGAAAAACAAATGGGCTAAGACCAAAATGCTAGGAGCCGCTGGAGCTCCGAAAGGACACACGGACAGATGCCAAAATCTATGCAGCATAATTAACATCAATTTTGTTTTGACACTTGCCTTTTGTACTTTAATTAAAATAAAAAACAAGTTGCAAAAAGTAGTTTGCATTCTACCACCATTTTCTGTATTTCTGTGGTAACCGGGATCCTTTCCCACCAGTTTCCCAGCCAAGTGTTTAAGAGGTCCAGCCAGAAGTGTGGAAGCCTGGGCCTCTGTTGTAACTGACAGAGCCACAGGCAGAAAGAGCTCTTAGAAGCCCAAGGGAATGATCCATGGGACTCATCCTTAGTGATGCTAGAAGATGTTACTTCACATCTCCACTGGTAACAACAGGGTGGGCACTGGATGCCACAGCTATACAAGGGTGCTGACACACACGAGAATTCAACAAAATGCTTGAAAGGAGAACTGCTTGGCATCCATCTTTTAGACTTGGGCACTATCCTACTTTCCCTCATTTATGTTCTATAAATTGTAAGGAGAATGCATTTTGTTGCCAGCCACACTGTTCCCAAAATACTACCAAGTAGCATTTGAGTAGTTAGTGTGAGCTGTGCTTACTGAGGGAGGAATCCCTCATTTTCTAGGTAGTGAGTTTCCATGAGGGTTACTTCCCAGGGCAACAGATCTTGCTCTAAACCCTCGCCCTCAGTTATTCTTAACTTGGAATGAAAAGACCCCTGTGGCCTGCAAAAATAAATCATGCAAGTTTGCTTCCTAGAATTTTAGAAGCTCACTTCCAAAATCTAACAGTCCAACTATTCAGGTAGATATAAAGAACTATTCAATTATATGACCATAATAATATGACCATATTCATACTGGATTGATATCCATGAATTTGAGTGTTTCTTGATCTATATTTGATTTAAAAAAAAAAAAAAAAAAGAACTACTCTGCAGTAAGAAAGCTAATTCTTCCCCAAGAGAGCTTCAGGCTCCTCTGCTCAGAAAAGAGCCATGTTACACAGGCAAGCTATGGGAATGATGGTGATTAGATGGATCATAGGGAGGCAGAAGATGAGTGGTGGGAAAATCATTTCTATGCAGGAGGCATGTGGGTAGGAGGACCATGGTCTAAGACCGGCCTGGGTAAAAACATGAGAACCTACCTGAAAAATAACTAAAGCAAAAAGGGCTGGGAGTATGCCTCAAGTTGCCTAACAACAGGGGAGTCCCTGAGTGTTCAGATGTCTACTACTAAAAAACAAACAACAATCAAAACAAAACTGCACACCTTCACGAGTGACCTGCTTACCAGAGGTACTCAAGAATTCTTCTACACCCACTAACAGTGGACTAACAATGGGTGTTGAGCTCCCACTAACTATATGGCTTCTAAGAAGGGTACAGAAGATGGGCCTGGATATGCCTGTAAGCTGGAGTCTCCTGGTAGATTCTAGCCAAGTCAGAGGAACATCTGAAAATATGAAGAATGTTAAATTAAACCACTTGTGGGTGGTGGATAAATAACAATAAAAAGTGGCAAATGCTTAATTTCACAAGATAAATTGGTTATTCGATGTTACTTCCAAGAGAACCTTATTCTTTAGCTATTTAGAAAACTGAGGTACATTAATGTTTTGTGAAAGGACCCTGTATACAGTAAAGATTCTTGGTACTGCTTCTATTTATACTTAATCTCAACAAGTCCTCAGTGTTTGGCTTTTTATGGAAATGCTGTTTGAGTGTTTCCTTTAGCTATCCTTTGCAGAGGGTCTATAAGAGAGCACAGTGATTATATTACTCTCAGTTACAGTATTCCATTGTTCCTTTTCTAGACACTCACTCACAGAACACACAAGACATGCAGGCCATTAAAAAAAAAAAGGAAACCTCGATTCATAACTGGGGTCATGATTTTAAGCTCTACAGACTTACAAGGTTCTGGATAACCGACATCCTTAGTCATATTTAGTGAATACTTGCTGCAAATCAGGATTATGTTTGCAGAGGAATCAGAGGCCCAAATCCCATGGAGGTTCCATCCATTCCAGGAGGAGGAAGGGACTCTGGTGTCCCCGTACTCAGATTGAGTACCTACTGAGAATTGAGATCAGGTGGTATCCAGATTAAATACTCAGGAAAAATGGAGGCGCTGAGGGAACTGAAGGACAATGCCTGAGATTCAGACATCCCAGCCCAGGCAAGGGCAGTACCCAGGGGTAGAAACATAGTCCCCACAGCAGCAGGGAGCCAGGCACAGCCATCAGCCTGCCACGAATCACCATGGCCTCTGCCATCACTTTTCTACAAGAAGACTCTAACTCATGAGTGTGTCAATGCAGAGGAATAAACAGACAATGAGTAAAAATCAAACGTCATCTAACATAACCACCTGTACAGCAGGATGACTGAAGTCTTTTTTCCCCCAAGAGTCCTGTGGTGGTCTCGACAAAGGGTGCACTTCTACAAAGCATGCTTGTGGAAGGTAGGGTTGCCACAGAGTGCCAACGTGGAGCCCAATTGTTGGTCAGTCTTTTTAAGTTAATTGAGGAAACAATGAAATAAAGTACTAGGAGAGGATCAGTGTGAATCCACTTAGCCAGTTAAAAAGTTAAAGCTGTTGAAGGATGCTTCCCTTGATGTCTGTCTAATTAGTGATGTAATGGGAAAAACTCTAGAGGAATGAAATCTCAGAGTGACCCTGAAGGATGACATAATCTCTCTGTTCTCCACTTTCCTCCTCTACAGAAGGAAAGAAGTGGGGCTGGATCAGTGATTTCCAATAAGGAGTCTCAAAGACATTATTTTGAGAAGTTTAATGGGAATTGTATATTTGCACCTGGGAGGTCACATAGGCTAATTAAAAGTGAAATTTCTTCTCACCACTAGAATTGTAATCTCCTTGGTGAAGGAGCACTGGCCACATTTCATGTGAATCAGAAGACTGACATGTTCAATTGAAACCCCTCTGTACAACTAAAGATTTAAAAAGAAAAAAGAACTGGGAGGGAGGGAGCAAAAAGAATTAGAGGCAGTTGTGTATCTCAGGTGGGCAATTTTCTCAATGAAAGAAGTGCCTGAACACTAGATCCTAGTCCACTGGCCCTGGAGCTGATGGTGTAACTGGAAAAGTCAAGAATGTCTAGTCTTGAGGGGAAACCCTGGAAAGTCAGAAAAGAAAAGGGCAGAGGTAATTTCAAGTTCTTCCTCTCTACCTTGAAAATAATCAGTATCAGCCACAGGAACACGTTTTAATTCTAAACAACCCCAAACAATAGCTTCTTCATCAAAGGCACAACGACTCCAGTGCAATTGGGATAATTAGCATCCTTCTTCATATGAAATACAAAGACTGTATTTTATAGGACTCAGGGCGGTGACCTGCCATCCTGACAGTGATCCACAGAAGACATGCCAGCTTCCTCTCTGCAGTAAGTTCTCTGCCATTCCCCACCAAACCTCTCAACAGGGCCTCTCACCAAAAGAAACGTTAAGTGGTTCCACCTGCCAGTTTCCTCCTCCACTCAGGTGGCACAGGCCCATGGTGGCCAGCCTCAAATGTGGATGTGATAAGCATCCACAGGAGCCCACTGTGCCCCACTGCCCTGATGCCTGTAGGACTGAGGGTTTGGGTTTCCTTAGCTTGACGGACAGCTCTCAGGGGACAGTCTACTCATCAAACCAAGCAGCTTGTTAACTTGAAATAGACACAGGCAAAAGAAAGATGCCACTTCTGCCCATGCCTAAACTGCTCCCTTCTCTGTTCTCCTTCCATCCTGGAATCCATGTTTGTCACTGTGTCCAAGACCAAACTCCAAGATTCACTAGGAAACCAAAGCAATGACAAATTTAGAAACTGGCAATTACAAGGACCATTACAAAGAAAGTGCTTACTGTTCACCTCCTACAGCACATATGGCCCAGGCAGAGGTTACAACGTACAGGGAAGAGAGCACACATCACATCACAAAGACAAGTACCACAGAAGGGAAGCAGGACCAGACAGAGAGGTAAACACCACATGCTCAGTCCTGAAGGGCAAACAAAACCCCCACTGTAACATAAAGTTTATGGGTCCACCAAGGCCAAGAAAAAACCATGTTGAGTGAAGTAAGTGAGGCTCAGAAGACAAAGAGTACATGTTTTCTCCTATGTGGAAGTCAGATCTAAAATATAAACATATGAAAACACATAAAGCCATATGCATACACACAGTCATAATCAAACTGACTGTGCTATACACAGATTTCCATGAACAATTAACAGTTTAACAAAATAAATGCCAGAGACTCAAAGTATGTCACTTAGGGGATGATGATGGAGGAGGGCAGATAAAACAGAGAAAGGAATGGTGGGCAAGTGTAGTCATAATAATGTGCATATGTGAAAACGGAACCAGAAAACTTGAGGTTATCAATGGGCAGCTTTAGGATAGATGGCAAGGGGAGAATGGTGGGAGGGGTGACTGACATTGATCAAGATGCGTCGTATTCATAAATTGATATTTGAATTGAAACCCACTGTACAACTAATTTAAATGTAATTAAAAAAGAACTACAGTCCTTAAAAGCTAAGGTCTTAAGCTACTTTACTGTGTTAGCTTACAAACTTCATCCAATCTGACTGAGTTTTTTTATGTCTTCTGTTTGCTGAAAAACTCAGTAATTAATAGCCTTAGCAACCAACTGATTTCCAAAATTATCAGCTAAAATTTGAGAAAATATTAGTTTCCTTTTGTCAACATAAGGAAAATCACTTCCTGTTTTTTTTTTCATGTATGTTCATTTTCTTGGCAGTGGAGGTGCTATCCTGTGACACAAAGCCTCACCAATAAGCCAGACGATCCTGAGCTTCCTGAAGGGAACATCTCCCATATACTGCAATCCGTAGCCTTTCCAGCTAGACCTGTAACTCCAGGGCTTCTAATTGCCAAACCCTAAGAGTAAAGCTACCAACCTTAGTGTACATTAGAGTACACTGGTGGTTTTCATTTTGTTCCTCCCTGACTATATTCTATTACAAATCACCATGGGAACTCTCAGAATACAAGGATGCTCCAACCACCTGGGAGCCTGTCACACCAGCTATAAACAATCCTGCCTCTTTTCTACTGAGCCTTGGCTCAATGTCCTGAGAGGCCTTTTCCTGGGGATGGACGCTTCCTTGGGCTTAGTCGGAAGTCTAAGTCTTTCTTCTGGGAGGGAAGAGTTCACAGTGGAATCTCCATACCACCTTGCTTTCACTTCCTCTATGCTTGTGTTGAGAGAAGAGAATTTCCATTCCAAATGTGAGGGGAGATTTCTCAAAACTAGGATTTCAACCATTATGGCAGTGAACTAAACTAAAGCAATTCATAAACATCGTCTTCGTTAGAGGCTACTGTTTCCTGTTCGAGGGTCACCCACAACCATCTGCACCAAGTCACCCATAGACGAGACATCTCCTCTGTGTACTCAACAGCTTGCCACAATCTATCCATTTGTGAAAGTGTGTCCACATGATCTTCCACGTTTCCGGCACCCCGCCTCCATGGGCACCCAAGCTGGTCACAAGCCAATCTCACCTGCCACCTCAAGTACTCTCTGGAACTGCTGTTCTTCCAGTGGATGGCAGTCAGAGCAACCAGAAAAGCAGGACTGTAACCCACAAGTAATCAGTGATCTCAAGTGCTGCTCACAAGGGCACCTCTTTAGGAAAAGAACAAATATTCTACAGAACAAATGCTACATCCTTTACAAGCCATGCTTATTTTTTCCTCAAGGTTTGATTCTAAGAGTTAAGTTTCTCAAGTGCAACAGAAGCCTCTGCAGGTTACTTTCCAATGTTTAAACAGAGGCATCGGGGGGGTGGGGGGGGATCTTCTCTGTTCACCAACACAGTCCACAAGATAAATTTCATGAAGTAATCATTTTGGCCAAGAATGATGTCACACACCTATAATATGAACCATTCACAAGGCTGAGATTAGAAGGATCATGATCCAAAGGAAGGGCAGACCTCATTTCAGCCAAAAAGAAGCGAAGTATGAAGATACAAGTCTCTCTCTCTCTCTCTCTCTCTCTCTCTCTCTCTCTCTCTCTCTCTCTCTCTCTCTCTCTCTCTCTCTCTCTCCCTCCCTCCCTCTCTCTCTCTCTCTCTCTCTCTCTCTCACACACACACACACACACACACACACACACACACACACGTGCGTGCACACACACGAAGCATTAAGTAGGAAGACTGTGGTCCAGACTCATCCAGGCAAAAAGTGTGAGCCTATGTGAAAAATAATGAAAGCAAAAAGGGATAGAGATGTGACCAAAGTGACAGAGTACCCCAACTCAACATCTCAGGTCCAAACCCCAGCACCGCCAAAAATAAAGTAATTTTCCCCTCCAGAAAGTTAAGCTCCCTGGAGAACCAATGTTGCATGTGTCCCTGACAAAGCAGAATGTGGATATCTCTGCAAATAAGTCATTATCTAAGGAAGAGTAAAAGTTCACTATTTAAAGACATCTACTTTACTTTTTTTGTCATTCAAGAAAGAGCTCTATGTTCTTTAATTTTTTCTAATTCTGTTTTTTTTTTTTTTTGGGGGGGGAGGTCCGGTTGTGGGGCCTGAACTCTGGGCCTGAGCGCTGTCCCTAAGCTCTTCAGCTCAAGGCTAGCGCTCTACCACTTGAGCACAGCTCCACTTCCAGCTTTTTTTCTTTTTGCTTATGTGGTGCTGAGGAAATAGAACCCAGGGCCTCAGGCATGCAAGGCAAATGCTCTACCACTGAGCCACCTTCCCAGCCCCTCTAATTCTGGTTTTGTGTGTCTGAAACATGAAGCAAGAGACTCCTACCAGGTAAGTCAAAGAATTATTTAACAAAGTTCCAGGATTAATAGATGATCAGCCTTGACTGTGTACATACACACACATGTCCATAAGTTACAATCCTCATTCCCATGTTTCTAAATTGTTTTCCATTCCAACACGACTTAAATATCAAACACAACCGTGTTGATGTGACCAGTTATAAAGACTAGTTCATCAGCACAAGTGTATTCTGAACTCTGTCCTTGCCCTTCAACAGCAATTCCTATTTTCAACAGGCAGTACACTCAGCTATTCCAGACACTGAGAAATATCTTTGAGAGTAAATATTCTCACAACAAATAAGGCAGACTTAGCATGTGATAGACACAAGGGCCTTTCAGCATTAAAACATGCACGCACACACACACACACACACACACACACACACACAAAAGTTAGTCTGCATGAGAGGATCATATATCTACTCGTGAGCACTGACTTGGTTCATGAGGTGTCTTGTCAAACTCTCCCCTCCACCAGCTCCTCACAGAGTTTTCTCACCTACTACCCGCTGGGACTCCCTGGGCTGTGTCAGTGGACAGGCTGGCTTGGTTTCTGTTGGCATTTGGAGGCCTCTTAAATTTCCCATCGGATTCTTTTGTGATTCTGGCACACGTCACCCAAGGCTAGCAGCCAATGCCAGCCTTTGTACTTTTGGCACATCCTTACAACTTGAAGACATTTTTGTCTGTTTTTTTTACAAGTCACAGATAAAACATTTCAGTAGTCATAATGACTAAAAGCAGGACCTATCTTCATATTTATTCCTCAAATAAATGGTAATAATGATAATAACTTTTCCCTAATTTTAGAATAACAAACAAACAAAAAAAAAAGCTTCTACTAACAGCAGTTGTATCTCCTCACTGTTTAAGATCCATCTCCAGGAGAAAAGTACAATTTTAACTCAGGTTGAAATTGATCTTTTGAAAACTAAAACCCAACAGTTAGCAAACTACAACTTATAAATTCACCCCGCCCTCCATTTTTGTACAGCCTAGTAGCTAATAACAGTCTCTGTATTTTTAAATGATGGAAAGAAGAAATTAAGCAAACATTTCATATCGTACAAAACCTGTTGAAATGGAAACACGAGTTATTTATGTTGGTGGTGGTAATAGTAATGATGGTGTTTGTGCATGCCTTTTTTCTTTTTCTGCTTTTCAGGGGGAGGAAAGGAGGGCATAGAAAGGGAAGGTATTTAGTATACACCAGTGGGAAATGAACTATGCAACTTGTGGGCAGGGACAGGAGGGGGAAACTGAGGGAAAGCAAAGGAAAGGATGACATTGTCCAAAAAGAGAAATAAACACATTACCTGAATTGTTAAGTGGTAATCCCTTGGAACAACACCTTAATTACAATAAAATCACTGTTACTTTTTGTCGGTTTGGGGGCTTGAACCCAGGGCCTGGGTGCTGTCCCTGAGCTCACTTGTTCAAGGCTCCCTCGTTTCACCACAGTCCCTCAACACTTCCTCAGCAGACAGAGCAGAGTGGCCATGAACAGACCCTAAGTGTCTCCATGCTATACACTGTGACTCCGCCCGCTACCAATCACAGTAACAGGTATATCTCAACAGCCTGTTCAGTGCCAGGCAAACTGTCATGCTACTGCATTTTATTGCGTCAGGACCAAAAGGCAAAGTGAACCAACTTTTAGTATCCCACTTCTAAGCACAGAAGATGCTTTAGTCATTGATTCAGAAGACCACTCATGTTGATTAGCAACGACCTGCCAGAATACCAAATGAAGCACTCTTTACAATATTCTCAACTCACAAGAATATTAGAAAATTGAATTTTTTTTCATTACATTGAAATTTCCAAAGAGACAACAACCAGTTTGAGGTACTTTTGTCAGCCAAGAAAGGAAAGGTATTAAGTGATGTTAATTATATTTGACTGTAGTGTCTAAAACAGTAGTCTTTTTAGAGATGATTAGCCTTGTAGTGGGAACATTTGCTTTAACACTAACAATAGACAACATCAATAGTCCATCAAGCAAACAGGCAAACTCTTTTAAATACAGCTTTCCTTGGTACTTGATGACCTGATAATTCCAACCTGCTAGGGTTGTTATTTATTCAAAGAATCAATGCTGATTTTTTTTTTGGGGGGGGAGGCGTTCATGGGACTTGAACTTGGGGCTTGGGCGCTATCCCTGAGCTCTTTTTGCTCAAGGCTAGTAATCTACCACTTTGAGCCACAGCTCTACTTCCAGTATTCTGGTGGTTGATTGGAGATAAGAGTCCCATGAACTTTCCTGTGCAGACTAATCTCCTGAGTAGCTAGGATTGTATTTCAGGCACCAAGTCAAGTCAGGTCCTTACTAATCCACCTTGGCTAGACCCCAAAGTTCAGATAACTCATGCAAGGTAGTACAGGTGTTAGTGGCATCAGGTGGTCACCTGGGTTCAAGCCTCAGGTGGCCACTTAGTCATTTGGAAGTACCCTTCTTGTTTCAGCTTCTTATCTATAGAATGGTGTTATAATAGTGTTTGTTCAAATTGTTTACAATTCAAGGTCGATATATCCAAACACTTAGACAAGCACCTGTTATATAAATAGCTACTATGCAGAAAAACAGCTTATACTTGACCTAGACAATGTGGCCATGTCTACCCATTTGCTCATGACATCTCTTATAAAAACTGAACAACAAAGTACATGTGGTGGCACAGGCCTGTAATCATTGCTCAGGGGCTAAGGCAGGAGGGCAGCAAGTTCAAGACCAGCCTAGGCTACAAAAAGACCCTACATCAAAAACCAAAATGAAACACAACTAGACGACACATAGACAACATACAGACACAAACTAGAAAATATTTTTTTGACATGACTGTCTAGAAGACTCTACCAAACAACAAAGGCATTCTTTTTTCCTTCTTGTTCTTCATTTTTTTTTTTGGGGGGGGGGGGAGTAGAGGACCATCCCCTTTATCCTATTCAAACAAAACTGCATTACAAGGGAGTGCAGTTAATGTCCTATTGAGAAACCTGGCAAGGCCAAACAAAGCCTTTTCCAGGTGAATGGAGAAGAGGATGCTTTTCAGTCTCCTTTCCTGAAAGCTGTTTCCCTTCCTCTGTTTAAAGAAGGAACAACACGCTGCCGCCTGCAGCCACAGAAGGACACACAGGACTCTATCTCCTCTCCTTAAAGGAGGCCTCCAGGAGGGGCCCCAGCCTGAAACCCTGGCCAAGAACTGAGCCACCTCTCACACACACACACCCCCAGTCTAGGCCATCCTCCAGCAGTTACCAGATCCTGCAGTGGCCATGGGAGAAGAGGAACAGATCCATTCCTGTCCAAGACCAAGCATAAACATCATCTCCAAGCAAAGCGGGAAGCTAGCATTCAAAGGCATCTTTAAGTGGACATAAACAGTACTGACCCAAGCTAGTGCTTACTGGTAGAACACTTTCCTATTATTTTTGAGGCACTGGGCCCATCAGCAGCAATGCTACACACACACACACACACACACACACACACACACACACACACACACACACACACACACACACACACACACACACACACACACAACATAACACAACACAACACAACACAAAACACACAAAGTATACTGCCCTTTCAAAAGTGTTAATTTAGCCAGTCGTAGTGGCATGTGCGTATAACACTGGTTACTCAGGAGGCAGAGAGCAAGAGGATCATAATTCAAGAGATCCCATCTCAACTAGTGAAAGCCGGGCATGATGGTGCATGCATGCTCTCCTGCATACGCAGGAACCATAATTAAAAAGATTATGGCCCACACCAGCCAGGGCATAACTGCAAGACTTTGTGGATGGCTCAAGTGGTAGAGAGCCTGTCTAGCAAGCATGAAGCCCTAAGTTTAAACTCCAGTACTACCGCCCTTCCCCCCAAAATACTAATCCAATGGAGGAAACATGTCACTACTAAACCTATAAGGCAGTTCATGAATTCCAAAATAGTGTTAAGTCACACACACACATGCGCGCCACTGCAAAGTCAGCATCCTGAATCATAAGTAATGCGCATTGAATATGAAGTAAAATTGCCTTCAATGCTAAACTGGCCCAGATTTCTTTTCCATCTTGCTTCTGCTTTTTAAATAACATATATGAAGATTAAGTTTTTACAATTTTTGAAGAAGGCATTTTCCAAAGACTACTGATCCAACTACGCCTAGAATTTAAAACCACAGAATTCACATGTGCTAAAGCAATAAAGCATAGAATTGTCGGTTTTCCATTTGCCACATGCAAGCTTCATTTTTAGCAGCATACCATCCAATGCAGTTTGACTTTTAACTCATGGATGTGGAGAGTGACAAGTATGCTTACAAAGGGAGTAGTTTAAACTGAGCCAACAGCAGCCAAGGAACACGTAAACCCAATCCATACTTCCCCCAACTTGGCACACTCCTTACAAGTGGTGGTAGCTTAATAACTTAATAAAATACTAAACCTGAATGAGGAAAGAAACTAGTGCTCAGGATTGCCAGGCACTAAGAAACCAGGCTGCCCAGCTGTGGCACTGTCTGTGTGGTGTTGGTGTAAGTCCACGCCCTGCAGGTGCCCATCCCCTACTTGGTGTGCTGCCCAGAGCCCACATCCTGACGCGTTGGGAACTTTAGGATAGACAGAGCACGTTCCAACCACACCGGAAAGACACACCTATTTCCAAACCAGAACACATTTCAAAATAAAACCTTGTTAAACCAATATCTTCTGAATTTTAAGACTTCGTGAAATCAAAAGCCTCAGTCTAGAACTCATACAAGTTTACATTTCAGTGTGTCAAAGAGCTCTAATAGAATCTTTTTTCTTCTTTACCTACTTTTAAATCCCCATTTAGTCCAAGCCTAGTCAGGGATCTTGCAGATACGCTTTCTCCTGCGATTTACTTGCAGTGTGAAGGCGTCCATTTTTCTTTATGATACTGCAGTCTCATATATCCATTCATATGATATACCAACTATTAGCCTGCAGGAAGCTAGCTGTTAAGAGTTGCCCTTTTCTTTTTGACAATAGGTAGTGCTAACATTCTGGCCTAGCTGCTGTTTTTACAGTTCATGTAGACTTCAAAGCTTACGCATTCAGAAAGGAAGAATGCAGACTGGTGTGTGAGGAACCTAAGCAACTCTATTTCACTATTTCTCAGTTCTGCAACTTAACCCTTGACCCACTTCAGCCCCAATGCCTGGAATTACCATATCTGAAACTCCAGAACAGCCCCTCCTAGGGTCTGGTGACCATGATCTAAACCAGACACCCTGCAGTTTAGCACCTATCCTTTTGAGACTCCCCTGTGGTGCAAGCCAACCAGTTTAAAGTACGTCAGCCCCCTTGATCTAACCAACAACCCGTTTCTGGTCCTTTCCCGCTTTGTAGTGCGCCAATCATACTATAGAGTTGTTTTATGATTTTCCCGCGGCTTGTAGTCATTTGTTACAAGAAGTTATGATGAATGAAAAGCCCCTGCCTTCCCTAAAAAAGTGTATAAAAAGAGCTATAACCCTGGGCTCGGGGCCTCTCAGTGTCATGGGCTGCTGCCATGTATGCAGGTGGGAGGGGGGGGGGGGAACACCAAGCTCAAGCTTGCAATAAAGACTCCTTTGCTTTTACGTTGGTGACGGTCTCTGGTGGTCTTTTGGGTAAGGATTTCCGAATTCGGCTTTACAGTGTGGAGGAGACAGGGTGCAGCACCTTTTCCTGCCCTCCTCCAGCTGAGCAGACCCGGAGGCCTTCAGCACAGGGAGACGCCTGCCATCCTTCATGCGCTATGCACCTGCAGCCCTTGAGCCCTTCGCCACAGAGGCAATGTTTGTGAAGACAACAGCACCAAGAACGCCAAGGCAAGTGTAGCCATGGCCTCAGAGCCTCCATGGCCTCTGAACGGAGGTTCCATACATATTCTCATCCAGTCCGTCGACCTTCCTGGGTTTGTGCACAGAGCAAAGGGATTTGTGTGCTTCGTGCCATACAGAAGGTACCACGCTGCCCAAGTCCATCGCTGGAAACAGACTGGGTCTCCTCCCAGATCATCTTCTCCCTGAATCTAATCTCAGGTAAGAAAACTATTGATGATGACAGAGCACCCTCAGAATGATTGTTTCAGTGGTTTAAATCTCTGTGTGTGCAGACATGATCCATGTAGATGGAGGAAAGTAATTCTTTTTTTCTTTTTTGCCAGTCATGGGGCCTGTACTTTAGGCCTGAGCGCTGTCCCTCAGCTCTTCAGCTCAAGGCTAGCACTCTACCACTTGAGCCACAGTGCCACCTCCGGCTTTTTCTCCTTATGTGGTGCTGAGGAATCGAACCCAGGGCCTCATGCACGCAAGGCAAGCACTCTACCACTGAGCCACCTTCCCAGCCCCGAAGGAAAGTAATTCTAAATAAACTCTACACACACACACACACACACACACACACACACACACACACACACACACACACACACACACACACACACACACACACACACACACACACACACACACACACACACACACACACACACACACACACACACGGCAGCACAGAGCCTACATTGACATTGCCTAGAAACTTGTTAGAAATGCTCACATTGGGCCCCATCTTCTCGCCCAAGAACAGAAACCTGTCTGACAATCTCCTTAGGTGTGAGGCCCATTGATAAGGTAGTAATGGATTAGCAGCAAAGGAGAGAAAACTCAGCAGATAACTATATTGCTGGTATCTTAGTAAAACACTCTTCCTAAGTCATCTGTTTCAGTCAAATTATTGTCTAGGTGGTTTACAAGCCTTGAGTGTCAATCCGCAAGAAATATAGAGCTCTGGTCCTAGCTTTCCTGGTCCTATCTACTAAAGGGATGCCCAGGACAATCCACATCGCCACCACACCTCTGATGCTGTAGACATGACAATTTTCATGGTACACTGAGGGTACACCGCACTGTGGTCTGAAGTCTGGACTCACGGCAGTTCTCTGCACACTTTCATAAATGTAACAACACAAGAGCCACCATTTGGCCTCCAAGAGGAAGAAGTTGTAGATGCACACAAAGCAACACCTCGTGCTTTCCAAGAGGGAAAGCCCAGACTCATGGGAGCAACCGAGAGGCTGCCTGGATATGAGCAAGAAACCAAGGATATACAGCTTAGATAACTTCCATATTTAGTGTACAAGACAACAGGAAGAGGGAAAGACTCTGTAAGATGTCTGTTTGCAGTACTGGGTTTTGAATGCGTGGCTTCATGTTTTTCTTTTCTTTTTCTTTTAAGAGTTCTAAAGAAGAGGAAGAACAATAGTAGGTTTGTTTTTTTATTTTTTTATAAAATCAGACCTAAATTCTAAACTGAGGGGAGGGAGGGGAGTATATTTTCAACAAGCTTTACAAACACAAATGGGAACAGAAAGACCAATCACGCAAGATAGTGGACTGAAAGGAATTAGAATTTCTCGAGTGATTGGTTCTTAGAAAACTTCTATGATCTATACAGTGCTTGTGGTTCTTCTGACAACTTTTTTTACAACTGTACACCACAATGAGTCATCTCAGAGACCTGCCCTCGGGAGAAGTAATAAAATCAAAACACCATGGTCTACTTGCAATTTATTTGCTCCTAATGTGATATAAGGTTTAGCAGAAGTAACAAATGGATATTCTGAGATATGCTAGGCCATGCAGAAAGTGAACAGGGAATCTTACTTTTTTAAATTTTATATAAATGTCAGGATGCAATTGACTCTTAGTCAGTAATGAAATAATGAAGCGGTATACCTGCTTGTAGCATAAAAGATACAACTTTAGAGTAAGATGCAGTAGAGGGTCTATAAACTCTGTTCTCTAAGCAACCCAGTGAGCTAAAAAATGATTTAAAGGAGAACAGAGGAAGGGGTGACACTGGCCAAGAAGCACTGCATGCAACCATAACACCTGCATACAACCACTCAGCAACAATAATAATTTTTGAAAAATAAATGTTAAAAAGGAGAAGAACATAACACTGCCCTTTTCAATAGCCCCCTGCTATAGATAGTTTCTAGGATGTGATGCCTTTAACATGCTGGAGACCCAGGGCCACACCACTCACGCAGCTTTAGTGTGTCACTGGAGGCATATCACCATGCACTTAAAATAGATCTGACTTCCGCAAAAGCCAAAACAAGGAAGGTTACTCAGCTACATAGCAACACAGAGATACCCGATGGCGGATGAGGACAGAATAACTAATTGGCTTTCCAGTATGAAAGCAAACTTGCTCCAAACCAATGCAAAACAACAATAAGCCAAAGCATGTTTTTGCCTCTCAACATGATTGGCTAAATTGTGAATAACACTCAATTTAATGATACTCATTTGCTTCTCTACTAAAACAACAAACACACCAAAAAAAATCACTTTGTTATCATTTGTCAAATTTATTGAGCTGTAAAATACAGTGGAATGTCTTGTCTTACAGATTTAATAGACTAAGCCATCATCACTGTGAGATAAAAGTCTCTGCTATGCTCAGTTACCATCACCCAAGGCCTTTTGTCCTGGGCCCAGTTGGAAGTCTGCAATGGCACCTAAGGCCCAGCCCTGGAATACAGACAGGAAAGCAGAGCAAAGGACCAGTAATGGAGGAAGAACCCTAACCTACTCCACAATTCTCCTCTGGTGTTACTCTTCCAACACGTAACATTCTAGACTTCCTGTGGCTTCTGTTTCTTCTTCCTAAATCAAAAACTCCTGTCCGCCAGACACGGATGGTGCTTCCTGCACTGCCTCTTCACTGTGTCCTGGTTTCTAAGCAGCACACCTGGATTACGTCCCTGACAACTCCACTCCCCCGACCCTGCCAGGTAGGTTCAGGACCTTTCTCCAGGCTGTCTCTCCTGTGACTCAAGATTTCCCAGGTAGCTATAAAGACGAAGGAATGTTTCCACCTCAACTGGCTATACACCATTCCACTGTTCAGACATTCTGCTAATGTTATTATGCTCCGGAACAGGGAGGAGAAAGATACTTTACATAGAACTCTTGCTTTCCTCTTCACAACGCTCCCCTCCAGGGTCTTTTACTCAGCTGCTCTTATAGATAAGAAAGCTAAGGGATTTTTTTTTTTTTTGGTGGGGGGGGAGAAGTCTGGTTTTGACTCAGGGTCTCTCACTAGCTAGGCCACTCTACCCTCTGAACCATACCTCCAGCCTTTTTATGCACTGGTTATCTTTTGTTTTGTTGTTGCCAGTACCAAGACTTCAACTCAGGGCGTTGCACCTTCACCTTGTCTGCTCACAGCTGGCTCCCTACCATGAGTCATGCCTCAAGCCTGGCCTGGCTTTTTGCTGGTTAGCTGGAGATAGAGTCTCTCAGACTTTTCTATCTGGTATGCCTTCAAAACACAGTCCTCCAGATCTGGGCCTCCTGAGTAGCTAGGATTCCAGGCGTGAGGCACCAGTGCTTGGCTGCACTGGCTATTTTTGAACAAGGTCTCACTTCCTGCCCAGGCCTGTACCTGAACCATGACCTGTGTTTGGCTTCCCACTGTACCTGGTATGAGAGGCTCCCAGCTTCTTCCGCTGACATGGAGTCCACAGACTTATCTGCCCGGTGTTGGACTGGAACCATGGTCCTCCCAATCTCAGTCTCCAAGGAAGCTTGGGATGGCAGAGGCATAAGCTCTGCTACAACTGAGGAGACTCCAATACTTTTCTGCCCAGGCTGGTCTCAAATTATGATCGGCCTCCTTTTCAGTCTCCCACTGGCTAGGACACCGAATTTCGAAGAAGATGGCTGTGTATGACACACTGTGAAGCTCCACAAAGCCCTCTCTGGCTGAAGGCCATACAGTTACCATTGCCCTATGCTCCCTCGAGAGCTACCATCCACTGGGGCCCGACCCGCAGGCCAACCTTAAGTGCTGATCCTAATACACAACCCTCCTTTGTCCGCTTCCTTCTTCATCTGTTTCATCCACCTATCCAAACTTCACAAGGAGGATGCAACTGAACTCCACTTCCTGCAAAAGCGGAAGATGGGAGAAAGCCACACCCTCCTCCGGGTGCACAGCGAGGGCTGTGCTCAGCAAGTGGGGAATGTCTGGGGAGTGTCATGGCACCTGCAGAGAGCAGGTCCAGTCCACGTGGACCCCACACTTCCAAAACCTCAACGCTGCTTTGCACACACTGGGCAGTCAGTTAACTGCTAATTCCTATCAGCAAAGCATTTCTGTTTGAAGAAAAATAGGGCAGAAAGGCTTCACAATAGAAGATTCCTTAGTAAAATTAAGGAGGAAGGGGAAAGAATACAGTCAGGGATTCATTGCATATACTACAAAATTAAGAAAAGTAAGAGAAGAGGTGGGTCGAAGTGGGGTGGAAATGAAGGAAGGATGACACCAATCAAGATGCATTGTATACATAAATGGCCAAAAGAAATGTTCAATACATATCCTGAAACATAAGAAAAGTGAGGGAAGGACTGGGTGGGAGGGGTGGGTGAGATTGTTGAAAGGGGTGACATTGATCAAGATGCATTGTATTCATCAACTGCTTTATTGAATTGAAACTCCTTTGTCTAACTACTTAAAGATAACAAAAATATTTTAAAATACATAGAATTACATTTACTACATTGTAATAGAAATGACTCATTCAGCTTTAATGTATTAAGAGGTGATTTTTCCCCCAAACAAGATGTATCAAAACTAACAATGGCCCTGGGCGCCAGTGGCTCACACCTGTCATCCTAGCTCCTTAGGAGGCTGAGATATGAGGATCAGAATTTGAAGCCAGGCAGGGAAGACAAATCCTAAGACTCTTATCCCCAATTAATCAGAAAAAGCTGCAAGTGGCTCTGTGGCTCAAGTGGTAGAATGCTAGCCAAGAGCACAAAAGTTCAGGGACAGCACCTAAGCCCTGAGTTCAAGCCTGGGGGTCTGACACACAAAAACAAACCTAACAAAGACCAGGCTACCACTCTGCATACTGGACCAACATCAGCCTAACAAAACACAGACAAGAGTTTTTCCACCAACTAATGAAGCTGAAACTGGCCGATCACTCTACTGAGGAACAGGCATGCTGAGAATCCCTAGCATTCCCACAGAGAAACAAACCCCTGCCCCACACAGAGATAAATATCATAAAATAAAAAGAATCTAAAGAAAAATGCTTTCCTTTCCAATCTAACACAACAAAGGACAACAGAGACCACGGTAATCTCTTTGGTGTGATAGATTTATACCTCCAGTGCCTGGAGCCTTCTGATAAATGAGAATTTGTCATCAGCATCATTCTCCCTTTCCTCCCCTGGGCTGCTCATCTAAAGCTGGCTTCTACCAGAAGGGTGTGCCATGTATATCTGCCATACTGGGCACCATGGGGCACACCTGCAGTCAAGAAGCACACATCCCTGACTTTTCTACAAATAACACAACATAATACCCAAAAACTGAATAAGGCAGAAAGACAAAGATGCATTTAGACAACAACAGAACCGTCCTATAAAAAGGAGGTTTATATCTACAAGAAAGGGACTTCGTTTTAATCCTGTAGGTGAAGTCTTTGGGTTTTATTGTTTCTGTCATCAAATGCAGCAAATGTATCATTACAGAAGTCAAATCTATAGAACTTGTACCCAAGGAAATGGAAATCTTCCCACTGTTCACTAACCAAGTCAGAATCTTCCTCAAGAGAAGCCCTGTGGCTCTAGACTACAGGCAACAACACAGCCAAGATCACAAAGGGTCACTGAGGAAAATGCCCATACTAATAGGGACAAAGGACATAATGAAAAGTTCCATTGCTCTATTTTAGACTGACAGAGGCAACAGAGCCAGTGTCCCACACATTCTTTAAAAACAAAGTGTTTCAGAATCTTGGAGGCCCTAATTCTGGGGGAGAGGGTCCTATATTAAGTAATTCCTAAGAGAACAATTGTGTTTTTATGCATCATAAAACTCCACTGAAAGGCTAAGACTACTGCACTTTTACTGAGAGTGGTTCTTCACCTCCTACAGAAGCAATGCTGCTGCCAGGATCACCCCCAAGGACACACGAACAGCAAGGTGACATTTTTAAAAACCTGTCTACACTCTGTATTTTTAAATCCATGAGGGGCCCGCCTTACTGAAAATAAGTTCCGTCAGTGGAGATATTTTACTCTGTTCTTTACTCAAGCTAAGTATCAGGCAAGGATTTCTTAGAAAATTTTATAGCAAGCTAAATAAATTCTTGATGCTTTGTTTTCTGAGACAAATTCTCACTATGAATCCTCAGCTAGCATTAGGCTCAAGCTCCTCCTTCTTACCTCAGCCTGGGTGCTGGGATTAAAGAAGAGCACTATCACACCTGGCTTCATGCTTTTCTTATACAAAATCATTTTATAACACTTTTTACTGACTGAACCATCAATAAGTTAAAACCTTTATTAAATAAAGCTTTTTCTCGTTTATATGCAGGTATTTAAACTTTATGCTAATTAAGTGGTCATTTTACACGAAAATTCTGCAAAATCCCTAGCAGACATTTTAACAAAATAAACACCACTATTTACAACAGCTAAATAAGAACAAGGATTTCTTCACCATTAATTTTTTAAAATCCTCAATTGTTTTGTGTACACAAACACAAGGGAAATTCGGTGAAGTGTATGTTTTAGAAAACACTATTTCAACTAAAGGTAAGAAGGAAGAAGAAACAATTCCTCAGGCTACAGCACCTTATGACAGGTGACAGAACTAAAGTACAGGGATCCAATCTCAACCCGACGAATCAAGACAGGCCCACTCAGAGCGTCTGGCGAGCCCACAATCCAGGAAAGGATGGCTAACATTTGTTTTATCATCTTGAAGGCAAAGCCAACACTTTGTCTTTTCAAGTTCTATTCATCTTTTCTAAACAACAATTCTGCCCAAATATTAACCTTACATTCTTATTAATAAAAACACACAAAACTCTGTCTGTCCTGGAGGCTTGCATATAGGCTTGCAAAGATTACAGAGTAACAAACAAATAGAAAGTTTGCAAACACTTGAAGGTACAGATACCTTAGAATTACTATGATTCTATGCATTAACACAGAAGCCTCGTTGTCCAATTATTTAACTCTCAATATTCAATGTTGATGTATGCAAAGTCTGCTGCTAATATACTGATATCCTGGTCCATGTGGGATACTATAACACAATACCTTAGACTGGATAATTTACCAGCAACAGAAATGCTTTTCTCAAAGTTCTGGAGGCTGGGAAGTTCAGGGTGAAGGCTCCAGCAGACTAATCTGTATCATGAAGGCTGCACTGTTTCCAAGAGATGGCACCTTGTCCTCCGTGCACAGCACAGGCAGCAGCTCCAATCACTAAGGATCTTTGGTTCCATTGAAGGCATGTAGTGGGGTGTGGCAGGGAGCACTAAATATTCAATATTCAGTTTGTCACAGAAGACAACTATGAAGTTTGTTAAGTTCAACATGCTGACTCCTGTGCTCACCAATGTGTGGCCTGGACTCGGAGGAAAGAGGTGAGGTGCTCATAAACTGCCAATACTGTCAGTTTGTTGGATACGGCTGACATCAGAATTAGTATGGAAGTAAAGGAATCATTTAAGTCCAATAAATGTAATGGGCTGGTGTTATCTTCTCAAAACAAAAAGAAAAACTACACATAAAGTTCTGGGACCTAACAGCCATACTATACTGTGTACGCATACACATGTGGCAAACACATGCAGTACACACAATTTCTCCCTGCAGGCTGTGAGCCCTGACCTTTAACTCCACAGAAAGGCTCCTGGGTCCACAGAAGAGAATTCTGGAGAATTTTGTTTTCTTAAAACTAGGACTTGGAGCTTGTAAAAATAATTTTAATGAAGTCTCTCTCTCTCTCTCTCTCTCTCTCTCTCTCTCTCTCTCTCTCTCTCTCTCTCTCTCTCTCTCTCTCTCTCTCTCTCACACACACACACACACACACACACACACACACACACAACAGGTAGAAATGTACAGCCATACTGCTGAGAGGTCAGCTGGACAACAAAGTCCAGTGCATATCAGACTTGGTCAGCAATGAGATATTCCTTTAAAAAAAAAATGAGGAAAAGGACTTATTGCATGCTTCGGCTTTTGTGGAAAGCCTCTTATTTAATGAAATTATCACTGAACTTCTTGAATCACAGCATTTCTGCCAGACTCCGTTTAGTTTTCTAATGAAATGGACAAATGTCCCAGGAAGAAGCAGCAACTTTAGCCGCTCAGCCAAGCTTATGCCAGCAGCTCCATCCTAGGGAATGCCAGCAGCTCCATCCTTGGGAATGCCAGCAGGTGTCAGGTAGCATCTCCAGCACCACACAGACCCCAGGAGCCACTCAGCACACACAAGCTTTGATAAATGAATACTCTATTCTACTTTCTTTGTTCTTGAGACATATGAGGGAGAAGGAGGAAGGTAGGGGAAGGGGGAGGGAGAGAATGAGGACACTAACCCATGGATTACGTATTTTAAAAGTTAGAATACAACTTTCTAAATGTCGATAGTATATCATAGATACAATGGTCACTAAAAAGTGACTACTAAGACAAATAAAGATATGAGTTCTCCTGCACACATAAAGAAGTGTCTAAGGAATGCTAAAATTAAGGAATTTTTCTTAAGGACAACTATCAAATTGTTAAAACTGCTAACCAAAAACACAGTTAAATATTTTTAATGATTTTTTAAATTAAAATACTGATAAAACACAGAGGAAAAGAAGTAATAAAAATGTAAAGTATTGGGAGATTTCTACAACGTTATTTTTTTTTGATACGGTTAAATAAAACTGTATCTTTTCACTGCCCATCTCCTTTGTTCTCTATCTGAAGCTGTGAATGGAAAACCAAGGGGGAGGGAGCGAGTGCACCACAAGGCTGCATGCGGAGGGTACACGTGGCAAACCAGTGGCTGAATCTGTGATTATTAAGTTCTGGGTCAATGCTATTTCAGAGCGGCATCACACTTAACTGGAGATAAAAACCTGTCTTTTAGAAGCCCTCAGTCCCTCCCTCCTTTTTAAACTCAATACTCTCCAATTTGGCTGTCTTTCTGCTGCCTGAGCACAAAAACATACCACGTCAGAGCACGCATTAGGCAGTGAGAGTGTCTGTAGTTATTCAAGTACCACAGAGAAGCCTCCAGATGGTCTGCTAACCCAGATATCCACGAGCACTGCAAATCACCGCCTGCCACCAACACCAGTGAGACACTGCCGCCCTATTCATGGTGCACAGCATCTCAGGAGAGTCCTGACCCTGGGGACTCTCTTTGGACTCAAGCCTATTCAACAAATACAGAAACATCTCTTATTACAAACTCTCTGTACATTCAACATAAACGCAGAATGGAGGGTGGGGGTATGGCTCAGCGGTAGAGTATTTGCCTAGCCAGCGAAGACACTGGATTCCATCCCCAGTATTGAAAAGAGGGGGTGGAAGATGATGAAAATTGGATGAAGGAAAACCACAAGAGACTGAAGAAATTCTCAGCCATTATAAATACACCAAGAATTTTTTTTATAAAACACAGAACACTCATATTGAAAGTGGACCCCACACACACACTAATTTCTTCTGAAAAGCCAAGAGCTTCATTCTAAATGCTTTTCCAAGAAGCACAGAGCCTCCTACAACCCTAAGACCTTGCAGACTACATGTGAGATGAACAGTGACACCCCCCCCCATCCCAGGGGAGGAATTTGACATTTGTATCAAGAGCCCTGAAAATCTGCCAGTCACCATAAAGTTTTATCATAAACAAATCATCTACAACATAGACAAAGTGTTCTTATTACATGTTAAGATAAACAAACGTGTGTGAAAGTAACACAATGGAGAGTGAGGGAAGGAAGAAATGTGGGCAGCATTCAGCCTGGGGCCGCTAATGTGCCACACAACCTCATCCAAGATCTGGGGAGGAAGAAGAATACAATCTTTGTTAACTGGAAGAAGATGACAATCCAGGGGAAATGATGTAACACTTATATGAAATCAGATGAAAGTGATCCAGTCTTTTCTCTGATGTAGCTCTTCCGGTTTCACGGCTGCACTCAGCCTAGCCTTTCAAACACCATCTTCCCGCTGATCTCAGGTAAGTCCATTACTCTCAGTCATATCAGCCCAAGTCAACCAACTCTATTCCCCTGAACATGTGTCTGTCCATGTGCTATGAGTTTAATCTTGTGTATTAGTGATCTGTTAATCACATGCATGAAGGTTAGGTAACTTAACCTGGTTTCAATAACCAGGGTATGTCTCTAAAAGTATTATCTACATAATAACTATTTAAGACTATAAAGAACATATCTCTACAGAATGAAGTAGCCCATGAAGCTTGTGTAGGACTCACAAAAGATGAAGGAGAAGATCTTCACTAGCCATACAATGGACAAGGGTCTCATATCTAAAATATACCTGGAACTTAAAAAATTAAATCACCCAACAACAAATCCTCAAAGAAACAACTGCCCACTAAATAAGTGGGCTAACGACTTAAAAAGAAACTTCTCTGAAGAGGAAAGAAGGATGGCCAATAGACACATGAAGAAATGCTCAACCTCTCTAGCCATAAAAGACATACAAATCTAAACAACATTGAGATTCCACCTCACCCCAGTTAGAATGGCTATAATCAAGAACTCTAATAACAACAGATGCTGGAGGGATGTGGACAGAAGGGAACTCTACTGCACTGTTGGTGGGAGTGTAAACTTGTTCAACCACTTTGGAAAGCAGTATGGAGGTTCCTGAAAAGACTTCACATAGAGCTCCCCTATGACCCAGCAATCCCACTTTTGGGCATTTACCCAAATGTTTACAAACAAGACCACACTAAAGCTATCAGTACAACTATGTTTATTGCAGCATTATTTACCATAGCTAAGATATGGAACCAACCCAGATGCCCCTCAGTAGATGAATGGATCAAGAAAATGTGGTATATATACACAATGGAATTCTATGCCTCCATCAGAAAGAATGACATTGCCCCATTTGTTAGGAAATGGAAAGACTTGGAAAAAATTATATTAATTGACGTAAGTCAGGTCCAAAGAAACATAGGTCCCATGATTTCCCTTATTTTCAATAAGTAGTATATGTCTGAGACAAGCAGAAAAGGTCAAATAAGTTGATGTTAGGTGACATGGACCCCCTTGCAATTGTTTCTAACATATTTATAAGATGATTTCTTTGTTGCTTTGTATGTCCCTCCCCCACGGTATAACCCCTGCTTTCATTGTATTTGATGTTGGTATAATTTGTGGAGGAGAAGGGCAAAAACAAACCATTTAAACAGGGATACAGTTGGACCCATTGCAACAATGAGATGTACAAGTCCTTATGTTGAAAAAACGAACTTTACAACTTTGGCGGGGCGGGGTGGGGGGAGGGTGGGAAGGGATGGGAAGGGGAAGGTTGGGAAGGAATGAGAAGGGGAAGGGGAAACCAACAATGCTTGATAAGAAATGTACTCATGGGGCTGAGAAGGTGGCTCAGTGCTAGAGCGCTTGCCTTGAGCTGAAGAGCTGAGGGACAGCGCCCAAGCCCAGAGTTCAGGCCCCACACCCGACACACACACACACGCACACACACACGCACACACACACACGCACGCACACACACACACACACACACACACACACACACACACACACACACACACACACACAGAGAAATGTACTCATTACCTTGCCCATGTAATTGTAACCCCACTGTATGGTATTTTCACAATAAAAATTTTAAAAAAAAGATGAAAGACAACTTTTCTAGGTTTACAGTGGTACGACCTTGAATACTAAGATTACTATCAACAGACAGAAATGAGGCAGCTCAAAGGCTTAGAGCATATATAACAGAACGGGCCATGGCTCAGCTGAGTGGACAAAGTTAGCGATGTCTCCCTAAGCCTTTTTTAAAACAAACACACAAATTCAGGGAATATGCAGGTATTATTGTGAACTCCAGTGGGTTGATTTAAAAGATTAAATGTATGCAAAACACTTATCTCACTGCGCCTTTCCTACAGTATAAGCCCTCAATAAACAGAAGCAATTTCCACCATTATCCTCATTATAGTGATTAGTAGAAAAATGGAAGATGCAGAAACATACTCAATATAGAACATGAGTTAAAAACACTGAACAATATTGGCGTGAACTACAGACAGATACCTTCAAGGCCTACACTGTGACCGAGCTAACCACCTCCTCTAGGAGTACCACTGCTGCGTGACCCATCACCACCCAGGAGGAGAGAGGGTTTGAGTGGAGACAAGAAACGCAAGAGAGCCAAGGTGTGCAGAGCAAGGAGCCCACACTGGCTTGGGCCATCAGCCTTGATACCTGACTAAAACTGCTAACCTGAAACCATCCACACACCAGTCATCCCAGCACTCAGGAGGCAAAGGCAAGAGGATTCCAAGTTCCAGGCCAGCCTGGGCTACTAAAGTAATTTTTAACAAAAGTGAAAATGAATGAATAAAGTGACTGACTGAACAAACAAAGTGGTTAACCTGAGAAAGAGGGAGAGGCCTGCAAACTTTCTAGAGATTTAGCCGCCATAGCTGGCTTCAGTGAGTGCGGGAACTGCTTTCAGATCCTTTCATTAACTACACACCTGCCCAATTGTCAACACAAGTCACCAACTCAGACAGGATATAAAAAAGACATGAACCCTGCCCTATTCAGCAGGCAGTCGCATGAAACCACAGGAAAGTTAAAATAATCTTCCTTTAAAAAAAATAGCCACCATTTAATATGTCCTTTCGGAATGCTTTAGCTGTATCAGGAACATCTTTACCTAGCATCTGTGTTTGTAGGAAGCCAGCTGACAGGTTCCACATCATCTCAGCATGACTCCATCTCAAGCTCTTGTTTCCTTCCCAGTGAAACAAGTCTGGACGGTAACCAAATCATGAGGAACTATGCAGCTTTGCCTCTTAAAACAAAGTGACCCTTCTTAAGCCCAAAAAATAGCTAAGTTTACTTAGAAAAAAAGGTCCTATTCTTCTGAACGCAAGATTCCTACTAGTACTGTTCTGCATCTCCCAGTCCCTTCTTTGACTCAACCCTCAATGGTCAGCTAGCTGAAGGCAGAGGCTGCACGGAGTGTCCCTTCCTTAAGTCTCCACCCTGTCATTTGGGAGAAGGACTAGCCTACAGAAGTCCCTACCTCTAGACATTAAAAACAGCTGTACAATAACTCAAATGGCAAATGGATTCCACAAAGACATTGTTTAAGTGTCTCTCCTTTGGGTGTTCAGGGCAAGCTCACCAGCCTGGTCAGCAGCCACCTGCCAAGCTGGGTGGTGCCAGCAGGAAGCTGGACTGAGAGTCCAGTGCTGCCTTGCAGAGCCCCTCCTCCTTCCACAAACACTCAAAATGGGAAGTGGACTGAGAAAAGAGAAGGGGAAGGGCCACAGGCGGTCATCTCCCACAGGACCGAGTTTCCTGGGTCACCCAGGTCTCCAATCACAGCTTTGGGAGGTGGAGTCTTCCCACAATCCAAGAGCACACCGAACTGCTCGGGGCCCGGAGACAGTGGTGAGTCCTGGGAAGACAAGACAAGGAAAATGTGGTCAGCCTGGCCCTGTGGACCCTGAGGGGCCAGTGATCTAAAGTCACTAGAAGAGTCACCTATGAGTGGATGTATCAGCAAAGCTGTCCACAGAACTATGCACCTAAGTGCACTTGCACACAAATGCTCATCTGCTCACAATTACATCACACACATGTACACATACAAGCTGCACACCACAACCTGTATCTCAGAGAGCTGCAATGGAGCCCATGAGTGGGTTGTTATGCCAGAAGCTGCCTTGTATGGGGGGAGGGACTTTCAGGTCCCACAAACTCCGTCAATATGAGTGATTGATTATACATCAAAAGACCTCAGCTTCTTGGTTCATTCACAGGCGAGCTGCAACTGTTCACAGGGAAACAGGTGTCATGGGTCCTCTCAGTGAGAAGTGTGCTCACATGCCCTCAAATGCATAGCCCACATCTAGAAACTACCATCTAACCAAGTCAACACAAAGAGGTTTTTATGCAGCTAACACCACACACCAGGAGAAACCTCGTCCTTCCAGCAGAGCTGCAATCACAAGTGGGGTTCCTTCAGATACTTGTCATCACAAGTCGAGTTCCTTCAGGTACTGGTCATCAGTCTCCTGAAAGCCATCGCTGTGCCTCGGGGTAAGTGGAACTAGGGCTGGAAGGCAGTTCCTCGGGCTTCTCATTCCTCAAGCTGACAACTCGACCATGTCACAAGATCCTATACTGTCCCTGAGAGAATAAAACAGGAAGTGGCGCAAGACAGGTGGAATAGGAGGAGCTCTGCATGCTCCCCTACGTCCTGTGTCACTATCCTAAGGGAAGGGCCAAAAGGTTTCCATCTCTGGGTAGGAGGCAAAGGTCTTGAACATAAAAGAAAAATTCTTTTTAACCCCTCTACCATGAAGGCATAAAGTCACTGGGCCCCTAGCATTTGACCTGAGGCAGACACCCACACTCAGCCAGCCTGGAGGCCCCTTCTGTCCCTGCATTATTAAGGCAGGAACAAGTGAAGCAGCTGCGTACTTACTTTTCTAAATAAACACAAACCACCCTAATACTGCTGCCCTGTGGGGTGGGGTTTAAGCCCTCACCCCTGCCACCCCATGTCTAAGCTACCTGCCGTCAGGTCAACTCCTACAGGGGACGGCTCTGCCACTAGCTTCCACTGCATGTCTGTGCGACGGAAGACAGGCAGAGGGTACAGGAAGACCCCCCCCGGGGGGGGGCGGTCAAGAGCTGGAAGGGGGTTGAGTCTCACCCAAACCACAAGGACATCATTATTTTGAAACAAGGGGACTATGCTTCTGCTACTGACTTTATACTAAACCTTAACTATCAACAACTTTCATGAATACCATTCCTTTGGAGTTTATATTTCACATTTATATTTATTATTTATTTATATAACATATAAATTAATATATAAATAGCATTTATATATTAATATTTATTGTTATATTTGTATTTCTGAAAGATCATGACAAATCTTTCAGAATTCCATAAGTTATCAAGTGATTAATGAAAAAAGTTAAGCCAAGTTTTGAAGTCTATCTTGAAATGCATTTTTAAGTGCATATTTATCCCAACAGCAGCTTTAATTAGAAGAACAGAAGTGAAAACAAATAGTATCTCTTAAAGGTGCCAGCCACAAGTTATCTTACATTATTACAAACACTTAATGAACTATAAAGAATAATCTCAGAGACAAAGTAGAAACCATTAGCTGAATGCACATCTTAGCACAATGCAACTTGTGCTATAAGGAAGAAACAAAAGACTCTCTGGGGATACTTTTAATTGGGATTCACACACTGCAGGATCTGGGCTAGAAAGTTCCTGATGGTTATTCTCTGAGGTACAATGTGAAGAAAAACAGCACCATCTTGAATATAAGCTACTAAGGTTTTACAACAAGGCACTAATGGTATAAAATTTTGTGACTATTTCAAAAGGAAGAACAATGTAATAAAAGAACTTTCTTTTATCAATTACACACTATTAGATAAAGTACTGGTTTTTGTTTTTAGGTAAAGAGGAGAAGGATGAAAGAACAGTGCATTCTAAAACTTTTTCTTTATTTTGTAATCCCCATGATAGTGGTCAGAAAAAAAAGTAAAAACAGTTCATAAGAACAGACTTGACAAAGCAATAAGGTGAACGCAAAGTAGTGACAATAGTTATATTATTTAAATTTTCCTAAAAATAAACAGAAGTAATGTTTCATTACTTTTATGCCACTCTCTTACAAAAATCAAATTATAAATAGTATACAAGTAACACTGGTCTTTTGACTCAGGTTTTACAAAGTATGCCAACAGGCATTATTCTATTTGTTTCCAGATTTAAAGGAAATATGAGTTATAGCCAACTGCTCTTGTTGTCTCGCTGGTATAGATCCAATATGAACAAGAAAATACCCATGTGTAAATTATTTTCAGGGTGAGGGTAGGAAATCCCATGTGTACCAAGGGTGTTCAAAAAGAGTGATTTCACTAAAATTTAGTTTCTAACACACGATAAGAGCTTCTGACACACTGTTCCATCTCTACACTTTCAACCTAGTGTTTCTTTGAGAAGACACATGATAGAAGTGTAAGCAAGCACAAAGCACATACAACCTAGCTATAGACCAACAGATTGGCATCAGTAGAAGGACTCTATAAACATGGTCCATGAGCTGACAGCAATTTGGCCTCCCACAAAGGGAGAAATTCCTAACTCACAGCAGTAACACCAACCATTGTATTGATTTCGTTCCCAGAGTCAGGGAAATCATCCCAAGTACCAGCACTTTCTACTGGAAAACCTGCCCACTTTATATATGCATGAAGTGTGTTTATGCAACCAAGAATCTGGGCATTAATGTCCTGTGGTTTTTTTTTCTATTTCCCATAAGTACAGCGTGATTTATCAAAAGAGAGACACACACCAAAAGCACTGGTAAAATCTATTCTAATAAATCTATTTTTCTATATACATATTCCAATGAGGGAAAATGGGGGGGGGGGTTGCTTTCCGAAGACTTGAAACAGGACAGGACTGCAGATGAAAGCCTGGTACCCTAGGAGAAGTCCTAGGCCCAGGGTGACCTGCCTCTGCTGCCCAAATCCAAACACACAACAGGCACAGTAGGAGAGACTCTGGCCTTCTCCACAAGTAAAAGCAAATGACGTTTTTCTTCTCTCCTTCCTCCCTCCCCCAACCCTGCTGACCAATGTGACTGCTAACAGAGGTGTCATGGCAGAGACCAGGGCTGACTCCACAACCCCACACAGGTCCCATGACCCCCGGGCCTCAGCTGCCATCTCTTGAGCCTACTCCCTCGAAGTTCCGGCCTCATCACAGGGAGAGGCTTTGTGCCAGTTTTCCTCCTCCCTTCTCCCTTTCTGTGCAATCCACACAAGCCAATTAATGAACCGGGCTACCTATGTACCTGTCACAGGTAAAAACAGAAATGTATCCGGGGGACTTACCCACTGTGAAGCCCCTTCCTTCCGCCGCCTTACACAATCCTGAAACACACTCTGTGAAATCCCTGGCTAACACAGAGGTTTGTCTTTGATCAAGAACAACCATAGGGTATACAGGCTCAAATATAGCAGTGGGGCAGGAGGTTGTTTTGGACAACCACAGCAGTGGACAAAGTTTAATTACTTGGATAGAAACCTGAAGGTCACACAGCATATTCATTGCTCAGAAACATGTCTGCTTTAATGAGTGACCCTTTAAGTTGAGAACACACACGGATAATCCAAGCAAAACAAAATTAAGCATCACTGTATGTTGTTTCTTTTCAACTCTGCAAATCAAGGTAAGTGTTACATTTAGCATGCATCTTCCCCTTTGATAGGGTAGAAAATATAAAGAAACATTTCTTTGCTAAAACAGAAAACATGGAGCTTAAGGAAGACTTCAAAGTTTTTCTAGTCTTCCTGGAACTCAGTCTCTAAAAGGATTTTTTTTTAATAATAGAATTAGTAAGAACTAAGTAGTTTCTTTATCTGCACGCTTATTTCTGGTTTCTACAGATTAAAATAGAATCCTTAAAATAAGTAATTTCAATTTGGTAACTGTAGTCTCTGATCCTCAATGATAAACTATTGCACTTACCAAGCACTAAAATGTGGTTGGTTCTTGGTTCTTAGTTCTCGTGTGTGTGTGTTGTGTGTGTGTGTGTGTGTGTGTGTGTGTGTGTGTGTGTGTGTGTGTGTGTGTGTGTGTGTGTGTGTGTGTGTGTGTGTGTGTGTGTGTGTGTGTGTGTGTGTGTGTGTGTGTGTGTGTGTGTGTACTGAACTCAGGGCCTTGAGCTTGCTGAGCAAGCGGTCTATCACTTGAGCCATACCCCCCAGTTCATAACTGAAACTAGTCCTAGTAGAATCTGCTCAGGATTTCACAGGTGTGATATTATGTAGCTGGCCTCATCCCCACCTAAGACATATGGGGCCTGAGGCTAGGAAAAACTGCCTTGCCTGAGTTCTCCCCATCTGAAGCGGAGGCATGGATCACCGCCAATGCAGAGCACTGGAGCTCAGATTTCAAAGGTGTGGTAAGGTGTGCAAGTTTGTAATCCAACACTCAGGAAGAGGAAGCAAGAAGATTATGAGCTCAAACCACCCTGAGCTACACAGTGAGAGATTATCTCAAAAGAGAGAAAGATCAAGGGAGAAGAAGGCGGGAGAAGTGGGGAGAGACCAGACGAGGGAGAGATTAAAAAAAAAAAGAAAGAAACAAAAGGGGTGCTGTATTCTGCCTTTTCACTGTGTTTTATTACAAACTTTAAAAAATTATGAGTCATATTGTCGCTACAATTATCATCTTATAAATTCTAATAATGTCCCAATTTGGGAAACGGCAATAATAACAGCCCTGTTTTCTTTCACTTCCAAAAAAGACTCTAGCCAATTCCAGCTAGAATGAATATACCACAAACTAGGATTGGTTTTGCTCTGATTTTTAAGGGTTGCAAAGGGATTTTTTTAATTGAAAAGTTTCCCTGGTACTGACTTGCTTTATCACAGCTTAGTTAATAAGTACAAAATACAAAAGAGGGGTTCGTAGTCTCTTAAATGTAGCAAGGCCATAAAACAAATTAAATAGGTGTTCTTTACTGCTGGTCTGGAACAAATGGATATTCTTCACGGGTAGCTCGCTACTGGAGGACTGGAGCCATGCTGGCCTACATCTTGGGAACACTCCAATCTAAACCCCAAATTCCATTTCTTGAACAAGCTCCATGAATCTAAGAAAAGGCAGACTCTGCCTGTGACCAGCCCAGTGTCAGAAAAAAAAAAAAAAAAAAAAAAAAAAGAAGCCTCTGAACACCTGTGAGGAGCTCCGCTCAGATGCTGGTAGGGGCACTTCTAGGTATGTCTGTACAATGCCATCTATAGCTGCCTATATAAAATGCTTTTGAGATAAGGCTTCACTGTGTAGCCTAGGCTGACCTTGAACCCAGAGCTCCTCCTGCCTCCACCTCCCAACTGCTGAGTGAGCAGGATGTGCCACTACCCGGGGAACACCCTGATGCTCCCTCCTCACGCGCCCCCGAAGGTCCCCATGTCCACACAGTGGCAACGCCTATGCTCTGTGCTCTTCTACATTTACAGGTGATTTGTTTTGTTGCTGCTGTTGGGGGGGGGAGGTGGCAAGTATTGTTTATTTTTGTTTTGCTTTGTTTTTTGCAGCACTGGGACTGGAACTCAGGTCTTTGTGCTCCAGCACTCTTACCATTGAGCAACACCTCCAGCCCTGATCTTTGCTTATTTTGGGGAACAGGTGTGCCTGGGTGCACACCTACGTACAAAAGTCTCTGCTAGCCTTCCTCTGTAGCTGAGGGAAGAGGGATGCATCATTACATCTAGCTTGACACTGAGAAGGGATTTTATGAAATTTTTGCTTAATGTGGCCTCAAACTGAGATTCTCACAATCTCTGTCTCTCCAGTAGCTAGAATTACAGGAGTAAGCCACTGGCTCTTGGCTAACTTTACCATGTTAATCACAGTTTATATCACACTGAAGAAACAATTGCTCCAAACAGATCCTAGAGAAGTGTGGAAATACCACAATAAAACATTCTGTATAATTATATATGCTAATAAAGATGTTTTTGTAATCCTGGAGGGAGGCTCCTTACCGTCTGGACTATACTAATCCCTGGCACTCTGCAAAGCTAGTCATTTCCCCAACTATGGATGCACCTACACTGAAGAGCACAAAGATGGACACTCAACAGAGGATTTGCTCAGCGGGAATAAGTGAGCAACACCTAGGATACCCTCATACAATAAGCTGTGTTCTCTCTCTTTTGCAATCCCATTAAGAAATTCCAATAGCAGTGGCATGTATGTGAACTGTGCAGGATGCTCACTGCTGCAGGAATGGGACCAAGACTCCATTTCTCCTGAGATCTGTGCTGCAGAACATCTGGTTATTTAAATTGCACATGTCAACAGGCTCATGCAGACTCAAGGTGCCCTTCACGGTCAGCTGACAACCGGCAGCCTGTGTCACATGCACTACTCACAGGAGCCCTTTCACTCGTCAGCTCTATTCACCTGGCAAACTCTGATGTGCACCCAGTGTTGTTCCAGGAGGAACAGGAGACATCATGCATACCTTGTTTCTTAGCACAACACACAATATCATGTTTGAAGATAAGGTCTTTCTATGCCATCTCTGAGCACTTAAGACTCTGTTTGGCAAATTGTCACAACTGAACACACTTGAGACTGATTAGGACAGATCAAACACAGGTTTATCTCAGAATTAAATAAAGGCAGCTTACTTAAGTATCCTATTTCCCTGAATTAAATAAAGGCAGCTTATTTAAGCATCCTATTTCCCTGACACACCAGGATTTAGTATGTGCAGTACCAAGTGTGAGGTTCTTTCTCCTTACTAGTTTAGGCTGTGGTGATAACTTTCACTGCTTACAGACTTCCATTTGACCTCTTGATTCACACTGCCACCCCCGCCCCCATGATCCTAGGTCTCCCATGCAAAGGCATTTACCTGTAACTGGAGCCCAATCAATAATCATAGTGAAAACCCACAGGACACAAAGTTTAGAAAAAGCAAAAGTCCTGTCCAAAAGTCATCAAACAGAGACAAGAAAGCAGAGTCATCTACTTCCTCCACGGTGGACTTGACAGAAAATCTTTTAACATCTGCCTTTCATGAATTCACCCACCATCAGCACAGACAGAACCTGCTTCAAGAGAAACTGCAACAGAAAAGAAAGTTTCTAAATATTCTTGCTATTGCTGCGGATTGAAGTCTAATTTTCAAAAAGCTAAAACAATTCCTAGGCAAAGACATAAGACTAACATGCATCAAAAATGTGTTTAGTCTATTCATGAGGAGCCAACAGGCACCAAGATGGATTCAATGAACACTGGAAGAGTTATTTACACGCACTTGAGAAAATAATGACAGCGCACGATCACTAGGTTAGATATAAAACTGGTTCACATCCTGCAGGGCTGTGGAATCCCAACGATAATAGCCTGTATGAACAGAAATGATTTGCATATCAACCAGACAAAAATCTACAAGCTGATAGGGAACCTCACAAACCCTGAGCCTTTTATCAGTTGAGAAGAGAAAAGCTAAAGCATATTTCTTCTGATAATGTAAAAGCCCAGTGAGGGAAGTTGGGAAACACACAACAATTAAAAGGCATGTTCTTCCCTGCCCCATTTCCAACTTCTGAACAAGTTTTCTTAACATCCCACAGGAAATACACTCCAGTAGATATGTAACAGGCTGAAGTGACTCTCAATTTTGAAAGGGGAAAAAAAAGAGGCTTCCCTGGACCATTTTTAAATGTAGCTGCAAGTTTTCATGGTACGTTCCCTGCTCTGAGACTCATGGTGGGCTCAGGATGCCCTCTACATCTTCTGAGCCTAGGCTGTAAACTGCAGCTTCTTCTTTGTTGGCCAGAACATTTATCCTGGGAGTTCTGAGGTGGCACCAAGTGCTGCGACCATTCTGGAGTCACCATGGCAGGCGGATGCCAAGGTGGCAAAGAGAAGCCACACAGCAGGCCTAACGCAAGTGGTGGACATTGAACAAGGAAGCCCCCATATCATGCAGGCCTTCCAGCTGGGGCCCCAAACATCACGAGACAGGAACACATCATCCTCAACATCTGTCTGCACAAGTTCCTGACCTACAGAAGCTAGAAGCATTAGAAGAAAACGGCTTTCTGCCCAAAGGTGCTGGTTCACTGCCTGCTCAAGACTATGGCTAGGGCTCCTACCGGCTGCTTCCACTCGCCCCAGGTACAAAACTCTATCCCAGTTCAACAAAAACAACAAGAACCAGGTCATACCATCTTCTCATCGTGTTGAAATCTTGGTAAATCTGCTCAATGCATGTGTAGTTATGAGGAGATAACACAGAAATGGCTGGCATGGGTTAAGGTAGTGCCTCAGGTAACTCTGGGGTCTCCCAGAAAAAGAGGGACATTGCAGGTCCAGTCTGCAGGCTATATGGGCTCCAGAGCCAAAAACAGAAGGCAGTCTGTGGTTCATTAATCAGCTCCTGGCTGACTCTCAGAGCCAGACACACCCCCAGCGGCTGTGTCCACACACCAGCATAGGTAACAAGCAATCCCAGCCACAATCCAGAGGCTGATGCTGAAGACAGAACCAGATCAGAGGACAGGAGCCCTGGGCACTAAACAAGGGACGGCAGAATCACCTCTAACAGATGAGGCTGGAGAAGCCAGATGGGGAGAGGGAGAGAAGGCAGGGCCAGAGCTGACACACCCACAACCCCCTGTGCTTCCCGTTTTGCATCAAGTGAGCAAAACCAGCATTAGCATTTACTTTCCCTGCTAGGGTAATTGTTTCTGGTTTTGAGTCCAACACACTCTATGTTGACAGGTACTGCTAGATAATAGTTCCCTGATTCATTCACTGGCTATATGAAGAGCTTTCAGAATTCACTTCAGTCTTCTGAAATGGGGGCTGTGCCTAGCTTTTCCCCTTAAAACACCTCATCTCTTGGGGTGGGGAAAGAAAAATCAATGCAAGAGAAATCAAATAAAGACCCTAAGATACATCCATCAATTTGAACATTAAAATTTAATAGCATACTTTAAATTGAAGATGAGTTAAGTGACATTTGCAAGCCTCTAAAAGCAATGCAGCCTTTGGAGGGAGGAGTGATGCACAGCACACAGACGGCTGTGTCTATAATTGCCCAGGCTGAATAATGGCTCAAACATCCAAGTGGAAGGAGAAAGTCTGAATCAAATGCTTCCCTCCCCTGCAGCTGCCTCTTCCAAAAGATGGTGGGTTATTTGTCTGTTTGGGGCAAGACATGGGGAGGTGGAGGAGGCAGCCAGAGGTACAAAGCAGGTCTCTGTGGGTCACCTAGCAACCAGGCAAGGAGCCAGCCTCTTCTTGCCTACCCTCAACCACACAACTAAGAGAAGCAAACAAGAACACAACACTAATTCTTACCAAACACAGAAAAGGTAACGTGCTTCCCCTGGAGGATGCCTGACCAACAAGGCAAAGAGCAAGATGAGCCAGAAAACAATGATTAATCTTGATTGGTGCATGGGGGAGCAGAGTGGGGGCATTTGGTTCCCCATTCTGATATCTCCTCCTCCTCCTCCTCCTCCTCCTCCTCCTCCTCCTCCTCCCTCCTTCCCTCCCTCCCTCCCTCTCTGGCTCTGCACTATTCATTCTACTACTAAATGCCAGAAAACTGAAATTATAGGTGCTGAAACGAGATCCCAAATGCAATTTATGTTAAGAACTTGTCTCCTCACATTAGCCAGTTTTTCACTGCCATAGCAAAATATCTGAGACAAACAATGTAAAGGAGGAAAGATTTGTGCTGGTTCCCGTTTTCATTCTAGGCCCGGCTCCTGGGCCTGTGGGACTGTGGTAGAGCAGAGCATCATGCAAGAATGGCATACGGGGAGGTGGGGGGGGGGGCGGGTAATTAGGGCAGAGCTGCTCACTTCATGGAGGCCAGGAAACAGAAAACAAACATGAGCATGGCAAGAGAGAAAGCACAACAATCTGGACACAGATACACCCTTCAAAGGCCTGCTCCCCTCAACGCTCCAACCAGGACCCACACTCAATACCACTTCACCACTGGGTCCAACAATGAAGTCAGAAGCCTTACAATCCATCGACTCTCAAAAGCCACCGAGTAATGAGAGAGCCTTTAATGCATGAGCCTTTGGGGGCATGTTCAGATTCAAACGACAGCATTACTCTACAAAGAATGGTAACTGAATGCTTAGGGTGCTAGGAAAGAGAACTTCACCACTTATCATACTCTGCTCCACCTCAAGCACAGATGGGCTCCTGTGATAAGGATGGACTGGTGGCTGATCCTGTGTCAGAGAGGTAGGCAACAGAATGTACGGGACAGAATGGGCTCCACGGGTCACCAGTGCCACGTGGCTGTGGGAACCATGAAAGGTGGCCAACAAGAACACAGTGACTCTGACGGCCAGCTGACCTGTGTTCAGTGCAGCACACAGGTCATTTATACTGTCAAACGTCTTGCCAGCCACTACATGTGGATGCAGAGCAGCTGACAGCACATGGGAATCCACCCTGAGGAGCCCCAGCAAGCCTGGCACAGGGATATGTCCTTCTAAGGCTGCAGAACCTCCTCAAGTGAGGTATCCCATGCCCATCCACCAAGCTGACAGCCTCGGGCATTAGTCCTCTACTTCCTGGGAGGCTGGGTGGATACCAGTACAGTCGGTTCTGTTTCTGACAATCTGCTCTTTCCTAGTGTTGCGTTCCACATAGAGCAGTTCTTGCCATCTGAGCCAACAGAAAACACAGAGCATAACTCAGGTGAGCAGGGACAGGCCCAGGAAAAACACACGGGCATTTGGATAGAGAATTCTGCAAATGTTCAGGCCTCGGGCCTTCTGTGAGGGGGAGAACGGGCTCCAGCAAAAAATATGGAGTGGGCCTGGGGAGGTAGCGCCAGGAGAGCAACACCCTCCGTGACTCAGACAATACAGGAATTCAGGACAAGATGGTCCTAATGTGAAGACATTTCCAATCCAGGGAGAAACAGAACCAAATGGCAAACAGCCACGATGCTCAGCAGAAATGCTTTTAAAGAACTGGGTATAAATCGTGTTCAGTAAACAGCAACTGAATGCCTCTCAGGTACTCTTACTTTTAATAATCCCAGAGTAGATAAATCTATGAAACCTAAGATCAGTCTTCCTTAGCTCTAAGAATCATGGCTTAGGTAACATGATCAGACATATTCTAAAGCTCTGGCAGTTAACTACAGGTGAGTTGGGAGAAAAGGAATGCGATGTAATTTACAGGCACAGAAAGATGGGAGGAATTGGAAGCCACTAAACCAGGGACAGCTCAATTCTTGCAATGATTTACCTAAGAATATCACCAAGGGACAACGTGAGAAGAATATCAGCCAAAACTGATGCCTATGACATAATAAAATTATCAGAGGATTTTTTTTTTCTGGTCCTGAGGCTTGAACTCAGAGCCTGAGCACTGTCCCTCTTTATGCTCAAGGCTAGTGCTCTACCACTTGAGCCACAGTGCCACTTCTGGCTTTTTCTGAGTAGTTTACTAGAGATGAGTCACATAGACTTTTCTGCCTGAGCTGGCTTCAAACCACAATCCTCAGATCTCAGCCTCCTGAGTAGCTAAGATTACAGGTGTGAACCACTGGTGCCCAGCAAGGAAAGGATGCGTTTCTTTGTTTTGCAGAAAATAGTTGCCCTGCAAAAGGGAAAGGTAATCTGTTCACCTAGGAAAGAGGGCCTGTTCCAGTGTCTGGATGGACCTCAAGGTCATTATGTTTTCAAAACATAATCCAGTAAAGAGATAAAAGACAAAGGCATCCTGGTAGAAGGGTCCTGTTACTGCAGAAAAGATGTATGGAGTAAATAAGGTACAAGGCCACACAGCACTCAGCATTAATTTGGTCCTCCAACTCATTCTATTAACAAAACAACACATGCCAGCTGGAGTGGTGCGTGCCAGTAATCAATAGAAATATCACAAGTTCAATACCAGGCTGGGCTACACCTCTGCAGGGAGCTGGTAACTCACACCTGTAATCCTAGCTACTCAGGAGATCTGAGGATCTCAGTTCAAAGACAGCCAGGGCAGGAAAGGCTATGAAACTCTTATCTCCAATAAACCACCAGAAAACCAGAAGTTGCGCTGTGGCTCAAGTGTAGAGCGCTAGCTTTGAGCTGAAGAGCTGAGGGACTCAGGCCCAAAGTTTAAGCCCCATGACAAAAAAAAAAGCTAGCCCAAGCAAGAAAGTCCATGAGATTCTTATCTCCAATTAACCAACAGAAAACCAGAAATTGAGCTGTGGCTCAAAGAGGTAGATTGCTAGATTTGAGCAAAAGAGCCCAGGGACAGCATCCAGGCTCTGAGTTCAAGGTCCACAATCAACAAAATACATTTTACACACAAACATACACACACACACACACACACACACACACACACACACACACACACACACACAGTGTTTGCAGAAACTGAGAGAAGGTCCATACCATAGATAGATAGATATAGATAGACAGATACAGATATATTAGATATAGACATATGGTCCTAACATCAGATTGCCTTTCAAACTGATCTAAAAAGGCATGAGATTGGAATGCCAGAGTGCATTAGAACCAAGAAGCAGGCCAAGAGTAAAACAATTAAGTGTCCTCTGTGATGGTGCACCCTGACTCCAGCAACCCTGTACATGGTCCCTGCTGGGGGCATCCTAGAGACTGGAGACCACAAGTAAACTCCTACTTCTGCACTAAGGTACACAAGACACTCACTAAGACACACAGGGCTGTTACCAAAGCACATGGAACCCTCACTCTACGGTGAGTGACCTGAGTCCCAGCAAACTTCCCTCACACCATCCAGCCCCGGCCTGTCACCATGAATCCGCACACATGTGTGAACAGAGGAAGTGGTGCTTATTTCCCTTTGAGCTCAAAAAAAATTAATCTTAAAACCAAAATCTTGTTTCTGTTTATGTAATGTTCAATAATCACAGTATTTCTTATAATACTCTACAAGACATTTTTCAGGAGCCCTGTTGAAACACAGGTTGCACACCTACTCAGTACTTACATTTGCCCCTCTGGCTCCCAGCAATGCCAGTTCCATGAGACATATCGGATCTCTATAGAACAATATTGTCTCACCCACTCATGGTTAAGTCTCAGTCCTGTTTCACCAAGTACTACCCTGAAGCAGGACAATCAAATGCTATTCTGTGGGTATGTGCAGTGGTTATAGGAAAAATTCTGCAGCCAGACTGCCTGGGTCCCTGCTGACAATGTAACGGCATTTGCAATGAAATCTCTTTAAGTCTTTTTAAGTCCTCATTCATAAAATGGGAATAACAGGAAACACCTCATGGATCTCAAGGGACAGCCCACAGTAACAGGTGTCAACACTGAACTCACCTGTGTGCACACACTAGCCATATTGCTATTATTAACACTAATCTACCTCAAGCTTCAACCAAAAAAGAAAAATCAAAATTAAGAATTCCATAAACTCCACTGTTCCTAACCACCTCTAAAATGCTGAAGAGCGTGTAAGTGATCATTTAGTAGTCCTGTGCATAGACTTCTCCTGCCCTGGAGAAGGCCCTCCCCCAGCCTCCTCCCTGTCTCCCCCATGCCCCCATGTCTGCACCTGCACACAGGATAAACATGCACTAGGGATCAGGACTCATCTTGAGAACTTAGACCACAGTAGTCAAGCTGGTCAGATCGATGCCACCAAGTCCTATACAACCTTGCTAATTGGAGGCCTGTCCTCCAGGGACACAAGTAGCCCCTCTTTCCCCGCCACCCCCTCCCCCCAGGCTGGACAATCAATCCTAACAAGCTCCAGCGGACACTGGCTTTGGGCAAGGAAGGGCACTGGAATGAGAGAAACTCAGTAGTGCAGGAAACAGTGGCCCACGGCTCCAGTCCCTCAGATAGCGATGCCAAATCACTTTCAGTATGAACAGACAAGCAAGAAAGTCCTCCCAGGATAAAGACCTGAAGCAAAAGAAAATGTGGACTAAAATACTTGCTCCACCACCAAGGGACCGATAAGCTATGATCACAAGACTGGCTGTCTCGGTCTGTGTGTGCATCTGAAGCACCACTGAGAACTCCTCCCGTCCCCGCCCCGTGAGCCCACGTGGCTCTCTCCCCAGTTGCCCATCCACAGGCCAGCCTGGGGCCACTATCCCAGCCCTGGTCTCCTGACATGGACCCTGCTAGTTCAGACTCAAGCTGCCCTAATGCTCTAGACCACAGAATCATCTGCACCCTCTGAAGTTCTGCTTCACACCCCAGTATGGTGACTTTAAGTCACCAACTTACCACATCAAAAGTCGAAGACAAAAACCAACCGCAAGTCATAGTAAGGACATCTATTTTAGGCTAACTTTTCCTAGACCAACTGTGATTCTGTAAAGTGTGTGCGTGGAGGCTGGGGTGTTAAAGGATGCTCTTATTATGCTGTCTTAGTGTCTTCCTAAAACTTAAGAAAAAGAACAATTGTGAATTGCAACTCCATTTTACGTCAAGTTAGAAACACAGCATTTCTTCAATGGAGCTGGGCATATTAAGGTGGATTTTCGGGGGGGGGGAGGGAATAGCTTAGCAGCCCTGTCAACACCCCTGTACCAATGCCCCAGCACATCATAGCTACTACCCCACATTCAACGGGCCTACATGACAGATCTGAGCTCATGAGTAATTCTGGATAATACTTCAGTAGTGAAACTGTGACTCTTTTATATGTTTTGTAGGAGGAAGGCACAACTTTGCCTCATGCTTGCTCAGGTAGGTGCTAGATCACTTAAGCCACACCCCCAGCTCTTTTCTGCCTTAGTTATTTTTTATATAGGGTCTCAGCCCTCAAGATACCACTGCCTATGTGTCCTGGTTTACAGACCCACATCACCATGACCAGCTTGTTGACTGAGGCAGGTCTCGCTACCATTTTTGCCAGGGCAGGCCTCAGACAGTGATATTCCAATCTCTGCCTGCCAAGGAGATGGAACAGGTGTGAGCCCCCATGTTTGGCCCCTATTTCTATTGTTTAAAAGATGAGGGGGTAGGGGGAGAAGGGCTATCAGTCAGGTCATAGTGGGGGGGGGGCACCTGCAGACTACACACTGCTGAGTCTGTTCATGACATTCACGGTGAAGGCAAGAATGCTAGCCAAGACAAGCAAGGGGAGCAAGAGTAGTACTTATTCTAGTGCACCACCCATCATACTCTTGACTCAAGTGTGGCACAAAACCGGAGTTGAAAAAGGCATATTATATTAAATAAAATCAGCTGCAACCCAAAATATACGTTTTTAAAAACAGTTTTCTCTCTGTTACTCAGCCCAGGAAAGGGTGGGATTTCTCATGCCCACACTGTTGATAACCCTGGAGTCAGGACCCTTGGCAAAGAAGTCGGTTGCTGACCCTTCTGAGATATGATGTGTCATTAGAGCCGGGTGTCTCAGGAGTACACAAGCCAGCACTGATCATTCACATCTGAATGAAACAAGGTAATTAACACTCAGATCAGGCCAGAGACTTGCTTGTTATACAACCTTTAAAGAAACAGCAGAAGAGGCTGAAATCTGTTCTTATTGTAAAATTCAGTCCCTGCAATTAGATGGATTTTAACTTTCCATTTCTCTGCATTCATAATACTAGGAACAAATGTAAAACCACAAATTTTGACACTCTGCTAAATAAATGAGAATCAAAAATCTTGCAATAATTGTTTTTTGCAATTAAATGTTAACTAGAAGGGCAATAGCCCCAACTTAGTAATGATACAGGTTCACATGCATCCACTGCTCTATCAACATTTTGGTTTGTGATCATTCTCTTCACCTCCATTACTACTAATCCACAGGAGACCCAATGAGAAACCTGTGAGCCTTAACAAGGTAGGAACATTTATTAGAGACCTGGCATGTGCGCTCTCCCCTTGAAAAGAACCGCCACAGAAACCACACAGGCGTCCCAATGAAATTATGTCACTGCACCCAACATTTCCGGAACTGTTCTCTGGGCAACATGGTCCTTCATCTACAATAACCCAAAACACTTAGAAAATTCTTTGAGCTAGCAAAGACTTCAGGTATCTCCGTAACAGGACAATAAACCGTCCCTCTCCAGGTTTGCAAAGGGGTAACGTGATCCCTGGCCAGCACTCCAACATGTTGTACATGTCCAATAAACTGTGTGCTCTCATTCCTGGAAAGATGAAAGTTCCCTCAACAAGCAACAGAGAGAGAACTATTTCTGGGGAATTGAAACACCAGGTACAAATGCAAGCTAATGTGATGGGTCAGGACACCAGGCCAGAGTGAAGGCACACTTGGTGAGCCTGCGTGGTCCCTCTGAACACTGTGCAGAATGAACTCTTGGGAACCTGACTTAAAAGCAAACCCTGGAGCACTTGTGTGTATCTTTAACCTGTAACAAAGCTTCACAGACAGGTCCAAACAGGAAGTCCTCTTTTGCAACCCCGAACTCACTGCTGAGATGAGATTGTGCTACCTGTAAGAAGGAATGTGATTCCTACACCAGCTGGCAATGTGAGGGTTTGTTAACTGAAACAGGTTACTCTGAGAACAAAGTTGATGTAAAAGCAAAACAAAACAACAAGAACAACAACAACAAAAAAAAAACAAACCTCGTTGTGGCGCAAGTAAGGCGCACATGCCCTTGGAGTGAGCAGAGCCACTCCAAACCAAGCCAATCCTGCAGTCAGAAGGTGGAAAAGAGCTGTCTTTTTACTGCTTTTCTGGCTCCACCACTAGGGCTCCTGGTAGGGAAATGTCCCCAGCTCCCAGAGGACAGTGCTCTCGGAATATGGCATTTGTAACAGCCTCACATGTCCCACACTTCAGGACTTGTGACTGTGCTCAGCCCTTCTGCCATCCACCCTTCACCCAGCCTCCTAGCTGCACTCATCTGCATGCACAGAAGGGACAACTGGTAATAAAGTTCACACCACGGCTGGAGCACCCCTGACCTGCAGCTGTTCTCCAATTCACCACCAATTACACCATTCACTTCAGAATCTCTCCTTTGTCCCCCAGGAGGACACAGGACACCCCTCTAATAATGCTCTAGCTGAGTAGTAGACTTCACCATCCCACTGTGAAAACAGTACTGCAAACATGCATTCTGTTTGGTCACTAAAATTATGCAATTGTACAACTGTGTTTATCATCAAAGACTTTTTCATTATATGTATAATTTGTAAGTCCATCTCACATCTACCTCTGCCCCTTCTAAAACCAGTTTCTTGATAACCACCAGACAGTTACCTATTTAAAGGATTAAAAAAAAAAAAAAGATACCACCAATTTACCCAGAGGTTTCACATACCAGCTGATTTGAGCATTGGAAAGGTGGCATGCTGATGACTGAATACATTTCCCCTTTCATCTGTTTACCTCATGAATTAGAGATAAGCACAAAGTCTACAAAGTAGGAATAGAAATATGAGAATTATGAAGCAAAGAGGAATTTCAAAATAAAGTTCTACATCCAAGTAGAAGACTGCAGGATTCTGTACACTGACTCTTCCCTTTTAAGGACTCCAAGACCATGCCAGATCTTTCTCAGAAACTCATTCCCCTGTGAACAACTCCTACATGGTAAAGGTAACTCTGCAAGGCTCACGGTGGCACTGTGAATGAGAACAGTGCAGGATTACTGGAAAGCAAATGCACAGTGAACACTTCCTGCTTGTGCAGGAAGCCCATCCACTCCCCTGAAGAATGTATACCAGGTGTACCAGCCTCAACTCAAGCTGCAGAACTATATATCTCACATTTTGAGAGAAGGTACAGTGTTAGAGCAAAGAGGAGAAAAATGCAGCTCTATATTTTGGAATACTAAAATGCAGCTTATTTCTGTCCTCAATATGTCACTGTACATTCTCAGTTTGGGGTTGATACACTTAGTGAATTGGCAAGAGTATTAATAAAAATGAATTACAAGTTTAAGATCTGAGGAGCCTTTTGAATGACTTTAGGTTCCTTATCTGTATGTCTTTGATTATAAGAAAGTGGTCCCATGCATTAATAGAACATGACAACTTTTCTGTGTGGCTATCATCAGAGTTTATGCTGGCATAATTGCAGATAATGTGATCATATTTTAACATTCTATCTTCTACAAAGAAATCTTCTCTTAAAAAAAATACCTGAATGAACATATGTCTCCCCCAAATAATTCAAATCCCTATCAATATTGAAACAGTTGAATCTTAATGTTCACATAATGGAACAGTAAAAAAAACCTGGTGGCCATTGCACCTCCTCCTTGTAGGTGCTATAGGGCGCGTGTCCCTCAGAGGTCTCCAGAGTGAATCCCGGTAAGCCGATGGATGCTTCGGGACGAGGGGCCTGTGGCTGAAGGGGATGGAAGGACCCAAGCTCTTCCTCTTTCCTTCCTGGTTCCCCCACCACAGGTTTCCCACCACTGCCATCTGAATTATACAGATGGTCCATCCACCAGATTTCAGACTGGGCCCTCTAGAACCAGGCAACAAAACACATCTTTGCTCTTCATATGTTAATCATCCCAGGTATCTCTCTGTGGAACACAAGGCTTACGGTCCTCCAGCCAGCATATCACCATCACATCCTGGGGTGTCTTGGGATGGCAGCAGCTCCTCAGCAGTCCTCCCCCCACAGTCCTCTGAGTGGCGCTGCTCAGCTCTGCCTGCTGAGATCCCTACACTGAGGATTCAGCCCAGTACCACCACCCCTACAACACAAAGCCACCCTGAGTGCCAGCTTTCCTGAGCAAGGGCAGGAGTATGCCCTCCGTGCTTCCCTGGTCACTGAGAGGGGGAGAGATGAGAAAGAGAACAACTGTGACCACAGCTGTCCCTGGGGTGTCCTGGGAAGGTCCCTAACTCTCTGGGCTTTGGTTGCCTGGAGTTTCCCCCACAGGCTCAGGGATTACAGGAGACAGTGGGCAGTTCCCAGTGCCAGCCGGGATTGATTGTGAGCAGGGTTGAAGAAATCAACCACAGGATTGTTTACTTCCACAGTCATAGGCTACTACTTACTGCAGCTTTCTGGTTCTCGAGTTCTCTGTATCCCAACTAGAAATCATGAGATTTCCCCACAAGATCCATCAGAGAAGGATTCTCCCATTTATCTTCAAATTCACAAGGTCAACTGGCACATAAAGGACACTCAGAATGTTTTCTGAAGGATGATTAGTTAATTGGAGTAAATATGCATAAGAACCCACCTTCTCCTGCAGACTACAGGGCCTCCGGCAGTTCAAAACCACTTTATTTATTAATGACTCCAAGCATAACAGAACTAGCCCCAGGAAGCACTGCTAAGCAATTTAAAGTTTGTTCACTGCTTTCTTCATTCAACTTATTATCAAAATTTATTTTAAGGAGCCAGATGTCATGGTATACCCCTGCAATCCCAGCTACTTTGAAGGTAGAGGAGGAGGATGGCAATTGAGAAGTTGGCCCCAAAAACATTAGGGAGCCATTATCCCAAAAAATAAAAGTGGTAGAGGGCTAGTCTCACAAGCACAAGGTCATGATTCAATCCCCGAGACTGAAAAGGTATCATCATCATTATTATACCATTGATAAGTAACATACATTTTAACAAAGTAGCTCCATCTAAATGCTTAAAAGTCTATGCAAGATCTGATGACAGCATGGCTGAGAACACAGTAACACAACTTAAATTTCCTGTTTCATTTTATAAGGAAATATACAAGAAATGTGTACACACACACACACACACACATACACACCCACCCCCCCCCCACACACACACACGCACGAAAGCAGGAGCTTTCACTCCCCATAATCCTAGCCACAGGAAGCTAAGATCTGAGGATGGCAAATCAAAGCCAGCCCAAGCAGGAAAGTTCATGATCTCTAATTAACCACCAGAAAACTGGATGTAGTGGTGTGGCTCAAAGTGGTAGAGTACTAGCCTTGATCAAAAAAGCTCAGGGACAGTGTCTAGAACCTATATTCAAACCCCATGACCCACGAGGAAAAAAAACAAATAAACAGATTATGTCTCATGCTTTTATAACCAATACTTTTCCCTCAAAAAGAGAGCCCTTTCCTATCTGCTTAAGCAATAGAATTTTTTTTGTATCCAAAGCAGTTATGTGGGTGTAGTAGCTCACACCTGTGATCCCAATACTTAGGAGGCTAAGGCAGGAGGTAAGTTCAAGGTTAGCCTAGGCTACAGTGGTGAGTTTGAGGATAGCCTGAGCTGCAAAGAGAGACCTTGTCTCAGGGAAGGACCTATCTATCTATCTATCTATCTATCTATCTATCTATCTATCTATCTATCTATCTATCTATCTATCTGTATATATGTATATGGGGGGGGTCTCACAGGTATTGTACAACCCCATGCGAAACTTTCCATTTTATGCCATACTAATGATCTGTCGTGGGCGGAACATGTACTTAAGGCATAAGGAGACACGCTGCTTCATACAATACCCCTGAAGTCTGCACCACTATTAGAAAATAGACCATACTGCCCCCCAATTCAGAGTTAAAACAACTGTCATGCACAGGGAAGCTGCATTTCTCTTCTCAAGACCACAGTGACTGAGCCACACCGCAGGGCCACCAACTCCAACCTGGCTGAGTTTTGGTTTACTGTCTGCTCTTTCCATCGTGGCAGCAGATTGCTATGCTGAACGTCAAGTGAGCTCAAAGTACTATGACCATCCACCCCTCTTGATGGCCCAAAGACCTGTACTTTCTGAGCCTCTGGCTACTTGGGACACACAGAGAGGCCTCAGAAATTCTGAAGACTTCGTCTGTGAACAGGATTAGCTCACCAAGGCTCAAGCAGCTGACCCCACGGGGTGTGCAGGCTGTAGGAAGTGTGGGGCCCTGCGGGAGAACCCTGTGACCACTTCTCAAGTCTTGTTTCCCAGGGGCTGTAGTCCCCCTGAGAGACAGATGAACTGACTGACAGAACAGTCCAAGAATCAGTCTCAAGCAGCTCTGTTCCCTAAAGGAGGAAACAAAAGAGAGGATCCAGACCCAAGATACCCCAAGCCTCGCCAGAAAAGGAAATGCGAAACCCAGCGGCTGTGTGGAAAGCACTGAGACTCCTCCATCTTTGGAGAAATCCAGCCATCAGGCCAGTTTATAAGCAGCTGGACTTACTCCCGTGTAATTTCTGATGTTAATATTTGTCATTATCCAAGCCAAGTGCCAGTGCCTGTATATAAAGAGCATGAACAGACCTGTGGGTTCTCAAAGCCTGTGACTGAAATGGCACTGAAACCAGCCACACTGAAAAGCAGCTGGATGTAAGCTTGCAGCAGCCCCTGCTTCCACAGCAATACAGCAAATGATTGGTGAAAACAGCAATGAAGAAAACAGATCGCCCTTGAATTTGTCACACCACGAAGCCCATCGTGGAGCAACAGTCATCCTAGAAAACTAACAGGACTCGGCCAATGAGGGAGAGAGCCCTAATATGCTCTGCAAGTGATGCCTTGGAATGATGACCCCATAGGTAAAACATGGGTATCCCTAGAGCGCTGCTCTGTAGCTCTATACAACCCCAGCTCCTCTTCCCCACTACAAAGTCATTCTTGACCAGGCCTCGAAGCTCTCTGGAACAAAGAAAGGAAGGTCCTCTGGCATCATTACTAGGAAATTCTAGAATAAAACCATTCACACTTTAATTGGTCCTAACCTTAGATTGCTGGAACAGAGCCGAGATTTCTTTTTTTTTACTCATTAAAATCCATCTCATTGTACAGTGACTGAGTAATAACTAACTTAATCTTACCCAAAAGGCAAAACAAAGTTTAACAGAAAAATAAGACCTGTAACCTCAACACAGTAACATCCTATCATAGGTACAGGTAACTTACAACTGTTTGTAACTAAGCCTTTAGTGGGCCTCCTAGAAGTACTCATTGAGGACAGGGACTTTGTAGCAAACTGTGGATAAGAAATACATTGGAAATAGCTCTTACCACTGTAAAACCCCAAAATCCAGAAATGAGCTTCAGACAAGGCCTGAGTCCGAGCTGGCCTGGGCCTGCTGCTTCTGTGTGACATTAACAAAGCCTGAGAGCTGTGGAGCTCAGGAGGGGCAGAGCAAGGACTGATGGGAGCATGGGCTGTGGGAGAGACGAACAGGTCTTCTTAGCCTCCACTGGCTCTGGGGCCGAGCCTGACTCACTGGGCTCCTTGGCTGAAAGGCTGTCTCAAGTGGAAGTCTCATCCCTCTATGGATGAACTGAATGTGTTAAAGGCAAATCTGATGCACATTTAATCACATCCATCACCAACGATCACAGTCATTAAACTCTGGGCCTTCATCCACAAGCCAGGCATGACCACAGGAGCTTGCTGTGACTATTTATAATGTTTAACACATTCCCAGGGCCAGCTGGCCAGCTCTCTACTACTGCCTAGTTTCAAAGCTACATGGTATTGATCACAACCTAAGACCAAGTAGCTGCCACTTCTGCATGACATGACAGCTATTACAGCTGACTCAACCTGAAGGGTCCTGTTGTATATTCCCTTATTTTCTAGGGGGAACAGCAGAGGCTCAACGAGTTTGTGAGTAATTCAGAATCCATACTACAGGTAGCTAGGACAGCCACAAAAAGCCCAGGACTACTTCTCTCCGTCCTCTGTAGAGCTGATCAAGCTGGTCTCTTGTGGATGACAGTTCAAGGCTACACACTTCTGCCCCAGTTCCAGCTGCCTGTGGCTCTCCGCTTGACTGCTGGGCTGGCATTCCCACCATCTAACCCTTAGGAACCCTGGTTCTCAGGCCTTCAGAGCCAGACTGAAATCCACAGCACAGGCTCTTTAGTTCTCAGACCTTCAATATCCTCACAACTCCCTTGCTGTCTTTATTTTACATTTTGAAAAAGCACAAGCAAGTCACCTACCTATTTTCCTATAGAAAAGGAGTAAAATGTTTCTCAAAAAAAAGCATCATTTCAAGATTCTCTTTTGAACTCAGACACAGTCCAGGTCTCCAGCCTGCTGGTGGCAGGTTATGGGACTTGCTGGCCTCCATAGTCACTTGAGCAACACCTTAGAATAAATCTCATTCTCAATTGCCTCAGTTTCTCTGAAGAACCTTGTCAGCTATTGTACTGAAGTTGTTCTGTATATGCAGATTTCCTTGAAGACAAAGTTGCCTTTCTGAGTGGTCTCCAAGCTTCCAGCCAGTCCTCAGGTCCTGCTCTCCTACACCCTAGTCCTCCACATTGAGAACTCTGCCCAAAAGAGCCAACTGGATCCAAAACCAATCAATGGAAATGTATATGTAAGTTGCAGAGCAAAGACACTGACCAAGGCATTACTTAAGAGTACTGAATATTTCATTAAGCTGAGCAGCCTTTGTTGCTTGCCATAAAACAGAGAGAGGGAGAGATTCTCTGTGTACTGGTCCTGGAGCCTGAGCTCAGGGCCTTGGTGCTGTCCCTGAGCATTTGTGCTCAAGGCTAGCACTTTACCACTTGAGCCACAGCTCTACTTCCAGCCTTTTGGTAGTTAAGTGGAGATAAGAATCTTATGGACTTTCCTGTCTGGGCTGACTTCAAACTGTAATCCTCAAATCTCAGCCTTCTGAGTAACGGGTTACAGGTTTAAGCCACAAATTATACCAACATCAAATACAGTGAAAACAGGGGTTATACTGTGGGGGAAGGACATACAAAGCAACAAAACAATCACCTTATAAATATATTAGAAACAATAACAAGAAAGAAAAAACATTTGAATCCTTATCTTGGGTTCATTTTGCCTAACATCAACTTATCTGACCGTTTCTGCTTATCTCAGACATATACTAGTTATTGAAAATAAGGGAAACCATGGGACCTATGTTTCTTTGGGCCTGGCTTACTTCACTTAATATAATTTTTTCCAAGTCTTTCCATTTCCTAACAAATGGGGCAATGTATTTCTTTCTGATGGAGGCATAGAATTCCATTGTGTGTATATACCACATTTTCTTGATCCATTCATCTACTGAGGGGCATCTGGATTGGTTCCATATCTTAGCTATGGTAAATAATGCTGCAATAAAGATAGTTGTGCTGGTAGCTTTAGTATGGTCTTGTTTGTGATCATTTGGGTAATTGCCCAAAAGTGGGATTGCTGGGTCATAGGGGAGCTCTATGTGGAGTCTTTTCAGGAACGTCCATACTACTTTCCAAAGTGGTTGAACAAGTTTACACTCCCACCAACAATGCAGTAGGGTTCTCTTCTGGCCACATCCCCTCCAGCATCTGTTGTTATTAGAGTTCTTGATTATAGCCATTCTAACTGGGATGAGGTATTATCTCAATGTTGTTTTGATTTGCATTTTTTTATGGATAGAGAAGTTGAGCATTTCTTCATGTGTCTATTGGCCATCCTTCTTTCCTCTTCAGAGAAGTTTCTCTTTAAGTCTTCAGCCCACTTATTTATTGGGCAGTTATATCTTTGAAGATTTGTTTTGGGGGGATTTAATTTTTTAAGTTCCAGGTATATTTTAGATATGAGACCCTTGTCCATTGTATGGCTAGTGAAGATCTTCTCCCAATCCGTGGGCTTTCTATTAATCTTACGAGCTATGTCCTTTGCCATGCAGAAGCTCTGCAATTTCTTTTTTTTTTTTTTTTGGGTCCGGTCGTGGGGCCTGAACTCTGGGCCTGGGAGCTGTCCCTCAGCTCTTCAGCTCAAGGCTAGCGTTCTACCACTTGAGCCACAGCGCCACTTCTGGCTTTTTTCTTTTTGCTTATGTGGTGCTGAGGAATCGAACCCAGGGCCTCATGCATGCAAGGCAAGCGCTCTGCCACTGAGCCACCTTCCCAGCCCGAAGCTCTGCAATTTCATGCAATCCCATTTGTCCAACCTTTCTTTGATTTGTTGTGTTTCTGAGTCTCTATTAAGAAAATTTCAGCCTGTGCCAAGAAGACCTACGGTTTCTCCTATTCCATCCTGCAATGTTTTCAGGGTGTATGCTTTGACTCCGAGGTCTTTAATCCATTTAGAGTTGATTCTGGTGCAGGATAATATATAAGGATCTAGCTTTAGTTTTCTACAGGCATTTAACAAATTTTGCCAGCAGCATTTACTGAAGAGGCTGTCTTTCTTCCATTCTATTTTTTTTTTAGCTCCCTTATTGAAGAGTAGATGGCTATAGGTCTGTGGGTTCATTTCTGGGTTTTCAATTCTATTCCATTGGTCCTGAGGTCTCTCCTTGTGCCAGTACCAAGCTGTTTCGATTACTATGGCTTTGTAGTAGAGTTTGAAATTTGGTATTGATATTCCTCCAGCACTGTTCTTTCTGTTAAGGATCATTTTTGCTATTCAGGGTCTTTTATTGTTCCATATGAATTTTTGGATTTCCTCTTCTATTTCCTTGAAGAATGAGGTTGGAATATTGATAGATATCAAATTGAATTTGTAGATAGCCTTGGGAAATATTGCCATTTTCACAATATTGATCCTTCCAATCTAGGAGCATCGGAGGTTTTTTCCACTTTCTAAGTTCTGTTTTTATTTCCTTTTTCAGGTTTTTAAAGTTTTCATCATAGAGGTCCTTCACTTCTTTGGTTAATTCCTAGGTATTTTTTTTTGTGGGGCTATTATGAATGGAGTTGCTTTCCTGATTTCAGCCATGCTTTTCTCATTGTTGGCATACAGAAAAGCCATTGATTTTTGAGGGTTAATTTTATACCCTGCTACTTTGCCAAAGTTTTGAATCAGCTTGAGTAATTTGGAGTGGAGTCCGTGGGACTCTTTAAATACAAGATCATGTCATCTGCAAACAGGGACCATTTTACTTCATCTTTCACTATTTGGATCCCTTTTAGGTTTGCATTTTGTCTTACTGCTGTAGCTAGGCATTCTAATCCTAAATTGAAGAGAAGTAGAGAGAGTGGACATCCTGTCTCGTTCCTAAGTTAAGAGGAAATGGCTTTAGTTTTTCACCATTAAGTATAATGCTGGCTGAAGGTTTGTCATATACAGCTTTTATTGTATTGAGGAATGTTCCCTGGATTCCTAGTTTTTCCAGAACCTTCATTATAAAGGGGTGTTGGATCTTGTCAAATGCTTTTTCTAAGAAGATTTTTTTAACATTTTTTATTAACATATATAAGATGTACAAGGAGGTGTGGCCATTTCCACACATGCATGCAATGTTCCCTATCAAAGTCACTCACTTCATTGAACTTCCTCTCCTTCCCTCTTTATTTCTTCAATTAATTTCAGAGGGCTCCCCTGATCTGTATTCACACATGCACAATCAGCCCCTGACTGCACTCACCCTCATTTACCTTCACAGTTGGCCCTCCCTCTGCACAATCATTCCCACCCTCGCCCAAATGTTTTACTTCCCTGTCCTTCTTTGTGTGTGCATTAACTAAACAAGGAGGTTTTACCAAAGATCTCCTAAAACTATTTAAGTAAATTGTTTCATTATTTGCTCATAATAAACAAGCAATCATATAACTAGGCCTATTAATTATTATGTAAGACTCTAAATGCCCTTGAACTATTTCTGTCCCTTCATATTTTCATAGCAAATAAGCCTGGGGGTAGAAGAGTATAAATAATATTACTGACAACAGCTGGGATTGCATGAGGACAGAATTTATACCCATAAGGTACCAACTGACCCTAATTGTTTCCTTTCCATATATGAAAACATAGACGACACCAGGAGTGAAGACTCAGCATGACCAATGGCCACCCCATCTTTCTGACAGGATCACTCTGTTCCTACCTCCAGCCCCATCATTACACAGATGCAGTTGAGTGGCATGGTCCCCTGTCCCTTCTCCAGGACACCCCTTCCACCTGACAGGGCTCATTCATTCCACACAACAAATACATGTCCAGCTCTGCATTACCACTTCGGAAACTGTTAAAACACACAGTCAGGTCAAGGCTGCATGACACTCACCGCCAGCATAGATTAGATCACAGAGCTGATCCATGAGGACCAAAGAGCCAAAGACATGGAGGAGAATCAATTTAGAAGGTGTTATATTCATTTATTTAAACAGGAAGGACAAAGGGGAGATATCATCAGAACAGCACTATTTGGAGATAAGTGCTAAAGCTAGGCTTTGTGCTCACAGAAGTGCCCTTCTAATCTCTTCCGGGCAGCTACACACAACTTTCCACCTTTACCAGATCCCTCAATAAGGCACAAGTCATTTTCCCAAGCTATAAATCAATAAAGAATCACAAAATAGACATCTCTTCAACCCAAATGCTGCCCCCCCCCCAAGCCAGGTAAGTATGATACACATTTCCTGTGGAAATCACAATTTTAAAAAAAAATCACACTCCAGTACCACACAACACAATGTCTCACAACACCCCCTCCGCCCGCACCCCCAAAACTCTGGCCATCTGAGGTTCCTTCTTCTCACATATCCTCCAGGATGAGGTCACTCATTCCCAAGCAATTAAGAACACAGAGTTTAAAAGATAATTCACACCAGGGCCAGTTTTAAAAAGAGAATCTACTTTGAGAATAAAGTAGGACTCTTCATTAGGTGTCCAAACCCTATGGTATGCTATCTCTGAAGGTGGATGAGGAGTAGGTTGTGAGGTTGTCTTGAATTTCAGTACATTTGTGGGAATTATTTTAAACTGCCACTAGCAAAATAAAAGTCAATGGAGATTTGGGTTTTCCAGTACAAGCAGGAAAAACTTCACACAAGTCTCCCTCCCAGCCCATCAGGATGTTTCTGCACCACAGCTTAAAGACTCACACACACACAAACACACTCCTGGGCCCATGCACATACTCATGAAGGCCCTTATGTCTGCTTTGCAAACTAGGCAGTGACAACCATGTGAAACCAGAACCTAAGAACATAGTAAAGGCGGGTCCCTCACACAACAGGCTACAGGCAGCAGGCCGTGCTCCTAGTGTGTGAATCAAGTCCAGACAGCCAGGAACCCTGGCTCAGGTGGCACCAACTTCATCTCCCTCTTGTGCCCTCTGATCTTGGCAAGCGATGCCCACCTCACTGAAATGGCTAGCAGTAGTCAACCATGCAGGCAACGGGCTGAGGACTCACTAGGCCATCCCAATTCAACACACTGCCTGGCAAAAACAAAGGCTAAAGATGTTCATGAAATGGCACTCGGCCGAGTGCAGCTCTCTTCCTGTTATCTCTGAACGATTTACAAATTTTTAAATTGGTGAAACTAAAAAGAGTCCTTCATAGGTTAAGACCAAACTTCTATCAAAGTCTAATCTTATCCCAAGCTTTACAACTAAAGGAAGTAATTAGTGACCTGCTGGCTGCCCCTGCCTACCAGCTGTTAAAACGACTCGGTCAGTGACTGAAGGCAGTATGATTAAGGACAAAGGTCAAAGGTCAATCTGGAAGGGGCAAAATCTTAAGACAGGATGGAAACTTCCTGATAATCAGATCATCATTGGACACATGACAACCGCAGGACCACAGAGCCTGAGTTCCACATGAATTAAAGTAAAACCACAACTACAGCCCTCTTGCATGTCACGTGGTGCTCATGAACATAGAATTCTGTTTCACAACAACACATTCAATTCTTCACATAAAATCCAAACTAAAAATTAAAGGGAAGTTGTGAGAAACTTTGAGAAATTAATCTAAACTTAGCTTACTGAATAGCCAAACTTTAAACTCATCTTGAAAAGGACACCAAGTGAATTCCACCATTTACATTTTCATTGTGGGCATACAGAATAATCTGGTTCTGTTTTTCCCCCTTTAAACACATGAGTAATCTAACAAATAAGTGGTTATTTTGTTTCATAAAAGGCTAAAATCACTGCTGAAGTTCACAGAAAAGACTACATTCTTATTGGCCTCTGTGCTTTATAATGAAATGGGTATTCCCCTCTAGCATTTGCAATAGTTTTCATGAAATGCCATTTGTGTGAAACAGACAAAATGAGGTCAAGAAATACTTGGTCTATGGTTTAGAACCCACAGAAAACATGTTCTAACAGAAAATGGAACCGCAGTGTGGATTGTCAGAATATGCGTAGTTTTCACTCAGGAAGAACAAAAGAGCTGAGGGAGCTTCCAGTGCCCACCCCCCAAAACAGGGGAGGAATAAATACCCCCCAGATAGTTATTTTTAACCATGGTCCTGTCTTCATCATTGCTTGACAAAAATCTGCCTCGCTATTCAATGTGTAGCTCTCAAAATTAGGTCGAAGAGCTTACCAAATTTTGCCTGTCTTTCAAATCCAAATGTGGAATGCTAATAGAAATGAATGCCTTTTATTACTATGAGCATTCTAACCTCTTTAGAGTTCTCCTCAGGAGATAAATTTATGAAGTTCCTGTCAAGTCGCATATCCTTAAATCTGTCAGTACTGGTTTTAAGATGTAAAAGTAGTGCAAGATGAGCATGTGGAGGTATACACATACCGGCAATGGTTATGCAGAGGTACATACACAGAGATGATGAAGATAAGGAGGTGCACACACACACAGACAATGATTACCTAGAGGTGTGTATATACACACATACACAAACACACACACACACACTAGTGATGATAAGTTCATACAATAGCAAAGAGGACAAACCTGACTCAAGGACTTGTCAACTGAAAGTAGGAAATGAGCTGGGCCCGTGCCTGGACAAAGCCCAGACCACACCTGACAGAATGAACTGAATGTCAGCCACCCATCAAGGTCTACTTCCACACTGAAAACCTGGGCAAATGATACCAACTTCATGGTGTTGGTCACACTGGTGACTGGTATTTTTGGTTGCTTAACAGCAGTATTTGCACACCGTCAGGGGTACTCCAGATGGGCTGCAGACTTCTGTGACTATACAATCATCACAGCAGCTCTGTTTGAAACTCGTACATGAACATTAGATGAGATGAACAAATGTCGAGACTGTCTGGAAGAATCATCATTTCTCCACAGCTCAGGGCAAGTACTGCTAATGAGGGAAGAGCCTGAAGCCCTGAAACAAGAAATTGGAGGTGAGTGTTGAGAAACAGGACAGTTACAACAGTGTAAATGTTCTTCAAAACTCCAGCAGCTCTTTATACCTCCAAAGTGACTTCCCAAACAACCTTTCATGTTATCTTACAACCATCCTATGAGGCAAACACTGTGGTTAGTATGAAGTAGGAACATTTTTATCTGTTAAAGGAATCTCAATGGCAAAAGAATCCAGGTCTTTGGACGCCTGATCAAAGCCCTTTCGAAAATAAAGCTGGGTTGATCAGACTGAACTAATGTGTTCAGGGCTCTGGGCCAGGTGTGACTTCGCTGTGTGATGTACTGCATACCAGTAACCAGCCTCGTCAGAATTTATGGCATGTTACATATTAACATGAGAAAATATGCCCCACTGGCAGGCTATTCACTCCTGAAACGTTCTGGTATACTGGAATAAATCTGCCACTTTAGACTGCACTCTTTGCTTCCTTGTTTGGTTAAAAGAAAAGGAGACCAGAAGTCTGGCTTTCAGCAATCACCTACTTTAGCCAGCAACATAGGATTTCTATTATAGCACTTCGTTTGCTTCATAGAAGTCATTCAAGTCTGAACTACTGTTATTACGACTCCAAAGACTCGGTAACTCTCTCGATAATCTGGCAAAAGTAAAATAAAGGTACAATGAGGTTTACACTCAATAGTTTCAAAATACACCCATGCTTCAAAAACGGCCACTCCCAATTTAGATGTTAAACATGCGCTTCAGAAAAATAGATATGAGTTTTTCTTTCTGTAATCCTATACAGAAACTACCACTTTTAGAACTGCAACCATTTATGACTCCAGATGGAAAAGGTGGATAGGTTCCCTCCATTTCCATTCCACCTAAAGCTGGGGATCTAAAACTGCCCTCTCAGCCACCCATGGCTTAGAGGTTCCGTCCACCATCAATCACAGCCTAGGTGCACACGCAGTCTAGCTGTTCTCTGCATGAAGCAATGTGTTAAGTAAAAGAACAAATTGAAACTTGCTAAGAACACTTTATGAGAAAAGATTATTACAAAGTAAGAGGGAAAGTATTTCCTTGACCATAACCCTGAAGCATCTCAATGGTTACACAAAGATTTGAGGAGGAAGTAACTCTAGAAGCAAGTGACAAGGTGACAATGTGGCCAGCCAAATGGAGGATGAAATGAGGTCTAGCTGCCCAGCATTCTGCTGTGATTGTGCAGTGGAAGCAAGCACTGCAGCTCATCATTCATAAGTCAGATAGCATGGACCACGTGCAGCTTCTGTGAGGCCTGGTAAACACATCATCCTCAAGGCCGCTTTAAGCTGGCAAAGATGGCAAATGGGGTTCTCTGCAGGAAGCAAAGAAGGTAGAAGGTTGGAGATTTTTTTTTCTTTTTGTTTTTTGTTTTGAGACAGTCTCTTAGTATATAAGCCAGGCTGACATCAAACCCAACCCTCCCAAGTTCTGTATTACAGGAATGAACCACCTTAATGGGCAAGGTAAGGGATCTCTTAGTCTTCACTGTCTTGCAGGATCGCAGAGCCTGGGAAAAGTTAGACACGGGCAGACGTCAATGTCAAGACTTCATATAATGCAAAGTTCAGCATATCAAAGACCTTACATACAGTTCTTATTACAGAAATTCAACTAAGAAACTAGATCCCAACATACAGCTTGCCTATCAGAAGAATGACTCACTTGCTTCCCTAAAAATCCTATTACATTCAAAGCAAAAGCAACCCCTGAATCGTGACCATTAATTCTTTTGTCACTCTTCAACATTCCAGTCATCCAAAGTCGCATCACAAAGGCAAAAGTAAAAGTTACATTAGGTTTTTATGACTCAGTACTCTAAATTTAATGCAAAATTGCTATTTAAAAAAGTGAGATAAATCTGGTAACAAAATAGTTAACCACCTCCACACAAATTCAACTCATACAAGCATTGTTTCCTTTGCTCATTACAAGAACTTTCTAAAAGTTCTAGAATAAACAAGACAACTTTTTTCTAGTGATGAAATCAGGAAGAAATTAGCTGAATTTTGTTCCCTAGGTGTTGGGAGTTTTTCTTGTGCAAAATATCATTGAGACAGAGGACGCAACTGATCTATATGTTCATTACAATCTTGCAAACAATACCAAAGCAGACTTTAAAATATCAACACTATATATCATTAAAAAAAAAGTCATGGTGAAGATAGCGGGTCGCTCTAGCTCAGGCTTCTCCCGGACTGGCCACAAGTGAAGGTTTAGCCATGTCGTCTCTAATCCGAAAGGTGATCAGCACCACGAAAAGCCCCAGGCCCATTGGTCCCTACAGTCAAGCTGTGTTAGTCAACCGGACTGTGTATGTTTCAGGGCAGGTAGGCCTGGACCCTTCAAATGAAAAGCTTGTGCCAGGAGGGGTGGCAGAAGAAACAAAACAAGCTCTTACAAACATGATTGAAATTTTGAAAGCAGCAGGCTGTGACTTCACCAATGTGGTAAAAGCAACTGTCTTTCTGACTGACATGAATGACTTTGGTACTGTCACTGAAGTCTACAAACAATTTTTCAAGAGTGATTTTCCAGCTCGATCTGCTTACCAGGTTGCTGCCTTACCCATAGGAGCCCATGTTGAAATTAAAGCTATAGCTATCCAAGGGCCTCTCACTACAGCTTCGTTATAAGTGGCTTCAGTGTGCTTTACTCGGGGTTTTCATCCTATCTTTAACATTAGTTTTTACAAATGAATGGTTATTGTGGAAATTCCATACATAGGAAAGATTAGATAATGAAAATTATGAAGTTACTGATGCTATAAATTACACTTTTGTATACTTATATGGCTAATTACAAGTGTACAGAGACATTAATTACATAGTTCAAATAACTAAAATAAAGGAAAATATATTATTCACTTAATAAAATGATGTGAGTAAAATTAAAGTACTCAAACTTGAATAGTACAGGTAAAGGAGAAGGAAGTGGACCAAAATTTTATATGAGTAATATTTTTCTAATGGAAATAAATAAGCATGTAATCTCCAAAAAGAACAAAAAACAAACAAACAAAAGTCATTAAAAAAATTCAGGCAGGGAATGTGGCTTAGTGGTAGAGTGCTTGCCTAGCACACATGAAGCCCCGGTTCGATTCCTTAGTACCACATGAACAGAAAAAGCCAGAAGTGGCACTGTAGCAAAAGAAGCTCAGGGACAGTGCCCAAGCTCTGAGTTCAAGCCCCAGGACTGGTTTAAAAAAAATCAGGGGGCTGGGAAGGTGGCTCAATGGTAGAGCTCTTGCCTTGCATGCATGAGGCCCTGGGTTCGATTCCTCAGCACCACATAAGAAAAAAGAAAAAAGCCGGAAGTGGCGCTGTGGCTCAAGTGGTAGAGCATTCACCTTGAGCTGAAGAGCTGAGGGACAGCTCCCAGGCCCAGAGTTCAGGCCCCACAACCGGACCCAAAAAAAAAAAAATCAGGCCAGGTGCCAGTGGCTCACGCCTGTAATTCTAGCTACTCAGGAGACTGAGATCTGAGGATCGCGGTTCAAACCCAGCCCGGGCAGGAGAGACCGTGAAACTCCTATCTCCAATAAACCACCAGAAAACCGGAAGTGGCGCTGTAGCTCAAGTGGTAGAGCGCTAGCCTTGAGCTGAAGAGCTGAGGGACAGCGCCTAGGCCCACAGTTCAGGCCCCACTACCAACCAAAAAAAAAAAAAAAAAATCAGAACAAGAGCTGCTCTAGGTATTGTTCCGAAGGTTGAACTCAGGGCCCCAAGTTTTCACTGAGCATTTCTGTTCATGGCTGGTATTCTACCACTTGAGCCATGCCTCTAGCTCCCGCTTTTTGTTGGTTAATTGGAGATTTTTTAAAAAATCAGTGTGCCCAGGCTGGCTTCAAACTTCAATCCCCAGATCTTGTCTCCACAGTATAGAGGAATAGAAGCATGAGCCACCAGCACCAGATCAAAACTACTTCTTAAAAAGTAACTCAGAGAAAAATAACTAGTCCTTTTATTTTTAAAACAAAAGGTAATTTTCCCCCAAAATAAGTTCATTCTCTTTTAAACAATTTAATCTATACATAAAGCATATTTCTCAGAATAGTCTGCATTCCCTTAACACCTGCACCCAAAAGCACTGATTATGCCCGGGCCTTACTGGGGAAATGCACAGAAAGGGATTCAATCTAAGGGCAGCTCTGGTCTCACAAAGATCAATGCTCAGTTTGCTGCTTGTGCTCTGGCGGCTTCCCTGTGCTCTTCTTGCGGTGGAAGGCATGTGTTTGGAGGACCCTGGCACTGCTTCCACAAGAGCAGTGCCCAGCCTGAGCTCACACTGAAGTGTCTAGCCTTTCTAGACACAAAGCCAGTGAGAAAACTGGCTGAGACACCTGTGTGAGAGACAGGCTCCAGGACCACCACTGCCTTCCTTCTACCCAACAATGTGTGGTGTCCTGGGCTTCCACCTGCTTCAAGCTTGAGGCTAGTCCTCAAAGCAGAAGCTCTACACCAGGCTCCCAGAGGCTATTCCAGGGTTCTGGATTTTTCCCCTCTCAGAAAAAGCAGATCTGCCCATCATAATCATCCTTCACAATCTTTCTCAAGGAAGCAGTTCCGAACATTTTCCCTCAGAGGAAAGCTGGGCTTGCCTTTCACTCTACAGGGCGAAAGGATGGGATTCTAGGTCCTCAGGTCTCAACTGCCATCTCCTAGAATAAACCACAGCCCACTGGAAAACCAGTATCAGTTGGATTAATATTATTATGTCCAGAGGTTGAAATAAATATCCAATTTTGCACACCTTAGTGCTAACAGACCAAATGGCCCACGTTAACTAAAGCTTATGCTGAGCTATATAGGTATTCAAACATCTGTGCCAAGGAAACAATTGATCTTTATCTTCTAGAATGTACCATGTATCAGTTGCAAACAAGAATGAACCAACTTGCCCAACTGATTTCACAAATACAATGAGGAAGGTATCAGTTAAAAGATGAAAAGGTATTTTTAGTTCAGTAAGTTGAGATTTTAACTGTACAATTAAGAAGGATGTGAAGAGAGGAAGAAATTATCCAACAATGGAGGTAGAGGAATCTACATATTACTAGGAAACTTGAAACGCTTCAAGTACAAAGTTAAAACTTCAAATTTCCCTTGTATTTTATTTAGAAAAAGCAGAAGTACCTCAACTATAAATTCTTCATCTCTGTCTTATTTTCTATGCCCTCTGAAAAGACTTGAGAAAACAACCTAAGGGGTTCCAAACGCCCTCCTCATGGCTCACATGAGCACAACACCATGTCAAACACGGTCTTCATCTTCTCAACACCGTAGGGAGGGAATTCTGCAGGTCCTCAGCAAGTTATACTTTACATGCATTCGCTGCTGATTGCTTTGAATGTAGTCAAAACTTCCAGAAACAAAATGAATTACTGATGTCCCACAGAACCAAGAAGAGACTCAAGACTTCAATTTTTTTTTCAAAAAGTACTTGCTTTACTTTTTTATTTTAAATTTTATCTTTGGTTATCTTTCGTCATCTAGACTTAGTTGTACCATGCATCTTGATGGTGTCTCCACCTCCACCGTTCTCTTTCCCATCAAATCCAACCTCCCACCCATCCTGTCAAGTTTCCTAGCTCCAGTTTCACCTATGTGTATTGAGTATGACAACTATATTTGCCCACCATTTCTCCTTCGGTTCATCTGCCTCCTTCCATTCAAGCCATGCCCCACTCACACATTTTAGCTTCCTAGTATTCATTCTGTTTAACTATCTGTTAAGTGTTCAAAGGGTGGACCATGGAAATCCACCCCTTCATATACTTTAGTCACCTTGATCTTGCACTTATGGCCCTTGGTGCGATTTATGTATGTTTATATTTTAGGTCTAACATCCACATATGAAAGAAAGCATGTACCTCTTGTCTCTCTGAGCCTAACTTAACATCACTCAACATAAACTTTTCCAGGCCCATCTAATTCCCTGCAAGTGACATACTTTTATTCTTCCTGACAGATGAATAGAATTGCCTTTTTACATATATACAGATCATATATCTCAGTTTCTTGATCCAATCATCCATTGTTGGTTACCTGGGCAGTTTTCATTACTTGGCTATGGTGAATAATGCAAAAATGAACATGGGTGTGCAAGTGTTCTTACTGTATCCTAACTTGCAATCCTTCAAATAAATGCCCAAGAGTGGTATGGCTGGATCACAGGGTACTTCTATGTTTAGTTTTTGAAGAATGTCCATACTGTCTCCCATAGTGGTTGCAAAGGAGCTAAAAAACACTTCTCAGAAGAAGTAGTACAAATGGCCAATCAATATATGAAGAAATCTTCAATATCCCTGGCTGTAAAAGAAATACAAATCAAAACAACACTGAGATTCCATCTCACTCCAGTTCGAATGGCCTTTATCAAGAAACAACAACAAATGTTGGCCAGGATGAGGATGGGAAACCCATATTACACTGTTGTGAAACTAAAAATAAATAAAGTTGTCCGAATCCTCCTTAGGGACTGTGCACTTGGGGCTCTGCTCTGCAGCCACATTGGCAATGTGATCTGGATGTACACTTTCCCCAGTCCTATTTTAAACAGAACATTCTACACCTGTGAAATGGCTGGCACAAGACAGGTGCATGGCCTGTGGCTTAGGATGGCTCCAAGAAGTTACATGCTCTGGTTACATTAGCTCTTGTTCTACAAAGGAAACCGCTGTCAACAAAGCTAACAAGGTACTTTTAGGAGTTCACAAACCGGGTGCCTGTAGCTCATTCCTGTAATCCTAGCTATTTGAGAGGCTGAGGTCAGGAAAATTGTGTTTCCAGGCCAGCCTGGGCAAAAAAAAAAAAATGTTCCTAAGACCTCCATGTTATCAGAAAAGCCAGAATTGGTGGTACCTGCCTGCCATCCCAGACATGGCAGGAAGTGTAAATATGAGGATCATGGTGTTGGCCAGGAGCCAAGAACAAAAGATAAAAATTAAAAAAAGCAAGACTCCGTCTCAAAAATTACCAGTGAAGCCAGGCACCAGGCTCATGCCTGTAATCCTAGCTCAAGAGGCTAAGAGACTGGAGAATCACAGTTTGCAGGCAGCCTGGACAGGAAAACCTATGGGATTCTTAACTCCAATTAACTAGCAAAAAGCCAGAAGTGGAGCTGTACTCAAGTGGAAGAGTGCCAGCCTTAAGCTTAAAAATCTCAGGGACAGCACCCAGGCCCTGAGTTCAAGCCTCAGGACCAGCACAAATAATAAGCATTATTATGAAACAGAGCAAAAAGGACTGGAGATGGCTTAAGCAGTAGCATGCCCACTTAGCAAGCTCAGGTCCCAGAGTTACAACCCAGCACTCACCTCACAGCACCTCCCAAAAAATGAGTAACTCTGTTCCTTAAGAATGTATAAAGATCAGGTGTGCACCTGCTTCCCCTCTAAGTCAATGGGAAGATGGTCTAAACAGATCTCTGGAGTCTGCTGGAGCTTATCAAGTACTGTGTCAAATCTCCTCCAATCAGAACTGGAAATGGGGACAGGGAAAGACCCTGGAATCTATCACAACACAGGCAAGTCTCAACCTCATGGAAGTCTGACACTTTGGGAGTTCTGCTCAAGATGTAGCAGAGAGGGACATTAAACCCAGAATAACCTGTCTCTGGACAGGGCACATCATCTTAATGAAGGTACTAGAGTATAACCAGTGAGAAACTTGTGCACTCAGCAAGTGAAATTTAGGATTCACTTACAGGATGCTATGTTATCTGATGCCAAGGGAGAACAGGACAGGGGGTGGGGGTGGGGGAGGGCAGCAATGCTGGGGGTGGGGGGGAGAAAAGAGGTGCTCACCTTCATTCTTGCATTCTAACCTCACCTGGAAGAACAACCAGTCCAAACCATGATCTAAATGCATAATGCCACCCTCCCCCAACTCTCCTCTCCCATCAGGTACCCAGAGCAGGCAATAGTGCAATTCCTCCCTTCTCCTGCCAGGCCAGGACTAGAGAAAGACCACCTCTGCACTCTCTTGAGTGTCTGGAGGCACCTGTGCCTCTCCAGTCCTGGGGACACTGTCTAACCCTTGCCAACCAGAGGGCAGAACCTCCCTCAGCCTCGGTTTCCACACCTATCAAATGTCAATCCAGATAGATAATAATGTGGTGTTTTTCTATAAATAATAAGCACATCCCGGGCTGTGAGTTGAGAAGTGAATGGCTGGAATGTGCTGCCAGACCGGAGAGGAACTGCAGCAGCTGAGGGAATCTGAGACAGCCAAGGAATCCAATCTGGAGGAAATTCAAGGCACCTAAAATTGGTTGCACTGGTTTTACATTCTTGGCAAGGCTTGACCAGGCAAACAACTGCATTAGTTTCCACCCTGGATATCTTTGATTCCTTACCTCTTTTAATAATTATCACTGTTTCTAATTCATGATAATTGGGATGGGGACTTAGCAGCAGGTAATTAGAGCAATTGCGCAATTTGCTTCTGAATTACAATGGCACAGATTCCTAAGAAGAATGGACTCTATACCGAGGAATTGTTGCCTGGAAATGGAGGCCAACAGGCTCTCCCTACAGCCAGGGAAATAATGGCTCTTTTCCACCACCACTCCAGCAGATTCCAGCCCGCCTTCCTGGGGGAAAGCAAGGAGATGCCACTGACATCCTACACACTGGCCCTCCAAGACACTGCTCAGTCTGGACACTGAGCCATTCAATTTTCGGACCCTCATTCCTCCCAAAGCAAAATATTACTCAGAGCCAGTCCCCACCCTCAACCTCCAGTTCAAAATGCTCAGATTTCTTCACATGCAGGTAAGATGGTCCAGAAACTAGGTTATCCAAGACCAATGACTGAATCTTCAACCCTACAGGAAAGCTAAGTCCCCAAACATTCACTGAATCTTTTGTTTCAAAATGCTTACACAGGAAGTGGTGCTGTGGCTCAAGCGGTAGAGTGCTTGCCTTGAGCTGAAGAGCACAGGGACAGCACCCAGGCCCAGAGTTCAAGCCCCATGACCAACCAAAAAAAAAAAAAAGTACTCAAAATGCTTACACATCTGGACTCACATTGGCAACAACGTAGTCATAAAGTAATATAGACAACTACTGAGGCACTGGGCCCAGAGTCAAGCTGAGCCACTCTTCACGCTCAGTGAAACAGGGAGCCTGCAGTTCCCCTTCTTTGCAAAGCATGGATGGTGGGAACCTGCATTTCCCTGCAGACTCACCCAGATGGAAGCCAGCCAAGGAAGGACAGACAGAGCTGCCCCATCCACATGGCCTGGGCACATCACCCAAACTCTAACAATGCTGCCTCTGTCACAGCAGGGATCCACCTTGTCCTGTACATGACCAAGGGACAGACAAGCCAGAAAACGTGGGCCAGTGCCACCAAGCCCTTGGCTGAGCACCAGAATCCATGTACTGCCAAGACCTAAGCAGCCCCTCACAGGCTCTTCTGCCAAGGTCCCCTTCCCTGGGTCAAAGCAGTCACTCAGCTCCTCCTGGGGTGGCAGAAAGCTCCAACCTGCTCACACCAACATAGGAGCCATTAGGTACCCGTGACCACTAAGCACCTGAAATGTGGCTACTCTGACTGGAGACCTTAAATAAATATTTAATTTATAAACCTCTTTTAAAATGCACTTAACTATTATAATTAAATTTAAAGTAATCTACTGGCTCCAGGGAATTTAAGCTACCTAGAACCTCTTCAGGTTCTCCAAATTAATGCAACATGCCACAGCAAAGAAAATCACAGGGCAGCAAGTGACAACTGTGCAATAAGAGAAACTTGAGACCCTGAGTAGAACAGACCTGGGCTTTGGTCCCCAGCTCTAACACTGAGTGTGACCTGCAAATCATCTGCTTTTGCTCTGCTAATTCCCACCTTGACAAGTAGCAGGCTAAAATATGACAAAGGCATACCATGCCTAGCCCACAGATACTAAGTCATTCATCCTCTGCAATATAGATTTGCAACTACTTGTCCCCAAACTCTCATCATGAAAAAGGAATGATTAAGGAGTCAATTTCTATGACACATCTTACGCTCCTGAATGAACTGTAAACTGGAAATTGCATTGTGAAGGAGGGTAGGACTTGAGCAGTAGGTGGGCTCCTTTATGCCAAGGCTTCTGCAAATATTCATGTAACAAAAATAGAAATCCACGTATTCCATTTGCTTTCTGCATTCAGGAGTAATCATCTGTCCTGATTCTAAACAAAATATGCATCACAGTTCATTTCTTCCATCTAATCACCAAGTGCCACAGAAACTACTCTTGCAAGATCTGGAATCTCGCAGATAATCTTTTAGTGACCAAATTATAGGAGATGAAAAAACAGGATGTTATGCAGTTTCACTTCACAGATAAATTTAATTCAAATCTCCACCACTGAGGATTTTTTTCAAAAGGCATTTCTAGTCATTGCTCTGCAATTACAGAAGAGAGCTAACAATGTTTTATTATCAAACTTCAATTTTTTAAAACAAATATCTCATCAAATGTATGTATATTTATGAAAGGTTAATTGGGATGCAGAAACAGATCTTCACAAGGATTTTTGTTGTTGTTATGTAAGCTTTTTTGGCACTAGAACTTGACTCATCCAATTCCACATCACCATCACAATCCTACTAGAGAGATGATGCATCCATGCTTCATCCACGTACAGCACACAAACCCATTTGGAAGAGAGCCATTGAAGACAAGCTCCTTGGCCTTGGTATATTGAATCTACATCTCCTCAGTCAGATTCAACAGAAACTGACTCATGTCAAATCACCCAAAGGGCTTTTGGGAAATGAAATGTAGCTCAGACACCAAATGCTTCTGGTGATTTCTACACTAATTATTTTTTGACGGCAAGTAGGTTGCACTGATTCAGCCTAGTCCTATTTTATGACAATGGGAAGTTTCAGGTACAGGGAAAGAAACTTCAGGTTGAATGCTCATACATCCTTTTCTTTCTGTTTTATCCTCAAGAATGCTGAGAAACAGAGTAACCATTCCATTTCAGAGAAGCTTAGGTGTCTCTCTCCAAACCCCCAGTTTACCCCACCAGTACCCCCTCAGTCACAAGCTTTTGAGAAACAAGCAATTCTGTTCTCTTTACTTAGAGCTCTAAAACAAGTATAATTTTTAAACAATTTTATCAATTAAATTATCAAGCAGCAGTTTGTAATTTGGACCACATTCTGATGCAAAACTTAAAGCTAATTTAGGCTGAAACAATAGCTCCGATTTACATTACAGACAAACAAATGAAAACTTCAACTAATCTGTAGATATTCTTGGTGGGGCCAATTTTATAAACAAATCAATTATCAAGCAATGAGTATCTTCAGTCAAATGCAAATGAATTTGCTGCACTAATAAAAGATTGTTTCTAGTATAAATTTTTTAAGTCTACGGCCTGGGGGAAAAAAATGTTCTCACAAATTCCTACTTCTACAAATGTCTGCAGGAAAAAAATCCATGAATGTTCTCATAAATCCATATTTCTATGAACATCTGTCTTGTTTCTCCCAAGTGTGCACAGTGAGGCTCCTCAAAGCTTTCCACTATGAAAACCACTGACCAGAAAAAAGAAAAGGCATGCAGGATCCTAAACCCAGAACCTTACAGCATCCTCACTAGTACACACAGCTGACAGAGGTCAACGTCAGGCCAGGTTCTAGAACACACATGAAAGAACAGAACACTGTAGCCAGACCCCAGTGGCTCATCCCTATCCTAGCTACTCAGGAGACTGAGATTTGAGAATTGTGGTGTGGAGTCAGTCCAAGTAGACAAAGTCAAGGATTTTTGCCTCCAATTAATCTGGAAGTGTAGATATAGCTTCAATGGTAGAGTAGCAGCTGTGCGTAAACAAGCCAAACAAGAGCAGGAGGCCCAGAGTTCAAGCCCCTCTACCAGCACATACATACATATACACACATATGCATACATACATACATACATACACACATACACACATACATAGAGTAGAGCACTAGAGTCAGGTGCCAGTAGCTTCCATCACCAGCCACTAATGGACTTTGAACCAAAGGATTATGGGTTTGAAGTCAGCCCAGGCAGAAGTCAGCAAGATTTCATTTCCAAACTAACCAAAAAAAGCTGAGCAAGCCAGTTAAGCAAGCACAAGACTCAGAGTTTAAGTGCTAGTACCCTCAGAGGAAAAAAAAAGTAAATGTAAATCAAAATCCCAAGACTTTAGACAGGAAGAACACCTTCAACAGGTTCATTATTAGAATGAAATTGAAGATCGTTCATATGCAAACAAAAGAAGGAAAAGGTATGGGAGGAGAGAACAGGAAATAGTAGGAACTACAGGACAACCAGTAGTAGTCATGACAAAGAAAGAGAAAAAAAATTTTAATTGAAAAAGTAATCAATTTTCCAAACTGGAAGACATAAAACTCCTGGTTGTAAAAGCTCAGAGAAGCCAAAACAGGTAAAACCTGATCCATGACTAAACAGAATATTCCTTTAGGAAAATACCAGAATTGTCCAGAAAAGATTTGTCTAAGTATATTCATCCAATATTCCTTTTGTAAACAAACCTGTGCCATTCAGATGTGTTGGGTCAGGGAGAAGAATAAGGATATAATCATTTCTTAATCAACCCATATGAATATAACACTAAAAAAGAATTCATATATATAACTTTCTGTAGGGAAAAAAAAGTCCCATTCAGTGCTATTATTCACAGGGACAAACACTTTTTTAACATCCAAGAAGCCAGGCTTTTCTCATAATAAGGAAAATCCCATTAATTAGTCAGGTTTTATGAACTTCACCTCAATGAAATGGACCAAGAAATGAAAGGCAACGTTCCAGGTACACAAAAGACTTGGAGTGTGGTTTATCTCAATTGAGAACAGATCACTCTAATCACTCTGAATGATAACAAAGTTCATATTCAACACTGTGGCCAACAAGACTGATACCTGTCGCACTATATCAACCCAGGGTTACTTGATGGCTAAATTCAGTGAACATCTTCCCTTACATCTCTGACTGCTTCTCCTCCACCAGTGCACGTCGGACACATTGTTAAGGACGTTTCTACAGTACTCGCATCTAGGCTCTTATCCTACCATGCACACCCTCTGAGTGTCAGCAGTCACAGGGCCACCGCTGCCCTCCAAATTAAATGCCTCTAGTCCCAGCCCTCTAACACTGCTCATCTGAGCACACCTCTCATCTGAGAGCACGGCTATTCCTTCCATTCCGGCCACTCTTCCTTCTCCTCCTGTCCCAAAAGCCTCCAGTCACGTTAAGCCTCCTGGTTCTCCTCATCCTTTACCCTATGCATCCACCATTTTGTCTTATTTATGTCTTGCCTGTGTTTTATTCGTCCTCACAATTATTATAAAGTAATCTAAAATGTGTAAGGATCCCTTAGCTAGCAGACCCTACTTTCCTGGCTGTCATTTGTGCTTTGTACTTAAACTTAAGACAAGGACAAACAACCAGGCTTTTAAGACCAGGGGCCCTCGAGTCCATGACCCACCCTACCCAGCTGTACAACCTTAAAGAAGTACTATGAGTTCTCCTCCAGTTCCTCACATATAAAATGAAGCCATAATGAAGGCTATCTCTCAGGGTTATTGTGAGAATAATGGAGCTGATGTTCAGCCCACAGATAGTGTAATGCCACACTTGAAAGGTTTGCTAGGAAATCTGATTCCATCATTTCTGATGGAAATCCTTCAATGACACCACCTCCATCAGGCTGTTGGACACAGAAGAAAAGTACTTTCTGTGACTCATTCCGCTACCCAACGCCTTCCTCCACCCAGTCCCGGGTCCTACTCCAATGAGAGATCTCAGCTCCTCTCTCTTTCTCTGCATTCTCATTTAAGCCGCTCCCTTCCTCCACTGAAGCACTTTACCCAAATCATTCAGTAACCATCCCTTCCAGGAAACCTTCCCTCCCCACACACCCTCCTCAGGGAGTGCCTGCTTGCTCCTGCCCGGCGCAAGAACACTGCTTTTTGAAGGACTTTGCTCATGAACACCGCACACAGTGCAATCTAAGAAATGACTGAATCCTGGTGTGCACAGTGGTCTGGGAGGCCGCGGCAGTCTCGAACTCCAACACAGCAGTTCCAACTCTTTTAAAGCCAAAATGCTTTGGTTCAAAATACCAACACTTGTTTTGTACATAAAATGGAAAAAAAAAAAAAAAAGATCATGCATGAAACACACATTCAATGGCTCAACTGTTTATAATACAGAAATTAAAATTTGCCAAACAGTATGTTTTAATAAATGACATTCATGCATGTTCTAATAGATGACATTTCTCTTCTGTGTATTTTAAGTATTCAAATAGCTCAATCATCACATGTCTCTTTAAGAAGGAAAAAAGGGGGGATGGGGGCAGCGGTTATCTTGTTCTTGCTTCTTCTTTAACTAGGTAATGAAAGAAACCAAGTCCTTGTAGGCATGTAGGCTGGTAAAAGCAGAAGAACATTTGCTGACCACCGCCACAGGACTCGGCACCTCCACACACCAGCCCTGCCAACCTCACTGACCTACCCATATTTCTCGGATGTGCAGCTGCAGCTCGTATTTCACATGCAGCACAAAGATGCTCTGCAACCCAGCCCCAAGGCTCCACAATAAAAATACCCACCCACAATGCAGGTGAGCCTGGGTTCATTCAGCACAGTCCACCAAAGACAGCACCATCAGCGACGAATACTTAAGAGCCATGAACACAGAATTTTCAAATCACTATGGCACCTTGTTTGTTTTCAAGCAACTTTAAACTTATGGAAAGACTGTCACCAGGATTATTTGAGGGTACAAAATGTCTTTCTGATAATTACCTACAGACAAACAGAGGACTACACCCTTTGCCTTCCTGAGAACAACTCCATGTGCAAACCCACTAGGAGAAAGCCCCACAGCTGGAGGAGAACCGGAGCCTTCGACCTGCCCACGTGGCTGTCTCCATGACACAGCCATCCCACGACCCACAAACGCTTCTGGCTGGCCACCGGCTTGGATTCTAACTTTGCCCAGAACTTAAGATAACCTTAAAGGTTTCTTAGACAGGTCAGAGGTGTGTCCAGGATTTGTTTGGGTTTTTTGGCTGACTTGGAACTCAATAATCAACCCATTTGCAAAGAACCATGTCACTCTGTGGCTTTTTCACGAAATGCAGTACAAGTGGAACTTTGTGACTGCCTCCTCAGCCATGTGGCAGGCATAACCCTCTAGTAATGTACACCTTCAGTTATGTTTTTAAAAAATAAAGCATCTGCCAGGTGCTGGTGGCTCATGCCTGTTATCTTATCTACTCAGGAGGCTGAAATCTAAGGATCACAGTTCAAAGCCCGCTCAGGCAGGAAAGTCCCTGAGACTCTTATCTCCAATTAACCACTAGAAAACTGAGGTGGCACTGTGCTTCAAGTGGTAGAGCACTTTCCTTGAGCTGGAGAGCTAAGGGACAGTGCCCAGGCCCAGAATTCAAGCCCCATGACAAATATATATATATATATATATATATATATATATATATATATATATATATATATATAAAATGATTCTGTACTCTTTACCTTATATACATGTGCATATCTGAGGGAGAGTGGTACAGAACCAGAGAAAAACGGATGAAAAGTGCAACATGGAGAGCACTGGACATTGATGAAAATGAACAATTCAACTCGTGGGTGGAGATGGGAGGGAGGGAATGGGAGAGGATGAGGGAACTGATGATACTGTGAGAAAGGAGATGTACTTACGACCTGATGGGTGTAAATGTAACCCCTCTGCATATCACATCTCTATAATAATAAAGCAATTTTTTAAGAACCTAAAAAGTAAAGCAGTATACTCCCTTCCTTAGTAATTCTGACTGTGCCATTCATATAACTATTATAATTCATAATCATAAGGTAAATTTTACTTCAATTTATTATTTATTATGGGTACATTCCTTTTCTATTTCTTCTATAATAGAAACTTCAACAAACTCAGTGGCTTAAAGAAGACAAAACTTATCCGTCACTTCTGGAAGTGATAAGTTGGATAAGAGTTTCACCAGGAGACACTGAGAAGCACCCCACCACACAAACCATACTCTGCACTTTAAGTTTTCACTGTGAGCCGCCCCCCACCCCATCAGCCTAAGCACTGCTGCTTTAAATAAATCACTGTCAGGATGTCCAATTAAACATATTTGCTCAAACCATCTGGGTGTAGCTCCATTCAAAATATTTTGAAGCAAAATTACATAGCAGTGCTCTTTATCATCAGGGCCACACGTGGCTAAACCATATTTACATAAGAAGTCTATAAGTTGACTTGGCTGCACTAAAGGTATTCTTCTAGTACATATTTTTTTTAACAAATATTTTGTTTTGTTGAGTTTTTATGGCTTTTTCCTATCTACTTTATGGGAGGATTCCAAGCTTTTGCAACTTTAGTGAGTCTTCGATCTACAATAATAAAATCACAGAATTTGTTTTCATTTAACTAGTTCTGGGATTTTGGTACTGAAGTGGTCAAAAAGTTCTTGGAGATGAAGAACCTTCAGCAAAACTCTTGACATTTCTGTTTCAGGTGTGTGGGGGTGGGGGCAGACACGCAGGCCCAAGAGCAGCTGAGAGATTCAAGGATGGAACAGGACCTTCTGATAAAACCTATCACCCATTAACTGTGTATAAAGGACACATTCCTGTGGTTTGCCAGAGTAGCTGTCAGAAATAAGAAAAGGAAGATGAGTAAACAAGGTCACAGGCCTGCTCCACTTCTCACCCCTGAGGTTAGTAACGTCCACTCAGGGATCCTGGCAGTATCTGCCCTCCTTTAGCTTCAATCCTCAGTTTCTTCCTGGGTCACAAGACACCTGCTCTCAAGATGTCTTTCAAAGGATGATGAGGCACAGAGAAGATGATGCAGGTGAAGCTAAGGAGAGCACCTGACAAATGCTTTGTGTTGCTGGTGACATAAAGCAACATACTGACCCACACCCTCACAAATGAAGGACATCATTAGTTTATAACTTAAAACAGGACACTTAAAGATTCTAAGGTCTGTTAAAAGGAAAATGTCTTAGGCCTATTAACTCTAGGAAAAATTAAGTGAGCAGAGAAAAAGCAAAAGCTAAAAGAAAACATGAGAGGACTGGAAAATGGAAGGCTATGAGAACTCCAACCAAAAATGTGATGGGCTGTGAATTGATACTGAGAAAGCATTACCTGGCTATCGCTTATCTATCAACCAAGCCAATGGATACAGCTTAATTGGTTATAGGATCTCCAGGAACCACCTAAAGCTGTAGTTGGATTAAATGCAATACTGTATTGGATATTTTGCCTGATTCCAGTGCATATGTTCAAGCCAAATCTATAGGCAAAGAACAAACACAAGGGGGCCCGGGGCAGGGTATGCTTTTCCCAAATAATACCACTGTTGTTTTAAATGATCTACATTCTCTAGTATCATTTCATTTTCTTTCTGTCCAGAGATCCTATTTCAGCTCTTCATACCCTCCAACCTTTGCTACACATCCTTTTAGGGTTGCCATTAGTAACCCCTCCTTGAGACATGGGCCAAGGAAAGTGAAGCAGCTGCTGCTGATTCTGCCTCTGGGAATCTGATCAGACCAAAAACACAGATTCCTCAAGTGTCTCTTCCTCCCTTCAGAAAAGAAAGAGATGGCCGGTGCCAGAGGCTCATGCCTATAATCTCAGGAAGCTGAGATCCGAGCATCACAGTTTGAAGCCAACTTGAGCAGAAAAGTCCCCCTGAGACTCTTATCTCCAATTAACCACTCAAAAACCAGAAGTGGTACTGTGGCTCAAGTAATAGAGTGATAACCTTGAGCACAAAAAGTCTCAGGGACAGTGCCCAGGCTCCGAGTTTAAGCCCCACAACCAACAAAAAAAAAAAGGAGAGAGAGAGAGAGAGAGAGAGAGAGAGAGAGAGAGAGAGAGAGAGAGAGAGAGAGAGAGAGGGAGGGAGGGAGGGAGGGAGGGAGGGAGGGAGGGAGGAAGGAAGGAAGGAAGGAAGGAAGGAAGGAAGGAAGGAAGGAAGGAAGGAAGGAAGAGAAAGAAGAGGGACCTAACATTTTCCATCATCCAGTAACAACAACAAAAAGGCAGCCATCACTGGTCCATCAACAACTCTATTTTTGAAGTCTATTTCATTCGCTATCCACTACTGACTTGGAATTATAGTTGGAATACCTTTCACCATAGCAGGATAGCACTCATGTGCTAACTGGGCAAAGAGCTGTTTGACACTTGGGTACATTGGGATGCAAAGAAATGACGTGGATCTTAAACACTTCATAGTGTGCTGGATGCTGGTGGCTCACACCTGCAATAGACTCTGGCTTATAATGGGGCTCCGGTTTGAGTGGCAGAGCACTAGCCTTTAGCAAAAAGAGGCTCAAGGACAGCACCCAGGCCCTGAGTTCAAGCCCCAGGACTGGTACACACGTACACACGTACACACGTACACACACACACACACACACACACACACACACACACACACACAATGTAATTTTCTCAAAGTATTGAAGGTCATTATTCAACTTAACACCAAGATTATAATGTTTAAATTCACTTCTCCGTTATTCCAATTCTAAATTTCAGAACATAAATATCACCAAGTAATTGTTCATGCTGCGATAGTCAATAGGCGGAGAAGAATGGTTTTAACTGGTGTGGGATGTGGTGACTGTCCTTGGGGAGCTTACAAAGAAGCTGAACAAAGCACAAATGTAAGCAGAGTTAAAAGAACCCAAGGGGAAATGGCCCTGTGGCTCAAGTGGTAGAGCACTCACCTTGAGCTGAAGAGCTCAGGGATAGTGCCCAGGCCCAGAGTTCAAGCCCCACAACCAACAACAACAAAAAGAACCCAAGAGGTAGCTGATATTTTAGAGCACCATGAAAGACAGCACTGGTCTTAATACTACGTATAACTACTGAGCACATAGATCAGATGGTTCGCCTAAAGGCTTGTGCACAGGGCTGGTTTATGTGAAGGTCAAAATGAGGGTGGGAACATGTTAGGCTGTGATGAAAAGAGAAGAGAAACAATGCCTGTGCAGTCCATGCAAAGGGGACATCAGAAACAGGAGGCATGAAGTCACACTTCAAGCTTCTCTGTGCAAATACAGCCAAGTCAGCTTCACCAGGAAGAAAGTTCACATGAAGAAAATGAGTATGTCTACAGGCCATGATTCCACATATTTCAAATTAATAGATGATAGTACCATTGAAAACACTTCCTGAGTATTGATTTTGTCTTCTCACAAAGTAATATGCAAAGAAAAGATGTAGGAGGAAAAAAAGAGCCAAACAATTGTATTCAAATCCCCACTGTGCTCCTCAACTCCCTTGGAACTGGCACCCTCCACGGAGCCCCTGAGCGGAAAGAAGAGTCCAGTGTTCCATCTCCAGTGGACCAGGTGGACCAGATGAAGGCTGGACTGTCTAACATTATCAAGTAAACAAGTCAGTGAAATGATCTGAATAATCCTGAATCCTGGAATTCAGACTGGGAAAGACTGCAGGGGCTGGCATACATCTGGAACTTTCTTTTCATCTGTCACCAAAGTTGTAAAAGAAGAAGGAAAAAAAAAAACTAACTGGGATAATTATACCAAAGACAGGAGCGCCTCTGCGTACCCTGCAGGGATTCAACTGCTAGAGGCCTCAACAGTTGCTGTAGCTTGAACCCAATCTCTTGACTCCTACCCGAACACTTTGAACTGAGGGGTAAGCTCAGATGTCAGCAGGAAGCCCAAAAGCAGCAGCAGGAGCAAGAGCAGGGGACAGGAAGCCCCTGGCACACTCAAGTTCTGTGTACTTTTTAAGGCACACAAATACAAAAGCTGTTAAATCCTTGACTAAACAAGCAGAACATAGGACTGCTTCAAGTCCAAAACCTGGGGTATATTTGGCTGCCTGTGCTGAGAAAAAGGAGGCAACTCCATACCAGGGAAAATCTCTCATATGCCTTGTTGACATCATAACAGTAATCCCAAAAGAGTCGTGGAGCTACCTCCTGATAAGAAAGTAGCTTAACGCTGATGCATTACCTTCATTATTAAACCTTTAAAAATCCATCCATTTGGTTATTTGAGTCCAACTCTCTAGAATAGTGCCTGCTGCACAGTAGGCAGTAATTGAATCTTGGATTGTTGGCTGGTGAGAACTGAACTCTCTAATTGGTCCTCAGGCATTCCTACCATTTATAATCATCTACCTTCCTGCATCCACACCTACACAGCCCAGAGTCGAGAGCAGCCACGTGCCCCCTTGCTGCCCGTTGCACTTTCAGCAAGACGCCTATGTGTGAACTGCGTATTTTTACCTCCAGTAAACGAACTGGAAAGTCAGCTAGCCCTACTCCTGCTCCAAAATCACTCAGAAGGCTTGACAAAGCAAGCCATTGAGGACCAAGAACAGTGCTTCATGCCTGTACTGCCCACATTCAGGAGGCTGAAGATCTTGAGTTCAAAACCACACTGTTTAAATTTAAAAAAAAATAGGTTGAGGGTGCTGGGAATGTGGCTCAGTGGTAGAGTGCTTGTCTTCCATGCATGAGGCCCTGGGTTCGATTCCTCAGCACCACGTAAGCAGAAAAAGCTGGGGGTGGGGCTGAGGCTCAAGTGGTAGAGCGCTAGTCTACAGCTGAAGAGCTGAAGGACAGCGCCCAGGCCCAGAGTTCAGGCCCCACGACCGACAAAAAAAAAGGAAAAAAAATAGGTTGAGCATAATGGCTCAAGCCTAGAGCCATTTGAGAGGCAAAGAATGGGGAGTTAGTGGGAAACAGTTCAAGACCATCCAGGCCAAAATAAGTTTGCAAGACTTTATCTCAACCAATGTCTGGGTGCAATGAACTCCTGTGTCATCTCAGCAACACAGGGAAGGCACAACAAGGACCTCAGCTGGGCTGACCCAGACAGAAAGCAAGACACACAGAACCAAGACAAAAAGGGGGCAGAAGTGTGGATCCAGTGGCAGAGTTCCTTCCTGTCTAGCAAGCACAAGACCCTGAGTTCACTGCCCAATACAACCAAAAAAAACAAATAAAAATATGACCCCCCCCAAAAAAAACCACAGATCACTGGGCAACACCCTAATTTTAGATTTATCAGGGCTGAGCAGAGCCCAGAATTTTTCATTTCGAACAAGTTCCCAGGTGACAGGGATGCTTCAGGGTCCTGACAGATGTCAAGAACCAACACCACTGGGCTTGTATTTCACACCTGTAATCCCAGGCTACACAGTCAAAGGCAGGAGAATCATAAGCTCTATACCAGCCTGGGCTACATAACAAGCTTGAGGCCAGCCTGGACTACATAGAGAGACCCTGTCAGGAGGGAGGGAGAGAGGGAGAGAAGGTCGGTCATCCTGCCTGCACTGTATTGGCACTCCTCTTATCAAGGAACACACACTGAGGCTTAACACAGTCCATCTCCCCTCTTCCTGTGTCCTCTTAATTCTGCACAGGTCACACACACGGTGAAATGGTACATACCCATTTTCAACGACAGTAATCCCATCCCCTGTTCAGAACAGATACTGTCAGATTCAGAAGTCTGTTGCCTGTCTGGTTCCATTTAGAACAGCTTTCAGCGGAGGGGGGGAACATAAACTTAATCAATGAAAGTTACAAAAGAAAAATAAGTCTTTCTGTATGAAGTTTTTATGATATCATTGGCAAAAAAAATTTTTTAAGCCTTGAGCAAGTATTAAGGCAGTATTTCACAATACAGAATACCAGTGTGTTTACAGGGTACGTTTTGGAGAAAAGTTAGATGAGTAGATGGATGCTAGGGGAAAAAATGGGTATTAGCTTGCTTGAAAATATTTTCCAGAAATGTATGCTTTCTTAAAGCTCCCTGACAATACTGGAGGTTTTTTATTATGCTTATTTCTGTTGATCCCAGATTCTATGTTTTGCAATGAGAAAACACAGCATTTGAATCCAACCCCCTGGCAGGACCTTAGCACCAAAAGATGGAGGCCACGATTGCTCTGTGCATCCCCAGGCCCGGGAGAGCAAAGGAAGCGGTGGATGTGGAAAACAGAGCTAGGAGCCTCGGAGCACTGACAGGGCATGTGCAAGCTCTGAGAGCTGTTGATGGACTAATCGGCTGCATTTGGAAACTCAGCGTTTTCCCACTCAATCTGTACCACAGTCATGAAAGTCACAAACGGCCAACGTATTAAACTTTAATATAACTGAATCTTTATCATGTAAAAACACAAAAAGAAAGGCACCCCTGAGAGACTTAGAATTCACTCCAGCTCAAACCAGGCCTTCCCTTTCGGCCAGCCAGCAAGAATCTGAGGGAAGCGTGCCAGCACCTCTCAGCAGCCTCTCACCAAGTCTCTAACCAACACTGTCTCTGATGGCATAGAGAACGACTCTACCTCAACAGGGCCCATATACAGGCACCTGAAGTATACACGTGCATAGCTAAGAGACCTAACTCCAAAAGGATCTGCTGAGCCATGTGCGAGGTCAGAGCCCACACCCAGAGTCCACCCAGCTGAGCACTGATGAGAAAACCACAATTTGCTAAGATGGAGGCGCACCATTTGCCATGAGAACGCAGACAAGGAAACAACTGCATTGGGCAGGGGGGGCTGGTCCCCGGGAGCAAACAATGCTCTGAATGCACCCTAGCCTCTTGGAAATTCCCTTGCTGCACAGACCTGGGTAACACCCCAACCCCCACCCACCTGAGGTTTCACGGTGCACACACCACGGGAAGGAATAACTCCACCACTACCTCACCGAGCTGCCCAGGGAAGACTGCCTAGCCATCCACATTTCAGATTCAGGGTCCTGATGTCAACTATGAACATTAAAAAGATGCCAACTTAAATCACAGTCATCTCTTCAGTTGTGCTAGCAAGTACAAAACAGTTTGAACTCAACTGCAACCAGCAGACAACAAACCCTGCTTTAACCCCTCTCGGGCTAGCCCTATGAACTGTGCAGGGCAAGGATTGTAGGCAGCAGGCCTCCCTCTGCCAGTTCCAGGCAAATGAACATGAGGTCTCATGACAATGACTAAGAGCTAGTCACACACTAGCTTTAGCACTGAAGAAAAAAAATCCTGTAAAATTTTAAACACAACCTAAAAATGGGCAGTTGGTAGCAGCTGACTCTTAAATAAAACATCATTCAGAGGGCTCCCGGTTAGCTCCGCTCTAATAACGACTCCTGCTTTCGGTTCCATCGCAAAGGCCCCCACACAAGGTGCTTTTCCGGGACTCTAGCTGCCAGCATCAGACAATATGCTCGCTCTATCTACCACAGCAAACACCACCAGGCACAGCTCCTTAGTGCCGGGAACCGAGTGCAGCAGTGAACAAGGAAGAGAAAGATTGGAGAAGAATGGGACAAAATTACTGCCAAATCTGAAGAAGTTACTAGGCCACCAAGGCCTTGTACACATTGCTATTTTAAGAGCTCCAAGCTTTTAATATTACCAAATAAATATGGAAATCAAATTTACTTGATTCCTTGTAAATGGAACTATTATCCCAAATACGAGACACAGAGAGAGACACAGAGAGAGAACATAAAACTAGTCCAAAAAAAAAAAAAAAAAGGCAACCCCTAATTTCAAAGAATCAGAAACAGAAGGATATTGCAAACTGTGAAGAGTATCACTAAAGCCCCCTGGGAAAGGACCAGCAAATTCTTATTTCCCAAACTGTTTGTCCAAAGAGGTTTTTCACACTGGAAAACAGAAAGATTGCGCCTGGTGACATATATGATAAATCACTTGGTTATAATAAGCAATTCTAAAATTATTCTCCAAAAATAAAGCCAACTCATAAGCAATGAGCAAATGGAGCAATAAATAAGAAACTGCTGTTTACAAACTGTCACCTGCATGTAACTGTCAGCCATGTCAGAATAAATGCTACTAACTGCTTATACTGAGTGCAAGCTGAGGGTGGCCTAGTATGAAGTGCTGGACACACCATCTCCACCTTGATACAGATGAAGACACTCTGGAGATGAAAACGATGGGCACGGGTCCTCACATACAGAGACACCTCTCCCCCCCCAGCATCGCAAGAATGAAAAGCAGAAGTCGAAGATGTTCCTCGCAGTGTCCCTCAAGTGCTGTGTCCAGGGCCTGTGCTCTGCACAGTCCCATCTGGGAGACGGTGTTCCACCAGGGAAGAAGACTACATTGTGCCTGAAGGACGAAGTTCATATTCACGATGTGGAAAACAGGTCCATTGTTCATGGGGGGGGGGGGGCATTACTCAAGCCTGGCATGTTAGTAAACAAGCGAGAAGATCCCTGAAATGTGCATCACTGTGGCAGCTGGGATGAAAGACTGGCAACTGTCTGGAAGCTGAAAGGACAACCGGAGCAAGGCCGGTGAGTAGCTGTATGCAAGGATGCCATGCAGCCAAGACACCTGACGTGGGTCAAGCTAGCCAGCCTCATCCACTGAGACCTTTTTCCAGTCTAGTCCATTTGAAATAGATCTGCACTCAATTCTTCCCAATTTCTAGTGCACTCAAAGGACCCCGGAGAAGGGAGAGGAAGGAGAAGTAGGCTGGCTGGGTTCCCATCCAAGTGACTATGAGGGGCCGACCCCATGACTCCTGGTAAAGGAGGGCGAGCTTTCATGACACTCACATCCATCGTGCCGGGCATCAAGTGCTTTCTCAGCCCAAAGAACAGGACAGGACTAAGCCACCTCCATACTTCCTTCCATCGCTAATGACCTGCCCTAGAAAATCAGATACCCTGGCCACTAGACCTCATAGGTAATTCAAGAAGCAAAACACGAGGTCATCGAAGCTATGTGACTATCACCATTTTCAGAAAATTGCTGTGTTCTTGGCTGGCGTATTTTTCTCTTTTTGGCTCAATGATTAAAGACAGGCAAGTTGATGGCCAGTAAAAATTTCACCATAGCACGTAACAGCTTTCTTTCTAACAGAAGATTTTTTTTAATTCTTCCACATACTTTTTTAAATAGTTGTAATTGCATCCCTACTTAATGTTAAGTACGTGAACTAAGTGACAGGTTAATTATATAGACTCTAGTAATTATAAAAAGTAAAATATAACATCTGAAATGTCATCATGAATAATTAATTAGACCTCTCCGATCTGATATAGACCAAAGAGGCCACACTAGGAGGCACTGAGCTCTCCATCTGTCTTTATTTTTAAAAAAATCAAATGTGTGACAGCTAAAATCAGTTCTGAATAAGCATTCACAAGTCTTAGAAGTACAGGTAAAAATGTTCAATGAGTTTCACACCCAAACAACACACCCAAAAGCTGAGGCACGATGGCTAGCACACCGTGTGCTGTAGAGACGCTACACCTGGGTCACATGCACCGGCTTTTATTAGAATGGATTAAAATGAATGTCTTGTTACACTGAAAGCCTTAGGAACAAGACAAGCAGGGCTTAGGGGAACACAAATGCAGTAGAAGGAAGGCCTTGTCTTCAAGGAACATTGAAGGCTTGTTAAAAGGGCAAACAAAAAAAACAAAATGGCTGGCAGCCTGTGGCTCATGCCCATAATCTTGCCTACTCAGGATGCTGAGATCTGAGGATTGCGATTCAAAGCCAGCCCCAGCAGGAATGTCTGTGAGACTTTAATCTCCAAGTAAGCCCCCAAAAAGCTGGAAGCACAGTTTTGGCTCCAGTGGTGGAATACTAGCCTTGAGCAAGAAAACTCAGGGACAGTGACTAGGCCCTAAGTTCAAGCTTCAGGACCAGCAAAAAAAAGAGAGAGAGAGGAAACTAAGACAAAACAGGGCACTGGTGATTTAACCCATAATGCTAACTACTCAGGAGCCTGAGATCTGAGAATCCTGATTGGAAGCCAGCCCAGACAGAAAAGCCCATGAGATTCTTATCTACAATTAAGCATCAAAAAGCCAGGAGTGGGGGGCTGGGGGTTTAGCCCAGCAGAAGGGCGCCAGCCCGGCACGCGCAAGGCCCTGGGTTCGGTCCTCAGCCCTGGAAAAAAAAAAAAAAGACAAAAAGCCAGGAGTGGGGCTGTGGTTCAAGTGGTAGAGTAGCAGCCCTGAGTATGTGGGATGGAGGAGGATGAAGGCCTATGGAGTCCAAAGTTGGCCCTTGCCCACATGCTTGGCGGTTGGCGGACAGCTCTGGGCACCTGTTCCTGCTCAGGCAGCTCCAGGGCAGGGGACATTAAGGACACAGCTCTGGGGCCACAGACCTCTTCAGAGGCAGTTGGTGCCACAGGGAGCCTGTCCAGGCCAAAGTCCTTTCCCAAGAACACCCCAATTTTCTGTGCAATGTGGGGGAAGGGGGCAGGAAAGAGTTAAATGAGATGCAGCAGGAGGTCTATAGTATGTCCTGTCCAAATCTATTCTGCCCAACCCCAAGAAAGATCCCAATGTGAATGTCACCTCAGATCTCCTGATACACAATCACAAAAATCATGAAAGTATTTCAAACAATAATTTAGATTAAATGAAATTAATTTAACTCACACAAATTATTAACTTAATTAAGTAAAATTATTTAAATATCTTCTGGTTTGGATTCCTATGTATCATATTTCTCATCTTTCAGGAAAAGGAACATTCTTCCTACCAAAGTACAGTCAGTATATCCTGGAGTCTTCTATTTTCCCAGGCTTTTATCAGTCCCTGGGGGCACGTATGGTTTTATGGTGATCTCTGCTGTAATTAAATCTGCATAAGACTATGTCATCTTCAGTGACTCAATTGTACAATGACACCAGTGGTCACATCTGACATATAGCTGACTATAAATACAGATACTGCTTAACTGTGCCCCTTTGTGACAAGAAACAACACAGAGTAGGGCAGTTAGCATTTATCACTGCTGTCAAGGCTCTTTACACATTTTTACAGGAACATTCTATAATGGGTGAATCCATAGAGAAAACGCTGAAGTTTTGTGTTTTTTAGCTATTTTGTTGTTGTTGTTGTTGTTTGGGGGGGTTGTCGGTTGTGGGCCTGAACTCTGGGCCTGGGCACCGTCCCTCAGCTCTTCAGCTCAAGGTTAGCCCTCTACCACTTGAGCCACAGCGCCACTTCCGGCTTTTTCTGCTTATGTGGTACTGAAGAATCGAACCCAGGGCCTCATGCATGCAAGGCAAGCACTCTACCACTGAGCCACCTTCCTAGCCCAGCTATTTTTATATTAAGAGAAACCCTTACCAAATGTTTATGCAATGAAAAATATCTTCCCTTCCTCAAAACACTTTAAAAATAAAGGAGGGCTAGATTTGGTGGCTTACACCTGTCATTCTAAGTTACTTGAGATCCTAGTTCAAGACCAACTTCAGCAGAAAGAGTTCAGCATGACTGTATTGCAACAAGCAAGCTAGGCATGGTGGTACATGACTATGACCCCAAGTACACGGAAGGCCTAAGTAGTAGGATCGAGGTCCAGCCCACCAAAACAGAAAATGGTATCCAAAAACAAAAACAAAACAAGGAGAGGGAGGTCAACTGACAGCTTACCCAGCAAATACAAAGTCCCAAGTTCAAAACCTCAGTGCTGCTAACAAGAACAAAGGAGTAATACTTTCATAGATGGAGTCCAGTAATGTACCTCAACACAGTGCCTGTAGAACTCAGCACTTGAATATTTTCGTATTACATAATATGAAGTTCAGTGAAGGGATTGTCACATTTCACATGGATTCATTAATAAAATCAAACACCATCTTTCACTTTAGTACTCCACTTCAAATGTAATTTTCCATGAAGCAAACTACCAATGTTCAATAACCAATATGCCAATAAACTTTTGAAAACAATAGGAAACACCAAGTATGATCAAAACTGATTTTTAGTTTCTGAGCTAAGAGAAACAGACTGGAGTTCTTGAATGTTCCAATCATTTAATTAAAGAGTAGCGACATTCATAAAACATCATGCAATTCTGTAAAGCAACAGAATTCACTAGCAGAAAAGGCAGGCATGGATCATAAAATACATAGCATTCCCTTCTCTGTAATTTGCAGTGGACCGGGGTGAAATAGGATGTGGGAAGAGAGAATGAAAGGACGTGATTCCCCTTCTAATCCTAGCAGGGTAGGTGTTCGCCTGCTCTGTAACTAGAGGCCTCGTGGACTGCATGGAGTCTGAATTCATGCTCTCCAGTCAGCAGCATCCCCTGGACAGCATCCCCTTGACCTTGATGGCGGCTGGACATGGATTTAACTGAGGAAGACAGGCATGAAATCTAATTTCAGTGAGGATCTGTTTTGTAAACAATTTGACTTTTTAGGAAACTGTTAATAGACTATTCTGAAACACCTTGGATTTTGGTAGCCTTTACATCCTTCCTATTGCTTCATAGTTCAGACACACAGACAACTCTTCTTGGCACCTCTTTGCAAAGAAAACCTCGTCCCTCTCTGTACTTCACATATGGAGCAAAAAGACAAATGTTCAGGGTAAGAGCATTTGGTTCCTCACAAGTTGTAAAAGGAAGGGGCTGAATGGCAGTGCTAAGTCTTTTCTTTCTCCTCCCTCCCTGCTACACACACACACACACACACACACACACACACACACACACACACACACACACACACACACACACACACACACACACACACACACACACACACACACACACACCCCTCCACTGACCTGGATGGCAGTGCTAAGTCTTTTCTTTCTCCTCCCTCCCTGCTATACACACACACACACACACACACACACACACACACACACACACACACACACACACACACACACACACACACACACACACACACACACACACACACACACACACACACACACACACACACACACACACACACACACACACACACACACACCCCTCCACTGACCTGGAAAGGGAAGTGACACCCAGAACTACTTATGCGAATGACCCACACACACACCCCCTGTCCTACTCAGTGGTCTCTCATCACCACTGACCTGCACCATTCCTTACAGCTGCCAGGCTCAGCCTGGCTTTCTTTCACTACTGAGTTACTGAGATGTGCACACTTATGGCATCCTGGTTACTGCATGAGCTTTTCCAAAACTGTCACTTCAAAAAACCAGGAAGAAATCATTTACCACATGCCACCTGGTGAGAAGAGGGAGCCTGAGAGGAAACTGGCCATTTGGCAAATTTCTGGCAGTGCCATCTTTCATGCAGTGTCTTGGAAAGGCTGCACACTCATCTATTAAAGGAACTTAATAGCCCCCAAGACGGGAGCCTGTGGAGTGGGGCAGAAGCTACTCCCTCACAGCACAGACAGCTGCCTCTCATCCCCTTACCACCTGCCAATCAAGATACTCGGACATTACTGCTTATAAACTATGCAGGTGCATCTGGACACTGTTAGGCTAAGAAAAACAATTACCCACAGGGAGCACTCTGAATTTTTACCACTTCAGTGTTTCTATATACAGTCCCATAGCACCTGTAACACATGAGAAACCGGGCCTGAACCAGCGTTCTACTGACCCAAGTTGACCCCAGGGGGTTCTAACAGCCCATAGCCAGGACCCAAGGGCCTTGAGCTCAGCTCTTTGATATCAGTTCCATCTGTGTTCCCATCCTGACAAGAGTAAAGACAAGAATTTCTTTATTTCTTTCCCACCTACGTGAGACTCTGTACCAAGAACTGAATCTGCAATAGGCAACAGAGAGAATACTAAACTCAGTTCAACAAGATCTCCCTTGTCTGGATCTGTGCTCCATGTGCTGAACTCCACATGGTGATCTCTACTTGGCACAGAAAACCTGGGCTTGGGCCCAGGGCAAGCCCTAACATCTACAGACTATGAATTCCAAAAGCCTTTAGATAAATAACTCATTCTGGAAACAGTCAAGACAGGGGCATAGTCCTCCCATGCTTCCAGGTGGGCTATACCTTCCCCACATACACAAGTAAGCAGGCAGGTAGGGGAGTGGTTGGAAAGGATGAAAGAGAGCCACTTAGGGTCCCATCGTTTCTGCCCATGCTCAACTGTATTCTAAATGCTGACAGCCACACACACAGCCCAGGGCATAGAGATGCTCTTTATGCCCGTTGAAACGGTCCGAGACCAGACACTGAAGAATGGACCCAGGAAGAAAAGCTGCAGACAGAAGCAGCCAGCCTGTTTGGGGAAAGGTTTGGGGTACACACCCCAGATCATCAAGCATCCTCCCTTAAGATTTGAAAGAATAATACAGTGAACACTCAAATTTCTCCACCTAAATCAAACAATTGTTAACATTTAAATTTTTTCTTTCCCTTTCCCCAAAACCTATTATGTATGTAAACATTCCCACTCCCCAGCCCCCAACATGCCAAATGGAGGACAAGTCTGGGGATGAGTTGAGGCACCAAGTCTGAAAAAATCAAAACCAAGCTGGTGTACAAAGATCTCTTCCTTCTTTACCTCTAAGTGAAATCCTAAACACATTTTTGACTTCAGAGTTAGATGGAAGTAACTCTAAAAAATATATATCAACAGTGATTCGTCACCCAAGTTGCTAAGTGCTCAGTACATGTTGGATGAATACATGAATTTTTTAAATGTATGAGAAGAGCGTGCTCTACTTAGGACAATTCTATTTAAGTCTGCATTCCACTACACATGGTTCCTTCACAGCACAGCAGGGCTGGCCTCAGGGAACTCAAGAAAAGGTAAATAATTCTAATGGGTTTTACAAAGAGTAAAATTCTATTGCCAATTCAATCACACGTGACAATCTCCCCCTAAATATTACATTTCCCAAGCACATAACTCAAAAAGCAAACCATGAAAAGCAATTATCACCTATAATATGATGATGTTTGATTGTAAATTACAAGAAAGCTTTTTCCTCCCTCTTACTTTCTATTTTGGTAATAAATTTTACATGGTAAGATTCCTGTTCTAGGTTTGCAAGCATCTGAATGATTCAACCACTTACTCTATTCATACAGGACACCAAAAAGCCAGAGGTCCCTGGGGTACTCATGCCTAAAATCCCAGATGCACCTTGCCTGATAGAAAGTGGTATGTGCCAACACATCATCTCTCTCCCTGCAGGGTCTGACTCTGTCATCCTGGACTTCTGCAAACTGACCAGTACAGAACCATGGGAACCAGGAGGATACACATATCTCCAGTACCTTCCTGGTTCTTGAAATGCAGCTGAAGGATAATCTAGGAAGCCCACATGACTTCATCTGAACTCTCTACCTCGACTTCAGTGTACCATGTGTCTAGGCCACCAGGTGCTTCTATGGCAAAGGTCCCAGATCCCAAAATATAAATCTACCCACCTCATTTACATTGTAAGTAATTCCTCAAATGCAGCTAGCGATGTAAGAGAGTCTAAAGTTCCTGATTTGGAAGTGTTCATTCCTCAAGCTTCCCCCTGCACAGGAAGAACAGGAACTGCATGGAAGGCAGGGTTCTCAGTGCAGCCAGCACCAGTCCACACAGTGGGATCTGCTGATTTGGGGGTGGATGTCGTCTCTGCCCAATATGTGCTGCATCTGAACGCTTTCAAAAGCTAAGCCCCATAGGGTCACTGGGGAGGGGGGAGGCATAGCTCAGGTGGTAGAGCCCTTGCCTGGCAAGCTCAAACCCCTGAGTTCAAATCCAACTACTGCCAAAAGGGAGGTGGGGGGAGTTTATAAAACCATCTTAGACTAACAGCAAGGCCCCATCGTAAGCATCTGACTTTGTTACTAACAGTATTCCCATCGCCCCTGACAGTTCACAGCTAGTCTGCTTAAAATATGCATATGGGGCCTGCCTGACAGATTAAGTCAAGGCCATGACAAATGTACAGCTTTGTCCAAAGTCACATGTAAACAAGCAGCATCAGTAGACTTCATTTTGGACATTAGGGAGGAAAGCACTGCCCACTGATACTGCTTGAAAATTGACTTCCTAATGTATCCAGAAGACACTTTTAAGACTTTTGTTCATTAATTCTATTCGGAAAAATAGCTTGACATGCCAAAGCTCAAGGGCCTGTACCAGTATCAGAGCTCTGTGTGCATGCGTGTGCGTGCATACACACACATACACATACACACACACACACACACACACACACACACACATAAAATGTCCACGGCTGTCACACAGTACAGGCATCGACACCTGCACTGAGATTGCACAGGGCACCGACGGTCCTACTTGTCATAGAAATGAGAACCATTCTGGCAGTTTGCTGTAAGCAATGCTGGCATTCAAGGGAGACTAATTTAAGAAAGGAATGTCATACAGCATATGTGAACTCTACTTCTGCATCCACTAGATGGTTCTCTGGGAGAAGAGAGAGTTCTAAAACATTATTTTAAGTCAAATGTAGAAGCCCAGGGAATACAACACCACACATTCCACATTTGTTATACTGTGTGTCACACAGTAATGTGGTGAACTCAAAGAATCTTTAACCTCACTTACAAAACTACTTTATTACTTTAGCAATAGAATATCAGAAATGGAAAGGGGTTAGCCTTCATCTACTCTTTCATTAAGTCCCTGTTACTTAATAGACATATATTTGGCACAAGGGAAGCACGGGAAACTGTTTTAAACAGCCAATGGTTATCCATCCAGTACACTTAAAAAATTAAAAATAAAACCATGCTGGCCATGGTGGATCAAGCCTGTAATCCTAGCTACTCAGGAAGATGAGATCCAAAGGTCATAGTTTAAAGACAGCCCAGGTAGGAAAGTCTATCAGACTCACCTCTCCAATTAACCATACAAAAAAATCCAAAAATGGAACTGTGACTCAAGTGGTAGAGTGCTAGCCTTGAACAGAAATGCCCAGGCCCTGAGTTCAAGCTCCAGAGCCAGAAGAAAGAGAAGAAGGAAGAAAAAAAAAAACAAAAACACCTGGGGACACCTGGGGCTCATTGTAATGTTTCATATATAAGTATGTCTTTGGAAGTGGCACTGTGGCTCTAGTGGTAGAGCGCTCACCTTGAGCTGAAGAATGAAGAGACAGCACCCAGGCCCAGAGTTCAAGCCCCACGACCGACAAAAAAAAAAAAAAACAATTAACAAAAACATGAGTGTATGTCTTCACTGTTTTTTTCCCTAGGGTTGTAAAAGAACTCCAACTTGACAGATTTGTTTTTATCAAAACCTACTGAATGCTTTTAATTTGAGGGGAAAACGTGAAAAGTGGAATGAGGGAAAAGTGAGGCTCCAAAATTAGAAAGAATGGTATGAAAGCGGAAGGGATAGGTTTCTGGAGACAGTGCAAAGCAGAGGTGAGAGGGAAAAGACAACTATCTTATCTTGGTTTTCCCAACAGCAAATGATTCCGTTCTGTGTCGTCAGCGGTGGAGCCAGTGATTCCCAGGCAGGCACTGGAGGACTTAGGAAGCTATGGCTGCTTTAAAGGAAAGTCCTTTCCCCCCTTCCCCCCCCACACACTTTAAGAGTGAAACAATTTAAAGAAACTGAATTCTGTAGGCTTACACACTGTTTAAAAAGAAAAGTAAAAGAGAATGACACTTCAACATGTCAAGGCTGCCTTGAAAAAGCCTAGAACAAAGTTAAAACTAGAAAAGTCTCGGGCAGTGCTAGGAGAGTCATCCAATCAGCTTCTAGAACAAATTGAGGAATTAGTTTGTAACAGGGACTCACCATTAATTCTGGATAAGTTAAATCATTTCCTGGTCTCTGAGAAGAGTAAAAAAGCCTACAACAAGTCCTTGGACAACATCTAAGATGCGGTCTGTAGAAGGGAACAACTTTGAACCTTCCTATTTCCTGTACAGGATCCTTTCTTCTATGAACAACAAAGCTACAGGAAGCCTGAATAGCAATTTTCTATAAATGTGTATCCTCTAGCAACCCTGATATAAGTTCTCCCATGTCTCAATAATACGCATAGAAGCAGAGATAACATAAAGCTAACAAAGCCTCAGACTTCAATCTTAATTCCAGTGTGGTACAATAATGATAGCTATAAGACAGGATTGTACTGAAAGACTAACAAAAATAGACAGATAGATAAATAAACAAACTAGAGTAAAATGTGAATAGAGACAAATACCGGAGGATTGCAAGCACACTGAGCATGGGACTGCAGAGCTGAATAAGCACTGTTGAAGGGCATCATATAATGTTCCACACAGAAGGAACTGTGTTACCTTCTTCCCCTACATTTAACGAACTTGTCACCTATGTAACAGGAAATCAAAACGAACTTGATAGTTCAGGAAGTACTGCCAAACACTAGCGCAAGCACTCTGTCTCTCACCAGTCTGATTTTATTTGTTAAATCAACTGAGGTTTTCCCCTTCAAAAATAGTGCCTAGTATAATTATTTTTTCTATTAAAGTGCCTTAACATTCACTTGGAGTCAAATCCTTCTGCAGGAAGGTGATGTGGGAAAGTTTAATTAACATCTGTTTTGTTCAGCAAATACCAGGCAGCAGTCACACACCACACAGTCTTCAAGGTGCAGGGACAGCCGGCAAATCCTGGCCCACATGACTGGACATGTGACCCTACCTTCCAGCCTCACCAGTCACCACCCCAGCCCCCAACAGGAAACTGGTACAGAGCTGTTCTAAAACCTCAGGAGTCATTAGGACTCAGTCTTCCCTTGGTCTTCCCTCTTCTATGCACTCCAGGTAACACTGCTGTGCCAGGCTGCTTTTCCACTTCCATTACAACCTAGGAAGTAGGCTACAGGCCAAAGAAGCCACATGGACAATGGTGAACGCCAGGTACCAGGTACCTCTTGGCCTTAACTCTGCAAGGATAAGAGGATGGGTCCCCAACAGAGGCATCACAAAGCTATCTGAAAGTACAATTAAATGCTCTCAGAAAAAGCCGACGTTGTTATAAAAGAAACATATACCATTTTGTCTCTAATTTGCTGTAAAAATTAATGCTGTCATACTTGGTTAGCACACACATTAATTTTGAGAGCTATCAGTAAAATAACAATGAATGATACATTCATTTATCTGAGGAAACCAAGCAATTGAAAAGCAAAACTAAATAAATATACTAGCAGAATTTTATAGAACTGTGGCTTGTGTTAAACTGTCAAATTACTTTAAATTCAAGATTAAGGTAATTGTCTGTGATTGTCAAAAGCTAGGGATGACCTGAACAGAAGAAAGGGAGAAATCCTTTTTTTAACCTGTTACGGGGCTTGAGTCAGGGCGTAGGCACTGTCTATGAGCTTTTTTGCTCAAGGCCAGCCACTCTAACACTCTGAACCACACAGCACCCCTTCCTGTTCTCTAGAGGTTAACTGGAAGTAAGAGTCTCACAGACTTTGGTGCCCGGGCTGGCTTTGAACTGTGATCCTCCTATCTCAACCTCCTGAGTAGCTAGGATTACAGGCGTGAGAGCTACCCGTGCCTGGCTGAAAACTCTTTTTATAAGTCCATACTTCACAAGATCATTCAGTCCAGAATTTCCATAGCTAGACTTATACCCCAGCCCTTAAGTCTGAAACAACAATAGTAATGTTTCTGAAAAATAGTATTTCTTCCTTGCATAAGCAAACACAAAAATGAGCAACAGATTGGTCTAGAGAAAGAGGAAATAACAGAGACAACTTGTTAGGACAATTTAATGTTTTTTTTTTTGGGGGGGGGTCTGGTCGTGGGGCCTGAACTCGGCCTGGGGGCTGTCCCTCAGCTCTTCTGCTCAAAGCTAGCGCTCTACCATTTGAGCCACTTGAGCGCCACTTCCGGCTTTTTTCTTTTTGCTGATGTGGTGCTGAGGAATCAAATCCAGGGCCTCAGGCATGCAAGGCAAGCGCTCTACCACTGAACCACCTTCCCAGCCCCCAATTTAATGCTTTATTTGAATATGTGCACTTCAGAATGCGCTGAATTGATGATTTGTTTCTCATTGAAAAAAGCACAAATTAAGTGTGTAAGATTGATTGGACTAACTTTTCTTACATTCATTTTATAGTTTAAATACATAAAGTTCTGTTATACTATAGAAAATGCCCCAGTAGGCTCCTTCAGGTCTTTTCCCAAAACCATGAGCTCAGAGCCAAAGAGATATAAGTGGAGCATTTTACCTGCTTCACTGGCCAGACACCTGAGCAGAGGCAGCCGCCGGGACACAGCACTGCTATGAGAGACAGGCCAGCCGCAGGGTGCTGGGAATGAGGCCTCACCCTTCTACTGACTTCCCTGCATAATTAGTTTGAATTGTTTTCTGTAATTTGCAACCAGAATCTTCGCCAGCTCACAAATGGGTTCCAGATGTCCTCAGGACCCACTGACCTGCAGACAGGAATCAACTTCAACCCAGCACAAGTGCTCTACCTTTACTTCCACTCAGGAAAGACCGTGGGTGCATACTCCCCTGAAGTGAACATCTGCTCTCAGGCCAAAGACTGTGAGGCATGTGCCCCCAGCAGGCCACAGATTCCCCCCAACTCTCCTGCTGTCCCCCTTCCCTAGTCCAATCCAGACTGGCCCTGAGCCTGGGCCTATAGGGGGAAGGATATCTCACATGCCCCACCCACACACCACCCAATCTTGTGACCAAGAAACAAACTGCCTGCCAAACCTATCACCCTTAACTTTAGCCACTTACTTTACAGAATAAAATAGAACAAAAATAGCACATAAGTACCCTTCCCAGCCAGACCAAGCCCTTCTCATCTCTAGCACTATCAAAATCTCCATCTTTCTAGATATTTTCCACCCCATCCCATTGCAAAGCCACAGCACTGTCTTAGTGGTGGGTTTTTGTTGTCATTAATAGTGTATAAGGCACTATAGATGGTGCTTTTTTTTTTTTTTTTTTTTGGCCTATTTCCGTCCTTACTTCCTTGGGCACTTTCCCAAGCCAGGAAAGACAGCATGGACTGCTTTCTTCAATGGCTCCACTGAAGCCCTTGACTGTCCTCATTACAGAATTGTGAGCATTTCTCTAGACCAAGCAAAACGAGAGGGTTACATGGTTCCCTGTCATTTAGTGAAGAATGCTTAATGTATGGCCATCAGAGCCTTAGAACTCTTGTCATCAAATCAGAGCAATCTCAGGGAACCCCCATCCCGGAAACCTGAGCAGTGAACAGAGGTGGTGTGATGCACTATCTCTATTACCTACAGTAAGAGGAAAAGGCAGGGTCAAGGAGACCAAAACATTCAAAATTGTCAGCACAAAAATAAAAGCTCAGCCGGGCGCTGGTGGCTCACGCCTGTAATCCTAGCTACTCAGGAGGCTGAGATCTGAGGATCGCGGTTCAAAGCCAGCCCGGGCAGGAGAGACTGTGAGACTCCTATCTCCAATAAACCACCAGAAAACCGGAAGTGGCGCTGTAGCTCAAGTGGTAGAGCGCTCGCCTTGAGCTGAAGAGCTGAGGGACAGTGCCCAGGCCCAGAGTTCAAGCCCCACGGCCAACCAAAAAAAATAAAAATAAAAAAATAAAAGCTCAAGGGAGCCAAATGTTCTGTCTGTGACTACTGGTCACTTTCGCTTACAAACGTCCTGTCACCCAGCCCACAAACATTTATATTTTGTAGCTATGCAATTTTTTCCTTCTTATACAAATTATTAGTTCTCTCCTCCTATTCAGAGTGAGTTGGACGTACCAACTGCAGCCACAATGCTTTAAAACCATTCCCTTGGGCTGGGAAGGTGGCTCAGTGGCAGAGCACTTGCCTTGTACGCATGAGGCCCTGGGTTCGATTCCTCAGCACCACATAAGCAAAAAAGAAAAAAGCCAGAAGTGGCGCTGTGGTTCAAGTGGTAGAGTGCTAGCGCTGAGCAGAAGAAGAAATAAATAAATAAATAAAACCATTCCCTTGGGAAGTCATCCATTGGTGAATTGGCTTTGCCCCTTACATTCAATGCTAAATATTTCCAGATTCAGGATGGACTAGCATTCACATCTCCTCATGTTGAAAACCACTCAATTATGGTTAGAAGACAACATTTGGATGTCTAGAGACCAAAATTCCCCAACAAAAATGTTCTTACTATCTGAAATGCCAATAACCACACTAGCTACTGAGCAGTGTACCCCAGTCTTTTCAGAAGTGAATGAACAAATGCATCTTTATGCTTCCTTTAGTGTATGGCTGCAGTTTCTCCTTTTCTATTCCAGACAGCTAGGCCAGCACTGTGCTGGCCATTTGGTAAACCTGCTGGCTGACTGGTCAGAGTTGGCAGCCAGGAAGAGAAGGACAGGGAAGCCCATGGCTGACCACGTAGGAAGCAGGCCAATTCCACATCTACGAAAGTCCCCTCCAAACTCCCGATCCATGCTGTGAAAACCTGACCCAAGGTTTCCCTGGACCTTAACAATCTGACAAAGGGAGAAAGCCCTGGCTATCCCAGGTCCCCAGGAGAGACTTCTAAAAGCCGCTCTGAGCAATGCTCCATGTCGTCCAGGCAACCCAGGCTTGTACATTCCCTCTTCTCCCCCCCCCCCCCAGCCCATTCTCAGAGCCAGCTAGAATCAGAGTACATTTTCCTACAGACTAATGGACGTCATAACAGGCAACGCCCTGGCGGAGGCCTGGGAGGCTGAAATGCTCAGTAGGAAGAGAACTGGACTCTCAGCGTTAGTGTGCAAGGAGAGACATAACACAATGGGCCATGTGACTGGGCCACTGTCCATCAACCAGGATCAGGAGCCTGCCAAAAAGTATGCTGACTGAGTAAACTCAGGAAACCACCAGTGTTCTAACAGCAATTAACATCCTAAAAGGCCTTAATGGTTAAAAAATTATCTACCATGTCCCTGGCAACTAAATGATCCTTTAAAGGGTTCTTAATAAACGCCCATGCCATACCGCATGTGTTGCTCCCCAGGGCTCTCTGCCTACCCCTGCACATGCGCAGCCTGTGAGGGCTACGGGGAACACCAACTTCCTCACATGTACTGCGTTGGCTGAATACAGTTCACCTTCTCGAATGTACCATTTTCGCCGCATACACTTCAGCTTTGAGACTTTGCTTTGAAAATCATAATCAGAACATCCTGAGACTCATACAAGGGCCTCTCTACAAACCCACTCCGGACTAAAGCAAAACAATGATAACATTTAAAACAGATAAGTACCATCTCAGTAAGGTAAAAAATAAAAATAAATAAATAAAACTTCTTGAAGCGAAGACCACATCTATGACGGACGCCAGGCTTCTCAGAAATTCCAGGCAGCCCCGCCACACCCTCACCAGATTCCTTCCTCATCCCAAGCCCCAGGCAAAGGCAGCAGGACACTCCACAAAGACAGCTGCCTGGGACGAGGAGAAAGGCATCTACAAAGCTAGCGGACATCCAAAACCCAGAAGGTGCATTTCTGCATTCTGAGGACTGCTCCGGGCATTACACGACACAACAGAAGATCCACAGTTTCTGCCTGCTAGGGATTCTAAATCTTGCATCAAGATTGTAACTGCAGAGCGCAAGCTATAAAACTGAAGACACCATGACCTGCAGTGTGACAGAGGAGGCAGAAGGCAGAGCACAAGCATGCCCCAATCCTGTGGCAGCGAGCAGGCAGGGGGCAGGCTCCTAAGCAGGCACTCCCAGTCACCACACACTACAGAGTCACTACAGCAGGTATATGGCAAGTCTCATTTTTTAACTTGCTAGTTTATTCACTTGTTACAAATTAAAACAAGAGTCATGAGTCTCTCATTAAAACTTCCTGATCAGGAAATGTGAAGAGGATGTATGCCTTTGGACGAGAAGAAGCCTTTCACCAGGCTGGCAAGCAAACAGTGGCCTGAAAAGTGTTCTGTGGTCTCTGAAACCACCGGGACTCATAAATTGCTCACAGCAAGGGAGATAGCCCTAAAGGAACACTGAATTGTTTTTTGACCGATTCCTGAGCTTTGAGAACTCAAAGATCTCTTCCAAAAGGCCTTAAGAGAGGATGAATCCAGAAATAGCTTGAGGAGTCGCTCTGACACTCTGAGCTGGAAGGGACGTCCTTTGCTAATCATGTCTGGATTAACAGACATCCTACAAATTGACCTCTCTAACAGTCATGAGGAACCAAGGGCGACAGGAATCACCCCACACCCACCCATGCGCTCGCTCCACCCCACACAAGTGTCCAAGCGAGTCTTATACGGACAGGACTTCAGTGGAGCTCAGAGGGGGGTGGGGAAGGGTAGTGGAAGCATTCTGGAAGCGGGCGTGGAGCAGCAGTTCTCCTACCAGTGCTCCCCTGGAGACTTCCCAGCGGGGCTGTCCTCTCCCCTTGCTACACCAGCCAGACCCCAGGCTGCCCAGTGCTTTCCCGATGATGAGCGTGGGTTTCTCTGAGAAAACGGACAGAAGGCAGGTGGGAAGAAAAGGAAGAAACTCTGGGAGTCCTTTCCACGGCTGGGACAGGTGCGAGCATTCATGGTACAGGATTTCCAGAGGAGACTGGAACTCTGAATCCTAGGGACCTTCTGCTCTTGTTAAAAGGAAATCTGAGTGAATGAAAGGGCTCTGACTTCACACAATTTATTGTATTCATAGGGTGCCTTTTTTCCAATATCAGTTCTGCAGAGAATTGATTAGAATATTAATAGCTACCGAGAAAAGATATGGGGTGGGCATAAAGTAGCTGTTTACATAAAGTATCTTATATGTCATTCTACACAGACTACTACTACCAACTCAACAAAGACCACCAAACGAACCCCAAGAGGAACGGCCTTAAAAGAAAAATACCCTCATCACCCTCATATCTCTCTGTTGTATCATAGCTAACCAAAGAAATAGCAAGAGCGAGTGATACTACAGTACACAGCATAAATCCTATACTATTCATTCTATTCTGCATATCTCAGATAGCATAACAGCATAAATCCTATATTATCCATTCTATTCTGCATATCGCAACTACTATGATATGCAGCATAAATCCTGAACTATTCATTCTAGTCTGCATATTGCAGATACTATGATAACGGAATAAATCCTGTACTATTCATTCTATTCTGCATATAACAGATACTATGATACACAGCATAAATACTATACTATTCATTCTATTCTGTATATCACAGATACTATGGTACATAGCATAAATCCTGCACTATTCATTCCATTCTGCATATCGCAGATACTATGATAACAGCATAAATCCTGTACTATTCATTCTATTCTGTATATCAATATCACAGATACTATGATACACAACATAAATCCTGTACTATTCATTCTATTCTGTATATTGCAGACAGCCTCTAATTACCATGGTGCCACTTCAATCTCCTGACTCCACAATGGCACAATGAGTAATACATTCTGTAGAATCCATATTCTGAATTATAGATTTTGATCTTTCCCTAAGCTGGCAACAAGAAGCTGGGCAGAGGAAGATGCTAGGAAGAGGAAGAGTTGGACAGAAGCTGTGCACATGACACTGGACAGTGGTAGTGAGCAGAAGCTCCCAGTCAGCCACGAGCAATAGGGAAGGCACTCAATATGCTGCTGAACCATGAGATGGCCAGTAGGCTAGGTATATTAAATGCACTTTCAACCTACGATGGGTTTATCAGAACCTGACACTCATCATACATCAAAGAACATCAATACAAAGCTACCTGTTCTAGTCTACATTATATAATACTATACTGTATTAGTATACAACTCTATACTACACTATTGTACCTATACTATATAACAGTATACAACTCATTCTATTCTATACTGTAAACGCTATGCTGTGGTAGACTGCACTATACCACACTAGCCTAGCATGCAGTCAGTAACACTTTCATACCTCTTTACTAACCTCTTTTTTTATGTTTTTTATTGTGAAGATACTGTACAGAGGGGTTACAGTTACATGAGCAAGGTAATGAATTTACTAACCTCTTATCAAGCATAAACTTTATATGTCTTTTTTTTTGGGGGGGGGTCCGGTTGTGGGGCCTAAACTCTGGGCCTGGGCACTGTCCCTCAGCTCTTCAGCTCAAGGCTAGCGCTCTACCACTTGAGCCACAGCGCCACTTCCGGCTTTTTTATTTTTGCTTATGTGGTGTGGAGGAATCGAACCCAGGGCCTCATGCATGCAAGGCAAGTGCTCTACCACTGAGCCACCTTCCCAATCCTATATGTCTTTCTTTTATTATTTCCTTTCATGCTGGTACCAGGCTTGATTTCAGAGCCTCACACTCTCACTTGGTTTTCTGGCTCATGGCTGGTGCTCTACCATTTGAACTACACTACCACTGCTGGTTACATGGAGATGGGCTCTTGCAGACTTTTCTGCACAAGATCACTTTGAACTAACATGCCTTTCTAGTAAAAGAAAGAATACAGTCTCCAGTGAGATCCCAGTAACTACCATTGTGTGCACTGCTGGACTCCCTGTATTCAAGGAGTAAGAAGAGTAAGACCAGCATCAGTAAAGACAGAGTAGATTCCAGAACTGAGGCTGCTACCAATGGTCTGGCACAGCTGACAGCAGAACACAATTCCAACCTCACACAGAAAGACAGAGAGATGACAGACCATAAATAGCATGGAACTTTGTTTTAATAAAGGAAAAGTTAAAGATCCCATGGTAAAAATAGCAATAGGCTCTACTAATAACTACTGCTTTTTTTAAAAGGGGGTAGAGAGGGAGGTTTTCACATGAGCCACTTGGAAAGCAGCTGGGTCTCCCACTGGTCACTAATTGACTTCAACGCTGCAGACTTTTATGGAGAGAAAATGCATCTGAGAGCAGCTGTCCCAGCCCTGGGTAAAACCAACAGGAAAATGGAGGAAACAGTGATGGCGGCCAGCACTGTTAAACAGGTTCTGTGTCAGCAACCCTCCTTGGAGTTCATGGAAGTTTGAGCCAGATATCAGTGAACACAAACACTAATTATTACCCAGACCCCTTGGCAAGAATCACCATTAACTGGCTGTGATTGTGCACAGCATTTTATTCTCTGCAAAGCTTATAACAAGAGAGCATTAATACTTTTATGACAACATGTCTAATACTTTTGCACTCATTTAAAATACATTTAACCCCCACAATGACTATAGACACATATTTTACATAACTTCTGGGGTATTTAAGTAATGGCTGAAATGTTCATGAGAACAGGCAGGAGTCAGAAACACAGTATCTAGTAAGATATTCCTCCGAGGAGGACCCCACAAGCCAAGTGTGCACGTCCATATGCAAACACGCAGCCATACACTGACAAGCACACAGTACACATGCATACACACATACTGCATGTATCCATATACTCGTATGCCCATAAACACAAATACACAAAACTGCATGCATAAACGTGTGTGCCTGTGCAACATGCATACACACTCACACAGGTGTGCACATTCACATATAAATGCACATGATATTCATGTTGGCACATGCATGAACACACGGATACATCTACACTGCACACAAAAGATCACATATATAAAATACATACACACAGGCACACACGGGACCACATACATACATATAAACACACACTACTTAAAGGAAGCCAATTAATCAATTCCACAAAAAGGAGTACATACTTTGAATATACCTTCTGGAAATTAGTGAATCTACCCTAATACACACTTCTCTATGTCAAATAATGAAGCCTCACACATAAATATGTAACCCATGCATATTTATGTATAATCCATGCCCAAACACATGGAACATACAAAGGCGCATGTATGAAGAACCTCTGCTGTAACAGAGCTCTCCAAGTTTGAATAAATCCTGCTAATTATAGTCAGAATCGGCAAAGACACACATTCAATCTCGGAATGAATATCCTCTTTCTCTGAGTTACCACAGTGGCCACAGTACTGTAGGAAACGTCTGTTAATATGGCAGCGCTCATTCACTCCAACTTCCTGGGATCTGACCCACTTCTAACATTTTTTCTGTCTGAGTGATTTCCTTCTGACTAAAATCATGAGATAATTCCTTCCCTTCCTGGCTTTTTCTTTCCATGCCCTTTTCACTACCCTTTCATCATCTTGGAAACTAAAACACAGTTGTCAAAATTGGAGGCAAAGAAACAGCCTCAAGAGACAATACCACAGCAGAATGACTAAAGAGAAGAAAAAGGTTCTTTATGGAAATGTATTCTTTACAAAAGATAAAGAAGGCTGGGCTCCCTCTCCGGGCTGAAGCTAACCGAAGGAATCAGGTAGATCCCTCAGGTCTCTGTGTATAAAACAAAGATTCAACTCTGTTCCCATCTCATAAAGCTGCAGGAAAGGAAAACAGAACAAAGACGAGGGTACCATGAGGACAGGTTCAAGTACAAGGAAGTATATTTATAAGCAAGAGCTATAAAGCTTCCATGAAGTTGTTAGACTTCAGATTTGTAAGGAAAACAAATAACATCCCTCTAGCAGCTTGAGTCAGGTGTTCTGACTCCAGATACTAAGAATACTAAGAATAGCCACCATGTTAGAATTCCACTACGAGGTGCTCAAAACATAACCCATGTGGTGTGGCCAAGGGCTCCTGTAACCTCATTTCTAGGAATCTAATTTTAAACATCTTCACAGCTAACATATCACAAAGATATAATGTGCCAAATGCTGTAATGCAAGTGCAAAAAAAAAAAAAAAAACACCTATCCAAAAATAAAAGTAACATTTCAGGCAGAAATCCCAGAATCAGAGAAACACAAGTTATACTCCTGAAGTTCTTTAAAAGCTTTATTTCTTTCATCTACACTCACCATCAACTATCTTAAAATAATGACAAAGATAACAGTCCATCCATCAATTGACTACTTCAGCAGAGTCCAAGATCTTTTCTCCCATGAGGACCTACCCTGCATACATCTCCCACAGCCCCTCAATTCGGCTGCTCAGGGCCTTGCCCAACACACTCAATGGATGGACTTCACATGACAAGTGCACGGGTCCTAGCAATTCTCTCCCCTCCATAAACTGATTCTTTTCCTTTTCTTTCCAGTTTTCCATCTGAAGCACTGTGTGTGAGAATTTGGGGCTAGCTGTGGAGGTTTTGACTGGTACCTTACACTTGTTACCAGCAGAGAAGAGGAGGCAGACATGTCTGCAAAAGGCAGACATGTCAGTATTCCTTATCAAAGCAGAAGGTGAACTCCCTGAGAGAACAAGATTCACACTGCTCCCCAATGTACTTCATTGCCTCTGTATGGTACATGTAATTCATGAGGGGGGTAGTAACCAACACCACACGCACATACGTGCATATATGTGCATACACCAACACAAATATATATGTATATACACAATGGAGTCAGACCACTTAGGAAGTACACACTGAACTGAACTTCCTTCCACAAGACTTGTAAGGAAATACATTGTGTGGGGATGGTTACCAAGCTTGATAAGGCGCCTCTGTAGACTCCAACAAACAACATGCTAAGAATTAGTCATCCACAGTAAGCCGAAATCAAAGAACGCAATGTTCTGAAAAGCACCAGGCACACTCTAGATTTGAGGGTGCTTCAGAATTTTCTTTGGGCTTCGTTAAGTGGACTACTTTGTGAATCTGCAATAACAACTCATGAAAATAGGAAAAACATTACATCCATTTTGGGGGACCTGGCTTTGCTGCTTCTCCCTTTCCTTCATATACTTCAGCCTCCCTCCTTCCCAGTTCCTCTCTCCAAGCCCTTCCCCTCCACTAAGTTGTTTTCAATCCATGTTGCTCATCCTGAGTGAAGGGACAGACATCAGTGTACATGGACACCAGCTCCCTGATCTCTTGTCAACCCTCGTGTTCACAAGATGACTGGGTCCACAGCCTACCAGGCCTCACTTCGATGCTCCTTCCTGAGGCCCTGCCCTCCTGGTTTTCAGCAAAGTTGGAACTCTGCTCTAGAAAAAGTTCCCTTTGGGCTTTCAAAAAACTGTGCCATTAACTCTAAGCACAGCCTTCTCTTAGAGTTGTGTGACTCTCCCTCAAATTCTAAATCTGAACTTTGGCCTCTCTTTTCCTACATGTGGACCTCACATCCATCTATTTGGCTACTTTAGCTGTGCATCTATTCTGAAGACCCCACCCAAATCTACCCAAGTCCAGATTTTTCCCTTAGCATCATTCCACACTTCCAAAGTCACCAATCACACACAACGCAGCTCGTGAGCATCATAAAGTCACATGCAAAATGGAAACTGCCATCTTCCCCTTCTTGCTCATTCTCCTGATTGTAAAAGACCACCCACAACCCCTCAACCACACAAACCCGAACCTCCAGTCCTCTTTTCTTCTCCTTCATTTTTCTCCCTTACCCGGTGGTCATGACGCCCCCCAGCTCACCTGCTCTCTTTTATTCCTTTCACAGGGTCTAGGGACAGCCTCGAAGTCTGTCTCCATCTCTCCTCCTTCCAAGCATGCTACACATGAGAAACAGAGCCTGGGCCATCTCACAAATCTCTCCAAACCCATTCACTGGCTCCTAATTTTCTAACAGTTCAGAACTTCCACACTATGCCATCAACCTATGCAAACATAAGCATTCACATTCCTTAGGCCCTGACCCCAAAATATGCCAATGTGGAATATCTATGTGCTTTCTAAATATTGAGAATAAACTCTAAGAAAGTAACTTTCCCAGATGGTTGCAGTGGTTTAGGCCTTTTATCCTACCTACTCTGAAAGGCAGAGATCAGTAAGAATCACCATTTCAGGGCAGCCTGCAAAGAAAAGAAGAAAAAAAAAAAATTCGAGGTATCCCATTCTCAACAAATAAGCCAGATGTAGAGGCATGCTCCTGCCTTTGCAGTTACATGGGAGACTTAGCAGGTAGGGGGACCAACATCTCAGACAGACAACCAGATGGGTGAAGGTCATTGCCCACACCACCTAACCAGCCGCCTTACCAGGGAGCAAAGGTGAGCCTTCCTTCAGCCACCCCTGCAAACCACAGCTGCTGGCCCTGCCTGCTTCCACACTCACCAGAACACTGCAGGTTAACAATGAACAATGATGGACAGTGTGCTTGCTCCCAAATCTGTTCCTGCACAATAAGACATGCCTCCAAAAAAGAGTGACTGAGTCTGATATTGGGAAAGTTTTGTTTTGTGTTTGTGGCTGCTGGATTCAAACTCAGGGCCTCATACTTACCAAGCAGGTGCTCCACCGCTATCCCCATTGCATCTATCCCCCAGCCCATTGTGCTTTTTGTCATTTTCCAGATGAGGTCTTGGTGCTTTTGCCCAGGCTGGCCTCCGAATGAGATCCTCTTGCCTTCCCAAGTGGCTAGGATTACAAGAGCACACCTGGCCTGGCCTGGCTTTGTTTTTCTTAACTTTAGCCATGTGTTTTTGTTGGGGTTTTTTTTTTAAGCCTTCAAATTAGATTTAGTAAAATAATTTTCAAATATTAGGGCAGTCTTTTAAATCTGAGACTCTAAACTCATATTGTTTCTTTTTTTTTTTTTTTGGGGGGGGGTCCAGTCATGGGGTCTGAACTCTGGGCCTGTCTGAACACTGTCCCTCAGCTCTTCAGCTCAAGGCTAGCGCTCTACCACTTGAGCTATAGCACCACTTCGGGCTTTTTTTCTTATGTGGTCCTGGGGAATCGAACCCAGGGCCTCATGCATGGAAGGCAAGCGCTTTACCACTGAGCCATCTTCCCAGCCCTCATATTGTTTCTTAAGTGGTGGCAACTGTTAGAAAAAGAACTGTAAGCCGGGTGCCGGTGGCTCGCGCCTGTAATCCTAGCTACTCAGGAGGCTGAGATCTGAGGATGGCGGCTCAAAGCCAGCCTGGGCAGGAAAGTCCGGGAGACTCTTATCGCCAATAAAACCACCAGAAGTGGTGCTGTGGCTCAAGTGGTAGAGCGCTCGCCTTGAGCTGAAGAGTACCAGGACAGTGCCCAAGCCCAGAGTTCAAGCCCCACGACCAACAAAAAGAAAAAAAAAAAAGAGCTGTTATAAATGTGGTCTAAGCAAGAAAGAAGCTGAAGCGCACCAGTCAGCAGACCCACCTCAGAAATGCTTTGACCCAAGATCAAAAGATTGGTGATGCCCTCGTGTTCACTGTAAGGTCAGGTGTATGGACACCATGCTGAGGTGAGAAACTCTGATCTTCAGGGTGTGTGTGTGTGTGTGTGTGTGCGCGCGCGCGTGTGCGTGTGCGTGCACGCACACACATAACAGACACAGAGGCATCCTAATGTTTATTTTCATATGCTTTTGCAAAGTGCGGTGCCTTGCAACAACAGACCAGCCTCTGAGACACAACACATGGAACCAATGGTTTTATGCTGCTCTGGGAGGGAAAAGAGAGAAGGGTTGGGAGTACAACTGAAATTCTGAGTGTTGTTGGCTAGAAATGATCAGGCTCACTAGACGCTGGACCTGAGTGCAAAAATGAGCTCAGGCCTCAACTGCACCAGTGTTCCCCAAACAAGGCCTTTGACCTCAAACTTTTTTTTTCTTTCTAGAATCACCTGTCTTGTGCAGTTAAAGGATCCTCCAATAAAATTATACAAGACTATTATAAACCAGACACCATTAACACTGTTCATTGTTGTTCTATTTCTGAATTAATCAACTTAAAATACTATGGAGAAAGAAAATACAGCGGTACTATGGAAGAGTTGTAAGATGGTACAATGTTAGAGCTACATTACAAATTTAATTTTTAAATCTATGTGCCCCAAATTTGTACAGCTACTTTGAAATAAAAACAAATTTAAATTCTAAAGTATTTATAATTCTAAAGTATTTTTAAATTCTAAAGTATTTATAATTTTAATATGGTCAAACATTCAATGCAGTAAATATAAGCCTAAAATAGACAATTTTTGTATAAATAATAGGAAGAGACTTACAGCTCCAAACAACACACTGTAATTCATAATGAATAGCAAAAAAGAAAGAGTTCTAAAGAGTCCTGAAGGAACTTAACCACAAAAAAATTCACAAAGCAAAAACAAAACAAGCAAAAACAAAACAGGTCTCAGCGCGCGCACACACACACACACACACACACACACACACACACACACACACACACACACACACACACACACACACACACACACACACACACACACACACACACACACACACACACACACACAGTACAGCCAGGTGCAGGTGGCTCACGCCTGTAATCCTAGCTACTCAAGAGGCTGAGATCTGAGGATCACAGTTCATAGCAGGAATGGCTGAGAGACTCTTATACCACCAGAAAACCAGAAGTGGAGCTTTGATTCAAAGTGATAGAGCATTAGCCTTCAGCAAAAAAAGCTCAGGGGCAATGCTCAGGCCCTGAGTCAAGCCCCATGAATGAGACACACACAAAAAAAAGTGCATACGAATCTTTATAACTCTGGAATGTTAAATGTCAACAAGAAAACATGTGTTGGAGAGTGACTCGTAACTAACAAACCCCTAATCCTATCACCTGAACCTGTACTCTTTACCATGGGACTAATGAATACAACATTTCTTTTGGAGTTCACCTTGATAAAGAGAAACCTAAAAGATTTAGATTTCCTGGATACAGAAAATATGCATCTCATTTCTACACCAAAGTTCTCTCAATCTGTATTTCCTTCCCCCATGCTTCAAATGACTTACAAAACACACAGACACACCTTAACTGTGTGTTACTATATCAATTAGTGAACTTCACTCAACAACAAAACCTGGCAGTGGTTCTATGCACTGTACTAGGTGGTACTTAACTGAGAATAAAAGGAAAAAGGAAGAGTAACAAATAATTATGTATTCCCTTGTAAGTATTAATTCTGTGACTTCAATAATGACTTCACATAGTATGAGAAATGTTATTTTAATAGTTCCCAAAAACTTCATATAAAAAACTAAATAAACATGAGTTATAGATTTCCAAAAGAAAAATGACACACCTGGTTGTTCTGAGCCTCTGAGTTTTTTACAACCACAATTTTGGAGGGCACATTTTTACCAGCACATGATTAAGTCTGCAGACATGGCATCTCTGTCCACCTCCTCCCTCAAGGTAAACGCTGACTCACAGAAACAACAGCCTGGGTTCAAATATTGGGGAACCCACAAGCAAGGGCCTCATATCACTCTCCTGTTTAATTGCTTTCCAGATTAAAAAAAAAAAAAAGGTGTCAAGTGAAGCCAGTAAGATAAGCGCAAAATTAAAAATAAAAAAATTAAAAAGACAAGCTAACTCTTGTGATGTTTGATGACACTGAATTCTTTCATCTCTGGACATACTCTACTGATACAAGGTAAACAATGGAATGGAGACCACCCACAGAAGCACCTTCTCCTCCCTCCTCAGACAAGTTTGCCTTAGCACTGAGGTCGTCACAAACGCCAGGCAGGTTCAGAGACCTGGGAAAAGCATCATGACTGCCCTTCTTTCTACCTCGTGGCTACCCTGGAGAAAGGAAGACCCAGTAGAGTCCTTTATTCTGTACAATCAGTGCAGAGAACTGATATTACAAACACTAAAAATCCATATTACTTAAGTAATTCTGAATTTTAGTTGTTCTCAAATTGACCTTTTACATACTCTTTTTTTCCTGCTGGAAAAGCTAAAACAAGAAAAGAAAAGAAACCCCAAAAGTGCATACAATATCCATGAACACAGAAGTAGTGCTATCTGGTCCATGCAGGTAGAGCTGAGTAGTAGCAGAAGGAAACACCAGAACTGTCCTGCCTCATGCTTTTTCACTCCGATATCCTGCTTGAAGATCTTGTCAGGCCTAAGGCTGCTAGCTGCACAGGGATGTCCGGGAGACTGAGATCCCCAGCCAGGCCTGAACTGGGGCAGGAGAATCAGCACCTGGGAAGTGTATTCTTCAGGTGACTGCAGTAAGTGGCCAAGTTTCTGTAAGACAAGTTAGAGAGACAGCAGTGAGGCCAGGATGGGGATGCTGTAACGAGGCCTGGGTATCTTTCCGGGGTGGTGACAGCTCACTGCAGGTCACTACCGCACTGTGCCAGGAGAGCCGGGTGTAGTCTGGACATGGGGCGAGGGGAAGGTGCCTTATTTAGGGAAGCAGTCTGAACTCCCCTGCTCCAGAGGCACAAAAGAACAGAAGTAGCGCCACAGGACCTAACCCAGAGCAGACTCCTGCAGGAACATCACCCCTGGAAAGCAGAGTGTAGCCCCCCTATTCAAGGTCTCAGGAAAGGAACTTGGAGGAAAATCAGGGCAAGGAACACAGACAGACCCTTCCCATACAGAAGACAAGAAAAACTCTTGATTTGCATAAAAACTTAAATCTGTAATGACTAACTACTGTTTTGGCTTAAATTGCCAAGCTGCACAGTACTGTTTCAGAAGCCATAAATCATCATTTATTACAAAGAATGCAAAGTTCTTTGCTTAAAACACCATGAAGTACCGACCCATGACAAATGTTATCTCTAGAAGATAACCAGCAGTCACATCTTCTAGATCCGTCCATGCCCAGCGGGACACAGCACTCACTGTGTTCTGCTATGAGCCAGCTCCTCCATAACAATACTGCCTGGTTGCTAATAAAGTCCTACTTTTGGCCAAACAAAATACTTGGTTGTGTGCAGCATGTGATAGGATAGGTGTGCAGCATGTGATAGCCCCTCCTCAACACGGTGAGAAAAAAGAGCAAAGCCCCACCACCAACATGGACTAAGAGCCCCGGGAAAAGAGAGATTTACTACGGAGCTTGAAAGATGCGCCAAGACCATACCAAAGCAGCCGTGGTCCGCGACAGGGTGGGTCATTGCTAGGCAGGGAAGCGTGTACCTGCACAATTCCTATACAGAAGCTCAGTGCCTCCAAACACCCCAGAGAAAAACAGTCAGAGCCCACAGGACTCTCCTTGGCTCTTACCTGTGTACAACCCTGCCATCCTACCTCCTGCACACCATTCATCTGAGAGAGGCTGCAGAGAGGCTGCCCATTCACCCCTAATCTTCTAGTAATACAGGAAATTAATGGCAACATCGAGAAAAAGAAACACTAGCACTCTGACCTGGAAAATTGGAACTATGATGTAAGACATAACGTGTTCTGGCCAAAAGGCCGATCGACTTAAGAAAGTTTTTCTCTAGTCTTAAAAAAAATAGCAAGTATATGTTCCACAGCCCAGATACTTAAAGATTTAAACCTTCTACAAAGCAACAGAAGCTAGGTGCCAGTGGCTCACATTTGTAATCCTAGCTATTCAGAAGACTGAGATCTGAGGACTAAAGTTTGAGCCAGCCTGAGCAGAAAGGTCCCTGAGACTCTTAGCTCTAGTTAGCCAGCAAAAAGCTGGAAGTGGAGGTGTGGCTCAAGTGGTAGAACCAGCAATGTTCAAGTCCCAGTAGTGGCAACAGCAATGAGCTCCTGCTTCACCACCTTATAACCCAATAGAATGAGAAGTAAAAGGGGAATGGCGAGGTGAAGGCACAGGGGGCTGGCCCTGACCTGGCGAGCAGGCAAGCCGCGTCTCCTCAGGGCACCTCTGTGTTCTCCTGGTAGGACCTGGGCGCCTCTAACACGGAACACTGCCTCCATTCACTTAAACCCACTCTCACTGTTACAATCTCACCGAGGGATAACTCCTACTCACCAGTGCACACGGCCGGGGCACAATACACTCCCTGCAAAGTCCAAGGTGGCATTTGGTGAGAGAGGCCAGAGGAAGAAAAAGGCCAGTCTTTAAAAGACGGGCGGCCGGAAGTGGCGCTGTGGCTCAAGTGGTAGAGCACTTAGCTTTGAGCTGAAGAGCTGAGGGACAGCACCCAGGCCCAGAGTTCAGGCCCCACGACCAACAAAAATAAATAAATTAAATTAAATTAAATATGGGGGACAAGAAAGCACATAGGAAGCCCCTTGATATATGCAAGAGCAACACTGACAGCACACCTAGCAGAGAACCAATGCCAAATTCAGAATTCAGTCCCGGGCAATCTGTGAGGGCCAAAGAGCCTCCTAAGATGGGAAGATGGCCAAACAAGTCTGCTGTTTCCCTTACAGTCAGGACTCATCCAGAAACATCTGGAAGGCATGGTTACCAAGAAGGCAGTCATGTGGACTTCCTTTTACACAACATATTCTAACATGTAACACACACTCCTAAAACACATTAACAGGTACAACTCTCACATAGAAGCCAACACAAACATGCAACACAGTCCACAACTCACATACCAACACACATGCAATGTACCACACAACATACTCCTGACACACATTAACACATTCCACACAAGACAAACTCACACAACACACCCTCATGCAGTACCACCACACAATACAACATACATACACATATTCTACTAACGAAGTACTCTCTCCTATAGTCAGAGCACTTTTAGGAAAGGAAGGAAGGTCAGTCCAAGGGCAGCCAGCTGAGCTGGGCATAAGGAGCCCTTGTACTGATTGCTGCTGCTGCTGCTTAACTTCCTGGGTTTCCATCCATTAGTTCAGAAAATGGAAATGGTAAATAGAGGCAACCCCAAGGTTTAACCTCAATATTCAGGGAGTTGAATTTTCTACTCAAAATTGTCCTTGGAAGGCAAGCAAGTCTCACATAGCCACCTTAGTAAATGGGAAATACATGATTTAAAAAAAAAAGTAATGCCTAAAATCATTTATATGTCCTTTTAAGAACAAAGAAGTACACATCCAGAGTCAATGTTGTCATTGGTCAATAGCCTCACACCCTGATGCCCCAACACCTCCCCCACAGGCCTCCAGGGGGAACAGGAAGGGCCTAGAGAAAGTGGGAGAGCCTCATAGGATAGACCACCCACAATGCCATTACCTCCCTGGCAAAAGCTGGCCCTGGCCCTAATGTCCTGAGTGCCTGCACCCAGGCTCCCAGGATTGGCCCAGCTGCTGCTTCTCTGAACATCCTGTCAAGCCCATTCTTCTGACACTGAACACCACCGACTTACAGTAGGTCCTGTTGAATTATTTGTTGTTATTTTCTGTCACTCCTGAATTTCTCAAATGCTATATCTCAGCTCTTTCTGGATTATAAAACAGGCTGCTATCATGCCTACGGTGTGTAATACTCAGCTTCACTCAAAAATCTGCTAAGGAAATAAATGCTTAAGGAAATGAGGTAATTTAAAAGCTCTCATATGGCAAAAGCAATCTCTAATGAAATCAATTACAATCCAATGTAATTGTACTAAGTGTAAGGTGAATGCAAGCGCACACACACACACACACACACACACACACACACACACACACACACAATTGTACCAAAGTATACATCAACGTGCAAAAACATGTTCAATTAAGAGCCTACTGCATTTTGTATTTAATACATGGCAAACAACAACAACATAACAAATTTACCTAATTTAAATCTTCAGAGGTTATTTTTAGTGCTGAAGCAATTACCCTTCAAGCAACTATGTCCTGTAGGAAACTGCAGACATTCCAAGTATAAAATAGAGAATGGTACAAACAGAATTTTCAAGGTATGACAAAAGCCAGTTGGCCTTTTTCACAAAGCTACATCTAATTTGGATACCAAATGGATACCATATCCCATTGTCAGTTGCTGCTCAGGTTATATCATTTCTATCATTAGAATCCAATGTTAGAATTTATTCTGTATTTCATACCACACTTTGGTGTGGGGTATTCCCAAATGAAGACTAGAAAGGGTCCTCAGAAATAAAATAATCAGCACCCTAATGCCAGGAAAGAAAGAGCACATAATGGGACAATATAATATTATCTTCATTGCAGGTAACCAGTGTTGAAACCAGTCTGCTGAGCCTGAGCACATAGACATAGAGAAAGATCAGCCAAGATCCATGGGAAAAGGTTTAAATTTTTCCATAAATAATCCACAGAGTAGATGATGCTTAGGTTTACTGAACAGTGTCTTGCTCAAAAGAAAGATCCTTTTGACAGGTTATCAAAGATTCATAGCAGAACACACACACACACACACACACACACACACACACACACACACACACACACACACACACACACACACACACACACACACACACACACACACACACACACACACACACACACAAGGGCCTATTCATTAGAAAGAAGACAGAACTGGGGCTGGGGCTGGGAAGGTGGCTCAGTGGTAGAGCATTTGCCTTACATGCATAAGGCCCTGGGTCAATTCCTCAGCACCACATAAGCAGAAAAAGTTGACTGTGGCACTGCAGCTCAAGTGGTAGAGCGCCTAGCCTTGAGCTGAAGAGCTGAGGGACAGCACCTAGGTCCAAAGTTCAGGCCCTATGACTGGCCAAAAAAAATGAAAACAAGAAAAAAGAAAGAAGACGGAATAGAAGAAAGAATAAAGGAAGATGGAGAATAAAAATATGGGAGAAGGGGCTGGGAAGGTGGCTCAGTGGTAGAGCGCTTGCCTTGCATGCATGAGGCCCTGGGTTCGATTCCTCAGCACCACATAAGCAGGGGGAAAAAAAGCTGGAAGTGGCACTGTGGCTCAAGTGGTAGAGTGCTAGCCTTGAGCTGAAGAGCTGAGGGACAGTGCCCAGGCCCAGAGTTCAGGCCCCACGACCGACCAAAAAAAAGAAAAAAAAAATGGGAGAAAACGATGACCCAAGAAGGAACCTGGAATGTAGAGTAAGGAGACAAGTGACATTAAACAGGTGACTCTGGTTATCACGTCAGATAAAGCAAAAGTTGGTCTCAGTGACCAAGAGCAAGAGTATCTGTCATCTGAACCAGCTGTCTGTATTAAAACTGATTCTCAGTGCAATGTAATGATCAGCTACAGATAATCAAATTAATATTATCTACTAAAGTCAAATTGCATCTTTCTTTAAGATTGGGTTATTATGTAAATAAGGAGAGGCTGTAGATTTAAAACACTTAAATGGGCCAATATCTTGTTTCCCTGAATTCTGATTACCATGGTACCAGCTGAGACAAGACTGAGTAGCTTTTTACAGCTTAGGGAACAGGTGCAATCATAAATATGCAAAAACTATCCAGAGACAATTAATATTCCACGCTTTATGTTTAAACTTGTCACATGATTTCCAAGATGTGGGACACATTCACACTATTTTCTACAAGGACATCCAATATAAACACATAGTACAAAAACTATCTGTGTTTTGTAATTTATTTTATTTGGCAGGAAAAGTCCTTTGGGATTGCCGATATTAGACTATCCATCTTTTATTAATGATAAGCTACACATTTTCTGACTGAGGAAGTAAGAAGTCACCATGGCCTAACAACTATACTCCATCAACCCATGTTAAAGGAAAAATACATATTAATACACACAGATATACACATACAGGCATACATATAATTAGCTGCTCAGATAGATGATTTCAAAATTCTGATACAAATGGAACAAATGAGTGTGTGAATCAGAATGAAGATGCATATTCTAAAACCTCCCAATCTCCCAATATGACTTTCATTTAGCCAGGCATCAGTGGACCACACTTGTAATCCTAGCTACTCTCTCAGGAGGCTGAGATTTGAGGCTCAAGGTTCAAAGATAGCCCGGGCAGGAAAGTTTGTGATACTCATCTCCAATTAATCACAAAAAAAAAAAAAAAAAAAAGCCAGAAGCAGAGTTGTAGCTCAAGTGGTAGTATACTAGCCTCCAGCTGAAAAATCTCAGGGACAGTGCCCAGGCCCTGAGTTTAAGCCTGATATTGCCAAAAAATAAAAATAAATGAACTTTATATATTGTAAAGAGGTTCTTTAATAATTAGGTTATATTTCACAATTATAGGTAACCACTAAATAACTTCCTCTCAAAGATCTAAAAGTATAAATAAGGTTACAAAGCCAGGAACCTGCCAACTTTATTAAGCAAATTATAGTTATGAAAATAAAGTCTCTTTCTGAGACTACACTTGCTGAAAATACCCCTCATAGACTATCAGAAATGGACTTGGACAATTATGCCCAGGTAGAAAAGGTGTCATTTGTGATACAGCAAAGTATAATATAAAAACAAGAAATCACCACATATAACCATACAACTTGCTATCTTTTTGGAAAATTCTGCTTCTTGACCTGGGGAAGTAGCTTACTCGTAAAATATTTGCTCAGTTTGTGCACAGTCCTGGGCTTAATCCCCACTACTCAAAAAAGAAAAAAAAATCAAATATAAAACTGTTTCTTCTTTCTTTGGATGAGCTTAATTTGCTTCATGAAGTTGAGCCTCAAGCAGTAGAAACTCAAAGCTGAGCCTGAACTAGAGGTAGCAGCAGCAGGAAAGGAAGAGGCCAAGCCACTAGACACTTCCACACAATTCAGCCACATGACCTTGGGCTAGTGTCACTTCAGCTCTCCAAAGGTACTATCCTATCTGAAATACACCATTCTTGGTTTCTAGGAGGTATGGGAAAGGCGTTAAACACATACACAACTAATACCCTGAGCCATCAATAAGAGGTGACAAGAAATAATCTGGCAGTGTCCTGGATGTGGACAGAGATACCAGAGTTTGTTCACACCAATTAGAAACATCTGGTTTTAAAGATCCAGTTAGCTAGACTAGGTGGCACACACCCATACTGAGAGATACTAGGAAGCCCAAGTAGAAGAATTCAAGGCCAGGCTTTGCAGACGCCGCTGTCGATTGTGGTCACCAGCTGCCAGCCATGGTCAACCCAACCTGTTCTTCGACATTGCCGCTAACGGCAAGCCTTTGGGCCGAGTCTGCTTCAAGCTATTTGCAGACAAGGTTCCAAAGACAGCAGAAAACTTTCGTGCTCTGAGCACTGGAGAAAAAGGATTTGGTTATAAGGGTTCTTGCTTTCACAGGATTATCCCAGACTTCATGTGCCACGGTGGTGACTTCACATGCCATAAGGGCACTGGTGGCAAGTCCATCTACGGAGAGAAATTTGAGGATGAGACTTTCATCCTGAAGCATACAGGTCCTGGCATCTTGTCCATGGCAAATGCTGGACCAAACACACATGGTTCCCAGTTTTTCATCTGCACTGTCAAGACTGATTGCTTGGACGGCAAGCATGTGGTCTTTAGGAAGGTGAAAGAGGGCATGGAAGTCATGGAAGCCATGCGGGGTTTTGGGTTCGGGGATGGCAAGACCAGCAAGAAGGACATCATTACCGACTGCGGACAACTCTAATACGTTTGATTTGGTTTACCATAACCACCAGACCATTCCTTCTGTAGCTCAGGAGCACACTCTTCCACCCCATCTGCTTGCGATATCCTGTCGTCTTTGTGCCCTCACTGCAGTTCTTTGAGTTCCATGTTTTCTTTACCTCCCCTCCAAATCTATCTGGATTGCAGAGTTAAGTATATGATTATGAATAAAAACTAAACAACAGTGAAAAAAAAAGAATTCAAGGCCAGCCTGGGGAACAAAGTGGGATCCCACCAAAGATTATTATGTATATATAGGAAATGTGTAGGAATATAACGTATATGTAGAAAAACAGTATAATGAACCCGCTAAAAATTGTTTTAAAAGGGGGAGGAGCAAGCAAGGAGGCTAAGAAAGAGTAATATAGATGGGTGAATTTGACAGAAGTGCATTATATGCATCTATGTAAATGTTACAATGAAACCACATTGTATTACTAATTTATGCCAATGAACTTTTTTTTCAGAAAGGAAAAGTCCTAGTCATGCATCATCCACTCCTACCAGGACTCCAGTTCTGGGGGAGGGGTGCACATATGAGCACTGCTCATGTCCATTAAGGACGGCCCCTATCCCTCCATGAACTGGACATCACTACTGAAAGGAGAGGCACTTAACACAGAACAAAAGCACTCTACAGAAGACAACTAAAAATTGATTGCCTCATAAGTGATTGGTGGCTACTTAAAAATGATCACAATCATTCTGGTTAGGCGAAAGGAAGCTTCAAGAGGTCATTCTTTTCCTGGAGGGACACTGAAGAGGCTATTCCTGGAACCTCATTTAAAATCCAGTTTCCCAGAAACAATAGAACCAGGAATCCACAGTACTGTCTCTTGACCAAAAAGAATATGATTTGTGATTCAACTATATCACACACCCAGCCACTTGATTCTAAAGGATGCTGTGGTACAGAAAAGTTAACCCAAAGGGGCTGCATTTTCCTCCCTTTGTCTTCCATGAAAAACATCCAAAAGTTTCAAATACAGAGGAAAAGTAAAGGACACCCTTTTATCTGGCCCCTACATCACAGGTTAGATTTTAAATGTAAAGTTCTAGGGGCTGCTAGCTGAGAAAGACACAGCACGTGCTTCGATGCATTACAGTCACCTGGAACAGAAATTGGGCTTCATCCACCCCACCCCATGAGTTGATGCTTAATAAGGAACGGCTTAATAAGGAATGGTTCACCCTCTACCTAATGCCCGGGATGACCAGAAATCCATTAGCCACCAACCGGGCCAAGGCTAGAGCCCTGAGCTTGGTATTAATCCATTAGCCATCACACACAGGCCAAGGCTAGAGCCCTGAGTTTGGTGTTAAGGGGAAGCCGCTCCAAACTTGAGTGCTCTTTTACCTGAGTTGAAAATTCTTTACAAAACCAGATTTCCAGGCCGGGCGCTGGTGGCTCACGCCTGTAATCCTAACTACTCAGGAGGCTGAGATCTGAGGATCACGGTTCAAAGCCAGCCCGGGCAGGAGAGACCGTGAGACTCCTATCTCCAATAAACCACCAGAAAACCGGAAGTGGCGCTGTAGCTCAAGTGGTAGAGCGCTCGCCTTGAGCTGAAGAGCTGAGGGACAGCGCCCAGGCCCAGAGTTCAAGCCCCACGGCCGACAAAAAAAAAAAAAAAAAAAAAAAAAAAAAAAAACCAGATTTCCAGTACTTGCAATGGATCCTAACCATCTGAAACCCTGTCTCCTAATCTGCACATCTCCTGCGAAAGCTGGTTTTTTGTTTTACTCAGTGCTGGGGATCAAACATAAGTACTCTACCACAAAGCAGCACCTTCAACCCGACTCCTTTGGAAAGCAAGGACTAAAAACAATCACCATAGAAGCAGCTGGAAACCACAAGACACGTGTAATGAGGTTTGTTCTCCATCTTTGTCTCCAGAAACTTGCTATTCCAAATACTCCCCTCCATGCCACATTATCTCTCAAAAGATAACCATAATGACCAAACCTGGCAGCCTGATCCTCACCGATTTAGTCAGCCCTGGGCACTTCTTTTCCCTGTATGTGTATCCCCAACCAGAAGATTCCGTCAGGACTGACAGAGGGGACCCCTCCATGGAACTTCCTGCCATCGTCTATCTACCCAAGAGTCCTCCCCAAGTGCTTCCTGCAGTCACAGCGGACAAAGACTTCCACACACCACTTTCAGAAAGTAGTAGAGAATTCTGAGTCCAATGCTAAACTCGACAAAACATCAACAACATGACAAGATTCAAGGCCACCTCATGCCCTGTGTCCAGGGCCATATTTAAGGTAGGTTACTAAAGGAAGAAATAGAAAATGAGACCTGAAAAGGAAACTTCAAAATATTCAACCACCACTAAGTGATTCCAAGAACCCACATTCTCTTCCTAATAACAAAGAAGACATTTTAAAATACCAACTGGCATCACAAGTCCCTTACTGGTACTGATGTTTGAAAGGAAACAAAATAAAATCAAATTCTACTTCCTTTTTATGTATTAATTTGTACACAAATAACTCTGGGAGCAATGCTTCATCTGGACTCTGATATGAAGAGCAAAATAACCCCAAATGCTAGTTCTCATTTGGCTTGGACAATGTTATAGCCATAGGTGGAAGGCTAGTCATGTTCAAGACTGACCATGGTCATTTGAGCTAAAGGCAAAATGAAATTACACACACACACACACACACACACACACACACACACACACACACATTCTGGGTTTGTATTTTAAAAGAAAAAACTTATTAAAGTAGATTAAGAGGAACAAATCTCACAAAAAATTAAAAGTTCAAAAGGCATGGGATTGTAAAGTACGATGCCCACCGCAGGCGTCCAGAGGGAGAGGCCGGACTCAGACCGAGCTGTCTCCAGAAGCCTCTGCCTGCACAGCTGGCTGCAGGAGCAGGCACCCAGTCAGGGCGCTGGCCTTGCTCACAGACAGCCGCAGGGCTCACATGAGGCTGCCTGAGTGGCCTCCACCTGACTGGGAAGTTCCGGTATCTCCAGTTCCCAGCTCAGAGCTGACCGGGAGGGCACAGCTCGCCCTCTTCCTCGTGTCCAGGAGGAAGGAGGTCCAAAAATCACTGGCAGCTGAAGCTTGACTCTCCAGGTTGCCGGCGCCCCAGAAGTGGAGGCGGCCTCTACGGAGGTTCAAGGATACCCCAGATACACCTTGGAGCCTGACAGGCTAGCCTGCCAGAAATCCACAGGTTAGAAACTATTAAGGCCATCCTACACAAACATTCCTCCTGCAGTCTTCTTAAAAAGCAAATAAATAGATACCTAAATTAGGAAACACCAGGGGTTTTTGTTTGTTTGTGCCAATACTGGGGCTTGAACGCAGGGCCTGAGCACAGTCCCCCAGCTTTTTCAGGCTCAAGGCTGGCACTCTGCTATTTGAACCACAGCTACACTTCCAGTTAACTGGTGATGAGAGTCTCATGGACTTTCCTGCCCAGGCTGTCTTTAAACCTCCATCCTCAGATCTCAGCCTCCTGAGTAGCTAGGATTACAGGCATGAGCCCCTGGTGCCTGGATACCATTAAAGCTTTGAAGATCGTCCTTGAAGGTAGGTAGGTAGGTAGGTAGGTAGGCAGGTAGTAAATGTTGCCGAAATATGACTTTGTCCAAAAAGAAATGTACTCATTACTTGGCTTATAAAACTGTAACCCCTCTGCATATCACCTTTATAATAACAATTTTAAAAAAAGAATGAGAAAAAAAGGTCCCTCCAGCACTCAGTCCCTCTTCACTGGATAGCTACTCTTTTCCACCTGCTTTCTCCTAACAGTCAAGGTATAACCTCAAATCTCTCTTTCTGTGTTGCTTTGTTTTGAAGAAGAACAAAGCTAGGAACAGGAAGCTGTGGGAACCCCTTCCCAGCTGGCAGCACTGGAAGGAAAAAGTGGAAGTGGCTACTTGCCAGGCAGACTGTGACCTCGCCCCAGTTGAACTATACTGCAATGCTCAAGGTAGGTTTTCCTTAGCCCTGCTCTAAGGGGGATTAGAGGAAACTGAGGCTGGGAGAGACTGACTCACCCCCCAAGACGATGCTGTGTGTGAACCAGAAGAACGTCCCAAGTGGGCAGACATGTAGGTTCCGAACTCCTCAAGACCTGGCTCAATCACCTCAAAATAGGGTCTAGAAAAATGCAGAAGAGATTCAAGAAACAAAGAAGATTGCCCAAAAGTCAACAGTAGATCCGTGTGCTTTCAAGTCTCACTCTGCTCCCTCATACAATGCTCAAGTGAACCTGGCCTCCCACAGCACATGGCCAACTAAAAAAGCCTAGCCGTTCCTCTCCTCTGACAACAGCAGGATTTGCAACTGTGCTGAGATGTACGTGACATTCTTTCTTTTCTTTGAGATGTTGTCCGGGATGGTCTTGAACTCCTGGACTCATCTGATCTTCACACCTTAGCCTCCTGAGTACCTGACACTCCAGCTATGTGCCATTACGCCAGCTGACATTTTGTGTAACATTTATTAGTAAGTTACATTTGGTCAGCACATGGGCAACTTTAATTCATATTATTTTGCTCATTAGGAAAGATCCAGAATCTCCAATAAGACTTAGTAACACCATTTGCATGTCAGGTGGAACTGGCCCACCAAACTTGTTTTGCCTCTCTTGATCCTTCCTTGGAAAGACTGTCAGGGCAAATCCTACATTTTCATTTCCATAGGTCAGTGGGGCAGTTAATTAATCACATATACATAATAAATGCTCAGGATTTTTCCTCTGGGAGTGACAAAGTCAAGAAATGTGGCTTCAAGTCAGTGTCCACCTCCATCTGCTATGGAAGCAAGAACGCACCTCCCTCCCCCTGCCATGTCTTTTTTTTTCTTTTTAGGTCCGGTCATGGGGCCTGAACTCTGGGCCTGGGCGCTGTCCCTCAGCTCTTCAGCTCAAGGCTAGCACTCTACCACTTGAGCCACAGCGTCACTTCCGGCTTTTTTTTTCTGCTTATGTGGTGATGAGGAATCGAACCCAGGGCCTCAAGCATGCAAGGCAAGCTCTCTACCACTGAGCCACCTTCCTAGCCCTTGTCTGCAGTTCTGTCTCACAGACTCCATTCGAGTGGGAGAGTCTCTCTGTGCCCAGAAGACAGGCCAGTCCCAGTAACACCCTTCTCCTCAGCCTGAAGCTGAAGTCTTCAAATGAGCCTCCATCATCTGAGCCTCTGTACCACCCTCCAGCACAGAGCTGCGGGAGCAGAGGGTGCAACTGTGCTCCACTGAACCAAAGTATCTGCTCCCAAAAAGCAAGTGGACTGTTTCCACTTGGTGAGCTCTACCACACTGAGCTTGCGGTATTGCTTGTTAAATGAATTACTAATATAACAGTCATCTGCTTTGATCCTCACTGATCTACTGACCGTGGGCTTCCAAGAATAGTACTTCTACAGCCCCATTGTTAGAGCAATCGGCTCCTCGCTGAGCACCTGTGGCCCCCCAGAACAAGGAATCGAGTCCCTCTGGAGGACAGAAGGTCGAGTCTCCAGCCTACTCCACCCAACAATGCCCTTAGCATCCTATGCAGAGTAGAATGATGACTGTCTCCAGCTACGACTTTGCAACATCAGTTGACCAAGGGTAGTCAGAACATTCTCAAAAATCAAGCAGATTTTCATGATAGTTTAAGAACTTTTCAGGAAGTAGAGGATATTGCTGCCACTTCCTCCTCAAACTAAGGATCAGAAACCAAATATAAAGCCTTCCGCTGTTTTAAATCTTGTTGAAAATACCTGTAATCACACGAGAGGAAAAGGAAAGAAGACAATAAACAGAAAGCTACCTCAAATAAACACTAATAAGGAATGATCGAGAAAACTGCTCCATCAACCCAATGAGTAAAAACCATGCCAAAGTCAAAGGAGGTCTTCGGATTGCAAAAGTGTGTGTCCTGATTCAAACTAGGAAGGGTGATGTGCTTACATATAACATGTATATATGTAACATATAACATGCATATGGAAATGTGTGTATTCACACATAACATTTTTATAATTTTAGTATTTTATTCTTTCTCAAACAAATAGAGGAACAGGTATGATTAACCACATATTTCAGTTATACATACTATAAAGACCCACTGTGCACATGGGTAAACATGAAGAAATTCCTCTCTATGATGCTGAGGGAATTTAGTTTGGATCTGACTAGCAATCTCCCATCTTTTAGGACACAGAAATTGTTTTTCCAAATTAATAAGCAAGGAAAGATTTTAAACCATCAGCCCAGAAGAAGATCAGTTCTGCCCATTATCAATCACAGACTTTCTCTAATACTTCCCATTCCTGGGTAATTTCTTTTTCTGATTTTTTAGACCTACTCTGCAAACACTTTAGGACTGACCTCTCTCTATTCGTAATTCCCACAGCACAAACTGCATTGTACCATCCAATATATCCAAAACAATGAAACAAAGAGAGAAGGGACTTGTTATAATCTTAAGTTTTACCACTCTGTATCTTAGCATTTTTCCTCTTTTGTTTCAAGAGTTTACTAAAGCTAATTCCTCAATTGGATAGTGAAGAAAAAAGAGGCCCTTCGAATGTGTGTACAGTCAGAAGAGATTAAGTATTCACTCCTCTGCTGACTTCTATGTTCTTGACCCATGTCGGCTGGGATTCCTAGTTCAAGCCTCTTTAAGAGTGCTACTTATTATCGTCACAAACAAATAGATGTAATTATTTCTTTTGAGGCCTGACAAGCTATTGACCCTCAGCTGAAAAGGACAGAGAACTGGCAACAATAAAAGGTAACCCCTGTGTGGAGTATACATACGCGCGCGCGCGCGCACACACACACACACACACACACACACACACACACACACACACACACACACACACACACACACACACACACACACACACACACACACACACACACACACACACACACAGGAAAATTAAGGTCAGCAACATTGAGTCAGAGTCAGAAAAGGAAAGTAGAATTGAGAAGAGTGAGCCAACAATAAGTATCCAAAACCCTATCACATCACCCAACAGTGCTGTCCACATTACAAAAAAAAGAAATGTCTCATCTTCCCAGAATAAATGCTAATATGCAAGGCTAAATAAAACAACTATAACCAGGAGTTGTTGTTGCTGCTGTTTTTTAATGTGCCTGAGAGATGATAAGAACTCCAAATGATCTTAATAATATGACTAGGATTTGAACTGGTGATTCAGATTATATATACATGACATCAAAACTAAGATTATTCAATATTTTTTTTTAATTCAGAAGAATGCTACACCTCATTTCATAAGTCACTGCTTTAAAAAGATCAGTTCTAAAAAAAGAGACAACCCATTTGAAAAAGGCTGGGAGGAAAAGGCAAAAAGTGACTCATAATACCCAACAGCTTAGAGCCTCCAAACCATAACAAGAATTTAGAACAAGTGGGTCCAGTATGAAGCAAAACAGAAACACTGTAAGCTTTAACCTCATAAAGTTCAGACCTATATAGCATGATTATAACACTGCAAAAGTCTTACTAGCACCTGGAAGTGAGTGTGTGTGTGTGTGTGTGTGTGTGTGTGTGTGTGTGTGTGTGTGTGTGTGTGTGTGTGTGTGTGTGTGTGTGTGTGTGTGTGTGTGTGTGTGTGTGTGTGTGTGTGTGTGTGTACATAGTTTCCTGGCTAAATCTGACATCTGCATTTATCAAAAAAAAAAAAACATTCAAACCCATTTATTTCCATAATTCTGAAGACCTCTTAAAATTCAAGTCTACATATTTAAAATCCTATACATAGTAATGTCGTCAATGTATAGCTCCTTACTGTATATAGTATATACATATGCTATATTTAAATACAGGCAACAATATTGTAACTTTATTGTGTGAAATCTTCCCTTTTTCATCCACCACAATATTTACAGTTGCCCATGACAACTTGCAGCTGGACGTCACAAAGTAAACAAGTGTTGATAAATGAGAGGGCCTGATTCTAATGGAGTAGCCTAATGGAGCATCACAACAATGTTCCTGAATCTATTAACCCTTTCCTTCCTCCCCTTCCCAATGTAATAAATTACCAGCAGGACTGGAAGAAAACCGGTTTCTATACACTTTTCCAGGAGAATTTTGAATGAAATAGTTTGGATTGGGGGGAGGGGAGGCACACAGAAGTCACACCTGAGTCTTCTGCTTAAAGCCTTTGATGACGGTCCCAGAGAGGGCCCTTGGACACAGACGCACCCCCCACCCAATGTGCAGCAATCACACCTTCAAGAAAAGCCCAGGAACTGGGAAGGACAGGGACACCCTCAAGTTCTAGAGTCAAGGGTGTCAGCAACCTTGTGCCCAAGGACCCCCAATCTGCCAACCTTCCAAGCTCTTTAGATTTCACTCTGCTGGCACAGACGTCCAAGCTGCAGGTAAGCGACTCTTCTGCACATTTGGGTGCTTCCCACACACAGGAAAGAACCGGCATGAAAAAGCTTTCTACCTTTTTCCTCAAGCAGTTCCTCACCCTAAGAAAATGTCAAGCTGGGCTCTATGATGGAACATAACTAAGAATCGAAGCAATCTGATGTGTTAATTAATAAAGCAGAGTGGGAACTAAGCAAGTCCCATCAGAGAAAGTTAAAAATGTTAGTGAGGATGTGACACGCTCACAATTAAAAATTCACAAAGCTGGCAGTGTGGCGTGTATATTTTAAGAGATTCCCCTCTGCAAACATCATCCAGTCTTCACAAGCTACATCACAAGGCAAATTTCCTTGAGTTCAGTGGAACAGAATTCAATCTTACTCAGGCAGACATGGTAGCACATGGCCTGTGGTCCAGCCACGTGGGAGGCTGAGGCAGGAGGATTCCTTCAGTGTAGACTGTTGAGCAACCCGGTGAGCCTCCAACCCTTCATCCCTTGTCAACAGTGAGAGAGGCTCCTTCTACAGCTGCTCAGAGGCCAGGGACAAAGGCAGAGCCCAAAAGACAGGGGAGCAGTGACAAAGAAATACACTCTAGATTTCAACTACTCAATTTGTTTTGTGCTTTAAAAAAAAAAAATAAAACTTTATTGGGACATTTGATTTCCTCCCCGCAGTATTCCCATCTAAAGTTTTTTTTTCCTTTAAGACAAATGATATTTATTTGCATAATAATGGTATTATTTTAGGCCTGTCAGAGCCCCCCCCGCCCCCAAAAAAAACCTTGCACCACTCCAAAAGGCAAGGATGGAGGTAAGAGAGGGAAGGACAGTAAACTGGGGCAGGGAGAGGGAGGGAGGCCCTACCACGGCTCCACCTGGCCGGCAGGGCTGCCAGCTCTGGTGTGGCTTCGCCAGCTCCCATGCTTACACTCAGGCTCAAGTACAGGAGCAGACCCACAACCCCTGGATCCACACCAAAAATGTCTCCAGACATGTGGCTGTAAGTCTGCTCGAGGCCCGCCATGTCTCCTCACAGAGCGCTCTCACACTTTGTGACACCACTCCTCTATAGCGTGGACCAAGCCCTGCTTCCCCTGGTGAAGAAGCACCAGGCAAGAAACAAGAAGGCAACAAATGAGCAGAAAGCACAAACTCCACGTTATGCAGCCAGGAAGTCAACCTGTAACCCCTCAGCAAACAACCAACAACCCAATAATAATGTCCAAACAACAGGAACATATGGAGTAGCCCCAGCAGACAGACCATAGCTGGACTGGTGTCTGGAAATCTAGGTAACCGACAGTCCATTAAAGGCTGGCAGCCACATCGGAACTTGCAGAAAATAGTCTACTCTTTTTTTTTTCTTTCAATCTATGTCACGTGCTCAAAGTGGATTTCTTTTTTCCATCCTCTTCTGTAGAAAGGAGCATGGAAAATGCCACATCTGTTCCTATAATGCTTTCTGATAGGTTAATAAGATGATGCTAACCAACCAATTAAATAACTCTCTCCCCGTGAATTCTGATTAAAGATAATAGGTGAAAGCAGAACACCAAAATAATTCAAATAAAAAGTCATGCTTTCTTTGAAAGTGGGTATTTGGGGGAATTTTTTTTTTTTAAGTTTGACAATGTAGGGAGACACTTGGATTTCTAAGTCCTTCAATCCTAAGGTTTCTATTAAGCAACACAAGACAAGATGATTCACCTAAGCCAGTAAAACAATTCTATGTGGTTAACAAAACATAAAATTTCAAGAGACCTAAAGCACAGTTCCATAAACCCTACGTGGGAAAAAGCCACACTTCATAATAAAGTCAGAGATGACACAACTAATGGGCTGGGGGGAAGGGTAACAGGCAGGGAGTGGCAGGCCTTGGGTTTCTTTTTTTTTTCTTTTATCTCAAAATGTTTACATCTCAACATGGTTTATATAAAAAGAAAAACAATGATGGACTTCCTACATGCAAACTCACACACTCACACACACACTCACCTCTGCCCAGTCATCCAATAACGCATTAAATCCTTATTTAAAAATCTGCACAAACTGATGGGGCTGGGAAGGTGGCTCAGTGGTAGAACGCTTGCCTTGCATGCCTGAGGCCCTGGGTTGGATTCCTCAACACCACATAAGTAAAAATAAAAAAGCCAGAAGTGGCGCTGTGGCTCAAGTGGTAGAGCGCTAGCCTTGAGCTGAAGAGCTGAGGGACAGCGCCCAGGCCCAGAGTTCAGACCCCACGACTGGACCCAAAAAAAAAAAATCTGCACAAACTGGGGATTAGGCTGACTACACCTGTCTGGGAGGGTTCTGCCATCCTTTGAGAGCAGGCAAGAACTTATCACACCCCAGAAGCAAGTGCCAAACACTTTCGCTCCACATTCTTAGGGGGAGGAGGGCCAGGATGATCACTGTTCCTAGGCATGGCTGCAGATGTTGAGAACAACTGAGCCAACTCTGGGAGCATCAGGGAGGGGTGGGCTGCATTCAGACCCCAGCTCCCCCATTGCTAGCACGGGAGGGGACTGACATTCCACCCTGGGATAATGCAGACACAGCAGAAGTGCGCGCTTGGAGACAAGGCGTGAATGAATGGCAGGATGCATACCACCCAGGTGTGGAAGGGAAAGCAGAGCTGGTAAACTGAGGAAGGAAAGAAGTCTGGTAAGGAAGGGAAAGCAGGGCTGGTAAACTGAGGAGGGAAAGAAATCTATCTTTAGGTTGACAAAATCCCACCGGAGCAAACGTTTTCCCACACAGCCTTTCTCTAACCTCCCAGCAATCTGTCCACATTGCCCACTTGAAGTACCAGGTGAAATCCTGCATGCATTTCTCCGGAACTAACGATGCCCTCGTCATCTTCAGATGGCCGGGATGCTGACCGTGACACAACCTCCGGGACAGATTCCCTTTTCCCTCCTAGGGGAAACACCTCCTATGGCAGAACCCCAAATGTGAAACAGGAAAAAATAATAAGTCCAATCTATGGGCATTCACATTATCCTTCAACCTTCAGGTTGATCTCTTTCTTCACCATGGGGAGGTTGGGGGGAGAGAAGAGGAAGAGGAGGAGGAGGAATAAAGGAAAACATAAAGTCCACACCAGCTCCTTTCCTGCTGATGAAAACTGGCACGAATGAATTTACTTTCTGGCTCCTGGCCCTCACAAACCGTTACAAAAAAAAAAAAAAGTTCCCCATGTTAAACTGCTCCAAATATAAATTCGAGCCGAGCCAGCCTAAAATCCACTCACCACATTTAGATGTGTGTCCTTCTCAGGGCAAATCGAGTGTCTACTAAATATGTGTGTATACATATATACATATATATACATATACATATACATATATACATATATATATATATATGAAACATCTAGCATTTGGGAACTTTGGTGTTTGGGTCGGTTTTTTTTTTTTAATTCTGGATTTTTTGAGAGGCCTGGCAAAGCCCCGAGCTGAAACTTATGACAGTTGAGCACATGATCTCCACCACCGAGAGCAAATCGACACCCTCGTGAAACCATTCACGGCCGCAGATCGGTCACAAACCCTGCACACGAGACCTGGCCACCGGCGACGTCCGGCCCGGGGGGTGGGGGGGAGTGGGGAGGCGGCGGGGCGGGAGGTGTCCGCGGTGGTACCCCCACGTCGGAACCCCAGGGCGCGCACGAACAATAGTGCTGCCACCCTCCCGGCAGCCCCGGGGCGCGAGCCGGGGCGCCCGGCGGTGGGGAGGTCGGGTCCCGAAGTCCCGGGACAAGTTTCGTACGAAAATCACGGGGAGGGGAAAGAAGGGGAGGTGGGAGGGAAGGGGGGGAGGACGGGGCAGAGCCCGGGCCGAGGCGCGGCGCGGCAGGCACCCGGGACGCGGCGACTCCGGCGAGGGCCCCGCCGGCCCCCGCAGGGTGGCCGCAGCCGGCCCCGCGCGGCTCCCCCGAGCCGTGCCCAGGCCCCGCCGCAGCGCGCGCGCGGGGGGCTCGCGGCGCCCGGGCCCGCCGCACCGCCGGGTGGGCGCACAGGCGCGGGGAGCCGGGAAGCCGGGGAGCCGGGCCGCGCTCGCCCGCCCGCCCGCCACGCCGCGGCCCGGGGCCGGGTCTCCGCGCGCCCCTCCCCGCCCACCCCGTGCCCGCCGCGGCCAGGCCCTCCCGGGCGGGGGGATGGGGGGCGCGGCCCGGGCCGGGCCCGGGGGAGCGGCGCGGGGTCGGGGGGAAGCGGGGGAGGCCGTTACCTTCCGACAGCTCCAGCTCCAGCTCGGCCAGGCGGGCCCTCACCTCCAGGGGCAGAGCCATGCCTTCCAGGCTGCGGTCCGCCATGCTCGCCGCAGACGCCCCCGCCCTGCCGGCCTCCTCTTTGTTCGCAGGCGGAGGTCTACGGCGGCCGCTCCCGAGTCCGGAGGACCCGCACGGAGGCGGCGGAGGCGGCGGCGGCGGCGGGCGCGGGCGCGGGAGGCCGGGCGGCGGCGGCGGCCGGCGCGCAGGGATTTCTCCTCCTCCTCCACCTCCACCTCCTCCTCCTCCTCCTCCTCCTCTTCCTCCTCCTCCCCCTCGGCGCCTCCTCAGCGCGACCCCGCCGCGGCGGCCTCGCGCTCGCTCCGCGCGCCCCCACGCGGGCTCGGGCCGCGCTGCCGCTGCCGGCCGGGCGCGGGGCAAATCGGTGGCCGCCGCGGTCACGGCCACTGGCTCGCTGCTCCGCGGCCGCCCTGCCCGGCGGGAGCGCCCGCTGCGCGCGCACGTGGCGGCCAGGGGCGCGCGGGGGGTGGAGGGGGATGGCGGGGACGCGCGAGGATGGCGGAGTAGGGGGGCGCGCGCACCAGGGGCGGCGGGGACGCGCGAGGATGGCGGGGCGGGGGACGCGCGCGCCGGGGACGCGCGAGGATGGCGGGGGGCGCGCGCGCCGGGGACGCGCGGGCGGCGGCGGGGCTCCAGGCCCGCGGCGGGCCCTCCAGCGGTCGGCCCGCGGGAGGGAGAGGGCCCGGGCTGGCCGGGGCCTGGGGCGGCGAGGAGGGGCTCCTCGCCCGGCCCCCCCGCGCCCTTGTCCCCCTCGAGCTTAGGGCCCCGGCTCACCCCGAAAAGTGTCTCTCGGTCCTGGAAGGCTGATTTTTTTTTCTTCTTGTAATGAATACTTGGAGAGGGGGAAGCGAACGAGCAGCCTGCGCCAGTGTAAGCGTGGAAGTTTCCAGAGCATACAGGACCGGTGGATGACCTTGAGCGGCCCGAAGCCCTGGCCTGGGGGCTTCACTCTGCCGCACCCCCCCCCCAGTGGAAAGGGAGTGGAGGCCACATGTCCTCCCGTCTGTATTCCACAGACGACACCTGTCTGTCCATCAACACCCCCCAGCACCCCACGCTGCTGCCTCACCCCAGGGACCCCCCACCCCGGGGACCCCCCACCCTGGGGACACCCCACACTGCAGTCAGGAAGGGCTGCTTTTCCTCCTCTCCCACACCTCAGGGGCACGTCCCCTTGCTGGGGTATCAGCTCCGTGTCTCTATCTCTAGGCCTGACTCTCCTGGGGGAGGCCAAACCCCTGACACCCCAAATCCACACTTCACACGTCCTCTCCAGTCTGTCACACTAAATCTAGCCCTTTCCCCTTCCAGATACTTCCCCCTGCTGGGACTTTCTGAAGACCTCCTGAGGGTTCACACACACAAACACACCACAGTGGCACCCCCTCAAAATCCATTAATAAGAGTCACTACCCCACTTGCTGGATGCAAGCCCCACCGCTTAGTGTTGGGAGGAAGGACCTGGCCAGCCTCCCTGTCCAGCCTCCTCCATGCCCCCCATCCCAAAGTCCCAGCAGCCTGAGCCCTTAGCCTCTTGACTGAGAAGTGAAGAAGTGGATGGAGATAGCTGGATGGTCAGCTAGCTGATGGTTCTTCATTTGAGCAGGCCTTGGACTAACTATGCTCTGGGCTGCAGCAGGCATTTCCAGTGGCCTGTGGACTCTCTACCTTATCCAAAATCAAATTCCTTGTGTCCACCCATCCTTACCCCTAGTCTGCTTCTCTTGCTTTTCCTATATCACCTCTGCTAGCAATTTCCAACAACCCCTGCCTACAAGATTTCTCTCATACCTCTCTCCCATTCCCCTGGTCCACTGCTAGTGCCCAAATCCATCTTCCAACACTGGGGTACTTCAGCTACCTTGCTCTACAGTCTGCAACAGTTCTCTGCCGGCAACTAAAGGATCCCTTGATTCAATACCAGGGTTACTGGCCCTGGCACAAAATCTCCTTTCTGCTTTCTGTTTCCCTCTTTTACTCCCCCAAGTTCAGCTGCAGAATTCTTCCCTGTCATCCAAATCCCCGCCCACCTGTGTCTGTGTTTTGCTGATGTCATCCTTCTTGTTGTCATTTTCCTCCACCCCTTCTGTCCCCAACCTGAATTGTCGCCACCCACCAAATGTATCCAGGCAAGCCTGACATCATAGCACACCTGTAATCCCAGTTAAGTGGAAGGCTGAGGCAGGAAGAGCCTTTTGAGCCCAGAGTTTGAAGCCATCCTGGACAACATAGGGAGACTCCATCTCCTCTTCATTATTATTTATTATTGTTATTATTTCTATTATTTTACCCAGTCAAGTCCCAGAACAAATAGTTCTTCTCCAATGAAGCCATCCCTAATCTCCAGATTAGAGAGATTCTCACCTCTGGAATTACACACTTCTTTCTCTACCTGTCCTCCTTGGAGTCAGTAATTGGTTGGTGTGTCTTACCTGGTGGTTTGTTTATCTCTCATTCTTCCATTGGGTTGTATTACATAATAAACAGCATATTGTCTCCCACAGCGCAGTCCTCTCAGGAACAGGAGGTTGGAGAAGGCTGGTCCTCATCCAGGCTCACTAGTGACCAGTTTTGCAGAAGACTAGACCTTGTGAAAACCATACTACACTTAACGTGTGTTATAAGAACAGAAACCTGGATCAAATCTCCATGATGGTGGGTGTAAAGATGCCCAATCCATGTTTATGAGAATGAATGGAATAGACTCACAGAGCTATCAATTTCTAAAGCTCTGCCCAAAGCCCTAACATTTCCATCAGGGTCATCAGAGTCATCTTTCTGAACTATGGTCAACTGACCATAGTTATCTTCAGAAAATCCTGGCTATTTCTTGGGAGAGCTACACAAACCAGTGTTTACTAACATAATAGTATGGTTTAGTTTATGAAAAAACACAACCTCTATAAAGTGAAGCCCAGGAGATCTGGGCAGAGGTCAGAAAAGTTAGATAGCCAGGAAAAAAGAAGGGAGGAGGTAGGAGGGGCTCTCCTGCCAAGATTCTGACAATTCTGTTGAAGAGACACTACAATGTACCATTGCAATATACAAGTCCTGAAAACCATCTTTTGAGTTCCACTGAGGGACAGTTATATGCACCTAACTAAACAATTAACTAATCATCATACCAGATAGTATTCAAATACTTATTTCCATCTACTTTACATTTTTTATTGTCTACTGATGGATCATTTGCCCTCACTCTTTTCTCACTTTTATTTTAGTATCTTGCTTCTATTTTTTTCCCCTGTTTCACTGAATTCCAGGTCAACTCAAAGGAGTAAAAAATTACTTATTTGTAACTGGGCCCTAGACTTCAAAAATCTGGTTAGGGTAGTAAAGGAATGTGCTAAATCAGAGTGTGCTAAAGGTATCAGTGCCAGGCAGAAAGGGCTTATTTATTCATGAGATAACTAACAGGAAGGAAATACAAAGCTCCTTGTAATTGCTCCCCTGCACAAATGCAGCTCAGAGCTGCACCCTGACTCTGTTGCCTTAAGACTGGATGGTTTTACTCTTAGCGGATTAATGTAGAAGTTGCTTATGCTGGCCTCTTTGTCCCAAATTTTGTGATGTTTGGGATTTTATTTTTATTTTTTATCTTTTTCCAACTCACTGGAAAGAGCAGGTGATAAACAATGGTGGCAGGAGCTCTTTGGGTACTTGAGTTATAAATCCCTTGTGGAGGTGGTGAGCATGGTCATTCTGAACTGCAAATTTCATACAGAAGTATACCCGATAACTTGGGCTTTGCTTCCAAGTCTTCTCTCCTCCCCTCTCCCCCAATCCTGGGGCTTGAACTCAGGGCCCAAGCACTGTCCCTGAGCTTCTTTTGTCAAGGCTAGCACTCTACCATTTGAGCCACAGCACCACTTCCTGCTTTTTCTGTTTATGTGCTACTGAGGAATCAAACCCAGGGCTTCATGCATGGTAGGCAAGCACTCTGCCACTAAGCCACATTCCCAGCCCCTGTTTCATTTTTATCTTACTTAGCACAATATCAGAAACTGAGGTCAAAGCCAGGCGCTGGAAGCTCACACCTGTAATCCTAGCTACTCAGGAAGCTGAGATCTGAGGATCGCAGTTCAAAGCCAGCCCAGGCAGGAAAGTCCATGAGACTCTTACCTCCAATAAACCACTAGAAAACCGGAAGTGGTGCTGTGGCTCAAGCAGTAGAGCACTCACCTTGAGCTGAAGAGCGCAGGGACAGCACCCAAGCCCAGAGTTCAAGCCCCATGACCGACAAAAAAAGAAAGAAAGAAAGAAACTGAGCTCAGACACACTATTGGATTTAAAGAAAAGACAGATATGAATAAATGTCTGACACACTAGTGGTTGACTTGCTATTTAGAAAGCAACTTGAAAAAAAAAAAAAGAAAGTAACTTGAGACCTTTGAATGAAGCTAATCTAGGCATTCAAAACCTCAGTAACAGCATTGCCACCCATTCTTTGATGTCATTATAGAGATCACTCAATTATGTGTGCATGTGACTGAGTTCAGAGAACTATATGTACATTTCCACTTCTGCTTTCATTACTGTCTTCTTCTGAAAGCAACAAATGATCCAACCTTGTTTGCCTAAGAGCAAGTGCACTGGCAAAAGAAAGAAAAGAAACTGGAAATAATCCCAGAATCCCACTGTATCATTAAGTTGCCTCTTTTTTTTTTTGTACCATTGGTAGAAAAACTGACAATTCAACTGTTACTCAAAGATGTAGGGAATTTGCCTAAGTGTTTGGTCATATATGCTTTTATACATCAATGTATAACTATCCATAATATCACTATTTCTGATAACTTGGATAATTTAGTGAATTTTTAATCATTTGGGCAAACGATGGCATGTATAATACAAGATAAATTAGGCAAAAGTGACTCATGTTTGTTCTTCGATTTTTATTCAATCTGCAGCATATTTCCTTTGCCGATTATGATTAACAGTTGATATAGTTAAGCTGTTGTTAAAATTACCATTTCTAAAACCCATGTCAATCACTGGCTAAGACGAATGACACAGAATTCCAAGGGAAAGAAGTTAGGAACTAAAATATAATTGTGGACTGGGATTGTAACTCAGTGGTAGATGACTTTCCTAGCATGTATAAGTCCCTGAGTTCCATAGCCCCACACACACACACGCACACACGCACATATGTGCACACACACACATGCACACACATGCTCTACTAAGTAGAAAAGTATCCTTTCCTTTATCTTTTCAACATAATAAAACAAACATATAATTGGAGCCATGTTTATTCCTGAAAGGATTCTGCTATATCCCCATTAGAATGCTTATGAATTGTATGAAATGCAGCAGTGAACTAAAAGCAGTATATTCCAGTTAGACTGTGCTTCTCAGATGCCCCTTCATTCACTCAACATGAAGAAGTTAAGGTAGAGATGGTGGCACCCCATATACACGAGGATGTGTTCATTGAGAGAGTCCACTGGTCACAGAGCAGATCTTCCCCACCCACATAGGCCAAACCAGATAATCAGACTTGCTTCCCTGAGAACATGGCTGGCAAGGAGCATGAGACAATGGGAAATCTTTTTCTGGGGGGGAGGGGGGGCCAGTCATAGGGCTTGAACTCTGGGCTTGGGCGCTGTCCCTCAGCTCTTCAGCTCAAGGCGAGCACTCTACCACTTGAGCCACAGTGCTTTATTGGAGATAAGTATCTCACAGACTTTCCTGTCCGGGCTAGCTTTGAACCATGATCCTCAGATCTCAGCCTCCTGAGTAGCTAGGATTACAGGCGCCTGGCAACAATGGGAAATCTTGGAATGGACAAATCCTCACCAAGGTGAAGGTTTTAGTAAATGCAGGTGCCTGCGATTCCTACCAAGCTTATGGCTGTGTCAGTGAGAGAGTGATTAATGTCTTAGGTTAGGTTCCCAAGAAAAAGGGCAGGGCTGGGCTCTGGGCTCACACCTATCATCCTAGCTACTCAGAGGGCTGAGATCTAAGGATCATGGTTCAGAGCCAGCCTAGGCAGGAAATTCTGTGAAACTCTTATCTCTTATTAACAACCAGAAAACCAGAAGTGGAGCTTTTGAGTGTGATTCAAATGGTAGAGTACTATCCATGAGCACAAAAGCTTAAAGACAGCACCCAGGCCCTGAGTTCGAGCCCTAGGACTGGCACCCGAAAAAAAAATAGAAGTGATGGGGTGGGAGTTACAGCCTGGAGGACCTTGGTCCCTGGTTGAGGGTGTGCTGTCACAGGAAAGCCAGGGAGTTAGAGGGCATCAGCCTGGAGATGGGATCAGCATCCCAGGACCACATCCTGAGGATGAAGCTTCACTGTCAGCCCTCAAGGCAGGGTGTGTGCTGCCGACCAGCCAGGCCTCTGCCTACCACAGGAGGGACTCCCCAGTCACATATCAGGAAAGTGGGCAGGGGAACTCCGTGTGCAGCCACCCTGATGGCTCCTGAGGGAGACACCTCCAGCCTAGAATGGGCTCGAAGAAGCACTACATTACTGCTGACACCTGGACCAGTTAACTGGAACCTGAGCTGACAGTTATAGAATCCAGGAACGTGCATATAGTCTCAGGGAAGTGCATGATCGGCACTTGGTTGGTTTCTTTTGTATATTTTATTTTATTTATTTAATTATTTTATTTTTTTTTTTTTGTGCCAGTCCTGGAGTTTGAACTCAGGGCATAGGTGCTGTCCCTGAAGCTTTTCTGCTCAAGACCAGCATTCTACCACATGAGCCACAGTGCCACTTCTGGCTCTTACTAAAGTTCATTGGAGATAAAAGTGTCATGGACTTTTGCACCCAGGCTGAATTTGAACGGCATTCATCCTCAGATCTCAGCCTCATGAGTGGTGAGAATTACAGGAGTGAATCACTGATACTGGGCTCCTTCTTTACTTCTTATGTTCAAGTAAGCAAAAGATTCGTTCCAAATGACTTCATTTGCTTTGTGTGGACTTGTGAGGGATTTTTAGACAAAGTCTAGCCATTGGCACGAAGATCTTCAAAGGAATCACAGTGCTAGGTGCAGAGTACTGAGCTAGGATAGCATTCCTAGCTTTGTAGCTTATACTCTTGCAGGGTGTGAAGGCCAGATAAGAGGCAAAAAGGTACACTGAGTCACCAGAATGCCTGCCCCCTACTCCAGGGAAGCGACAGGAATGGATGCATTAGACGTATCTCACTGAAGTCTGGTTTGTACAGCACCATACATCTGATTCACCAAAGATCTGATTCAAAACAATTCTCCTTCCTATCTCTTCTCACGATAACACTGCCTTCAAAGTGCGCAGCCCAGGTTCTCACTGGCCAGCTGCAGAATCACACTGCTCTGATTCCTCGCCCCAGATGTTGCCCAGCTGTGCTTCCTCTCATAGTTAGACCTCAAGGGTCAGCACGGGGTTACCAGGGGCAGAAGGAAGAAATATTAGAGTGTTATGCTCTGAAAACTTCTGTAGGTTGGTATGACTTTCAGTTCTCCCACATCTCCCCACCTAGCTTCCTCTGGCTTGGAGATGAGCTATGGCTTAGAGCACTTACTCTCTCTCAATTCATAGAGTGGAAGCCCCGCCCCTCAGTCTTTCACATAACACCAAATTCAAGGACTACAGTGTCCTGGAGAACCTGACCTGACTTATGTTCAAACATGGCCAAACTGCCTGTGCCTGAGCATTGAAGGCACACAGAGGCAGGACACAACCCTTGCCGTTTGCTTCACAAGCCTTCTCACTGGGAATAGACCTCGGCAAGCAGGGATACGCACACAAATCACAGTAGAGCAAAACAGAATTTAATAAGTGCCATATGAACAACGGGTTTCCGAGGAGGATAAAGAATGAGGAAGTTAATACAGAAAACCCATTAACTCTGGAGTTACTGCTTTGATCTCTAATCAACATTTCTAACCATGGAGAAGTTTTGTTTGACTGGAATCTACTTTAATCCTTTTCACTTTGTCTTTTCCCTCTGATCATTAGCCTGCCACAAAACTTGAAGCCAGGGGGGCCAAAATTAAGACAGAAAGAAAGATGAAAAGATGGTTGGGAATGTGGCTTAGCAGTAGAATGCTTGCCTAGCATGTATGAAACCCTGGGTTCCATTCCTCAGTACCATATACACATGGAAGTAGCTCTGTTGCTCAAGTGGTAGAGTGCTAGCTTTGAGCAAAAAAAGCTCAGGGACAATGCTCAGACCCTGAGTTCAAGCCCCAGGATTGGAGAAAAAAAGATGGAAAGAGAAAAATAATGAAAAGAGGAAAGGTATGAGAAAGAGATGGATAGACAGCAGATGATTGTGGTGTATCACATTTCAAAGAATTTATCTCTTAGGAGAAAGAATGGTATTTGAAATAAAGAGACATCATAGAACAACACACAAATGGGTGGAATCAACCAAAGTAATCATTGTTAAGGTATGGATAGATCAGGTGAAAGTTTATCAAATAAGGAAGCAGTATGCTTTTGTTTGTTTGTCGGTTAAGCCACAGTGCCACTTCTGGCTTTTTGAGTAGTTCATTGAAGCTAAGAGTCTCAGGGGACTTTTTCTGCCTGGGCTGGCTTTGAACCACGATCCTCAGATCTCAGCCTCCTGAGTAGCTAGGATTACAGGTGTGAGCCACCAGCGGCTGGCTTCAAAAATGCTATTTTTAAATATTGCACTAAAGGTTAGGTGTCAGAAGAGATTCCTTGAAATGACATAGCTATGTTGTCTCCTTGGGGCGGTGAGTCAGAAAGTATCAACTGGACCGCTGAAGGAGATAACCCTTCCTTATCTTTCCTAGCTTTTGGTGATTCTCCACAGTCCTTAGTGCCTCTCAGCTTGAGGGATGGGCCCCTCCAACCTCAAACACTACACTCACACTGACATCTTTCCACTGTCTCTCCTCCACGTGTGTATGTTTCCAAATTCCTTCTTCACCCCTTTAAAAAGTCATCTTGGATTAGGGCCCACATGAGGACCTCCTCTTAACTTGAATCTTAAATCTGCAAAGACCCTATTTCCAAATAAAGTTTCATTATGAGGTATGGACATGACTTCACTAGAGTGTATTTGGTGGACACAATTACATCCAGATGTTAGTGTGGGAAAATAAGAACTATAGATGAATTCTTTGCATTCTGAACAACAAGAAATTCTGAAAGTCTGACTACTAAAGAGCAAATCAAACAAACCAACCAAAACTGTGGAACACAATGGAAGCAGTAGGAGAGATTGTTAAGAATGTATTACATGCAACTTTAAAACCTTTTGAAGAGCAGAATAAAGAAACCAAAACAAAAGCAATAAACAGAGGATTATGAAAGTGATTAGTTTTACTTCAAGAACCTGAGAAAGTGAGCTTGCATAAGTTAACTAATACCCTCTTCTTCTGTTGTCTAACACAGTTTTCTTTTAACATCCCATGGTTTAAGGCACATTAGCAGATGCACATTAGCTCTGCGAGATGGTGCCTCTGATTTTGTAATATTCTAGGAGAACAAAATGTTCATTATAACATAACTTTTGTTAGTGAATAAGGAAAGTGGGCTTCCTGGTACTGGCCCATAAAGTGTCCTGGTTTGGGCACCCTGGCCTTGGACAGGCCTCTTCCTGAGAGCCTCTACCCCGAAAGCAGACAGAAGACAAGAATTCTTGTCTTCTCAGTCACTCAAAGAGGAAAAGAAGACATCACCTGGGCTGTGTCTGCCCCTTCCCTCTGCCCTCTTACCAATCAGTGAAGGTATCTTACTTTTTCTGGAAGTGAATGCGTATGCCTTCCTGTGTATGGATGGTGCATATACATGTTTGCATGTAACGAAAGGCTAAAAATATTGTACTAACAAAGTGTCTCTGTGTGGTAGAGGACAAGAAGTTGGAGAGATGTTTTCTATGAAAATGTAAACTAATTAGAAATTGCAATGGACAGATTAACTGATGTGATTACCCTAGCAGAGAATTGTAGTGGGAGCATATTGTAAGTTATGGAGGTAAATTGTATTTGGTTATGAAAAAAAAACTAATCAAATAGGAAAAATAAGGCAATTAATTTTAGGAAGAGCAAAATGAAAGGATGCACAATCATAATATATTATAATGCTAAGCTCTGAATATCTATGTGTAACAGGGTGTTGATATGGTTTGGTTTAGATTTATCATTTTATTTTTCTATTTGTTTTCTAAATTTTCCTCTCAGTTGTTCTTTTCTGGCTTCTTTTGGATTAATTGAATACTTCTTATGAGTATTCTTATTCAACCCACCTACTATTTCTTCTATCTGTCTTTGTGTCTTTTTGTTGGTGACGATGTAAGACCAGACACTGTAAGTCAGAAAGAAAAATATTCATTACAGACTTACTGCCACGCCGACCCCAGTAGAGTCTGCTTAGCATGGGAAACCATCTATCAGACCATGATAGGGGCCTCGAGACCTATCTCTGAGTTTTGGGACTTCACCGAAGTCTACCTCAGAGAATGGGGCTTTACAGAAACCTATCTCCAAGTTTTGGGACTTCACCGAAGTCTACCTTAGAGAATAGGGCTTCTAAGAGGCCTACTCCTGGGAAAAGGCTGGCAAAACCCCTGGAAAAGATGTGTTTCTGCCTATCTTTTCCTCATAAGAGTGCCTATTAATCTTTTACTGTTTCTACTGCTCATTGTACTTACTCATTGTCAACGTTCCCTTATTCAAAGCTCTTTCTTAAGAGTGTTGACGACTCCAATATCTGATGAGTGTCTTAAAAATATGACTAACTCACCAGAGTTAAGTGCTACCCTGAAACCCCTCTTATGGAGGCTAGCAGACAAGTTATAAGTAAATATAAAAGTATTGGGGGTTTCACAAAGTCACTCCAGCAGAAGGAATTGTAAGAAATTTACAAAAAGTTGTAGGCACGGCTAGAACAGAAAGAATGTATGGCAATTGCTGAGATAACTACTTAGGAGAAAGAACTTCCTCATTTACTAAGAGACTTGCTAAATCTAAGTCTCCTTGGTGCTTACTATTAAAGAAGGAACAGGAAAGATCTTAATGGGACAGTTAAGGCCTCTATAGAAAAAAGTATAGATCTAGGCCTCCCTGACCTTACTATTAAAGAAGGAACAGGAAAGATCTTAATGGGACAGTTAAGGCCTCTATAGAAAAAAGTAGTGGTTAATTGGTGACAATCATCGAAACCAATTGTATTTCTTAAAAATAGAGGTAAAGCTGGAAACAAGTGCCTATCAGGCGACCAGCTGGTGACCACCCAAGAATGAAGCCCTGCAGCAAGATTATGTAACCTTTTGCCCTTTCTTATGGAGACTTTTGCTATAAAAGTTTGTTATCCTCTGCATTAAATCGCACTCAGCACTCAGCATCCACTCCTAATGTGTGTGAGTTGTCTGTTTGCCATCTCCCCGTCCTATTCCAGGTTCCTCCCCTAGGTATCCTCCGTTGTCCCGACAGAACCCGGTCCGCGGCAACTTACATCTGTAATTGTATCTATTCAGGAGGCTGAGGTCTGAGGATGGTGGTTTGAAGCCAACCCCCACTGGAAAACTCTTATCTACAATGAGCCACCAGAAAACCAGAAGTGGTGCTGTGGTTCAACGTGGCAGAGCACTAGTCTTGATCAAAAAAGCACCCAGGCCCTGAGTTCAAGCCCTACAACTGAAGGGAGGGGGAGAAAGAAAGAAAGGAAGGAAGGGAGGAAGGAAGGAAGAGAGGGAGGGAGGAAGGAAGGAAGGAAGGAAGGAAGGAAGGTAGGAAGGAAGGTAGGAAGAAGGAAGGAAGGAAAGAAGGAAAGAAAAGAAGTTTAGGTTGGCTCTGGTAGTGAAAAATTTGGGAGGGTCTGTGCTGGTAGATGGCCCCCCCCCTTGCCTGGGAGGGGGGAGGAGGGGTCTCAGCCAGATCATGCCATGTGAAGACCCCATTTATATCATACGAGGCTATGCTGGTCTCTCTATAAAGCTGTGATGGTTCACTTATGGTGTCTCCTCCTGGTGGCTTATAAATCTCATATTGACTTGCATGCAATCATTCAGAATTTCTCCTGTCTTCATAGTTCTGATACCTTTAAGGTTATTTTTTATTATGTCATATGATGTTTCCATTATTTTCAACTGGAGAGTTAATCTGACTAATCCATTGTGCTATTTGTGGGAAGCAGAAAATACTCCTGAACATCCAACTATTTTTATGTATTGCTTTTATTAAGATAAAGCTTAAATTAAAAAAAAAGACTTAAAGGGGAATTGAAAATGTGAAGACTGCAGATAAAGAGCAGTGAAGAAAGTAACTATTTAGGGAAAGGTTCACTGAAGGGAGAGACTTTTTGTCGAGTCTTCCATGATAAGAACTGTGCAGAAGACACAATGTGAACATTTCAAGAAGACTATGCCACATGCAGGAAAATGGGGAGGGACAAGGAACAATGGCATATTCAGAGAGGAGAAGCTGTGTGGGGTGGTCACTGCGCTGCTGGCCATAGTGGCTGCATACTCTCCAGCCTTCTTCCTTCACTCCCCTCCTGAGCTCTCTTCTGATCATTTCCCTCAACCATTGACCTGACCAGGGCTATTTAATCTCCCTACCCCTGCTCACCAGATCTGATAAGAGGACTTGCTTTTCCAGAATTAACCACGAACACTTTCAATGAGTTTCACTTACACACTGGCTCTTTGTGAGCTGATCCTCTTGGATAGTCTCTAAGCAAACATGGAAGCCTAGGTGCCAAACAGTTTGGACCATGATGGTTCTCTTCTGACAATTGATAGTGCTGACCACTAAAATATGGAAGCCCAAGATTTGTGGGAGACATTGAATTTGAAGCATGTAGACTTTGAAATGCCAAAAATCTCAGCAGGTTGTTAGTGACATAGATTCAGAACTCAGGACATAAGGAAATGGGATTTTTTTTTTAAAGAAAGATTGAAGGCTGAGAAGGTGGCTCAGTGGTAGAGCACTTGCCTTGCATGCATGAGGCCCTGGGTTTGATTCCTCAGCACGACATAAGCAAAAAGCCGGAAGTGGTGCTGTGGCTCAAGTGGTAGAGCCCTAGCCTTGAGCTGAAGAGCTGAGGGACAGTGCCCAGGTCCAGAGTTCAGTCCCAACAACCGGACCCCGCCCCCCCCCCAAAAATGAAAGAAAGAATGAGGGCTGGGAAGGTGGCTCAGTGGTAGAGTGCTTGACTTGCATGCATGAGGCCCTGGGTTTGATTCCTCAGTACCACATAAGCAGAAAAAGCCAGAAGTAGTGCTATGGCTCAAGTGGTAGAGCACTAGCCTTGAGTTGAAGAGCTGAGGGACAGTGCCCAGGCCCAGAGTTCAGACCCCATGACTGACAAAAAAAGAAAGAAAGAAAGAAAGAAAGAAAGAAAGAAAGAAAGAAAGAAAGAAAGAAAGAAAGAAAGAAAGAAAAAAATAAATTGAAGCTGGGTGCTAGTGGCTCATGCCTGTAATCCTAGCTACACAGGAGGCTGAGATGTGAGGATCATAGTCTGAAGCCAGCTTGGGCAGAAAAGTACCTGTGAGACTCTTATCTCCAATCAACCACTCACAAACCAGAAGTGGTGCTGTGGCTCAAGTGGTATAGCACTAGCCTTGAGCACAAAAAGGCTCAGCACCCAGGCCCTGAGTTCAAGCCCTACAACCAACCCCCCCCCAAAAACAACAATAAGAAGATTGAAAGAGTAATTTGTACAGAAGAGATTATTCAAGTCCTAGGGCCCTGATGACATTGCTCTTCGAAATCATGCAGAACAAGAAGAATGGCTCAAGAATGAAACTTGGTGATTCCCCAAGTTTCATGGCTGGCCAGACAAAGGAGGAATAAAGATTACACATCCAATAACACCAATGTCCTACGATATTATTTCAAAGCCCTAAGATACTCTAGGGTACAAATCATACAAGTTAATAGTTTCTAAAATGCCTGATTACCATGAGAATACTTTGGAGCTCTGTAAGAATTTCGCTCAATAGCAATTAAAATATCTTATTCTCCTTAAATAAATGATTTTAGAAAGGTGAAGAGTATTGTTCCAGAGGTCTCTGGATCATAGTTGGTTTTTATTACTGTAGGTTTAAATAGTTCAAGGAATGAAGATAATAGAAGTTTAGTCAGCATAGCTCCTGAATTGGTTTTCACTAAATCTCTTAAGGATCTGCCTAGCTTTCTTCGTGGGGAAGGTAGAAAAGTGAACTGTGTTATGCAATCAGAAACTCTTCAACTGGGAGAACTTTAGAGAGCTTCTGAAGCAGCCAATCAATGGATTTTTTTAAGTAACACAAGAACTATCAAGGTCGAGTGCTGTGCTGTTTTAATATGAAATCACACAGCTTCAGCTAGAATTTGTCTTCTCCATCCCAGGGTCCAGCTGTTCTTCACAGAAAAACTCAATAGCCAAAAACCTCATACAACACTGTTTCTCCACCAGACTCAACAGGAAGCACAGAGGTAGCTCAGCCCTGTCATCAGGGAACATCTTCCCATTTTGCCATCCTAATCTCCTGAATCCTTACTCAAGGGGTGCATTTGTGGCTGGAGAAATAGAAAAAGTTTGAGGGAGAGAAGAAAACATCTTCCTACTAAGCTTCAACATTTTCTTTAAAGAAAGAAGAGGCCAACCAGGTGCCCGTAGCTCATGTTTGTAATCCTTGCTACTCAGGAGGCTGAGCTCTGAGGATCACAGTTCAAGCCAGTCCAGGAAAATCCGCAAGACTCTTATCTCCAATAATCTACTCAGAAAAAGCTAGAAGTGGAGCTGTGGCTCAAGTGGCAGAGTGCAAACCTTGAGTGAAAGAGATCAGGGATAGTACCTAGGCCCTGAGTTCACAGAAGAAAAAGAAGTGGGAGGAGGAAGAGGAGAAGGAGGAGGAGGAGGAAAGAAGAGGAGGAGGAAAGAAGAGGAGGAGGAGGAGGAGGAAGAGCAGGCTTTCTTTTAAAAGCTTCAGTCCTGGACATCTATCTATATCGGTTTGCCATCAGACTACATCTAATGTTCACTTGTACCTTTTTAGATTACATCTCTCTCTATATATCTATTTGCCATCAGACTATGTCTAATGTTCACGTGTAGCTTTTTAGATTCTGTGGAAGAGAAGACAAGAATGAACAGTCTAAAAGTACTTTTCTTGTGCCATCATTTTTACACTAAAATACTTATAGTTTTGCTTTTGTTGATTTAAACACAGAAATATAGTTATTTCTCATATTATTTTTATGCTCATATTCACAGGTATGTTCAGTAGATTTTTATAAGCAATGTAGCCAGTAGAGATAAAGCTAAGCCCTGTGATCAACATCTAGAAAAAGAAAGACAGATTTACTCTAAAATATAGAGGCTGAGATATGAGGAACACAGTTAAAAGCCAGCCTGGGCAGGAAAGTCCATGAGACTCTTGTCTCCAATAAACTACTCAGAAAAAGCTGGAAGTAACAGTGTGGTTCAAGGGGTAGAGTGCCTTCAATACAAAAGCTTAGGGATAGTGTCTAGGTGCAGATTCAAGCCCTAGGACCAGCACACACACACAGACACACACACAGACACACACACACACACACACACACACACGCGAAGAAAAGCAATACGTTTCTGATGTGAAACCCCTTCGTACAACTACTTAAAGATAAGTTTAACAAATTTAAAATAGACAAAGGGTGTCTGTTGTTTTGCTTTGTTTGGTTTTCGTATTATATGTTGCTTTTCTCTTCTTACAGTTTTACAACATGTATGTGCCTTTTTGAATGTATAGTTTAGCTTTGCTTGTTTCTGAGTTTTATGTAAGTTGAAAAACACCATAGCTATTATTTGAGGGATTCTCTCTTCTTCCCACCCCCAAACATGATAAAATTTAGCCATGTGGCTGTCTAGTATTCATTTATCTTCATTAACAAATATAATTCCACTGAATATATGTACTGCAGCATATTCATCCATTCTATTATCAGTGGACAATTTGGTTGCTTCTGATTGGGGCAATTACAAATAACACCCATGGACCAGGCATGCTTGTGATATCTTTAGACACATAAATACTTAGAACTTTGAGGTATATTCCTAGGAGAAGAATTGATCGGCAAAAAGGTATGTCTTCAAAACTTAACTAGACAGTGCTACACTGCTACAATGATCACGCCCATATAATATATAACAATATAATTCCTTCAGCACTTGAGGAAAGTTTCTAATGTACTACATCCTTATTCACATTGGATCATGTCACCTTTTGAATGCCATTGGTGTGATGGAAGATAGCTATGTCCTTATGTGATCCCATTTGGTAATTTGTGGTTGCTGATAAGGTAGAATGCATGGTCACACTTACTGGTCTTAGAATCCTCTTTGCAATGTACTCATTCAAACATTATGGCTCATTTTCTCTTCGTCATTGGGTTTTGCTCACTGACTTGTAGAAGTCCTTTTTATATCCTCAGTGTGCGTTCTTTTTCAAATAGCTTTTCCTACAATCAGACTTATCTTCTCATTCGTATTATGATGTGCTTAGAAGAATAAAGTTTTTAATTTTGATGTGTCAAATTTAGCAATTGTGTGTGTGTGTGTGTGTGTGTGTGTGTGTGTGTGTGTGTGTGTGTGTGTGATGTTTACTAAGTCTTGTTTAGAAACCTTTCTCTCTCTCCAGGTTGTGGAGTTATCCCTAATAGCCCTTTCTAAAGGCATTCCCTTTTGCATTTAGGTGTTAATGTTTCTACCTCTGATAATCACAGGCTAAAACCCCATAGAATGATGGCTGCTTTCTGCAGGCAACAGCTGTAACATCTGGCTGTGCCCAGAATCAAGAAGGAGCTGCCGGAGGAATGTGACGTGAACAGAGCTCATGAGCTCTGACAGGGAGCCTGTGCTTTGGGGAGGAGGAGTGGGGAGCTATATAAGAAAGTCCCTGTTTCCAGGTCTTTTAGTCTAAGGCTAAATGGGGTCCAGACAGCAAGCCCAGTGGTACACGGGTAGAGAATCTACATGGAATAATTCACAGCCTTTGATGGCATGGCAAACCAGAAAGGTAGAGCCAAAAAACTGGCATGATTGCAGAGGAATGGAGAAAGAACCTCAGTGAAAAAAGCCGAGGTCCTTGGATTCTGTCTTTCCCCTTATGTCCACTGACCCCCCACACCAGTGCGATGCCAACCCAGGCACCTTTTGGAGATCTAAATGGACTGCAATTGTCACAAAGAGAGGACCTGCAATTTGGGTAGTGTGTAGCTCGGTGGTACAGCTTGGAGCCTAGTAAACATCAGGCTCTGAATTTGGTCCATGGCACTAGAAAGAAGGAAGGAAGGAAAGCAAGCAGGCAGGCCAGCAAGCAAGCTTTAGGAAAGACATTTTTTTTAAATAATGTTACTTTTAGTGGCATACTTTTCAAGTGTTTATTTTTTTCTGAAATAGAGAGGTGCCACTGTAGTGTACTTATTCTGTATATAATGAAAAGCTCCTGTATTAATTCTAATAATACACCTATGAGTCACAGTTTTACCATGTGCACAATAATCCGTGAATAATAGTAACTATATTTTCTTGCCTTTAAGATCTTTATAACTCTATTACTTCCTGCCCAGGCTGGGGCCTCTAATACAAAGCTGGATATAGATGATGTTAGCTGACACCTGGTTGTGTTTTCATTTCTCAGGTGAATTCTGACCTTCTCGCTGCTGATTGTGATGCAAGCCATGTTTTGTGGCCATCCTTTATCTCTGAGAAAGTTCCCGTCCACTCTGAGATCTGCTGTGATGATCTTATTATTGTTCTCATTTAATGTGTTAATGTGGTGACTTATATTCATTGAATTTCTAACGCCAAACCTATTCTTAGAACATATCCAGCTTGGTAATGACATGTTTTTCTTTCCATTACTGACTTCAATTTGCTAATACTTTGTTTAGCATTTCTGCATTCATAAGAGAGATTAGTCTGTAATCTTCCTCTCTTGCCATGACATCTGTTTTTCATATCCAGGTTATGGTAGTCTCATAAACAAGTTGGGGTGTTTGTTCTTTGATGACTTTCTGAGATGGCTGATATATGATCAGTGTTAGTTATTCCGGAAATACTTCTCAGAGCTCATGAGATTCCAGTCTGCACAAAGGGAGCAAACCCTAGCTGACAGCCTGTGGCCACAGTATGCCAGAAGCCTCCTCTCCTCTGCTTGCCTTCCTTGCTTTCCATGAGTTCCCAGGATGCACTGTGGACATGGCTTTGAGTCTCTCACCAGATCTCTTGCCATGGGTGGGCCTTAGCCTGTCTACCTCCATCCCAGATCTCCTTGCCCCTTGGTCTGTGGTCAACAGACTCCTCTGGTCATTGTGACTCTGACACCCAACCTTTCTGTTTCCATCCAACAAGTGGTCTTGAATGTCTCCACACTACCTAGTCAGATTTTTAATGCTTTCATGGTACTTTACTCTCCCCAAATGTGGTCTTTTCCATTTTGTTTCAGCAGGAAGGTTTAGCTTAGAAACATTAGAGACAGGAGAAGCATCCACCATCAAATCCATTCCCTGAAATCTTCAACTGCCCAAGTCAGACCCCCCCCCCCCCCAGCTCCCGACACAGCAGCCCCGTGCAGCGGGAAGGGCAGCTTCACAATCAACCCTCCTGTTTCTGTCAATAACCAGAAACCAAACCAAGCTAAAACGTACAAATGTTTTTTGCTGGCAATCCTGTGGTTGAACGCTGGGCCTTGAATTCTGTGCACAATGGTAGTGTTCTACCACTTGAGACACAGCTCCACTTCTGGATTTTGCAGGGGGGAGGGGTGTTAGTTAATTGGAGATAAGAGTCTTACTGGCTTTACTACTGCCCTGGATGGCTTTGAACCTCAATCCTCAGATCTCACCCTCCTGAGTAGCTAAGATTACAGGTATGAGCCACTGGCACCCAGTAAAATATACAGTTTTTGAATTAGTAGGCATCGTAGTGTTATTGCTTACATGAATAAAAACAGAAAGCTAAAATTTTCATCTGTCGGACCCTACGAAATAGCTTGTGATAAGTATTGCCAAGGTGTACGTCTAAGAGTAATCAAATAGGGATCCAGAACATTGTTGAATAAATCAGAAGCAACAGAAAAATCGATGATTGCGCAAATACTTATGTGTTTGCAAGGTAGAAGGAAATTTCCAACTATGTCTAGCTTTCATTTTATCTTCTCAATTTCTGGGGGTTTTATGTCTATAATATTTGCAGATGTTGATGATCTCTGAATGTAAAACAATATTACAGTGATTCTTAACCTTTGTTTCATTTTTTCTCTGTGGAAATTCCATGTATATTGAACACCAATACTTATTTTTGTTCCCATTATGAAAGAAAAAACATAAACTTCCTCTAGTCTAGGTCCAAAAGTCCTCACTATTTTTTAAATGGAGTGAGGAACAGGATTCTCTAAATAATACACACTGGGGGGCTAGGAAGGTGGCTTAGTGGTAGAGTGCTTGCCTTGCATACATGAGGCCCTGGGTTCGATTCTTTAGCACCACATAAACACAAAAAGCCAGAAGTGGCGCTGGGGCTCAAGTGGTAGAGCGCTAGCCTTGAGCTGAAGAGCTGAGGGACAGCGTCCAGGCCCCATGACTGGCCAAAATAAATAAATAAATAAATAAAATAATACACACTGGATTTTGCATATCAAAATAGCATCCTATTAGGCACTGGTGGGTAGTAGATGGGCATATATATTCTGCATGTGTTACCTGTTCACACAGGGTTTATTCTGTGATTACTTGGCAAGGTGACATTTACAAAAAGCATTAGACCACTGGGTGGGAGCCTATTATAAATAAGTGTAAGGAAACAGTTGTCCAGGTAAAAGAGAACTGGTAAATATTTAGGATTTAAATAATATGGAAAAGAGTCTTCCAGAGAGTGAATTCTTCTTCTACTCTACTTAGGTTGGTGACATTCGTGTGTGTGTGTGTGTGTGTGTGTGTGTGTGTGTGTGTGTGTGTGTGTGTGTGTGTGTGTGTGTGTGTGTGTGCTGGTATTAGAGCATGCACTCAAGGCCTGGGACCTGTCCCTGAGCTTTCTTTTCTCAAGGCCAGTGCTCTGCCACTAGAGTCACAGCTTCATTTCTGGCACTTGGGTGGCTAATTGGCAATAAGAATCTCATGCATTTTCCTGCCCCAGCTGGCTTTGAACCACAAATCTGAAGATCTCAGCTTCCTGAATAGCTAAGGTTACAGGCGTGAGCCATCAGCACCTGGCCAGTTATATTCATTTGTAAGCAGAGAAAATGATGTTGATGACCAACACACAGGGTCTCCATCCATCTGGGGTTGGACCAGTGCTTGACATACAGTTTTCCCATGCTCCATCACAAAAGCCAGGCACAGGGCACATGAGGGTGTAAGTGGTTAGCACGTCATCAGAGACCTCGTAGCAAACACCTCTCTGCCCTCTAGCTGCCAACTTTATTGTCATGCTGTGTGGTGAGTACTTGGTTAAGATAGAAGAGGCACAAAAAAAAAAAAAAAGGAAGTTAGATATTCTTTGCTCTTCCAGGAGTCTTAGAACACCTGGATAAGAGGTTAACTATAAATAAATCTAGTAACCATCCTTGCACACAATACAGCCTGGGCACTGTCCTTGAGCTTCTTCATTCAGGGCTGGCATTCCACCACTTGAAGGACTGCTCTTTTTGTTGTTAATTGAAGATAAATGTCTTACGGACTTTTCTGCCCTGGCTGCAGTCTTCAGATTTCTCTCTCCTCAGTAGCTAGGATTACAGACGTAAGCCACCCATGCCTGGCCATGATACGTATTTTCCTAATTATACCTTGGGTTCTGGCAATGGGAAAGTAAGGTTTCATGCCTCTGCAGAGCAGAGAAGAGACATTAGCTCTGGGGAAAGTGTGAGTCAGGCACACAGTGATATCATCTATCTTGGGTTATCTCCATCTCCTGTCTTCATTCACAAATCCAGAATGAAATGCTCTTTTCTCTTCTAGTACTTGACCAGAATTGCATAATTCCATCATGCCAACTTTGCTGAGGTCGGAACCACTCAGCTATGGCAGGTGCAGTGGTACAGGAAGTCATGGTACAGCTAAGTACAGGTAAGTGATCCTGGAATAGTAGTGAATTGGTTCAGGTAGAACCAACCTGAGCAGGGGAGAATTGTGGCTCCTACAGAGCAGCCAGCCTGCCCTCTACAAAATGTAGACCAGGAGGTGAGGAAAACCTGGCCAACCAGTTGACTGCTGACTATTGATACGCATGGCTCCCTGAAAACTAGACCCAAAAGATCTTTCTGTTGGGTTTTTCTCCTAATTGTACTTAGCGTTATTTGAAATGCTATTGTCCACTTGGCAATTGTTCCCATTGCTTATTCATTTTTTCACCTGCTATCAGTCACTAATGTAACATTTCACCTCACCATCAGCTAAAAGCTAGGTGCCAATATGAAACCTAAGGCACACAGAAATCAGAGGCAATTACCAAGACTAATTTACTTTACTCGTTTGGCAAATATTTGGCAGCCATCTGTTGTATGAGATGTGGTGATATCAGCCTCGAGACCCAAGAGTGAACAAAACCAGGGTACTTCCTGTGGAGATAAAGATGAGACACAGCAAGGAGACAGACATGTGCATATGTCAGGTGATAAAGCCATGTCATCACCATGTTCTATTGCACACAGACATGGATGGATAATGCATCAGGTGACATTCCTTGCCCAGGAACAAAGCTCATGGAGCTTGCTTGGAACTGACCAGAGACTGGAATTCAGGGCTTCTACTTCTCAGACCCATGTTTCTAATGAGGCACTAGTGTTTGTTGATACTCATGTTTCTGAAGCATCTATTTGCTGCTCAAATAACTATTTGCTGGAGGATGTGTTTAGCTTTGAGGATACAGTGAGAAAATGGCTGTGCTTTGATTCTCCTGCCTCTCATTAGTATAACCTGTCTGTACAGTGAATGTGTCCAAGGCTAAACCAACTGGCACAGAAAACCACAAGTAAATTCAACTGGGCCTTTGTTTCTCTGGACAAGGCAAGGGTTACAGATAAGCTTAAACTCACCAAGGTCATCCTTAGCTAAAACACCCATCTTGATGGGCATGGCCGTCACATGCCTGGAGTTCTGGCTACTTGGGAGGCAGAGGTGGGAAGATCTCTAGAATCCAGGAGTTCAAGACAAGCCAGGTCAAGCCAGAACTTGTCTCAAAAATTAATAAAATAAAAACACAAATCTAACATCCATCTTGCATCAGTCTAGGAGAGCTAGAATGATGTGTGTTGAACATTAATGTGTTTTTTTTGGGGGGTCCGGTCGTGGGGCTTGAACTCTGGGCCTGGGCACTGTCCCTCAGCTTTCAGCTCAAGGCTAGTGCTCTACCACTTGAGCCACAGCGCCACTTCCGGCTTTTTTCTTATGTGGTGCGGAGGAATCGAACCCAGGGCCTCGAGCATGCAAGGCAAGCACTCTACCACTGAGCCACCTTCCCAGCCCACATTAATGTGTTTTAAAACTATAGCAAATCAACATTTCTAGATGAAAATTTCTCTTCATATAAGCTTTCGACAGAAATCTTGGGGTTGTCAGAAGATAATTACCCTTTAACTTCTGTGTTGTTTATACCTCATTTTCAAAAGCTCAAAAAGAGACTTGCTGGTATATTTTCCCCCTATATTTAGAAATCTGCTACACCTGAGGAAGAATAGAGGGCTTGTCTAGCTCTCTTTTGGGAGACAAGTTTCAGGACTGGGGTTTTGGTTACCATAGAACAATGGAACAAGGCGGGTGCTAGTAGCTCATGCCTGTAATCCTAGCTCTCAGGAGGCTGAGATCTAAGGACCATGGTTCCAAGCCAGCCCCAGCAAGAAAATCCATGAGACTTAATTTATTGGAGAAAAAACTACTCAAAAAAAAGCCAGAAGTGGAGCTGTGGCTCAGTGCTAAACCTGAGCCAAAGAAGCTCAGGGACAGTGCCCAGGTCCAGAGTTCAAGCTCCAGGATTGACAAAAAACAAACAAACAAAAAACCAATGGAACAATAGTGGATAAAACCAAATGAAGGTTTTTTTTAACTTTATTTTCTTATAAAGATAATGTACAGAGGGTTTACAGTTACATGAATAAAGTAATGAGTCCATTTCTTGTCCAGCATTGTTACCCCCTCCTTTGTTTTTCTCTTACTATCTCTTCCCTCCCCACAAATGAAAGTTTTAACTGGATTTGTGTCAATAAAACAAGGCTTTCTTATGATTGGTCCTCATATCTGCATATAAATGAGTGCACACAGGTACACACACACACACACACACACACACACACACACACTCCATTTTCTCTGCAACTAGTCAGACTATGCAACCTCCTAGTCCCCATCCTACCCCTCCCCCCTTCTCAGCCTTCTTGTTCTGGGTGCCAGTGTTGAAACACATTTGGGGCCAGTCTTGTGGGCCAGGCTGCAGGCCCTAGGCCCCACTGCAATCAGCTGTGATGTGGGGACATAAAGACTCTGCTTGCAGATTCCTGAACGAGTATGTATTGATCTCCTTCCGTGGCTGCGTGCCTGTCAGCATAAGAGTCTATTACTCCAAAGGAAAAGTCCTAGTGGGATGTGCACAAAGGTGGGCAGTGGCCACTCTACCTCGGGACGGCCTGAGCTGCCCCTGCAGGCTCACCATGCCTGGCCCACGCCCCCTGCTGGCCGCTCCTAAAATTCCAGCGGCCAAGCTCTTCTGAGCCTTTTGTTTCCCTGACTTTGCTGTGACCTTGACGCTTCATCCAGAATGGCTGCCTTGAAAACACCGACCTTGTCTTGGTCCTCTGGTCAACACGACATGATTTAACTCCTAATGAATCAAGAAAGGTATTTCACATGTGAGAACCATATGTCTGGCCAATGTCAAACTCAGTCTCAGAGTCTGGGGTGGTCCAAGGACCAATTCCTCACTCACACCAACAGTGGTGTGGATGCTGACCTGTCTCCTGGGTTGAGCATCTAAGATCCTCAGTCCCCGACTCTGAGACTCTCTACCCTGTGGTGACTGGTATTCACTCCCACGCCTGTCCACTGTTTGTGGTCTCAACACTCTACAGTGCAGATGTGAGCTGGGGAAGACTCATTCCACCAGTCACAGCCACTGTGGTTTAGGAGCCAGGCCCTGAAGTAGAGAGTCAGCCACAGGGGCTTCAGTGGGACTGGCCAGCCAGCCAGGCTGGGAGGGGTCAAAGCAGACCACAGGCAAAGCAGGGACTGCTTGGCATGTCCTTCTGGGCCCTGGCACCTGAGGAGCCCCCTGTGTCTATGTGAACTGGCAGCAGTGGGCTTTTGTCATCATCCAGAAGCATGGCATCTCTCTTTCCTCCTCTCCTCTGCCTTCTCTCTTCTCCTCTCTTCTCTCCTCTCTTCTCTCCTCTCTCCTCTCCTCTTTCCTCTCCTCTCTTCTCTCCTCTCTCCTCTCCTCTCCTCTCCTCTCCCTTTCTCTCCTCTCCCTTTCTCTCTTCTCTTCTCTCCTCTCTCTTCTCCTCTCTTCTCTCCTCTTCTCTTCTGGTTGTAATGGGGTTAACTCAGGCCCCCAGGCATCTACCGCTTGCACCATTTCTCCAGTCCACTCAGCAATCTTATCAATAGATGCGCTTTCTACATCGAAGGCACCTGTCTAAGTGCATTCATACAGTTCTTTGTATATCCAATACATAGAAATCACAGAGAAGTTATTTTAAAACCCTGGCTGTACTTTAGAACAAGAAGGGGCTCCACCGATGTGTGGGCCCCACAGTGGGGGTGGGACATGGGGTGGGCACCAGGACCCACTGGGAATTCTGTCCCAGGGGCCACAGAGAGGCAGCACCAGGAGGTACTTGCTCTTATTCAGAACTGGGAGCGGATTGAGCCCCACCCCAGGAACTGGGCAAAAAACTAGACCACAAGAGCAGTCGCATCCAACAATCACCAAACATGGAAGGGACGCCAAGATCGACAAAGTAAGTTAAATTCAACAAAGAGAAAGGCTTAGAACCCAGGAAGCGGAGTTAAGGTGAGAATCGGAGAAGGTAGTTTAAAAAAATGTCATGAATAGCTCAACAGAGAAAGACAGATAGAAAATGTTCTCTACGTAGAAGCTGAAAGGCTGAGCTAAGAGGAGTAGAGAATAGAATAGTGGCTGGGATGTGGGAAGAGCCAGAGGAAAGGGGTGGGAAGGGGGAGGGAAGAAGAGGGGCAGTTAACAGTAAGCAGATGCAGCCGATAGGAGAAATAATTTCTAACATCTGCGTAAGTGTACTTGACAGCAATTAATTGACTATTTTATTGTAGCTAGCCGAGACCATGTTGAATGATCTCAAGACAAAGAAAAAATACATGTTAGAGGTGATAGATTTACCAGTTATCCTGATCTGAGCACTACACACGGTACATGAGTATTGAACTCTCCTATTGTACAATTACTTTGTACAATTACCTGGTGTCTGTTGAAATTAAATTTCTGCAATTACTCCGTGTCAATTAAAATTAAATTAAAATATAATTAATATCACCAGAGGGACAAAGGTAAATATCTGACATTTCATATTCAGCTTTAAAATAAAACAGGTGCAACTGAAACACACAATTGTTAATGGGAAAAAAGAATGAATTGGCAGAAATGGATTTCAGTCTAGAATGGAAACAAACCTAGGGCCAGTCAACTAGAAGATCAATTCAAGTGATCATACTGAACTTAGCATAAAGAGCCAAAAATGATTTAATATGATGTTCATTTTGTATATTTTACTATGTTTGGACAGTATACATTTCCTGTTCCTTCAAACTGTTTTTTTTTTTTAATGCTAGAAATTTCAGTTAAAGGAAACATTTAACCAGAAAAGCTTTCCCAATTATTCTTTTTTTTTTTTAATTTGAAAGGTCCTTAATAACAGCCCTTACATACATATCCAGGGCTAGCCCACTTAGCATCTATGTGTAAATTTTTAGAAATACCAAAGCTGAGTACTTCAAGCTGATTGATCTGCTCATGATTCTGTGGTCAGTCACTTAGGCTGATAGAACTTGCTGGGAAGCCCTAGGCCACGCCCTCTAGGTACCTGGGGGTGTGTGTGCAGCTCCCTCCTGGCCTCAATTACATGTGGCTGTTGGGCTGGCCTTACACCTCCAGAAGGTCAGACTCCGTGTCCCTTCAGATTACTGAGGTCTGCAGACGGCTGAGACTCAAGCCTGCATCTCACTGCTATCCCATTGGCTGTGTCCCTGAGGAGGTGGGACCTGTGAGGGGTGGGATGGGACCCCTACTTCCTGAAAATGCCACTTCTACCACAGGAAGGTTGAGCCATACTAGTCTAATGCAGATAGGAAGCCTTACTGGGATTTCATGAAAGTTATCAAAAAGAGTCCCCAGCAAAGCAAAGTGACCCCAGGTCCAGGTGTACCTGGTGAGGTACACCCTCACCTGCTTGTCTGCAGATAGGCTGTTCCCACATGGGATCAACCAAGAGTCCACATCACCCCAAGCTGAGCATTCTGCTCCAAGCCTGGCCAGGGACCCTGCTCTTGGCCTCCAAGAGACTGTAGCACATTTTAAATTTTCTGCTTCCTTGTTAAGACCTACGTAAACTCACCCAGAAATCCAGTCCCTCGCACAACCTTCAAACCTGCAGGAAGGTCTGTGCTCCTCATTGGTAATAAACAGTCCTAGCTGGCCTATTCCCTTTCCATTCTCCATTTTCCTAGCTAAAACTACAAAACGAAAGGGTTGAACTAACATAGCTGTGCCGCCATATTGGTTCTTGGTGGTTCAGAAAGGAGCTGTCCAAAGGAGCTGCCATTTAACAGCTTATGAATACAAGACATCCTGATCAATGTCGACCCTTTCTCTAAGGTCAGAAGTCAGCCTGATGAGTAAGTCCCAGCCCTGTGTCATCACCTGTTTATTAAAAAAATCTGTTAAATTTCTATTTCCCCAATGTTGTACTGCCCCCCCCGCCCCCCCATGTGATGTACAAATTCCCACCCCAGTTGCTACAGTCTTATTACACTCCTTCTTGGAATGTGACCCTCCCTCCAATTCCCATAGCCCATCTAAAACCTCCTTCTCGAAACTGACCCCCCCAATTCCCATGGTCCATGTAATGTGACCCATGTGACTGCCCCCTAAAGTTTTGTTTAAATCCTGCCCATACCTGTCCACTGCTGTTGCCTGCATTCCTGCTTGGAGCAGCCGGGCAGGTCTGCCCCCCAATAAAGCCTTGAGCCAGTATCCAAAGATTGCCTTTGGATTCTTGACTTGCATTCACCCCTGTCTCCTCTTCATTCCTCTACCTCTTTCCCCTCGGCCCCTCCTTACCCCTTTCCAGTACCCACATCCTGGTATTATCTTTTGCTGACCTTTCTAAAGAATTACACACTTTGGGTTTTCCCTTAAGTCTCATTTTCACTTCTGATGGCTTCACACACAGCCAACAAAACATTTTTCTGACCTCACCATGCATGTGGCCAGCAGCCCCAGGTGTCACGCTGGAAAGCACATATGCAGGGTGAAACTAAGTCCTTGTATCAGAGGATTTGTCTGGATGTATAAACAACCATCATGGAAGTGATGATGGTGCACCTAGGTAACCCTGTGGGGCCTCAGGGAGGGCCTGAAGACTAAGTTCCTGCAACATAGCACCCTTCCAGGAGACCATGGGCTCTGAACACCTGGGGATGGAATTGATGTATTTCTTCCAAGGACCCTTCTGTACTGGAAAGAATTTTAAGATCTACTTTCCTTTTTAAAAAAAGAAATTTGTCTTTTCTTTAAAAACGAAGGACAAAGCCCAGCACTAGCTGGCTCACACCTGTAATCCTAGCTACTCAGGAGGCTGAGATCTGAGGAGTAAGGTTTAAAGCCAGCTGGAGCAGGAAAGTCCCTGAGACACTTATTTCCAATCAAGCACTAGGAAACAGGAAGTGAAGCTGTGGTTCAAAGTGGTAGAGCCCTAGCCTTCAGTAAAAGAGCTTAGGAGACAGCTCCCAGGCCCCAGAACTGGCACTGAAAAAGAAAAGAAGGACAAATGGTGAGGCTTTCTCCAAGGAAGGCTTGGAGCTACAGTGGTGCCTATGGGTATTGGCCATGTTCCCTTTTCCAGATGTTACGGATAGGCTCTGCTCTGATTTTGAGAGCAGGCCACATTCAGCTATCCCCCTGGTGAGATCACCTCCTATATTTGATCCTGAGAAACTAAAATATTGCTTCATTACGAAGTGGAATATGAGCAATGGCTTCACACGGGCCTCTTTCCTCTCTCTTTCATTCAATAGCATCCAACAAGAAACACAACTTGGCTCAGATTTGTCAAATACCTGCATTAATGCTTTGTTAAGATGGAAAATTACTCCTTGTGAAATGTCTTACAAGTTTGATGAAAAGTAGTTATGTGATTTAACCGAGACAATTTAAAAATGATTATTATGCCTAGTTCTTCAAATAACTTTCCATTGCAAAAAAAAAAAAGAATGAAAAATTTTATTGGAGTGCTTTTTTTTTTAAGGCAATCATATTTCTTTATTGGATCTATGAAACCCTCTGGCTAGTTCCTGTTTTAACCTCTTTTTTTTTTTTTTTTGGTGTGTGTCAATTTGAAATAAAGACTGTTTATGAACTAATTCCCAGATCAGTTGGATTTAGCCAGAGCTTCTCCCCCACACATTCCAGTTGCCGCCATGTTCTCCCTTGTCTCCGGCTTAAAACCAGCGGAACCAAACGACTGAAGACTAAAACCTCTGACTCCATGAGTCTAAATAAACCTCTCTTTTTTTTTGGTAAGATTAAAAAAAAATAATCTGTAAATTGTTGTACAGAGAAGTTGCCATTCACCACAGCAGTTGATGAATACAACGCATCTTGATCCGTGTCTCGCCTTTCCACATTCTCACCCATCCTTCCTAACCCAGCCCTTTCCTCACTCTTCTTAATTTTGTAGGATATTAATTGAATCCTTGGTAGCATTCTCCCCTTCTCCTCCTTGAAGCTGTTCATCTCAGGTACTCTTTTCACAGGCTCACGGGAATGGAGATCTGATTAACACACATCCCCAACATCCCCTCCGAAGATACGCCCCAAATGACTGGAAGTCCTCTCCTTAGGCCCCACCTCTTAACAGTTTCTACCACCATCTCCTACAGCACCAGGAGCTGCGGGCCATGCATTCGACATGGGCCACTAGAGGGCTCTGATCCAAACTACAGCAAGAAGCAAGGGAAATGGCATGGCCTGGGCTTGCTTCAAAGATACCTCTTCTACACAGCAGATAGAACCCAGGGACAGGTAGCCCCATCTTTCCAACACAGATACACATGGGCACCGTGTCAGCTCTAGGCCCGCCTATGTGACTCCTGTACCATCGTGCTTAGGCTTCCTTTCATGACTGATTTCAGATGAAATACAGCTTGGCGTCCAGGCTGGATGCTCCCTGAAGAGCATGTGCCTCTACGGCTCAGCTCAGAGTCTGAGAGCTCTATATCAGGGTAAAGTCACATGATCATTTCTATTTTTGAATGCACCTCACTTTGGATAAAATTAACCTCGTAATTTCACTGACAGTCATCCCTTCCATGACTACCCAGGAAGTACTCGCAAGGTTTTATATCTCAAGTTTGTCATCAGCTTAAATATTTGTGAAGCACCTAGTTAAAATTAAGATAAAATTGCTTTGGCTTAATTGGATGGCATCAATACTGGGGCATCATTAAAGCAGCTTCTCTCTCTCTTTCTCTCTCTCTCCTTATACATATACATGTGTGTATATATACATATGAATGTATATACATAGACATATATGAATGTGTATGTATTCACGCACACACATATATAAATGTATCACAAATAGATACCTAGTTTCACAGTTGGGTAAACTCTTGTGCCAGGCCAATTCAAAGCCTTCTCAGTTTTTGTTTTTTTTTGGGGTCCGGTCGTGGGGCCTGAACTCTGGGCCTGGGCGCTGTCCCTTAGATCTTCAGCTCAAGGCTAGCGCTCTACCACTTGAGCCACAGCACCACTTCCGGCTTTTTTTTCTTTTTGCTTATGTGGTGCTGGGGAATCGAACCCAGGGCCTCAAGCATGCAAGGCAAGCACTCTACCACTGAGCCACCTTCCCAGCCCCCTCAGTTTTTTTTTTTAATGTTTTTTGTTTTTTAAAAAGATTCTTTACAAGACCAATCTATGTTTTATTTGACTGGCTAAGGCAAAAATCTCTCTGATCCTTATGTAGTGTTATTGTCAGCAGCCCTCCCCTCTGTCTAAATTATACCATGCTTCACACATAATAACAATGTTGTCATGCCTCCAAAGTTATACAAGGTGACTTTTTTTCGGTCCCAGATGTGCATAGCTGAGTTACAATTTCACAATCCAGTGGCCAGAAGGAAATGTTATATTTGGAAGGAGGCTTAAGGTCAGCAACTCGATGTCCCACAAATTTTCATATGAGAAAGGGTGTGTAGGGTTGGGTATCGGCCAATGGGAAGCAGGTCTATAGGTTGTGGTGCTATCATTTAGTTTCTAGAACTAAAATCTGAAAGTGTATGGGGGTCTGATAAATGGGCATAAGGATAAAAAGTTTTACAAAAAAGAAGACAACTATATTGTGCTACTTTTAATTATGAAAGATGTGAGATGATACATTATCAAACTTGGAAGCTGCTATATACAGGCTCCAGTCTTTTTTTTTTTTTTTTTTAATTGTTGGTCATGGGGTTTGAACTCTGGGCCTGGTGCTGGCCCTGAGCTCTGGAGCTCAAGGTGAGCGCTCTCCCACTTGAGCTACAGCGCCACTTCCAGTTTTCTGAGTGGTTTATTGGATATAAGAGTCTCACAGACTTTCCTGCCCAGGCTGGCTTTGAACTGTGACCCTCAGATCTCAGCCTCCTGAGTAGCTAGGATGACAGGCGTGATCCACCCATGCCCAGCCAGCCTCTACTCTTTAAATACGTTTAACCAGGGGCCCTGGGGGGCGCACTCACAGGAAGTGGTGTGGGCCTCATGAGAAGCCATGGAATTGACTCAGAGCCAACTGTGCACACATCGGAAGGGCCAGCGAGAGTTAGCATGGGAAGAGAGTTCAACTCCAAGGATAGATCCGAACACACTGCCTTGCAGCTCAGGGAATATACAGTAGATTTGGAGAGATAGGGCCAAGGAGGGCAAGAAGAAGATGATTGTCTTCTAGCACCCAATGTCCTGAAATCCATGCTGTAGGGAGAGGAAAACAGGAAAGAGATAGAGGTTTCATTCGATGCTGTTTAACTGCTAGTAACTGAGCTGGAGTCTGGTCACAAAAGTAAATACTGGAAAATATTTCTTGGGAAGTCTCGCCACTTCCAATGCTGAGGTCTAAGAGAGCTTCGTCACGGGGGCAGTGTGGGCACAGGCTCACACAGAGGGAGATCTTTCCTGCATGGATGTCCGTCCACACAAGACAAGGTGGGCTGTGAGTCACATGCCCAGACTAATGGACCAAAGGGCACTGTCTTCTTTGTCAACATCTGCTGGATGCCCACACTTTCACACCACCTGCAGGTGCCCGGACAGGTAGGGCACAAGAAGATAGATATGTATCAATACTTAGGCCTAACACACTCCACAAGGCAGAAGATGCTATTCCATTTTTACAGAGAGATCAAAGGAGAAAGGCTTGGGCTCTGATTCTAAAGCTCTTCACACTGTATCTAATGTGATGTTCTTTACAAGGAGGGTTCCAAAATACTTGAAAAAAGTAGCTAGAGGGCTGGGAAGGTGGCTCAGTGGTAGAGTGCTTGCCTTGCATACATGAGGCCCTGGGTTCAATTCCTCAGTACTACACAAGCAGAAAAAGCTGGAAGTGGTACTATGGTAGAGCGCTAGCCTTGAGCTGAAGAGCTGAGGGACAGCGCCCAGGCCCAGAGTTCAGGCCCCACAACTGACAAAGAAAAAAGAAAAAGAAAAAAGTATGTAGAGACTATCTTTCTTCAACATAAAGTTGGAGATCTTTTATCAAGAATCTGTTGGCTGTAGTGCATGGATTTATTTCTAGGACCCTAGTCAGTTGTACTGATCCTCAGGCCTGTTTTTGTGACAGTACCATGTTGTTTTTGTCAGTATGGCTTTAGAGTATAATTTGAAGTCTGGTATTATGATAACTCCAGCGTGGTTTGTTTGGTTTTATTTGTTTTCTCAGGACTGCTTTGGCTATTTGAGACCTTCAAACAAGTCCTGTTCAACTCTTGCTTCGGCCTCCTCATGCAACAACAGATAAATGGCTCTTTGCTTTGTTGCATGGCTCTTATATACTAAACCCACAGCTTCTGTAATCTCAGTATTTCAAACAGACTGTGACCACAAAACAGGCTATGTTCAAATTCGAATTTTAGACAGAGGAAAAAGTTGGGCCAGGCACCAGGGCACAAGCCTGTAATCCTAGTTATGGGCGAGGTGGAGATCAGAGGACTCTGTGGTCTGAGTGAGTCTAGCCAGGACATAAAAGATTGAGAGACCCCAGCTCACTCCATGTCTGGGCTCAGTGGGGCACGCCTGCTATCCCACCTACAGGGGAAGCACATGGCTGTGTGCAGTGGTGTACACTTATCCCCAGAAACACAGGGAAATACAAGTAGGAGACCATGGCTGACCCAGGTATAAATCAAGACACTACCATGAAAATCAACAAAGCAAAAAGGATGAGGAGCAGGGCTTAAATGGTGGAATGTCTGTTTTGTAAGCCACAGGGGCTGAATTGAATCCCCAGTAATAATGAGGAGGAGGAAAAGGAGGAGAGAGAAAGAAAACAAATGGGAAGGAGTTTACTTTTAACTTAAAACATTGAAAGAAACTATTATTCTCTTTATTTTTCAAAAGGAAATATTAAAATACAGACTACCAAATATTTTTCACTGTTGTTTGGACATTAAATTCCAGTACTATAGAGTATTATTTTGTAACCCAGTTATTCCCTAGTTATAAAATACAGTATTTTAAACTATGGTATTTTATAAACCAGTTGTGCATTAACATTCAGTTCCAGAACACTGTTCTGATGTATAAAATTCTACATAGGTTCAGGGCTGTATTTTAGGAGTTTCCCACAAAGAGGGTTAATTACATATCTATTAGGTAGCTATTTTGGGAAACAAAATTGGGGAGTAGGTGTATCCTTAACAGTAGAGTAACTGCTACATTAGTTGTGGTATATTCATACAATGTAATAATGTAAGGTCATGCTTGTGATATTTGTGAGGAATTTTATTTACATAAGAAATATTCAAGATATATAAAATTCCATGTTTAAGTGAGCTTAACTATGTAATCATATACACAAATACTATATATATATATATATACACTCATATACATTAAAAACTGGAAAGGAATATTAGGGAGGATTTTCTCTATTGCTCACATGGTAAAGACACAGCACATAGAAGGATAGATTTGGGGCTAGGAAAAGATTTACACAGGGTTGAGCACCATGACACATGCCTGTGGTTCTAGCTACTTAGAGACAGGAGGATTGGAATCGGAGGCTAGCTGTGGCAGAAGTGTGAGACTTTATCTAAAACCCAACAAAAACTTGGCCTGGAGGTGTGGCTCAAGTTGTAGGATGCCTGTCTACTTAGTAGGAGGTTCTGAGTTTAAATTCCAGTACTTGTGGGGGGAGGACTAAAACAAACTAAAGCAAAATGGGCTGGGTGGCATGACTCAAGTGGTAAGCATTTGCTCAGGAAGCATGAGGCTATTAATGCTCTTTAGAAGACACCTTATTGCGGGGCACTGGTGACTCATGCCTGTAATTCTAGCTACTCAGGAGGCTGAGATCTGAGGATCGTGGTTCAAAGCCAGCCTGGGCAGAAAAGTCTCTGTGAGACTCTTATCTCCAATTATCCACTCAAAAATTGGAAGTGGCATTGTGGCTCAAGTGGTAGAGCGCTAGCCTTGAGCACAAAAGAGAAATCAGGGACATCTCAAGGCCCCAGAGTTCAAGCCCTGCAACAGATCAAAAAAAAAAAAAAAAAGAATGAAAACAAATATCAATTTTGTTTAGCAGGTGGCTTTTCCAGCCCTCTCATCAGCCACTTTACTCAGGCTAAAGAGGAGAACTCTAGTTCCTGGAAAAAACAAAAAACAAAAACCAAAGTAAAGGCTGTGTGCCCCAAGCATGAAAACCACTTGATCCTATAGCACCCTGGGAGGGGTGGGGATAGCTGGGGGAGGGGGAGGAAGACGAAAGGGCTGGTTACCACGCATCCATAAACCACCACTCGAGCCGAAATCCCTTGTGTAACCAGTTAAAGGGAATTTAAAAACTTAAAGAAAAAGCAGTGCAGAACCGTCCATTTGGAAATAAATGAAGCAAATCCTATCTTACAGGCACCCAGCCCTGTGATCAGCACTAGGAATACAAGCTGCGACCCTCAGGGAGGCTGAAATCCCTTTGGGAGTTGCCTGTCGCTTCCCCTGCCCCCACTTCATGTCCCAACTTCAGACTAGACGGCTCCCCACCACGTCACCTGTGGTCAGGGTCCAGCTGGGCTCCAGTGAGGGTCCGAGCCACAGGCCTGCACAGACAGAAGGTGAACCACCTGTCCTCCAGGAAAGAGCCACTGGACAGGGGGCATCCACTCTACTAAGTCAATTACAAAACACCAGACTTCCAACCCACCTGGGAGAAAACACTGTCATTGCTTTCTCAAAGAAAGAACAGACATGTGTCCTGGGGCGGGGAGACGGAGTAATAAGTAAATAATTGCCATTGGATTCCTAAACTCACAGGGCAGAGCCCGCAGGGCGGGGCCTGGGCACCCCTCTGTCAATAACTGTCAAACCCGTCACCGTCCACGCAGGTTCAGGGACTCACCCCAAGATTTAGCCCCGTCCGACAGCCCTTGTCCACACCAGAACAACGGCTGTGTTCAAGGCATTTCCTGACGGCCATTTCAGAACTCACCTGGAAAGACAGGTGGACGTTAGCAGAAGGGGCGTTTCCACACAAGTAGAACTTTGGGTAAAGGTAATGTCATGGGAAATAATTTTCTTGTGATGGTACTGGGGTTTGAACTCATGGCCTTGTTAGGCTGAGCCACATTCCAGCCCTCTTTCTCTGTTGTTAAGGATAGGATCCTGCATCCTGCCAAGTTTGCCTGTGTAGTTTCCACTTTTGTAGGCTTCTTATTATGGCTGGGATTATTATAGGCATGTGCTACTGCAACAGTGTCTCATGGACTGTCCTGCCTGGACTGTGGCCCACAGCCTTGATTCTTCCACGTCACCCTCCAATGTAGCCCGGGATGGCCAGGCATGCTTCTGTGCCTATGGGATGAGAAGGGTCCTCACAAACATTTTGTCCAGACTGGCCTTGAATCATGATCCTTCCATCTTCAGCCTCCCAGGGAACTAGGATTACAGGTATAAGTCACCAGCACCTGGTGAAGAAATCATCTTTTCAAAGTGCCAATAGCAGAGATCTCAGTCACTCTCCAATAAGTAGGGGTGTCTTAGAGTGCCACTAGGAGTAGGCAAGAGTGAGTTTACTCAGAAAAACAACATGGTAAATGAGGTTGGGATTATGGGTGCAACCCGAGAGCCCAGACTTGCCTATGAATGGTGAGTCACAGTGACGTGGTGTGGGAAGGGGTGCTCAGACCCTACGTCTAGCTGCCGAGAGGTTTGAGCCTGCCATCGATCCGCCCTGCACATTCACGTCACCGCAGGCTTATCAACACTGGATGCTAGCAGATTTTAAATGTACTGTTCTTATGGGATTAAAAAATAAAACACATTAATCCCTATTTGCTCTTCTTTCCAGGACTAAGTAAGAGCTACGAGGCCACAGTGGCTCGGTTCAGTATTTAGCAAAGAGCATAAAAGGAAAGAGATTGAGTATGCCAGTATGGAAGGAAACAAAAAGTAATAAAGTCGGCCATCAGTCTGGGGTGTGTGGCTCAGTGGTAGAGTGCTTGCTTAGCATGCCTAAGGTCCCGGGTTCAATTTCCCGCACTAAAAAGCAAATTAGTCTCATTATTTATAGACAATTTCCCCTGTAGAAATGAAAAAGAAACTCTGTGAAAATAATTAAAGCAAATTGCTTTAGCAAAAGTAGTGGGATAAATGGTGGGATGAATTTTTAAAATTTAATAGCATGTACATACTAAGAAGAAATTGAAAAGAAAGCTAGAGAAGAGAGAAGGAGAGAGAAAGGAAAAAGAGGAGAGAGAAAGAGTAAGTATACTACTATTCCTGACAGGATCTAAAAATATCAAATGTCTTTGAAAATTTAATGTAAATATGAATAACATATTTGACAGAGGCTTAAAACACTTTTTTTGGGGGGGATGGGACTGAGGTTTCAAATCAGGGCCTGTCATTTGCCTGTCCTCAAAGTATTTTTTTTAATCAGGTAACAAAAGTTCCTCTGGTTTTACTAATGATGAATAAGATGAATAAGATACTGGAAGCCAGGCACTGGTGGCTTGTAATCCTAGCTACTCAAGAGGCTGAGATCGGAGGTCTGTGGTTCAAAGCCAGGTCAGGCAGGAAAGTCTGTGAGACTCTTTTCCAATTAAGCAACCCCCCCAAAAGCCAGAAATAGAGGTGTGGCTCTAATGGTAGAGTGGTGGCTTTCAGGAAGAGAGCTCAGGGACAGCACCCAGATCCTAAGTTTAAGCCCCAGGACCTGTGTGCTCACACACGCACTCTCGCGCACGTGCACGCACACACACACACACACACACACACATACACACACACACTCACACAGATACAGTTGGACTATGGTCATATAGGAAACACTATAAAATTCAGATGTAATATAAGAGGCAGATTACTGAGGGCACAGTAATGGTGTGTATATGTGTGTGTGTGTGTATAGGGTGTGAGAGAGAGAGAGATAGAGAGATAGAGACAGAGAGAGACAGAGACAGAAACAGAGACAGAGACAGAGATGAGAGCATGAATGAATATCCCAGACTAGGGAATCTCTGAATTTTGTCTGGCTAGTCTTTGAACTACAAATAGGTAGGACAGACTCAAGGAATATTAAAAAAAAAAAAACAAGATCTTGCTAGGTGGTTCACACACACATACACACACACACACATCTGAATTGAGACTGAAACAGCATATCAATCAATATCATAGGCTACAGAAACAACACAGACCACTGAAAAAAATTTTTTTTACAATACCTTGACTATTCAGGTTAACACTTGTAATTTCCAGGAAGCCCAATTACCTCACATTATCCAAACAGAGACAGACAGAAAGACAGAACCCAGAAACACAGAATTTATCCTCCAGAGGAAAAAAAGAACAAAAATTGAGATAAACTAGATGTTGGAACTATTTTAAAGTATTTGTTAGAAGACTTGGCATGATGGGGCATGCCTACAGTATCAGATACATGAGAGGCAGAGGGGGAGGATGAGGAGTGTGGTCTAAGGCTGGCCTGGGAAACAGCCTGAGACAATGAAAAACAATGAAAGCAAAAAGAGCTGGTGGTGCTATTGAAGTGATAGAGCATTTGCCTAGAAGGTCCAAGTCCCTGAGTTCAAATCCCAGGTAATCATAATTATAATCATAATGTATTTATTATAACTATTATTGGTATAGTAAAATGGAACATATTCATGGAAAATGTCTTCTGAAAGGCAGGCACTGGTGGCTTACACCTGTAATCCTAGTTACTCAGGAGGCTGAGATCTGAGGATTGTGGTTTGAAGCCAGCCCAGGCTGAAAAGTCCCAATGAACTACTCAAAAGCTGGAAGTGGTCCTATGGCTCAGAGTGGTAGAGCACTGTCCTTGAATGAAAGAACTCAGGGACAGCGCCCAAGCCCTGAGTTCAAGCCCCATGAGTGACCAAAAAAAAAAAAAAAAAAAGAAAAGAAAAGAAAAGAAAATGTCTTCTGAATACATACCCCAAACCTTTTCTATAAATGAAAAAAAAGAATATCTCCAATAAATAAAAATTTTAATGGTCAAATGAAATGGCAGAAGAAAAGGGTAAATAAACTTGATGATTGATTAAAATAACAGCCTAGGAGCCGGGCGCCGGTGGCTCACACCTGTAATCCTAGATACTCAGGAGGCTGAGATCTGAGGATCGCGGTTCAAATCCAGCCCGGGCAGGAGAGACTGTGAGACTCCTATCTCCAATAAACCACCAGAAAACCAGAAGTGGCACTGTAGCTCAAGTGGTAGAGCGCTCGCCTTGAGCTGAAGAGCTGAGGGACAGCGTCCAGGCCCAGAGTTCAAGCCCCACAACCGACCAAAAAAAAAAAAAAAAAAAAACAGCCTAGGGACTGAAGAAAAGAAAGCTTCAGCACTTTGGGGGTCTGATAGGTGATTTCCAACAACATAATACCTATAATTGGAGCCAAGGAGAAGAAAAAGAAGGAGACAAAAGATTTTTTAAAATAATAGCTAAGGGGGCTGGGAAGGTGACTCAGTGGTGGAGTGCTTGCCTTGCATGCCTGAGGCCCTGGGTTTGATTCCTCAGCACCACATAAGCAAAAAAGAAAAAAGCCGGAAGTGGCACTGTGGCTCAAGTGGTAGAGCGCTAGCCTTGAGCTGAAGAGCTGAGGGACAGCGCCCAGGCCCAGAGTTCAGGCCCCACAACCGGACCCAAAAAAAAAAAAAAAAAAAAGAATACATTTGATGTACAGTATTTTCACAATAAAAAAAAAAAGAAAAAATAATAGTAGCTAAGAAATCCCCCAAATCTTATGAAATCAGACTGAGAGAGTTGAGATACTCATAAATACTGTCTGGCAAATACAAAGACAGCCCCACTAAGGACCACAGTATACTGTCATTCTAGCTGCTCTGTAGGCTCAGATTTGAAGATCACCATACAAAGCAGCTAGGGTAGCCAATATTCTTATCTCCAGTAATGGAGGTACGGCTCAAGTAATAGAGCCAACAGCCTTGAGTGAAAAGGAACAGCACCCAGACCCTGAGTTCAATCCTCAGTATTAGCACTGCTACCAACAACAGCAAAAGAGAGGAAAAAAAAGGAAAAAAGATCACTGAAGGGCTGAAAGGGGGGGGTGGGGACAACCCAGAATTCTCTGTATTTTACAGTTTAAAAAGTCTCCCTCAGGAATGAAGGCAACATGGAAATATTGTCACCCACAAACTCCCATTACAAGAAGGGCTGAAGGCAGGTCTTTAGAATTAGAATGCTGATTCCTCAGAAATGAATGAACAGCACAGGGCTGGGAAGGTGGCTCAGTGGTAGAGTGCTTGCCTTGTATGCATAAGGCCTTGGGTTCAATTCCTCAGTACCACATAAGCAGAAAAAGCTGGAAGTGGTGCAATGGCTCAAGTGGTAGAGCACTAGCCTTGAGCTGAAGAGCTGAGGGACAGCACCCAGGCCCAGAGTTCAGGCCCCACAACCAACCAAAAAAAAAAAAGGAATGAAGAACATAAAAAATGGTAACTGTCTCATTTTTTTAAAGTACATTTTTGTGTTTTGTTTTGTTTTGTTTTAAATGCTGCATGTGATCATTAAAATAAATACTGTAACATCACCCAGAGGAACTGAAAACGCATTCAGATAAAATACAGCTGATAGCACAGAGGATACAGAAGCAATGGGCCTCTCATCCACTCATGTTCCGGCCCCTAAATCTTTCTGCGGTGGCCACAGTGGTATCCACAGAGAGAATGAGCCACTCCCAGAAGCTCCAAACAGCGTCAGCAGCAGGGGAGGTGGATGAGTGCCCTCACGTTCAGCTTGCATCTCTGTTGACTGGCGTGGGTGCAGGATCTGGGACATGAAGTATATCTCAGCACAAAGGCCAAAGTTTGCTGAGTGAAGGCTTGAAATGAAATGGCCATGGAAATTGTGGGGCTAAAGGAACTCAGGAAAATGAATGCATAACATCACCTAGGAGCATCTGGTTACCTCTGAGCTGTGGACACTTAGGCCTGAACTAAATATATGAAGTTTCTACAGGACCTTCCAAAGACCTAGAACCCTGTTGTATAATCTTCAACTTGTCCAGGATATACTTCTGGTTTTACTTGGAGATAAGCGGCCCATGGACTTTCCTGCTGGGGTTGGCTTTGAACCAGGATCCTCAGATCTCAGCCTCCTTGAGCAGATGCCTTCCACAAGTTCTCAATCGCAAACTCCAGGACCGACATCAGTAAGTAAATAAATAAATATGGGAAGATACTTTTGAGACATTTAGAGAACTATTGATATATGAGTTTTCCCCCCAGCCACCTTCCATACTGAGTGATCTCAGGTCCCTTTACCTCGTGCACACGGATGCCGAAAACCACCGCCCTTCCACTGGTTTTCTGGCTCCTACAGGGGTGAAACAAGGAAGGTGGAAGATGGAGGCTGGCTCCAGACACTGTGCTCTCTGTACCTGGGACCTAAGTTCTCCCAGCAGCTCCTAGGGCCTGCTGGCCCAGGTTCATGCTGGAGGTGGGAAAGGGAATGACAGAGCCTGCTTACTTCCTACCGCCCAGGGCCTCCCTTGGTCCCACTATCTGCTGGGGCACTTGCCCTAGGAGGCTTGCCCCCGCCCCAGGAGTGAAGATGGGGTATGGGTGAGTACTGCTAGGAAACAGAGCCCCAGAGCAACCGTAGGTGTGGAAGGGCACAGCTGGGTGAAGGTTGGATGGTGGGACAGTGCACTGCAGAGGTCCAGGCTGAAATGGGTTGGGGAGAGGGGAGTGTGGATAAAACAAAGCAGAGTGGGCTGAACCCGGGTGCCAGCGACAAGAAATCATCACACAAAACCCGTGCCAGCTTTACAAAAATGGTACAAAAACATGAGTGAAACAACCACTGTGGCACACCTCAACAATCATTTTATACCGATTATGTGTTGGAACTACAGTATTATGGACACAGGCCTTTAAATAAGGTGTTTCACTCAACTGATCCTGTAATGGGTCCATTAGGAATTTTAGAATCGCCTAAGTATTTCCTGTTTCTATTGGAGGGCACTGGCTGGGGGGAGGGCACTGGCTGGGGGGAGGGCACTGTCTTGTGGGGAAGGCACTAGCTGGGGGGGAGGGCACTGGCTGGGGGAGGGCACTGGCTGGGGGGAGGGCACTGGCTGGGGGGAGGGCACTGGCTGGGGGGAGGGCACTGGCTGGGGGAAGGCACTGGTTAGGGGAGGGCACTGGCTGGGGGGAGGGCACTGGCTGGGGGGAGGGCACTGGCTGGGGGGAAGGCACTGGTTAGGGGAGGGCACTGGTTAGGGGAGGGCACTAGTTTGGGGAGGGCACTGGCTGGGGGGAGGGCACTGGTTAGGGGAGGGCACTAGCTGGGGGGAGGGCACTGGTTAGGGGAGGGCACTGGCTGGGGGGAGGGCACTAGTTGGGGGAGGGCACTGGCTGGGGGGAGGGCACTGGTTGAGGGAGGGCACTGGCTGGGGGGAGGACACTGGCTGGGGGGAGGGCACTGGTTAGGGGAGGGCACTGGCTGGGGGGAGGGCACTGGTTAGGGGAGGGCACTGGCTGGGGGAGCGCACTGGTTTGGGGAGGGCACTGGCTGGGGGAGGGCACTGGCTGGGGAGGGCACTGGCTGGGGGGGAGGGCACTGGCAGGGGGAGGGCACTGGCTGGGGGAGGGCACTGGTTAGGGGAGGGCACTGGCTGGGGGAGGGCACTAGCTGGGGGGAGGGCACTGGTTAGGGGAGGGCACTGGTTAGGGGAGGGCACTAGTTGGGGGGAGGGCACTGGTTAGGGGAGGGTACTGGCTGGGGGGGAGGGCACTGGCTGGGGGGAGGGCACTGGCTGGGGCAAAGCACCTTGTGCAGCCCAAGTAAAGTCCAGCAGGCCCCTCCTCTCGCGGGGCTCAGATTACTTGCAATGCTACCAAGCCAGGGTTAGAACACCGTCTAACCCTGTGGAGGGCCACCTTCGGTAGGGTCACCCTCCCTGATGAACACCATCTCCGAATGGATCCTGACAAAATAGAGAGATTGAATGGACACGCTTTTGTTGTACAGATCAAGGCACGTTCCTGCCCTTCGCTAACCCCAGGCCCTATAACTAACCCACATAATGGGATTTCTAGAGGTTAGGAACCAACAAAACCCAAATCAAACTCAACCAAGCCAGGATTCTTCCCATCCGAGGACTGTCATCTGGAATCCAGACTCCAGTCACTTCGGTAGTAACTGAAATACACTATTTAGCTGGCCATTGCCCATATAATACCCACCGTTAACACAGGCAACACCGAAGAGACAGTGCACTGCCTTGCATGGCCAGCACACGGCTGGGTGGGGACGGGGCAGAGACGGCTGCGGGCTCACAGGCAGCAGCATAAGGCATGCATAGCAACAAGATGGGTATGTATCTTCCCTTCACTGAGGGAGGTTCACAGGCCAGGCCTCACAGAACCTTCCAGAACACACTAAGAACGCCAGAGATGCTACTGGCGCACTTGAGCAGGGGTATGATGTGGCTGTCGATGCTCTAACGAGGGCGACCTCACTGACTGCTGTAAGGACATAGGGCTGAAGCTGGAGCCAGAGAGAGATGGGGGGCTGGGGCCCGGGACATCACGGTCAACATGGTGAGAAGAGGCTGGACAGACTGCACAAGATGGACAGAGGTCTTCTCTTGGATGCACCAGACAGGAGGACCTGTGGGCCTTTAGCTGGCCAGAGGGAGGGCGCACATTACGTGTACACTTGTAATGTGTGAGTGTGCAAACATGTATGTGCAGGCTTGTGATGTGGGAGTGTGCAAACATGTACACTCACACTTGTGATGTGGGAGGGAGCGTGAGCCTGTACATGCACACTTGTGATGTGGGAAGGCATGAGCAAATATGTACATGCACACTTGTGATGTGGGAGGGAGGGTGCACATGTACGTGCATACTTATGATGTGGGAGGAAGTGTGAACGTGTGTGTGCACACTTGTGAGGTGCGAGGGGGTCCCTCAGGACAGTCACCAGCAACTGTCTCCAAATTCCACCAGATTACTTTTTCCTTTATAGATTAAGTTCCTTATTTTTACCCACAAGTTGTTTTTAAAAGTGGAACAGGGATTTGCAGGCTCTGTCTGGGTCTAAAATACCTGGGTCTTAAGGGTGGATTTAAGGAGAAGTGAAGGCGCTGTACCTTAGAAATAGAACAGTAAGCATGCTGGAAGTGACTGCTGGCTGACGAAGGCCAGGCCATCTGGAAAGAAAACGGGGCTACTTAACCTAAAGCAGGCAGAGTCTCAAGTGCTTAATCATAATCCTGAAGGAGGGTTGAGCCAGGGAGGAAGAGGATCAGCCCTGCCCTGGACCAAGGCTTCCAGAACCGGACCTTATGAGTCACTGGAGACCTTTCCAAATTGATTAGATGCATTGCGCAGTAGCTTGAGGAGGGCTGAGGTCTGTATTTGCAATATTGCCCATGTGAGGCCCAGGCTATGGATTATGGACCCAATTTGGAGCAGCAAGACCCTAACTTGGAATTCAGCATCCTCCTGTCATTAGACACGATTAGTATGCTTAGAGACGAGGATATAGACACGCCGGATGCCTGCTGAAGAGCAAGACTGCTGGGGAATCTTGCAACATCTTTTAAGATGATTATTTTTATCCCCTCCACTCTACTTACATGCCCTGGGGCAAACCCTAGGGTGCTTGCTCAGTTCCAGCTCTAAAGGGGCAATGGGCTGGAGTTTATTAGCCCAGATGCCCTTTTGGCAAGGTTTGCCTGAGGGCTGAAACTAAAACTTGTGCCACTGCTTGGGAGGATGGAGAAGTGGACCAGCCCGGCAGGAGACAGATGTGCCTGAGTGGAGCATTTCACCCACCCGCTTTTAACCACCGGCTTTCTCCCAGCACGGAGACGGTCCACGGAACCAGGTCAAGTAGAAAGAACGGCAGGCTCCATTTTGCCTCTTGTTTTAATGATCATGTAATTATAGAGTCTCATTTTCCACATGATTCAAGTGTCTGTGATCCATCCCATCCTGTTCCAAAGCATTTCTTCTCGAACGAACGGCGGGATTTCAAAACCCTTGTGAAAATCCCATTTTTCCAACTGACTTGCATTTCATACACTGTGGTAAGAGCTGGGTGTGCTTAAGAGCACTTTTGGAGAGTTGTGAGGGTAAGGCCATCCAGGGTTACATAATGAGTTCCAGCTTACATAGTGAGTGCAAGAAACTGGAAATGGAGGCGGGTGGGAAATCATGGGAACCCTCACACCACCAAAACAAACAACAAAAACAACCCAACTCTGTCCAAATATTCATCTGAAAATGTGGCCAGGAAAGACATTATTTCTTTGAGACCTGTTGGGGAAGAACAGTAAGGGACACTTTACTGTGACTCCATCATCCTCTGTTCATCTTTGGCTACCATCTATTCATGGCCACTTCCCACTAGATTCTGGCCTGCCTTAGTGGTAGGGAAATGACCAACACAGCCAGGGTGCAGTACTGGATTTTACCAGCAGGTGCTGCTGTCCAACACCTGATAGAACTTAATCCTGGGATTTAGATCTGTATAAAAAAAGTCTTAGAAGCCGGGTGCTGGTGGCTTACGCCTGTAATCCTAGCTACTCAGGAGGCTGAGATCTGAGGATCGCGGTTCAAAGCCAGCCCGGGCAGGAGAGACCATGAGACTCCTATCTCCAATAAACCACCAGAAAACCGGAAGTGGCGCTGTAGCTCAAGTGGTAGAGCGCTAGCCTTGAGCTGAAGAGCTGAGGGACAGCGTCCAGGCCCAGAGTTCAAGCCCCATGACTGACCAAAAACAAACAACAAAAAAAAAGTCTTAGAGGGCTGGGAAGGTGGCTCAGTGGTAGAGCACTTGCCTTGCATGCTCAAGGCCCTGGATTCGATTCCTCAGCACCACATAAGAGAAAAGAAAAAAGCCGAAAGTGGCACTGTGGCTCAGGTGGTAGAGTGCTAGCCTTGAGCTGAAGAGCTGAGGGACAGCGCCCAGGCCCAGAGTTCAGGCCCCATAACCGGACCCAAAAAAAAAAAAAAAAATCTTAGATCTCCAGTTTTCTCCAAGTTCAACTTCCTATGACTACTTGTCAGGATGCTATCATTCGTAAATATCTATTTTTTTCCCCGTTGTCCTAAAATTTATGACTTTGGCAAATTCCTAAATCTTAATCTGTCATGATCACCTTAATGTTTTCATCATCTGTTTATCCTGTGTATGCCATTGAGAAAAAGAATCTCAGGCCCTGAGTTCAAGCTCCAGGACTGGCACCAACAAAAGAAAAGAAAAGAAGAAAAGAAGAAAGAAAAAGAGCCTTAATGGCTCAGAGAAGATCTCCCAAAGTGGTAGACAAATCATCCTCTCAGGCCAGGAGCTGGTGGCTCACATCTGTAATCCTAGCTATTCGGGAGGCTGAGATCTGAAGATCACAGTTCAAAGTCAGCCCAGGCAGGAAAGTCCATGAAACCCTCATCTGCAATCAACAAAAAAAAGCCCAGAATGGAACTATGACTCAAGTAGTAGAGTACTATTCTTGAGTAAAAGAAGTTCAGGGACAGAGCCTAGGCCCTGAGTTCAAGCCACACACATGCACACACACCGCGCCCCCCCCCTCCCATACACACACACCCCACACACACATTCATGCCTTTCAGCCAGGGAGGAAACAAGAGAAGCCAAACCAGGAGGAAGTGGGTGGGAAGGCTTTGAACTGGGCTGGGGTGTTGGTCCAGGCTCCGGTCCCAGCCTCTGACCTTGACCAGATTTCAAAAGTACCTTGGCCTGGTATCCCTCATACCCTCACACAAGCCTTCTGTCAGAATGGAGACTTCTGGTTACTTGGCACCATCGTAGGGATGCTGAGTGGTCTCTGTGGCCCACATCAGCCTTCAAGATCTCCCTCAAGGAGACACTGGAGACATGAGCCAGGGCTGAACCAGCAGCTCAGCATGAAGTGCCGCCTGACCACATCCCATTCCCCCTCCCCCCAAGTCAAGCGAGGTCAACCCCAGAGGTGGAGGCAGAGGGTATGGAGGTGTACTGCTAAATGTCCTCCCTGGGTTTGCTTTTCTAAGTAAGCTCATCTTGTTTTGCTCCTCAGATCCTCTGGGGTGTGTGGACCCCAGTTCCAGTGCCATGAGCTGCTTTCTTACATGGATTTTAAGAACTGGCCTAGGAGCCTGAATGTGACAGGTTCTCCAAGGGGTTTGAGTGTGGGGTCCAATTTGACAGCCTGTGGCCTCGATTCAGCCTTCCTGCCTCTACTTTATTTCTATTTACTTATTCATTTACTTTCCTTCCAGATCTGGGGCTTGAAATCAGAGCCTTGGTTGTTGTCCCTGAGATTTTGTGCTTAAGGCTAGTGCTCTACCATCTGAGCCACAACTCCACTCCAGGCTTTTTTATTTATTTATTTATTTATTGGTGGTTAATTGGAAATAAGAGTTTCACGGACTTTCCTGCCTGGGCTAACTTCCAACCTTGATCCTTGATCCTCAGATCTCAGCCTCCTGAGTTGCTAGGATGACAGGCGTGAGCCACTGGTGCCCGGCTCTGTCTCTATGTTAATTCCCAGGCAGCAGAGGTGAATTCCATGCATGGGGCTTGAGGTGTTTTTAGCTTGTATTTCTGAAACCAGGAAGGCTCCGCTCTTCTCTGAGAAACCAAAGCAAGAAAACAAACTTGGCGAAGGCCCGTCCTGCTCCTCCTCGGATGAGGCCTGATCTTCTCGGATCTCAGGGGAAGCAGCTCACATCCCTTGGATTATTTATAAGTTAGGTTGAGTCCAGCCAATCTCAGCCATCTAAATGCTCCTTCAAGCCTGGCCGGCAGCCAGAGAGGCACTCGGAGCCTGCCTCGTGCACTCATCCCTGGCTGCGGTGGGGATAGAAGCCCAGACACCCTTTCTGGTGTGGGAAGGTCCGTCTTCAGCCAGTCCGGGCTGCGTGCTCGGCTGAGCCGGGTCACCCTGGATCCACACGCGTTCAAATCTGGGCTACATGGGGCATTTCAGTGGGAAACCGTGCCAAGATCTTCCTTCTTGGCTTTTCTGATCATCCTTGCGGTCATCAGCTGCTGGCATTTTCCAAGTGAGACACCAGGTCCATGTGCGGTGCGGGTTACCACTCTGCCACCCCCTCTTCTTGTTTCCAATGCGGGGAGAGGACACAGGGCCGGCCCTGAAGGCCAGTGGAAGGCAGACTGTCTAGTGACACCCCGACATCGCCCCAGGTCTGTCTGGCTTCTCCCTCCGGCCCCTCTCACTGAGGAGCTTTTCTGGCCATAGCAAGGTGTCGCTGCATACATCCCGCCACCCCCTCTTCAGGAGCAGAGTTGAAGAGTGTGTCCCATGGTCTCCGCCAAGTCCCTGCAGGCATGAGCGCTGGCTGCCCGCTCCGTGCAGCTGTCCTTCCTGTCCCTCAGATAAACTATTTGCCCTCAAACACCAACATCAGCTCCGAGGGGTAGAGGAGGCCCCAGCTCAGCCCTACTTCCTAGAGCCTCCAGACACAAATGTGTGTGAGCTGAAGATCAGCCGTGGACTGGGCGGCGAGGTGGGCTGAGGTCTGGAGCACAGGGGCAGGTAGCCACTGGGCTGCCTTTCGCAGGAAGCAAACTGAGTGCTGACACCCCGTGAAGGGTTTCATCTTGGTCAAGACCCTCTGGGGAAAGACTCAAGTGTCAATGGAGCCTGCTCTGGAGGAGGCAATGGAGAAGAAGGCTAGGAAGCCACAGGGGGTCTTTGTGCTGGGGTCTGGACTTCAGTCTGACTGTTCAATCTAAGGTGAGGCTTGCTGGGCAGATTGTTCCAGAAAGGCCTGAGTGTGTCAGGCAGGTGAGTTCACAGCTCTGGGTGGATGGGGTGGGGGGCTGCTCCTACCTGGCCGGCCTGCTCAGGACCTACTGGCCGTGCTTCCCTAACTTGGCTGTTGGGGGGAAGAGGGGCAGATCTACCTGCAATGGTGACAGCCACTGTTCCACGCGCTCCGGAATTTGTCCTCTCCAGAGGGACCTCAGAGTGTGTCATAGAACCTTCCGGAGCCTGGAGCAGGGAGGTGAGTCATAGCTCCTTCCTACTCAGTGAGGAGGGCTGCGAGCACCGCTGCTCTCCACTGAGTCAGTGCTGGTGCCTGTTTTAGAAGCCACAGCTCGGCGAGGCCCTGTGCCAGTGAATCAGAGTTTCCTGCAGGGAGATAGACTTCACCGCCAGCCCCGCTTCCAGGAGGCTGGGGGTGGGGGATACGGTGACGGAGCCCACACAGTGAGACTGCGGGTCTGGTCCGCAGCTCTCCTCCGAGGACGGCCGTCACTGCTCGGGCGCCAGGGTGGACGGCACCTGAGAAGGTATGGAGGGGCAGGGCCCAGAGTGGGAGGGTTTGTGTGAACAGGGTCTGTCCACGTGGAGGCTGGTGAGGGAGGATCGCCCCCAGAGGTCACGCAGTCAGTCGCTATGCTAGAACATCTCAGGGCCATCTCCTGTCTGTGGTCCATCTGGGAGGTGACCCCATTATCCCTCTCCCTGGACACCACCAACCACACGCTCTTCCTGGCACAGCTAGATGGCAGAGTGTAATCCAGCCCAAATGGTGCCAGGTGCGGGGCTCAGCACCCCCGGGATGTGGCAAGGGACGGTGCGAGTTCTTCCGAATGCTCGGAGGCTCACACGGGAAACAGGACGAGGCACACATGGTCACGTGTTCACGGGCTCACGTTGCAGAGGGAGGACTTTCCTGTGGTTTGCTTTGCTTTCTTGGATGGTCTGTCCCAGGACAGACTTGGGGGAAATGCAGTTGCTCCTTGCTTGGTTTGGGGGCGCCTATCTGTAGCTCTAGCTACTGGGGGACGGGGGCAGACTGGAGGATCTCTTGGGTTTAGGAGTTGACAGAGTGAGACTCAACTCAAGGCCACAACAAAAGTGGTTGGGAGCCGGGCGCCAGTGGCTCAGGCCTGTCATCAGGCCTGTCATCCTAGCTACTCAGAAGGCTGAGATCTGAGGATCAAGGTTCAAAGCCAGCATGGGCAGGAACAGACTCTTCTCTCCAAGAAATCACCAGAAAACCAGAAGTGGCGCTGTGGCTCAAACCCAAAGTGGCACCAAGATACTGTACCCCTTGAACAGCCCATGTGTGTGTGTGTGGGGGGGGGGGTGGAGGGGAGATGGAGCCAGGACAGATGAAGCCAATGAGTGACCTGGAGATGCCTTCCTTCCCAAGACCTCTCAAGGTCACCGGGTCATTGGATGTCTCAGGCCAAGGTGTGTTGAGGGGTGGGGTGAAGAGGAGCTGACTGGCTCAGTGCCACTGGGGCTGGGCGCGGGGTCTGCCAGCTGTGTGCAGATGTGCATCATGCGGAAGCCAAGGAGGAACTGCATCCTCCTCCCAGCTCGATCACACTGTGCTTCTTGTCACGGAAGCAAGTCAAGCCTGAATCATGTCAGGCGTGCGATCGTTTGCTTCCTGGACAGGGGATTTCCTCCCCAGAGCCACGCAAAGAGCGGAGCACAACGTCATCATGACGATGCACAAAGACGCCTTAGTTTCTGCCCTTTTTTTAAGGAATGTTATTGCCGATCTTTCTTCTCTCCTATGTTATTTACTCAGCTGATTAGTTCTAATGAGCACCTGGAGACTCGTTTGGCAAAACGCAAGCTGAATTCATGGCCCAGTAAATAGGGGGAAAGAATCTGTTGGCGCTCCAGAAAGATTGCATGCAGGTGGCTTCTCTCCAGGAAATGGGCTACACCCACAGAAGCCCCCAAAATGCCGCACTGGGGAGCCAGAGTGCTCCCCAAGCGCAGGGCAGCATGCAGGCATGCAGCTCCAGGCTCGATGCTGGAGCGGCTGCAGCCCACAGAGTCCTGGGGAAGGGGGACCAAGGGCAGGTTGCCCCCACTTAGGACAGCAGATGGGAGCATTCACCACTCACACAACAGGGCAGGACCCCTGGGGCCAGCCAAGTTTCCGGGCTGCTGGGTGTCCCTCAGTCCATAGGACTTTTCTGCCAGGGGCTGCTTCTGGTGGGCTGCACCGGTGTGGCTCAGCTGTAGCAGGAGGTGGCATTGTATCTCGGCCTGGGGATCTAATTGTTAATGGTGGAAGACCCTTAGGCAGCCAGTTCAGAAGCCCTGCAGTGCCCCGTGGGCTTTGAGAATCCCTGGTCACCTGAGACTGTGTGTGTGTGTGTGTGTGTGTGTGTGTGTGCGCGCGCGCACACACACACACACGCGCACATGTATCTGCCTTTCCTTAAAATTCACACACAGGACTACAGGAACAAGCGAGGAACTCCACACATCATGTTCTTACCTGTAGCCCCACTGTTGGATCCCACCAGAGCTGGGAGCAGATCCAGGCCCGTTGCTCTCACGGATCATCCTCATAGGTGAGGCCCACTGTTGGGGTCCCTCCCGTGTGGGCTGGGGGCTGCGTTGTCTGCACCACCTCCCTGCGGAGACACATGGTGTCTGCTCTCAGCCTCCTAAGAGTCTTTTGAGACATGATTTCGCTTGGGTTGAAGGATTGTTCCTTGATGGGCCATGGAGAGACTTCTGTCCATCCACCCTGCAGGCTGTGCTACTGACCAGCCCGGTGCCTGGCATCACGGAGCACTTTCTGAGGTCCGGGCCTGCGCCTGGAGGAGGCTGGTCTTGCACCAAGGTCTGAGGAGCACTGAGCTAGCGCACACGGCCTGGAGGAAACAGCACCGGCTAGAGGCAGAGGGAGGATGAGGAAGCACTCTAGGTGAAGGACGCTTAGCGTCTGTCCATGGAGATTTCCAGAACACATGGATCCAGTCCTGTCAGGACAAATCGAGTCTGACTCCCTGAATCAAGCTTCCAGTACCCCACAGCTCTGAGGTGGAGCTACTGAGCGCAGGCAGACCTGGAATGAGGACCGGCTGCAGAAGTGCTGGGCTGGGCTCTGGTCCCAGGGCCGGGTGTGCAGAGGCCCCGCCCCTCCCTGGCCAGCCCAGTGTGTGTCTGCAGGTGCAGGCAGCAGAACAGGTGAGGTTGGATCGCCCTGATCACATGGGAGACTGATGTGTGAGCCAACATACAATCTAGTGATCATCTTGGGGGTTTCAGTCAGTTAATCAGAACTCATGCTGACGCCACCAGGTGCTTCCAGTGCAAAATGCACAACGGTGCACGTGTGATGGAAGGTGGGTCAGCCTGTCTCTGTCTCCCTCTCGTGTGTGTGTGTGTGCTGGTCCTGGGGCTTAAACTCAGGTTCTGGGTGCTGTCTTTGAGCCAATTGGTGTTCAAGGCAAGCGCTCTACCACTTGAACCACAGTACCACTTCTGGCATTTTCGGAGTAGTTTATTGTAGATAATAGTCTCGAGGGGCTGGCTTCACACTGTGATCTTCAGCTCTCAGCCTTCTGAACAACTAACATTACAGGCGTGAGACACTGGCACCCGGCTCGAGGCTCAGAGGATTTGATCTTGTGAAGACATCAATCCTCAAACAAACTCAGTGCTACATTCATCAAAATTGCAGCAGAGTAAGAAGGCATGATGGCGTGCGTTTATAATCCCAGCACTCGGGAGGCTGAGGCAAGAGGATTATGAGTTTGGGTGTACTTGGGCTCAGAGTAAGATCTTGTCTCAGGGAAGGATGGAAGGATGGAAGGAAGGAAGGAAGGAAACAAGGGAGGCAGGGAGGGAGGAAAGGAAGGATTGATTTCAAGAAAATTCCAACAGGTTTTTTCATAGAAATAACCAGCTGGCTCTAATTTTATATTGAGAAAATGGACTAAGAATAGCCAAAATAACCTTGAAAATGAAGAACAAAGTAGGGAGATAGCCTGATTTCAAGGCCTTTGATAAAACCACAGTCAACAAGATGGTGTGGTGTTGACAAGAAGAGAGACCTACAGATCAGCAAGCCCACCACATGGAAGTGCCAACAGAGTTTCTGCAAAGGCACTGAAATAACCCAGTGAGAACAGCATGTTTTTGACAATGGTGTTGTACCTGTTTATTCCCATATTACAGAGCTATAAGAAGAGAGAGAAAAAACCCAAAATAGATATACTAGCTAAAACTATCAAATATCTAGGCAATTTTCTAAAGAATGGGAGGAAATCTCAGTGACCTTGGGTTTGGCAAAGAGTTATTAGAATTAAGAATTCTTTACTCTAAGAAAACTGGTACAAGCTGGGTGCCAGTGGCTCATGCCTGTCTACTTAGGAGACTGAGATCTGAGGATCACAGTTCAACGCTAACCTGTGCAGAAAAGTCCTTGAGACTCACCTCCAATTAACCACCAAACAGCCAGAAGTGAAGGTATTGCTCAAGTGGTAAAGTGCCAGCCTTGAGTGGAAAAGCCCCAGTACTGGAAAACGAAAAGAAAAAAAACACCCCAAAGCAAACACACCAAAAATAAAAACAACATCAAAAATAAGCTACACAAAAAAAGAAAAGAAGAAACAGAGAAATATGTTCAGACCGTGCACAACAAAGGATCACATCTAAACTGTGGAAGAGATGAGCAATCTTCTTCCAGACCTGTGGTGGACCCCACCCTGGCCTCATGACCCCCAGGAATCCTGGGACCACGGTTTAAGTGGATCAACCTGTGAGAGGCAAATGCTACTGACAGGGTTGCTTGGCATCCGCAGTGTCCTCCAGTAATCTGGGGAGGAGAAAACTCCTCCCGGGGAATCAGCTAGGAAGAGGCCATGGCTGGAATCGGAAGAGCCTCCGGAAAGCCTGAACGAAAAGGTTGCTGACAGAGAGGAAACATCCCACAGAAGACACAGCAGAGTGGCACTGAAAACCAGTTCGAATGCCTTTTGCGTTTTAATGAAGAACAAGAACAAAAAAGAGCCACCCCGCTTCCTCCATGGCTGTGAACAAAGAACCAGTCAAGAGCTGCTCAGGATGGGGGTCGGGCGCCCTCTTGTGGCCAAGGCAGCTCTAACCAGTACAAGGGTGTGAACTAGAAATTAAGGAGGTCATTGAAGGGGGGACCGCTGGTCTCTTCCGTGCCAAGAACCCACGAAAGTAACGTTCAAGCCTCCAAGATCCTGGCAAGCCGAGGAAGACATGGGCTGTTCAAAAATAAATGGTCAAGGACAGCGTCTCAGGTTTCCATTCTGCAAAGGAAGGCGATGAAGTTCCCACCACTGTCAAGCTCGTAGGCAGAGGAAATTGCAACGCTGAAGAACTTCATTCCCACACCAGGTGAAGCCAGGGAGGAGAAGCTACAGTCAAGAACTGGCTGCCACAGGTGGCCCTCAGGAAAATCACGTGGCTTATGCACGTGGCCGACTTGCATAGGAAGTTACAGCTGTGCACTGGAACTGAACTGCCTTCCTCACATTTACCAAAACATTGATGAGGGATTTCCAGTCCATGCTGGATGAGAGGTCGGTAGAGAAAAGAGAAGGCTTCCTGCCTAATGTCTCCTCTGTCCTTGGGCCACTCGAGCTGAACAGTAGACAATCACAGCTGTCAAGGAACCAGCCCAACTTTACTGGCTTGGTCCAGAGTTCCTTTCATCCCTGTGAGTTGTCTCGTCTTCTCATACCCACAGCCGGGACATTCTCTGTAATTATGAATCATCCTTGTTTTACATGAATTCAAAGAGGATGTCTTTGATCAGTTTGTCAGTGTTGGATTGGTTTTCGCTTTATAATATCAAAACAATTTAGGTGAGCGACCCTTCACATGTGAAAGGTTTGTAGTTGTATTTTACTGTTTACAAGAAAAAATAATCTATACAAAACAAATCCTGAGCATTAATTTTAGTATTTTGCACAGGATCTGTTTTCCATGTGTTAACCTCTACAGTTTCACTAACTCAATGTTATTTTCTACTGAGATTTCTGGAGCCTAGTGAGCTACATGCTCTTTCTGTTTCCTTCTGTCCTTATTTCCTCGACGCAAGAGACTGTATGGACTTCTGTGCAAACACTTCAGACCAAGTCTTTCTATTTGGTTGTCTCTTGACTGTATAACTTCTGAGTGCAAATCATCGAACACTTTAACCAAGTATTATAGAGAATAAGTCATATGTGTAAAAAAAAAAAAAACCCCAACATCTGGCCACCACAATGCTAAGTCTATAGGGAGCCACAGGCCAGGAGGGGCACACAGCTCTCTATTATTATTATTGTTATTGTTGTTGTCAGTACTGGGACCCTGTCCTAGGCACTATCCCTTAACTTTTTTTGGCTGACATCTGGAGCTCTACCATTGGAGCCACAGCACCACTTGTGGCTTTTTGGTGGTTGGTTGAAGAGTCTCATGGACTTTCCTGCCCCAGCTGACTGCCAACTACAATCCTCAGATCTCAGCCTCCTGAGTTGCTGGGATTACAGATGTGAGCCACTGGTATTCAGCTCTTTTTCTTGGTGTTCGAAGGAACTCCTGAAATAAAATCAAGCCCCACCATCACTTAGTCCTGTGCTGTCCAACATGGCAGCCACTGGCCACCAAGGCCAGTGAAGGGCAAAAGGGCAAACTACACCGAAGAGCTCGGTTCCCTGTGTGTGTGTGTGAAAATGGTACTATTTTCCACTCAAACATGTTGGCATGACCTTATCTCCAATGTACTGATTTAACTAAGATAGCTCAAAATTAATCTACGTCTTTTCCTTCCCCTGGCCTCTGGCTGTGAACTAGGATCCTCACCATCGCAGGCAGGGCTTACAATGTGTTCCCATGGGGCAGTGCTGAGTGAGACTCCACTGGCTGAAAGCTGTGGCTGGGTTGATTAGAAACTGGGCCTGTGGGCTGTTGGGCCAAGAAAGGGAGCCAAGAAAGGAAGTCAAGAGCTGTGTCTCTTAGGCTCTCTCTGCTGGGCTCCATAGCTGCCTCCAGCCTTCTAAGCAGAGATGAGGCCCAGGTCCACATGAGATCAGCCAGGCCTGCTACAGAGCACAGCATTTGTTTTGGTATGCGCGCACGTGTGTGTGTGTGTGTGTGTGTGTGTGTGTGTGTGTGTGTGTGTGTGTCTGTGTGTGCCATGCTGTCAGCCATGTTGGGATCCACACAGCCCCTGGGAAGGAGGCTGACACGGCAGACGTTGGGGCCAGGACCCTGTGCTCTGGAGAAGAGCTACCTCCCCACGTAGCCTCTTCAGTGGCTGCCCTGTGGATGGGAGCACCCGTGTTGCCAAGAAGCGGCTGGTGGTGCAGGCTATTCCTGTGATTGAAAATGGCAGGGGCTGGGAAGGTGGCTCAGTGGTAGAGCGCTTGCCTTGCAGGCCTGAGGCCCTGGGTTCGATTCCTCAGCACCACATAAGCAGAAAAAGCCAGAGATGGCGCTGTGGCTCAAGTGGTGGAGCACTAGCCTTGAGCTGAAGAAGCTCAGGGACAGCGCCCGGGCCAGGCCTGCATTCAAGCCCCAGGACTGGCAAAAAGAAAAAAAGAAAAAGAAAATGGCAGAATGTGGGATCTATTCATGACCTTCAAATGTTTTGAGCCTGCCATCTTCCCTTGGGGCTCAATAGCACCATTTTACACAGAAAAGGGAATGGGGTACCTGGAATTCACCTTACAATGATTCGCTTTGAATTCTTTTTATATACATATATTTACCTGCATTCTGTTAAATGTATATATTTAATACATATAAATAGATATTTAGAATATGCAATTTTTTTTCCAATTTGACAGCTCGAGGCTTCTTTGGGAATTTATGCTGTGGTTGCCATTTTCCGGGGTGGCTCCCCAAGGCTCCCCGAGCTCTGGGTGTCTCGGGGTACAGGGAGAATTTTGCTCCCTTCCACATGTCTACCTCTACCTCCTCATCTCAGCGTCAGCATTCAGGTGGCACTGAAGCTGGAAATGGGGGATTTGGTGTTTTGTTTTTGGTTTTTTAAAAAAACCTTTTTTGTTGTTATTATAAAGGTAATGTGCAGAGGAGTTAGTTACATAAGTCAGGTGAAGAGTGCTCTCTCGGGGCATTTGTTTTCTTTTGTTTTTTTGTTTTTTTTGTTTTTGGGTCCGGTCATGGGGCCTGAACTCTGGGTCTGGGCGCTGTACCTCAGCTCTTCAGCTCAAGGCTAGTGCTCTACCACTTGAGCCACAGCGCCACTTCCGGCTTTTTTCTTTTTGCTTATGTGGTGCTGAGGAATGGAACCCAGGGCCTCAGGCATGCAAGGCAAGTGCTCTACCACTGAGCCACCTTCCCAGCCCCTCGGGGTATTTATTTGTATTGTCTCTTTCCTCCTCTCCCTGTACCTTGGTGACCTCGTCTCTTTTTTGAGTGACTCTGGGGACACCTCCTCTATTCCTAGGCCATTCCCCCTTCCATTTTATTTCCCGGAAGGCAGCAAGAATGATCTCCATACAACGTAAATTGTTTTGTTCAGCATTTATTCACAGAACATAGTTTGAAATACTTTTTGTACAGCTCCTAGCACTTGGGAAATGGCTCTAAACAGAAACAGAAAGTCATGTTGTGCAGATGTGTGCATTCTGGTGGGACCTGCAGTCAACACACAAGAGAAGCACAGAGTCTATGGCAACGAGCGGCGTGAGCAGAAAAGCAGTCAGCTGCAAGCAGAACAGGCCGAATTTGGATTGGAGAAGAAGTAGCTGAAAAAGGTTACATGGAGTAGTGCAGAGGCAGAGAAACTTCTCAAACACTAGCCAGGATGCTGGTGAGTGACGCTTGGTGGTTCTGATCAGGGGGTGTCCAGGGCCATCTAAGGCAAGTTAGTATAGCTCACATTTGCCCACTGCTATGGCCCCGAGGCCTATGCAGCAGGTTACACACAAACGTGAGGCCCCCCTCCCCCCCATACCAGAGATGCCCCCAGAGCAAGAGGGTGTGCATGGCTGGCCAGTCTGTGGAATTCTGGTCCAAGGTAAGTAAATAAGTTTGGAAAACTCAAGTTGTGCCAAGTGCAACAAATACAACGAGCTGGGAACACGGCGGGGAGTGTGAGTCCTGCTCGGTGCAGGGTCAGGATCATCAGGATGCGGGAAGGGGTCCCGGCTGAGGCTGAGATGGAGCAAGATGGCCATGTGTGCAATGGGACAGGGTGGTGTGGATGGAGAGGAGGGGAGTGGTAGTGGGGAATGTGGGGGAGGGACCCCTTGGGGCCTGAGGGAACTCAGAGGGTGGTAAGCCAGCATGGCTCACGGCAGGAGGGAAAAGCTCTGGCTCTGGGAGGGAGGAGGGCCATGACAGCATCTGCAGGAGATAGCTGTGTCATGCATGGAGGAGGGGGCCAGTTCAAGGACTTCACAAAGCTGCCAGGCCTCCCTGATGGGCAAGAAGAAATGGGGACCCGGGATGGACCTGGGAAAGAGGGTTCCAGTTGAGACGGTAATTTTTTTTTTTGAGGGGAAGCAAGAGAAAGCAAAAGCCAGGTGTTGATGGTCCCAACTCTAACCCTAGGTATGTTGACCAGTGGACTGTGGTTTGAAGCCAGTGCAGGAAAAACATGTGAGATTTCCCCTGTTCCTTTCTCAAGCATGAATAGGAGGACTATGGTCTAGGGCTGTCTGGGCAAAACCCAGTAACCCTATTCAGAAAATAACAAGAGATAATGGGGGACGGGGATGGTTGCTGAAGTGGTACAAACCCTAGCAAGCTTAGGTTCAAATCCTGGTACTGGAGCTGGGTGAGGTGGCTCACACTAGGAAGCTGAGATCTGAGGATCACTGTTCAAAGCCTATTAACCAGCAAAAAGTCAGAAATGGAGCTGTAGCTCAAGTGGTAGAACACTAGTCGAGTACAAAAGCTCAGGGACAGTGCCCAGGCCGAGTTCAAGCTCCAGAACTGGCCTATATATATATATATATATATATATATATATATATATATATATATATGTATGTATGTATATATATATATATACATATACATATATATACATATATATATATATATATATATATATATAGAGAGAGAGAGAGAGAGAGAGAGAGAGAGAGAGTATGCCACTCCAACAGCAAGCAACAAGAACAAAAACCTAGGACCTTATTTTGTGTGCATTAAGTCTGAGATAAGGATCAAGTGAGCAGTTACACACACAGCTTGGTACAGGACTGGGGTATGGGGCACTCAAATGTCCAAAGCCTACCTGCTAGTTACCCCTTCTCTCTTAACAACCCCAACTGCACCGGGGGACCTGCATCTCCTGCTACCTGGTGAACAGGACAGCAAGCGGAGGCTGACAGTAGAAGAGGTGGTGAAGCCTTGTGTGTGGACCTGCAGCACTGAGATGCTGCCATGGCACTGGTGTTCCTCCATCCCTGGCCCTCAGGTACCACCAGTCACCCTCGTCTTGTTCACCAGCAGAGGCGGGAAAGCCTGAGCAGGGCTCCCGAGCTGGTCTCAGCCCAGGAGCCTGTGTAGGGACAGCCTGCCCTGGCTCTGATGCCAACTCCCTCCAGTGGGTCCCACGCCCATCTGCCCCTCAGCAGCGTGTGGGTGAGAACAGGGGCGTTCAGGACTTGATATGCCACATTCCCAAGACAAACACACATCCTGCCCTTTGCACCTGGGTCTCAATGATAGTTGAGATGTGTTAGAGCATCAGGGCAGGTACTGCACTAAGTACTTTACAGGACTTCATCGACTCCTCCATATCTTTTATGAAACATATTGTTATAAACAACAAGCCCACTACGAGCCAGCTTAAACCAAAAGGAGCCTGTTGGGACACACACTTGAAGATCCCAAAGGCAAGTTCTGGCAGCAGGACTGGGTTCAACTCCGAGGTTTTATGACACGGCTGACTCCATCCTTGTGACTGCAGGAGCTTTGGCTTTGGGACTGCTGCCTCTTGGTCTCACTCCCACCCAACCCAGATCACACAGAAGAAAAGGGAAGACCATCAGGTGATTCCTACAGGAGAAAGATTCTTCCAGAAACTTGTATTCTTAGATCTCCACTTGATTACCCAACCACTGGAGGCCCAAGAGCAAACTGCCCATGGAGAGAAATTTTCTCAGAGAACTTGGGCCATGGAGTGGGTACAATCCCAAACGTTCACTGTTTTCTGAACAGCCCCAGACTGGAGGTCCTGTTGTAATCCTACTAAAAAAATAAGGAACTGGGTTTAGAGTTCAAATAACATGCTTAAGATGGTTTGTGAGGGCTGGGAAGGTGGCTCAGTGGTAGAGCGCTTGCCTTGCATGCCTGAGGCCCTGGGTTCGATTCCTCAGCACCACATAAACAAAAAGAAAAAAGCCGGAAGTGGCACTGTGGCTCAAGTGGTAGAGCACTAGCCTTGAGCTGAAGAGCTGAGGGACAGCACCCAGGCCCAGAGTTCAGGCCCCATGACCGGACCTAAAAAAAAAAAAAAAAAAAAAGTTTTGTGAGCTATGACGTGCCCCGGACAGCAACAAACCTGGAGAAGGTCATTTGATGGGCACAGAGCACCAGCCCCTTCTTCTTCCATAGTAAGTTCTGGTTGAGATTAAAAATCAACAAGTTATAATGCTCAGGAAGGCAAGCAAAAGAAGCAGAGCAGCAAGAAACAGGGAAATGGAGAGTGAAAGATAGCTTCAAGGAAACTTTAAAACAACACATAGAACCAGAATATAGCTGTGAGCTGCTGAGAGGCAAGTTGATAATTTAGAAAAGTCTTTGTATCAGGGTCCAAGAGGGAGATTACTGGAGCAATCTGATAACAGAGAAATCTCTAACATGCGTGAATCAAACAGAACTTCAAAATATGTCAAGCAAAACCTACTTAAATGGAAAGAGACCAAACAAAATGAGGGTAGACCTGCCTTTCATTACAGATGGGAACTTGGACACTTACTCAAGTGAGAGACACCTAACCACTAAGCAGCAAGAGAGAGATTACTGAGTGATGTTCTAGCCAAGTGGCCCAACATTCACCAAGGTGACCGTGCCCCATCAAAACCATAAAACCTTCAGCACACAGACTTTTTCTGGACACAATGGAACATTAGAAATCACTAACAAGAGGATAACAGAACCATCTCCAAACAGCTGGAAATTGAGTAATATACTTCTAAATAATCCATGAGCCAAAGAAGACATCTCAAAAGGAAAACATATACCAAAAAACAGAACATAGAACTAGGATGTAGTTTGAGGTGCTGAGAGGAAATTTATAGCACTAAAATGCTCATGTCAGAAAAAGAAAAAAAAAAAGATCATGGTTCAATAGTCTTCAGTACTTTTCTTAAAGAAACTAGGAAACAAAGAGCAAGGTAGAGCAAGCAGAAGAAAAGAAAGATGTTTAGTGGCTTCAGGTCTGGGGCTTTGAGGAGCTACGAACATTCTCTCTGGTGACAGTTTGTCAACCCAGCCCAACTTGGTTAGAATACTGCCAACACTGCCCCCAGGCCAGGGCTAGCAGTACAGATCCCTGCCGCCCCCCACCCCCCAAAAAAGCACTGTGCTTTCCAGGGGTCCAGAAAGTGCTAGGCAGAATCTTCCTAGCTCCACTGACCCAGGGACTTCACCCCCTGCTGCCACCCAGGGAAGTACTGTAGTCACTAGCTGAGCTGCTGCTGTCTGGGTTGGTCCAGGTGGATCTGGAAGACAGCTGCTCACCTCTGCACACCTGGAGAGTGAGGCCTGGTAAACAGCCAAACCCCAACACCTCACATTGTGTGGAGGGTGGGAGGGAGGGAGGAAGAAGAGGAAGAGGAGGAGGAGGAGGTGGTGCGGGGCTCTTAAAGGTATTTCTTAGGAAGTAGGCGCAGCCTGGCGGCTAACCCTTCCTGCCCTGCCCTAAATCCTCGCCTCATTCCCATATTCACACAGCACCCACAGCCCTCCCTACATGAACACAAATGACTACACGTGCACCCCACCCAGAGGGACCCATCTGCTCAATAAACAGGCCCGGGCTACACGGCTATCAGAGGGGCCTTGCTCTTGGCGGGAAGCCTGCAATGGGGTGCGGGGCCATCTCCAAGGGGCTCTCGCAAGTCCATGGGGCCGGCGGCCAATTGCATGTGGCCTTTGCTCAGTACACAGGTGGCCTCGTGGCATCTGCGGGCCCAGCTGACTGCCTTCAACCCTGGTGCACACCTGTCTGCACTGGCGCTGTGGCGTGCCTCCTGTCCACTCCTGATGTGAGGACAGGAGGGCAGTCTCTGGCCAGGTCACCTCTGGGCTGTGCCCTCCCTTCCGTTAACTGCCTTGGGCTCACAGTGAAGCAGACACAGCAAACGACCAGGCTCACATACACTGCAGACCAAGTCACTTGGGGCAGAAATGGCTCCCACAGGCCGGGTGCCCACACGGCAGTCTGCTGTGGTACTTCCACCAACGGCTGGATCCAATGGTTTAAGACACGATTTCCACAGGAAAAGCCGTGGCTACCCTAACGCCTGGGCTACACTCTGCTTCATGGGGGAAAAAGAGTCAAATGTGGTGGCAAGGCTCGTTGCTGGCCTCGGGTGTGGAAAGGCTGGCTTTCTAGCTGCTCGGCCCCCCACGCCCACCCTGCCGGCACAGGACAAGCCCAGCTTAGCTTTGGCAGCCTGAGGATCATCTCAAGCCACTTAAGTTTTCAGATTTCTTCAATGGCACTATCTGACCCAAAACCACACCCTCTGCAATTCCAGAGGCAGGCGCGTGCCCCCAAGCCTTCAAGTTCTTACCACTCATCCCCTGTGTTAAGTGTACAGAGATGGTCTTCAAGATGGACGCAATCCCTGAGTTCCTGGATAGCAATGCACAAGGCACTGTGACCACGGCGAGCTCTGTGAAACTCAGCGACACAGGACGGGTGCACTGTGCTGATGTCACAACAAAGGCAGAAAATAGTACCGGAGAGTGAGCCTGGAAACAGAAACAAGTAGTACTACAGATCAAGATGGGGGAAGGGATGTGACACTAGGAAGCTAGGCAAGCACTCTACCCCTAAGTCATATTCCCAGCCCTGGATCATACATTTCTTTGGTGGTATTGAGATTGGATCCAAGGCCTTGCTTGTACTTGATAGGCAGGTATGCCAACAACTGAGCAACATAACCAGATCTTTTTGCATGTTATTTTTTGAATAAGGTCTCTCTTTTTTGCCTGGACCATAATCTTCCACTTCTGCTTCCTGCATAGCTGGGATGACAGGTGCTCCACCACGCCTAGCATTCATGGATCGAGAAGAGGTCTAATGGGCTTTCTGCCCGGATGTGACTAGGACAGAGATCTACATCTCAGGCAGCTAAAACTGAGTGAACCACACGCATGGTCTCCTTTAAGAGTCAAAGACCATCAAACCACAAAGGAAGACTGACTAGTAAGTTTTATGACCTACTAATTATCATATTATGATATATAAATATAATTATACATAATTATAATATTTTGCCACCTATATTAAAAAAGTAACTTTAGTTAAGACAAGAGGTAGGTTGAAATATATTTGTAAGATAGGTAACAGAAGATTAACAGCCACAAGAGATAACTCAGTAAGAAAAAGAAAGCCTAGTAGAAAAATGGGAAAATAAGATATAAAAAGGCAAATCAGTGAGTCAATGTCTTAATCAGATAGTTTGCCCATTCTAAGCTGGGCACTGGTGGCTCATGCCTGTAATCCTAGCTACTCAGTAGGCTGAGATCTGAGGATTGTGGTTCAAAGCCAACCTGGACAGGAAAGTCCGTGAGACTCCAATTAACCACCAGAAAACTGGAAGTGGTGCTGTGGCTCAAATGGTAGAGCACTCGCCTTGAACTGAAGAGCTCAGGGACAAAGCCCAGGCCCAGAGTTCAAGCACCACAACCGACAAAAAAAAAAAAAAAACAACCCCAAACCAAAAAAACTTTCTAAGAAGTCTCACCCGTCCTTGGCCCTTTTGCTGGGATGGGATTGCAGGGTAATGTCCATGATCTAAAAAAGCAGGATAATGTGACACAGCAGCAGCTAACTGTGGAAGTGACAAGAGAAATACAGTCCCCACCCAGGGACAACTGTGTTTGTGGTAATCCTTGGGCTTCATGATTGACTTGCCACAAGACTCGATGTGAGTGCTCTTTCTGCCTTACTTAGTATGGTCAACTCAACACACTCACATACAGACACACAGAACACACACACATACATATAAATACACGGTTGCATGCGTGTGCGTGCTTGCACAGGGTGGGGGAGCCACTTAGACTGAGGCTGGCACCCACGGGCTGTCCTCATGCACACGGATGGAGAGACCAAAATAAACAAACAAATGAATAAAATCATTTTTAAAAAGATGCATTCATGAGGAAACTTTTAATTTAAAAAAAATCAAAAGAAAAATTGAACAGTGCCTAAATCTTTATTTTTCATAACCTACATTTTTTTTCCAAATTAGACAGTTTTACACTGAATGACACAAAAGGAAACTTAAATTACCAATAGTTTACATGTACGCTTGATTCCAGTCTTAATGAAAAGGAGAACAAAAACAAAATCCCTCAAGAAAGCTTCCACACCACACGCCCACTGTGACTCGGCAGCCGTCAGTGCCCCTGGAATCCGATTGTCTGCTGCTTCCCACGTACCAGGCTACAAAGCACACAAACCCACAACTACAGCTCACGGAAGGGGTACAAAGACAGGTCTGCACCATTTGTCATTTGCTGTGATATACCACCAAACCAGTTCCTACATATCAACGGCAGCAATCCTGACGAGTACAGCAATATGAGACGTGTGAGCCACCTACAAGTGGCCACCAGTGATGCAGTGACAGGAGGGACCAACCAGAGGCATCAATCAGAACACCAACTCTTAAAGAGAGCAATTACTCAAAATTCATGTCTGGTGAATCAGGGCCAGATTCTTATTCCTATATTTCCAACGGATAAGGTATCATCACACAATTTTACAAGCTAAAATGTCATTTGTGACTGCGGTATCTCTGATTCTATAACCTGAGACACTAAAAGAAAATTTAAAAAGTATGAAAGCCACATGTCATTAGCTGTATGTGACAGAGCAAGAGTCCACATGCACCCTCACAACTTCCTATGGTCAAAAATTCCCATTTTTTTCTGAGTGGAAAATCTCAAAGAGTATTATCATATTATCATTTTTTGACATCATATAGCTATTTGGCATATCTATTAATTAAAAAGATATCCAAGCACGATTTCAGCTCCCAGAGCCAGGCTGTGCCACTGATAAGCAGTAATTAAAGTGTCCAACTCGTCCGAGCAGCAGTGGCGGCCTGGCCACAATGCCCCCTGCCTCATGCCCACAGCCCCTGAGTGCAGCTGTTGAGGAACAGCTGGCTCTACCCACACGGACTTGTGGCACTGCCATGCTCATGCCTGGGAAAGCATCTCTCTAAAAGCCAAGGTGTAACTCCATGAGCACTGGAAGCTGGGGGTGAAGACGAGAGGACGGCTGACCCTGCCCTGGCCCCTCCTCCAGCCAAGACGGGACCCCAAGGACCTGCCAGTGTCTACACAATCTGTTAGTCTGGGCTCAAGAGATCAATTATTTCTGACTTTTTTTTTGTCAGTGATCTGACAACTCTAAAAAAATTAATTCCCATGTTTCTTTAACAGGCATTTGAAGCGTATTAGCACTGCATGTTTCTATGTATTTAAATAATGACAATTGATACAACAGGCATGGTTTCCCTGGCAGGATAAATCACACTTAGCAATATATGATTTAATTAGAAGATTATTTTTTACTTTCATTTGAAGGAACTGCCAGTTTCTGCTTTCCAAATTATAGTTCTAAACCATTTCCCATTAGATATGATTAGCACTTATTTACATACTTCTTACAAGTATGGAAACATCTGGATGCTCTGAGTAAGACTTTCCATTTTCTTTTTGCAGCAAAGAGGCAGAATCAGTTCCACACACCAGTATGAGAAAAAAAAAAAACCTCAACACATTAAAATAATATTCAAACCACAACATTTAGTTTATCTACATCCAGCTCAACATTTATAATATATCAATAATTTTTTATCAGATTTTTCTCTGTAGGGTACCTTTTTAATATGTTCTGATTATTTACAACTGTACAAGCAAAGCACACTCCCAAGTGCACATATTTAATACAGTATCGACTATTTGCATTTACAGGATTTTTCAACAATCTGAAAAAAGATCAACTGTTGAAGATCTGTAAGGTATATTACAAAACCTGCTAGTTCTTGTACTACCATATGTTTACTCAGAAGATTTATCGACGAGAGATCTGCACGTAACTGAGTAACTCTGATCCTCTCCTGCCAACCCAGCGGCCGGTCTCCATGAGCTCTACACTGTCTTATACAAAAGTTAAGGCAAAGTCATTTTCAAGTTTAAATAAAATTCAAGTCTTTAAATATTGGATGGAAATAATTTTTCTTCTAAAAAAAAAAAAAGACAACTTCAGTCTTGTTAAATAATATTTTGTGGAATAAACTGTATGGTTACATTTAGCAGGAAATATTTTAATGTTTGCTGCTTAGAATACTTAAAGAAAAATTTTAGGCATTTTTAAAACAAAATAATTTATATTTAACTTTATGATAAACTTGCTAACTTTAGTGCACCCTTGTTCTTCAGAAGTGCGGCACTTCTAGAAGTGACTCAATGAGACCCTCATACTGGAGGTAAAAAAAGCAGGGAATTTTGTCTCCACCAGCCCAAGAGGGAAAGAAACCACACACACCAATCTCTCATGGCTACACTTGCCAATCCTTGCGCGGGTAGAGGAACAGGAGGGTGTCCACATGGAGCCGACTACGGTGTGGACCCTCTAACAAGCGTGCGTGGGGACATGAGAGATTGTGGAGAGCAGGCACACAGCCGCCCACGGGGATCAAAACAACACCAGGTTCAACTTCATGGTACAGTGTCACTGGGCAGCAAAGTTTGCATTTCATTCAGGTTCTATTCACAATGTGCTTTGAATTTATTTTACATTGCAGCCACTTGAAACTGGAGTGAGAAGCTGGTTACTTGCTTGTAGGATAGTAACACTCAAAGGTTTCATGTCTTTCTAGTACTCTTTGCAGGTTCATTCTGCCCACTAGTTCAAAAAAGGAATATAGATTCCTATTCTCTATTTATGTATTTGTTTAAAGCTAGAATCACCTGATACAGAGTTTAAATGAGAACACAGCTCCCGTGCCAGTGTATTGGCGCCCGGACACTGCCAGCCCCTTTCTCTGTGAGGCCCGGGCCAGCGCATCAGCCCTCATCCATCTGCTGGGACACCGACAAGATATGCACTTGCAGACCAATTATTTAAAACAAAACAAAACCAAAAAAAAAAAAAAAAAAGTAGCATAGTTCCCTTAATTTAGAAAAACTCACTATATATAACTTGCATTCAGAGCCACGTGGAGGCTTAATAAAAAGTATCAATTTGTTAGGATAAATGCATTTTCTATCCTGAAAAAAAAATCACTTATGCATCACCTCCAGTTAAGCACCAACCTAAAATAAGGTTTATATTAATTAAATCCTGAAAAATAGATTTTTTTTCAAGAGGGGAAAATTCCGACTCACAGAAAAAAACTAACTTGCAGCATCCCACAGGCCTCACAGACACTGCTGGCTCCTAACTAGCGACTCTTTGTGCTGCTGGGGAGTTTCACGTGGTGAGTGCAGCTCTTCCGGCCCCTCCGGGCATCGGCTCTTCACTGAGGAGACTTGGGGGGAGTGTTCTGTTCTCTGTGGAGACGCTTCCCAACTGCTGATGCTGAAGCTGAAGCCGAGGCCGAGGCTGGGGGAGAGGGCCGACGCCCTGGCTGCCTCCTCTGATCTTTGGGGGCTCCAGGAGTGGGCTTGAGGGCGGGGGGCTCTTTGTATCTCTCCACAGGCTCAGCGAGCTTCTTCTCCTCTTTCCCACAACTGACAGTGTTTGGCTTTTGTTCTTTTTGGGGTTGTGATGGGGAGGAAGGAGGTTCTTTACTTGTTCTCTGACAAATCTCTGCGTAACTGGGCTTTCGTAGTTCCTGCCAACAGACAAATGTGTGGTTACACTCAGACAATGGTGGACAACCCCTGAAAGGACGGCTGGCACAGGAAATCAAGTTACTTAAGTAGAATTCCACTTTACAGCTACTTTTTAAAGTTATATTTTTATTATCTTTGAAGAGGTTGTTCAAAGGGGTTATAATTTAACATGGCTAAGGTGCTTTCTTTCTAACAAGCTGGCAGAATCCAATGGTTAAGCATCCCAGTTCTGTAACTTTCCTGAGGATACTGCAGAAACGCCTCTTATCAATGGCTAACGTAAGCACAGTGTGGTGTCACACACCTAACAGCCCAGCTACTGAGGAGGTGAGATCAAACAGATCAAAGTTCAAGGCCAGCCTAGGCAAAAAGTTAACAAGAACCCATCCCAAACTGAGTATGGTAGGGTGCATCTGTCCATTCTAGCTATCAGAGGCCACAGGGAGGTAGTTCAAAGTGCAAAAAACGCAAGGCCTTAATTGAAAAATAAGTAAGTAAAATAGACTGTGGCTACGCACAAGTAGTAGAGCACCAACCAGCCTTGCAAGCTTGAGACTTTGAGTTCAAACCCCACTATTGCCAAAACCCTGATGATCAACAGCTAACATCAGAAAAGTGACAGTGATAAAAGCTGATCTAATCTGCCTGCAGCCTTTAGGTGTTGTTGGCCCATGTGCAAGCCTAAAAAGGGCCCTGGTGGAGAAGCTGATGCTTAGACTTGGCACTGTGTTTGCTACCCTGCTTCCTCTGGCACCGGGAGACTTCTCAACTGTCACCCAGGGGCCCTGTCTATCTTTATGTTAAAACCAAAACAATGTGCAATAGGGATTTTAGGTACATAGGGTCATTTGAAAAATAAGTGGTTAACAACTTTAACCTATTGAAGATTTCTTTCTAGACTTAAATCGAGTGGGCAGAAGGCTCAGCTTCCAAGTATCTACAACAGCAGCAACTGCTCACCCTGGCAAATGAGTGAGAGGCCGATTTATCCAAGATGGAAACCATTGGAAGAAACCATCACTGGATGGGTCACTCATCTTGTTTTTCCTTGCAGTTTATTTTTGCTAGTGCTAGAGCTTGCACTCAGTGCCTCCTGCTTGACTGGCTTTCTTGCTCACAGCTGGTGTTCTACCACTTGAGCAGTACTTCTAGCCCAGCATTTTGCTGATTAATTGGAGATGGAGTCTTGGACTTTTCTGCCACAGTTGGCTCTGAACCTTCAACCTACAGATCTCAGCCTCCCGAGCAGCTATTACAGAAGGATTATAGCTGTGATCACTGGTGCCTGGCCTATTTAATTCCTTGTGAAACACATGATACATGCAAGAGATGCTGAACTGACCACAAGTTCTATGGAAGAACAGGAAGTGGAACCTACTGCTTCAGAAACTCAACCAACTTACACTGAAATAAGGACACTCCAAGGCTGTACTGCAAAGATTACAGAGTAGGAAAATCCTTTGTACAGAAAACAATACACACATGTGCTTACACACACACATGCATACACACACAACTCATCAAATTTAGATTTCATTTAAAAAAAGGGAGGGGCTGGGAAGGTGGCTCAGTGGTAGAGCGCTTGCCTTGCATGCCTGAGGCCCTGGGTTCGATTCCTCAGCACCACATAAGCAAAAAGAAAAAAGCTGGAAGTGGCGCTGTGGCTCAAGTGGTAGAGCGCTAGCCTTGAGCTGAAGAGCTGAGGGACAGCGCCCAGGCCCAGAGTTCAGGCCCCATGACTGGACGCCCCCTCCTCCCCCAAAAAAAGAAAGAAAGAAAGAAAGAAAGATGTTGAGGCCTAGGCTCTGTCCCTGAGCTCTTATACTCAAGGCTAATGCTCTAGTACTTTGAGCCACCTCACCACTGCTGGTTTTTCTGGGGGTCAATTGGAGATAAGGCCTTTCCTGCCCAGGCTGGCTTGGAATCTCAGATCTCAGCCTCTTGAGTAGGTATGATTACAGGTGTAGGCCACTGGCGCCCAGCCCAGTGCTATGTCTTTTTGCCACACAGACCCACCCCCATAACTGTTGAGAAGGAAGACAGGTATACATACCGTGGCAGCTCCATTCACCTGCACTGATTTACACGCAGTTGTAGTAAGGGTGGGAGGAAGTCTGTCCACACTGTGCGTTTCCCTTTGCTTTTCTATCACCTTGGTGTCCCTGTGAAAATGCACCTGGCAGATGAGTCTCACACATTACAAGCCAATCCAGAGAGCACACAGTGAGTGTCACAAAACCTTAGAGGCCAGTCCAGTGAGCACACAGTGGGTCTCAGGCAACCTGACAGGCCAGTCCAGTGAGCACACAGTGGGTCTCACACAACATTAGAGGCCAGTCCAGTGAGCACACAGTGGGTCTCCGGCAACCTGACAGGCCAGTCCAGTGAGCACACAGTGGGTCTCAAGCAACCTGACAGGCCAGTCCAGTGAGCACACAGTGGGTCTCACACAACATTAGAGGCCAGTCCAGTGAGCACACAGTGGGTCTCAGGCAACCTGACAGGCCAGTCCAGTGAGCACACAGTGGGTCTCAAGCAACCTGACAGGCCAGTCCAGTGAGCACACAGTGGGTCTCAGGCAACCTGACAGGCCAGTCCAGTGAGCACACAGTGGGGCTCATGCAACATTAGAGGCCAGTCCAGTGAGCACACAGTGGGTCTCACGCAACATTAGGGGCGAGGCCAGTCCAGTGAGCACATAGCAGAGCAGCGGTGGAGGAGCAATACTCACTCAGGCAAATGGGCGGGGGATGGGGATTGTTCGTACACTGCTGACACAGCACAGGAAGCTGGCAGAGAGGGCTCTCTGGGGACCATAGCAGGAATGGTATTTGTACTTGCATCTGTACTGAGGCTCTGAAAATCGTCAAAGTCAAATTTATGATAAGGTAAAGAGTCTCTCATCAGATCTTTGCTAAAGGAGGTTATAGTCTACTTAATGTAAGTCTAAACATTATCACACATATCTGCAGAGCCTGTGAAGGCACAGGAGTGCTCAAAGGAACTGTGACTACCTTACCCCAGAGGTACAGACAAGTGGAAACAAATGATAAACTGCCAAGTCTCAGAATAAAGACACAGAAGACAATCTACTCCAGCAAAGGTCTCATTGGTCCTCTGCCTTCTTGCTTTAACAAATGTAAAACTGGTCTTGTGACCTGGGCTCTCTTCTACATTGCCACTACATCTGCAAGCAAGCTTGTTTTCTGAAAAAGTGTCTATCAAACACAACTTACTCATCATGATTCCATAGAGCCTGGCATGTAATACTCAATATTTGCTAGGTATGGAGTTCCAAACGCAGTTCACTATGACTTATAACCAAAACAAATCAAAAGACATCTCCATACCTGCATCAGTTTGAATACCTTGTGGCAAGTGGTAGCAACGGACAGCAGTTTTCCTGAATTCACAACATCCCTTGGAAGCAGGTGTGTTACTAATCCCAAATTATTAGGTAGGGAAACTACAGCCTAGAACATAATCTGCCCAAGGTCTTATATCTGAACAAACCCAGATCTTCTGACTAACCAGTGACTCTCTAAGTACAGTAACTACTTCATACAAGTCCATTCTCGTTTAGCTTACAGAATGATATATTTAAATTGTGATTTTGAAAAGGCAACAAGTAATTGGTATAAATCTGAATGTAAAAACACAAAACCAATACTTAGAAAATACTAGCAATATGAGAATTGTATTTATCTTACTCGTTCTTTTGACGATCCTATTATCAAACTAGATAGCCTGTTTTCAAACAAGTCCTCTGTCTTCAAATTGCCAGCAGCTCCAGGTAATGGGGGAAAGTTAGACAACCCGAGTTCGAAGGTTGGTGATGGTGGCTTTGGTGGAGTTGGAGACTGAGTCTGGCTGCTCTAAAACAGAATGACACCCCAAAAGTCATAAAAGGTGGAAAGAGAAAGACAGCACAAGCGCTAAGCAAGGAGTCTTGACTCCCAACACTTGCCTGAAAAAAGTCACTAAACAATGTGTGTAAATTCCTAGGATATAGGAACTCCATACCTAACTTTACAGGGTTTAACATTTCCCAGAAATTTATTACAACAGGATACCCTATGTGAGGAGTCTAGAATAAATGCGTCAAAGCTGGGCGCTGTCCTGCCCATGTAATTGTAACCCCTCTGTACAGTATGTTCACAAATAAAATAAAATTAAAAAATAATGGCAATAAAGAAAAATCCACATTAAAAAAAAAAAAAAAAAGCTGGGCGCTGGTGGCTCATGCCTGTAATCCTGGCTACTCAGGAGGCTGAGATCGAGGATCATGATTCAAAGCCAGCCCGGACAGGAATGTCTGTGAGACTCTTATCTCCAATTAACCACCAGAAAACTGGAAGTGGTGCCATGGCTCAAGTGGTATAGTATTCACCTTGAGCTGAAGAGCTGAGGGACAGTGCCCAGGCCCAGAGATCAAGCCCCACAACCAACAAAAAAGAAAAAAAAATACGTCAGAGTTTGAGCGAGAGCAAGTTAAGAAATGAAAATGGATCCAAACTAACAAAAAAAAAAAAAAAAAAAAAAAACAGACTATTTTGGAAAGCCTTTCTGTTTAAGCCTCAAGAGTGACACAGATACCTACTTTTAGTTTAATTTCACCCAGCTGTGTGCCCTCAGGACCAAATTTACACTTACTAACCACTGCTATTGTGCTCTTCTTGTAATCTAGAATAATGAGATACTTAAAATAATCCAGTGATATACAGACATTGTGACTTCAAAGCAAGTCTTAGAGGTTGTAAACATCTACATGTTTCTGAGGTGAAAAGAGATTTTCAGATTAAGCCTTCTATGTTAGTTTTTTAGGAGCCATGGTAGGCAATATATTAGAATTGTAAGATGACAAAGCCTGCAGACAGGGTTTGACTTTGAAGGCAGGGTTAAATATTTTTAAAGAGTTGAATGTCTTTTATATGCTTTTTTGCTTGTCTTTAAAATTTTCAGGTCATTCCAGAACTTCTAAGTGTTCTACAAATATGAACATGTTAATCAGGAAGACAAAGCAAAATGAACCCAAACTAACAGCAGTTGCTTCAGGACAGGCCCAGCAGAGCAGTATCTATCACGATGGATATGCAAATATCCATCGGACTAAATGGGACACTATTTACATATAGGGACCAGGACCACTAATTACAAATGGAACTAATTAATGGTATGCCAAATTTAGCTGACATTATTAAATAGAGAATTTCTGAGTTCTAAAACAATCTAGAACACACTTCTAGTGATAGGAAAGCATATCTATGGGATTGCTTGGGACTGCTGAGCCAAGAATTTCCTTAAGGTCTTCTCTGGTTGTCACGCATGTAATTCTAGACCTGCTAAGTCTTTAAACGTCAGTGCACACTATCAACTCTGCAACTATTCTCACAACCCTGATGCTGCAAAGTCCCAGCCTCTATTAAAGCCAGAACAAACTAGCATTTTCCTCAGGAGATACTCTGTTTAATCAATATAAGCAAAATGACAACTCATATACTTAATACACAAATGAATTACTTATTTTTTGTCTGTCTTCTTTGTAAATATAGCAGAATACATGACTACTTGGTTTACATACTGGATGGATGGTAACATATTTTGGGGCATAGCTTCTTTTTTTTTTTTATTTTTGACAGTTGTAGGGCTTGAACTAGGACCTGGGTGCTGTCCCTGAGCTTTTGTGCTCAAGCTAGCACTCTACCACTTTGAGCCACAGTGCTACTTCTGATAAAATATTTTGAGTGATCAAAAAAATTTTTTGAACAAATTTCTGCAAGGAAGAAGCTTAATTCTTTCTGATTATCCCCGTTTGGGCCATTTTACTTCCTATAGTTTCATTACTTATGGCCTAAAATATTACAGGGAATTCTAAAAAGCACAGTCCATAAATTTTCAGCTATGTGGGATTCTGAGTGGTGTAATGAAATGCTGCACTCTCAGCTGTCCTACCGGGACATGAGAACCATCCCTTTGCACAGTGAATCCACACTATAAATGCTACCCACCTATTATTCACCGAAAGCCATCTTAGTTAGAGTCAACTGTGGTATCACAGTGCTATATTCAAAGTAACTTTTTTTTTTTTTTTGGCGGGGGGGGTCGGTCGTGGGGCTTGAACTCTGGGCCTGAGTCCTGTCCTTCAACTCTTCAGCTCAAGGCTAGCGCTCTACCACTTGACTGACCTACAGTGCCACTTCCGGTTTTCTGATGGTTTATTGGAGATAAGAGTTTCACGGACTTTCCTGCCTGGGCTGACCCCCTTAGTAGCTAGGATTACAGGTGTAAGCCACTAGCGCCTGGCTTCAAGTAACCTTTATTTACTTAATAATGGTCCCCAGGCACAGGTGTAGTTATGCTGGCAATTAAGGTAAGGGAAAGAAAAACCAAAGTTTCCTCTAGATGAAAAAGCTCTCCACTTACAGGCTGAGTTGCTCAGAATAAATATTTTTTTCATGAAATTGCAAAGGAAAACCAAATTTGTGCTCTATATAGAAGTTACCAACAGTGTGTGCTCAGAGCTTGGTGAAGATGGAAAGGAGCCGGGCAATGGTTGCTCTCACTTGTAATCCTTGCTACCTGAGGGCAGGTTTGGGAGAACTTCAGTTCAAGGCCAGACCAGGTAGGAAAGTCCTCAAGGCTCTGTTCTTTAAGGAGGGAAATTGGATGTGAAGGTTTGCCTGTATGATCCCAGTAATAATGGGAAGCTGAAGTAGATAAGACTGTGGTTCAGGGATGTGCCCCAGGCAGGAAGCCAGGCCTGTAACTGGTAAAGAACAGAGGCCTAGGCCTGGCCCAAATGGTGACACCCTAGCACAGCAACCACAAGGCACAAGTGTTGAAATTCAGGGCCCAGTATCATCCAAGGGTTCTGGTATCCATTAGGAAGGAGTAACAGAATGTATCTCCATGGGATGCTGTTGGGTTTTAAATTCTACCATAAACCTAGACACACTGAAGAATTTTTCTGGACTCACACACAAGTAGTACCTGCAAGTGTAAGCTCTCGGTTGCATCTGTTTCATGCCATAAATATCTGTGCAAAAGCTAGCTAGCTATGGGTATTTCTAAAATCCTCCACAATCTTTTTAGGCCACCAAAAAGGTTTTGAAATGCTCCGTCTCAATCCATGTAATTAACTCACATTTGTATACTATTAGATTTAAACATCTTTGTGAAAATGACATAGGCCTATGTACTCACTGTAAACTTCTCTTCTCTTTTTTTCCGATACCCAAAGGAATTTTTCCTAGAAGTAGAAAGAAAAAGACCATTATATTTTTCTAACTCAGAAAATTTAACTAACCACAAGTCTGTGCTTATATATTCAAAGCATGCATCAATTTGGTCCTTACTTTGTAATCTTTCAAAGATGATTTTTTTTTTGGATGGTGTCAGCCCTGGGGTTTGAACTCAGGGCCTGGGCACTGTCCCTGAGTCTTTCCCCCGACTCCTCCTTCAAGGCTAGTGCTCTACCACAACTGGAAATAAGAGGTTCACAGACTAGACTATCTTAACTAGTCTGGCTTCTAACCATGATCCTCAGATCTCAGCCCCCTGAGTAGCTAGGATTACAGGTGTGGGCTCCTGGCACCCAGCCTTCAAAGATGAATTTCAATTCTAGAAGTCCAACAAGGATAAGCTAAACATAAGAAGTTGAGAGAAAAGAATTTAAACTGATGCCCATATAGGTAAAAGAAAGGGATGAACATCATTTTAAAATGGAAGAAAATTTAGAGACCCTTCTCACCTGATAGCATACCATGTCACCCCGAGTTACACAGGAGACTGAGATTGGGAGGGGTTACATACCAGACTAGCCTGGGCAGAAAATTTCACAAGACTTGGGCTTTACAGGGGGAGTTAGATATGGTAGTGCAGGCCTGGGTAGATTGGCTCAGGCACATACCCAGGTGAGAAGCAATACCTTATTCTAAAAAGGAAGGCTGGAATCATGGCTCAGTGGTATCAAGTCACCCTAGCAAGTGCCAAGGCCATGAGTTCAAACCCCCAAACTACCAAAAAAATGAACCACAACAAAAAACTTACTTAGTAGGTACTTGGAATTACAAAGATAGGATTGATTGACTAGCCATTTAGATGTAAAGATGTAGATGTAAAACCAGACACCAAACTATATAGATAAGTTATGTAAAATGATAGTAAAGAGTATCAGATGGATATTTATTTTCTCATCACTAAAATGTAGGAGATCTCAATTTGTTTCCCCTTCCTTTTTCACAGCTTTATGCTACTGTGGCTTACCTTTTATCACATAAACACATAAAACTTCCCAATCCCAACAGCTGTGTATACCTACACTTGCCTTCTTTGTAAGTGTTCGTGATTTTTAATACAAGCACTCTACAGGCCACAGGATGGTGTTACACAGCACTGCCTGGGTTTATATGGTTTTAAAGTTACATGTGAATTCAATTTGGCAATTGAGAAGTGTGACATAGACCCTTAGGATTCCATAGGAAAGCCAGGCTGTCTCCAGTGGAAAATCTAATCTGTCCTGTGGGAGACCATCCCAGAAACAACTCCTCTGACTTTTGGCTGAGGCTTACTAGAAACTAAACACTAGACCATGGGATTATCCAGTAATCACAGACTTGAGCTATCCATCATGGGTGAGTAGCTGTGATGTTGGCCATGTTCCACCACCTGGTAGAACAGGTTACTTGGCCCCTTGATGATCAGTCTTCTGTGCTTTCCATCCACACCTATGGCCTCAGAAGAGGCCACAGATCTATCTGGATGAAAGCCTGGAAGGAACAGGACTCAAGGTGTGGTGATATGTGGGAGAGGTGTGTAGGATATTTGTGTTGAGGCTGCTGTCCACAGGAGAGGACTTTACACACAGACTATACTTATGGACAGCCCTTTGCCGTGGATAGCGTACTCATTACCACTAGACAGCTGATGTCAGCAGGCCCAACACTTCATGGGAAACACAGTGTCCTGATGACATCTGATTGCTATGGGGTCCTATCAGCTCTGCCATCAGTAGATCTTGTAAGACTCTTTGCTTACCCTGACAAAGTGACCACCTTTGCAAAGACATGGCTATAGAACAGAGATGGGTCCTAGTTTATAACCACTACACAGGACACAGTATGGCTCTATAGGCAGAGAAGTCACAGCGCCATGGTGCAGAATCATTGTTATACCAGTCTGTCCCTCATCCTCACCACTCTGCATGCAGGTGGTTTGTCCGCAAGTCTTACACCCCTAAAGAGGAAGGTCTAACTCCTTGCTACAGAGCCTTTGGCACCCAGTGAAAAGGAAATTGCATATCAACCCTGGCTTTATGATCAAGTTCAGAATGAAGGACTGTGGAAGTAGTATGCTATCCCTGACTGGCCAGACACATGTTGGAGAGTTAGCTTCAACATGTGATAAGTGAGCCACAGCTCCACTTCTGGCTATTTTGGTGGCTAATTGGATATGAGTCTCATGGACTTTCCTGCCTGGGCTAGCTTCAAACCATGATCCTCAGCCTCCTGAGTAGACAGGATTACAGGTGTGAGCCACTGGTGCCTGGCTTCAAGTCTTAATATATAAGAAGTAGATTTCCTATCTGCCATAGACAGTGACTCCTCTGACAGGTGCCTAATAGGCAAGTGAACTGAGCGCCTCCTGGAAAAGACTCATCCTTCAAGACACCACCGGGAACAACTGTGATTCAAGAGAAGGAATCAAGTATCTACACAAACAGATGTTTAGAAGTGGATACTCCAAGAAAAAATGCAACTATTTCTAAATAGCAACCACTCACAGTAATTACATAAAACCTCTTATGTTTATAGCTTTTGACTTTTTGAGGTGTATTAGAAAACAATCCTAAAATACACCTACAGATAGCTAAAAATATTTAGTTACAATAGGTACGTAGTATCTGTTCAACAGAACAGATGAACTACTTACCTTCCTCTTCCTAAACCAGGAGAGGATTCAAGACTACTTGGTTCCACACGCCCAGTCCCAACATCTCTCTTGGCATAAGTAGAAGGGTTTTGTATCCGTGTTCTAGCTTGCCCTGCTTGCCTCGTCTGTGGACTCCGGACACCATTAATTAGTCGATCTGCAGTAAAGTTAAATATGGAAGGACTCTCTAGTAGTCCTGGTCCTCTCTCTGCACTGGGAATCGTGTGGCGTAGATGAGATTTACTAGGATTCCTGTAAATAACATATAACCAAATACTGTTTAGAGTATGATAATATAAAATATTTAGGCTAAAAATCTGCTTTGTGTTGAATATAAAAATGTTATATTTAGAATAACTGACATATACCATTTAGGATAATACAAGAGCCAAAGTCCTGTTTGTAAGGTTTACTATTTATAAGTCAAGGTTCAAGTTAAAAGGCAGGTATATAAGGTACAAGTTGAATCTGAAGAGAATCTATTTGTTTAGGTAGGCAAGAATACTGGTGTTTAATCTGTAAAGACTAAAGTTGTATATTTCAAACAGTTTTACCCCTGATGAGCATTACTAGTAGTAAAATTACAGCTCTTATTATAAATAACCAGAAAAATAGCAACATGAAGTTACGGCGCATGTGATCACTCTTAGCACTTGCCTGCTTCTAGGCGGATACTGTCTGAGTGACGTCAGAGGGGATGTTGTAGGTTTGAAGGTTGGTGATGTAAACCCATTTATAAATCCAGTACTTGGAAACGGAGTTACCTAGATTGATTAACAAACAAACAGTTGTAAATACCATGAAACATGACAAGTTGGTCAATACTATTGCATTTTGGGGTAACCTCGTTCATTTCTTCCTCTTGTCAGATATTGTGGTCTATCAAAATATATAAAAAGAACTGCAGGTGGCTGGGAATGTGGCTTAGTGGTAGAGTGCTTGCCTAACATGCATGAAGCCCTGGGCTTGATTTCTCAGTACCACGTACAAGAAAAAGCCAGAAGTGTTACTGTGGCTCAAGTGGTAGGGTGCTAGCCTTGAGCAAAAGAAGGTCAGGGATAGTGCCCAGGCCCGGAGTTCAAGCCCCAGGAGTGGCAAAAAAAAAAGAAAAAAGAAAAAAGAAGAAAAAACTGCAGCTAAGAAAAACATCCAAAAACTATTGCTAAAGGTATATGCTTGCTGAGCATCCACAACCATCAAGTTGTGCTAAGAACCTTTTCTCTATCATCTCAGCTAATCCTTACAATAGCCCAATGAAGATATTACAAGGACAGAACTTTGCTCAAGATCACATTGGATCCTGAACACAGGCATTGTTAAAAAGGTCCAAATGCATAGCCTAAAGATCACTAGCATAACACTACCTTCATTCTGGTAAATCACAAACAATTTGTGTGTGTTTATGTACCTGTGCGCTAGTCCTGGGGCTTGAACCCAGGGTCTGTGCTATTCCTGAGCTTCCTTTACTCTACTACTTCCCTCAGTGTCACTTCCAGCTTTTTCTGAGTAGTTTAGTATTGTTAAAAAGTCTCACAGGCTTTCTTGCTGGGGCTGTCTTTGAACCAAGATCCTCAGATCTCAGCCTCCCAAGTAGCTAGGATTATAGGGGTGAACCTTTAGCAAGTTCAAAGCCAGCCAAGCCAGCCAAAACTGAAATTCTCATCTCCAAATAACTAACCCTCCACCCCCCTGCCAAAATAAGTAAATTTAAATAAAATTCATCAAAATTCTCTTAGGAACTTTTTTTTTTTTTTAAAGTGGTACTAGTTAGCCAAGGCCTCATGCTTGCTTGGTATGCTGGCAAATAGCAATTGAGCCTTGCCTCTAGCTCAGCTTTTTGCTCATTATTTTGCAGACTGAGTCTCATAGACTTTTTTAGCTCAGGTTGGCTTTCAATCTCAATCCTTCAGATCTCAGCCTCTTGATTGGCTACAGGTGTGAACAACCAGTACCTAGCTAGAACATTTGATTTATTGTTGACGTTGCTTACTTTATTACCTGTCTTTAGGAGAACTATTTTTTAACCTCTACCTCCATACAAGCCATGTTCTGAGCACAATTTCAGATCACTAATAATCATTTCCCATGTCATAATTTAATCTGTCGTATAGCATATAAATACACTGACAAGAATCAGAAGAAAATTAGATATAATATTTTTTTTTGTTGTTGTTTTTTGGGTCCGGTCGTGGGGCCTGAACTCTGGGCCTGGGCGCTGTCCCTCAGCTCTTCAGCTCAAGGCTAGCGCTCTACCACTTGAGCCACAGCACCACTTCTGGCTTTTTTCTTTTTGCTTATGTGGTGCTGAGGAATCGAACCCAGGGCCTCATGCATGCAAGACAAGCGCTCTACCACTGAGCCACCTTCCCAGCCCCTAGATATAATGAAATGAAATGAAACAATTTTAAACACTTTTCAACTATTTAAAAAATGCCACTGAAGTCAAACCTTTCAGGTTACAGATCAGAGACAAAAATTGATCTGACCTGGGTCTCAGCAACTCATACCTGTAATACTAGCTACTGAGAGGCTGAGTCCTAGAGGATGGAAGTTTTAAGCAAAAAAAGTCTTGTGAGATTCTATCTCCAATTAACCAGCAAAAATCTGGGCTGAAGGCATGTATTATGTGGTAAAGCACCAAGAGAACAAGCAAGGTGAATGAGTACATGCCACTGAGTTCAAATCTCAGTACTAAGAAAAAAATCTGACCTGTAAGAATTTCTGTTTTTCTTTTTTTGGTTGGTCATGGGGCTGAAAGCTGGGCCTGAACAAGGTCCCTCAGCTCTTTAGCTCAAGGAGAGCATTCTACCACTAGAACCATAGCACCACTTCCAAGGTTTATTGGAGAATAAGAGTCTCATGGGCTTTCCTGCCTGGGTTGGCTCTGAACCTCGATCCTCTGATCTCAGGCTCCTGAGTAGCTAGGATGACAGGTGTGAGCCACTGGCACCCAGGGTATTCCTATTTTTTATATGAAGTTTTCTTCTTTTTGAACTCTTTTCATAAACTCATATGTAACCTGAAAGTTTGACGTAAGTGGCAAAACAATAATGCCTGATAAACTACCTAACTACCAGTTTAATAGTATTTATTTATTTATTTATTTATTTATTTATTTATTTATTTTTGGTCTACTTTTCCCAATCATCAACTCTGTGGCGTTATTTCTTTTCTAGCCTGAATTTTTTGATGGACATTTATCTTTAGTTTTTAGAATATAACAGACACCAGCAATTCAAAATTAATCAACATTGTTCTCAAGTTCCCATGTCCAGTTTTTTGCCAGTGAGTGATGACACCTATGTGACTGGTGCCTGGCTCCCAGCCATATTACCCTGAGTACCCTCCATCTTCCCTATTCTAGCCCACAGCTATATCCTGAATATGAAATCTACAGACTCTTCTCAAAGTTACTACTGCAATTTCTGCTTTTTCCTCTTCCTCTGGGTCAAATAACAGGGCTTTGTGCACTAGGCAGGACTCCACCTCTGAGTTATATCTGTACCCCTCAATTTCTGCTTTCTGACCATACTCACTTGTCAATTCTGCTTATCTACCTCTCTTATTCCAACAAAAAAATTACCATGCAAACCTCCAGTATATGAATCCATCTTCTCAATTTCAAGGGCAATTACTACATTTTTTTTATGCCTACAGCTGTCTTTATTATCCAACTACATGGAAACTCCATAGCATAAGATGAAGATTTCTTTTGCTAGAGCAAACTGAACAAATGTATGGTTTCTCTACTAGACTACAATCTAAAATTTTCTAAATGTCTAGTACAGTGTCTGCAATATAAACATCTGTAAAGCAAAACAAAAAGCAGCTTACCAAGGGTGGATCAAGGTAGCTATGTGTTGCTGACCACGTCTGGGGGGTAATCAGGCTGTACAGAGGAAACTGCTGCTGGGGACTGTATACTGGAGGTAAATAAAATGATGTTGTATAACGCTGCTGTGTATAAAGGTTCATGTCCAGAGGTCTAAATCCATTCTTTGGCAAAAATGTGTTTATAGCTATTGCCTTTGCTTTTATCCGTGCCTGTTTGAAAACATTTGTATTACTAGTAAAATACTTAGGAACATTGATTAGATATTAAAGAAGGTATAATCAACTGCTTACTTTAATTGGTTTTCCTTGAAAAGTTTTGACTTCTTCTCGAAGATACCTGTAAGCCTAAGGGAAAAATCATCCAAAATATCATTCTGTTAATCTTGTAAATAAGATAAACTGATAGTTAACTCCATAATTCAAATGAAGAATTGTGGTTCTCTTTGGGCCACAAATCCCCTAAAATAACTTCTTCCGTGCTATGGAATGTTTACACAAAATCTCGTAAGATTTGTATGTAATTTTATAAGTACTAATAAATCAGAAAACCCTCCCACATACACAGGCTAAGAATGCTGATGTAGGATGTAACAATGAATACTGAGTATTAGTACTAATCCCAATATGAAATTGGAATTATGCAGTTCAGGTAACACTAAATAGGAATAGAAAAAGATGTGGACTTAAATGTTCAAGTCATTACTTATTTCTATCAAGCCCCTGTTAAACTGAGTATGTGTCCAACCATATTCACTAGGCAGGTCAGCAATGCGCACACTGCTCCACAAGCAGTGCTTCTCACCTCTTGTTCAGCCTGTCCCCTTCTATTCAATTAGAACCTGTTTCCCAGGTTTTTGTGTTTTCTCTTCTGAACCTCCCTTTTGCACCATTTAATACGTCATACTTGTCCATTTGTTTCCCCCAAACAAGATGCTTCCTTCAAGAGCAATGAGACAATTACCCTTCCCTTCTTTGATATCCTCAAGAAGTTTTTCTTCCATATCTTAAAGACACCTTGCAGGACAAATGACGCCCTCTAAAAGATTATTTCCCCACTTTCAAACAGTAAAGTCTTTCTCTGCCCAGATATAGGCTTATTCTCTTAAAATGTCCTTACAAAGTAATGTCTTACTTTTCTATATTGCTACAGAAGCTTTCTATAAAAACATATCTATTGGGGCTGGGAAGGTAGCTCAGTGGTAGAGCGCTTGCCTTGCATGCCTGAGGCCCTGGGTTCGATTCCTCAGCACCACATAAGCAAAAAGAAAAAAGCCGGAAGTGGCGCTGTGGCTCAAGTGGTAGAGTGCTAGCCTTGAGCTGAAGAGCTGAGGGACAGCGCCCAGGCCCAGAGTTCAGGCCCCACGACCGGACCCAAAAAAAACAAAACAAAACAAAAAAACAAAAAAAAACAAACAAAAAAAACATATCTATTTAAGTTTCTACAACTCAATTTTCTCTCTTCTTTATATTCAAAGTGAACATGATCATTGGATACTCAGCCTAATTTTCACTATGTACTAATATCAAACATTTGTGAACCATGAACTTCATAGGCGATGAAGGAAACAACTTACCTGTTGTGCATCAGCTTCTGTTTCAAATGTAATAAACCAATTATCATTGTAGGCAAATTCACAGTTTATAAATTTTGGTAAATTATCTCCTTTAAATAGTGCTTCTACTTCCTATGGAAAATAGAAATAAGAAATTAATTTCCTCTAGGCCACTTCAACAATTTAAAACCCACCTTTAAAACAGAGTCTAACATGCTACGGTGACTAACCAGTAGTTTTCAGACTAAGTATGTAAAGGCTCCAGAATTCATAGAGCCTCTAGCTCTCAGGTCTTTGGCCTGACACAGAAACAATCATGCAAAATGATTAAAATGAACAACCCCAGAGGGGGGGGGGTGAGGGGAAGAGAGAAGAGGAGAGGGAGGAGAGGGGAAGGAAGGGGGAGGGAGGAGCAGAGAATGGTTTCTCTGCCAGAATAAAAAATTTCCTATATTCAAAGGATATGACATAGAATGATTAGAAAGGTATTGCCTTAACAATGGGGAAAATGAACCTTAGAGGAAAGGCTGCCCTGACTCCATCCAACAAATAATCCTTAATGATCAAATTGGTTCCAAGAAACTTTTTTTGGAAAAGGGATCTTGTTCTTTTGCTCATGGTGGCCTTGAACTTATGTCTCAGGCTCCTGAAAAACTGTGTTCCCATCAAGTATCCAAACTACCCCTCAAAGCCAAACATGAAAATTTGCAATGATACAAAACTACTCAGTACTGAGTAAAGTAAAATGAGATGGTGGTGCCTGCCTATAATCCTTGCTACCAGGGGGTAGATATTGGGAGTAGCTTGAGACCAGCCTGGGCAAAAAGTTGAGAAGATCTTTTATTTCAACTGAAAAAAAACAAAGGAGCACCATGGTTCAGGCTGGTCCAGGAATAAACCTGAGACCACATTTGAAAAATAACCATGGCAAAATGGGAGGGTGGGGGGCATGACACAAGTGGTGTAGTGTCTGCCTAGCAAGCACAAGATCCTGAGTTCAATTCTAGTTCTGCCAAAAGGGAAAACAATACATCAAATTCAGAAACTTGACTAGTTAGTATTAGTACTTTAAACTCAAATGATCCTTCATTGCTCTGAGACTGATAATCTAGAAGAATAGTTTAACTTTCTGTTCCTGCTTCCAGAGACTCTAAACTATTTTACAAAACTTAGGTCAATATTTAAGATATTCTTTCTGATCATTGACAAACATGTGGTTACATTCAAGAACTACAGAAGTGTCTAGAAACTTCTATCTAGTTCTTTTTTTTTTTAATTGTGAAAATACTGTACAGAGGGCTTACAATTACATGGGCAAGATAATGAGTACATTTCTTATCAAGCATTGTAGCCTCCTCCTTTGTTTCCCCTTCCCATCCTCCCCCCACCCCTCCACCCAATCCCCCCCCCCAAAGTTGTAAAGCTCATTTTCCCACATAACGATTGTACATCTCATTGTCGCAATGGATCCACCTGTATCCCTATTTAAACGATTTTTTTTCCCTTCCCCTCCACAAATTATACCAACCACAAATACAGTGAAAGCAGGGGTTATACCATGGGGGAGGGACATACAAAGCAACAAAGAAATAATCTTATAAATGTGTTAGAAACAATCGCACAAAAGAAAAAAAAACAGATAAAAAAAAAAGAAAAAAAAACAGTTGAATACATATCTTAGGGTTCATTTCCCTAACATCACTTATCTGACTTTTTCTGCTTGACTCAGACATATACTAGTTATTGCAAATAAGGGAAACCATGGGACCTATGTTTCTTTGGGCCTGGCTTACTTCACTTAATATCATTTTTTCCAAGCCTTTCTATTTCCTAACAAATGGGGCAATGTCATTCTTTCTGATGGAGGCATAAAATTCCATTGTGTATATATACCACATTGATCCATTCATCTACTGAGGAGCATCTGGGTTGGTTCCACATCTTAGCTATGGTAAATAATGCTGCAATAAACATAGTCATGCTGGTAGCTTTAGTGTGGTCTTGTTTGTGATCATTTGTGTAAATACCCAAAAGTGGGATTGCAGGGTCATAGGGGAGCTCTATGTGGAGTCTTTTGAGGAACCTCCATACTGCTTTCCAAAGTGGTTGAACAAGTTTACACTCACACCAACAATGCATTAGGTTTCCTTCTGTCCACATCCCCTCCTATCCAGTTCTTTTAAGCCCAAGTAGATGGGGCCTGCAACATAGAGTCCCTGGAAACATATTTCCCTTAATTTTCTTATTCAGATTGCTTTGGACTATTTCCTTTCCTTTATATTTCAATTTCATGAGATTTTCTCTGAACCTTTTCTCTTAAGACTTATGTTGTTCAAGTTTTACTACATACCCAATCTATGTAGTTTTTATACAAAGAAATTTGTAACTAAATGCAGAAAATTCTCCTTGGGTGTACACTTTGTACATTTTTAAGTCATGAAAATTAGGATATATGTCCAAAGTATCTTGAATAAAAACATCTAAATTAATAAATTATTCTGAATCTTAATAAAAATATAAAGGAAAAGGTATAGTATTTAATTTTTCTACATAGCAATGTAGAATTAGGAAATATATCTTGTATTGAATCAACAGTAAACTCTAGAACAAGATCATGATTTCTTTCCCTGGGTACATTCTTGTTGGAATCCTGACAGTTGCTACATTTTACAAATATTTTCCTTAACAAACTTTCACACTATTCTATTGGGACAAAACATAAATGCTAATTTCTATTTGCAAATAGGAATGACTTTCCTCTGAATGACTTCATGTGAAATCACACCAGACAGGAAATAAAAGACTAACCAACTTGACTTGATTCTTTGAAAAACTCCAAAGTAAGAAGCTGCTGTTCTATTTACAATGCCCTTTTTTTTATTTTTAATTTTCTATTGTAAAGATACTATACAGAGGGTTACAGTTACATGAGTAAGGTAATGAGTACACTTCCTATTGAGCATTTATACCCCCTCCATTGTTTTCCCCCTACTATCCCTTCCCTCCCTACCTTCCCTGAGGGTTTTTTTTTAAATTGTGATTAAGTGATTACATAATTTCCCAAATTTCACAGTATTGTGGAATAATGGTGCTTATTTAAAGTCACAAGCTCATTCTAACTTTCCTGGAGCAAATTGTCTATCACGGTCTATAACATATAATGGTGTACCACATATACACCATACATGTGATCAGCAGCATGGGGATATACAATGCACTTTTATAAATATTTACCATGACAAAAAAAATCTCCTTTATCTTAATTTTGGGGCTTGTTCTTTTTTCTTAATGAATACTTAACTGCTAGGTATTGAAACATACAAACCCTCACTAGCTTTTGGTGGAGAGCTGTCCTCAGACCAAAGGTATGAGTCATTTCCCCTTACAAATGAATCACAGTGTAATTGTCAGTGGGCAAACCCTGGGGAAAGTATTATCATAATCTTATACCTTCTATACAACGCAGACCTAATAAAATAAAAAAAAAAAAAAAAAAAAAAAAAAAACTCTCAGGAAAATGACCAAGTACTTATGAGAAGAAAAATGACTTACTTCTACAGGGGTAGATTCAGATATTTCACGAAGTATCACTATACAGCGGTTTTGATTTGGCCTTACTTTTTCCCCTTTTTCATCCACTTGGACTAAAGGTAAAGCTGTGAAGAAAAGAAAATTAAACAGTAAAACAAATATTTCCCAATACTTCTAGCATTAAGTATTGCTAAGTGCACAAAAGCCTATATATATAATAGCAAACTATCAAAAGTTTTGAAACTCTAGAAAGAAAAACAAAAAGCTTAAAACAATCTTGCATGTTACATTTTCAAAACTAAAAAACAGTTAAAATATACTCCAAGAGTTATTACATATGCAACCCTGGGAAACAAAGGTCCCAGACAGCTCAAATATGAGGTAGATTAAAACATTTGTCTAATTTCTCCTTTGTACAAGTCCCAACAATCAAATAATTCTGTCTTACTATAACCTTCCTATATTTTAGTATTTTAAGATTCATAAAAAGTTGGGTTGTCAGTGGCTCACACCTGTAATCCTAGCAACCAGGAGGCTGAGATCTGAGGAAGTTGGTTCAAAGCCAGCCCAAGCAGGAAAGTCTGTGAGACTTATTTCCAATTTACCACCAGAAAACTGAAAGTGGCGCTGTGGCTCAAGTAGTAGACTGACAGCCTTGAGCTGAAGAGCTGAGGGACAGCGCCCAGGCCCAGAGTTCAAGCCCCATGACCAAAAAAAAAAAAAAAAAAAAAAAGAATCACAAAAAGTTTCCATGTACCCTTTATCCTATTCCCCCTAATCATAATATCTTGTATTACTAACTCAGGAACAAGTCAGATTTCACTCGTTTAACATGAACCCATCTGCTAAATCTGTGTTTTGGAATTCAGCATTCTATGATGGCAATCAAGGCTCAGAGGTATTGATCAATGTGAAGACACAAAACACCAATATCAGGAATTGAAGAGATAGCACTGCTATAGGTCTCACAATATTCAAAAGCGTAGTAGAGAGTATTATAAAAACTTTACACCAATAAATGTGACAACTTATATGTAAGAGAAATTTTTGTGTATGTGCCAGTCCTGGAGCTTGAACTCAGGACATGTGTGTGCTTTCTCTGAGCTTTTTTTTTGCTCAAAACTAGCACTACCACTTGAGCCACAGCTCCACTTCCACTATTACTAAAATATAAGTCTAGGTATTTGGGTGGGCTGAGATGTGAGAACTGAGTTCAAAACCGGTCTGAGCAGACAAATTCTTAAGACTCTTACCTCCAATTAAAGAACAAAAAAGGAGTAGAGGCTTGGGTTTTGTACTAGAGTAATACCCTTGAGTGAAGGAGCCAAGCAAGAGGTGAGTTCAAGCCCAGTACAGACACACAAGATGAGCACTTTATCATCAATTATACCTAAGAAATGCTGTTTTCCTTTCTTTAAGAAACAAAACAAAACAGATTGTAGAAGCTAAGTCTGCAAAGCAAACTAGAATACAAATAAACTATTGTGAAATGATAGGTAAATGAAAACTGTGACACAACAGGTAACACTTCAAGGATTTACATTCCTGAAATCTCTGGGTTTCTGACGCAACGTTTAAACATTCGTTAGTTGTTGCCAAATTTCAAAGAAAAAAGTTCATTCACAATATCCTTTCTAAGGAAAAATGTAAGATTTCCCAACACTTAAGCAGTAAGTTTGAAATTCTCTCCAGTAGCAAAAATGCTAATTAAAATGTATTTTATTCTAATGACAAAGAGTAGTATTTATCTTCATGAACATAATAACTCACATTAAAATATTCCCTAGAACTTCTTTTTCCTTCAAGTGATCCATAATATGTCTCAAGTTTCATTTAATGCTCTCATTATGTGGACATATGAGACAGGAAGGAAAAGCCAGGAATGGTTTGAACTGACAGCAAATATTATCAGATGACTACAAGCATAAAGCCTCACACGAACAGCAATGGTATGAAGACCAGTTTTATTCATTTAAAATTGTTATTTACTTACATCTTAGCACTTCAACAATCAAATCCACATCAGTACTGAGTTTCTTGATATGGTCAAGGTTAGCTACCGTAGTAATTGGCACATATTGATCACTATCCATCTGTGATATGAGATACATGTCACTAGCGAGATTCTCCCTGTTGAAAGAAAACAAACATAACTGCTAGTTTTTTAAGGAGTTTCATAGGAGATACAATTGTGATGCTCTACAGCTTTGAAGTTAGATCTAAATCTTGAGTCATAACCTCATCTTTGCTCTCTCTGTCCTTACATACATACACGTTTTACAAAGACACTTGGAAAGAGAGAGAGCAGAAGTACATCTACACTGAACTTGATGCAAACTAATGAGTAAGTTAATTCTTTCTAATAAAATTAGAGCACATCTTTCTTTTAAAACGCTTGTGCAGCTGGGCACTAGTGGCTCACGCCCATAATCCATAATCCTAAGTACTCCGGAGGCTGAGATCTGAGGATCGTGGTTCAAAACCAACCCAGGCAAGAAAGTCCATAGACTCTTTTTTTTTTTTTTTTGGCGGTTGTGGAGCTTGAACTCTGGGCTTGGGTGCTGTCCCTCAGCTCTTCAGCTCAGGACTAGTGCTCTACCACTTGAGCTACAGCGCCACTTCCAGTCCATAGACTCTTATCTCCAATTAACCACCAGAAAACAGGAAGTGGCCCTGTAGCTCAAGTGGTAAGAGTGCTTACCTTGAGCTGAAGAGCTCAGGGATAGCGCCCAAGCCCAGAGTTAAGCCCCAGGAAGAACGACACAAAAAATTACATATATATATATATATATATATATATATATATATATATATATATATATATTTAGAGAGAGAGAGAGACAGACAGACAGACACACACACACACACACACATTATTCTAAAGTAAGGAAATCCAGATTAAGTCAACAAGATAAGGCTGGGATAAGATAAGGTCAATACCCAGAGTACAAGCAATAGTCTGGAACACTTGGCTAGAGAAGCTGCAATTTTATGTCTGGTTTTCTAGCAGCCAGAATTAAAAAGAAGGAAACAGATCAGTAACTTTACCCACAAGATCAAAAGGTATGCCACAAATAATCACTAAGATGAGCTGCTTCCTGATATTTTGGCCACACATAACTGCCCCTGGTGAATTCTCAGGAAAAAGACAATGTGTAAGATAATGCAAAAAGCCTTAAAAAAAAATCAATACTGAAGCTCAATAATAGCTTTCCCAGGACCTCTTCTTACAATGTTCCACCAAAGGCCAATGAGAACTGCAGAATTCCGAGTGACTGATGCATAAGAGGGAAATGCTGCTGTGTCTTTCCTCTCAGTTAACTACTGCTTTGCTTAGATGCTGGTGGTCAAGACTACCTTAGAGCTAGACAAGGACTTGTGAACAACAAGGGGCTGTGATTTTCAACTGTGCCACTGAGTATACTTTCACATTATGCCACTATGTAATATACTCAAGTGTTGCCAATTTGTGACAAAATGGAAGCAGAAGGAAGGTCCAAAAACAGGTCCTCCACCCCAATTTCAAAGCATCTTCATTATCTGCAAGGAGCCTTTACCAGACAATCTGTGAGGTCTTCAGGGCTCCAGAGACAACACTTGAAAAATCAGTACTGATAGAACTTTACACAGGGCCAAGAAGCTACCTTTAAGCTCAAAGAAAACTATATTTAACCCAAACTTGTACAGCCATTTTTGTCACTTGACATGAAAGGTTCTACCATATTTCTAAATAAAAAAATAATGACTCGGGGTAAAAAAGACAGTATACATATTAGTGCTATAAGAAACAATTGACTCCTACAGAAAGAATGTAGGCCAAGCCTTTTAACTTCAAGCTGCAAGTGAGACTGAAGATATTAAGCCCTTACTGCAGGGAGTGGGCAAGTGTGCGCATGTGTGCGTGCGTATTTGTGTGTGTCTATGTCTGTATGTGTGTACAGGAATCCATACAACTCAGATAATCAACAGCAAGATGAATTTCTAGACCCATCTATAGGGGAACCACTGACCAGAGGACTGTGATTTGTTCTTCAACATACAAAAGGCTACTTACATGACATACTAGCTCCCTGATTAATAAATGCACATACACAGAGATAACTAATAGACATATATTCTGATGAAAAAAATCACATTTGCATGTTCTAGAGACATTGCTCAGCAGTAAACCTGCTTGGAAAGCATGAAGTCCCAACTTCAAATGCCAGTATTACAAAATGAATAGATTGATCAATCTTGTTTTTAGATAATAATCAATTCACTAATATCACAGATACTAGGTACTAGAAAAATTACTACCAACCTTACCTAGATAAGCAGAACTCCAACGTTTTCTTAAGAACTTCTCGAGGGTCTTCTTCCTGACTTTCTGGTTGAGACTCATTTCCTCCTACATATAGGTAAAGATCAATTCAGGAAAAAATTTCTTAAATTTTACCAAGTAAGTAATTTAATATGACAGTACACACACACACACACACACACACACACACACACACACACTCACACACACACACGCACACACACACACACACACACTTCCCTTTACATAAGTATACATAGAAGAAATTATTTTACCAACTAGAAAAATTGCCAAAAAAGCTCCACAGAACAACAACAAAAAAAACTGAAAACCAAACAAAATAAAATAGATTCCTTTTCTTTTCTCTAAAACAAAAATAGCTGAAAGCCAGGCCCAGCTGGTCAAGCTTGTAATCCTAGTGACTCAGAATGTTCAGTTCCAGAGGATCGCGGTTCAAAGTCAGCCCAGGCAGAAAATACTTCATCTCCAAAATAACCAGCAAAAAGCTGAGCAAGAGGCATGACTAAAATGGTAGAGCACCAGCTGAACAAATAAGATAGGCACATGTGAGGTCCTGAATTCAAACCAAAAAAATCAAAACAAAAACAGTTTAGAAAATAATCAGATTAAAATTTCACTAATGAAGTTTAGCAGTGACTCTTTAGCACAAAATGGCTGGTATAAATAGCTGATGTCTCGCATCACTTTAAAATGGATTTGTATTGGGAGAGATCCAGGGAAGGGACAATGTCCAAAAAGAATGTACTCTACCTGACTTAAGTAACTGTAACCCTCTGTACATCACCTTTATAACAACAATAAACAATTTACAAAAAATACTTGCAGGTAATGGAAAAAGGATACCAAATAATATAAAGAATTAAAAGAAGGAAAAGATAAATGTAGGTGAAAAATAAATGCTGTAGATTGTAAATAGTTTGTACACTATAGCCTTAAATTTACATTTCCAACTAGTCAAAGGGACAAGTAGAAAACTGTTTGGTTACAGTATACAAGTAAGTCAGAGCTTCAGGTGACCCAAAACAATCCTGGGATAAAGAGCTATACAATGTCTGGTGATTTAGGCCTCTAATGGAGTGAAATAGTTTATACAAAGAGAAGAGCCCCTGCCTTTGCCAGCATACTAGACACTGAACAAACAGGAATTTTAACAACCTTGAGATGAAAGGCATTGAAGCGCTAAGAACAAAGAATGTTTTCATATGCTCTTATATAAATTAGCCTGGAATAATCATACATGTGCCAGGGTAACACAATAGACACTGTATTTTAAAAGTCAAAGTTAATGACCATGGAAAAGCAAAGACACAGTAGGACATTAAGAATAGAATAGCAGGGGCTAGGAAGGTGGCTCAGTGGTAGAGTGCTTGCCTTGCATGCATGAGGCCCTGGGTTTGATTCCTCAGCACCACATTCACAGAAAAAGCCAGAAGTGGGTGCTTGGCTCAAGTGGTAGAGCACTAGCCTTGAGCTGAAGAGCTGAGGGACAGCACCCAGGCCCAGAGTTCAGCCCCACGATGGACAAAAAAAAAGAATAGAACAGCATAGTTCATTTCACTCTTCCTAATGAAAAAGAAAAACAAAATTGCTCAAATCACCAAAGAGAAAAATACTGTAAATAACACCAAGAGACGCGAGATAAAACATGACCTGTCATTCCTTCATCTAGAGACATTCCTTTTAAATTCACATTCCAACCTCAATATTTAATAGATATTTACTAAGTATTCCAGAAAATATTATATTAAGCCTAAATAAGGCAAAGCCTCTTTTCATGGGTCAACATTCCAGTTCAAGAAGCCAGCAGACTGTTAGGAAAGTCACTATACAATATAATGTGAGACAGGAAATAGCAAAGGGACAGAGCAACATCATGCTCTTCTGAATAGGTGGTGCTACCTCATCTGATCTGACCTGAGAGAGAGAAGGTATGGGAAATGTGGGAATTAAGTTCTACATGTGCTGCAACAAAGGCCTTTAGGCCTTTAGAGGGTAGTCAGGAAATACTAAGGAGGCTGGCATAACCAAGAAGAGTGAGAAAATAGAGTAAGAAAGAAGCCTCAGAGTAGGATATTATAATAGAGTTGGATGCTAGAATTTTAATCTAAATAGGAAGCCAAATCAGGGCTGCATATAGATTACTATTACTGATCTATTTGTTGAAAAGACTACCCACTACCCTTTTTCCTATCTTTGACTCTCTGCAAGCAGACAGAAGCATAGGTAGGAAGATCGATGTCTATACCAGCCCTGAAAAAATTTTGAGATCCTATGCAAAAAATAACTAAAGCAAAACAACAACAACAACAAAAAAACCCAAAACAAAACACCGGAGGCATGACTCAAGTATGATACACGATTGGGCTATCAAGTGTTAGCCCCAGAGTTTAAACACTAGTACCTTTAAAAAAAAAAAGTGTTGTATATAATACAACATTAAAGTCTAAGGCAACAAAACTGATAAAATTGATTTTATAAAAATTAGATTTTTATACATCAAAAGATACTATCAGCCAGGGGCTGGTAGCTGATGCCTGTAATTCTAGCTACTCAGAAAGGTAAGATCTGAGGATCATGGTTTGAAGTCAGCTCAGGCAGGAAAGTCTATGTGACTCTTATCTCCAATTAACCAGCTGTGGCTTAAGTGAGCACTATTCTTTAGAAAAAAGCAGCTCATGGACAGCACATAGGCCCTGAGTTCAAGCCCCAGGACTACCCCTCCCTCCACCTTCCCAAAAAGAAAGTAGAGCAGCCACCTTTGCTTCAGAAAGAATGGGCTTCAAAGAAAGGAAATTTGCTTTAATGATAAAGAGTCAAATCTCTTAAGACCTAACAATGTGTGAGCCTAACAGAAACACTGGCACAAACACTTTGGAAATCAGTTTGGTCTTCCAAACTGCGTTTGTATAACACTAAACAAACTTTCTAGTGTAAGACACAACTACTGCACTCTGGAGTTTAAGGAATCAAACTGTCATGTCTACATAAAAACTTGTACACTGATGTTTATCACAGTCATTTAAACAGCCAAAACATGGAGGCAACCAAGATGTCCTACAGCAGGTGAAGGGGTAAACTGTGGTTTGCCAAACAATGGAATGATTCACCACTAGGAAGAAATGAGTCATGGGGCTGGGAAGGTGGCTCAGTGGTAGAGTGTTTGCCTTGCATGCCTGAGGCCCTGGGTTCAATTCCTCAGCACCACATAAGCAAAAAGAAAAAAGCTGGAAGTGGTGCTGTGGCTCAAGTGGTAGAGTGCTAGCCTTGAGCTGAAGAGCTGAGGGACAGTGCCCAGGCCCAGAGTTCAGTGCCCACGACCAGACCCCCCCACCCCAAAAAAAAAAAAAAAAAAAGAAAAGAAATGAGTCATGGGAAGACATAGAAGGACCTTTAATGTATATTACTGAACAAAAGAAGCCAGTTTGTAAAGACAACATACTGTATGATTTCAATTCTACGGTATTGTGAAAAGGAGAAACAGGAAAAGAAACAGTGGTTGTTAGGAGCTGAGGGAAGGAGATAAATAAGGCATGGATGAAAACAAATTAGAGATGAGCAATCAATTTCTTATTATCTATAAACATTTCTACAGACCTCCTATGTTATCTGTTCTAAGTCTTTCATTTTTCAAAGCCATTCTTCCATATCCCTGCAAAATAATACATTCTCCAACTATCTTCATGTCACTAACTCCATTAACAATAGTAGTAAAGTTCAAATCCTCCTGGATTCTAAGACTCTTCAATATGGCTTCAATGCCCTTCACACCATCATTCAATCCATCCTTTTATACTCTGGATTCCTATGTTAATTCTCCAACTTTGACTTAAATGACACTTTTTCACCTCATGAACAATGTTCTACTTCTAACTAAATGTTATCTCTGAAACTACTCAACCCTTACATCTCCCAGATGCCTAGGGCCTCATCTCTGTAGTTAGATAAGACTAAGTTTAAAGAAAACTAGAAGGAGGGGCTGGGAAGGTGGCTCAGTGGTATAGCGCTTGCCTTGCATGCCTGAGACGCTGGGTTGGATTCCTCAGCACCACCAAGCAGGAAAAAAAAAAGCCGGAAGTGGCATTGTGGATCAAGTGGTAGAGTGCCAGCCTTGAGCTGAAGAGCTGAGGGACAGCACCCAGGCCCAGAGTTCAAGCCCATGACTGGACCCAAAAAAAAAAAAAAAGAAAACTAGAAGGAAACACATCCACATACCCACATACTCACACTCTTAGGGGAAAGATTTATCTAGCTCTTTATGAAAAAGACATGTAGTGGTTCATGCCTATGATTCTAGCTAGCCATGAGGCTGAGACTGGGAAGATTCTGGTTTGAGGCCAGCCTATACCAAAGAATGTGCAAGACTCCCATCTCAACCAATGAAAAGATGGGGATGGCTTTCATCCCCGCTACATGTGAATCCGGACAACCGGGGGGGAAAAAAGCAGGTAATTGGAGACATGGCTCAAGTGGTGGGGCATACACATGACAAAGCACAAGGTCCTGAGTTCAAACGGAAAAACATAAGTGAGTTGCTAACATAGCTTTACCTGTTTCACTATTTTCAGGCAGGGGTTCATATTCTGACTGCTCCAAAGCCAAAGCGTTCATGTCTGTCTGAGTGGACTCTGGTAAGTCTGGCAATGCTGCATTCTCATGGCTTTTGTCACCATCTCCATTGGCATCCAACCCTGTTATTCCAATTTTATGCCAAGAGACAACATCAGAAGAACAGCTTTCACTTAAAACATAACAAAATAAGCCTCACATTTGAAATTATTCAATTGGTTTAACTGGACCAGGACACACACTTGAAACAGTAACTTGGGAAAGATTAAAACAGTAACAAAGGCAGACTTGAGAAGAGGGCTGCTCCTGGTCATGGCCTGGCTAGGAGCTCACCTTGTGGGCCACACGCGGCATGATGGCTGGGGACTTCCTCCCATGTGGCACTCACACCCACAGCTGCATTACTTGCTTCCAAGTGTAACAGATGAGTCCCCCATACTTTTGCATTAGGATTTAGCTCTGAAACCTTAGTTGTTGTTACCTGGGGGAAAAAATTTTGTATTTATATTTTTATCTAAATTTCAATCATGAGCAACTTTATTAACAGAGTTAAATAAAACATACCTATGTTAAAAGTATTTAGGCTAAAGAAGCTTAGCCAGTCTATTACACAGTCCTTTGGGATGAAAAAAGGTTAAAAATAGTAACATAGGGTGATGCAGTGAGAACTCCCATCTAATTTGCTCTTACATTCTGAAACTCCTCCTCATTTAGTACAAGGCTCTTTACATGCTACAAATGACAGACTTGTCCCTGCCTTCAGGGGGAGTTAAATGTCTTACTAACTGTAACACAATGAAAGGATGTTCAGCAAGTTAAGACTACAGAAATCCTGTGCTCAAATGCTGGAGTCCTCCCTTCAATGGCTGCTCAATTCAGTCAGGTAAAAGCTGGAACATTCTTTTGTAACCCCAACCTCTTTGGACTTACTCCCTTCTGGTCACCAAACCTCTTCTGTTTCTAAATCTGCTGGCATCTGTTGCTCCTATCCTGCTTGTTCACATACTCATTACAGATATCTGTGTGGCTCACTCCTTCATTTTCTCTAGGAATTGTGGTCTTTCCTAACATACCCTAAAAACTTTCAATAAATGGGGCAGTGGTGGCTCATACCTATAATCCTACTATTCAGGAGGCTAAGACTTAGGATTAAAGCTCAAAGCAACCCCAGCAGACAAATCTGCCAATAGTCTTATCTCCAATTAACAGAAAGAAAAAAAAAAAAGGTGATCATGAGAGTATGGCTCAGTGGTAGGATGCCAGCCTTGAGTGGAAAAAGCTAAGCAAGAAGGTGAAGCCTTGAGTTGAAGCCTAAGTACTAACACACCTAACTAAATAACCAACTAATCAAACAAACAAAAAACCTTTAACAAGTCAAGTACTGGTGCCTGAAATCCTACTGTTCACTAGGCTGAGATCTGGAGGAATGCAATTGGAAGCTAAAGTTTGAGAGACTCCATCTGCAATTAACTAGCAAAACAGCCAGACTAGAAGTGTGGCTCAAGTGGAAAAGTTCCAGCTGTGGGCGAACAAGCCCAGAGAAAGGAAATGGCACCAAATCTAGGCCTGGACTCTGCACAAAATCCCCTCAACCACCCCCACAACATCGAATCCTCTCACCTAATTTTTATGATGTAATTTCTTTTTTACTTACAAAGTAAGTTTTTTCTCAAGAAAAATTAAATGTCCTAGTGACAATTACTCCCCAAATTAACCCCAGTTTTGCCACCACAATCCCTCAATAAACCTAGACAATTTGCCTTTTCAAACACACCAACTTCCATACCATGTTGGCAGGAATTAGAAGGGATGCACGGCTTGGTTCCAGATGTTCCCCAGACTAGTACCCGAGGTAAGAAACTGCACACAGTACTTAAGTTTCCACACTCCACAACATGTGGGTCAGGAAGCACAATTAATGAGCTATTGCAAAGAATCATCAAGTTTAACCATTAAGAAAAATAAAACAGAATTAAATAGAATTATCAAGATGCAACTACTTCAAGATATTAAATAAAAAATATACTGAGCTGGGCTCCTATAATCCTAGCTACTCAAGAGGCTGACATGTGAGAACCACAGCCAGCCCAGCAGTAAAGTCCAACAGACTTTTATCTCCAATTAACCATAAAAAAGCTCGAAGTGGAGCTGTGGCTCAAGTGGTTCTAGTCTTGAACAAAAAAAAGCTCAAAGATAGCACTCAGGTCTTGAGTTGAAGCCCTAGGACCAGGCACTCCCCGTCCCCCCTAAAAAAAAAATCTTAAGAAAAATAGAATTAATCCATGATAGCTCAAGTAACAAAGCTGGCAGTGAAAATCATAACCTAGCTCTGAAACTGAGAGGCTTCTGGGTAAAATGACAAGAGTTGCTCTGAAAGCAACTGTGGAGTTCTTTGGCTCCTTAAAGAACCATTAATTCTTCAATTTCCATCTAAACTTGTAGGCTATCTTTAGTTTCTCTTTCTGTACAGGGTCAGTCTCTCTTTCCTCTCATACATCCACCTAACAAGGACATCCTGAATGCTCACTATCCCGCTGCAAGCTCAGTGCTAAGCATTCAGCAGACATGTTCTCATTGAAAGAAGACATTCCATTTTCATATTTATGTATCACCTGTCAACATTTGCACCTTTTGTTACACTTGTTACATAAACTGCCTTTTCTGTTTAGGCCCAGTGCTCTTTCCAGTACTCATCACACAATCAAGTTTTCTTACTTTGTTCCATTCCATCATTTAACAGATTCCTTGTTTCATGTGCCTATCATGTTTTTTAAATCCCCAATACTGGAGCCGGGCACCAGTGGCTCACACCTATAATTCTAGCTACTCAGGAGGTTGAGATCTGAGAACTGTGGTTCAAAGCCAGCCCAGGTAGTAACCTCTGTGAGATTCCAATAAATCACCAGAAAAGGCACTGTGGTTCAAGTGGTAGAGTGCTAGCCTTGAGCTGAAGAGCTTAGGGACAGAATCCAGGCCCAGACTTCAAGCCCCATGACTGACAAAATAAAAATAAAAATCCCCTAACACTAATCTTTTCCATTTAAACCACCTTTACAGTTGATCACCTATATAAACACTATTATGTTTTGTAAGTTATTAAGACAGGTTGCACAACACTCTGGCTATGAAGTGTCAACAGCAGCATTTTCAGAGTGGTTACAGCACAGCAGGGTTGGTCTCCCATGGTACCCATAGTTTGTGTGTCTGTTATCCATATACTCTTGGATGGCATCCACATCCATTTTGCTCACCATTATGTCATTAATACCTACCTGAGTTCAGAACTTAGTAGAGAGGTACCTGGGAAATATGCTAAATAAATACTTAATGATGTATAGGAAATTTTATTTCCCATTATCTGACAACCTTTGCAAGAATTCTGTCACAAATGAATGGGACCTTAAGTGTCAGGAACTTATGCAGAAGCAATACTCTTAACAGAAGACATGTGAAAAGCTCCATGTAGAACATGGACACTTCTAAAACCTAATAACATGACAATGAACATTTGAGAGCTTACTGTAGTCTACACACTTCTAGGTATTCAGTCAGAAAAAGTTTAACAGGTAACTATCATACACTGCCTCTATTTCCCAAGAACACCAAGGCAAAAACATTAACTTGTCCATAAAGAGGGAATGAGTTCTTATATCGTAAAAACAAAAGACTGATGATTCACTGTCATCAGTCAAAAATTCACCAATTTCTCAAAATTCGTATGAGAAATGGATTTTTGTTAAAGATTTAAATCTCCTACTATTTTCTTTGAAATATAGTCATTACCATTGTAATCATATGGTACCTCTGAATGATAATCCAGAATTCTAGTTTCAGGGTTGGAGGTGTGGCTCAAATGGCCAAGTATCTAACTAGCAAGCACAAAGCTGGGTTCAAAAACCCCAGTAATGCCCCCCCCCAAAAAAATTTAAATATAGTTTTATTTGCTTCACTTCAGAAGTCTTATTCTTCCTTTGAAGATGTATGGGTAAACAAGTCTTACTAAAACCAGAAGCAGGTTGGGGCTGGGAAGGTGGCTCAGTGGTAGAGCGCTTGCCTTGCATGCCTGAGGCCCTGGGTTCGATTCCTCAGCACCACATAAGCAAAAAGAAAAAAGTCGGAAGTGGTGCTGTAGCTCAAGTGGTAGAGCGCTAGCCTTGAGCTGAAGAGCTGAGGGACAGCACCCAGGCCCTGAGTTCAGGCCCCACGACCGGACCAAAAACAACAACAACAACAAAAAAAACCAGAAGCAGGGCTGGGAAGGTGGCTTAGTGGTAGAATGCCTGCCTTATATGCATGAGGCCCTGGGTTCGATTCCTCAGCACCACATAAGCCGAAAAAGCCTGAAGTACTGCTGGGGCTCAAGTGGTAGAGCGCTAGCCTTCAGCTGAATTGCTGAGGAATAGTGCCCAGGCCCACAACCAACAATAAATAAATAAATAAATAAATAAATAAATAAATAAATAAATAAATAAATAAATAAATAAATAAATAAATAAATGAAAACCAGAAACAAACTGACCTTAATAGCCACATTCTAAAGTGACTTTACATCAACAGCCAACGTTACTTTCAAGAATGGGACATCCCTCTCCCCCCAAAAAAGAATGGGACATCCCAAAGTTCTGATGCGCCACAGAAACTTTTATCCCTTAGAACACTTTAACATTAAAAAATATTCATAAATCTGTTTTATAGCTGTGAGACAAAAAAGTCCAGCTGAAAAGTAAGAATTAGAGAAATTAATGAAAGAAAGGGAGTAATGGGGGAACAATAAAATAGATGACATAATAGGGTAAAAAAATGGAGAAACAGCTGCTACATAAGGTTTAAGAAGTCTGTAACAGTACTTTTAAACCAAGTTTTGAAAAGCAAGGCAACATCATTTTTGTTCAATAAAACAGCACATACTTTTTTACATATTTTAATCTACGATAAAGGATTGTAAATGTGATGTACAGAGGGGTTATAGTTACATAGTTACATAGGTCAGGTAATGAGTACACTGAACACAGCAATGCCTCAGATCACAATATTGTCTGGGCATATCTCATAATTGAAATGCTAATTTAAAGCAGAAAGATTATGTCCAACTTAAAGCCACTTTGGAAAAGATAGCAACAGGAAGTATTTGCATTCTAGATGGATGTGTCAAGCAGTGAACAATTAGTAAATACTAACTGTATACCTATTCACTTACATAAAAGACACTATGTACGTTATTTTTAAAGGCTTAATATTAATTTGGTCGATTTTCTTACTCCACAACTATTTAAGGAGAAAAACTGATGAACATGAAGGAAATTCTTTCTTTAAATGTGGGTATGGAAAGAAAAAAAACTAGAAAAAAAACCCCCACCAGGTTAATTAGTTACTCCTTAAATTACACGATATTCACATTATACATCTTTATATTTGAGCCACATCTACCTCTGTATTACCAATGGCTTTTCTTGCCTAATACCACAAAAATCACTTATAAACCACTAGTTGAATAAATGAGACATTATATTTCAAGGACAGTCAGTCCTCTGTCTCTAGGAGTTCTATATTCATAGATTTAACAACTTTGGACATCCTACCCCCCTCAAAATACTAGAGAAATTGTACCTGTATTAACATTTACAACCTTTGGGGGGGGCGGGCATTGTGGGGTTTGAACTCTGGGCCTAGGCACTGTCCCTGAGCTCTTCAGCTAAAGTTTAGCACTCTATCACTTGTGCCACTTCCGGTTTTCTGTGTGGTTTAATTGGAGATAAGAGTCTCATGGACAATCCTGCCTTGGCTGGTTTTGAACCGTGATCCTCAGGTCTCTGCCTCCTGAGTAGCTAGGATTACAGGTGTGAGCCCATTGGTGTCCAGCTCACACTTTTTTCTTAATTTTTCCCTAAACAATATAATACAATAACTATTTCCCTAGCATTTTAGTTACCTTGTACTAGCTACTAGAAGTAAATCAGAGATAAGTTCAATTATGAGGGAGAATAGACATTAAACACAGATACTATGATATTTTATAGGCAGGACAATTGATGTAGATTTTAGCTCTGCAGAACTCTTAGAACTATCCTCTGTGTATACTGAAGGATGAGGGAACTTCCTTAAGTTACTTCTGCTTCAACACATCTGTTTAATAAGCAAGGTCAGTCTCCTGTTGTCAAATAATGTTTTCATGTATTACGGTATTTCTAGAAAGTGCTATCCTAGAACTACCATCAGTAGCAAAGCTTCTTCCTTGAGAGGGCCAGCTCCATCTTAGGAACCTGAGAAGGTGCTCAAAAGTTATTCTGACTGAAGACAGACAAAGACTTTACAGCTGACCAAAGCAGTATATACAAAAATTAACAGTTTATATTCTGCAAATGAGGCCTATAGTGTCACTGAATTGCATTTGCAAATGCACTGTCAAAAACTTGGTGAAACATATCACACTGTCTTTCTGACAATGTTCCCCTGGAAAAGGCTCCAACTGCAGGAAGAGAGAAGGGGTACCACCCACAGGGAGTGGTCTGATTACCACTGTGCCGGGGTTATTAACGAAGGTTTAGTACTAAAAAGAGTTTACACACACACACTGGATTAAATAAAACACAGAGTTTATACTCTCCAACTTGGAAATGGTTAAGTTGATGCTACAGTCACCTCATAGCCTTGCAATAAACATTCAAAGTGCCAACTGTTAATAAAACTTTATTAGTTTTTCAGTAAATAGCAATCAAAAGGTAAAACTACCATATCCCAGTGCAGCAACACACACTGATAAACATACTTACTAACGGTGCACCTCTGCTTTGCCAACCCCAAACAACACCATCCTCTGACACTGGTAGCTGAAAAAGGTTCTGTTCCAATGAAAATGAAGTATTTTCTAAGTTTTGTGGTTTACTAAGCATCTGCTCATCTTCTAATACATCCTTTGTGATTGCATGAGTCCATAGATAGCCCACTGGATAGCTACATCCACTAGTCAGTCTTTCAGGAAATATCTGACTTGCTAGCCCTCCTATCTGGTAATAGGAATATTCATTCAAAAACTGGGAGAATTCCTCTGGAAAACTCTGACAATCCACTTCTGGGGTTTTTTCAGACATATTTAGGATATCTTCTGTGAGCAATGCAACATGGTCATTATTTGATATTATAGTTTCTTTGCTCTCTACTGGAATGGCAGGAATTAACTGGCATGCATCACCAAGAGTGGCAGTGTAACTGTCCACTTGTATTGGAGCAACATCCACTAAACAAGGAAACCCATTAGAAACGTTGCATACCTCTAGATTTTCAACAGTCACTTCTGAATTTCCCACAAAATGCATTTCACCATTTAAAATAGACTCTTGAACAGTGGATCTGGCATTTTTTTCTTTGAAATGGTTTGTCTGTCCATTTGTCCCAAATGGACCTACACAGTTGTTAGGACTGATCTTGCCTTTACATGTTAGTTTCAGCTTACTGAATTCTGATGCATTATTATCAAAGTTATCAGAAACTTCTTGCTTCAGTTTTGTGTTTTCACCACTATTAAATGAAATTGAACTTTGGCTTAAAGGTAGAATAACATCAAGATCTTTATCTTTGTGTTTATGTATTTTATGTTCTTGATAGTGCTTTTCTTTTTGGTTAGCTTCAAAATCAGGATTTTCTGTTATACTTGAATTAATACAAGTTGTTTCCCAGTGAAAGTTTTTTTCAGAATCTGACTTGATGTTTCCTATGTCCTCTTTACTTGTCTCTCCATAATTAGCTATTTGTGATTCTTTTCCAGCATTTTCTAGCGTGTGAGGACCACTAGGTTGGTCATGTAACACAATGACTGGACTCTTCGCACATGGTTCATTTTCTGTTTCTTCACTCAGGTCTATTTCTCTTTCTTCTTGACCAACAGAGACAAAAATAGGAGAAGATGTAAAGATACCCGGAAGAGATCTGGAATGATCATGAAACTTGTCATCTGGGGACAGTGCTTGTGAAAATTTAAGTTTCACAGTGTCTACCCTTTTGACTATCCCTTTAGTAGTGTCTGATTCACATTCCACACAAGTTAAATCACAAGCCTGTGTCTGAGCCTTGTCTGTCCTGCTATCTATACACTGATCTTCATGACACCAAGCTTTCAACTCAGCAGCCCTCTTGCTATGATCCTCAGCCTTTAAAATGCTCATTCTGTCTTCATCTTGGCAAGAGGAACAATTTTCAGGCTGCAGGAAGGATAGTCTGCTTCTGTTTGCCAGCTGGGCACTTTTGGTTTCCAGGCTGCCATCCCCTGAGTGCTGTTCCTTTGTCAGAGCTGGCCCTGAAAGGGGTGCAGGATCAAGTCTGCTCAGGGTGACCTCTCTGAAATGAGCATGACAATTATCTCTGAAGCTCTCTGAAGAGTTATACTTTCTGGGATTTAAATCAACCCTATCTAGACCAAAGGAGAGGATACTATCTGAGCTGGTAACATTGTGGTGGAAATAACCATTGTTTTGCATTGGTTTTATAGGGGTATTTTCTCCATTTTTAGAGTTTAAACTTTGATTGATACCAACTGGAACAGATTCAATGTCATCATTCTCCTCAACACATGAAGTGTCATTAGGTAAATTGGTAGGTGAATCATCTATCTGACTTCCTATCCCAGAAGCATGGCTTACCCTTTCTTTGGTAACAGCACACACACATTTTAGTGAGTCACTGGCTGTGTTAATATTTAACTCAGGGAGTAGGCCAATATTATGCAATGTTCTACTTTCTGTGTAATCTTTAGGGAATTTGGTATAAGCTTTTGCCCTTAAGGACTCAGCTTGCAAGTTATCAATGTTTGTTTCACAAAATGGATCACTGTCAATTAAAAGCTCAGAATTAGGCTCAAGTTTTTCACTAAATACTTCTGTTACATTTAGATCCAACATGTCTGGAGGTGACAGTTCATTCTGCTGCAGCTTTGATACTCCTGCTGCTGGGATGGCATGTGAGCCTGAACATTCCTTCCTGCTAACTACAGGCCAGTCCACACCGCAAACTTCAGAGGTAACAGCTGAATGACATTCTTCTCCTGCAGCTGCTCCATAAATGGGAGCATACAGTTCTTCCTCCACAGTCAGGCACCCAGGATCTATAACACAAATGCTATAAAATTTGCTCTCTTGTGAATTCTTACATTGTTTGTCATCAACATAAATAGGGCTTTCATCTTGCAACTCCCTATTGGATGCATCTAAAAAGTTATCATCATTAAAACTACTGATTTGAGCATATACCACACTTTCTTTCTCTACTAGAGAGTTTTTACAAGTGGCCATGTAACAGCATAGATGGTCACTTGAAGTTTTCTCCTGTTGGGCCTGGTCAGAACACACCGGCAAATGTGAGAGACACTGGTCTTCTTCAGAACAACACTGTCTGTCACTATTCATGCCACAGACATGATCAGAATTCTGCTCAATAACAGCAATATCTGAATTCCTGTAACTTTCACCTAAACTTTCATATCTAGTGAACAACTTAGATGTTGAAGAGGAAACAGAATTCAATGACTGCTTTCGTCCATAATCTTGTTTGTGCCCAGGCCTTGAAAAAATTCTAGTCCACATATTAACACCAACAGCTGCTCTGCTAGTTCGATTTTCAACATTGTGAAGCTCCTCACCGTCAAGGGTATCAAATAATGAAGATAAAGTTTTACTTATCTTGTTTTCCGATTCCTTCTTCTCCACAGATTTTTGTAACAGGCCCATTTTCTCATTGTCATTGTCACTACTTAATTCTTTGCTGAAGCAACAACCCATGTTCAAAAGTTCAGAAACTCACATTACAATGCTTGTCCTTTTCTGAGACTACAAATACATCTCACACTAACTTGCTATGGTTTCTGAGGAGAGGCCAACACCCAGATATCAAAAATAACTCCTTGCATAGCAGTCACATGTTCCTGCCACTCAAATCCAAATTCTAATGACAACAGAATCCTGCCTGACAACTATCATACTCCTTGTGCTGAAATCCAAGTAGTACATGGAATCCAAAGGTTCAAAATAGCAGCAAAATACAGAAAATATTATCATATTTTCCTAAGTGTAATAAAAAGATTTATAGTATTAGTAACTAATATGTAACTAGATATTTGTAAATGATTTTCTAGCTTCAAAAAATAATATCTGTATTAAGGAATTATTCTTAATTTTGTTAAGAATGAAAATGAATTGGTGCTAGTTAGAAATACATTTTGAAGCACCTGTGATGAAATGACAGATTATCTAGAGTTTGCTACAGAAATATAAACAACTAGCCGGGCGCTGGTGGCTCACGCCTGTAATCCTAGCTACTCAGGAGGCTGAGATCTGAGGATCCCGGTTCAAAGCCAGCCCGGGCAGGAAAGACCGTGAGACTCCTATCTCCAATAAACCACCAGAAAACCGGATGTGGCGCTGTAGTTCAAGTGGTAGAGCGCTCGCCTTGAGCTGAAGAGCTGAGGGACAGCGCCCAGGCCCAGAGTTCAAGCCCCACGACCGACAAAAAAAAAAAAAAGAAATATAAACAACTGTGTATGTTGGAGAAAGAAACAATGGAACAAGAACATCTAATATGAGGGTGGGGAATTGCTCAAGTTCATGTTGGGTACACTGGAGTTCATTGTATTATTCTCTCTGCTCTGCAGATGCCTGAAAATTACAACAAAGACAAAAGGAAAGAACAAGAGAAAAAAATCTACACCCACTAGTACTCATAATAGGAGCACTTCCAAAAGCATCATATACTGCTGAATGGATAACCTGCAAGATCAATATTGTACAAAAAAGCAGACAGCAAATGTCATTTGTACATATATAAAAAGGGAATTTTCCTAGAAATTCAAGTTTTCTTATCACTATACTGCTATTATTCAATTAATCAAAATTATTAAGCATTCATTCAAAAATTGTAATCAAAAGGCAAAAGGACATATTTTTGTTTGTTGTCCATTTTGTTTCAGTGAAACTGAGGATCAAACAAACCTAGGACCTGTTCATGCAAGCCAATGCTCTGCCACTGAGCTATAGCTCCAGCCAAAGATATTTTTTTAGTGTAATAAGTGGTAAAACATTTTCTGACATAGTTCAGGTTTAAATGAGTTGTCTACAGAGAAGTTAATATACATAAGAGTCAGGTTTTCAATTTAAGATTAGAAGTTATACATTTTGATTAGAAAAGAAATGGCATAACTCACTATCTTCCTTCCCAGAAGGTAATTTAACACAAACTCTCTACACCTAGGACTATTTGTAGCTTACAGATCACACCCATACTCCTCACTCTTCTCTTCTTTGTTCATTTGTGATAAAATGCAATAATCATTAGAATGGAAAATGGCTCTGAAGCCAAAACAGTTACTCTAAGGAAATCAAGCAACTTGGCTCCAAAATGTGCAGCAGGTTTTAGAATCTGGAGTCCTCAAATGGGCTTTAGCTGGAGCATAAAAATCTTTTGACATTTATCTTTGCTACAGATGGAACCTGTAGTCCTAATAGTTAAAGAACTGTTAACTTAGTAACACCACTTCCAAATGTCAAATCACTAGGTAATATCTTTTTTCTACAAAGCAGCAGAAGTGACCCACTGTCAAAAGTAGCTGTCTCTCTACCTCCAACACCTTCAAAACCTTCTTAATCCCTTTCCTTTTCCCTTGTTGCCTCCTCCCCCAGGGCAGGGGGATAGGCGGAGTAGTTCTGGGGCTTGAATTCAGAGCTTAGGAACTCTGAGCCTCTAGAAGCCTCAGATTTTTTTTCTTTTTCTTTTTTTCTTTTTTGCTCAAGGCTAGCACTCTACCATTTGAGCCATAGCTCCACTTCCAGCTTTTTGGTGGTTAACTGAAGATGAGTTTCATACTTTCCTGCCCAGACTGGCATTTAAACCAGATCTCAGCCTCCCAAATAGTCAGGATTCTAGATGTGAGCTACTGGCACCCAGCAAATCCCTTTCTTGGTTGTACTATCCTTCCTCTTAGCACTGAATCAAGGTATTAGCCAGAATGTCATTGTCTAGGCCATAGCTGGTACTCTCCTATTGTTGACCACTGAAATCTAGCTCTTGCTTATTACAGCATCCCTTGGAGCTGCTTTCACTAAGGTCATAACTAAAGGTCAAATCAATCGTTCCTAGTTTACTTCACTTCTGTTGGCCACTTTCTTCCTCCATTTGTCTCTTGCATTCTGCCCATCTCTATAATCACTCTCCTTTCTATTTTCTCCCCAGTTTCTGAAATATTGGGAAGCTCCAGAGTTTCATTTTTCCTGTGCGCAAATGCATAGAAATGTAATGTAAATTTAGCATGTTAACTTTATTAATCCAATATACTTCAAACCAAAGCCCTTTATTATGTCAAGTCTAGAGCATTCAAAAAGACCCTCCTTTGCTAGGGACAAAACAGAAGATTACTGTCAGGTTCTGGTGGCTCACACCTGTAATCCACACTATTCAGGATACTGAGATCCGAGGATCAGAGCCAGCCCGGGCAAGAAAGTCTATGAGACTCTTATCTCCAATAAATTACTCAGAAAAGGCCAGAAGCGGCACTGTGGCTGAAGTGGTAGACTGTTAGCCTTGAGCAAAAACAGCTCAAGGACAGGGCACAAGTCTTGAGTTCAAAACCTAGGACTGGCACAAAAGAAAAAAAAAAAAAAAAAAAGATTCATTCTTCTGTGGACACAACTATATCACAATGCCTCCTACCTCCTTATCTATACTTATTTTTGTATTGACGGTTTACATAAAATTTGGTAATACAACTTTGCAGATTATTAGGACTAGTAACAATACTTACGAATTCATGTTCATTTTTGAACCATCTCTATAGAAAGTGCTTTAGCTGTTTTTAGCACTTACACTCTGATTTGCTGAATGAATAAAACCTCAAACTTGACTGAGAAATATTACTTACCTGCCTGTTAAACATAAAGCGTGTGCTAGATACAAAGTAAACAAAGGACACAAGGGAAAACAGACAGAAAGTATAGTTCTGATTACCCAAAGCTAGAGAAGGAAGAGTTCAACTGTAAATGAGCAGGAAAACAGAATGAAAATGTTCTGAAACAAGGCCACTTGTACATATCTAAAATCCAAGCTATTTGGGGGACTATGGTAAAATGATTTCAAGTTCAAGACCATATATGATAAGACCCCATCTTACAGCCTCCTTCAAAATAAATGTCTACATCAACTTTACAGGTGATAAATGTACAACTCAGCAGCAAAATTCTCAACTTTAAATTTAATATAAATAACAAAATGATGAAATATAAGTTTGGATATTCTTTCACTTAAAAATACACTTTATTAAGAGTAGATGAAAAGAGCTAGCTCCTTGGTTCAAGGGGTAAAGCGTTATCTCAGCAAATACAAGGCCCTGAGCTCAACCCCAGGAGTCCTCTCTCCTGCTAAAAGAGTAAGTGAATTATTCCTCTCTTTGAATTTCTACATGAAATTCTTAGATGGTGCTTACTACAAGTTATGAAAAAGCTGTAAGATACTTAAAAGGTAATCAAACTGAATAAATTTGGAATACTTCAGCTCTACTGCATACATACAAATGATGAAATGCAGGATTAAAAATTATATATAATGTGTGTGTATATATATAAAATTTGTGAGCTGTGTGTTTTCAAACACTCAAGAGTGTTTAAAAAGAATACAGTTTTGACACGCTCTGTACCCTGGACACAGTGGTGAATGGATCCTCTCCACTTTTGAGAAACATCTACTTTTTTAACTTTTTCACAACAAGCATTATTGTAAGTAAGGAGCTACCTATGAACCTAAGCTATGAAATTACCTGACTCAAAGCTGGGATGGAACTTGTTTGAGAAGTGGTTTGAGATATCGGACCATTCATCTGTAAAATTAAAAACATTCAAACACTGTAACTACAATATTAAGAAAACATAATCTCAACCAGTCATTAAGCAAAACAACATTTACTGAAAAATATACTTTTACACTAAAAAAAGCATGAATATACTCACAAGAATATAGAAATTTTACAATAGATAAATTTTAAATAACAGGTATTTTCATTTTCTCAAAGCCATTTAGAAATTGTGAATATTATTACTTGACAGGATAAATTATAAAATGAAGGCAGTCAAAATTAAATGTGGATAATATGAATAAAAAGCTTAATTAACTCTTTATACTTTAATGGCTGTAATCTTTGTGAAGTGTTTATAAATTGTTACCACATTCTCTTGATTTAAAATAGAAAGCTTGGGCTGGGAAGGTGGCTCAGTGGTAGAGCGCTTGCCTTGCATGCTTGAGGCTCTGGGTTCGATTCCTCAGCACCACATAAGCAGAAAGAAAAAGCCAGAAGTGGCGCTGTGGCTCAAGTGGTAGAGTGCTAGCCTTGAGCTGAAGAGCTGAGGGACAGCGCCCAGGCCCAGAGTTCAGGCCCCACGATTGGACCAAAAAAATAAACTAAAATAGAAAGCTTTGGTCAGGTACCAAGCTCCCTGGAACTGTGATCCAGAGGATCACAGTTTAAGAGCAGCCTGGACAAAAATCTTTAAGAGACCCCTTTCTCAACTCATAGCTGATAGCTGGTGTGGTGGTATGTGCCTGTTATCCTAACTGTAGAAGGCAGATCTCAGTTCCAGGCTAACCACAACAGAAAACTTCACATCCATCTTAACAGAAAGAAACTGGGCATGGGTATGTGTGAAAACTTCACATCCATCTTAACAGATTTGGGCATATGGGTGTGTGTGTGTGTGTGTGTGTGTGTGTGTGTGTGTGTGTGTGTGTGTGTGTGTGTGTGTGTGTGTGTGTGTGTGTGTGTGTGTGTGTGTGTGTGTGTGTGTGTGTGTGTGTGTCTCTGTGTGTGTGTGTGTGTGTGTCTGTGTGTGTGTGTGTGTGTGTCTCTGTGTGTCTGTGTGTCTCTGTGTGTGTGTGTGTCTCTGTGTGTCTCTGTGTGTCTCTGTATGTCTGTGTGTCTCTGTGTGTGTGTCTGTGTGTGTCTGTGTGTGTCTGTGTGTGTGTCTGTGTGTGTGTCTGTGTCTGTGTGTCTGTGTGTGCACTAGTCATCTCAGCTACAAAAGGAAGCCTAAATGAAGTAGATCTAGTCTAGGACAATGCTGGGGCAGAAAGTGACACTAATCTAAAAAATAACCAGCTCAAAGAGGCTAAAGGTGTGGCTCAGTGGTAGGACACCTGCTTAGCCAATGCAATGTCTGAGTCAAACCCCAGTGCTGCCAAAAATAGATAAAACACAAAGCTTTTAAAGAATCTACAGAGTTATGGATACCTTGTTTTCCCGAAAGCTTGTAGTAAGCTGCTCAAATATTTTTTCAGTCTAACAAGGTTCAAAACACAGCAGCCCAAATACTACACGTTGGTATTTGAGAAAAACAGATTTATCCAATCATAGGAACAGTAAGAATTTTCTTCCTCACAGTCTCCAAAAATGGACCATAACTCCTAGTTGTCTTTCTCTTAAATATGGCTCCTAATGCCCTTATTCCACCGGGGCCCGCTCAATCCTCAAAGGAAAGTACTGTCACATACAGATGCTTCTCTCAGTTCATTACCATTAGATACTGCCCTCTATTTTTCTACATGCTTTTCCAAAACTGCAAACACTTATGTATCAGAGCCTTCATTTCTGAAGGCTCCTGTGTTACATTAACACACCTTACTAAATAAATGTGTTCATTTTCTCTTATTCACCTATCTTGTGTTATGGAGGCTCTAAGCCACAAACCTCACTTCAGATAGGTGAGACAACCTTCTTCCTCTGAGAAAAACTGTATTATTTATACGCAGGACCAAAAACATTTTATTGCTTTGAACTTAAATCCTTCTATACTTTATCAGAGAAGAAACTGGTGCCTTGCCCGTCCCCTCTGACAACACCTACCAGATGAGAGCTGTCCTTGCCCTCTTGGACTCGCTGCGCCTGCGGTTCAGCCACAACTTTAGTGTCCTGATCAGAAGTCATGAGCTCCACTGGACAAAGATGAATGCTAACTTCAGGATGCTGCAACACAACAAAGAGTAAAATAGGTCATGAGGGATACAGTATATCACTGATTCTAGGAATAATATTTGGCCCTTTAGTTAAGTTTCTTCTCCACACCAATTTGATGGCAATGATGATACTGGAAACCTTAGTGCAACTGTACTAACTAACACACAAAAAAAACCTACTGTCAAGGATGAGGGGCATGGATCAAGTGGTAGAGTGCTTGCCTAGCAAGCACAGGGACCCTGAGTTCAAACCATATGAAAAAACAGTCTTCATCGGGGCTGGGAAGGTGGCTAAGTGGTAGAGTGCTTGCCTAGCATGCATGAAGCCCTGGGTTCGATTCCTCAGTACCACATAAACAGAAAAAGCCAGAAGTGGAGCTGAGGCTCAAGTGGTAGAGTGCTAGCCTTGAACAAAAGAAGCTCAGGGACAGTGCCTAGGCCCTGAGTTCAAGCCCCAGAACTGCCAAAAAAAAAAAAAAAAAGTAGTCATCAAAGAAAAATCTACTCAGATAATTAAGGGGTTAACATCAAAAATTTATGAAAAATTTCTACCATACAATAAAAAAAACCAAAAACCTACTTTGAAAATAGTCAAATTATCTGAATATTTTCCCCAAAGAAGTTATATGCAAGTAGGTATCCACAGATACCTAATAACTAATGTCACATTATTATCATTACATCATCATTATTATCACTCTACTGGGTTTGAACTCAGTCTTACACTCTCTAGGAGGTGCTGTATTACTTGGGTCACACCCCAAGTCCTTTTTCCTTTGGTTATTTATGTTTTGTTTTTTTTGTTTATTTGTTTGTTTTTTGGTTGGTCACCGGGCTTGAACTCTGGGCCTAGGCGCTGTCTCTGAGCTCTTCAGCTAAAGGTGAGCCATAGCTCCACTTCTGGTTTTCTGATGGTTATTTGGAGATAAGAGTCTCATGAACTTTCTGGCCCAGGTTGGCTCTAAACCATGATCCTCGGATCTCAGCCTCCTGAGTAGCTAGGTGTGAGCCACTAGTGTCCACCTTCTTTTGGTTATTTTTAAGTGGGGTTTTGCCTTTATGCTCAAACTGGCCCAGATTGTGACCCTCCAGTTTATACTTTCTAGATATCTAGAATGACAGGTGTATGTCACCACGTTCAAATTTTTGTTTGCTGAGATGTACTCTTTCTCACTTTTTGCTTACACTTCCTTGCAACTACAGTCCTCCCAATCTTTGCCTTAGAAGTTGCTGGGGTTACAGGGTGAACCACTGCACCTGGCTTAACATCACTAATTATTAGGCAAAGACAAATCAAAACCACAATAAGATACCACATCGCACTTGTGGAGAAAAAAGGGAAGCCTGTATATACTGCTGGTGGTTAATTGGAGATAAGAGTCTCAGACTTTTCTGCCTGGGATGGCTTCAAACCACCATCCTCAGATCTCAGCCTTCTGACTAGCTAGGATTACAGGGATGAGCCATACGTCTAGGACCCTGAGACTCTTACGTCCAATTAATCATGAGAAAGTTGGATGTGGAACTGTAGCTCAAGAAGTTGAGCACTAGCCTTGAGCCAAAAAAAACTGAGAGAGAACATCCAGGCTCAAAGTTGAAGCCTTAATACTGGCTTTAAGCCTTAAAACTTTAATATACACATATACAAACACAAATACATGAGGGGAGAGAAGATGGGAAAATACAGGTCAAAAGAGGCACAAAATTTCAGACATAAGCCAGGCCTGGATGGCTCATGCCTAGAATCCTAGCTATTCAGGAGGCTGAAATCTGAGGATCACAGTTTGAAACCAACCTGGGCAGGAAAGTCCTTGTGACTCTTATCTCCCACATTAAGCATCAAAAAAGCTACAAGTGGAGTTGTAGCTCAAATGGTAGAGTGCCAGCCTTGAGCAAAAAGCTCAGGGACACCACCCAGGCCCTGAGTTCAAGCTCCAGAAGCAGCGGGCGCACGCGCGCGCGCACACACACACGCGCACACACACACGCGCGCACACACACACAAAACCACAAAAGAACACACATATATTTGAGAAATAAGCCTAGTGATCTAACATGTAACATGAGCACTACTTGTTGCATTACATTCTGGAAATTTGCTAAGAAAGATTTTAGGTTTTGTTGTACACACAAAAAGCAGGTAACAAATCAAGATGATGGATATATTGAATTGACTACAGTAACTATTTCACTTTATCAAATACATAGTATACCTTACATACTACAAAACTTCAGAAAAGCAAATCAAAACATATATATTCAAAATACATTCAGAAATCAAAACATACATACAGTTTTTGATGTTTTCCAAATTTGTATATATAGTTTTTGACTGGCTCCATTAGTTTTATTTTGTTCAAGGACAAAAGTTGTCAGGACAAATAAACAGTAATTCAAAAACAATCACTTTACAATGTCTAGACACAGAACTTCACATAAAACACCTCTTTTAATTTCCCCAAATCACTTACAAAGGGATAACTTTTCTAATTCTCTATCATGAGGATTCTTAGATCTTCCTTTTAAGGCATTTCTTCTTCTTACTGCACATTACACTACTTCACAAACAAGATAAAGAGTTCAACTTTAACCCAGATATATTTTCAGATTCCTCTGAACACAATTATCAAAAGGCCAAAAAAGGAGTTTCAAAACATAACTTTTTTATGTTGGTAACCAAAGATGTTTTTTCCATTTCTATAAGGCTGCTCTTCCCTATTTTCAACATTACACACAATATCATGAAAACTTGCTAATGAAATAATATGGTGATCAAAGGCAATCTCCTCCAATTGTCAAAACGGTCTCAATCACAAAAGCACAAAACATTTAAATGCTGTAAAATACATCTGAAAATGTAAACTACCAGAAATGAAGAAATTAAGCTTTAGATTGTCTTTTAAAATGTGGGAATAATGGCAAATATGCTAAATTTTAAGTTTTATATTTATGTGCATCTTTTCTTTATGTGTACTTAGTACCAATGTCTTATTAAACTAAGTAAACATATGATTCCACTTAAAGAAATACATTAGGCAATAGTAAAAATGCTATTAAAACAGCAAAAATCTGCTGGATGCCAGTGGCTCATGCCTGTAATCCTAGCTACTCAGGAGGCTGAAATTTGAGGATTGCAGGTCAAAACCAGCCCAGGCAGGAAAGGCCATGAGACTCTTTATCTCCAATAAACCACCAGAAAACCAGAAGTGAAGCTGTGGCTCAAGTGGTAGAGCGTTAGCCTTGAGCTGAAGAGCTCAGAGATAGCGCCCAGATGCACAGTTCAAGCCCCATGACTGACCCAAAAAAAAAACCCCAAAAAACAGCAAAAACCTTCAAAGAACGTGACTGACCTTGAAAACACAAATTTAAGAATATCTGATTCTAAGCTGGGTGCTGGTTGCTCACATCTATAATCCTAGCTACTCAGGAGGCTAAGATCTGAGGATCATGGTTCAAAACCAATCAGGGCAGGAAAGTCCATGAGACTCTTTATCTCCAATTAACCACCAGAAATCCAGAAGTGGTGCAAGGGCTCAGAGTGGTAGAGCACTAGCCTTGAAGGGCAAAAACTCAGAGACAGTCTCTGGGCCCTGAGTTCAAGCCCAATGACTGACAAAAAAGAAAGGGAGGGAAGAGGCAAGAGAGAGGAAAGAGGGAGGGGGAGAGAGGGAGAGGAGAAGGGGAAAGAGGAAGACAGGGAGGACAGACAATTTGGTTCTCAGTCCTTGGAATTACTGAAAAATGATTAGAGGAAACTGATTTTATAGTTTTGTAGATTAGACATATATTTCACATGAAGATGACTCTGAAATACCTGAGCAAAGGATCATTACCAAACTTTCTACCATCTGCCTCCAGAATGGCAAAATGGCACACAGGAAGTACAGCTGTTTGGGAACAGATGGACTTAAGTTAGGTAAGGAACTACATGCTACTCTGGGCACTCGTGGCTCATTCCTATAATCCTAGGTATTCAGGAGGCTGAGATCTAAGAATCAAGGTTCAAAGCCAGCCAGGAAGCTGAGCTGTGGCTCAAATGGTAGAATTCCTGCCTTGAACAAAAAAAGCTAAGGAACAGCACCCAGGCCCTGTGTTCAAGCCCAAGTACTGGCACGAGAGAGACACACACACAGAGAGAGACAGACAGAGAGAAGAGGGAAGAGAGAAGAGGGAAGAGGGAAGAGGGAAGAGAAAAGAGAGAAGAGAGAAAAGAGGAGAAGAAGGGAGAAGGGAGAAGAAAGAGAGAGGGAGGAACCTATCTTTTAAACATATATAATGAAATGTTCAGAGAGGAAATGACATGTAGAATTTTCCCCAAAATAATAGGTGGAACAGAAGTCTTTAACTATTCAGTTTGGAGGCTGTTCTATTTCATCCACTTCTGGACTTGAAATTTTCAATAATAAAAGGCTTAAAAGGTAATTATAACAAGTGTTAGCATGACAGGGATCCTGATTTGATCAATTAGTATCCTTTCCATAAAGAAAATATTTTTGGGGGCTGGGAAGGTGGCTCAGTGATAGAGCTCTTGCCTTGCATGCATGAGGCCCTGGGTTCCATTCCTCAGCACCACATAAGCAAAAAGAAAAAAGCCGGAAGTGGTGCTGTGGCTCAAGTGGTAGAGCGCTAGCCTTGAGCTGAAGAGCTGAGGGATAACGCCCAGGCCCAGAGTTCAGGCCCCACGACTGGACCCAAAAAGAAAAAAGAAAAAAAAAAAGAAATACTTTTCGAAGGTCTACTGAAATGTGAACTTAGGGCCTTGCCTCTGCAAGGCAGGTGCACTACCACTGGAGCCATGTCCCAAGCTCATTTTCCCTTTAGTTATTTTGTAGATGGAGTCTCATGTTTGTGCCCAGGCTAGCCTGGACCGCAATCCTATTTACTCATCCTGTGTATCAAGGATTATAAGTATATATTACATGCACAACTTATTGGCTGAGTTGGGGGGACATGGTTTTGCCTTTTATCCCCAAGATTTTATCTTCAAGATAATCAGCACAAGAGACGTGGAGGCATGGTTCAAGTGGCAGAGCATCAGACTAACAAGTTTAAGGCCCTGAGTTAAAATCCTAATATTGACAAAAAATAAAAGAATTAAAAAATATCCCAATACCTACTGCTGGAAATTGTACAAATGGTAGATCAGATATTGAGTAAAGCAACTTTTCAGTCATATCATTAAAATTATAACTCCAGGCATATTAGTCTTGAGGTGATGAAAAAGTACCATTTATAAGGTATTCTTGCCAAAAAGAACTATATTTAATCAGGCCTCTAGCTCTGACTCTCAACTTAAAGACAATTCTAAGGAAGTACTTGTTAAATAACACAAAGCAAAAGCTATCAGTTAAATCCAAAATGTGGAGCAAGACAAATGACCTCATTTTTACTGCTGTAAAACACAAAACTCTAACCAAAATAACTTCATGTAATGTGAGAACTATGTGTGGATCCTTAGTGAAATAAATCAAACATCACATTTTGGACACAAAAATAGTCTATGACTAAATAGATAATAAACATGACACAATTAATTTTGTTATGTTCAAGGTGGTACAGTTATGTTTGTTTGCTACTATTATTGTTTCAAAGGCCTTCTCTGTAAGAGACATAAGCCCAAAATCACTTGTAAGCTGGTCAGGGTGGCACGTGCTTAGAGTCAGAACAATCTGAGTGGTCAGGAGGCAGGCTCACGTGACCAAAGTCAGCCTGAGATACACACTGAGTCCACTATATTTTGTTGGTAGAAATGTAAACTCATGCTTCCACATTGCATGCAGTTTGGCAGCTTCTCAAAATGTAAAGCAGAGTTACCATATGACAGTAATTTCACTCAGGCACATATTCAAAAAAACTGAAAACACGTATTAACACAAAATCTAGCACACAAACATTCATCGCATTATTCATATAAGCAAAAAGTGGTAAACTGGGGGCTGGGAAGGTGGCTCAGTGGTAAAGTGCTTGCCTTGTATTCATGAGGCCCTGGGTTCAATTCCTCAGCACCACATAAAGCGAAAAAGCTGGAAGTGGAGCTATGGCTCAAGTGGTAGAGTGCTCGCCCTGAGTTGAAGAGCTGAAGGACAGCGCCCAGGCCCAGAGTTCAGGCCCCATGACCGACCAAAAACAAAAAAAACAAAAACAAAAAACAAAAAGTGGAAAACTATTACAGCCTCCTTTTATACATGTGCCTAGCTTAATTCAATTGATTTGAAAACATTAATGAGCAAAATCATAATCGGAGAATTTTATAATTTCCAAATTAAAGATATCATTTCTCCCAAATGGCATAAAATTACACTTTTTCTTAGTATAAAAGGGTAGTGTGAAAATGTGAATAACTTATTTCTGAAACAAAAACCTACGTAGGAAAAGAATTATTTGAATTACTACTATGCAATGAGTAAATGCTTCACAAGCTACCAAATAAAACCTATTAGGCCCCATGTCCATTTAGCAGAGTATGAAATGAGTTAAAAAAAAAAAAACCATAAGGCCAGAGCTGGACACTGGTGTCTCACGCCTGTAAACCTAGCTGATGAGGAGACTGAGATGAGGATCATGGTTCAAAGGCAACCGGGGCAAGAAAGTCTATAAGACTCTTATCTCCAATTAACCACTGGAAAATGGAAAGCATCACTATGTTGAGAGATAAGATAATGTACCTTGAAGAGGATTTTTTAAAAAAAATCTATTGATAACTGTTTCATTGTGAATTGAATTTAGAACATATATTTAAAATGAGACAAAAATCCTATTATATAGTAGCCAAATATAAAACCTCCTTTCCTGGATCTAAAACGTCACACTGAAGGGCTGGGATGTAGCTCAGTGGCAAAGCACTTGCCTAGCAAGTGCAACGTCCTGGGTTCGATCCCCAGTACCAAAAAAGAAAAGACAAAAAAAAAAAAAATACAGTTAAAACATCACACTGAAGTCAGGAATGCTCCATTATGCAAACAATTCCCTGTTCTGCTTTTGTCATCCTCTGCACATTTTGTCTGTATTCTTCTGAATTCAGTCTTCCAACTTCTTTCAGTCCTTAGTGCAAGCACCCACAGAATTCTCTGGTCTTCGCAGCATCAATCACATTGGAAACTTTCGCCTTTCACCTTCCTATGGCTCCTTATCTGTAGCACCCAGTGACAAAAATATATCCTTGCCAGGGACATACTTTTTTTTTCTGTCAATTGTGAGGCTTGAATTCTGGACCTGGGCACTGTCCCTCAGTATTTCAGCTCAAGGCTAGTGCTCTACCACTTGAGCCATTGGTAGTTAGCTTGCAAATTATTTTTTTGTTTTTTGGTTGGGGGGCTTGAACTTGGGCCTGGGTGCTGCCCCTCCGCTCTTCAGCTCAAGAGTAGCGCTCTACCATTTAGGCCACAGCAACTCTTCCAGTTTTCTTTTTTTTTTTTCTTGTTGCTTATGTGGTACTGAGGAATCGAACCCAGGGCCTCATGCATGCAAGGCAAGCACTCTACCGCTGAGCCACCTTCCCAGCCCCACCCTTCCAGTTTTCTGAGTGGTTTATTGGAGATGAGAGTCTTATAGACTTTCCTGCCCAGGCTGTCTTTGAACTATGATCCTCATATCTCAACCTCATGAGTAGCTAGGATTACAGGTGTGAGCCACTGGTACCGGACCAGGGAGATATACTGTTAAAATTTAACCTATCTCTTAATGACATCCAGAATATAAGGTTTTACTGAAATAATCGAAGTACTCCATGTCTCTGTTTACATCCATAAATAAGGGAACTTCAAGTTTCTAAGATCTCTTCTAAATCTTAATGCCAATGACCAGAAAGGCAGCTAAGTAACAAAGGAGACAGATAGTACAAGATGCTACTGCACATACAAGTGCCCCAAAACTCCAACCTACACAAGGAGGATCATGTTCTTAAAAAACAACAATAAATGAGTATTCAACTGGACAAGAAAACTGAATTTTACCTACATAAAGAAAATAGGTTGTTAAGAACTTCAGAGACAAACTGCTGTACGACCGACCCCCTTGGGGAATCAATTTCAAGTTAAAATGTGCTACTTTCAAGGTCAAAGTGCATTTTAGTTTACCTGCCAGACTTTAAGTTCTCTAGAACTAAAATGTTTGCTTGAAAAATAAATTCCCAATGCCAAAACAGCTATATTACATTATTAAAACAAAATCAGACATTTAGGACTGCAAGGAAGGTATGTTTTTATTGGCAGAAACCTTCATTTATTAACTCAATGACGCTCTTAAAAGAGAGGTATAAGAAAATAAAATAGGAATTAGAATTTTTCATTCATTTGCTTTGTTGTTAAAATATGGTTTATCTCACAGCTGTCAGCCACTGTTGTACAATTTCTCAAATCTTAATTCATTCTTAATTCATTGGGAGTATCTTAGGACATATTATTTTATGTTCCTTCCACAAACCTTGCTCAAATGAATCTGCAGGCTTGAACAGTGAAAACATCTACAGCTGCTTTCAGGAAAATTGCTATTCTAGTTTTTGTTTTTTTTTAAAGATTCAATATGTCACCAGGTGCCAGTGGCTCAAGTCTATAATCCTAGCTACTCAGGAGGCTGAGATCTGAGGATCACAGTTCAAAGCAAGCCCAGGCAGGGAAGTCCGTGAGACTCTCATCTCCAACAAATCACCAGAAAACTGGAAGTGGTGCTGTGGCTCAAGTGGTAGAGCACTCACCTTGAGCTGAAGAGCTGAGGGACAGCGCCCAAGCCCAGACTTCAAGCCCCACAACCGAAAGACACAAAGACACAAAGACACAAAGACACACACACACACACACACACACACACACACACACACACACAATCAAAAGATACTGGCAGATAAAATAAATTAATTCAACCTCAGCAGAGTACTTAATGAAACATTTAAATGGACACTCAGCACTATTATATTCCTAAGATGATACCAATAAACTTCAAGATTGATTTTTTTTCATTTCTTTTGTACATTTACATCTGTGCTTCATTGAAAAGGCTAACAGAGGGAAAGCATATTTGTCATAGTTTGAATTGACTTCCCTCCTAGAGGAATAAAAGCTACAAAAATTTACTTACTAGTAAAATGTAATTGGAAAGTATATCAAATAAAACTGTATGTGTACATTTATGCATAATTTTGTTTGAGACACTAATTATACACACATATATTTAAATACATAAATTTAAATCTTCTACTAATAAATTATAATTTAAAACTTAAATACAGTGACTTCATACAGGTTCTAGAGTGTGACTGCACACTCAAGAATGTGTGCACACACACTCACAGTCCCCTCCAGCTTTAAGGGTTTGCAACTTGTTCTATGACACTTTTATTTCTAGAGAACAGAACTGTTTTGAAGATTTATTTTAGCTAGAATAAATGATACCAAACAAAATGAGATTTTTATATAATCTATCTCTCTAGCTAGAAGAGAATTACTTTAGCCATTAAACCTTACAAACTTCAAATCATCACCCCGTACTAAGGATGCCTAAATAAAATGTTATTTGAACCAAGAGCAATGGTACAATGAAGTTAAAAAATCCTATCACTTCATACATAGCTATATTAGAATTTACATGACCCTGGAAAAAGACCAAAGCTGCAGTATCTGGGAACCACAGCATCATAAAATGCAGCCCTCTTGCCTCAGAGTTTATATGCTATGCTTCCTCCAATAAAGAGCATCTTGTGAAATGTATCCACAAACTCTTCATAGTCACAAAAGGAAAGAAACAAGTGTTAAAGTGACTTTCTAAAATGCAGGCTTAGCTAGTTTACATAAATTCCTTGGTCACAAAAGAAGTACCAGGAAATGCTCTAACTCAAACTTACAGCCTCTGTACAGTACAATGCAGTATATTTACTTCTTTTAACCTACAGTGGGAAAAGTAATATATAAGACAAAAAAAACTTTTTAATAGAATGTTAAATAAAATTTTGTGGGCTAGCTGTCCTTCAAGTTCAACCTACCTAGGATATATCCTCCCCTCCCTTTTTCCATTTCTTGACATCTTTCTCTTTAAGAACTTCTTCCTACGTGAGCAGTGTAAGCTCATATGTTGAAGGTTTGTTGTAGCTAACCCTGAAGCCAGTATGTTATGCTGGGAGCTGATTAAACCTCCCTGCTGTGTTTAGTGCTCTCTCCTTCCCATCCCCATTGCTAAGTCTTTGTTAGACAAGTCTATTCATTTGTTGCAAATGTATTTCTTACTGAATGCTTGTGCCTCTATATATTTGTGCCATCTCTTAGCCACATCTGCACATCTTAATAGCAAACAAAATTAGAGTGTGGTATTCGTGAGGTAGGAGGATTTTGAGTTCAAATTCAAAGCCAGCTTAGACTATATGCCAAGACCCTGTCTTTAAAAATCTACAAAACAAAACAAACATAAAGAGCCCAGAGAAGGAAAAGAACGACTCACTGTTAGAATTTCATATGTGGTGCTTAATTACCTCTCAGGTAAGAACAGAGCTGCCTAACTTTGTAAATGATACTTTTTATCCTAGGGAACTACAAACATAGGGTACTCCCTTTACTGTACAATTTATGAACTAAATTTTCACTAAGTGATTATTACCTTAGGATCCCCTTCATTAGCTCTCATATGTATATGAAAAAACAAATAAAAGGTAGTAATATTAATATACACCTGGCCGAAGAAGTATCAAAACAGTACCACAAGGACTGGCCTACCAGTGACCCAAATGCCCTCTAATCATACAGACAGCTTCACAGTGTGTATATAACTAAAGCAGATTATTTTACTAAAAGGGAAATCCACTGTTTAAACTACATCACGTCACTCTGTGAAATGGGGAAAGTTTGCGTTCCCCTCACCTTATGTCTTCACCCCATGCAACACTCTGTACTTTCCAGCTTGTAAGGGCAGTTTTTCAAGTGAAAGTGCTTAAGAAAGAGTAAGATGCGGTGGAGGTAAGAAAACTCAGAACTCAGCACCTTAAGAAGAGACACAATGTCAGAAGTGAAGAAGGCCTCAGAACTGCTTTAATCCCACATTGCCCAACTAAGGGCTGGGTTCTTGTTCCTAGGAACTGAAACAGATAAACAGAACTAGAACATAAGGGATTTCTGATTCTTATGGGGACAAAATGAGTTTCTAGAACAGATTTTAGTACTCTTGGAACAACACAAAAATTGATCTCTTAAACCTCTATACATGAGGCTGACAAAATTTTTCACTTTTTTATTGCAGAAAAGATCAATTTCTTAAAGCAATACACTATAGTCATGTAGTTTTCCAATATATTAAGCTAAGTTTTTTGGGGGAAAAAAAAATCAACCAGTAAATCAAAACAAAGCAAGAACACCTTGAATGTGCAATGTAAGGCAATGAAATGCAGTGGGTCATAAAGAAATTTCAAAGCCCTTCCTCATGTAATTGTAACCCCTCTGTACGGTTTTTTCACAATAAAAAAAAAAAGGAATTTCAAAGGGTCTACAATAAATAGGTATTCACTGATAACAAAATAGATGATCCTTACTACAGCCCTAAGCTCCAGCCTTTTATATGTTCTCTAAAATCTTGTTATCTATATATGCAAATAGTTTTTCTTCAAAATTAAAAGCCACTGAGTTCTGATGGCTCATGCCTGTAATCCTAGCTACTCAGAAGGCTAAGATCTGAGGCTCACAGTTTGAAGCCAGCCTGGGCAGGAAAGTTTGTGAGGCTTATCTCCAATTAAGCATCAAAAAAGCCAGAAGTGGAGCTGTAGCCAAGTGATAGAGTGCTAACCTTGAGCAAAAAAGCTCAGGGATAGCACCCAGGCTTTGAGTTCAAGCCCCCAAGACCAGCACAAAAGAGAAAAAACTAAAAGACATTTATCCAGGGCTGGGAATGTGCCTAGCATGCATGAAGCCCCGGATTCGATTCCTCAGTAGCATGCAAACAGAAAAAGCTATGGCTCAAGTGGTAGAGTGCTAGTCTTGAGCACAGACTGGCTCAGGGACAGAGCCCAGGCCCTGAATTCAAGCCCCAGACTAGCCAAAAAAAAAAAAAAGGCAATTATCCACGGACACGGACAGTAGCACATTTTTCTTGAATTAAATAGTCTATTCTTTTTGTGGTTTGGGGGCTTGAACTCAGGGCTGAAGTTATGTCCCAAGCTCTTTTTGCACTCTACCACTTTGAGCCACAGTGCCACTTCCAGTTTTTGAGTGGTTAAACTGGAGATAATAGTCTCATGAGGCCTCTTCTGTCTGGGCTGGCTTTGACTGTGATCCTTAGATCTTGCCTCCTGAGCAGCTAGGATTATAGGTGTAAGCAACCAGTGCTCAGTTTTCTGTTTATGTGCACTAACATACATGTGTGTGGAAGATAGGGAAATATATTCTTTAACTATTACAATCCTATATAGTTTTTGAATAAAGATGAAGCACTTAAATATAGTTTGGATATGGTAGTTTTAAAAAGCTCATGAAAATAAATGAAGCTTCTCAATAGTTTCTACATTAAAGAAAGATTAGAGAAAAATAAAAACTACCAACGAAAAGAACAATAGTGCTAACATTAGTCCCTCAAACTATGGCCTGAATTTCATTTTCTTTCCTAGCTATCTTCAATCTCTCCCTCCATGAAGCCTGTCTATCATTATTTAAGTATGACCATGCCCACTGACTGAAACCCATGCATGAGTGGAAGCACGCATGCATACACACTCACTATTCTGGACCCATACTTCATTTAAAACACATAAGAACCGACAAATCCTATCTCAAGAAAAGAGGTAACACCTACTTAGTTCTTCAAACCAGAAAACTGGAAATACATTTTAGCCTCTTTTCAAGCTTTCTGTTTTTGTCCCTGTGCTCTTCAGCTCAAGGTGAGCGCTCTACCACTTGAGCCACAGAGCCACTTCTGGTTTTCGAGTGGTTTATTGGAGATAAAGAGTCTCATGGACTTTCCTGCCCAGGCTGGCTTTGAACTGTAATCCTCAGATCTCAGCCTCCTGAGTAGCTAGGATTACAGGCGTGAGCCACCAGCACCCGGCTTCAAGCTTTATTTCTATATTCCAAGTGTCAACTAAATTCTTTGGAAAACCAACCATCTCTGAATAGAATTATTGCCCCAACTTCTTAAGCAGTCTTTCTTCTTCTTCCTGTCTCATTGAACCATATGGTTTCAGAATGACCTATCTAAAGCATGGACTCATCTCACCATTTCAGCTAAAACCCTGCTGGTATAAACTCAGGATAAAACAAAAGTAAGTACAGATATTTAGACATTACTCCTCATCCTCCACACAAAGTCTGGGTTGGAAATTTTATGTGCTTATAAATCCCAATTATGTTGGAATGTAGCACATCAAATTATCATTATCTCAACAATGCAAAATTTTATAGTAATTGGATAGCATGAACACGCCTTATTCTATTCATCACTGCACTTCTCAAATGGTATCTAAGAGGAGACTCTACTGAAGTATGTGTTTAATAATATTGTGTGTAGAATAAATGTGGGAAGAATTGCCTAGCAATTGAAATAGTAACACAAAGAATCAATGTAATTCCATGTTAAAAGCCTCATTCCAAATGATGGATTAGTGTGAGAAAAAACAGTATTTATGTTAAGAAAAAAATTACTTGAGTAAATTTTTCATTTCCATTTTATTTGAGGTATTTTCTAGACTTAAGTGTAGTAGTGTATAGGTCTAAGAGTACAGTTAAGTGACATTGGCACTGACATTTGATATTAAAGCAATGAATTTCTGAGGTTTCTAAGTGCCAAACATATATACTAAACTATTTGTATCAGAAGGAGTCAAAAAATCCTTTGAAAGTCTGCTGAAAGTTATGGATCCATTCTGGAAAAAAATATACGTATATACTTAAAAATGAAAATATCAATGTATAAGTACAAGGATTCCTTCAGAGTCAGAAGAGGCATTAAGAATATGGGCTGAGGGCTGGAAGTGTGGCTTAGTGGTGGAGTGCTTGCCGAACATGAATAAAGCCCTGGGTTCAATTCCTCAGGACCACATAAACATAAAAGCCAGAAGTGACGTTGTGGTTCAAGTGGTAGAGTGGTAGCTTGAGCAAAAAGAAGCTCAGGGACAGTGCCCAAGTCCTGAGTTCAAGCCCTCAGACTGGCAAAAAAAAGAGCTGGAAGCAAGGCTTTCCACATGCCAGACAGTGACTCCAGACACACACATATCCCCCATCTTGTTTTCCTCACTTCTAGTGTGAGGATCTTTCAGGATGCATAAGTAAATAGCACAATGCCTGGTACACAAACATATGCAAAAACACCTAGGCCTGACTATTACCAGGTCTGACAGATACACCTAGTGAAACTCTGAAATACTAAACTGCTCACAAAGTAACAGCTAGTAACTTTAAGCAGAGAATCAAACAGCAATCTTGAAATAGTTAGCATTAAAATTCCAGACACTTTCAGGTTTCCCAAAAGACACTGAAAACACTATACTGAAAAATATTCCTTAACATTTACAGAAAAGACAGCTTTTGAAAAAAAAGTTTCAAAATTAAAAATTCTAAAGTATACGACACTTTGGCTTACTATGTCCTAGGCATAATATCATCTCTACTTCACAAACTGGATTACAACTTATCGGCTTTAGATTTACATGCCCAATTCTGTAGATTATATGCTGTATTAATAATGTGATAAAAGTTTCTGGAGAATTATGAGGATCACAATCAACCACTTAAAATTCTAATCGGTGGTACAGGGCTTGTCTAGTAAGTACAAGGATCTGGTAGTTTCATTAGCAACATGGGTTTTTGTTGTTGTTTTAAAGTTTGGCAAAATTCTTACTAGCTCTAAGAATTTTTAATTACTGCTTAACAAAGTAAATGACTTTTGCTCAGTGCTGTGGTATGTGATGCCTCCAGCCTCACTGAACAGGCTAGACCTGTACTTTTTTCTTTTTCCAGACTTCACCAGCCAGCATAGGCTGGCTTCTAACTAACTTTTAATCCTCATGCCTCTGCCCCAAGTACGGGTGTCCCACCATACTTGGCTTGAGTATTTATTGTGTCATTTGCATCCAAGGTGTTGCATAGAATGTCACCTTTCTGGAAGAATTGTGTTTTATTTGCAATCAGCTTGGAGTAAGAAGATAAAAAGAAAAGGTACCATTTTTTTGTTCTTCCTATATTATATAATGGAAGGTAAACATCTCCAGGCAATAGATATTCTGAAAGATGAAAGAAAAAACTAGCATTTGAATTGCAAGTCAAATATGTTGTTGAGAGTGGGAGATACTGCAATTAACACTTACCACTTACTTTGTAGGAAAGCTCTGTTGTTATACTGAAATTCCTGACTTGTGAAACAGTTTAGATAGAGGACAGTAAACAAATAAAGGCCAGGGAGAGTGCAGCACAAGTCACTTTTTCTGACTTCCTCTTGCATTAGTGTGAATGCAAGATGCTGAATCTGCACATGAACCTTGTGTTAGCACTGTGGATATAAAAAACTGCCTGAGTGCTTTAGGGAAAAAAATTTATATGAATCTCTTACAGTATTTCTCAAAGACAGAACTGTAAGCTGCAGGCTGTCTATTAAACAAAGTGAAGATGTTAGACCATCTATTGCTACTACCGTAAGGTTACTGGATTATCCAAAAATGACAAAACATATTCCTATAGTAAGTGCAGTCATACACTGCATAATGACATTAAAGTTAACAATGACAGCATATACAATAGTGGCTGTGTAAATTATAATGGAGCTAAAAATTTTCTATTGCCTGGGGACACTAAAGCTGTTGCAACACCATGTTAAAGCCTGCTATCTAGCACAATGCATTACTCAGGTCTGGAGTGATGCTGGTATAAACAAACCTACCACACACTGCCAGGTGTATGAAAGTATAGCAAATACAATTGTGTACGTAGAGTGCCCACTACGTGACAATGACAATAACTGACCATTACTAGTGTCTGTATTCAATATTGTTTTATTGTTAGGGTGCACTCCTATTTTACACTTTTTAAAAGTTTACATTTTACAACAGGGCACTATGTCATGGTGGTAGCAGTGTCACCCATCCATTGAATGATAGGTGTCTCAACTGCATCAAGAGGCCAGCCAGGTCTAGTGCTTGACCTAACATCTTCTATGCTTGTACAAACACAACGATGAAATACTCTAACTAAGAAACTATCCTCATCTTAATCCACGAGTGTACATTGTTCCTATCTTTTAAAAAGCAGGGAGGGTAGTTGCTTGAAGAACCTTCTTACAAAACTATTAAGATGCTTACTTAAAATTCTACAGCAGATAAACAGTCCCTTGTGTTGCAAGGACACTTGAAAGTGCTCCAAGTGAGCACTGCAATTGTAAGTGCAATGGGTTAGTGAACTCTGAGAAGAACCAGTTAACAGTCCTAGCTCTGCCACCAAATAACTAGCTATGGTCCTAATTAGGTTCACCTCTGTGGACTTCAAATTCTGAGTGTTTAGAGCTCTAAAATCTTAAGCCTTAAACCGGAGTATTATACTGTTTTTTAAGTTAGTTTCAGAAATTAGTTATTAAATCTCAGTTTACAAAATAATATAGATCGAAACTCAAAGCCTCAGAAAATGACTGTCCTGTGGTGATTTCATTCACACCTAGCATTATATGATCAAAAAGAAATTAAAGGGGCTGAGAATGTGGCTTAATGGTAGAGTGCTTGCCTGTCATGCATGAAGCCCTTTCGATTCTTCAGTACCACATAAATAGAAAAAGCTGGAAATGGTGCTGTGACTCAAGTGGTAGAGTGCTAGTATTGTGCAAAAAGGAACAAGCCCCAAGACTGGCAAAAAAATAAAAAGTAAAAAGTAAAGGTTTCCAATCATATAAAATACAGACCAATAACATTCTGATAACAGTATACTTAATTCCCCTGAATTAAGGCTTAGTAAATGTCAACTACTATTAAACATTTGGTAAATATATATATGCGCATATATATATATATACACAAAAAACACACACACCAAATTTATGAACTGGAGTTAAATAACTCATTATGTATTTGTCCCCCTCTTTAACTATCTCCCTCTTAAATTATCTAGGAATACAATCTGGGGGTATATAATGGCTCTGTGAAAACATCTATGTAGGCTTTTTTATAGTTGTATCTCATATGAGTTCATGAAAAACTTACTCTCAAGAATAGATTACAATCTATAATGCAAACACTTTGAACACTGAAAGAAACAGTTTGCAAGACTCTCCGTGGGCTTCACTGAAACAGACTAAACTTAAGTCATTTTGAATCCCAAGGCACTCTGCAGGAAACCAATTTACTAGAAACAGGTCACAGAGAATGAAAATTGGGAGACTGAAATTTTTATGTGCCTGAATGCGTCTGCATGTTTTTTGACAATCCTATTTTCTACTTCTGATCCTTGTACTGCTTAGTTTAACTCACCTGCACTGAGCCAGCCCTAAAGGATGGTTTCAGCAGAACAGATTAAGTTTATCAACGTATACAAAATAGCTGTGAGAAACTGCAGGATACATGCGCATACAGCCACAAGCACTTCACCCTCTGGTCTCACTCATGGCCCTCCCCTCCCCTTCCTAGATAGTTAAGGGCTGAAGAAAAAAAATACTGCTGATTCACCAGTTACTCATTTGCACTGACAACACGTGACCTCCTAAAGGGCAACCAGAATTAGCATTCTAGCTGATAACAAGTATCACTGAAAGTACAGACATTAATCAAGGTATACAGAACTTTAAAATCATGCCAGATGGTTTTGTTCAAGCCTTTGATATCACATCCATATAAGCAGCTCTCAAAAAACTCACTAAAAGACAACTAATAGCCAGGCACTGGTGGCTCATGCCTGTAATCCTGCACTCAGGAGGCTGAATCTGAGGATTGTGGTTCGAAGCCAACCCAGGCAAGAAAGGCCCTGAAAATCTTCTCTCCAATTAACCACCAGAAGTGGCGCTATGGCTCAAGTGGTAGAGTGCTAGCCTTGAGCAAAGAGGAGTTAAGGGACAGTGCCCAGGCTCAGTTAAGCCCCAGAACTGGCCCCCCCCCAAAAAAAAGCAAGACAATTAACGTATCATCAATTCCATTTATTTCTTCAAAACACAAAAGAAAATGAATGCTTTTGCCTTTCTGAATATTTAAAATATAACTTTTCCCAAAGGGTCTTCAAGTCTACCTTTAAAAGTCATGTAAGACACAGTCAAGTGGTTACAGTAAAGGACTATATCCGTGCCTTCCCCCCCTTCCCTCCTCCCCCCCCCCACCTCAACACAGGATTAAACTCTGCTAACTGGTGTTGTTTCCTTTGGAAAGGCAATTCACTATTAGCTTATGAGACTGAAGTCTACTTTGTTGCTTAGGGAAAGTATCATTGTTCCCAAAAAGTATGAAGAGCCAAGCACTGGTGGCTTATGCCTGTAATCTTAACTATTCAGGAGGCTAAGAGCTGAGGATGAAAGATCAAAGACAGCTTATTCAAGAAAGTCTTCCAGACTCTTATCTCCAAGTAACTACCAAAAGACCAAACAAACTAAACTAGTGAGAGGCCTCTGTCCCTTTGTTTTTTCATTCAAGACTAGACCTCTACCACTTGAGCCACAGCTACACTTCCAGCCTGCCTAGGGTAACTTTGAACCTTGACCTGATCCTCAGATCACAGCCAGAATAGTGAAGATTACTGGTGGGGGCCACAAGTGCGTGGTGGTTTGTTGTAGTTGTTGTTTTTAAAGAAAGAATGTTTAACATGTTCACAGAGCTGGGTGTGGTAGTACAAACCTGTAATCTTAGCACTCAGGAGGTGAGGTAGGAGGATTCTGAGTACAAGGCCACCCTGGGCTATACATATAGCAAAACCCTGTATCTCCCACCCCAAAGAAAAATATCACTGAGGTAACCTGTGAATTTATATCAAGTTGGTCACAGATATTTTGAGCACTAACAATAAGAACAATCTTTTTAAAATGTGATTAACAAAATGTTCCCATTTTTCAGAGATGGTCCTTTAAAAAAACAGCTTTTAGCTTGCTTTAATAAAAACTGAAAAAACATATTTTAAGCAACTGACAAATGCTAGAGTTAAGACATTTTTAAAGTATTTTTAAGTATTTTAAAACAAGCATGCTATTTAAAATAAACAGTACCATACAAACGGAAGGGGTTCTAGGCAAAGCTATTCTTTATTAGACTAGAGCTGCTCCCTTTTCAACTACAATGGCGTTTGAGCTAGAAGAGGACTGTCTACCTTGCTGCCAAGTAATATCCCGTATGTGTGGACCACCATTCCTGCCTCCTGCACGCCACTTCTTACACATGCAATTCTCCCATTTTAAACCCTCCAAGTACGCCCCAGTTTTCAGGGTAAGGAAGGAAACTCTCAACCTACATGGGGACATCCTAGGCCCTCTAACATCCTGCTCCCATTTCCTTCTAGCTACTTCCCTCTTTTCTCCATGTCTACTTTAGTTTCTGGGAAACTCCGGCTTCTTCCCACCTCAGTCACAGCCTGTGTGACTTTTTTTGCTGAGGGGGCTACTTTCATTCCCTGCTGTCATAGTACCACCTTGGGGAGCCTCCCTGATCTGATCCCTTCTGGTCTACATATATGATCTCTCAGTAGACTGTGCTTTCATATTTCATAGTTCTGCCTGCCTCAATGCACAGCAAACTCCAAAAAGGAGGACACTGAATTCTTTCTGCTCACCATTAATACCTTGGAGTTTACTAAACCAATTATTAAGGGGGCTGGAGCAATACCTAGCTCAGTGACAGAGTGCTTGCCTAACATGTTTGAGATTCTGGGTTCAACTCCCAACAGAACAAAAAGACATAAATAATGTATGTATACCATGTGCCAGGTACTGTCCTTCAGCCTGCCCATCAATGATCTCAACAGACAAATCCCTTGTACTTTACAGAGTTAAATACAAGAAGACAGATCACAGTAAGTACTTCATATAGTATATTAAATAAATGTCCTAAGTACTATGAAGAAAAACAAAGCAGGGAGGGAGATAAATGGAGCCTGGGGCAGAATATATAATAATAAATGTAACAGCTGTAAAGTGACTACCTGAAGAAACATAGAATTAAGAGCTATCAGCGGCCAAATGTCAGTCTATATGACTTTAAGTCATGCCTCCAGCCCTTTCTGTTATTATTATTATTGTAATATGGTATTATTTTTTTGCAGGGGCCAGCCTGGACTGCGATCCTGTTTTCCCAAGAAGCTGGGATAACAGGTGTACATCAATGCACCAAGTTTTGTATTGACTGAGATGGGGACTTGCAAATATTTTGCCCAGGCTGTCCTGGAAAAGTAGTCCTCCAGATCTCAGCCTCCTAGGCAGCTAGTATTTACAAGCACCAGCCTCCACACTTGGATGTTGGGGATTTTTATGGCTATCAAAAGCAGCACACATGAATACATCTTTTGGTGGGTAGCACTAAGGTTTCAATTCAGTGCCTCCAGCTTTACTGAACAGGGACTCTCACCACTGAACCACACCTCTAGCTCTTTTTCTGCTTTTCTTTTTTGTGTTTTGCTAGGGGAGTGGGAGAGGGTTGCTGTTACTGGGGTTTGAACAGACTGGATGCTCTCCATAAGCTTTTTTTCTCTTTCTCTCTCAAGGCTGGCTCTCTACCACAATAGCTACAGCTCCTTCCAGCTTTCTGTTAGTTAAGTGCAGATAATGAATGACTTCAAACTACAATCTTCAGACCTCAACCTCCTGAGTAGCTAAATGTACAGGCATGGGCCACTAGTGCCCACTAGCTACTTTCCTGGACGCCATGCAGTACATTAAATTACCAGTTCTAGCCAGAGTAACAGGCCACAACTCCATGGATATCAAGAACTTTTCTATCCAGCTAGCCCACACTTACAATCCTCCCAGTCTCAGCTTCCCAAGTAGCTACAGTTACAGGGTCTAAAAGGGGCATTTTTTTAATGATAAGGAAAACAGTAAAATCTAGAGGTCCTACAGTTAAATCCTGTACCTAAGTCACTTTATAGATGAAGCTATGAAGTCAGTTAAAACTTTGTATATATTAACTTTTACACACTAAAAGAAACTTTCCAAGTGCTTTTCACATTTGTATATAGACACATACAAACACATGATCAGCAAACAATTTCTCTAAAATTGGTGGGAAGTATGTTTAGGCAAGCTTGTATGCATTGCTCTACTTGAATAAATTTTACTAAATGTCTACACAATAGCAGTAAAGAGGTTATAACCATAAAAGAAGTCTCTCCCACAAGGGGCTCCCATTAACTACTGGCATGCTAAATAAGGCAAATGCCTTTGTCCATAGCACTCTTAGCCTAAACTCAGAAATTAAGGCAATGGTTCCTGAAAAAACTACCTAAATAGTTTGGGGGGGAGGGGGGAGGCTGGGAAGGGATGTGAAGAGTAAACAAAGGAGGAGGCTGTAATGCTTGGTAAGAAATGTACGCATTATCCTGCCCATGTAATTGTAACTCCTCTGTACAGTATGTTCACAAATAAAATTAAATTAAATTAAATAGGGCTAGGAATGTGGCTTAGGTGTTGAGTGCTTGACTAGCATGCATGATGCCCTAGGTTCGATTCCTCAGTACCATATACACAGAAAAAGCCAGACATGGTGCTGTGGCTCCAGTTGTACAGTGGTAGCCTTGAGCAAAAGAAGCCCAGGTCGAGTTCAAGCCCCAGGACTGGCAAAAAAACAAAAACAAAAACACTACCGAAATACTTCCTTATAGATAAATGAAAGTGCTAAGCAAAAGTTGAAGGTTTTTAAAGGAGGGAGCACTCCATTTTAGGGTAAGGAACTTCCAGGAAGGTGGGGGCGCAACACCATGGTTTGAGAAGGAAGGAGGCAGGCAGGCAGGCAAGCAAGGACTAGAGGAGAGCAGTGATCCAGCCAGACACTAGCACAGGGAGCTATGTCAGATGAAGACATGGCAGGGTCACCCAAGGCAAGTCTGGGAACTTAGTCCTTATGATTTTTGAAGAGAAGGCCAAGAACTCAGAAAGAATATAATTTTTTTTCATTTGGTTGTGGGGCTTGAACTCAGAGCGTGGGCTCTGTCCAAGTGCTCCTGCTCAACACGAGTGCTCTACCACTTTGAGCTACAGTGCCACTTCCAGTTTTCTGGTGGTTAACTAAAGATGAGTGTCATGGACGTTCCTTCCAGGGCTGGCTTTGAACCACAATCCTCACATCTTCGTACTAGCTAGTATTACTGGCGTGAGCCACCAGCACCTGGCAAGAATATCCTTTTAAAGCAATCTCTGTAGCACAACTAAAACAATTTGTGCAAATTAAAGAGTATTTTGAGCAAGCAAATAATTCATCAGTTTTACAATGAAGCTTACATAGATGAAACTTCAAAATGTACATTTTCAGTGAAAACCAAGTCATTTGTCAAGTATTACATTACTCTTAAAAAGTTAAGTAGCATACTTTCAAATTTGTGTTAAACAGCAAAATATACTTTCTTACAACCCAGGTCACACTAGCTGGAGTGATAGGGTTGAAAGAAAGAACAAGATTTAAAAATATGTAAAATCAGCAGCATCACTGTAGAACCTTCTTGATTACAACAGAGGTTATGATAGCTTCCACAGAAAAATGGCCAAGAGTTTATACAAGCACCAAGATGCAAAAGGTATGGGAGGAAAGTGGTAAAGGAAGAACAGAAATAAAGCAATTTAGAGAGTAAGAACTTTTCAACTGGAATTTATCTTTCTTCTCTTTATGAGAGAACCTAACAGCTTCCAATCCTACAATTCTATGCCCTAATGAGAATTCATTTTCTTCTTTTGTGTGCGTGTGTATATATTACTAGGACTGAACTCTGGGCTCACTGTACTACTTGAATCAGGCCCCAAAGTCCAGCAAATTCATTTTCTAATCAGGGCAACTTCAGAACTACAGTAATTCCAAAGATAATAACAATTGCAACAACTAAGAGTAGAACATTTAAGTTAAACTACACTCAAGTACTGTGAATTTTACCCTTTCTGATGGTATGGCCTCATTTATGTGTACTCTAAAATTAATTCCTAGAGAAAATGGAGAATACTTTGTATGAAAAAAAGGTTTCCCCCAAAAAAGTAGAAGCAAACCCTGCATTGGTGTCCATTTTAACCCTATATTTTCTACACACAAAACTTGTTTTCTGTTTTCTACCACACTAGAAAAAGGGTGTTTTGAAGGTTATTCAATAGGAGAAATTACAAAAATTCACTGAGATTTTCTTGAATTTATAAACCTAGAGTCTTCCTTAAATCTGAAAGCAATCTGAAAGAACTTTTGTTTTCATAACACATGTGTAGTTAAAACTTTTGCTGTTAACTAAAAGAATAAATGGAATAGCTGGGCACCGGTGGCTCACGCCTGTAATCCTAGCTACTCAAGAGGCTGAGATCTGAGGATCTTGGTTCAAAGCCAGCCAGGGGCAAGAAAATCCGTGAGACTCTTATCTCCAATAAACCGGAAGTGGTTCTGTGGCTCAAGTGGTAGAGTGCTCTCCTTGAGCTGAAGAGCACAGGGACAGTGCCCAAGCCCAGAGTTCAAACCCCACGACCGACAAAAAAGAAAAAAAAAAGAATACATAGAATCTACAGTAACATGCATACAGTAACACAGCATTTTCCCCGCCTGCAATAGACCATTTCCAAGAATAACACCTTTTTAAAATTGGAAGGCCAGGCTGGGAAGGTGGCTCAGTGGTAGAGCGCTTGCCTTGCATGCCTGAGGCCCTGGGTTCCATTCCTCAGCACCACATAAGCAAAAAGAAAAAAGCCCCACGACCGGACCTAAAAAAAATAAAATAAAATAAAATTGGAAGGCCTAGGTCACAATCCAGTTCATACTCTGATGGAAAGTATGAATGCCAACATGACAGCTTCAACAGTAATTTATTAGTCATTTCTTGTCACACTAATCAAGTCTTTCACTACAAAAATGTGAAAACTGAATAACTGCAACTACCTGAAGGCATCATTTATTGTAATTGCCATTAAATCAATGTCCAAAATTCCATTTAGCATTTTAAAATTATGTTTCAATATTTCCTGGGAATTTGTTTTATAGGTGACTGCATAAAGTATGCTTTCAGATTCATATATTAAGTCAAAATTTGTTCTTATTTAAGGAAGCACTTTAAATTCAATAAGTCTGCTGAATCTTTTTTTAAAAAAATCAATGCCCAAGTGACTAAATAAAATCAAATTTCTCCCTGAATTTACTGTGACTAATTTTCAGCTACTCTTCTATAGAACATGGTATGATGAATGCTAAGGAATTTCTATATTAATACCTATTTTCTCTGGCTCCTATGCAACTCTTTTCTCCAAATTTTCATTCTGACCTCGAAACTTGTCTTCTCTCCCAGATACAGGTGATCAACAAAAAGTTAACAGAAAAAAGAAAAAAAAAGTTGACAGCAGAATATTAAAAACAGTAACTCAGTAAATTCTACATATTATATCAGTCCTATGAAGTTATTGCCTGAATTGAAACTCAAATACCAAGACGATAATTTTTAATGACTAAGAAGCCATTCCATGCTCATTCACGTAAATTAGTCAAGTCACATTAGTATCTGAAAATACAGGATAAAATTTATTTCTAACCAATGCAAAGTATACAAATAAAATTTATGCTTTAATAATAAATTTGGAAATACCGTGCTTTTACAAAGTTTCACTTTAACAACTCAAGCAAACCTTAAGCTATTTCTTGTATAGCTTGATTACAAAACTGCCTGTCGGTACATTAAACTGGAGAAAAAGCCACAACCATTCCAACTTCTGTAAAGTACCGACTGTAAATTAGGGGAGCCAGCCAGGTTGGGGAAGTATGAAAATTGCACACTGTATAGACAATCTGACCGCCAAAAGAAGTGAGCATCATTCTTCTCTGCCCTATGGTCTACGCAAACTACAACTTACCACAAATTTTAAGCGCATTTTCAACAGTTAACTGAAAATAAGAGAATCGTAAGACTCATAAAAGAAAAAAACTCAAATGTAACGGTGACTTCAACATTTACTTGTAACACTCAAATTGCTATCGTGTCTACAAAAACCTTCACATTTACTGTTTACAGTTACAAAGTGACTGCACTGCAGGCAGGGGAAATCCTCCTCATCAGTCAATTACAGAAAACTTTTAAACTCCCGAGTGTATGAATGAGACAAGGTGGTTTGCCCTCAGCGAGATGGCCTCGAATGAAAGTCAGGGAAATTATGGAAAATCTGCCGAGTCTCAACGTTCACGTTAAAATTCGGGCCCGTTTTACGTAAAAAGTAAGGGAGAAGGCCATCTCTAACCTCCACTAAGAAAGTTGCAATACCCAAGGCCCTAAATTCTGAAAAACCGAAATGCACACTCCGATCGCACACTTCTGAAAACCAGGTGGGAAGAGGTTTCCCGACCGGTTCCCAGGCGAAAGGTGTGTGCCGATCCCACGACAAACACCGAGGACCGTCCCAACACTGACTTTATTAAAGAACTCCTTCAAAATCCGCCCGGGTCGGGGCCAAGTGGAAAAAGGTAGCACTCCAAACACTCGAGCAACAGGATCCCAACTTCCTGGTTCTACAGGAATGCGGTTCCCTAAGGACCGGCCCGCCCGGAGCGAGAGCGCGACCGCTGGGCTCGGGCGGGACCCAGGGGGGCGAGGCCGGGAGCCGCACTGCGGGTCCGGGCGGCGGACCAGCCCGGGGCGCTCTCGGCCTGCGCCCCCAGCCCATCCTCTCCCTGCTACCCCGGCGCATCGGAAAAGCCTGGGGGAACAAGGCCTCAGGGGCCCCGCTGGGCGCGTCCGATCTCGCCGGAGCCCGGCCCGGCCCCAGCCCTGCGGGTCCCGTCCGACCCCGGCTCGCAGGGGTCTTCCCCGCCCAGCCCGACTCGGCCAGGCCCGGCCCCGAACCGGCTGGACCCCAACCAGCCGCTCGGGGGCCCCCTCGGGACCCGACCCCGTGCGGTCCTTCCCAACCGCGGTCCGCCCCGACCCCCGCCCGGCCGGGCCCTGCCCTGGTCCTCCCCGGCCGGGCCCTGACCGCCGCGGGCCGCGTCCCTCCGGGAAGATGGCGGCCCGGTGACAGGCGGGCGCGGGCGCGGGCGCGGGTGCGGGCTCGGGCCGAGAAGGGCAGCCGCCCCGCCGGGGGCCGGGAAGGCCGGCTCACCTGTCAGCGCCGCCCGCCCCGCCCGCCCGCCCGGCCGCCCGCGGGCTCCTCGCCGCAGCCCCGGTACCCGGCGACCGCGCAACACGCGGGGACGGCCGAGGAGGGAGACGGCAGGAAGAGGCGGCACGGCCGGGCCGGGCCGGGGGCAGGAAAGGAGAGCGGCGGCGGGCTAGCGGCAGCGGCGGCGGATTCTTCCCCTTTCGGGCCCGAAATTGTCTCCACCTCGAGACTCCGGATCCCCAACGCTCCTTCCCGTTCGCATGAGAACACACAACCCTCACTTCCGGGGACCTACGGAAGTCCCGCCTAGCGCGCGCCCCCGCGCCCTCGCGCGCCCCCGCGCCCTGCCCCAGCGCACTCACCAGCCGGGCCGGTCGACTGGCACTAGGAGCTCCGGAGAGTCTCACGTCACGGCAGCACGGCGCTGTGATTGGATGCTCGCGGCGGCCGCAGCGCTCTCCCACTTCCCTTGGCCTCTCCGCGAGCACCATCTTCAGCCATCTGTGATTGGCGCGTGCGCGCACGTCGCCAGTCCCGCCCCGCTGCGCGCACACCTCCCTGCCCCGCCCCGTCTTACGCACTCCGCGCTCGGCCCATGCACGCCCCGCCCCCGCCCTACGCCCCGCCCCGTCGCCGCTGTCGCGGGGTGAGTTCTTGGTGCCCCAAGTCCGCCCTGCGCTTTTCTCAGCCCGTCTATGTCTCTCTTCACAGTGAGCAGCCCCATTGACGGCTGGGCCCGCGCGGGCCTGCGCCCGAGACCCAGGGCCCGGCCCGGCCGTTCCCGGAACTCGACCCTAGCCCTGCACGCGGTCCCTGCCCCACCCGCCTCTCCCGGACGGCAACCTCCCCCCACCCCCGCCCGTCCCGCGCTCCCGGGTCTGCAACCCCTTGTCCATCCCGCGCCGTCCAGGAGGACGACCCTCGGCGCCTCCTGCGACCACCACCCGGACCTACCCGGGGTGCGCGCGCCCCGCCGGGTAGGCGCTGAGTCCTGCGGGCCGGGGCGGGGGCCGGCGTGCCGTCAGGGTGAGTCCCGCCGGGCCCGAGGCCGCCGGGGGCAGGTGAAGGCCGTTTTGAGTCGTCTTCCGACTCAAGAATATGTTGCCCTCCCTAATTGATCTCTAATGGGGGAGGGGGGAGAAAAGGGGGAAAAAAGTATGTCGCTTTTCCGTAAAGCTTGATGCATGATTTTATGCATTCCTGCCCTGGCTGAGATAATGTACTATATATGAGTTATTCCAAGTTTTGATTTTTTTTTCCCAGTTAACGTTTGCTATGTTTCAACATTCATGTGTATGACACAATTGTGCTATTTATCGGTTCCTACTAGGTATTCCAACACTGAAACTTCTACATTTGGAAGGCAGCATCTCAGACTCCAGTATATTGAGTGGATCATGTTCTGCCGTCAGTGTTTGTGCCGACTCCTTTGTGATACCTTGTAACATAATAGCTGAAATTTTGCGAGTTAAATAATTTTATTCGTCACCGTTTCTAAAAATAATCATGTAAGACAGATAGGCTCTAAAAGTATATTTCAGAAAAAATAGTAGTATTCAGACTCTTTCCCTCTTCCTAGTGATTTTGTCTACTGTTAACTTCACTCTAGCCTTCAAGCATGGCCATCAGTCTCCGTTCCTGTCCATGGGTGCATAATGCCAACAGGCATTCCTACAAAAAAAAACAAAAAACACATCTTCAGTGGCTCCTGTTAATTTCCCTACAGGATTAAAGTCCAAGTTAGGTTTCATGGAAAGAAACCCCTTCATGAACCAGTCCTAGCCTGACCTCAGCCCAGTTCCTTTTCCTTTCCTACCCTGTAGGTTTAGAGGACACACTAACTCCTAACCATATTCATATGCGAAACATTGTTTAAGATAATTAGATGAGTTTTTTGGTCTACTCTTACATAAATTAAGCATAGGCTTTACAGTCTAGAATAAGCAATTTTACTGAAAGCCAAATCAGTTTGTATGTGATATTTCTTTCTCTCCTTTCTCTCTCTCTCTCTCTCTCTCTCTCTCTTACACACACACACACACACACAGCATGAGACATGGCTCAGTGGTGAATTGTTTCACTACCATGTACAGGTCATAGATTCCAACCCCAGAACTCTTTCCAAAAAAAAAAAGAGGCCAAGTGCTGGTGGCTCATGCCTATAATCCTAGGTACTTCGGAATCTGAGATCTGAAGATTGAGGTTCAAAGCTAGTCTGGGCAGGAAAGTCAATGAGACTCTTAGCTCCAATTAACCACCGAAAACCAGAAGTGGCGTTGTGGCTCAAAGTGGTAGAGTACTAGCCTTGGGTAGAAAAGCTCAGAGACGATGCCCAGGCCCTGAGTTCAAGCCCCATGACCAACTTTAAAAATAAAAAAATTAAAGAAAAAGAGGCAGAGTCCTCATAGGACTTGGGATTCTGAGCACCTCAGGACCAAAAAGGGTGGTTCCCCTTGCCGCAAATGTCCTTTGCTGACCTCTGGTCAAATCTTGCTTACTTTTTTTCAAGTTACAGGTCTAATCTCAACCATACAAGTCTTTTCCTTCCCATAATCCACTTTCACTCAGGGGTGGTCTTAGCAAGATGTTCAGCTGACATTACTGTTGTCTCAACCAAAGGCTAAATTCTCTAGTGGCAGAGGCAGCTCAGCAACTTTTATAACACATGGTAGCAAGTAGTACCTACTGAATGAATGAATTGAATAAACCAATGAATAAGGATATTACTCTCTTAGCAAAGACCTACGTTTTAACTGACATCTGAGAACATTATCCTTTTTTTAAATTCTCCTGTCACAAACCTTTTTTTTCCTCATTGTTCAAGAGTTTATTTCTAATGACTTAGAACTACTCATTTGCCCATTAATTAAGCAAATAGTCACTAAGTAGTTACTTTGCCTTAGGGATTTCAGAGTGACTGAAAATGAAGAGCCAGCAACAAGTAAACAGGAATAAAGAGTAAAGCTAGGCACTGGTGGTTCATACCTGTAATACTGTCTACTCAGGGGCTGAGATCTGTGGTTAGAAGTTCAAAGCCAACCTGGGCAGGAAAAGTCGAGAGCTTCTTATCTCCCATTAACCACCAAAAAGCTGAAGTATAGCTGTAACTCAAATGACAGAGCACCAGCCTTGAATGAAAACGTAAGGGACAGCGTCTAGGCCGAGTTTAAGCCCCAGTACTGTCACAAAAAATAATAATAAAAATAGCCATGTGCCAGTGGCTCACACCTGTAATCCTAGCTACTCAGGAGGATGAGAAGTGATGATTGTGGCTCAAAGCCAGCCCAGGCAGAAAAGTCTGTGAGACTCTTATCTCCAATTAACCACTTGAAAGTCAAAAGGGACACTGGTGGCTCGAAGTGGTAGAGCACTTGCCTTGAGTGAAAAAGCTCAGTACGGCATCTAGGCCCTGAGTTCAAGCCCCACAACCTGAAGGATTGAGTTCTACCATATTCCCCAGGGTCAAGCAAAGCATCAGGTGTGTGTTCACATGCTTGTCCACAGGCAGGTCATTCCGACCCTGGCCTCCAGGAGACAACAGCCCCCACACCACAGCATTCCACTGTGGGCCTGGCCAAGGACATCGCCCTTCATCCCCAGGAGACCATAGCCCATTTTCTATTTTCTGCTTCCTTGTTAAGATCTATATAAACCCACCCTGAAATCCAGTCCCTTGCACAACCTCCAAACCTGCAGGAAAGTCTCTGTTCCTCGCTCTTCCTCAAGAAATGGTCCGTGCCTATTGATGGTAAGCCGACCTATTCCTTTTCTGTTCTCCATTTTCCCAACACAACTGACAACAACAACAACAACAACAATAATAATAAAATTTAGAAGGGGAGATTCTAAGCCTACTTGGGAAGGAAGCAGAAAATGTTAACTAACTCAAAGACAAAATGGAGGGATTACTGACAAGCCTTCCACCCAGAAGGAACAACTTTGGGAAGTAACAGACCAGCCCATCCTGTTTATTGAGTCCAGATTTTATTATGAAGAAAATGCTCTTAGAACTAGGCTTTGCTGTGGAGTATCTCCTGCCACAAAAGGGACCAGAACAGAAGCACAATAAGGAACTGGTTTCATTTTAAAGTGCAAGTATCACAATGAATAGCTACATTAGAATACTTTGAATTTAAAAAGCGCATGAGGGGCTATGAAGGTGGCTCAGTGGTAGAGTGATTGCCTTGCATGCATGGGGCCCTGGGTTCCATTCCTCAGCACCACATAAGCAGAAAAAGCCGGAAGTAGGGCTGAGGCTCAAGAGGTAGAGCCCTAGTCTACAGCTGAAGAGCTGAGGGACAGTGCCCAGGCCTAGAGTTCAGGCCCCACAACCAACCAAAAAACAAAAAATTCATAGTAGGGCTGGGAAGGTGGCTCAGCGGTAGAGCGCTTGCCTTGCATGCTTGAGGCCCTGGGTTCCTTTCCTCAGCACCACATAAGCAAAAAGAAAAAAGCTGGAAGTGGTGCTGTGGCTCAAGTGGTAGAGCACTAGCCTTGAGCTGAAGAGCTGAGGGACAGCGCCCAGGCCCAGAGTTCAGGCCCCACGACCAGACCCCCCCCCAAAAAAAAAATTCATAGTAACTAAAGTATCATTTCTTAGCCATGTGAGAGCAAGAAGACCGAGAAATAAAATCTTTGGGCTGGGAAGGTGGCTCAGTGGTAGAGTGCTTGCCTTGCATGCATGAGGCCCTGGGTTCAATTCCTCAGCACCACATAAGCAAAAAGAAAAAAGCTGGAAGTGGCGCTGTGGCTCAAGTGGTAGTGCTAGCCTTGAGCTGAAGAGCTGAGGGACAGTGCCCAGGCCCAGAGTTCAGGCCCCACGACCGGACCCCATCCCCCCCCAAAAAAAAAAAAAAAAACATAAAAAAGCGCATGAACTCAAGCCGATACTAGGAAACATAAGTAAATGGGTAAGTAAAAAAAAAAAAAAGAAAGAAATGACGGAGAAAAAGGGAATGCTGTTCTGTATAGAAGACTTGGCTAATAAGTAAAGAAAGAATTTTAAAAAAGACTGTGTTGCAACTATCATAGAATTTATGCTGGTAAGACTCACAAATGCTAAAAATGCTGGGTGAAAGTTTACTGAGAAACAGATTATGTGCAATATTCCGATGCTAATTAATTTTTATTGATTTCAGAGAAGTAAATTTCAAATTTTCACAGTGGACAAGTAATCCAGTGCCAGCTTGGAATTAGATGATTTGGGCAGAAAGAGAGACCTGGCAAAGTAGACAGTTTTGAACCCAATATTCATGGACACTCAACTTTTTTTTGTGTGTGTGATTAAGTGATTACATAATTTCTCAAATTTCACAGTATTGTGGGATAGTGATGCTCACTAAAAGTCACAAACTCATTCTAACTTTCCTGGAGCAAATTGTCTATCACGGTCTATAACATATAACGGTGTATACATATACATCATACATGTGATCAGCAGCACGGGGTTATTTAGTAGTGGTTTGACCACACTCAACTTCTTTAAGAAATGAAAGGCACTGCACACCAGTGGCTCATGCCTGTAATCCTAGCTACTCAGGAGGCTGAGAGCTGAAGATCATGGTTTGAAGCCAGACTGGGCAGAAGAGTCCCCTTGACACCCTTATCTCTAACTAAACACTCAAAAACCAGAAGTGACACTGTGGCTCAAATGGTAAAGTGCTAGCCTTGAGCACAAAGAGGCTCAGGGACAGTGCCAAGGCCCTAAGTTCAAGCCCTACAACCCACAAATTTAAAAAAAAAAAAAAAGGAATGAAAGGAATTCCTCTAATGGGAAAGGACAATGTTCAAAGCCCATTCCTGGTCTCCACCGTCTGTACTATGACCTCTTTTAACCATTGACTGATTATCCTGTTTTCTTTCCCCAGTTCCCCATGCAGTTCATTCAATAGTCTACCTACCCCCTGCTCCACCAAACCAGAGCTTGAGCCAGAGCCTCCTCTGAGCCTCTAGAATGAGGGAAGTAAGAAGTGGTTCTGGGTCCCTTCTCACCCACTATCCTGTATGGGAAATACAGTCAGCTATCTGTATATTTCCTGTCCTTTTCTGAATTCCATGGTGATGACTGTCTTTGTTTCTTTGTTTTGTCAACTTTATAACCTTATATACCATGTAACTTGTACATTAAAATGGTCAATACATCAGTTATATTACAATCATGTTTTCCTCTGAATATGTTTTAGTCACTTGGAATAGACTTAAAACAGGTTGAGCATGGTGACACATGCCTATAACCCACAGTTAGAAGATGGACAAAGTAAGATATTTTTTGGTTCTCTCTCTCTCTTTCTCTCTCACTCTATATACACACACTCACTCTCTCTTTATATACACACTACAAAATACACATACATGTGTATATATGCATATATTTTATTTATTAATTAAAAGTAGCAATTATAATAATAGCAATAGTAAAAGGTAAGTGTGAGCTGAGAAACTAAAAGGGGTGCATTAGAAAACTTGGAGAGGGGCTGGAAAGGTGGCTCAGTGGTAGAGTGCTTGCCTTGCATGCCTGAGGCCCTGGGTTCGATTCCTCAGCACCACATAAGCAAAAAGAAAAAAGCCGGAAGTGGTGCTGTGGCTCAAGTGGTAGAGCACTAGCCTTGAGCTGAAGAGCTGAGGGACAACGCCCAGGCCCAGAGTTCAGGCCCCACGACCGGACCCCCCCCAAAAAAAAAAAACTTGGAGAAAATCAAAAGTTATGATATTGATCAGGATGTGTTGTACTCATAAACTGACATGCTGAATGATAACCCTCTTGTACAAATACTTAACAAAAATATAATATAAAAAGAAAATCAATGCAACAGCAATATTCACAAGACAATATGTTGGAAATGATCTATACAATTTGGAGGGAATTGAGGAGGAAGGGAAAGCAGGAGTAAAATGAGGGAAGGGGTAACAAGTTTGACAAGAAATGTACCTATTACTAATGTAACTGTAATCCCCCTGTACATCACCTTGACAATTAAAAAGAAAAAGAAAATCAATGTTTGGGGCCAGGTGAAGGATTTAGAAGCCTAAAAGAGATCAGAACAAGGTCATATTAGCTAGTTGAAAGACTTGACATGTGCAAGTGGAAGTGATTTTCCAAAATATACCCCAATTCCTTACTTCGACTCAGAAAATGACCCCAAACTCAAAAAGCTTTGGTGAATTTCAGAAGGTCTGTCACTAGGAAGTGTGAGGGCTGTGCTGGCACTGTGGATTGCCCACTGCTGTTTCTGCATGTTACTGGAAGGACATCTGGACATCTCAGCTCTTGTTTGTGTGACGTGAATTATCACCAGACTTCTTGATGGCACTTGGGACAGATGCCAGGGTTTCACAAAACCAGGCAAGGCCTGAGCTATGTTACATAGCAAGACCCTGTCAAAAGTAAGTAAGACTTGGAAAATTGTTTCCTTGATTTGGTTTGTGAAACATTTGAGGCTTGTGAATGCACTCCCATTCACTTAACAGAACAAACAGGAGAAAGCAAGGGAAGTGGTGACAATATCCAACAAGAAATGTATTTTTTACCTGACTTATGTAACTGTAACCCCCTCTCTATGTCACCTTTGAAATAACTATCATTTTTTTTAAACTATACTATAAAATAAAATGCATTGACAATCTCTGGGCCTAAAGCAGAAATGATCATTACGGACCTCTGAAAAATGGAAATCAATTACTATAGTGAATGAGAGATGTTCTTGCTGTATACCTGTTTAATACCTGGTCGTGGTACTGCCACTCAAAGACAACTGTTAGTTCCTGTCAAGTTGAGAGTACCTCACTCACTTACCTGGACAGTCTACAAAATTTGCTATTCCAAATAGATCAAGTTGCTATTATAATTACTATTTCCTATATACTTTTTTTTTATCATGTCATAAATCCTAATAAGTAAGAAATCCTTTACATTTCTATTATTTCTATTTTTTAAACCATTTTCTCAAAAGCATGTATGTGTGTGTGTGTGTTTAGAAAAAAGGAGAGGTTGGGGTGGGAAGGTGGCTCAGTGGTAGAGCGCTTGCCTTGCATGCATGAGGCCCTGGATCAATTCCTCAGCACCACATAAGCAAAAAGAAAAAATCCAGAAGTGGCGTTGTGGCTCAAGTGGTAGAGCACTAGCCTTGAGCTGAAGAGCTGAGGGACAGCACCCAGGCCCAGAGTTCAGGCCCCATGACTGGACCCCCCCCCCCAAAAAAAAAAAGAAAGAAAAAGAAAAAAAGAACAAGGCAGGAATGGTGGCACACATCTATACTCCCAAGACTTGAGAGATGGAGGACAGAGAATATCAAGTTAGAAGCCAATGTGGTTTACATAGTGACATCTTGTGTCAAAAGTACTAAACAAACAAAAATGCCCAAATTGCTTGATTCACAGCCCTGAGTTTGAGATCTTGGTCAGAGATGGTTTTTTCTTTCATGAAGTTTTTCCAATAAGGTTCTGGGAGGAAAATATACTTTAGTATAAAGAAGTGAACATAGGATCAAAGAAGAGATTTTTGAACATGAGAAAGACCTGAGCATACAGACAGTACAGAGAACAGGATAGAGCCCAAAACTACAATGATTGCTTTTTTGTATGTTTATTTTGCTTAAGTAATGATACTAATGTTGGCAAAAACATCACTGATACTTTCTCTCAGTATTACAAGGTTTTATCATCAATCCACATTGTTTTCATATAATATTATTTATAAATATGAATACCATTGTTTTGCTACTTTGAAGATGATAAATTAGATGGTTTTAATACACAGTATTTCATATCCTCAAAATGATGCTGGAATGTAAAGTATCATGTCTTATAAATATAAGGAAAGCGAACAACTAAGTGATAGTCTAACAAAATGAATACCAGAAAGCTGGAACTTGAGGTTATGAAGGAAGAGGTAGGGTCAAGGGGAGGAAGGTAGATGCAGAGAGGAAGGATGGGAGAACGCAATCATGATAGTCAACGTTTATACATGAAAATGGAACTAGGAAAGTTGGGATTGCTGAGGTTGGGAGAGAGAAAGGGGAGAATGATAAAAAGGGGTGACATTGATCAATAGGCATTGTACTCACAAACTGACATGTTGAACTGAAACCTCTTTGTACAACTACTTAAAGATAATTAAAGAAAGAAATGGGGAAAGTGGAGTCCTATGACTAAATAATTTACCCAAGATTTCCTTGCAGATAAACAAAAAGCCAAAGTGGGAGTTGGAGACGTGGCTCAGTTGACAGAGTGCTAACCAATGAGTGAAAGCATTAGATACTAAGTTCAAGTCCTGTTCTTGGACCAAAAAAAGAAAAAGCCAGTGTAACTCCAGATTCTGTACATTTTGGACTATACTATTTTGTGTTCTGTGCTCTCTGCCAGCAGGATGGAAGTTCCATCCCAGTAGAGAAATTTCACATTTCACTCAGTGGAAATTTTTTTTGCTATATACCTTGCTTAACATAGCAAAGTGGAAGACAAATAGCTTTCTATATAAAGAAGTAATCAGACTTAATATATTGCTCTGTGATAGTTCAGCCAGAATGTGATATCTTAGTTCAGAGAAGAATAGCTTCAATTCCACTGGAAGATATAAATGTGTCTTGTGAGCTCTGCTCCTGTTATATAACCTTTGCTAAATGAAGATGAGTTATTTGACATCAACTGGAAGTCAGAATTCCTTCAGTCTTGAGATCTTGTGCCCATCACTTTATCTTATTCAGTGTGCTTAAATTCGGGCAAATGTGACTTATCTTGATATGCATACACTGCCCCTCTCCCCAACACACTCATTACCCCAGGACTATCCAATGCATATCCACAAGGTTTCATTCTGATCTTAAGCACTGTGCTATTTATTATGGGATATGCAACAGCATGCTTAATTTTTTAGTATATAAAAGAAAACCTGCATGTAATGTAGGCTGCATTTTCAGAGATGTTGTAATGTTTGAGGGCAGAAGAGACATTTATGGATGAGGTGCTGTATCATAAAACACTAAATAATAAAATCTCACAAAATGTGCTTTGCCACAGGTAAAGTGGGAGGTGGAAGCTAGACATGGGAAGGATGTATGTTCAGCACTAGATGGAAGAAGTTCAACTACATCCTGAAGACCATTTTGAAGATTTGGGAAATGTGAGCCTCACTTGGAAGTTGTTTAGTGTAGGTGACAAGGAGCAATTGACCCAAATGCTTCAGGGAAAGAACTGGCTGTTGGGTGAAATTCAGATTATTATGACCTAAAGTTAGCAAAAATTCTGGCTCAGGTAAGAAGGCTAAAGAAAGCCAGGAAGGAGGAGATGCAGGCTCCTCAACTCCAATCAAGGCCATAAGCAGGTTAGATTGTTAGATGGAAAGGAGAATGGATTAGCAGCTTGGAGAAATCAGGTCTGTAAAAATGGTTGGGAACAATGCGCTTGGAAGAAAGTGAATGTTGATGATATCATCTTCACTGCCTTGTCATTTGTACAGATGCTAGAGACTTGGCTGCCTTTGCTCCTTCTTCTTCTTTTTTCTTTTTCTCTTTTTATTGTGAAAATACTGTACAGAGGGGTTACAATTACATGGGCAAGATAATGTGTTAGACTTATGGAAACTCCTCTTAATGTGGTCAAAGACTGGTTGAAGAGCTTTGAATTTCCCCACCACTGCTAATCTTTTTAAGTGATTGCTTTACTACTTGGTGGTATGATAATCTAGTTACAGTATCAATTCATGTTGTGGTAATCTTGAAATACAATGTGTTTAAAAAGCAAAACAATCGGGGCTGGGAAAGTGGCTCAGTGGTAGAGCACTTGCCTTGCATGCCTGAGGCCCTGGCTTAGATTCCTCAGCACCACATAAAGAAAAAAGCCAGAAGTGGCACTGTGGCTCAAGTGGAAGAGCGTTAGCCTTGAGCTGAAGAGCTGAGGGACAGCACCCAGGCCCAGAGTTCAGGCCCCATGACCGGACCCAAAAAAAAAAAAAAGCAAAACAATCATGTAAAGTTGGCTCACGTCTATAATCCTAGTTACTCAGGATGCAGAGTTCTGAGGATCCTGTTTTGAAGTCATCTCAGGTAAAAAAGTCTTATGAGACTCTTCTCTCCAATTACTCAATTAAAAAGATGGAAGTGAGCAAGAAAGTTGAGTAAGAACACAAGACCTTGAATTCCAATACTTACACACACACACACACACACACACACACACACACACACACACACACACACACACACACACACATACACACAGAGCGCAATGCTTTTTCTTGTGATTTCAGAACACCTATTTTTGAGGTGAACAAAGAAAATATTCAAATCATATCCTTCCACTGTTTCAAATTCTCCATGGTATTCTGTTTTGCTTTGACTTATGTTTCCTGTACACAGAACTATTATGTGGTACATTTGAGCACATTTTCATATGTTTGTTTGCCATTTCTAGCCATCTTCAAGTTTCAATCCAGATATGACTGTTTAGGACTAGAAAGAGTAAGGAATAATTATCCCAAGGAAAACATAGAATAGAGGTGGGTTCTGAAGGATGAGATCCATGCAAATAGGAACCTCAAGTTTTGGAGAATATTAAAGGAAAATTTCAGACCCTTTTCCAATCCAGTTTCAACTTGCTTCATTCTCATTTCCTTCATAAAGCTGCATTTCTATTGGGAAAAAAAAAAAGAATAGAGGTGGGATAGGAGTAGGGTGTGAGAGGGAGAGCTTCCCAGAGTGCTGGAGATGAGTCCTTCATTTCTCTCAACAAGATTCCTATTTCCTTCTCTCCCCTCTCCCCTTTCTCTCTCTCTGACCAAATCTATTTCTCCAATTCCCCATTCCCATAGAATAATTCATTTTAGCAAAGATCTTCCTTTGCAAACTTCCTATTTGACACAGTCTCAGATGAAGAGAGACACAGAAATTGTTCTCTCTCAGTAAAAGGAGCTTCTGCAATGTGTAGAAAATGATGCTATTGTATCTCACTTTAAACAGGAAGATACTTATAATCTGCTCTCATATTAGGAACATTAGTAATCTTCAGCTTGGCTCAGTGTGCAATCTGTATTGGAGGATCACAATATATAGGAAATTCTAATAATCTTAATATTTAATAGCTGTTTTAGAATCATGTTACCCTCTCTAGGTCACTCACTTTGTTGAAGTCAGCTGACATGTCATAAGCCGGGCCAGCAGCCCTGTGGTGGAGAGCACTATGTAGCAAGAAATTGGCCTCCTGCACACAGCCATAGAGACCTTCTCAGAAGTGAACGCTCCAACCCTAGCAGAGCTCTCTGTTGCATGGCCTGAGCTGACTTCTTGACTGAAGATGGGGCATGCCCAGGGTCCAGCCTACCCAGCTAAATTGCTCCCAATTCCTAATTCTGGTGGACCTCTGTTTGTTTATGTTATTTTGGGGGTTGTATTCACCCAGCCTCCTTCCTACTTTTCTTTTCATATATCTCTTTGAGATATACATTGATCTTTTCCCCAGGAAAGCTAGCATTTTGAATCATATAAAGTAAGGGAAATAAGCCAGGCCCCAGTGGCTCCCGCCTTTAAGCCTAGCTATTCAGGAGATCTGAGATCTGAATTACAGTTTGAAGCCAGCCTGGACAGGAAGTCCCATGAGACTCTTATCTCCAATAAACTACTCAGAAAAAGCCAGAAGTGGTGCTGTGGCTCAAGTGGTAGAGCACTAGCCTTGAGCCCAAACAAGTTCAGGGACAGCACTCAGACCCTAAGTTCAAACCTCAGGACAGGCAAACAAATAAGCAACAACAACAAACAAATGACAACAACAAAAAACAAAGTGAAATAAAGTTCCCTTTAAAGTAACTCCTCTACTCCAGAGTGTTTGCAGAAAGGGAGTCACTATAACAGCAAAGTATAGGCTTTGGGGGACTCCATTTCTGTCTTTAACTTTTGCCAAATTATGTAATCTCTTTTGGCTTTGTTTCTCCCATTTGTTAAAACAAAGGACTGAATTAGAAACTGCACTAATAGCTAAACAGCAGAGACATTATTATTATTATTGTTGTTGTTGTTGTTGTTTTGGTGGTACTGAGATGAAAGCATTGTTTGGAGAATGCCAGTCAAGTGCTCTACCATATGAGTGAAGCCCTCAGCACTTTGCATTTTTGTTTTTGCAATAGGGCCTTGCTAACTTTGCCCCTGCTGGCACATGGAGTTCAAGATTCCACTACTTCCACCTCCCAACTTTGGAGTGACTGGTATTACAGACTTGTACTGCCATATCTGAATATTTAATTTACATTTTAAATAAAAACCTGAATTTTTTTTAAGGAAAACATTTATCAATGAGAGATTTAAGATGACTGAAAATGTGAACTTATGTAACATTGATTTCTGAAAACACTTTGATCTGCTGGGCTCCAGAAGCAAATGTAATTCAGACAGAAAAGGAAGCAAGAACCAACATTTCATCATTAAAACCAGGGTATCTTGCCAATTCATGTCAACAAATAGATAAAAAGTTTGTTCTGCTTCTTTCAGGCATGGAAAATTATGGCACAGTTGCATTCACAATACAAATAGCAAAATGTGGTGATTCTTGGGGTAACAGGATGGGCAGTAAGTGACCTACATATTCTACCAGAGAGCTTCAAACTGCCCCAGTTAGCAAGAGTGTGTGGTACAGTCCTAGGAATGAGGGAAGATGTGACTTAAAGCCCTTGGGAATATAAAGTTCTACTGTTCTGCAGGGCAGAGCTTACCAAGTCTCATTTTCTTATCTGACTGATAAGTAGTATCTTAGTTTTTTTTATCTTTTAATATATATTTTTATTGTAAAGATACTGTACAGAGGGGTTACAGTTACATGAGCAAGGTAACGAGTTCATTTCCTATCAAACATTGTTACCCCCCTCCTTTGTTTTTCCCCTACCATCTCTTTCCTTCCCACCTCCCCAAAAATAGTATCTTCTTTAAACAAAGAAAGCTCTCTGGCTGGACCCCAGTTGCTCAGGACTCTAATTCTAGAATCTCAGGAGGCTGAGATCTGAGAACTGAGATTCAAAGCCAGCCTGGATAGGGAAGTTCTATAAGATCCTGATCTCCAATTAACCACCAAAAAGCTGAAAGTGGAGCTGTGACTCAAGTGGAAGAGCATCAGTCTTGAGTGAAAAAGCTAAGAGACAAAACAAAATGTGTAGGGCTGTTAGACATACAAATTCCTAGACCCCAGCTCAAGATTTTTGATCTAATAAAAGTACTCTGTCCTATAATTTTTCCTATAAGATATTGTGTAGAGTTGGAAATAATCTTTTAAATATTTGGTAGAATACTGCAGTAAGAAATATCCTGGCCTGGGGCTGGGAGGGTGGCTCAGTGGTAGAGCGCTTGCCTTGCATGCATGAGGCCCTGGGTGATTCCTCAGCACCACATAAGCAAAAAGAAAAAAGCCGGAAGTGGTGCTGTGGCTCAAGTGGTAGAGCGCTAGCCTTGAGCTGAAGAGCTGAGGGACAGCGCCCAGGCTCAGAGTTCAGGCACATGACCGGACCCCCCCCCCCAAAAAAAAAGAAATATCCTGGCCTGAAGATCTTGCCATTAAAATTTAACTGTTTTATTATACATTATTTTGAATCGTTTGTACTTATTTCACTGTACACAAGACATTCTTTTTTTGGGGGGGGGGGTCTGGTCGTGGGCCTGGACACTGTCCCTCAGCTCTTCAGCTCAAGGCTAGCACTCTACCACTTGAGCCACAGCACCACTTCTGGCTTTTTTCTTTTTGCTTATGTGGTGCTGAGGAATCGAACCCAGGGCCTCATGCATGCAAGGCAAGCGCTCTACCACTGAGCCACCTTCCCAGCCCCAAGGCATTCTTTTTCAATTAGAAAAGCAACATAAATAAAAACAAATGCATCAAATAATCTGCTGTGCCCCTAGGTGTGGCCTGTACTTTCAGGGCAGTTTGATGGACTGTTGGGCATCTGTTTCCTGTTGGGCTGTAGCAGTCTCCTCCCTTAGGTGTTGGCTAAGTTTTAGGGTCAGGCTTCAGTTGCAGCTCCTTACTACAATCAGTCTTGCCCAGAAATCTGGCCTGGTTGGTGGAATCCTTAGCATTTCTTGCCAGCCTCGCCTTCATCCCTGGTCCTCATCCTTTCCTGTTGTTCCTGGAACTGCACTGTTACCACCTACAGTTTTGAGTCCTCTATTGTTAGCTTTTGTTGCTGTGACCCACATTCTTCTTGTCCACTTCCAGGGAAGTGAATTTCTGCTTAATTCAACTCTAAACCCTATGCTTTGGCCTATGGAACTCTTCCAAGGGATCACCTGGGTCAGTATCCTCCTCTGAGGGGCTGGCTTCCAGCTCTGTGGTTCCAAAACGTATAGAAACCAAGCCTAAGAGAGTTTTGATAGATTGAAAGTCATCTCACCTCCCCAAGTTGCTGTATAATAATGCCTTTAGTCTGTGTCCAGATTTTAGTTATCTAAAATGTCTTAATTTCTTTCTATTTTTTCTTTCTTTCTTTCTTTCTTTCTTTCTTTCTTTCTTTCTTTCTTTCTTTCTTTCTTTCTTTCTTCCTTTCTCTTTCTTTCTTTCTTTCTTTCTTTCTTTCTTTCTTTCTTTCTTTCTTTCTTTTCTTTCTCTCTCTCTCTCTCCCTCCCTCTCTCTCTCTCTCTTTCTCTCTCTCTCTTTCTTTCTTTTTCTTTTCTGCCAGTCCTGGGGCTTGAACTCAGGGCCCAGGTGCTGTCCCTGAGCTTCTTGTACTCAAGGCTAGCACTCTACCACTCGAACCACAGCGCCACTTCGGGCTTTTTCTGTGTATGTTGTACTAAGGAATTGAACTCAGGGCTTCATGCATGCTAGGCAAGCACTCTACCACTAAGCCACATTCCCAGCCTTGTCTTAATTCTTTTTCCTTTTTGGGGAGGGGGGTATCTGGTCGTGGGGCCTGAATTCTGGGCCTGGGTGGTGTCTCTCAGCTCTTCAGCTCAAGGCTAGCGCGCTACCGCTTGAGCCATAGCACCACTTCTGGTTTTTTTTATTTTCTGCTTATATGGTGCTGAGGAATCAAACCCAGAGCCTCATGCATGCAAAGCAAGCACTCTACCACTGAGCTACCTTCCCAGCCCTCTTAATTTCTTTACTAGACTTTAATCTCTAAATGTTCTAGGAAATTTCTTGCCTGTGTGTGTGTGTGTGTGTGTGTGTGTGTGTGTGTGTGTGTGTGTGTGTGTGTGTGTGTGTGTGTGTGTGTGTGTGTGTGAGTTGTGGGGCTTGAACTCAGGGCCTGGGCGCAGTCCCTCAGCCTCTTTGTGATCAAGACTAGTGCTCTACCACTAGAGCTACAGTGTCACTTTTGGTTTTTGAGTGGTTAATTGGAGATAAGAAAGAGTCTCACAGGGACTTTTCTGCCAGGCTGGCTTTGAATGGTGATTCTCAGCTCTCAGCCTACTGAGTAGTTAGGATTACAGGTGTGGGCCACTGGCACCCAGCTCTGCCTGTTTTGTACCACTCATATTTAAAATATCTCTCATGTTGTTAAGTGTCCAAATATTTCATAATTATTCAATATTGAACAAATTTACTGATATGAATAAAAGGATGACTAATTGTGTAGAGTTATTTAGTTACAAAGAGATAGTCAGAGGAATTGTGATCCAAATCTTGAAAAAGAAATGATTATGAAGTGAGAAAAGCATAAGATTTTAACAGCAGGAGGATTAGGAGACAAGATATCTCCATTTCCCTCCCTGCACCAAAGAACAAGCACATAAAGAAAATTGGTAAGGTCGAAAGTGAGCAGATGATTCAGGAGAGACTTGGGCTAGATTGCTGTGGGTGAACGTGATGACAGATAAACTTTTTTCCTTGTTTGGCAGTACTGAAATTTGAACTCAGAGCCTTGTACTTGCTAGGACAGTGCTCTATCACTTGAGCCCAGTCCCAGCCTAATACTCTTGATAGCAATATGCAAGATGTAGCTCAAGTAAGTATTATGTAAATGTTTTAATTTCTTTACTGTGGTAGGGAAAAACATAGGACACACAGTTATAATATTTCTTTTTTTTTTGCCAGTCCTGGGGCTTGAACTCAAGGCCTGAGCGCTGTTCCTGAGCTTCTTTTACTCAAGGCTAGCACTCTACCACTTGAGCCACAGCACCACGTCTGGCTTTTTATGTTTATGTGAGGAATTGAACCCAGGAATTCATGCATGCTAGGCAAGCATTCTACCACTAAGCCACATTCCCAGCTCATAATGTTTCATCTTTGACTTTCATTTCTTTACCCAAAACCTTGGGGTTTTTTGGTTCATGTTTGGCACAGGGGAGATCTTATCCTCACATTGGCTTGATATGTGGTATTTTCACTAACTTTTCTAAAGCTCTTTGAGAGAGAAATAAAAATGGAACATTTGATGAAGAAGGCCTTCAAGTAAGATTATTTCTTATTTTAAGTTTTTTTTTCCTGGAAGTTGCATAGTCTGGCAAGATATATTATAATTAACCAACATCCTTTCCATATTTAGGAAAATTCAAGAATGTTTTTACTTTCAAGATCACTGTGAAATATGACAGCCAAGTACACAACCTAGATAACTTTTAGGGTTCTTACTGCATATCGTTTGCAAGCATCTTCCTTCCCTACTTTGTTCCAGGTTGGTATTCAAGTCTTACGTAAGTCAAGTATTTTTGGTATTCTTGATAATAAGGTGTAGTAAAGGGTTGTTCTTATTTCCTATCACTCTTTTCTTCAATCAAAAAAAAACCACAATAATTTCCCTGTATTTCTTGGCTTTTAAAACATCTTTCTTCATATTTTATTACCAAATGTCTGGAATAATCCTCAATTATTGAGTCTTTCCTTTCCTTTCTAGCCTTCCTATAAAGTGCAAGAGTTAGGTCCATGTAGCAAGCCAACCCTGGAATGGCAGAAGCTGTAAGGTCTAAACTACCCAATGGTGCTAAAACCCAGTGGGGGAGGGACACCTGGTCTCCATGCCACCACTCCATGGTATCTGCTGCACAGGGAGCACAAGGTTCTTCCTGGAATGCTTTTGATTCTGCCAGTTGTGGCTTTCCTGATTGTGAAGCTGAAGAACACACTAACACAAATGTGTTTCACTGCTCACAGATGAAGTGTCACACATTTTATGAAGTAAAAATTGTATATGCCTTAATGGAACTAAGGAATTTATGAGTTTATTTGTGGACCTCACATACTGATAAGACCTTCTTCCAAGACCTGATAGAAGTAATGAACACTTTCTCTCTCTCTAAAAAAAAGGCCTATATAGCATATATGGATCACAGTCTCTTCTCATCCATACTCCAAAAGGGTCCTACTCAATAGCCATCAGAGTGATCAGCTGCATTGTTTTTGTTTTTATAACACTGAACATCTCAGAACTATGTATAATGGTACACACCTATAGTCTTAGTACTTGGCAAGCTAAGGCAGAAGGATCTAAATTACGAAACTAGCTGTACTATATAATAATACCATGCCCCTTCTCTCTCTCTCTCTCTCTCTCTCTCTCTCTCTCTCTCTCTCTCTCTCTCTCTCTCTCTCTCTCTCTCTCTCACACACACACACACACACACACACACCACCCAGAGACTAGTGCCTATAATCTTAGCTGCTTGAAAGGCAGAGATTGGGAAGATACAGGTTCTAGTTCATCTTGTACAAAAAGTTCACAAGGATCTTGACTAACAGCTGGTTGTGGTAGTATACATCTGTCACAAAAGCAACAACAAAAGCTGAAATCAGGAGGATGTCAGTTCCAGAACAGCACTGGCAAAAAAAAAGGGGGGTGGGCAGGGGAGGAAGTTCCTAAGACCCTATTCCAACAGAAAAGGCTGAGCATGAAGTGTGTGTGTGTGTGTGTGTGTGTGTGTGTGTGTTTTATCCCAGCTACGTACAACATGCACAAATGGGAGAATCATGGTCCAGAGCTAGAGGTTTTGCTCAAATGATACAGCATTTGAACAGCAAACATAAAGCCCCAAGATCAAACTACAATACTGTAAATAAATAAATAAATAAACAGACCAAACCAAACAACAACAACAAAGCCAGGAATATTTTTCATTTTCTATGTTTCTTATTCCTTACATGTAGACTTTTAGTTTGTGGAAACAGAAATTTTATGCTCTGACTGGCTTGTGTCACCCTACCCAGGGAAGGCTGGTTCTGTTTGCCTACAGCTTTCATGCACAGCATAATATTACAGGCTCATCTGTGACCTGGCCCCCTCTCAGTCCTTTTCCTCTTGGAGGGCTTTGTCTGTGCTGTTTCTCTGTCTGAAACGTGCTTTCTATTGCATTTATCCAGGGAGCTATTGCTGAGAAACTTTGAGGTCCAGTAGGAGCAAAGACAGTGGGGCTGCTGTTAGTTCCTGGTATCCTGGTGGACAGGGCAAAACTGGTAGTTGGAGGCAGAGTATATCACAAAGCGGGAAGCAGATATGGCTGATGGAAAAGAAAGCAGAAGTCAAGCAAGCATGTGGACAGGGGGTTTATTTACTCAGGTGGAGAGAACTGGAAGTGTGTGCTTGTGGGGGGGGGGATGCTGAAATTTGCATTTTGGAAATACCTTGTTTAAGATAGCCTTAAGTCATCCAAGTTAAAAACCAAAAGTTGGTGTCTTCACTGCATCAATGGTTTTGCAATCATCCAAACTGACATATCTACTCAAGGGGCTTATAAAGAGAAAACTAGAAAGAATGCAGTGGAAAGCCCCTAGTCACACCTAGATTATTTCATTAATATTCATTAGGAGCTCATCTTTGAAACTGTAATAATTAGACGAACTCTTAAGACTGAATCATTAAAGTTGATAAAAATGGTATTTACTACGTTAAAATATCTTGATTTGGATTTTAAGATATAATCTTTTTTTAAAGGTGCATTGAGATCCTCTTTAACAAATATCTAATACTGGAAATTCTGATATTCATTTGTTCTTGGAATAATCAAGGGGATGTGCACAGCCTTTTGGGTTACAGCATTAGTAAAAATTGGTCATGCTGAAGTGGACCGGGTCCAGTATGCTAGAGAAAGTTTCTACACCAACATTGTTGCTGGACAGTGACTCTGAACTCTAGTCACCAAGGGGCTTTGCTGTTCCAAGGATCTCTGCTGATTGATGGTTGTAGCATTCCATAGAAATCTGGTGCAGGATTAATATTTGTTAAGCATTGTAGTATGATTCTGAATTTATATACACAAACATCTTATGAAGATTCTCGACTTGGCCAAATGTTAATTAGGCTTCTGGATCTTCTATTGGGTCCCATCTGTGCATTTCTTTGTAGAATCGAGTTTGGCAAAGAATCCTGCTGAATTGGATATCCACATCCTGAATATCTGGTCATCCTTCAGATTTTGTCAGGGTCCTCATCCTCTGCCATTCCCCAAGTGACATCTCATCATGCTGGCCTATTTTCAGCAAGGGCCCTGTTTAGTCCAGGGCTAAGTATTCATCCAGAATACTTCTACTACTGGTCTTAGTAATGTTCCATCCCTCAACCCCTACCCTGATTCTTGGTTATAAATCCCCAATTGTCCATGCTGCATTTGAAACTGAGCTCAACTCCTCCCTTACTCCAAGACACCCTGCAGCGGCCCTCACATTGATGATCTTGTGTCTGAACAGGTATCGTTGATAATTTCCTCTTTTACCCATCCTATGTGACTATGTAGAGTTTTTTTTCTTCTACATGTAAACTATGAAGATCTCACACTATTATTATAGTAAAAAAAATTCATGGTAGTACAGCAGGCTGTGCCATTATTACATGGTGTACCTACTAAAGTCTTATAAACACAGCAGCTGAAAAGAGGAGAACACATCCTCATAGAGAACAGCCACAGTGCAACAAAAATCTGTCGTGTTCTGTGAGCCAAAGAGACGGCTGAAATGGGAACAATTGCCTCTAGTCTGAAAAACACTAGAATGACTTGATTTAGAGATTGCAAGGTCTCTGTTTACAAAATCTCTCAGGAGACTTAGAAAGCAGCACTACCGGGTTGGGAATGTGTATGAAGCCATGAGTTTGATTTCTTAGTACCACATAAACAGAAAATGCTGGAAGTGCCACTGTGGTTCAACTGGTAGAGTGCTAGCCTTGAGCAAAAGAAGCTCAGGGACAGTGCCCAGGCCCGAGTTCAAGCCCCAGGACCAGAAAAAAAAAGAAAGAAAAGAAAAGAAAAGCACTCCTCCAAGGTGTTCCTGCTGCTCTACTCCCAGAGAAGGCCATCCTCTCTTTTCTTCCATGGTAACCCACAGGCAATTCCAGGCTTATTAGTCAGAGACAAGTGCCATGAACCTCTTCAGTCTTACTACTGTGGTAAATAAATATGGTGTATGAAGGAAAGCTGTAGTCTCAGAGAAAAATATCCACCAGATACTTTAAAGTTCCTCTTCCTTTTACTGCATTCCCTCTTAGCATTATGATGCCCAGAGTATTTCCACTCACCTGAGTGCACTCGGCCAAGCCTCAGGAACTATGCAAAACAACCCAGACATTTCAAAGACAAGTGTCCAAAGAGAACTAGAGCATTTGCCCAAGTACAATTGCATAAGAATTCTCTTTCACTGGCCCCTCTTCCTCTTCCCTTGGTTGTGTGACTTCTGTCCACAGGACCCAGACTTGGGGCTGGTGACATCTATAGAATATTATACGGAGGGAAGCATGAGGTATGGGGGGCAGGGTCCTATCCTGCTAGTCTCACTGACTCATCTCAGATACTTGTCTTGGCTTCTTGCCTGGATTGTGAACTTCAGTTCTAAAATGGGGAGTACCATACTGCCTTAGAAGGTTTTCAGCATTGAGCAACTGACCCAGGTTTCACTCATTAAAGAAGAACTCTTGTTTATTCATCTAGAAAGACATTATCACTATGTTGCTCTATATCCTTGACAGGAATTGTGCACACAAAGGTATTTTTTAAAAGACATAGGATTAGCCCTATATGGAAATGCCATTCCTGACATTATTCTGAATACCATAGAGGGATTAGCTTTGGGATAAAGACTGCTTTGTAATCTGAGGATCCTGAGCAGTGTGCCTGAGCAGATGTCTCTGAAATATCTCAGCCTTCAGAGACAGAAATCCACAGCAGAGAGCTCCCTGAGAAAGCCTCAACTCGTAGTTGAGGTCCCATTGGGTTATTAACTGACTGAATTCAACACCATGAAAGCCATTCTATATAAGCTGTGGCACACAATCTTCTGCCTTGAGCCATTTATTCCTGGAGGGTAGTGACTAACCAGCTGCTGCAAATACTGCTACTCTGGATTTTTGTGACAGCTACCCTAGGTTTCTCCTCCTGCAGGGACATTTCACTTAATTATAGCATAATAGTAAACCATAGCATTTCAGATATTCACGCTGAGCAGATGCGTTTATATTTTTTGCTGTCGGTGGAAACTGCTTGAAGGAAATATGTGGTGTTTGCTTACAAGATTTTGCAGCTAGAGACAAATAACACTGCTATTTAAAGGCTCTGAACTTAGCTCCCTCTGTAGACCATCTTCTACCTTGCCATACTTACATATACACCTCTCTTTCTTGGACAGAAAGGGAACTTGGCAACAACAGCAAGCTATGTAAATTAAGTGTGATGTAAATGTAGAGTCTCTTCTTTCTTTGCATGTGTACCCATAGTCGTGATGTTTCTTCTGGGCAATCCTTTGCCCAGAAAGAATGAAGAATTGAATATTAAAACTTTGACTCATGCATGATTCAGAAACATTTTCTCCTTTAATACACAAAGCCCTAATGTTATCTTTGGGCTTTTGCAGCTATTTATAGTTTCAGTTTTGCCTGGGGTTGATCTGTGAGCCAAAAGGCAAGTCAGTCTCAAGACAGAGTAGAATGAAGAAAAAAATGAAGCAAACAGATACAACAGAGCCACACAGCATACATAGAAATCTCACATCAGCTAACAAAGCTGAGCAAAACCCCATTTCTCTTATCTAAATTTGAATGGACCTCCAAGCAGCTCTAAAGAAAGGGACAAAAACAGCATGAAACAGAGCAACTACAGGAAGATCTAGGATAATTTTACCAGCAATGTAATGATGTTAATCAGAAAACAGGCAAAAACTTTTAAAAACAGCGTTAAACCAAGTGTTAAACTAAAAGTATTAGACTAAAATCAGAGATATTCAATATAGTATTGAATCTGACTGCCAGAAGAAACAATCAGAGTGTAAAAGTTCTGGGGATTTTTGTGTATGTGGGTGTATGAGTATTGGGGTTGAACTCAGGGCCTGGGTATTGTCCCCTCACATTTCTGCTCAAGGCTAGCTCTCTACCAATTGAGCCACAACTTCACTTCCAGCTCTTGGTGGTTAGAGATGAGTCTCATAGACTTTCCTGCCTGGGCTGGCTTTGAATTGTGACCCTCAGATCTCAGCCTCCTGAGTAGCTAGGATTACAGGCATAAGGCACTGATGCCCAGTTTCTAAGGAATGTTAAATGTAGGGTTTTGGGGAAGGGCTAGATATTGAACACAGGGCCTTGGGCATACTGGACAAGTACTCTCCCACTGAGCCAAATCTCCAGCCCCTAAAATATAACTTTTAAAAATTAAGAATAATATAATAGAAGAAAGATGGGGCAGAATGATGGAAGGGATGACATTGATGCAATGTATTCATAAATTGACTTCTGGAACTGAAACAGCTACTTAATAAAAATAAATAAATAATGCAAAAAAGAGTAACAGAGTAGATTCTAGTGTATAATCTGCAGCATTGACTTGAGGGGATTTTACAGAATATGTACTACATAGAGAGACTAGGATTTCTGTTTCACTGTTGTATACTGGGCATTTTAATTAATCCCCCTGAAAACATAGAAGATAAAGCATAATAAAAATCTTTTGAAAGTTGAGTTCAGTGCTGGTGGCTCACACCTGTAATCCTAGCTACTCAGGAGGCTAAGATCTGAGCACCATGGTTTGAAGCCAGTCCTGGAAGGAAAGTCCATGAGACTCTTTTTTTTTGGGGGGGGGTTCCGGTCGTGGGGCCTGAACTCTGGGCCTGGGCACTGTCCCTCAGCTCTTCAGCTCAAAGCTAGCGCTCTACCACTTGAGCCACAGCGCCACTTCCGGCTTTTTTCTTTTTGCTTATGTGGTGCTGAGGAATCGAACCCAGGGCCTTGAGCATGCAAGGCAAGCTCTCTACCACTGAGCCACCTTACCAGCCCCTCCATGAGACTCTTATCTCCAGTTAACTACCAAAAAAGCTGGAAGCGGAGCTCCAGCTTAAGTGGTAGAGTACTAGCCTTGAGCACAAAGCTCAGGGACAGTGTCCAGGCCCTGAGTTCAAGCCCTAGGATGGACATACACACTAAAAAATTCTTCCAGAAGACATGAAAGAACTTAGAGAACATGTAATTCCTAAGCAAGATTCAGGAAAAGAAGGCAGCTTGCTTCAGCAGTGAAGACATGGCTAATCTGGAATACAGGCTTGAGATGGAGCTGTATTTGGCTTGGAAGTGAGCTGAGTGAGGGCAGAGCCACTGGCTTATCAGGCTGAGGCTAAACCTGTCAGCCTTATGTACCAGGAGCAAGTCAGCCCTAGGATGGCTGTATCTTAGCTGAACACTGCACCAGCAGTCCAGAAAGTCTCAAGCCCTGAGGCTATGTCTTTGTGGCCTCAGAAGCCCGTGCCTTGCAGAACACACTGTCACTTGTTTATGCCTTCTGTGGGCTCTTTGAGCTACAAAGGCAGAGGCAGCATAGAGCCTCTAAGCCAGAATGCCAGGCCCTATATAAAGCTTGCCAACTTCCAGTGACTGAAGGTTCCTACTTTGTGCAATCTGGGCTATAATAACCCACAGCTAGAGGATACATAAAAGTGACATCTAGGTAGTGATTTCTGTTATGGAAAATATAGCATGGCAGTGCAGCAGAGAGGTTGAAGGCAGTCTGAATTAGATGGCCTGAAAAGAGAGCTGTGAAGACGTCAGGGTCCAGGCTGGAGTGGGAGTCTCAGGACGTGGTTTGGGTGGCTGAGGGAAAGAAGAACACCTGGCATGTGAACAGCCCGGGATCCCAGGCTACAAAGTGACCAAGTGGTCCTGGCAAGCATGGGTACAAGCCTCTTCAGGTGAAAGGAGCTGTGGTCGCACAATACAATGTGTTGGTGCAACACACTGCCTGTGGCCTGAGTCACATCTGCTCAACAGTCTCTCCCATCCCACCTACTGCTTACAGTGTGATTTTGACACTAACAAAACAACAGAATCTATTTCCCAATTTCTTCACACCAGGTAGGGTATCAACCATGATGGAGGTAATACTGTAACTTCTGAATTTAGGTCCATGAACCCCAGCCTTTCATATTATCCTTATTCCTCTCCTCTTACTCTGCCTGTGTCTTTGCACCTAGAGGCAACATTAAGACACAGTAACCAAAAGCCAGCAGCTAAAAATCATCAGTGTATTAAGAAGTAGCTTGAAGTATCCCCCTCTCCAATAGGCTAGAGCAGCTAGCCAGGCTTTGAACTTTACATTAATGATTTGCCTTGAGTTCTTTTTTTTTTTTTTTTTTTGGGTCCAGTCGTGGGGCCTGAACTCTGGGCCTGGGCACTGTCCCTCAGCTCTTCAGCTCAAGGCCAGTGCTCTACCACTTGAGCCACAGCACCACTCCTGGCTTTTTTCTTTTGCTTATGTGGTGCTGAGGAATCGAACCCAGGGCCTCATGAATGCAAGGCAAGCACTCTACCACTGAGCCACCTTCCCAGCCCTTGCCTTGAGTTCTAGATGAGCACTTCTTGGGTAAATTTCTCAAGGAAAACATCTGGTGAAAACTTAGCCTTGAACAGAAAGAAGACCTTGTGAAAGGTATTCTTCTAAGTAGGAGGTCTTCTCCTAAATATGAACTCTTTCATCCTAATCAAGTATCTCCTATAAGAAAGCACCTGAAGCCTGGCATTGGTGGCTCACACCTGTAATCCTAGCTACCCAGGAGGCTGAAATCTGAGGATCGTGGGTCAAAGCCAGCCCAGGCAGAAAAGTCCATGAGACTCTTAGCTCCAATTAGCCATCAGAAAACCAAAAGTGGCACTGTAGCTCCAGTGGTAGAGCGCTTGCCTTGAGCTGAAGAGATCAGGGACAGCGCCCAGGCCCAGAGTTAAAGACCCATGACCACCACCACCAACAACAACAAAAAGGAAAGAAAGAAAGAAAGAAAGAAAGAAAGAAAGGAAGGAAGGAAGGAAGGAAGGAAGGAAGGAAGGAAGGAAGGAAGGAAGGAAGGAAGGAAGGAAAGAAAGAAAGAAAGAAAGAAAGTAAGAAAGAAGGAAAGAGCACCTGGAAGATTCTCATACACTTATCACCTAGGACACTTGGGCTCTGGACATCTCAAACTTACCAATCCCTAGAACATAAAATGTAATTAAAGGAAGGTTGTCACAGCAACAGACTAGCATGCCAGGCAGTTGAAACAATGAAGTAAGCATTAAGATAAGGACCTATAAGATGGTCTTGAATCCTATAACTATTCCATCCACAAAGGACTTGCCCAGGTACTGTCCCCCTTTTTCCTCAAAACTAGCACCCTACCACTCGAGCCACAGTGCCACTTGTGGCTTTTTCTGAGTGGTTTACTGGAGATAGTCTCATGGACTTTGCTGCCTGGGCTGGCTTCAAACGCCAATTCTCAGACCTCAGCCTCTGGAGCAGCTAGGATTCCAGGCATGAGCCACCAGCACCCAGGTTCTTAAACTCTTTTCTGTGATGATGTCGTGAGCCTGACCGATATTGTTCCCATGGATACAGCACTCCAAGTTTGGGTTAACCTACCTGGGTTTGAACTAGTCCTGGTTTCAGCAACAACTGTGCCAGGACTTTGACCAGTTATGAATCACTACAGGTGCCTGTCAAGCTCACCGAGGAAGGCTGGCCAGTACCTACTAAAGTATTAGGTTATTCTTCCTTGTCCTCAGCCATTCCAGGCATCAAGAAGAGCTTCTAACATTGCTTTGTGCCCTGAGATACTTCTTTTTCTATGGTTTACCTGCTAACCCAACAAGGTCAATAACAGCCTAGGTATGTTACCATACTTTTATTACTAAGATAAACTAAGAGCTTTTGACTCAAGTCATTGCCTTTTTAATAACATATTTTTACTTCCTAAGCAACATATGCCTTTACCTGTTGCTGGGGACAGGTAGTTTATGTTCTCTAACTCTATGCTTTTAAAAGAGCTTTTTCAGGCAGCCTGACTTCAAAATCTGCAGCACTTAATACTCTTTCTAAGTTGGAGAAGAAAATAAAGTAAATACTACCCTGCTAACTGGAATAACTTGAATCTACACTGTGAATTTTTTTTTTTTTTTTTTTTTTTTTTGTCAGTCATGGGGCTTGAACTCTGGGCCTGGGCGCTGTCCCTCAGCTCTTCAGCTCAAGGCGAGTGCTCTACCACTTGAGCTACAGCGCCACTTCCGGTTTTCTGGTGGTTTATTGGAGATAGGAGTCTCACGGTCTCTCCTGCCCGGGCTGGCTTTGAACCTCGATCCTCAGATCTCAGCCTCCTGAGTAGCTAGGATTACAGGCGTGAACCACCAGAGCCCAGCTTTACTGTGAATTTTTTTTAAGAGCATAATCCTTTGAAAACCCCTCACAAGATGGAAAATGTGTGAAGCTATTGGGAAGGTTAGGCCTCCATTTTCCTCCCTTAATCCTACCTGACACTCGCTATTCCTAGGCAGCTGGGAATTCTCCCTCTCCCAGCTCTGGTCCCTGGGATATAAATCTCTCACTTTGTATACAACAGTGCCTGTCAAGCAGCACAAGAAGGCACAAGGGCATACACACCACTCTGTGGGAGAGGAGGCATCAGGCCAAGTTTCTGGTCTACCCACCAAACTGGCACCTTCTTTGCACAGCTGCTCCAGGAGCTGACTCAGACTGCCTTTCTGCTCCAGAACTGTTAATGAACCCATGAACCCTGACAGATTAAATCAAATTATACATGCACTGACCCTTACAGCTAAATGTAATGGCAGCTTGCCGTTTGACTTGCACCACAAACTACAAACTAAATGGTTATGTTAGAAGACTACTTATCGGGCCCCTGTCTATGTGCCCAGGGCTACACCTACATCCAAGAGACTCAGGGAGCAGAGTCTAATTCAGAAAGTCTTTAACTTATAATTTCATTCAACCTGAACTCAGCAGGTTCCAGCTGGACTGCTCCCTTGGTTGGGCAATGGAGACATAGGCAACTGAGCTACACCCCTCTCCTGCTAGAACCACAGCTCCACAGATAATAGAACCACATAAAGTACACAGAAAGCTCCTGTTAACCAACAAGGAGACCCTCTGAGGCCTCGGACGTGGCTGGAGGTTGGCACTGAGAAGCAGAGAAGGGTGACTAGAAAATTTTACAAGTGTTCTTCATTTGAGAGAAAAGCAAGAAAGGTGATAAAATGTGGCTACAATGTAGGCATGTATGGAAAGGAGAGTGAGACTCTCAAGACCCTGGTTGTCACATTTTTGGCCAGATCCGTGGCCTAGGATGTGGTCTGTGTTTTGTTGCTTTACATTCCCTCTTGTAAAGGGAATAGGTCCCCAATTAAAATATAATTAATCCTAAAACCCCAAACCTCCTCTCTCGTCATAAACGGCTTTGGCAATTAACAGTAAATCCTGGTCCTTCCAGTGGGTCTGGAGTATTCAGTCCTCAGTCCTCTTCATCATCTGCTACTTTTACCCAGTCCTCTTCTTCCCTGTTCCAAACCTCCTGATTGCTGGCCTCCATCATTATATTGTTACTTTCATGGCTAAGACATTTCCCTTATTGTCTTGAAATTTTGTATTACATTTTTCTGCTTATAGAAAGTAGTGTGTACATGTTTCTTGCCATTAATGTGGAAAATATAGATAAGCCTAAAGTAGGAAAAGCTTTCCATGACCGCATATCCAAGAACGGTTTAGTTGTTGGTATAAGCCCTTCTAAGGATGCATGTATATTTGTAAAGTAAAAGGGAAGGACCATCTTAGCCTTTTCTATATGACAACTACCATTTCATGTTATGAAATCACTAAGATAGTCAATAGAGTAGGCCACAGTCTGCACAAACTGTAGTTCAATAAAGCAACTTCTTATCTCAAGACTCTGATGCTTCTCTGGAACATTTAGGCACTATAAATAATGCTATGATGAGTGTCCTTGTAAATATAGCTTTGTGTATACTCATAATTACTTACATAAGGAACATTTCTAGGAGTCAAATGACTAGGTTATGTGTTATGCAGCAAATGAAATTGTTGATGCTTCTCTACTCAGTATGCTTTGGGAAAGTTACACTAATTAAGACCTAACCAGTCTTGAAAGTAGCTGTTTCCATGAACCCACCCACCAAATATGCAGTGTGATCATGCTGTTTAATCTCTGCAAATTGAAAAGGAGGGAAAAGTATCTCACTGTTTTAATTGGCAATTTTGCAATCACTATGGTTGATGAATGTTTTTAGGTAGTTATCTGGATTATGCATCTATTTTGCTCCCTTGCCTGCTGGAGTTGTATTTTTTATTTTGTTGGAGTTCTTTGTAAATGTAAAATATTAACACTACAGAAAAATGATAGATGACAGTGCTAGTATTAAAAAAATACCAGAAACAAGAGTTGTGGCAGGGTTAAAAAGGGATGGAGGAAAGAACTTTTTATGAAATTCTAAGGTTTTGGTGCCTGTGGCTAAGCTGTTGAGGAAGTTGCCTTTCCTGTTCTGAAACTTAGATAAGAGATCTAGACTGGAGATAAGTGTCTTAACCATGTGCAGATGGTACCTCAAGCTATGGGTCACCAGAGAGAATAATGTGAACATAGATGGCTGAGGATAGGATACCAGAACTATTTACATTTAGGGAGTTACAGGCAGAGAATGCAGATTGGCAGTAATAGGCTAAAGGCACTGCCAGATTTCCCAGGAACTAGCATCGGCTGGTGTCTCAGAAGAGCAGAGAGGTAGGTGTGGTGGTATACATCTGTAATCTCAGCAATGTTGAGGCAAGAGAACCATGAGTTCAAGTGCAGCATTAGTTACTCAGAGGAGGAGGAAGATAAGTAAGACAAACAAAAGGCAGCCAGAGATTTTTCTGAGAATGTTGTCAACTGAGTTGACAACAGCATGTATACAAAACAAATACCAAGTCATATTAGGATTTCCAAGGAGCCACTGGAATGTTGGCAGCAGGATGCCCTGGTGAATTTGTTCAATGTTGTTTCAGTGGAGTGAAAGGAATGATATGCAGGCGGGGTGGGGGTGGGGTGTTAGAAAATGATCATTGAAGATTCTGTATTTGTTCCTTTGTGGAACCACATGATTCAATCTCTTCAACCCACTGCAAAACCATCAACAGACATTCAACCAAAAGACAACCTGGTTGCTGCTCACTGGTTAATGCTGCCCATGCAAAGGATCATAGAATTTTTTTAAAAGTCCATACTGCCATCTGTGACTTGAGTATCTGCCTTTTATCCTCACCATCTCTGACAGGTTTATTCAAAGTAGTTGTTCAGCTTCTAGGTTCCACTCTCCAGACTGAGTTGCTAGTTTTTATTTCCCTGGATCTCTGTACCTGGACACATGACTTAAAAGTTACATTTCTGAGGTGTTAATGACAATACTGTTTTTGAAATTTTAAGTTGTGGTAGCATCTGCATTTAGAAAAAGCAGAACAAGAAGTCTATTTCTTTGGAAGTCAGCCTTTCCTCAGTTTCTCAGGTAAATATATCAATTCTGAAGGTAGATGAAGATGAATTAAGCACAAAACTCTAAACAATTGTAAACTGAAGAACAATGGAAACTCTGGATTAAATTTTTTGTGCCCATCTTAAGGCTTAAACTCAGGGTCTGGACACTGTCCTGTACTTTTTTTTTGCTCAAAGCTAGCATTTTATCACCTGAATTCTTTTTTTTTTTTTTTGGGTCTGGTCGTGGGGCCAACTCTGGGCCTGGGCCTGGGCACTGTCCCTCAGCTCTTTAGCTCAAGGCTAGTGCTCTACCACTTGAGCCATAGCACCACTTCTGGCTTTTTTCTTTTTGCTTATGTGGTGCTGGGGAATCGAACCCAGGGCCTCAGGCATGCAAGGCAAGCGCTCTACCACTGAGCCACCTTCCCAGCCCGCATTTTATCACTTGAGCTACAGCTTTTTGGTTGCAAATGAATAGGAGGGTCTTAAAGACTTCCCTGCCCAGCTTGGCTTTGAACCAACCATCGTCAGATCTCAGTCTTCTGAGGAGCCAGGATTATAGGTGTGAGCCACTGGTACCTAGCTATAATATTTTTTATTGAAAAGGTGATGAGCAGGGGGGTTACAGTTACATAAGGCAATAAGTATAGGTTTTTAATCATTGTTACCCCATTCCTCTATATCTCCCACTTACCCCTTCCTATCCCCCCCCAATTTGTAATGTTCATATCCAACAAAGTGTCAAGTGAGCAAGTATCAATGTTGCTATGGTTCATCCTTTGTCCTGCTGTTTCTGTGATTCCCTTTCCCTTCCACATATTGCATTATCTAATATGCACAATGCGAGGTACAAAAAATAAGAGAAGTGAAGACAATGAAAAACAATAGAGAAGAAAGAATGAACTACATACAGGGTCTAATAAGAAGCTCTTGTTTCCATAAATTGGAGTTCATGTTGATATGCTTTTTATCACACTATCTTTGGGGAATCAGAGAACAAAGGCTAACAAGTGGAAATAAACTGAATAAGAGAAAGAATGAAAAATAAATTCACGAGAGAGAGAGTTTAAAGAGAAAGAAAAAAAGCATAAAGTGCAGAATCTTTATGAAGAAAAATATTGAAAGAAAACTCAAACTGCCCTAAGAAACATCTCAGAGGTGGCAAAGTGTTGTCTATCCTTAGGGTCTCTATGATAGAGTCTGTCAGCAGCAGGTAGTTTGTAGTGACAGGCCAGGCAGCCAGCAGCATGTCTGCCCAAATTGAGTACCACGTCAGGAGGAGTTCCAGCCAGATGTAATCATCTAACCTGAGAAGGACTGCTGGAGGCCCAGGGATTTAGTAAATGCTCTGGCTAGTTCTGGTAACCTGATCAATCTGCTCCTGAGCTTCACACGATAGTCTTTTCATGACTAGTTACTGAGAAAATCACAGGACGATTAGAAAACATCTCAACTTGCCAGAACAGTTTACTCACCTCCATCCCTAATTCCTTTGAATGTGAAAGACAAGAGCCTTCATTCTTAATCAGTGGAAACAAATCAGAAAGGAGGTGAAATGTCTCACCAGCAGTCTGCAAAACTTGACCCATACTTGGTGTGGGACCTGCTAGCTTCTTGAGAGGTAGGAGCACAACTTGATGCCAGCCTAGACCCAAATTACACACACACACACACACACACACACACACACACACACACACACTTCATCTTTTTTTTGTGTGTGTGAACATACTGTACAGAGGGGTTACAATTACATGGGCAGGATAATGCGTACATTTCTTACCAAGCATTGCAGCCTCCTCCTTTTGTTTACCCTTCACATCCCTTCCCAGCCTCCCCCCTCCCCCGACACACTTCATCTTGACCAATGGCCAGGCACAGTGATATGCAACAGTCACTCTAGTGATACGGGAAGAGTAAAGAGGAGGGTCCCAGCCCAGGCCTTCCTGGGCATAATGTGATCCTGTCTCAAAAAATGACTAGTGCAAAAGAGCTGGCAGAGTAGCTTAAATGGGGCCATTAATTCAATAACCAATACTACTACCTCCCTCTCCTCGATCCTTCTTTCTAAACTTTCTTGCTCCCTTCGTCCTTACATCCCTCCTTCCCCCTTCTTTTTTTCTTATTCTTCCTGTATGTAGATACAAGTGTCTGATCGATATTATTTTTCTTTTTCTGTAAAGAACTTCTTTTTAACATTTTTTTCTCACAAAGCAGGTCTACTGGCACCCTATTCTCTCAGTTTGTTTGTCAGATAAAGTATTTATTCTTCATTCTCAGGAGGAAATTTCAATGGACATAAGCTTTCTATATTAGTGGGATTTTATCTTTCTATTCTTTTAGTATTCCTGTTTAGCACCCCTATTGGGGCTGTTGCAGGGCAGCCTTCTGCTACAAACCTCTGCTCCAGCCAGATGTACTTCTCTGTGTTCATCTTTCTAAATTCTACCAGTACAATAACTATTCATGCAGATTTATATCTGTGTTGGGTATTATAAGTGAACTAATGATGATTTCAAATAGTCAGGAAGATTACCTAGCTTCTATATAAATGCTATGTCATTTAATATTAGACATCTAAGCTTCCATGGATTTGGGCATTTGTAATGATTCCTGCAACGATTCTCCATGAAACTGGATGACTATATATACAAACCTAGCTCTGAAATGACAGTAATATGGTTAGTTATTAAATAAAGAAGGGCAGTTAACATTTATTTATTTATTTTGGTCATAGGGTAAAACTTAAGTTCAGGGCAAAGAACAGATGAAAGAACCTGAAGCCAGGATGCAAATATTATTGCAGCAAATATTCACTTTGGGCTAAAGCAAAACTAGACATCCCCAATGTTAACTAGAGGCTCAGAAGTCAAAAGCCAAGTCAAGGTTAAAGGTCATGGGTTGGTCACAAAACACAGCATCCAAAGCCCAAGCCCAGAGTGATTCTCAGCTTCCAGGTACCTATGAGGATTGCACTGTTGGTGCCACAGTTTTTGATGAGAAGATGACAGCAGCCAGGCTGTGTTGACTGTGGCAGAGGCTGAGGCTGCGGGGGACAGGAAGACTTCATTAGGCAATGGCTTTGCAGTGGGAGTGGGGCTTGGCCAGAGCAGGAAGTTCAGCAAAGTACAGCTCTTAAAAAGACAGGGAAATCCTAAGTCCCCACCATGGGACAGAAGGCTCATTGGAAGTCCTGAAAATGAATGTTATGAAATAATAACACATATTCAAGTATCACTGAGAAAGAAAAATCATGCTTCTATACTGTCTATCCTCTGTCTACCATGCTGAGGCTCTGAGATAGGTATATTGTCAGTTAGACTAGAAGCAAAGGAAAGGACCAGACCAGGATGTGTGGACCTTCCCTCCATGTCTGGTGGCGGTGACAGGGTCAAGTAGAGTGAATGAGACAGACCACGTCAACAGACTTAGGCCTAGCTATGAGCTTTTCTTGCCTTGGGAGGGGGGCGGGTCTGGGATCTGTGTTCTCTCTGACTCTGTGCCCTGCCACTCTCTATCCTTGCTTGGCTACACTACACTAGCCACCTGATCTCTTTGATGACCTCAAATGTGTTATGTAATCTTTTCATGATTCTACATGTCTAAGACAATACATATTCACATTTTTTCAAGAGCTTAAGATTTAGTCAGAGAGGGCTGGGAACATGGCTTAGTGGTAGAGTGTTTGCCTTGCATGCATGAGGCCCTGGGTTTGATTCCTCAGCACCACATAAGCAGAAAAAGCCAGAAGTGGTGCTGTGGCTCAAGTGGTAGAGTGTTAGCCTTGAGCTGATGAGCTGAGGGACAGAGCCCAGGCCCAGAGTTCAGGCCCCACAACTAACCAAAACAAAAACAAAAACAAAAAAATCAGAGATTAAAAACACATCAGAAGATATGAGAAAAACAGTAAATTAGAGATATTTGTACCAGAAAGAGCAAATTAAACAAAAATAATCTCCTTTGTTGAGTCACTTCTGTACTTACCCATTGCTGAATAGTCAAATAATAAGGCTTCTGTTTATTCACTAAATTGTTGAGCAAACACTTGCTAATTGGCACCCACTAGATGCTAAGACCTGGAGATATGAAGAAAATACAGCTAGAGGAGCAGGCTACACCTAGAGGAGCAGGTCTCTTGGCAGAGAAGCTGTATTAATTATTAAGTGTAATATGTAGATGAAATTTTACTTCGGTGTCTCAGAATCATCAACTGATTTTAATTAACTGACCAAAGAAATATTTAATGAAAACACAATTCTAGCTTCTTCCCAACAGCTATATTTTGTATCCTAGAAGAGAAAGGCTCTTGGGAAGCTCAAGCAGGAGGATTCCTGGAATCCAGGTGTTCAAGGCCTGTCAGTCAGAGTAAAACATTCTTAAAAAGAGAAAAAAAATTCTCAGAAAAGCAAGGCTTCCACAGGGATTCATTCATTATTTTAGAACACACCATTGTTTAATATGTTGGTATGTCTAGAACATACCATTTCACAGGGATTCATTCATTATTTTAGAATACACCATTTTTTTTATCATGTTGGTATGTTTAGACACACCATTGTTTGAAAACATAGACTAGAAAAGAACTTACATGTGCTAAGTGAATTAAAGACATAATGTTTTCTTTATTCTTATTTGAAATCTCTCTAAAATACTAATAGAAGTGAATAAAGATGAGAGCCGTGGGGGGTTGTTGGGGTGGGAGGGAAGAAAAGGGAAGAAGAGTGTGGTGGCATGATGTTTGAGTACAAAGCAAATGGAGGAGGAGATAGGCTCAAGAATGCTCTTGGGGGCTGGGAAGGTGGCTCAGTGGTACAGCGCTTGCCTTGCATGCTTGAAGCCCTGGGTTCGATTCCTCAGCACCACATAAGCAGGAAAAAAAAAGCCAGAAGTGGCACTGTGGCTCAAGTGGTAGAGTGCTAGCCTTGAGCTGAAGACCTGAGAGACAGCGCCCAGGCCCAGAGTTCAGGCCCCACAATTGGAACCCCCCCAAAAAAAAGAAAGAAAGAAAAGAATGTTCTTGAAAGAAACAAGGACATGAATGGATGAGTGGTAACTGACTCATCATGCAGATGAAAGCTGAGGCCTTCTGGGAAGCCAGCACTGTGGAACCAGAGAGGAATGGTAGCAAGGCCCATAAAAGAAGGGCCTAACAGTAGAATGCTCATTGGAAACCCCATGAGAAGCCCCTTCGCACCCCATCTCACAAGAAAGCAAGTGATTCTCTCCTATCACAGATGAAGACTGGAGACAGTTGGTTCTCTGGGCTAGGGTGCAAGAAGTCCTTACTGGAATGTTTCAAGTGATGTACAACCCTATCTGCCTTTCCCACTCTAAGAACACCAACAGCCACCGGATTAGCAGCTTTGAAGACCTTCTTGGACCAGGAGAAAAGTCTCAAAGGTCCAACAATGAGGGATTCCCGATAAACCCTTTCCCAGGATGGCACTGTCATGTGGTCATGAGAAGCCAGCAGGCAGCCCTGGTGTGCCCTGATCTGATGAGTTAGACAACCCCAAATCAGCCAGCCCTTGAAGACAGCACTCAGGGGTGAATTCAGACACCAGAACAAACAGAAAGACATCCAAAGAAAACAGATACAAAGCAAGAAGAAGAAATGCCTAAGCAATTAAAAGGTAACAGTTAACATCCTCAGAGAGGAGGGTATACAATGTATCCACAAAACAGTAACCGGGTATCTTCACAAAGAACATACTGATGGGCTTTAAAAGCTTTTGCCAAAAAGTAAACATCTATGATCCTATAAATAGCAAGCTCAACAGGAAGACTGAAAAGTAAAAATTTTCCATCAACTTGAGTGGTCTACACATATTAAGAGGGAATTGATGTTCCGGGTAGCATGTCTGGAGATAAGTTCATAATAGGTGCAGCATTGAATCACTCACTACCCCATCCTACAAGATGAAAGTCAATGGGTAGTGCTCAAAAACAAAAGGACCAAGAGGTAGCATTATAAGCATTCGGAGATAGGGAGGTCTTCAAAGCTGCTAATCCTGTGGCTGCTGGTGTTCTTAGAGTGCGGAAAGGCAGATAGGGTTGTGCATCGCTTGAAACATTCCAGTAAGGACTTATTGTTTTCCTTTCCTCTCCAAACCAGCTAAAAACATTGACAGAAATGGAATGGGGTGAATAGGAGACTGGGCAAGTGTGTACTGATGTGTTTTATACCTGTACCTGTGGAATTAGATTAATTAAAACTCTCGCTTATGTTGTACCATCCTCACTCATAAACATATGATCTCCTGGGCTGGGAAGGTGGCTCAGTGGTAGAGCGCTTGCCTTGAGCTGAAGAGCTGAGGGACAGTGCCCAGGCCCAGAGTTCAGGCCCCACGACCAGACCAAAAAAACAAAAAACAAAAAACAAAAACAAAAACATATGATCTCCTTTAGAAATAGGTTATTTATGATCAAAACCAGCATTTGTCATAATAAGCATAGAACAAACTGAACATGTGAGACTCATGACAAAGCAAAACTTAAATTAGTAAGAAAAAGAAGTACATACAGTTTGGTGTTGGCATTGACGGGTAACCAGAAGGGGACTGGGCAAGAGTTGAAATTCTGTGCTTGTTGATGTCAGTTACAAAACCCAAACAGGAGGTTTTGCCACTGGCATTTCCCATAACAAATGCTTTGATGCTGCTTCAGAAATGGCCTCCAGACTGTGATGAAATAATAAAGAGCAATTTCAGAGTGCTTACTAAGTACTAGGCCTTGTGCTAACATTATATACATATATTATAATCCCTACAGTACCCTCTAATTCAGATATTATTAGTATTGAAATATGATTCTCATCTTCTAGTTAAATAGATGCAATGAAAGTCTAAGTTATTTGCCCAAGGTGGAAAGAATGTTTATTCAATTCTGCTTGACTTGGGGGCTCTGGGCTCTTGACATGGTGTCCTGTGCCAAAGTCCTGCCACACAGGTATCTGTGGTGCCTGCTGGTCCACTGCCTGAATCTATCTCTCTGTGTCCCTTTCCATGCCACCATCTCCTTTCCTTCTCCTGTCCACTTTGCTCTGCTGGAGCGCCAGGTCAACAGGCACAGTGGGCCCTACCACTTACTGGACAAGATCAGTCAGATACTGAGAGAAGTTCAGGACAACCATATTTTAGAATCTTCTAGAATCTTCTGGGTAATTGCTTTTTGCTTCACCTGCATTTTCTTTTCTGAACAGTATTTTTTGTGAAATGAGTCAGTCGGTGCTCTTTCAATAGCTCTCTCTGGTGAAAATACCCATTTTATCAGCTGGAATCAGCTTGGTCTCCATTATGAATAGAAAGTGAATAATGAGGATAATAATACTCATATTTTATATTCTGTACACAGGAGGGTCCATCAGCTCAAATTTGGGGGGGGCTTTTTAATTTATTTACTTATTTTCTTTTTTTTATTGTGAAAATACTGTACAGAGGGGTTACAATTACATGGGCAAGATAATGAGTACATTTCTTATCAAGCATTGTAGCCTCCTCCTTTGTTTCCCCTTCCCATCCCTTCACATCCTCCTCCCCGCCCCTCCCCCATCCCTCCCACCTAAGTTGTAAAGTTCGTTTTTCGACATAACGACATGTACATCTCATTGTTGCCATGGGTCATCCTGTATCCCTGTTTTAACGATTTATTTTTTTCCCTTCCCCTCCACATATACCAACATAATATATAGTGAAAGCAGGGTTATACTGTTGGGGAGGGGCATACAAAGCAACAAAGACATAATCTTATAAATATGTTAGAAAACAATCCCATGAAAGATCTCTCTCTCTCTCTCTCTCTCTCTCTCTCTCTCTCTCTCTCTCTCTCTCTTTGGTCAGTCGTGGGGCTTGAGCTCTAGGCCTGGGAGCTGTCCCTGAGCAATTCAGCTCAAGGGTCATGCTCTACCACTTGAGCCATAGCACCACTTCTAGTTTTCTGGTGGTTTTTTTTTTTTTTTTTTTTTTTTGTGATTAAGTGATTACATTTCCCAAATTTCACAGTATTGTGGGATAGTGATGCTCATTTAAAGTCACAAACTCATTCTAACTTTCCTGGAGCAAATTGTCTATCACAGTCTATAACATATAACAGTGTACACATATACACTATACATGTGGTCAGCAGCATGGGGTTATTTATTTATTTATTTATTTTTTTTTTTGGGTCCGGTTGTGGGGCCTGAACTCTGGGCCTGGGCACTGTCCCTCAGCTCTTCAGCTCAAGGCTAGCACTCTACCACTTGAGCCACAGCGCCACTTCCGGCTTTTTCCTTTTTGCTTATGTGGTGCTGAGGAATCGAACCCAGGGCCTCATGCATGCAAGGCAAGCGCTCTACCACTGAGCCACCTTCCCAGCCCGAGCATGGGGTTATTTAGTAGAGGTTCAACCAGATAAGTGGAAGTTCTTTGTTTCTTAAGTCCTGTTAATTTTGTCGTATCACCTAACATTTTGGATTTAACATCCACTTATCAGGGAGACCATGTACCGTTTGTCTCTTTGCTCTTGGCTTACCTTGCTCAACACGATTTCTTCTAGCTCCAACCATTTCCCTGCAAATGCCATTAATTTGTCATTTCTAATGGCTGCATAATATTCCATTGTATATAGATACCACAATTTTTGGATCCATTTATCTGTGGTGGGGCATCTGGGTTGTTTCCAAATTCTAGCTATTGTGAACAGTGCTGCAATAAACATGGAGGTGCATATGTCCTTGTATATTGGTTCCTGTTGTTCAGGATAGATGCCTAGAAGTGGTACGACTGGGTCATAAGGGAGGTCAATATTTAGCTTTCTGAGGACCCTCCAGTCTGCTTTCCAAAGTGGTTGTATAAGTGTACATTCCCACCAGCAGTGTAATAGGGTTCCTCTTTCTCCACATCCCCTCCAGCATTTGTTGTTGGCTGACTTGTGGATGTGGGACATTCTGACTGGGGTAAGGTGATATCTCAGGGTTGTCTTTATTTGCATTTCCTTCACAACCAGGGATGGTGAACATTTCCTCATGTGTTTCTTTGCCATTTTTATTTCTTCATCTGAGAAATCTCTCTTTAGTTCCCTTGCTCATTTAGTAATTGGTTTGTTAGGTTTGGGAGGGATTAGTTTCTTGAGTTCCCTGTATATACTGGATATTAAACCCTTTTCTGATATATTGCTGGTAAATATTTTTTCCCAATTAGTTTGTTGTCTTTCTAGGTTGCGATAGCTTTAGCTGTGCAGAAGCTTTTTATTTTAAGGTAGTCCCATTTGTCGAGTCTCTCTCTAATTTGTTGTGCCCCTGGGACTCTGTTCTGGAAGTTCCTTCCTGTGCCTATAAGTTCAAGTGTCTCTCCTACTCTGTCTGGCAGTAGTTTCAGAGATTCAGGTTTAATGTTAAGGTCTTTAATCCATTTTGAGTTGATATTGGTGCATGGTGATAGGCTGGGGTCCACTTTTAGTTTTCTGCATGTGGCCGCCCAGTTTTCCCAGTACCAGTGGTTGTGTTTCTTCCATTGTATGTCTTTTGTTCCTTTGTCAAATATCAGCTGACTGTAGGCCTGTGGATTTATTTCTGGATCTTCTATTCTATTCCATTGGCCTTCGGGTCTGTTTTTGTGCCAGTACCATGCTGTCTTTGTTATTATAGCTCTGTAGTAGAGTTTGAAGTTCGGCATGGGTATCCCTCCTATGTTGTCTTTATTCCCTAGAATTGTTTTGGCTATTCTAGGTCTTTTGTTGTTCCATATAAATTTTTGGACTATTTTCTGCATTTCAGTGATGTACGTCATTGGGATTTTAATAGGAATTGCATTGAATTTGTATATTAATTTTGGCAGTATTGCCATTTTCACTATATTAAGTCTGCTTATCCAAGAGCATGGGAGGTCTTTCCATTTCCTAGTGTCTTCTGTAATTTCTTTCTTTAACTTTTTATAGCTTTCATTAAATAGTTCTTTTACATCTTTGGTTAGGTTAATTCCTAAATATTTTATTTTGGGGGAGGTTATTGTGAATGGGGTTGCTCTCTTTATTTCCCTCTCTGCTTGTACATTGTCAGTGTACAGGAAGGCGACTGATTTTTGTGGGTTTATTTTGTATCCTGCTACTTTGCTGAAGTGATTTATGATTTCTAAGAGTTTGGGGATGGAATTTTTGGGATCGTGAATGTATAGTATCATGTCATCTGCAAAAAGGGATAGTTTAACTTCTTCTTTCCCTATGCGGATCCCTTTAATGTCTTTTTCTTGCCTTATTACCCTGGCTAAGGGTTCCAGGACTATATTGAAGAAGAGTGGAGACAGTGGGCATCCTTGCCTTGTTCTTGATTTTAGGAGAATTGGTTGTAGCTTTTCCCCATTAAGTATAATATTGGTGATTGGTCTGTCATAAATGGCTTTTATTGTTTTAAGAAATGTTCCTTCTATTCCTATTTTCTCCAGAGCTTTTAATATGAATGAATGTTGAATTTTATCAAAGGCCTTTTCTGCACCTGTGGAGATAATCATGTGATTCTTGATCTTGGCTCTGTTGATGTGTTGGATTACATTTATTGACTTACGTATGTTAAACCATCCCTGCATCTCTGGGATGAAGCCTACCTGGTCATAGTATATGATTTTTTTATGTGTTTCTGGATTCTGTTAGCTACAATCTTGTTAAGGATCTTTGCATCTGTGTTCATCAAGGAAATTAGCCTGTAATTCTCTTTTTTGGTTGGGTCTTTGCCTGGTTTGGGGATGCAGCTCAAATATTTTGCAAATACATAGTTCTGCCAAATTAAGCATTCACCTTTATTCAGCTTCAGATCATGTTTTTTGTTTGTTTGTTTGTTTTTTGTTTTGTTTTGTTTTGCTGGTCATGGGGCCTGAACTCTGGGCCTGGGCACTGCACTGTCCTTTGGCTCTTCAGCTCAAGGCTAGCACTCTACCATAGATCATGAATTTTAAAAGTATAGAATGCATAAGCCCAAATTTGTTTTTCCCAAGATATACATTTTTCTATTTTCTTGAGCAAATTTAAAATGGATCATATATGTTTCTGCCTCAGGAAATATTCAAGCAGATTTCTAGAAAGAGACAGAAAATTGTATTCATTCTGTCTCTGAGACACTATAATCCTCGTATAGTGTAACCTGATAATTTGAAATTTGCAATAATCATACAGAGCTCAAGTTGTAGTGTACTTCTGAGCTAATAAAAAGGCTTTCTAAACAGGTAATGCTGCAGAAGAGCAAACCAAAGTCAAACATAGATATACCATATGACTAATTTGTATGATAATTAAGATGGTTCTTAGAGAAAATTTGTTAGACTTTTTTAACTTTGCAATTCTGTATTAGCATAATTTTGGTACTAAATGTCTTTGACATTTCACTAATTTCATTGGCCTTCCTCTAATAAGTCTAAATTGCTAAGGTTTTACCTCAATTAAGATGCTTAACTAGGGCTGGGAATGTGGCTGAGGGGTAGAGTGTTTGCCTTGCATGAATGAAGGCTTGGGTTCAATTCCTCAGTACCACACACACAGAAAAAGCCAGAACAGGTGCTGTGGTTCAGGTGATAGCAAAAAGAAGCTCAGGAACAGTGCCCAGGCCCAGAGTTCAAGTCCCAGGACTAACAAAAAGAAAAAAAGGTACTTAACTTTAGACATAGAAAGATGGTCTTAATGAGGTTTCTTTTTTTTTTGGGGGGGGGTCCAGTCGTGGGGCCTGAACTCTGGGCCTGGGTGCTGTCCCTCAGCTCTTCAGCTCAAGGCTAACGCTCTACCACTTGAGACACAGCGCCACTTCCGGCTTTTTTCTTTTTGCTTATGTGGTGCTGAGGAATCGAACCCAGGGCCTAATGCATGCAAGGCAAGCGCTCTACCACTGAGCCACCTTCCCATCCCCTCTTTTTTTTTTTTAATTGTGAAAATACCATACAGAGGGGTTACAATTACATGGGTAAGGTAACAAGTACATTTCTTATCAAGCATTGTTGCCTCCTCCTTTGTTTCCCCTTCCCATCCCTTCCCATAACCTCTCCTACCCCCCTATCCGATCCTCCCCCCCCCCCCACCAAAGTTGTAAAGTTCGTTTTTTTGACATAAAGACTTGTACATCTCATTGTTGCAATGGGTCCACTTAATGAGGTTTCTTCTAACCAAAGTAACACAAAGACAAGTAATACAAAGCAACATAACACAAAGACTGAAAATGGAGACTAATGTGTAAATTTGACTCTCCTGAAAGTTCAGCATCTGACAATTTCACTTAATTTTTTGAGCACCTCTCAAAAGGCTGAAATTGCCGGGCGCTGGTGGCTCACGCCTGTAATCCTAGCTACTCAGGAGGCTGAGATCTGAGGATCGCGGTTCAAAGCCAGCCCGGGCAAGAAAGACCGCGAGACTCCTATCTCCAATAAACCACCAGAAAACCGGAAGTGGCGCTGTAGCTCAAGTGGTAGAGCGCTCGCCTTGAGCTGAAGAGCTGAGGGACAGCGCCCAGGCCCAGAGTTCAAGCCCCACGACCGACAAAAAAAAAAAAAAAGGCTGAAATTACTTTGAACCACAAAGAACTTAGCTGAGAGCATGAAGTCATGCATACATTGTGCAGATATGGTCTCTTCTTTTGGTCTTTGTAGTAGCACTGGAAATGAGCTCTTCCCTCTGTCAAGTGGGAACATGTATCCTAGAGCTTTCTCCAGTTCTAATTTGGTTGCACATATCAGTATGATATGAAATTGGTATCTTTTTAAGCTGTATTGTATATTTCTCAAAACAGTGACTAGGCCGAGAACCTCAAGATTCTGAGTTCTCTGCCCATATCAGACCATATCTTGGGAATTGTGCCTAGTTCTTGGTATTATATTTTAACACAGACTTGGACAAATGGTAAAACAGTTGAGATGGAGATAAAAAAAATATATCTTGTAAAGAATAACTGAAGGGCCGGGCGCTGGTGGCTCACGCCTGTAATCCTAGCTACTCAGGAGGCTGAGATCTGAGGATCGCGGTTCAAAGCCAGCCCGGGCAGGAAAGACTGTGAGACTCCTATCTCCAATAAAAACCACCAGAAAACCGGAAGTGGCGCTGTAGCTCAAGTGGTAGAGTGCTCGCATTGAGCTGAAGAGCTGAGGGATAGCGCCCAGGCCCAGAGTTCAAGCCCCACAACCGACCAAAAAAAAAAAAGAATAACTGAAGGGGGCTGGGAATGTGGCTTAGTGGTAGAGTGCTTGCCTAGCATGCATGAAGCCCTGGGTTTGATTCCTCAGTACCACATACACAGAAAAAACCGGAAGTGGTGCTGTGGCTCTATTGGTAGAATGCTAGCCTTGGGCAAAATCAGCTCAAGGACAGCGCTCAGGCCCTAAATTCAAGCCCCAGGACTGCAAAATAATAATAAAATAACAATAATAATAATAACTGAAGGAAATGAGAATAACTTCTGGGTCAGAGGTGATTTTAAGTATTTCATAAATATGTACAATAAGATGAAGAAAAATTATTCCTAGCTGGTTATGGTAGTGCAAACCTGTCATCTCAGCTTCTGAGATGGCATGGTGCGTGAGAGCTCAAGGCTCTGAGTTCAAGCTCCAGTACCAGCACAAGTTAAAAAAAAAGATTCATTTTCAGTAGGCAGTTCAACTTATATTTGGTCTTCCTACATTTCCCTTCTCAGTCTTCCCTTCTAGCCACGCCCATTTTAGGTGAATGTCAGATGCTGAGTTCTGTTGCTAGTAATTTTTTAGAGGGGAGAGAGTTGATGATAATGTATTCTTCCTTATTTTTATAAAAGCTTGCAAGAAATTGAATAAACGGTTTCAAGTGTAAGGTGGAGAGGAGAGTAATACTTTCACAAATAAGGAGAAAAAAATATTCTGGGGGAAAGAGAATAGTAGCAAGGAGACCCTGCCCCAATTCCCATTTTCTGACGTGTTCCTGAGTGTTGGTAGAATATCATGGATGTCTGAGTAGGGTGCCAGTGGCCTGCTATCCAGTGAAGTTCCAAATGGACTATGGGAGTTCAAGGTACCATGAGCATTTCAGTGTAACAGACACGGAGCTATTAAACAGATCTCAGGGGCATTCCTTGAATGTTTGGCTCTGCATACATTTCTGGGACCATTTCTTTGCTCTGGGGTAATAAGGAAGTGGTTGGGAATATGATAATGACTTAGACTCAATATTGCCACTGTCATTGCTCAAGGAGACTCAAAGATGAGTCAAATGTGTAACTATTTTGTTTCTTTTTCTTTTCGTGTGTGTGTGTGTGTGTGTGTGTGTGTGTGTGTGTGTGTGTGTGTGTGTATGTGATGGTCCTGGGGCTCGAACTTAGGGCCTGATTGCTCTCCCTCAGTGTTTTTGCTCAAGACTAGCACTCTTACCACTTGAGCCACAATTCCACTTCTAGATTTATTTTATTTTATTTTATTTTTTGGTGCTTAATTGGAGGTAAGAGTCTCATAGACTTTCCTGCCTGGGCTGGCTTTCAACAACAATCCTCAGATCTCAGCCTTCTGAGTAGCTAGGATTACAGGCATGAGTCACCAGTGTCCAGCTTAAGATATAACTATTTCTTGCACAATACATATGGATAGCTTAAGGACATCAGTAAGGAAAAGTTCTGGATTTTAGTTAATGCAAGAAAGAAATATCTACCATAGAATGGACTGACGTGAGAAGCCATAAGCTCAAATTAGAGGACAAAACCCAGATATTCACTTTTCAGGGTGTGTTAAGGGAAAATCTTGTAATAGGTGGCACACATTAACCACTCTTTCCAGGGTTGGGGTGCTGGGCTTTTGTAAGACACTAGATTCACAAAAGGATTGGCAAGCCAAGTAGCTAGCAAATATTTGTGTAGGAGCCTTTGAAAGCAATTGCTGGGTATTCTGTACCATAACACTTAGCTCTGAATAGCAACTGAAGTGTTTGTTTTACTCAGGCTTAAAAGGGGCATATGAATTCATTGTGAAAGAGGGAAAAGACAGCTGTGTCAGCTTTGATTGTTCTCAAAGTTGTTTTTTTTCTTTATCTTTCTTAGTGTCTAAGGAATGCGTTTTATTTGTATAATAACTAGAAGACTAGATTCAGCATCAAATGAGAAGAAGTTTGAAGAACATTCCAGAAGTACAAATGGAAAAGTTAAGGGCAAAGTAAAGGAAGGAAGGGATTGAGAAGAATGGAAACGTTGTAAATACCACTTCCAAAACAAGCCAAAGTTTTATGTTAGGAAGTTGTAGGGCTCTCTGAGTGTTGCCCTTGGCCTGACTGTCCTACTCTGCTGTGTGTCATATGTAATTGCCAGTATTTCCAAAAACCAATTAAAGTGGCATTAATAAGCACACACATGCACATTGAGCTACCCAATCAGGGTTTCATGCCTACTTCCTTTGGAAGTAGTCAAGTCCTAGCCGTCCTTCAGAAAATAGTTATTTGGGCAGAAATTGCCAGGCAGAATTTTTATCTTCTTCACTTCAAGCACTGCATTTGAAACAAATGTGAAAGTGTGGGAAAGTCACCTTTCTTCATTTTGACATGCTCATGAAAATTATTTATATCACTCAGATGATTTGTCATAAGAGTATGGAATGCCACCGATATTAAATACAAAGAAAGGGAGGGTGGAAGAGAGGAGAAAATTACTCTGATTTAATGCTCTGTAGGTGGAGAATGTGCCAACTATATTAAACTGCTTATGTTCTTCTACAACTTAGGGATACTAGGAAATAGAGGTAACCAAATAATTTTGTAATAATAATGGAAAAAAACTTTTTCTCAATTTGTAGGGATTTCTGATTTTGACTATGTATCCAATAGTCTGAATATACTTCCGCATTTACACTGCACAATCTGTTGTAGACCAGGGCAGTCGCTTTTATTGGGATAACTCTCCTAGAGTAAATAACAATAAACTACTAAATATTAAAAAGAACAGTTCGATGACATCAGGGATCATACAACAATGAACAAACACTGGAAGGATGCTATTTGAACTAAACTGATAGGTATGGCCCCCCAAAGGGGGCCATTGTTTTATTTTATTTGGTTTTTGCCTTTTTAGGGAGTCTTGCTGTGAATAGTTCAGGCTGGCCTTGAACTCATAATCTTCCTGCCTTATCCTTCTGAGTGCTGGAATTACAGATATGTGATACCATGCTCAAATACCCATATATTAACAGCTTTATTTCCTAGTTTGTGGCACGACTGGGAAGTGGTTGACCATTAAGAAGTGAGGCTTTAATTGGGAGAAGTCAGGTCATGGGGGGGTCTTCAATGGGGATATGAAGACCCTATATTCTTCCTGTCTTTACTTCCTGGTCATCATGAAGTGAGTAACTTCCTCAGCCTGTAATTATGTCCTACCAATTAATTACCCAATCCCTGTAATTATTTTCCATGTCTTCTTAGACCAAAGCAATGGGGTCAACTGAGCATGGACTGAAACCTCTACGACCATGAGCCACAGTAAACCTTTCCTTCCTAAAAGCTCATCACCTCAGTTATTTTATCAGGGTTGCTGCTTGGTTCACTGAAACTTAGCCATGTTCATTTGAGTTTTCTCCCCAAAGCACTTCCCACTTTACCCAGGCTGTGTGAAGATGGAGTCAAACCAAAAGTGACCATTTCAATTAGATGAAGAGAAAAATTTGGAGTTGGGAGCTTCCAGAGAGGCTAATCCCCCTAGGGGAGGGGAGGGACCCATTACATGGGACCTTCTAAAATTGTGCTAAAGCCTGTCTCACGTTCTTGGGTTACATGTGTAGCAGAAACCTCAGTGAGCCCAGAAGAAACAACTGGAAAGTTGAAGAACTGAGTAGCTGTTTTAAAAATGGTTTGGAGTTCAAATTCTTTCTTTTTTTTTTTTAATCTGCCCTGGGGCTTGAACTCTGGGCCTGGGTGCTGTCCCTCAGCTCTTCAGCTCAAGGCGAGCGCTCTACCACTTGAGCCACAGTGCCACTTCTGGCTTTTTCTGTTTATGTGGTGCTGAGGAATCAAACCCAAGGCCTCATGGATGCAAGGCAAGCACTCTACCACGGAGTCACCTTCCCAGCCCCTGGAGTTTAAATTCTGTCCATTTAGAGGAGCTTGTCCAACACAGAAGTGATCTTAGAAAGAAGACTGTTGATAGAGAGTAATCATTACCTGTCAAGGATAAAGGTATTCTGTCTTCTTCTATATGATGGTTGTGGTGGTCAGGCAGCTGCAGCCACAGAAGGAGCCACAGAATACACTCAGAAAAAGAGTTTCTACTCAGAGATCTGAGAGATAGGAAGAATGGTACACCATGCAGGACCACAATTATGTGTGTATAATTATATCTTTGTGTGCTGAGGATTAAACCTTGGGTCTTACACACATAACACATGTACTCTACTATGGAGCTACACCTCTAGCCACGTTAATGTCACTTGATGCCATAAAGAATCAGATCTCAGGCCAACCATGGTGGTGCATACCTATAATCCCCTTGTACAGGAGGCGGGAATCAGAAGGACTGGAGTTCAGGTCCAGCCCTAGGCAAAAAAATTACCAAGACTCCATCTTATCAAAGAGCCTAGATAGAGCCTGGCGTCGGTGGCTCACACTTGCAATCCTAGCTATTCAGGAGACTGAGATCTGAGGATCTCAGTTCAAAGTCAGCCCGGGCAGAAAGTCCATGAGACTCTTATTTCCAATAAACCACCAGAAAACCAGAAGTGGTGCTGTGGCTCAAGTGGTAGAGCACTACTTTGAGATGAAGAGCTGAGGGACAGCACTTAGGCCCAGAGTTCAAGCCCCACAACTGACAAAAAAAAAAAAGAGGCTATATAGATATGGTGGTGTAAGTCTATGGTCCCAACTATACAGGAGGTGTAGCTAGGCAATTCATGGCCTGAGGCCCTCGTCAAAAACATAAGAGCTTACTGGAAATATAACCAAGAGATGGGAGAGCGGCTCACATGGTACAGTCTTGCCTAGGCAGGGCTGTACCATTTAGCTCTGAGTTCAAACTCCAGTATTTTTTTTAACTAGATTTTTCTGATTATTTCCTCCCATGATGTTGTACTACTTGACCTAACACAGGTCTTGATAGAGGGAAGAGTCTTTCAAGAACCAAAGTCCAGGTATATTTTGCCTGGTCTCTCTGTGCCTTGGACACAGACCCAACATCTAGGATTGGCAAGATACTTTAGACTCAGAATTTAACAAGAGTTGGAAATTTAAAATATAAGACTGGAGCCAGGCACCAGTGGCTCACTCCTGTAATCCTAGCTACTCAGGAGGCTGAGATCTGAGGCTTGAGGTTCAAAACCAGCTCAAGAAGGAAAGTCTGTGAGATTCTTCTCCAATTAACCTCCAAAAGCCAGAGCCTTGAGTTCAAACTCCATGACCAGCACTAAACCAAAATAATAACAATAATAAAATAAAATGCATTACCAGGAGCTTCTAGAGTAGAGGGATGATAGCAGTGGGCATGTATGGACTAAAGGCTGGGTATAAACATTGTCAAGGTTCTTGTTCATGGTTAGGTATCCAGCCTTCTAGACACCAAGCCAACTCTTTACTCACCAAATTTCTTGTGTGCTTGCATTTGAACTCAAAGCCCTACACTTGTTCAACAAGCACTCTAGCACTTGAGCCAGTCTATTATTCTCTGTTCATTATGTATGTTGTTTATTTTATTTATTTATTTATTTTTGGGTCCAGTCGTGGGGCCTGAACTCTGGGCCTGGGCGCTGTCCCTCAGCTCTTCAGCTCAAGGCTAGTGCTCTACCACTTGAGCCACAGTGCCACTTCTGGCTTTTTTCTTTTTGCTTATGTGGTGCTGAGGAATTGAACCCAGGGCCTCGAGCATGCAAGGCAAGCGCTCTACCACTGAGCCACCTTCCCAGCCCCATGTTGTTTATTTTTTAGGGAGGCACTTTATGCCCATATTGGCTTGGAGTTGTGATCCCTTTTCAGCTTCCTTTTGTTGCTAGAATGGCAGGCATTATTAGTTGAGTTGGAGTTTCATCAATTTTTATGCTCAGGCTGTTCTTGGACCACGATCCCCCAATCTCTATCTCCTAAGTGGCTAGGATTACAGGTTTGAGATGCCACACTCAGCCTTTTTATGTTTTTTTTTTTTAATCAATTAGAGCTGGTTCCATTGTTCATAGTGAGAAGTGGCCAGTACATAATGGAAGCACTGGAAATTTGGACAAATTCCAGATAGCAGTAGGAGAAGCTATTCTATTTCCCCGCTTTTTCTTGAACAAAGGATGGTTAGTGTGATGCATCATTTCAAATCTTTGGCTTATTTCCAGACTTTGAGGATGTGGTTTTAGCCCTGGTGAAAAGCTTCAGGCTCTTGTGGCTTGTCTGATATTCTGGAGGATGGCTGGTGTCTCCTCCTGCCTGCTCTGGTTTTTGACTGGAGGTTCAACAGCATGAAGTGATATTTTATGGGTTCAGTTGCTTACTCAGTAAACTCTAGTTGTTATTTGAATATGTATCAGAAAGTGTTCCAGTATGTCTGGGTTACATATAAGCTAGTACTCACTCTGCATGACCCTCCTTTGATCAGCCAATAATTCTTCTTAGCAAGTATTTCTGAAATTAAATTTCTCCTGCCTGACAAAGATGCTGCTTGGCCAAATTTAATTGAGCCTTTAAATCTTCCATTAGGCCCATCTGTGAAATTCTTTGTCATATCCAGTCTTAGCAAAGCATTCTGCAAAAATCAGCTAAGCAAGGACCCTATATCCTGGATATCTGATCAGATTCCTCACCCTCCAACAACCTTTGAGTAATGTCTGAACATCCTTGTCTGTCTACAGCAAGAATCCATTCAGCCAGAACCCCACATACTCCTGATCTCAGTACTTTTTCTTATCCATGACCCCTCACCCTGCTTCTTGGTTCTACTTGCTCATGCTGCATTTGTGACTAATCCCAAGTGCTTGTAGTTCCCACACTTATCATCATGGTCCTGAATAAAGTCTGACTTACTTTGCCTGAACTTCGTCAACAAGCTTCATATTCTTTCTTATTTTATCTTTGTGCCGATTTTTAAGTATTCCATGTACATATTGTTTCATTGTAGAATCTATTTTCTGTAACTTAATGTCTCTTTTTAATGGTATAGGCTACAACTGTATATATAAAAGCATTATACTATCCTGATTGCATAGTATAATAATAGCTAGTAGGGCCAGTTCTTCTACATTCAAGCTCTTGCTCTAGTACTTACTAAATACCACTTCATCTTTCTATGCCTCATTTCCCTCATTTGTGAAGTGGGAACCATAATAAGATTTCTACAAAGATTAAGTAACATACATAGAGACTAGGGCATGGCTCAAGGTGTACAGCACTTGCCTAGCAAGCCCAAGGCCTTGAGTTCAAGCCCTAATACCACAAAGATAATAAACAAATAAGTTAGCTGTGATAAATAGAGTTGGTATCAGAGGACTGCTTTGAAGGTTAAAATGAGAGAGCAGAAGTAAAATGTATATTCAGTGCCTTGTGGGATAAAGTCTTCATAAATGATAGAATGAAAATATGAGCTACGGAACCAGTCCAATCTAAATTTAACTTTCAACTCATGGGCTACTGAACCAGTCTAGTCTGAAGTTAGCTTTGAGTTCAGCTACTTATTAGCCAGGTGACTGGGTAAGTCCTAGTTTCCTCAGCTACAAAAATAGGAATAAAACCTATTCCATGGGATTTTAGGAGTTCATTATATAAAACCCGAAAAGTATTTAACAAAGATCTGGTCTATACAAGGGGTTCAGTCATCTTATTTCTTTGCTCTTCCTCCCTATCATTACAAACAATATTGAGTTCATTCTTAGACCCAAACTCTGAAAACACACCTTACACTTGGAGATAGGAAATCACATGGAAAGTGAAAAAGCTCATGACTGACTGTTAAATGATTCCTGGATCCAGAGAACAGGCTTTGTTTGTGTGCAGATATGAGGCAGAAGAGAAATACTACAGAGCAACGTTGGTGAGGAAGGAACACAGAATCTGAGCAGCCAGGTCTTCGGTACAGAAGACCTCTGGGCAAGATGTGTAACAGGGAGTTGAGGACAGGGCTTTCCGGAAAAACAAGCTGCTCAGCATGAGATGAACAGCTGTCTAGTCCTGAAGAACCCACTTCCTCATAGGGGAAGCAGCCACGAGCCAGACCCCTGGGGGCAACACTGGACCAAGCAATCACAGGACTGCAGCCAAGCCATCTAAGGGTCAGGCTACATGCCAGCCTTGAGCAGGATCCAGAACCCTGGACAAGAAAAACAGCAAGAGTCTGGGCCCTGAGAGCAGAGGCTGGTGAAGGGGGAAGCAGGATCTCAGCATGGCATGCAGGGTCCAGGAGGATTATCCCCTCCCTTCTCCCTCTCTGTTCCTTCTTCCCTCCTCTGTCCTCCCCTGACACTCAGCATTCACCTTTGAGGTGACCTTATCTGTTCTCCTCGCTTTAAATGTCATCATTATGTCATTGACGCCCACGTTTTATCTTCCGTGCAGACCTTTTCACTGAATCCAAGTTTTGTATTCAACCTGACATCTCACCTGGATGCCTCACATGCGTCTCACATCTGCCATATCCCGCAATGCATCCCTTCAAGCCCGCTCATGCTACTCTGTTATTTTCAGTGCTCTCTTACTGAAGCCTGGCTAGCCCACAGAACATCCCTGACTCTTCCATTTCTCCAGCAATCCAATCTAGTCCTCAGCCATATCTGTGCAGTATCTATCTCTTCCTGCACTTGCTACCACCATCCCTTTTCAGTTACCTAAGCCACCTTGAACTGTGATTCTCCAACCTATGCTTCCTGAGCAGTTGGGATTACAGGCATGAGCCACCACATCCGGCTTTGACCATTAATTTGTTTATAGATTTTCTTTTCACTCAGGAAACGGGCATCTGAGTAGAGACTGTTGTTAGTGTGGGGTACATTTAGTCAGAGATCATCTGTGGACATGCAATCTGTGGGATGCCCTGTCATTAGTGTGTTTCAATCAGCCTCTGGTAACCCACCAGAGTGATGAATAGGTCCTTAGGAACTTCCATATCATTTGATAGATACAACCCATATTTGGTGGTCATTCATTCACTGATCCATACTCCTTGCATGATAAACTTTGGCATCTGGATTGAACCTGAATTTCTGTTTTGCTTCTAATAAACTGTGCTAGTAGGTAGATAATGCAAGTATTATGTGCCTCTAGTTTTTTCATCTGTAAAATGGCACTAATAATTTTATCTACATATATGGTTATCATGATTTTTAAAAATTTAATAATTTAGGAAAGAAAACAGTGATTGGCATATAGTAATTGTAACATTCACTCATTGATTCCATTGAAACTGATTAATCTGAGATTCTGAGCCTGGTAATACATAGAGGTCTATGATATTACAGGTTTAGTGGGTTAACAAGGTCAACAATCATGTCTGTCAAATGAGCAGTACTCTCAGACTAATGGTCTCTGGACAAAGATCTCCAAGGTGGCCAATACTTCTTCTCCTAGTGTATGGACAGTAGGGTGCCTACTCTTAATGAAAAGTCCACCAACAAGGATTTCCTCAAACCTGCCCAAGTTGGGTATAAGCCAATAAATTTTAGGATAGGACTGAATCAACCAATGACTTCTCTGAGAAAATATTTGTTTCACTTTTAAGGTTTTATCTAGAATATTAAAACATGTATTACAGGGGCTGGGAAGTTGGATCAGGGATAGAATGTTTGCCTTGCATGAATAAGGCCCTGGGTTTGATTCCTCAGCACCACATAAGTAGAAAAAAGCTGGAAGTGGTGCTGTGGCTCAAGTGGTAGGACGCTAGCCTTGAGCTAAAGAGCTGAGGGACAAGGCCCAGGACCCGCAGCCAACAAAATAAAAAATAAATTTAAAAAATGCATTACATACTTACTCCTCTCTTGTCAGGAAATATTCTGTACTTTCTCTACCAAATGTAAGCCAACAACTTTGGTTCAGAACTATGAATCAAAGCAAACCCCATTTCTTTGTAATTTTTTAAAAAATTATATAATATGTAGGAAATTGCTTTTATGTTTACAGGAGACTGAGGCAGGAGGATTGCGAGTTGAAGGCCAGTCTGAGCTACATCAACAAGCTCCTCTCTCAAAAAAAAATATTGTCTAGAATAAAACAGTAAATGCACCACATGAACCCCAGTTCATGTGCAATGGCACTGAAATTAACTTGATAATAAGGCTGACATCAGAACCTATTTATTGCCTCTAATAGTACATTGATAGACATCATACTATGTATGCACACACACACACACACACACACACACATATAATATATATATTGAAGACTGATTGAGAAAAATAGATCAAATTTGTGGGGTTACTATCCAAACAGCCCCCAAACCAGGCCTTAAGAATTATAGAGCACCCTAAGATATATAAGATCAAAAAAAGAACATAGATCATTAAATGTTTGCTCAGAGACTTAGCACTAGGGATCTTGTTTTAGTTGACCTAAAACAAAAGCACCTTCATCTTCTATTGGCTTCATTGGCCAATTTTACCTTCAAGGGGCTAAATTCCAAAAAGTTACAGGCAATTGTTTGTTGCTTCATGTGAAACGGAGAAGCAACTTTTGCAAACTGCCTCAGTCTGCACTTTGATTTCTGGGAAGGAAGGTATTTAACCTAAAGAAGGAGGCATCACACATTTCTCTGCTGTCTTTGTGGTCAAGCTTCCTTTACTTGAGTGGAAAATGAGGTGTTGCAAGCCCCTTTGGCTTTCTACTTCTCTTTTGGGGTAGTGGGAAGACAGCTGTGATAATAATAAAAAGAATTCAAAAATGAAAGAGAGGTAGGATGGATATAAACATTAGTTCTATGGGTCAGTGTATCTGGGATAGATATGTGCTCAAACATTCTAAATATGTCTGTAAGGATGCTTTTGGATGAGATTAACATTTTAGATTGGCAGGCCTTGTAAAGGAGAATGCCACCCATAACTGGATGGATCTCATCCCCTCAGTTGAGGGACTGAAACAGAATCCTAACACAGATTTTAGTACCAAGAAGTAAGAGGCTGTTATAACAAACCCATGAAATGTAGACTGGCTTTGGAACCGGATTATGAGTTGAGGCTGAAAATTTTTGAGTTGCCTGTTAATAAAACCCTAGATCATGTTAATTATACTTAAGAGAGAAATATGGATATTATGAATGATTATGCTGAGATTTCATACAAAAAAACCTAAAGAACATGTTGGAAAATGAAGGAAAAGCAATATTAGTTTAAAAAAGTGGCAATGAACCATGCTGAATTTAGCAGAGATTTCTAAGCAAGCTGTTGAAAGCATAACCTGGTTTTCCCTTGCTGATTACTATAAAATATAAGAGAATATAAATAAATTGTAGAAGAAAATGCTAAGAGACCAACATTGGAAGATTTGGAAATTCTTAGCCTATTGATATGTGTTAATAGAGTTTCTATCATGGGTTGGGGGGAGAAAGAAGGGAACAAGCAAGTAGGGAAGGAAGGAAAGAGGGAGGGAGGGAAAGAGGGAGGGGGGAAGGAGGGAGGGAAAAGCTATCAGAAATAATGTAAGGAAGGAAGGACTTATTTGTGCATGGTTTCAAAGGTTTCAGACCATCGGAGCAGGGAGGGCAAAGTTCATATTATCCCAAAAGGCAGCCACGGAGCAGGATGAGAAAGTGTAAGCTAGTGGGCTATCTCCTTTTCCCTTTTGTTCTATCACAGCCTCCAGCTATTGGATGGTGACATTTATATCCAGGACACGCATTTCCCCATTAGATAATCTTCTCCAAAAATATCCTCAGATACACTCAGAGATATACTTTACTAATCTTCTAAGTGCTTCTCAATCAAATAAAATTGACAAGATTTACCACATCATATTCCTCCAAATTTAGAAAACTTGTTCTGGAGAGAACAGTAAGGGTAAAACTGAATGATCATTGGATTAAAATCAGTATTAGTGGGCTGGGAAGGTGGCTCAGTGGTAGAGCGCTTGCCTTGCATGCCTGAGGCCCTAGGTTCGATTCCTCAGCACCACATAAGCAAAAAGAAAAAAGCTGGAAGTGGCGCTGTGACTCAAGTGGTAGAGCGCTAGTCTTGAGCTGAAGAGCTGAGGGACAGCGCCCAGGCCCAGAGTTCAGGCCCCACGATCGGACCCCAAAAAAACAAAATCAGTATTAGTATGAGCCATAAGTGAAGAGATACTGCAGAAACCAGAAAGAAGACTGTCAGACTTCTGTGATGGTGCAAGATGTGAAAAAAAATTTTTTTTGCTCTAAGTATGCTATATCTTATAAGAAAATGAAAAAATGGGCTGGACATAATAGCATATGCCTGTACTTTTTTCAACTTGGGTGACAGAGACAGGAGAGTGGAAGTTTGAGGCCAGATAAAGCAAAGGATTGGAAATGGCTTACATAGCAAAGTGCTTGCATAGCAAGCAAGTGTGAGAGTCTCATTTCAATCCCCAGTACCAAACAAAAATAAAAACAAACACAAACTAAGGTGATTTAGAGGCAGAGGGAAAACTATAGGAGAATATAATGGTCATGAGCCAGAAAGAAATGTCTCAGAAGAAACCAAACCATTACCACCTTCACCTTGAACTATGAACCTCCAGAACTATAAGCAAATTCATTTCTACCATTAAGCTGCCCAGTCCAGCCTACTTTGTTATGACAGCATAGACCAGGTATGTAGGGAAATAAATCTCTCATGTGATGAATTGTCTGGAACAGGGCAGATGTTTAACAATTGATACTAACGATCAACATGTGCTCAGGAGGTCAAGAAGTTTTTGTAAATATGGAGTAGCTAATGTCCAGTGGACAGCCAGACCAAGAAGAGTTGCGGGGGGGGGGGGGGGGCGGGGAGCGCTGGGAAGGTGGCTCAGTGGTAGAGCGCTTGTCTTGCATGCATGAGGCCCTGGGTTCAATTCCTCAGTACCACATAAGCAAAAAGAAAAAAAAGGCAGGAAGTGGCGCTGTGGCTCAAGTGGTAGAGCGCTAGCCTTGAGCTGAAGAGCTGAGGGACAGCGCCCAGGCCCAGAGTTCAGGCCCCACGACTGGACCAAAAAAAAAAAAAAAAAAAAAAAAAAAGAAGAGTTGGGGGAGCAGTTAATTTAGCTAGGAGCCCTAAGCAAGACCTAAGGATTTTTCTTAATGCTCATTGTTCAAGTAAAGTAGCACACCTGGAGTTAAGTCTGAACACTTTTATTTGGAATAAACTTAATCAAATGGTAATTGTGCTTCTAACAATTGTAAACCATATTTAAGAATCACTGTCCCTGAAGAGAACAATGATAGAGGTGACATTGAGTAAGATGTATTGCACTTATAAAACTAGATAATAATAATAAAGAACCACCCAGTTCAACACCTTACCCAGGATCTGTTAGCTACCTAGAAACAATGAAAGCTGAAGACTTCCAGGGACGGGAGGGAGGGGAAAATTAAAATATATAGAAATGCAAAAAGTAAAATTATAAATTAAAAAAAAACATATGCAGAGAGAGAGAGAGAGAAATGCTTCTTGGTTCCTTAAGGTGGTAATAACAAGAATGACAGCAACCAGCATTATTACCACCCTGCCTCCTACTCTGTGTGATTCTGTAGTAAAGAGTAAATGTAGTAGTACATGTAAAGCTCACTGCTTAGAAATTCTAAAGCAGGGACAACATGTTAGAGTGAGTATAATGTTTGTATATAATATTAATGTAAAGTGAGCTGTGCATTGATACTTTAAGGCATTTAATAGTAGAAGGTGAACTATTAGTATCATATTTAGCCCATGTTTAGGTGACACTGGATAGCCACTTAGCCAATGATTCTATGCCAGTCACAGTTTTAAGCAGGGTAACTTAATCTGTCTCCAGGAATCAGCTGCACCCATGTTGTTCGCACAGTGATTTATTATATAGTGCTGATTTCACAAAAGCAACAGGGTCTGAAGTCACCATAATTGTTAGAGAATATCCTGAATTCCTTCCACTTTTAAAGTAGCCTGAGGGGAAAAAAGGGGCTCTAAGAAGAAATATCCAGCTACTCCTGTTTACAGGAGGTAAAAGCAATGTCTCCTTCTTCTAGAAACTAGGGCTAGAAACTGCTCCCTGGGGAAGAGAGATCCTCTACAGATAGAGGTTGTTAAGGTTTTAATATGAATTATTCCCCACAGCTCATGTTTTGGACATTTGGGTCTCTAGTAAGTGGTGGAATCTTTAGGCTGGCCTAGCTGGAGGAAGTAAGTCACTGGAGGCATGTTGTTGCAGGTTATACGTTGTTCCTGGTTCCCCTTTTCTCTGCTTCCTGTCTTCCATGAGGTAATAGATTCCTCCTCCACACATTTCCAATGCCATTATGTCCAGCCCCATCACAGGTCTAGAATGAGCCAAGGGCTACGGACTAAAACGTCTAACACTGGGAGCTAAAGTAAATCTTTTCTCCCTTAACTTGTTCTCTAAAGTATTTAGATCAAAGGCCAAAAAATAAGGCCTAATATGATGTCACTAGAACTAATATCAATGCCTAAGCAAACACCATGAACATTCAGATACACAGATTAAAAAGAGAAGCTTTATTTTAGGATTATTCTTCGTGTTTCTTATTTAAAGTGGTTTTACTAAAAAGTGTTAACCTTCTATAAATCCTGCAACACCCTTTGTAAGTTCAATAATGTCTCTGTTTCTAGAAACTGTTTGTTTGGGATAATTGTTGTTTGCCCTGGGCACTAGGGTGACATTTTCCATGACTAGAGCATGACTACTGCTCAATGATTAGGAATGATGTTGACTTTGGATTACATATTGAAAAGTTCTAACACCAGTGTACAAAATAAGGAAGAAGAAGCATTGACATAGACAAATAAGATGGGATAACAATGTTCCAAAAGTTGGGATGATAAGACTTGTTTGCTTATTATAGCCCCAAAGAGGTAGCACTGTCTACTGGTTCCTGTTGTTTCCTTGATAAATTGATTGATGACTTGATGACTGATTAGAAAGGAGAGACAAAATTTTAAGGTGGTTTAGAGCCAGTGAAGTATTAAATAATGGCTTGTTTTGATAATAGGTCCCAAATTCCTTAAAATTCTTGGACAGGTAAATGTAGAAATGAGTGACAAATGTTGAAATCCCAACTATATAAGACATTTGTATATGATGTTATAACTTTTGCATGAAAGAATGTGCATTTGACCTCAAGCTTAAAGGACAAATCTAATCTATTTTAGAGGAACACTTCTACATAGGCCTTCCACTTGCAGGGCTATCCTTCAGAGAACAAAATCTGTCCTTCTGACTTCAGAGTCCGAGGTGACAGACCTCTGGTGGGTGGTGAGTGCTTATTTCTTGGCTGAAGTTTTTTTCCAGTCTTAGTGGTATTAGATTTTGAGTTGGATTTTCATAAACATATCATATTATATATATAATACCTACCTAAATAATGTCATATAAATGTATCAATAATATATATAATACCCAGCTATTGGCCCTTAGCTATTCCATCAATATTGAACTCAAATAGGAATAATAGCCAAATTTTCATTTATGACTTTCAAGAAAAGAGGAAAAAAGAAGAGGAAGAAAGCGAAAGAAAGATCTTCAACTCTGGCATTTTACTATTTTATAATTCTAGCACTACACTAAGCTTGGGTAACTGTTTCAGTTTCCATGTTTAGAAACTAACCTGGAGATCACAGTCCAGTTTGCAATCCGTTAACATTCTGAATTTTGGTAGTTTTTAATTGTTAACATTCTCACACTTTTTTTTATGGAATTACAGTTGCTAGCAAAGGAACTGAAATGGCCAATCTTAATTGCATTTATAAAGTACCTTTGCCCATGGAAGATGAAACATCCACAAGACTTGAAGATACAATGTGTCTATCATTAGGAAGCCTTATGGTAGGTATCATTATCACCTCCAATTTTATAAAGAGAAACTTGGTATACACAGAAGCAAATCATTCATCCAAGTCTCTACAGCTATGGATGGGGAACAGCGGGAGCCGAACCCAATGCTTTGACTCCACAGAGCTCATGGTCACTAAATTATGTCAATTAAATAAATGGACAGGCAAAGACAAAAGAAAGTTCTATAAGTTTCATCTAGGCTGAATCTTCCTGAATAATTCCTAGGTAGAAATACTAGGAAAAAGCTACACATTAGGTAGAGGAAGACAAGAGGAAGATAATTCACAAAACGTTTTCAAGTTTGTTCTTGAGGGAGGAGGCTACAATGCTTGATAAGAAATGTACTCTTGCCCATGTAATTGTAACCCCTCTGTATGGTATTTTCACAATAAAAAAAAGTTTGTTCTTGAGGTTTCCAGCCTTTCTTCTTGCCTTCTCTTCTCCCTCACTGGTACCCTTTGCCTCTCCTACCCTCAAAGGAAGTCAGTGCTTTTCCTCTGAAAACATAATCACAACAGGCCTATTAGCTGTATAATGAAAAGTGCTATCTCCTAAGTGTATGGCAATGGGAAATGGGAAGTCATTCCTAAGGTGTCACCTAAAAGTCCACCCTCCCATCAGGCTAATGGTGTGATTTCTGGGCTAAAGGGGAGAAGCTTGCCAGGTGCTGGTGGCTCATGCCTGTAATCCTAGCTACTTGGGAGGCTGAAATCTGAGGATCATGGTTTGAAGCCAGCCCAGGCAGGAAAGTTCCCATAAGACTCTATTCTCCAATTAACAATTCAAAAACAGGAAGTGGTGCTATGGCTCAAGTGGTAGAGTGCTAGCCTTGAGCAGAGTGACTCAGGGACAGTACCCAGGCATCGAATTCATGCCCCATAAGTGACAACAACAAAAAGGAGGAGGGGTTGGGGAAGGTTATCCTCTGTAGTCTTATTCCTTATTTCTTACTGCATGACAACTACTAGGATACTCAGCTCTCTTTTCTCCATATTCCATTCTTTACCCCTTAGTAAGTGTACCATACAAATGTGAGGCCTGAAGGGTTTCTGCTCCCAAATCCTGTCAAGGCACTGGGACCAGGCTGGGAACCCTTCATAGTGGATAGCAGCATCTGCTACTTTGCCTCTTGGTGACAGAGGACTGAGTGATACACATATGGTGGCCATTGTAAGGTAACTGCATAGGCAATATCTAATAATACTGTGCACCATTTATGTATAGCTGATTTTTCCTTCTCCTTCCCTTCTTCCTCCTCCTCCTCCTCCTGTTTTCATTTGAATCATTCATGTTCATTTACTTTCTCCCAATAACCAATATCTTTGGATTCCTACAAAGTACAGTATGATGATGTGACGTATCTAATTCCCTGCCTTCAAGGAATACAAATGTGCAGTAGGGAAATATACCAAGTAAGATACTATGCATTTGACCAAGGATATGTAGATGCAAAGGTACCTGGCTTCCTGAGGTCCAGGGTGGGGAGGCTAGCACTCTCCTGCTGTTGGCTGGAGTGAGTGAAAGATGAGTCAGAATTTTCACTGACAGGTGGGGAACTTCCTCTACAAATTCCAAGAAGAGTAAACAGGGTGTGGGAAAGGCAGGTGCCAAGTGCATTAGGACAGGGTACACCAAGTAGACAAACAGGAAGTGATGTGACATCACTTCTGTGTTGTGTGATAAGATTTCAACTTGGTAATGAAATGACATGAGGGGCAGATTATGAGGTGACCAGATTTGTTCTGAGGGGCTTTTGAGTTGGAAAGAGTAAAAAAAAAAAAATGATTAGGAGAATGTTGTATTAGCCCTGGCCAGAAAAAAAACAAAAATAGCATCTTAGACCCATTGTAGTTCCATAGAAATGTAACTCATACCATATTCATAAGTTTAAATGAACTAGTAAGCACAAATATATACCAAAAGACAAACATAGATTAGTTTTAACAATGTGTTTAATCAGACAAAACTGAAATATGATCTTTTTGACATAATCAATATAACATGATTAGTATATTTTACACTCTGCGCTGACCTGTAAATGTGAGGTGTGTAGTATGCTCCCTGCATACTACAGGCCTACCACATGAAGGCCACATGATCAGCAGCCCCTTCTGGTCACTGACCAGTGTTCGATGAATCATTCTACCCTAAGATGAAGGCCAAGGAGCTTCAGAGAAGAAAGGGACATACTTTGTACAAGATTTGTATTTGGTAAAGAGATGAATGGAAGATGACCAGCAATGTCAGAGAATGAGAAATATGGATAGTCTGTGTAGGTGGTGGGTCATGAAGGTGGAATCAATATTCCTTACCTTCCTACACTTCACGGCAAACTAAACTCTTACAGTGACACCAGCCCCACCGGAGTGCATGTTAGCTATCCCTGAGGAACCTTAGAAATTTGCCTAGATCCTGTCACCCAGAAATGTCTCCCAGTTGTGCTAAGGGACAGTCTAGGATGTGAAACATGACCAGTCCTGAGAGGCTGTCAGGGTGTCCATTGTTGGTACAGCTATGGAGACTGCTGGTGTCCCCAAACTGGGAACTCTTCTGTGAGCCCCTCTATGTTTTGCCTACAACTTTTCATCAAATTCATGATACTTTCTCTTGTGTATAGGTGTATAGATTACCCTCATGGCCTATTTTTGTTTCCTCTTTTAAAAATCTACCATTGCATATGTTCTTTTTTATATTGTTATTAATGGATATCAGAAATATAGGTATTAACAGATATACTACATATTTGTTTTCATATGTAAGTATCTGATGTGGAAGGCGGAGTTACAGAGTTAAGAGTTCACATTGTGGCTCGAATATGATCTTCCTGGGGACATTTTAAATAGGGTAAAAAAATGTTAGCAGTGAGCTCACATTTAGGAACTTAGTATATGTTGAGTTGATTTAATTGGGCTAGCTGCCTTCTGGATTCTCAGGAACTATTTACTGACTGGCTGGCTGTGCCATTAACAATAGCAGGAAAGGTCGAGACACTGGCAGAGGTAGGAATTTCCGTCTTCTCCCTGGCCTCCACCCATTTCATATCATAAAAGGCATTTATGCTTGTTGCAGCTTAATTTCTTTCCACTTCCTGGGAGTCATTCTGCCTAGACATTGGCAATATCTTTTTTAATGTCTGCTAATAAGCACCTCACAGAAAAGGACAAGAGCAAGAAGGCAGAACAACATTCCAGGAATGGTGAGCAACAGGACAGCCCTGCAGGTGTCCAGGAGATGATCTGGGGACAAGAATCAGCCTGCAGTGTCACTTTCTGCCAACCAAGGGACATGTGCAGTTTAAGGGACAATGTAGAGTGAAGAGTAGACATGGGAACTCTGAGCCAGTCCATGGGCCTTAGATTCTGCTCAGAACCTCCTTTGTCCTAGTAGGTCTGAAGAAATGGGTGGTTCTTGAAACTGGTATTCTTGACAATGAACATTTAATGAAACTTCAGAAATACACGGTAAGTACAAGACTATCTAAAGGTTTCTTTTGAGATAGATGCTTCTGTCTCATAAGATTCTGAAGAACCAGGTTCTTCAGATGTAGAGTAAATGCTAACATGCTAGACTAGCTGTCTTTCTTGGTGTCAGGAAGTACACCAGCATTTCTCAGGAGGAATGTTCTGGAACAATATAATGTTACTCAAAGGACCCCCAGAAGAGCTTGGCAGTATTGGTAACTAGTTAGGCAATTGGCAAGGTCAGAACAGATCTGTAGATCTGTGCATTCTTTTGATTCCTGGAGCAATACACTCCCATTTCTAATTTTAGATCTAAAACAGAGTTTGTTTTTCTGTTCCAATTCCTAGCTTGAATTCAAGGCCTGGTGCTGTCCCTGAGCATTTTTGCTCAAGGCTAGTATCCTATCACTTGAGGCACAACTCCACTTCCAGCATTTTGGTAGTGATAAGAGTCTTACAGACTTTCCTGCCTGGGTTGGCTCTGAACCCTGGTCCTTCGATCTTAGCCTTCTGAGTACCTAAGATTATAGGCATGAGCCACCAGCACCCAACTTTAAAACAGAGTTTTTAAAAGTTGAAAATAAATGGTGCACATTCCCATGGTGACAATTTTGATGTTTTTGGCAAAGAATGCACTTGGTAGTGCCTTATCTAGCAGAGACCAAAGCACTAAAAAAAATATTGGGAATGAGTAGAACTCCAGAGTTACAAGAACAACAATCAAACCTAGGAAGACTAGCCAATATGTACCAATTAAAAACATCACCATATATGAATTGGACAAAGAGATTTCATTGTGGTTTTTCCTTACAGGAAGTACTCATATGTGGATCAAATTTACCCCATCTATTATTCTTTCTTATCTTCCTTCCCCCTACACACTTTTTTTTTACAGTTTTTAATGGATTTTATTAATGTTATTTTCATAATGGCAAATTACACTTTGCTCCTATTCAACTCCCATCACCTTCTTTTCCTCTGTCTTCTTGCTTATATCGCCTTCCCAAACAGTCCCGCATTTCTATTAATGTAACACACACACACACACACACACACACACACACACACACACACACACACACACACACACACACACACACAGACGCCTGGATTCTATATATGAAAGAAAACATGCAATCATGTTAAGAATCACCACTTACTGTTATATTCAGCAAGTGGTGCCATCTTTCCAGGAAGTGCCAGTGCCTATCTCTGCTTGACACCAACGTCCTACAATGCACAAGCTTCATTTATTCACTTATCACTGTGAAGGCATATGGCTTTTACAGCAAGAACTCTGTCCTCTTGTTTTAGTTGTCAGTGTGAATGTAAATGCTCTTTTTTTTTTTCTGGGAAGAACACATTACAGTCTGTTCTACCACAGAGAAAGTCAAGGAGAGATGGGCTAGTAGCCAGCTTTAGTATTCAATGGAGAGGAATTTGTAACTATTCCATTTCTATGAATTTTCTATATATCACTTGAGCCTCAATAGGATTCACAATAGAGAAAAAAAGAAGGTCTAGGAATGTGGCTCAAGTGGTAGAGTACTAGCCTTGAGCAAAAAAAAATCTCAGAACAGTGCCCAGTTCAAGCCACAGGACTGGCAAAAGAGAAAGAGAGAGAGGGAGAGAGGAAGAAAAAAAAGAAAAAAGAAGTCTCAGACAGTGCCTTCGTCTTTTTCCCACTGTGTTCAACCCTTCCATAAACCTGTATGAGTATACACAACACGTATAAACTATATAATTGGTTATTAATGTTTCTCTTTTCAGATCATGAATCATTATCTTACGTTTTTTTTTGTTGTTGTTGTCGGTTGTGGGGCTTTACTCTGGGCCTGGGCGCTGTCCCTCAGCTCTCCAGCTCAAGGCTAGAGCTCTACCATTTGAGCCACAGCGCCACTTCCTTTTTTTTTCTGTTTATGTGGTGCTGAGGAATTGAACCCAGGGCCTCATGCATGCAAGGCAAGTGCTCAAGAGGGCTGGGAAGATGGCTCAGTGGTAGAGCGCTTGCCTTGCATGCATGAGGCCCTGGGTTCGATTCCTCAGCACCACATAAGCAAAAAGAAAAAAGGCCGGAAGTGGCGCTGTGGCTCAAGTGGTAGAGCACTAGCCTTGAGCTGCAGAGCTGAGGGACAGTGCCCAGGCCCAGAGTTCAGGCTCCACGACCGGACCCCAAAAAGAAAAGAAAAGAAAAGATAAATATAAGCTGACATTTGACTTAATCAATAAATTGTTTAGTGTATTAATTTTCTATTGCTACTATAACAAATTACTACAAACTAGGTTTACAGTTACTGTAGTTTTTTTTACACTGGAATCAAGACAAGGTGTGGCAGCCTTCCTTTTGGAGAGTAAAGGAAGAAATCCTGCCTTTTCGAGCTTCTAGAGACTACCCACATTTCTTGGCTCATTGCTTTTCCCTCCATCTTCAAAGATAACACTGACCAGTGGCATCACCCTGAGCACCCTGATGGTCTTCTGACTCCCTTCTTCCCACCTGGATAGTATCTTACTCTTAGCTGAATTTAAACCACAATTCTATCTGCAGCCTTAACCTCCTTTAGTACAATAAGAGGAGTGTTCACAATTCACAGGTTCTGGGATTAAAAGCATCTTTGATGTGTGTGTGTATTTGGACACTAATCTGTCAACTACACTACCACTATATTTATTCAATAAGTGAATAAAAACTATCATTTTGCTTGGCCTCTTGTATATTCAAGCACAATTGAATCTATTTGTTCCATATTGTTATATTAAGAATTGTGTCCAGGGCTGGGAAGGTGGCTCAGTGGTAGAGCACTTGCCTTGCATGCATGAGGCCCTGAGTTCAATTCCTCAGCACCACATAAGCAAGAAAAAGAAAAAAGCCGGAAGTGGCGCTGTGGCTCAAGTGATAGAGTGCTAGCCTTGAGCTGAAGAGCTGAGGGACAGCGCCTAGGCCCAGGGTTCAGGCCCCATGACCGGACCCCCCCCCCAAAAAAAAAGAATTGTGTCCAATGGCCAGGTACTGGTGGTTCACATCTGTAATCCTAGCTACTCAGGAGGCTGAGATCTGAGGATCATGGATCAAGCCAACCAGGGCAGGAAAGTCTGCAAGACTCCTATCTCCAATTAACCAACAGAAAACCAAAAATCGTACTGTGGCTCAAGTAGCAGAGCACTTGCCTTGAGCTGAAGCGCTCAGGGACAGCGCCAAGGCCCAGAGTTCAAGCCGCATGACAAAAAAAAACAAAACAACAACAAACAAACAAACAAAAAACAAAGAATTGTGTCCAAGCTAGGTATGGCAATACATCTTTATTATCCCAACATTTGGAAGGCAGAGTAGGAAAATCCAAAAGCTTTGGCTAAGGAAGGAAGGGATGGAAAAAAGAAGGAAGGAAAAAAAGAAGGAAAGAGGGAGGGAGGGAGGAAAAAAAGGGAGGGAGGGAAAGAGAAAGGGATTGAGAGAGGGAAGAAGGAAGGGACAAAAGAAAGCAATATAGTACTAAAATTTTAGCTGGGCGATGGTGGCTCATGCCTGTAATCCTAGCTACTCAGGTGGCTGAGACCTGAGGATCGTGGTTCAAAGCCAGCCCCGGCAGGAAAGTCCGTGAGACTCTTTTCTCCAATAAACCACTAGAAAACTGGAAGTGGCATTGTGGCTCAAGCGGTAGAGCGCTCACCTTGAGCTGAAGAGCGCAGGGACAGTACCCCAGCCCAGAGTTCAAGCCCCACAACCAACAATAAATAAATAAATAAATAAGAATTTCAAATATACTGTTTTCTATAAATAAAGATTTTTTTTGTGCATTGGCATTCTTAGCAGCAGCCTGGCAGAATTACAAAAGGATAGTTTGTCTTAGAGTGATACTTCAACAAGCAAAAGTCCATGATTTCAGGGGCCAACGAACAGTGACATTAGTTGAAGTCCAGCTACCAAACTAGAACACCCTTAGAAGGACTCACATACCAGGGAAAGCAGGACACAACTATTGTCACTATTCCTTGCATACTGTTTTCCCTGGTATCTGAGTCCTTCTAAAGGTGGTAGCTGCTGTTGAGCCTGAGTTGATTTAAAAAAAAAAAAAAAAAAAAACCTGGATGATGTTTATTTGTGGTACTGTCAGTATCATGACCCCCACTGGGTACAATGGCCTGGGAGTGCTGATTTCAATTTAGATCCAATCTAGGAAGTCGCTTTTGCTGCTGGAATAAGTGGAATATAAAACATGTCACTACAGCATGAACAAAATGCAGATCATGGGACTTTAAAGTGCTTGGGTTAGAGAAAAGATTCTGGAAGCTACACAAGTAGAAAAAAGGGTACTTTTTCCCTCCCTATAATAAGGAGTTAATAACAGGTATGCTGTAAGGCCTACTAGAAGAAGGAAAAGTCACCTTAGAACTCCCACTACTAAAAGCTGCAAAGTGTGCTCTGAACATTTGCTCAGAGGCTTTTCTCCATATCACAATAAGAGTCCTGCTAAAGCTTCTGGTATGTGAAAAGAGTAATCAATGACACTTGGAATAGTACTGGAAAATCTTGAGAATTAGAAATCAGAACTGAGCCGTGATACTCCATGTCAGTGCTTTCTGGAGACTTTCATGCACCAGGAACTGTGCCAACTGCTTCAAATAGTTTAATTATTGTAATCCTAACAACAGCAAGACAGCTATTAAGAAACACAATCTAAATATGAGAAGACTGATGTTCAGAGAGGCTAAATCGCTTACCTCAGGCCACCCCGCAGCCAGGGTGCCACAAGATAAGTGAAAAACTGCCCAAACTGTTTAGGAGTTTTTATTCCCCAAAATGAGGAGGTTTTAAGGGAGGGTCAGATCAAAAGGGTAGTGTCTGTGAACCTCTGCGATTGTTTGCAAAAAATAGAGAAAAAAGCTTGTTTTCATTGAGATGGGACAGAGTTTATAACTAGTTATAGCCTCAAAGGGGTCAGTGATTGAAAAGATGTAAATGGCCACTTAAGAGCCAAAGAAAGAACTAGGTGCAGTATCACAAGCCTGAAAGTCCCCAGTACTCAAGAGGTTAAGGCAAGAGGGGTCTTCGAGCCCAAGAGCTTAAGATCAGTTTGAGTAACCTAGGTCCCAATACAAAAGGGAATAAAGAAGGGAGGCCAGATTTAAAAGCTAAAGAAAGCCAAAGAATTCAAAGTCAGTCACAGCATCAGTCAGCAAGTGAGGCAGGGGTACTGAGCAATTTCAAAGCAATCAGCAATTCTGTTTCTACATGAGCTCTTTGAATCATATGAGGAGCACATTTGTTAGAAGGCAATTGTTGAAAATATCAACTATCCTATGCCTCATTCATAACTTGGTAAATACATAAATGACAAAAGTCAGGGAATCATAGCTTGGAAAAAACAAAGACTCTCCCCCATGGTATAACCCCTGTATTTGATTCCAGGGCCCTGCAACTTGTATATACATTTTTCTAATTTGGGGAGGGAGAGGGAAATAACCAAATGCAGAAACAAGGATACAGGTAACATTGTAACAATGAGATGTACAAGACACTATGTTGAAATGAACTTTACAACTTGGGGGGTGAGGAAGTGAGGAGTTGGGGAGGTGGGGAGGGAAGGGATGGTAGGGGGAAAATGAAGGAGGGGTAAAAAATGTTCGATAGGAAATGTTCTCATTACCTTACTCATATAACCATAACCCCTCTATACAGTATCTTTACAATAAAAATATCTATTTAAAAAAAAAAGAATGAAGAGGGGCTGGGAAGGTGGCTCAGTGGTAGAGTGCTTGCCTTGCATGCATGAGGCCCTGGGTTTGATTCCTTAGCACCAAGCAGAAAAGGCCGGACGTGGGGCTGATGCTCAAGTGGTAGAGTGCTAGCCTTGAGCTGAAGAGCTGAGGGACAGTGCCCAGGCCCAGAGTTCAGGCCCCATGACCAGCAAAAAAAAAAAAAAAAAAAAAGAAGACTCTATCACCAGTCTTTGCCTTCTTTTCTCATAGCCTGAGCATTGTCATGGGTTAAAACATATGACTATTCTTTCTAACGTTTGGTTTCTGGAACTCGCTTCTGTGCTGCATTGTGTCTCCTGGAGTGGTCTGTCAAGCTGCTTTAATAGGGTAGTGTTGAAAGCACTGGACTTCCTCATTGAGCAGGCAGTCCCTACCAACAGTGATTCTGCTGTGACACAGGAGGTTGAACAATACTAACAGTGACAGAGGAGCCCCACAGGTGAGAGTCAAAGGGCAATTGTATGACTGACTGTCTTTTTTACTCCTCATGTGTTGAGGGACAACTGTCTTACACAGGAGGTCCCGGCTTCCTCATGGTCTGGTGGCAGGGTTAAATATGCACATTGCAGTCCAACCTGGAAGGGCTTTCATGAAATAAGCCCATGTTCTGGAGCATGGGAACCTTAGCTGACTTCATGGGCCTAGGACCAGGGCGGAGGATTGACTTGATAAACACAGGACTGCACAGTACTTCCTTGTTCTGAGCAAGTCAAGCTCCACTGCTACCTCACTGTGCCAATCAGTCACACCTTACTTAAGCATCTGAACATCATCTGTTTTAGGTTGCATTTTTTTCTTTAAAGACAGTTCTTCAGTTCTAGCCACAAAAACAATATAGTTTTTAATTAGCCAAATTTTAATTAAAGTGGTATTGCTGCTTTCATATTATTAGAGCCAGGTTATCAGAAGTTATGTGGACTAGAATCTACAGCTTAGTGCTCATATATAATACAACATATTCCAATGCCAGACACTATTGGCTCACATCCATAATCCTAGTTACTCAGGAGGCTGAGATCTGAGGACTGTAGTTCAAAGCCAGACTGGACAGGAAAGTCTATGAGACTTTTATCTCCAATTACCAACCAGAAAACAGTGCTGTAGCTCAAAGTGGTAGAGCACTAGGCTGAGCAGAAGAGCTTATGGACAGTACCCGGACCCTGAGTTCAAGCCCCAGGACCAACAACATCAAAAAATTTTCCATGATTTCAAGGAAGCTCCTACTTTGTAGAGCTTCAAAAATACAATTGTCAGGGCTGGGAATGTGGCTTAGTGCCTAGTATGCATGAAGCCCTGAATTCGATTCCTTAGTACCACATATACACACACAAAAAGCTGAAAGTTGTGCTGTGGCTCAAGTGGTAGAGTGCTACCTTTGAGCAAAAGACAGAGCCCAGGCCCTGAATCCAAGCCCCAAGACTGCAAAAATAAATAAATAAATGATTGTCCAGGATTTATGCACTATTATTCTCACTGGGGTATAATGATACATATCTAGTCCCCTTCAATATGATCTATTACTGATCTATTAGGTGGAGTTCAGTTTAAGAAAGGATGAATATTCCAAATAGTCATCTGCGAATTGGAATGAACTCAGGCTTCTATTAGCCATTGGTGCTGTGATGACCTTCAAGACTTCAGAGGATGGCCGGGCATTGGTGGCTCAAGCCTGTAATCCTAGCTACCCTGGAGGCTGAGATCTGAGGATCGCGGAGGTTCAAAGACAGCCCAGGAAGGAAACTCTGTGAGACTCTTATCTTCAATAAACCACTCAGAAAACTGAGTTGGTGCTGTGGCATAAGTAGGTAAAGTGCTAGCCTTGAGCTGAAGAGCTGAGGGATAGTGCCCAGGCCTGGAGTTCAAGCCCCACCACCGACAAAAAAAAAAAAAAAAAGGGACTTCAGAGGATGAACCAACCTTGACTTAAACTTCCAATTAATTCCACAGATCTCAAAGAACTAATATTTAGGATAACAAATAAATAAATAATAGTTAAAAAGCCAGAGAATATGGGAGAAAGAGTGTGGTTCCACAAGGCTAATGAAACCTAACACCTTGTTTGTAAAGGTCTGGAAGAGCTGGTTTAGAATGGCAAACACCACACTCATTCACCAAACAAGGTACACAGGTTGAGTAAATGGGAGGGCACAGCCTGGTCAGGATCCCATGAGGAATGACTCAGCACAGAACCAAGCAGCATGCTCCTACCAGCACACAGCCCAGGATTTCCCATGCTGATCGGAAGTGTTTCTTTCTGGGTTTTGTAGGACTTTCTTTTTTCTTTCTCTTGATTTCCCTGTGGAGTTTGCCTCTTCCCCCATTAACTGTTTCTACAGTGAGCTTCCTAAAATAGCACTTCCTAGGGAGCCTCATTACAGGAAAGTGTCTGTGTTTTATTCATAGATGCTGAGATTCTATGACTTCAGCCCCTTTTAACCGGTGTGTCTCAAATAGTTTGCTTCATTAAGGGGGAGAAGTCTGTGTTTCCTTATGTATAAATCATGAATAAAGCTGGACACTGGTGACAAATACCTATAAGCTTAGCTACTCAGGAGGCTAAGATCTGAGGATTGTAGTTCAAAGCCACCTCCTTCTCCCCTGACCCCACCAACACGGCAGAAGAGTCCCCATGAGACTCTTACCTCCAACTAACCACCAGAAAACTAGAAGTGGAGTTGTGGCTCAAATTGGTAGAGCACTATAGCCTTAGCAAAAGGGCTCAGGGACAGAGCCCAGGCCCTGAGTTCCCTAGAACAGAGAAAAAACAATCGGGAATAATAAAATGTCTCTTGAAGCCTTTCTGTGGGGATTAGAAATAATTTATATGAAGCAAACTACCTGGCCCATATGTTATTCTCCATAAATGGTCACTATTACTCTTTATTTATTTATCTTAGGGCATTGGAATGATGCTAAGACACTAGTTTGACTTCTCAGAGCTATAAAGCTACAACTATAAGCTGATGTTTACAAAAGTACAAAAAGTTTGTGTCAACTAGAATTTATCATATTACTATATTATCATATGGGTGATTGCAAAGACTAAAGTGAGATAATGCACAAAATGATTAGAATGTAACTTGGTATGCAACATATATTCCACAATGTTAGCTATTATTGTTGTTACTGTTATGTAAATGCTTAACTCTCTTAACTTGTCATTAAAGGGTTTGGGAACAGGTATGATTTGTCAGAACAACTGGGAAAATAGCTATGGGAGGTGGGGAAGGACCAGGAAGCTGGAGACTTAGGATCTAGCACCATTCTTTGACTGGGAATATGGGCTTGGCCTTCTTAAATCCCAGTGCTGATATCTTTCTTTGGCCACTGGTTTTAGTCACAACTAATCTATACAACTAAAATTGTGTAGACTGACATTTAAACTAGAAATACACACAATTTGTCTTTATAGTTACATTATCTTTATAGTCAGCAGTTAGGAAAAGAACAAGTTCACTAAATACAAATGGATTATAATACGTTGCCAATTTTTACTTAATTCTGACTTCATTGAGTTATTAACATCTACCTGTGGTGTCCCACTAGAATGAACGCTTTGAGGGTAGGAATAATTTTGTCCTATTTCATTTATTGATGTCTTCTAAAGGCTTGAAACAGTGCCTATTACACATTTGGAATCTAATAAATCTGTATTAGAGTTACAATGGACTGAATACTCATAGGGTATATGCCTAGAATTTCATGTACCTGCTCTTTTTTTTTTTTTTTTTTTTTTTTGGGTCCGGTCGTGGGGCCTGAACTCTGGGCCTGGGTGCTGTCCCTCAGCTCTTCAGCTCAAGGCTAGCACTCTACCACTTTGAGCTACAGCGCCACTTCCGGCTTTTTTCTTTTTGCTTATGTGGTGCTGAGGAATCGAACCCAGGGCCTCAGGCATGCAAGGCAAGCGCTCTACCACTGAACCACCTTCCCAGCCCCTGTACCTGCTCTTTTCTTTAGCAACTAGCATACAGCCCCTTGATAAGATTTTAATATATAAGGCTTTAGACTTAAGGAAATAAATGCTGTTTTCTAACATATAATAATGACTCTGAGGCAATTAATTTGGATATGCACACAACACAGCTTGGATGTGTTGTTAGGTAGATGTAATTGAATCAAGGGATTATGATAAAGTACAAGACAGTGAACAAATAGAAACTCAAGAGCTGTGGCCTGAGACTAGGGGAATCTAGGCCTGTCATTTAAATTTCAGACTCTGAAAAGCTTTGCCATGCATGGAAGTGGCCTGCTGCTGTCAGGTACTTAATGAAAAGGAGTCATGAGCTTTAGTTCATGGATCAACAGTAGGGTATTTGAATAGCATCACATTTATTTCTCAGTCCTGTAAGATTGGTAAATTTCAATTACTCAAGAGGTATTGTTAAGCTGAAAAGCAGAAACTCCATGTAAAGCACGTCTGTCTGGGACTTTGGCCTAACTACTGCTTTCTCTGGCTCAAAACCACTAAGCTGATCTGAAAGCTAGTTTTCTGGCACAGCAAACTGTATCACCGGCCTCAAGGCACCACCTGCTGCCTCCTCTCTCACAACAAAGGCAGGATATCAGGACAATGAATGTGTTTCACATTTTCAGTGACTTCCAATGGCACTAGCTGTGTTTTTTAACTTGTAACTCCTTGAAACCATTGCATTTCTCCAAAGCTGATATTTTATAAAGTAAACATGCTAAATATTGATGTTTTTATTTACACCTGTTTTAAAAATTCCTATGTTCTTTCAGGAATTTAAGTTCCACTACATATTCCTAAATGTCAGCTTTTAGGCAGATGAGATGAGATGAGATGTAGCCTCATTTTGCAGGTAAATTTCCATTTACTTTCTATTATTGTTATTACTATTATTAGTGTTTTGAGACAAAATCTTACTGTGTAGCCCAGGCTACAAAGCCCAAGAATTGAGATAACAAGATGTATCTTCATGCCTTGCTCTACTTTATATTATTTTGTAAGTAAAACATAGGGTATCCCAAATCATAGTGTATGAAAAAGTCTTAAGTGCTTCTACATTAAGACATTTGACAGTTTGGAATAGGATATCCTTTTTGGTCTTTACATAAATAGAGAATATTTCTTGGAAATTGTTAGAATAAAGACACAATTCCTGCCACCACTTCCCATGTGCACCAGGACACCTGGCATTTCCACCATGATTACAGAAAATGTAATGCTGCTTTCCTAAGTTTGGCTAATGTTTTGTTGTTACTCTTCAAGTAAATTTTTTTCTTTCTGCCAGTCCTGGGGCTTGAACTCAGGGCCTGGGCACTGTCTTTGAGCTATCTAGCTAGCTATCAACCTATCTATCTATCACCACTCATAGGGTTTGAACTCCAGGTCTAGGCACTGTCCCTTCTGATCAACTAGAGAGGTAAGTGGGAGATAAAAAAGGCTGAGGTAATGATGATTAAAAAGAAATGTACAGGCTTGGAAAGTGGCTCAGTGGTAGAGTGCTTGCCTTGCATGCATGAGGCCCTAGGTTCGATTCCTCAACACCACATAAGCAGAAAAAGCCAGAAGTGGGGCTGAGGTTCAAGTGGTAGAGCGCTGGTCTACAGCTGAAGAGCTGGGGGACAGCATCCAGGCCCAGAGTTCAGGCCCCACAATTGGCACTAAAAAAAAAGAAATGTACTTATTATCTTACCTAGGTAACCGTAACCCCCCAGCACATCACTTTTTCAATTGAAAAATAAGAAAAAATTTAAAAAGTCTAGAGCTCTATTACTTTGAGCCACAGTGTCACTTTTGGTTTTCTGGTGATTAATTGGAGATAAGAGTCTCACAGACTTTCTGTTGAACTGGGGTCTTCAGATCTCAGGCTCCTGAGTAGCTAGGATTGCAGGTGTGAGCCACCAGCTATCCCTCCCTGAGCTTTTTGGTTCAAGGCTAGCACTCTACCACTTGAGTCACAGCTCTATTTCTGGCTTTTTTGGTAGTTTACTGAAGATAAGAGTCTCAAGGACTTACTGCTCGGGCTGGCTTGGAATCATGATCCTTGAATCTCATTCTTCTGAGTAGCTAGGATTAGAAGCATAAGCCACCAGCACCCAGGTAGAAAACGAAGCATGCCCTAATGCATGCTTCATTTTATTTTGTACTTCATATTTTGTACAATTTTTATTCATTTAATGATGGCAGAAGGTATTTACAAAGCATTTGAGAACAAAGTAAAAAAGAATACTAATGTTTTCATATATGTATGTATTATTTTCCCAGGGTTCATATAACAAAATACAAGAAAAAAATGAGGTGGCTTAAAACAGTGGAAACTAATTGTCCAGTTTAGGAGGCTAGAAGTCTAAAATCAGTGGCTTCCTTTCTGAATAACCTGTGGCAAAATTTCTCCATGTCTCTTCCAGTTTCTAGTGTTTGCCTATGATCTCCTTTCCTTTTTCCCCCAAACTATTTTCTTTTTTCTTGCAATGCTGAGGCTGGAATCCAGCACCTTGCACATTCTAAGCTAGCACCTCCTTGGCTTATATATGGACCACGCCACTCACATTGCTGTCTTCTCCCTGTGTGTCTTCATATCACCTTCCCTTTGTATATCTACAGAAAAGTTCTTTCTGAATATCCTTTAGGTAATCTCACACCATGTTTGGGTACCTAATATTGTTTCCAGTACGAGACTGCTCTGGATTCCTAGCAGTGAAAGAAATAGAACTTCCCTATTTTTCTGTTCTGTTCTTGTGAGTAGCAGAAAACAGTGATGAAATAGTTTGAAGCCCTGAACAGTAAGCTAGGATCTATGCCTAGTATATGTACTAGTCAAATTCAGTCTGAGGCTGCTACTGTTTATATATATATACATATATATATACACATATACGTATATATATATATACATGTATATGTATATGTATTGTAGTGTACTAGGATTTAAACTTAGGGTCTTGCCTTTGGTAAATAGGAGCTCTACTTCTGAGCCATGCCTCCAGCCCTTTTTGTGCTAGTTATTTTGGACAGGATCTCACTTCTTCTCAGCTTGGCTGTGATCCACCTATTTCCAAATCTTCCCTTATAGCTAGGATAACAGGCATGCAAGCAGGATGTCAGACTTTGGATTTAGAAACAAGGGGTGTCTCACAAATTTTTTCTGCCACATTGGCCTCAAAGTCTTCCAATTTCAGCATTCCAAGTAGCCACAATCAGAGGGTATGAACCACTGACACCTAGCTTACATTTTATTTTTAAATGATTTTTAGTAGCCCACATTTGCTTATGACAAAGTGGACCTATCACATAAAAGAGTTATTGTAAAAAAGTTATTGTAAAAAAAGTTAAAAAATGACATCTGGAGGAAGCCATGTATACCAGATAACTTCTCTCTCTCTCTCTCTCTCTCTCTCTCTCTCTCTCTCTCTCTCTCTCTCTCTCTCTCTCTCTCTTTCTCTCTCTCTCTCTCTCTCTCTCGTGGGGCTTGAACTGTAGGCCTGGGTGCTGTCCCTCAGTTCTTCAGCTCAAGGCCAGTGCTTTAACACTTGAGCCCCAGCACCACTTCCAGTTTTCTGAGTGGCTTATTGCAGATAAGAGTCTCACAGACTTTTCTGCCAAGGCTGGCTTTCAACCACAATCCTCAGATCTTAGCCTCCTGAGTAGCTAGGATTATAGGAATGAGCCACCAGTGCCCAGTACATATTTCGAATTTCTAGATTTATTCTTTAAAATTATTAAAATTCTGGAGGATTCAATTTGCTCCACCTACCATCTATTTTTGAATGTTTTTCACTGTATTTAGTGAGTATTGGCATTAAACTCTAGCAGAGAAATTTTGAACATGAGGGGCTGGGAAGGTGGCTCAGTGGTAGAGTGCTTGCCTTGCATGCATGAGGCCCTGGGTTCGATTCCCCAGCACCACATAAGCAAAAAGAAAAAAAGCCAGAAGTGGCGCTGTGGTTCAAGTGGTAGAGCGCTAGCCTTGAGCTGAAGAGCTGAGGGACAGTGCCCAGGCCCAGAGTTCAGGCCCCAGAACTAGACCCTCCCCCCCCCAAAAAAAAGAAATTTTGAACATGAGAACAACTTAAATAAATAGTGACCTAATTGAATTCTGATGGGAAGTAAGCAATGAAGACTGATAGCAAGAGAGACAAGACTACAAAGAGAAAGGAAATAGGAGCTCCTGAAACAACGGGTAGAAATCATTCACTCGAGTCCTCTAATGTTTGTTTAAAAATGTGGAATCATCAGTTCTTCAGTGAATAAATACTTATGAAAAAGGATTGTACCTGTGTCATTAGCCAGTATGGAATATAGTATAAGGGAATGAATAGGGTTAATTACCCCTTATTATAAGGGTTATAAGTTCAAATTTTCTAGCTAAACATAGTATTTTGATATTATGTCTTGAAATTTTTTGAATTAATTATCAATTTAACATACATTTATATAACATGTGCTTTAGAGGCCAATGTGGTCGGCATTCATGCTGCTTGATAGTAACTTGATTACTCCCCACTTTTTGTATATCCTGTCCCCTGTGAGTAATTCTGGACAACAAATCGAGGTAGGAAAATTTAATTGTCAAATTCTTTTCCTCGTCATGGTAATTGTCAACTTTTGCTCCAGCAATATGGTTGCTCATTTAGAAACCAACATGAACAGATCCCCCTGCTGGTAGGTGCCTTAGCTTGGCCTGCGGTAACAAAATACCATAGGCTAGATGTTTAAATAGAAATTCGTTTTTCAAATTTTTGAGACTAGTAGTTCAAAGTCATGGTTGGGTTCTGGTCAGGGATCTCTTCCTTGCTGATAGATGGTTGCCTTGATAGAGTACACACATGGAGAGATGAGAACTCTGGTGACTCTATCTAATGAAGGCACTAATCTCATAATGAGTGTCCTGCCAAATGATCTCTTTAAAACCTAATTCCCTTCCAAAGGCTCTATCTCCAAATACATTCCTATTGGAGTGAGGGATTCAAAGTATTTGAGGAGGACACAATTCAGTCCATAGCAGTGGGCACAGACCTAAAGAAACATCATGATGCTGAGATTTGTGGGCTATTACTACAGAATAACTTAAACAAGGGGCTGGGAAGGTGGCTCAGTGATAGAGCACTTGCCTTGCATGCCTGAGGCCCTGGGTTCAATTCCTCAGCACCACAGAAGCAAAAAAAGAAAAAAGCTGGAAGTGGCACTGTGGCTCAAGTGGTAGAGCGCTAGCCTTGAGCTGAAGAGCTGAGGGACAGTGCCTAGGCCCAGAGTTCAGGCCCTATAACCGGACCCCCCCACACACACACACAAAAGAATATCTTAAACAATACAGACTGGTAGATTCTGATAAGCAAACATTGTATTTTTAATTTAAAAGAAATCCTGAGGGTTGGGGATGTGGCTCAGTGATAGAATGCTTGCCAGAAGCAGGAGGTCTTGGCTTCAGTCACTAACATCACAAAAAAACTGTGATGAAGGCACTTATTTGTATTCTAAGAGTCAGTGGCAAGAGGAGAATTAAACTATAAATCTCTTACAAGGAATCAAAATTGCCAAAATAATGCCAACCAAATAGTGGTTCACCCCTGTAATCCTAGCTACTTAGGAGAGTGAGATCTGAGGATTATGGTTCAAAGCTAGCCCAAGTTGAGGAAGTCCATGAGAATCTTATCTCCAATTAATCACAGAAAAAGTCAAAAGTGGAGCTGTGGCTCAAGTGGTAGAGTGCTGAGCAAGAGGAGCTCAGGGACAGTGCCCAGGCCCAGAGTTCAAGCCCCAGGACCAGCAAAAAAAAAAAAAAAAAAGGCCAAACATTATGGTTTACTCATGCAGTTTCCTAATCAAATTTTAAAGTTCTGACAATAGTATCACATTTTCAAAGTAATTTCCTTTATTATCTCACCCTGAGGTATATACAGTACAACTAGCTATATAACCAGCTTTCCTAAATACCAGGAATTCAGATGTTTGTTACAACATGAAACTTATCTTTGAGAATCTTTTCTTTTTTTTTGGGGGGGGGGGTCCAGTCGTGGGGCCTGAACTCTGGGCCTGGGCGCTGTCCCTCAGCTCTTCAGCTCAAGGCTAGTGCTCTACCACTTGAGCCATAGTGCCACTTCCGGCTTTTTTTTTCTTTTTGCTTATGTGGTGCTGGGGAATCGAACCCAGGGCCTCAGGCATGCAAGGCAAGCGCTCTACCCCTGAGCCACCTTCCCAGCCCCTCTTTGAGAATCTTGAGTCTCTTTTTTGGGTATGCACAGGATTCTAATCTGAAGAAATTCTTCCTGTAGCTATTTGGAATCATTTGCAAATTGATCATGCAAACATAAATACTCAGATTCCAAATCTTTTCTTTAGTTAATGGTTTCTGTATTTAGAGAAATGAAAATGAAAAGAATGTAATATTAACTTGATATAATAAGCTAATATACTGATGAAGTAATTAACACAGAAACACCCCTTATCAACAGCTGATGATATGAGCAAAGGCAGAAAGAAGTTCACTGGCACAAGTAGCAATGATTCCATTTGCATGTCATTTTTTTTGTTTTATGTTTTGTCAGTCACAGGGCTTGAACTCAGGGCCTGGATTCTGTCCCTGAGATCTTTTGCTCAAGGCTAGAGTTCTTCACTTTGAGCCACCGCTCCACTTCCAGTTTTCTGGAGATCAATTGCAGATACAAGTCTCACAGACTTTTCTGTCCAGGCTGGTTTTGAACCACAGTCCTCAGATCTCAGTTTCCTGAGTAGCTAGAAGTGTGAGCCACCAGCTCCCAGCTGTATGTCATGTTTTAATGACACAAACAGCACCTTCACATGTACAGAAAATAGTTCTTTATATGTACAAACCCACTTTAGTGAAACACCTATGCAGTGGGATTATTTACACATGTGACCCCCAAGTGCAACCCATCATATATTGTTATTTGAATACCAAATAAGAGTAACAACTCCAAAGGGGTCAAGAATAAAGTCCTTCCCAGAAAGCGATATAATATATAATATATATGTACATATATATAATATAAAAGTGGCTTTCAAATTCAATGATCTGGAGTCAATCACCAGCTGTCTGCTCAGTAGTGATATGACAGTGAGCAAGCTGCTTAGCATCTCCAAAACCAGCATTCTTGTCTATAAAATAGAGGCAATTGTGCCCACCTCATTGAGGTATTTTGAGAAGCAAAATGGTTGCCTGGTGTGTAGTAGATGTTCCATGAACTGCAATGATTAAAGTTTAAGTGGCAATTTAATGAACAGAACAAGACAGAAGAGGAAATACAATTGGAACCAAGTACTTCACAAGAACCAATATAACATATAATAATACACTCATACGGATTTTTTTGCACATGTACTATATAACAGGCATGGAACAAACACCTGACATTTATTAATTTAGCTTCATGTTAACCCTGTTCATCATCAACATATTGTTATTACTTCCAATTTATGCATGAAGACATAAGAAGTTTGTTGAAGGTGAAAATATTCTCCAGGGAGCACAGGGGTGAATCCAGGTCTCAAAAATGGAGTTCACACTCTTAAATCATTATATTACTCTGAAAAGAATATTAGGTTGCTACTTTTGGCAGCGGCCCTAATGCCATTAACTAATGCCCTAACTGCCTTCCACAAACTAGGGTACTTTCTATGACTTCCCTCTTGGATGCAGACCTGAATGAAATTAAGATCATATCTGTCCTGTAGCTACCTTGATTCAACAAAACTCACAAAATTGGGTTGACAGATATTGTGCAAAGCTCATGTTTACATAAATGAAATCCTACTGTTAAGTAGTGTCATTCAGGCGTAATTCCCCTTAACTTAAATTGCTAGTATCATATTAGAAAACTGTGATGAGTATATCTTTCACCTGTTTATCCTTCAGTGAATTCTTTTCATAACCAATCACCTTGATGCTGAAGGATGCATATATATACAGGCCTACATTGTGTAGATTCAACTTATGGCCCCTTGCCGAGAAGCTGAAGCCTTAATTTAGGACAGAAGATCAGGGTCAAGAGTCAGAAGCAACACTGCTTGGGTGGATCTTAGCTGTTTGGAGTGTGCACATCTGGTCATCTGCACTGTTCCAAAGGTTCGGGGTCTACAAAGGTGCTGTAGAGAGGTGGATTGACAGTTTACTGAATGCAGCCCATTTGAGAAGTCTACCTCAAAGGATTCAAGTGAAGCCCCTCCACACCTCCTTTCCAAGTACTGGAGTCAAAAATGCCTCCGGCTCAGGGCACCCTCCCTGAGATAGGTCCCAGCTGGCTTTAAGCTGGAGGGCACTCAGGTTTTCTTTTTTTTGGGGGGGGGGTCCGGTCATGGGGCCTGCACTCAGGGCCTGAGCGCTGTCCCTCAGCTCTTCAGCTCAAGGCTAGCGCTCTACCACTTGAGCCACAGCACCACTTCTGGCTTTTTTTTATTTTTGCTTATGTGGTGCTGAGGAATTGAACCCAGGGCCTCATGCCTGCAAGGCAAGCACTCTACCACTGAGCCACCTTCCCAGCCCCAGCACTCAGGTTTTCTCCTATGGTAGTTTCGAGTTCTGATTTATTTCAGGACTGTGCACAGGGGGTTCAACAACAGCATCGTAAACTCATAAAACAACTTGAAGAAGACAGAGACCACAGATTCCAAATGTTCTAGTATCAGCTGCACTCACCCCAGCTTTCAGTCACTGGAGTCCTATGGTCATTGTACATGCTGCTCACTTCAATTAATGGCTAAGAGAATCCATCCCTGACCTTGAAGAGCTGGCTGTGTCTTCTGGAAATGACACATATAGAAAAGAACACTTAGGTATTACAAAGCAACATCTCATTTATGCTGAATGAATTGCCAGAACACAATTGCTAGGAAGATTTAGTAAACTACAGGCAACCTGGGTCACTCCAAACAACTTCTAAGACTGGACAGCTACCTACGGCTAATCTTTATACAAAGGTTCCTTTTAAGAAAGAAATTTTGTCACATTTTCCTGGCATAGACTCTGTTGCAAGATGTACTTTTCATTAGTCAGAATTACAGCAACAAGAAAGCAAAACAGAAGAGACCAACCCCACGACATAACATAGGATGAAAAATAAGGGTTTTTACCATGAAGTGTTTTGCAGTCAGAAGCTTAGAAGACCCTCAAGAATGTCCTTCACTGTAGTCTGAGCTTACCTCTGTCATAGGGCACATATGCTGATTCCTAGTAACTGGAAACTTGCATGTCATGATACAGAACTGGTTATTTGACTTCTGTTGCAGGTGGCTTTCCCAGCTCTTCTCAAAAAGGGCCCTTGACAAGTTGGTTTCCCCAGAGACCAAATTCATGGCGAAACTCATTCTCATTACTCTGAATCACACATCTACCCACAAGAAGCTACTAGTGAGCTAGAAAAACACAAGCAGAAGAGAGAAGATAAGTAATTTTCACCAACATGCAGGTAGTATATCTAATCATTGATGCTATATCACTGGTCTATGAAAAGTCATACTTGTGCATACATAGGCATCCTCTATAGCTAAATAACTTAAACAGTCTTATTTTCCCATCCCTTCTTTTCTAACTTCATGCTCACAGACACACAGACAGGTGGTATTTTATTTCTCTTGTCATGTGCTAGTTGTTATCCCTTGAAAAGTTAGTAAATAAATAAGGGGCTGGGAAAGTGGCTCAGTGGTAGAGTGCTTGCCTTGCATGCCTGAGGCCCTGGGTTCGATTCCCTAGCACCACATAAGCAAAAAGAAAAAAAGCTGGAAGTGGCACTGTGGCTCAAGTGGTAGAGCGCTAGCCTTGAGCTGAAGAGCTGAGGGACAACGCCCAGGCCCTGAGTTCAGGCCCCACGACCGGACCCAGAAAAAAAGAAAAGAAAAGAAAAGTTAGTAAATAACTTAGGTTCTATATGCCTATGTGTTACTGAATCAGACCTGTTATGCCTGATGTACAGCATGCCAATTGTTGAAATGATTTTACCCCCCAAAAGTTGTATTCATTAAATGCCAAAGGTAAGAAGATGGGTGACCTAAATCTGGAATTCATTTCACCCAAGAGAGGGGTTGGGAGGGTAATTTAAAGCCCTCAAATGAACAGTGAGTCCACCAGAAATAATCAGTTGTCTATACATAAATGATCAATCTTCATAGGATACAATCTGAAAATGGTGGCATTATGATGGTTCTGAGGAGGGAAATTGTAGCTTTCTGACATCAAAGGGTCATAAATGGACACTTGAGAACATCCAAGTAAACAATCAGTGAGTTCATCCAAAGTGGCCTTTAAGTCTCTGAAAAGTAATTTGGGCAATCATTATCATCATGACTCACATATCAAGGTTGCTATGTACAGCAAAGCTACTGGTAGGTTAATATGTTGCTCAATTGCTTGACCTCCAAAATTTGTGATTTTTAAAGTAAATTAAAAGCAAGTAACTTAAAACAAGTTGGAGACTTTATTCAGTTTCCCCTTAGTGTCACAAACACTTTAAAGAGATGACTGTTGGCATTTGTGGAAACTAAGGATCTCTCATAAGAAATTAGACATTTAATATATTTTTGACTCCCCAAAAAGGGGGGGGAATAAAATCTTATCAATGGTAGTCATTACATTATCTGTTCTCAGTTCATGGCTTCTTTTCACACTTGTACCTTTTTTTTTTTTTTTTTTTTTTGCAGCTGTGGAGCTTGAATTCAGGGCCTGGGTGCAATCCCTGAGCTCATTTGCTCAAGGCAAGCATTCTACCACTTTGAGCCATAGTACCACTTCCTGTTTTCTGGTGGTTAACTGGAGATAAAGAGTCACACACACTTTCCTGACCTGGCTGGCTTTGAACTGTCATTCTCAGATCCTAGCCTCCTCGGTAGCTAGGATTACATGTGTGAGCCAGCAGCACCTGGTATTTCTACCTTTTTTGCATTCATATCTTTCTTGGCTGACACAAACAATCCATTAGGGATAAATACAATTTCTTCCATTTTGCAAAAGAGGAAACAAGCTCAAAGGAATTAAGTGATTTGATCCAGTTGGACTCTGGGCTTGGAGTTTCTGTCATAATTCAGGTTTTTTAGAAAACAAATTTTAGGTTCTTTAAGCAAATACAAGCTTGAATATTTGGGATAAGAGTGAAAGTATTAAGATGTGTCAGTTATTTAATAGGATTTCTGACATTAATATTAATATATTTTCTCTGTCAAGGTTACTTTTTGTTGCTTTTATTTACTAGCCCTGGGGCTTGAACTCAGGCACTGGGCACTGTCCCTGAACTACTTTTGCTCAAGGCCTAGCACTCTACCATTTGAGCTACAGTACCACTTCCTTCTTTTTCTGTTTATGTAGTACTTATGTAGGGCTTAATGATCCATGCTAGGCAAGTGCTCTACCTCTAAGCCACATTCCTAGCCCTTTGTTTCCTTTAATGAGTACACCTCTTCTATGTGAAAAGGTAGATCTCAACTGCATTGCACAAACCAGAGTCACAGCTATTTAAATTTTATAGAATTGTATGAGAATTGTGTACCTCCTGTGCCTACTGTGTATATGAACGATTGCATTTATGAGATAACAGAAAGGACATGAGGCCTCAGCTGGGTCTAGTCTTGTCTGCTACTTACAGCTGTGTCCCTGGAGGGTTGGATTAGAAGCCAGTCTCTAATCTTAGTACCACATCAGCCCCTTCTCTGTTCTGTTCTTGGAATTTAACACTTCTTTGGGTCCTTCTCGGGCTTCTGATCTTACCTTCACCCCTAGATGCCTGTCTGCTCTTCTTTGCATCACCATCCACTTCAGGTAGTTACCCTGATCTTGGCTCTGTGCCCCCATCCTGTTCTGAAGTCTCAGTGGGAGTCAGGTGTGGCCTGCTCGGTCCAACAGTACAGCTCATTTACAAAGAGTAGGAGGTAATAGTTTTGATTTTGCGAAACACGGCATTGACATAGCTGGACTTATACTGGTAGTTAGAAATCCCTCAATTGATTGAAAGCGTTACATTGTATTTGAAATAGTAGGCTAGAAAAGCCTATTTCCTCAGTCATTAATGTTGTGTTTGTGCAGCTACTATTCAGAAAAAGTAAACGTAGTTTCAGAAAGGAAAATCAAAGGGTGGAGGAAAAAAAATCTTGAGGAATAGCTACAACTAAAAAGAAATAATAGGAAATTAAGTTAGCAAAGAAGAATAAAATCTAGACATGGTAGCTAGAACAGACGTCAAAGGAATAGAGAAATGTTTGAAGGAGACAGAGATGCCTGAGGAAAGGTCAGAGTTTAAAGAGTCGGCCATACACGGTAAAGGTTAAGATGGTATAAAGTACATTTCCCTCTCCGTGGGGAGGAGGGGGGGGAGGAATCATGAAGCAAAGATGATAAGAAAATAGGTGGCTACTTTAAACTGGCAGAAGGAAGAGCCGGGGACCTCCACTTGTATTGCGAGCCCCTACTGGTCAAGGGCTTCGCCCTTCTGTCCCTGCCCCGGGTAGGGGGGGGGGTGGAGGGGAGGAGAGAAGTCGCGGGGGGCGGGGGGGCTCTTTCGGTGCAGTTGTGCAGGGAAAAATCTACTCCTGTCTGTTGCACAGGCCACGCACCTGCGGGGAAGGCCGCCGGCTGGCGCAGAGACAGCACGGTCTCCCTCGCGCCGCCCCCCCACTCCCCGGATCCACAGGCCGTCTCTGGGTCAACAGTATTTCAACAACACTGCACCGCTTTCCACACGGCCTTCCCGCAAGCCCGCAGCGGCCAGCGGTGACACCGGGCGCCAGAGCCCCGCGCGCCGGCTTCCTCATCTGGACCACCGTGCCATCCCGGGAGCGCCAGCCCGAGGAGCCCGGGGTTCCCGGGGCCTCAACTCAGGCCGGCCTGTTCAGTGCCCCGCCAAGGGACTTAACCTCTCCAGGCCTCAAACATGTCGTTCCTCTCCCGGAACGACCCGGGTCAACTGGTTTCAAGGACTAAGCCCTCGGAAGTCCACCTCCCTGCCGGGCGGGGACGCTGTGGGAGAAGACTCCCGGGAGTCCCGTCCATCGCGGGCGCTCGACAGACTTCCCGGAAATGACGCGAGGCCCACGCCAGGCTGCGGAAATCCCGTTCGCACGCCACGGCGGAAGTCCCACCCACCGCCGGCAGCGGAAATCCGGTCCACCGCGTCGCCGCGTCTCCGCGTGGAGTTCGCCGGCAGCATGGCGCACTACAACTTCAAGAAGATTACGGTGGTGCCGTCCGCCAAGGTAGGCGAGGGCAGTGAGGGGGCTCCCCACCTCTCACCCTTCGTCTTGTCAGGTGGTCAGGGAGGGCCCAGACTTGTAACTCGGAGGGTGAGGAGGAAGGCGCCCGCTCAGGCCTGCCCGGGGCCCACGCCAAGTCGCCGGCCCCACGCGCTGTCCCCTGACACTCCCACCCCACACCGCCAGTCTGCCCACCCCCGAGCCCTCCCCACACTAGGGACTCGCCGGGGGGGGGACGTGTGTGGACCCCCGAAGTGGCCGGACGGGCGGTGGTCACCCCGGCGTGCGCGGAGGGAGGGAAGCCCGCGGGGGCCGGGCGCGAGCGCGGCCTCTGCCTTCGGATTCTGAGTTCGCTGTCACCTCTGAGACTTGAGTTTTCAGATACAGCAAGGTAAAGTACGGCCAGGTTAAAGTTCGTGTAATGTTAGCCACCAAAGGGATCTTAAGCGCTTGTCCAGAAAAACGGGTCTCTTGGGGCAAGATTCACGGGAGGACCAGTCCTGAGAAAGAATCGCTGTGGTTATACCTGCTTCCTTGGGGATATTTTTCAATGTCTCCTTTCCCCTTCTCATGAGTAGCCTACGTTTTCTCTGCAAGGGTTTGCCAAGACCTAGTATTTTGCATTCATAACATACGAAATTGTTTCCTCCTTTTGCTTACCCATCTCTCGCTTTTTTCCCTCCTTCCTGACAATGTGTTACGTCTCACTAGATTGTAGCATTTGTGAGGAATCAGGTCTTACATGTTTTTCTTGGTCTTCATGTAATTCTTTCATTGTTGAAGGAATTCAAACACAGGTTTGGATCATATGAATTGTTCGTATAATTGGCTTTGTGGGATGTATTTGGATAACATTTATTGAAGTAAGATCTGTTTCTAGAGAACAGAGAAGTTAAGTACGGGACCCAGTTTGTTGCAAATGCTATTGAGTGACTGATGTGTATTCCAGGTAGTGTGGGTTTAAAAATACCTTCTAGAGGGATAGAAACAGGTAAACAAAATCGAAGTAAGGAAATAGTTATAACGGAGGAATATGCAGTCAGCTGTCACTATCAATGGATTCCAGATCCATGTATTGAACCAACCACAGATCAGAAACACTTCTGACACTCCTGTATTATTACAAGTAATACGTTATGATTTGTGTAGATTCTACTCCAAGTATTATGCTACTGAAAATTTTTGGTAGAGGATTGGAAGAGCTCTAAAGTTTACTGATGGAGATATGAACACCAGTTGTAATCACTTGTTTACTTTTTTATGGCACTCAATCCTAAGTTCCTTGAAAAAGAGACAGTGTCTTTTTCATTATTTTGTCTTCAACACCTTTTCTTTTCTTTTTTTCTTAATTTTTTATTGTAAAGATGCTATACAGAGGGTTATAGTTACATGAGCAAGGTAATGAGTACACTTCCTATTGAGCATTGTTACCCCCTCCATTCAACTCCTTTTCTTATCAGTTGTAAAAAATGGCCAGTATTGTTGTGTTCAATGGACATTCTAGTAAACAAAATTTTTTCTGGTCCTGGGAATTGAACTCTGTGCCTAGACGCTGTCACTGAGTTTTTGTACTCGAGGCTAGCACTCTTCCACTTTAGCCACAGCTCCACTTTGGTTTTTGTGGTTAATTGGAGATAAGAGTCTTAGGGACTTTCCTGCCCAGGCTGGTATTCAAGCCATGGTCCTCATATTTCAGCCTCCAGAGTAGTGAGGATTGGTTACAAGTATGGGCCATCTACACCTAGTCAAATTCAACTAATTTTATATGACTAGGTAGTGGGATTGAGAAAGCACGGAATGAGTTCTTATTAAAAAGAAGCAGGCAGTGGGGAATGCATGCAGAAATCTTTCAAGTCCTTTGTTGCCTCAGATACCCACAGAAATTTTAAGTAGTGGATTTTAATTCATCATTTCATCAAGTTATTTAAATTAAAGCTATGCATAAGATTGTGGGATTGTGTGTTAGGAATATTCTTAAGTATTTGAAAATTTGGATGTTTGAGTTGTTAGGAATATTCTTAAGTATTTGAAAATTTGGATGTTTATTTTAACAACCATTAGATCAGAGACTATAAAAAGGGAATGTTTTAGTTAGGAAAAGTAAATTTTCTAATTTAAGATGTGTAGTACTATTAGATAATTAGTGGTTTAGGAATGTTTTAAGCAAGTGGGTAGAAACAATTGTGTCTTAATATTTTTTCTATTGCAGGACTTCATCGACCTCACATTGTCAAAGACTCAACGGAAGACTCCAACAGTTATTCATAAACATTACCAAATCCATCGCATAAGACATTTTTATATGAGAAAAGTCAAATTTACTCAACAGAACTACCATGACAGATTATCACAGATTCTAACGGATTTCCCCAAATTGGATGTATGTGACTCTGGGGGACACAGATGGTTAAGTAAATGTTAATCAGTGTAAGCTGTCAGATGGGGCCAGATCACTTGGGAAGGACTCTGAAGTATATAGTTAATTTTTTTATTTTTCAGTACTGGGGTCTGAGCCCAAGACCTGAGGCATGTGCTCTACTGCCAAGCCATACCTCCAGCCCTTTTTGCGCTGGTTTTGTGCATTGTACCTGTGTGCCAGTTCTAGGGCTTGAACTCAGGGTCTGGGTGCTGACCCTGAGCTTTTTTACTCAAGGTTAGGGTTCTGCCACCTAAACTAAAGCACCATTTCTGGCTTTTTAGTAGTTAATTGGAGATAAGAATCTCACGGACTTTCCTTCCTAGGCTGACTTTGAACCTTGGTCTTCAGATCTCAACCTCCTCAGTAGCTAGGATTATAAGCATGAGCCACTGGTGCCTGGTTATGCTGGTTATTTTTGAGATAGGGTCTTTGTTCCTATCCAGGCACACCCCTGTACTGTAATTGACCTATTTTAGTCTTCCAGTCACATCTGGGATGACAAGTGAGCACCACTGTGCATACAGCTTTTGTTGAAATGGAGTGTCATGCACTTGTCTTGCTGGCCTGGAGCTGCCATTCCTTTTTTCTCATCTTCCTATTAAGCTAGGGTGACAGGTGCATCCTATTGGGCCTAACTGTTGTCAGTTGTGTGTATTAGCCTATACTGCTATCTTCCCAATCTCAGCCTTTCAAGGAGCTAGGATTATGGGTATGAGCCCCTGATGCTTGCTTGAAGTATATTCTTAAGGAGAACTTTAAGGATTTTTATATAATGCCTGTCCTTTAGCAGCTTAAAGAGCCCTTGGGAGGTCAGTACCATGGTTTTCCCAATGATTGAAAGATCATGATGGTGGTGATTGTTAGGAGATAGGTAATTTTTTCTATGGGAAAGATTAGGGAAGACTTTGACATTCTCGGTGTTCCACTCACCAAGCTTTGTCCCACTAAGGAGCAAGGTTTGAGAACAAAGTAGCTTTGAGTCCAGTATATATGCCATCAGGAGATAGGCATAAGACACTTTAGAAATGCTAAAGCTCATGAGAGATCCAGGCCTAGAGACTTAGAAATAGAATTTTTCTAAAGTGTTGAAAAATCTTACCAGGATCACATAACCTAAGAGTGAGATGCAGAAACAGTGCTGTTTGGACTGAATGTTTAGGAGGGCTCAGGAGAAGACTCAGCCTAGAATTTGGAGGTGTGGTCGTTAAGCTGAGTGTGCAAAATGCTCAAGAATGAGTGGCCTGCTGGCTTGTCTGCATTGTTGTGAGGACAGTAGGAAAAGAAATGAGAGTTGACATTTGGGAAGTTGGTTGTGGGCTTAATGACCACAAAGTTTTGGCTCAAGGGAAGGAAGGGAGGAGAGATAAAAGATTCTTTCCCAGCATTTGCCAGAAGGAACAAGAAGTGGCATAAGAGATGTAAGGATTATGGAATCAACAGTGTTTTCATTTTAAAATATTGTTTAAAGGTTTGGAAAATGGCAACATGTTTATATGCTGGTAGAAATGGTCAGATAAAGAGAAGAATTTTTGGAATTCCTGAGGAGAAGCAGAGAGTGGGATCTAGTGTGTACGGGGATGGCTGGTCTTGGATAGGTTAATCTATGGCTCTATTACTATAGCAGATGAAGGTTAGGGCCAGTAGAAGGGACTGTAGCCTTTTCTGCTCATAACTTCTGTTTTCTTAGAGGAGTAAGTCAGCGGGGTCATTGGCCAAGAGAGGACTGCAGTGAAGCTGCAGGTTTGAGGAGAGGATAAAAATTATTCTGTTATTTACAAAAGGATAAGAATCTGTGGAACCAAAGTAATTGCTGTGTTTTGTTTGTTACAGGACATCCATCCATTTTATGCAGATTTGATGAACATTCTCTATGATAAGGATCATTACAAGTTGGCTCTGGGACAAATAAATATTGCCAAAAATTTAGTAGACAAGTAAGGTATTTTCTTAACATAGTATCTTTTAAGTTACTGTCAACAGTGAAAAATAAAACTTAGATATTTTTATTTTTTTAAGTGTTGCTAAAGATTATGTACGGCTCATGAAATATGGTGATTCTCTATACCGCTGCAAGCAACTGAAGCGTGCTGCCCTGGGGCGAATGTGCACTATTATCAAGAGACAGAAACAGAGTTTGGAATATTTGGAACAAGGTACTAGTGAAGTTGATTTTATTTTAGATATGATCAAATTATTTTTCCTAACCTAACTCATCAGAAATTCTAATAGGCTAATTATTGTTGAAAATAATCATTGAAATATTGTTTAGAAAATGTGTGACATTTAGTATTGAGTAGGTAAGGCACAGACATGACTCTTGGGGAAACATTGAGAAAAATACAAAAATAAAATGGTTTGCTAGTTTACCTATTGACATTTTTATATGAATTTTTAAGAGGCCAATTTCTGAATTGTAAAAAATTTCACACCTTCTCAAATGTGTCATTTTTACTTGTTCATTTTTGCCCCTCCCCCCTTTTATTGTTTCTTAAAAAGTTTATGGTATGTGAGTACATGTGTTTGCCTATAGATGAGCTAGTTAATGGTAATAGCCGGTGTTGAGCCCTTAAGGCCTAGGGTGTGTTTGCTTCAAAATACATGGTCATCCAAATAATCTTAACATGACAAGAGTCATCTGAGAATCTTATTAGCCCTGTGGTTTTGGCCTCACCACTGACTTCTGGAACCAAAATATCTATGGCAGGTAAAAATAGGATTGTGGTATAGCCACATTCAGGAAATACTATTGTATGTACAAGTATATGCCATAGTCTCTGTTATTGTTCCCTTTTTCATTCATATATATTTGTTTTTTTTGTTTTGTTTTTGTTTTTTTTTGCCAGTCGTGGGTGGGGCTTGAACTCTGGGCCTGGGTGCTGTCCCTCAGCTCTTTAGCTTAAAGCTAGTGCTTTACCACTTGAGCCATAGCACCACTTTTGGCTTTTTCTGCTTATGTGGTTCTGAGGAACCGGACCCAGGGCCTCCTGCATGCAAGGCAAGCACTCTACCACTGAGCCAACTTCCCAATCCTTCATTCATATATATATTTATTCAACACTTTTGCATTATAAAAACTGGAGTGCGATTATATGTAACCATAAATCTGGAGCATAACTAAATTGGAAAAAAGCAAATTTCGAGTTTTAATTTTTGAATTTAAACATTTTCATAGTACGCCAGCATTTATCCCGCTTGCCAACGATTGATCCAAATACAAGGACTCTGCTTTTGTGTGGGTACCCAAATGTTGGGAAGTCCAGCTTCATCAATAAGGTAGGTCTGCCTTTATTATATGTTGGTTATCTTAAATCAGAATATTCTTACTTTGAGATAAGGGAGTATGGGGTTACAGTGTTGTCTGGCTAACTAGTAAATCACCCTAGTCTTCTGGAGGATTTGATAACTGAGCACCTATGTTCTCAGGAATATTTAACTTGTCTAAAGCTAGATTTAACATGCTGTTACAGAAGCCTTTGTTTTTTTCCTTCCTTTTTTTTTTAATCCCCTTCCCTCCTTATTTATCATTATCTATCTATCTATCTAATCATATGGTACTATAGGCATTGAACCTACAGCTTTACACATGCTAGATACACATGCTAGATAAGTAAATGCTCTAACACTAAGCTATTGTTATCTCAAAGCTAGCCTTGAGCTTATGATCCTCCTGCTTCACCCTTTCCATAGTTGGGTCTATCATTGCATATACCATCATGCTTAGCAAAAATCAATCTTGATAATATAGTAATATTGATAATATTGATAATAATACCAGTTAACATTAAGAGGAAATAATATGTGAAATTTCCATCATCAAGTATCATTTTGTTTCAAGGTTACGAGAGCAGATGTGGATGTTCAGCCTTATGCATTTACCACCAAGTCTCTGTTTGTTGGGCACATGGATTATAAGTATCTTCGTTGGCAGGTAAGAGTCTTATCTTTAAACCTAGAACAAGTTTCTCAGTTTCTGTTTCATGAAATTTGATGAGAGTTTCTGTTTCATGAAGTTTGATGATTTCTAAAAGAGTGCAATGAATATCAACCATATAATGCTCCTTAGTAAAGTGTTGGGCAGCATCCCCAAGGGGGGAGTCTGAATAGTGGGGAAAATAGATTCTCTGGCATTACCACAAACATGAAATTCATGTACCACCATAAGGAAAGTTCACCTGAGCTTTGTGGATGGCTGAGGACAGTTTGAAATAATAAGGAGGGGCTGGGAAGGTGGCTCAATGGTAGAGCGCTTGCTTTGCATGCATGAGGCCCTGGGTTCAATTCCTCAGCACCACATAAGCCAAAAGAAAAAAGCCGGAAGTGGCGCTGTGGCTCAAGTGGTAGAGCACTAGCCTTGAGCTGAAGAGCTGAGGGACAGTGTCCAGGCCCAGAGTTTAGGCCCCCCCCAAAAAAAAAAAAATGAAATAATAAAAGGCAGCTGCCAATGTGGATTTCCTCTGCTATGATTCCATTTCCTTAGCCTCTAACAAAATGAAATTCTCTTTGCAGTTTTCATTTTTGTCATTAGGAATGAAGGATGAAGCAATCTTATTTCCACAATTTAATTTTAAGTGATGAAAACATAATACTTAAGATCTGACAGAGATTACTAGTTATCTCAGTCACTAATGGAAAGTGGAGTCATTTTTCTGAAAGTCATTGACAAGCGTTTTAATGAGTTGTTTAGGGTTTCTCAGAGAGCCATATTTTATTTCCTAGTGTTGTCAGGTCTGTTTTGTTGTAGCAGGGTAACTTACAAGACAAGAAGTATGTGAACAAGTGTACTTTGGAGTAATGAGTCCTGTCATTAGGTAGTAGATACTCCAGGCATTTTGGATCATCCTCTGGAGGATCGGAACACCATCGAAATGCAGGCTATCACAGCTTTGGCCCACCTCCGAGCTGCGGTCCTGTATGTGATGGATTTGTCTGAGCAGTGTGGACATGGTTTAAAGGAACAAGTAGAACTCTTCCAGAATATCAGACCTCTCTTTGTCAACAAAGTAAGTGTGGTAACTAATACTTACATGGTAGCTTATGTGCTAGTAATGTGTTGCAAAATTTTCCTGTGGATGCCAGAAACCAGGTAGTACTGAACTCTAGCTGTTATTTGAACATGATATTTGCTCTATAACAGTAAATCTGATAACTAACAAGTGACTGACTAACTGGTAATATAAAGAGAATAAAAAAGCTGGACAAAGCCATGAGTCGCATCATTGATAGACAGGAAGACACACAGTTTCCATTGTACTATTCAGAATAATGCACAGCTTAAAAGTTACAAATGATGTATTTCTGGAATTTTTCATTTAATAATTCCAAACCATACTTGATCTTCATAAGTGAAATTACAGAAAGCAGGGAGGATAAAATATATTTCTTTGTGAAAATAATCATTATTTTCTTTCTTGCTAGCCTCTTATAGTTGTAGCAAACAAGTGTGACGTGAGGCGAATAGCTGAACTTTCTGAAGATGATCAGGTAAATTATACTACATTCTTTTTTTTTTTTTTTTTTTTTTTTTTGGTTGGTCATGGGGCTTGAACTCTGGGCTTGGGCGCTGTCCCTGTGCTCTTCAGCTCAAGGCGAGCATTCTACCGCTTGAGCCACAGTGCCACTTCCAGTTTTCGAGTGGTTTATTAGAGATAAGAGTCTCATGGACTTTCCTGCCCAGGCTAGCTTTGAACTGTGATCCTCAGATCTCAGTCTCCTGAGTAGCTAGGATTACAGGCTTGAGCCAACAGCGCCCGACTATACTATATTCTTTTTAGTTACTAATCCTGAATTCTAACAGATGACATAGTTGAAAAGTTTTGGTAATACTGGACTAGGTTGACACAGTTTCCTCAGTTGGGTTAGTGACTGACATTATAAAAACCTGAAATAGGTTGCTGCCCTTTCTTGACTTGAAATGTCTGTTTGATGGGTTGATATAATTAACCTTTGGAAAATGTGATTGCTTAGGAAAGGATACCAAGTGCTTGGAGTTGTGCTTAAACTCTTCAGAGATATACTGGGGTAACATTCCCAGATTAAGTTCCTCATTAGAATAGGTATTCAATATTCATTAAAAGAAATTTTATAGTTATATGAGTTTGGGAAAGAATGATTGGGGAAGGAGTCTGAAGGTCCATCTGTAGGCTCTTGTAAGGCTGGGCTTCCCAGAACTGTGAGCTATGGTGTCTTAACACTCTGCAAGGCAGATAATGTTGTAGGCATAATTTTGCAAACCAATTTGACCGCACAACCTTATTTAACAGGATAAATGCTTTGAGGGACACCAGTGTCACACTGGCCCTGGACAAACATCATCATTTCATCACCTTTATCTAGTAACTGGTCAGAAATGTGAATTTTTTTTTTTTGATGGTCATGGGGCTTGACTTCTGTGCTTGTACGCTGTCTTCATGCTCTTCAGCTCAAGGCAAGCACTCTACCACTTGAGCCACAGTTCATTTCCAGTTTTCTGGTGGTTAATTGGAGATAAGAGTCTCATGGATTTTCCTGCCCAGGCTGGCTTTGGACCGTGATCCTCAGATCTCAGCCTCCTGAGTAGCTAAGATTACAGGCGTGAGGCCACCGGTGCCCGGCCAGAAAAGTGAATTCTTGAGCACTTGAGTCTGACCAATGATTCCAAAAACCTCGGGGTTTGGTGGCAGTCTGAGTTTGAACAGGTCTTTCAGAGCATTGGATATGTACTTGAAATATGAGAACCATCACAGTGGAACAGTAAATAGTTCTGCTATATCTTCTGGAATAGTCTTCTTTAATCCAAGTGGAAGTAGAATGTACTGAAATGGCAAGAGAATGTTGTTTCCTGTTTAGTATCTTGTTCTCTTTGAATATATTGGATTGATAAGGATTGGCATATCTTAAATAGTTGTGCTTAGTGAGGTGCATTTGGGGGACTAAGGCAGGAAGATTGTGAGATTGAAGCCAGCCTGGGCTAAATGTAGCAAAGCCCTATCTCAAAAAAACATCACTTTTCTCAGAGCACTATAGGACATTCTTTAAGTTACTAATTATCTGAACATTGATGTTGGAGAATTAATATGTCTTATTTACATAATAATTTGTATTTTTAAGTAATCTCAGGTTTTCGGTCTAAAGAGTATGTATGGGAGGATTAAGAAGAGAATAAATAGCACTAGAGGTGAAGTGGGAAACCAGCTGTGGTCAGATGATTCAAGGCTTTGAGGTTAGACAGGCTCAAATGCCAGTTGTTCACTTACCAGCTGTGTGGAAAGGAAGTGAGGTAATCCTTTTGAAACCCACTTTGTTCAGTGAAGGTAAGCCTATGTCATGGGGTACTGCCCAGATGTGGTAGGAAAGTAGGGTCACTTGGTCACCTAAGCCCTAATAGTATAGGCCATGCCTGTATTATCTGTTGTTGAGATTTCAGGAGATTGGGAAGCAAGTGCATATTGCATGCCATCTTACTATTTAGTCAACACTATTTTAGAGCCTGCTTTATTAATTAGCCCTCTAATGTGACTTACCACTGGTTGATAGCACATGACAGTCTTAATCACATACACAAGTAGGCTCAGGGACTAGCTAACTCCTTGGTTATGTGTTGCTAGATAACAGAATTGGTGCTCAGACCCTAGTTTTCTCTAAGCCACTGTTTTGATCCCTGTGGTAATGGAAGTAGACCTTGTAGTGCCTTCAATATGCTTTGTTTACCTGTCTGAAGTAGGATCAAATGTGTGATTAGATCTAAATGGGGCATTAGAGAACACACAACCCAAATCCTTTGTTTCTAGACTTTTAACTGTTGGTGTGTTTTCTAAGTAATTCTGTTGAGCTATAGAGACTGGAATTTTTTTAAGGAAGAAATAGCACTGAGAACATTTTTAAAAACTGTTCTTGTCTGGTCATGATTGCAGCCCCTATGATCCTAATACTTAGAAGGCTGAGGCAGGAAGATGTTGATGAGATCAGAGCCATCCTGCACTAGATCATGATTTGTGGGCTACGTAATTAGGCAGGGTCTCAGAAAAAGAAAAAATGATCATGATCTTGCTTGAATTTCTGTTTTAGTAAATTAGATTATATAAAATGTCATGTAAAGCTTCAGATTTTATTTGACTGTAGTCTGGTTTGATACTTACCATTGTTTATTTTTTTGTCAGTCATCTGACTTGAACTGGGCCTGTGCGCATTCCCTGCGTTTTTCCACACGAGATTCTACCACTTGGAGCCACAGTGCCACTTCTGGTTTTCTGGTGGTTAATTGGAGGATAAGAGTCTCATAGACTTTCCTTCCCTGACTGGCTTTGAACTTCAGTTCCCAGATCTCAGCCTCTTGAGTAGTTAGGTGTGAGCCACCAATGCCCAACATGTTAATTTTTTTTTTAATCACAGAAAAGTATAGGAAAAAATAATTTCTGATGTCTGCTCTCCAACAATTAAAAATAAGTTAAAGATGTTGAACAATTCATTTTTCTTTTGCATTCCCAGAAAATATTTATAGATTTGAAGGCCGAAGGATTCCCTGTAATTGAGACCAGCACCCTGACTGAGGAAGGTGTTATTCAAGTTAAGACAGAGGTCAGTACTTCTTTAATCAAACTGCAGTACTATGGTTTTTGTTATAGAAAAGGTTATGGGGAAAATCACTTTTAGTTTAGAAGCTACAAAACGCTCACATAGCCAGATAGGAGTGCAACACCGTAAGAAGAATCTGATACAGAGAACACTTAGGCCCTGTCCTACCCAGTGGCATTTGGAGAGAAACAGTTATTGGTTCCAAAGCTATCTGTCCCTTGTGCCTGTGGATGCCAAAATCTGTAGAAGCTAGACTTTTTATAAAAAAATTATATAATGATGTCATGTATCTTGGGTGCATACTTCTACATGCTTTAAATCATACTTACCATGATACCTTATGCATTGTAAATGATGTGAGGATTTTCTGTATTTTAAGAGAGTGATGACAGGAAAGAATAGTGTCTAGTGAAGATTTTCTTCAATTCTATGAATGTTTGTATCCATAGATAAAGCCCCAGTGGATAAGGAAAGCCAAGTGTAATTTATAATTCTCACTGTAGGAAATAGATTTAAATGACTGTTGTGACTTTTCTAATACTTCCATAGCAACTTTAGAAGAGTGTATCTTTCATGGAATCTGTTCAAAAATAGAAGGAAAGAAGTAGTCTGAAAGGCAGGAACAGCTTGAGGAAGACTAATTTGTTTCACAGGCCATCTTTGTTTTCTATTCCTCCATACTATTTTTACCTGAAAGTTGCTCAAGTTGCCATTATCCCACAGGGATGTCACATGTAGGTACAGAAGGACAGGTAGACAGCTCTCAAGTCTGCACTCTGCAAAGAGGGTCACTAATCTTGGGAATGAGGCCTAGCATGGGACATGGGCACTGCCTAATTATTTTGTCTTGGGTTGGTCCTTGGCCTACAAAGAGTGGTTCTTCTCAGAGAAGCCTTCCTCAGAATGATTACTTGTGGAAAAATGTACACTTAAGTTCCAAACAAAGCTGATCTGATCCTTCCTTGGAATGTGTGGCAGGAATGTTGTATGTCTTTATGACTATGTGCCTTGTTTTTATACTTCATCAGGCTTGTGATAGACTATTAGCTCATCGGGTGGAAACCAAAATGAAGGGAAATAAAGTGAATGAGGTGCTGAACAGATTGCATTTAGCTCTACCAAACAAGAGAGATGATAAGGTAAGAAGGCCTCCAGAGGGTGCCTCTAAGTTACACTTACTGTAGTCAGGTGTGGTTCATGCCAGTAATTCTTAATTCTAGCATTTCCTCTTGGGAAATGTAGACAGGATAATGAGTTTGAGGCCAGCTGTGGAAAAGTTAATAAAACCCTTGAGAAAAACCAAAGAGCTGGAGTATCATGCTTGCTTCACATGGACCAAGAAAAAAAAAAGAGAGACAAAGTACAGTTCTTACATTGCCAGTAAATGCAGCCCTATGCCTGTTCTTAGGGCTGCAAATCTAGTTACATATGTACCCAAATGAGTCTCATACACTTTGGTTTCTTATAATAAGATTTGTGGATATGGTAAAGACTAAAGAAGGGAGAGGCTAGGTTAAACCTGCCTCTCAGTTTACCAGTTACATTTAACTTACCGTGCCTGTTGATCCTCTCAGAAGTGGTTTTGATTTGATATAAGAGCATTTTTAAAATTTATTTATACTAGCTATATAGTTAGTGCACATTTATACCTGAGTGCTATTGTTATTGCAAATTTATGTCTGTATCCTTGGGAGAGAGAGAGAGAGAGAGTGAGTGTGTATGAGTGTGTGTTGGTACAGGAGCTTGAATTCAGGGCCTGGGCACTATCCTTAAGCTTTTTTACTCAAGGTTAGCACTCCACCACTCGAACCACAGCTTCGACTTTTTTGGTGGTTAATTGGAGATGAGAGTCTCACAGACTTTCATGACCAGGAGTGGCTTTGAACCTTAGTTTTCAGATTTCATCCTCTCAAGTACCTCTCAAATGTGAACCACTGGTGCCAAGCCTCAGCGACTCTTCAGCAGAAAGCTAGAAGTAGATGTATGGTTAAGATGGTAGAATACCATCCTTGAGCAAAGCAAGACTGCAAGGCACCGTGTTCAAGCCCTAGCACCAGGAAAAAAGAAAAGTATTTTTCCTGTATACTTGCATATTTTTGTCCTTTTTAAAAAATTACCTCTAGGGGCTGGGAAGGTGGCTCAGTGGTAGAGCGCTTGCCTTGCATGCATGAGGCCCTGGGTTCCATTCCTCAGCACCACATAAGCAAAAAGAAAAAAAACGGAAGTGGCGCCGTGCACAAGTGGTAGAGCGCTATCCTTGAGCTGAAGAGCTGAGGAACAGCGCCCAGGCCCAGAGTTCAGGCCCCACGACCGGACCCCCCCCCCCAAAAAAAAAAATTACCTCTAGGGCTAAGAAGGTGGCTCATTGGTAGAGTGATTGCCTTACATGTATGAGACCTTGGGTTCGATTCCTCAGCAACACATAAGCAGAAAAGGCCGGAAGTGGTACTGTGGCTCAAGTGGTAGAGTGCTAACCTTGAGCTGAAGAAATGAGGGATAGCGCCCAGACACACACACACACCCCTAAAACGCCAACACACACACCCTAAAACACACACACACACCCCTAAAACGCCAACACACATACCCTAAAACACCCTAAAAGGGATGGAAGTTTTTCCTTTATTTTGTCCTAAAGGAAGAGTAGAGATAGCTATGCAACTTTGTTTTCAAATGATACTCATTTATCTCAGCTTTTGATTATGTTTTCTTTTTTCTTTTTTGGGTCTGTGGGGCCTGAACTCTGGGCCTGGGTGCTGTCCCTCAGCTCTTCAGCTCAAGGCTAGCACTCTACCACTTGAGCCACAGCGCCACTTCTGGCTTTTTTCTTTTTGCTTATGTGATGCTGAGGAATGAAACCCAGGGCCTCATGCATGCAAGGCAAGCACTCTACCACTGAGCCACCTTCCCAGCCCCCTGATTATCTTTTCTTTGAATTCTCATGTATACTGGTTTCTGTTTTAGTATGTCGTCATAATAAATCTACTGTTATTGCTCTTATTGTGTAATTTTTTAGATCATATTTTTATAAGTGAATCTGGATATGATTTTATATTCCCTTATAGACAGTATTTATTTCTAGTTATTTGGTTTAAGTTATTTTTACATTTGTCACAGCATCTCACATAAGTATTTCCAATATCTTCATAGGAGAGGCCTCCTTTCATCCCAGAAGGAGTAGTGGCTCGAAGGAAGAGAATGGAAGTTGAGGAGCCCAAGAAGAAAAGGGTATGTTGTTGTAAATTTTTCTGGGTTTCTTATGGGGAGGGAGCAGTCCACAGTGACAGGGTCCTGGCTCAGTGGACACACGTAGAGTGTGCTTGAGGAGTACTCGGTCATGTATAGTTCTAGGGCATGGAGGTGAATTCCTCACAAAAGTCTTTGCTCTTACGGTGCTTTTTAATAGATGGTATATAACCTAAAGACAGCTTTCCTTTTAGACATAGAAGTAAAATCCAATAGATACTGAAAAAAAAAATGGAGAAGGCACTAATTACTTCTGTGTGGAAAGGAAGGGGCAGGGTGTTGGGGATGAAAAAGTGAAATAAAGGTAATTTAATTAAAAAAAATTTTCCCCCATTGCAGGAACGAGATCTTGAGCTGGAAATGGGAGATGATTATATTTTAGATCTTCAAAGTAAGCACTATGATGTTATAAGTATTGTGCAAAGCCAGTTTTATCTGCACTGTTTCAGGAAGCACTTTTTTTTAACTTTTTGGGTTTAAATATTTCTTTTTGGGGGAGGGGGGTGGTCCGGTCATGGGGCCTGAACTCTGGGCCTGGGCACTGTCCCTCAGCTCTTCAGCTCAAGGCTAGTGTTCTACTACTTGAGCCACAGCGCCACTTCCAGCTTTTTTCTTTTTGCTTATGTGATGCTAAGGAATGGAATCCAGGGCCTTGTGTATGCAAGGCAAGCACTCTACCACTGAGCCACCTTCCCGGCCCTAAATATTTCTTTATTTTCTAAAAATATCTTTAGTTGTACAAAGAGATTTCAATTCAGCTTGTCAGTTTATGAGTATAATGCATCTGGCTCAATATTACCCCTTCCATCATTCCCCACATCCCCCCCCCCTTCTGTCCTAACCCCCACCTATCCCCTCAGATTACCTGCATTACCTACAGTAATGAGTAAAATTCTGGCATATTTGTTAGGTTTTGAGTTCTTGGAGATTAAAGTTTCATGTTGATAGAGCTCTGTTAAATGTCTTTCAGGCTGTTTTCTGTTGATTTTAATTTTATTAATTTTATTTATTTTTTCTTTATGTGGTACTGAGGAATCAAACCTAGGGCCTCATGCATTTTAGGCAAGCACTCTACCACTAAACCACATTCCTAGCCCTCTGTTGATTTTATATGAAGGGATTATGCTGAGCTCATGTTTGTGATAACTCATATTGGGCACATGGCATTTGAGGATATTAGAAACTACCATGAATATAACTTTTTTTTTTTAACTCTAGAATACTGGGATTTAATGAATTCATCTGAGAAGTATGATAAGATACCAGAGATCTGGGAAGGACATAATGTTGCTGATTATATTGATCCTGCAATCATGAAGGTCTGTGTTACATTTACTGTTTTGTGGTTTTTTTATATGTTGTTTTTATAGCTACTGAAGATACAGGCACAACTTTTGCTAGCCTGTTTCTTTCTGCTCCCATTGCTTTCAGCATTCCCACTCCCCCTACCCCCCCAACATTTCTGGTACTTTTTTGTTTTATTGTGGTTTTTGTACCAGTCCTGGTGTTTAAACTCAGTCTCATGCTCTTGCTCCATAGATGTTCTACTGTGTGAGTTGCACCTCCAGTTCCATTCCCCCACTTGTTTTCTACGCTCTGTTCTACGAGATCTGTTCTCACTCTGAGAGATCCTCTGTCACCACCTCTTTGTTCTGTTACTTGTTCCACTGACTCCTCTTGTCCCACCTGGTCTTGGAGATGCCTATGGTCTTCACACTGACCTGTAATGTATAGTATCAGTCCCACTGACATCTGTGCCGAGCTGTAGCTCCTGTCACTAGTTCAGATTTTTTTTTTTTTTTTTTGCCAGTCATGGGGCCTGAGCTCTGGGCCTGGGTGCTGTCCCTCAGCTCTTCAGCTCAAGGCTAGCACTCTACCACTTGAGCCACAGTGCCACTTCTGGCTTTTTCTGCTTATGTGGTGCTGAGGAATTGAACCCAGGGCCTCTTGCATGCAAGGCAAGCACTCTACCACTGAGCCACCTTCCCAGCCCCACTAGTTCAGATTTTTCTATTAGACTTCCTGCCCATGTTTCCTTCTGCTAGTCCAACAGGTTGCACCACATTATCTTATCAAGAAAATTGACATGGGTATCAACTGATCTCCAGTTTTACTATGGCCTACTGACCCTTCCAGTCTAAGGTCAGGGTGGGTGGGGGGCAGGATTAGTTCTTGGCCAAGAATCTGTGTTTTCAGATCCATTCTTAACTAGAACTCTGACCAGTCACTACACTACTATCTTTCTCTTGCCTCATGCTCTCCTTCTCCCTATTTGCTTTTTCTTAGTGTATGTGATTGTCTTCCTCCTCCAGACATGGGTGGTCATGTCACTTCTCTTTGTTAAAGTCTTCTGCTCTGCTTCATGAACATATCTCCTCTGTGTCACACCACATTTCCTCGGCCTGTACAGAACAGGCCCATTCCCTCTCAGCCTTAATTCCTCAGTGTTTTCCATGCTCAGGACATGGGCACAGTCTATCTGTTGTTGAACATTTGTTCATATTGTTTAGATATATATACTTTAAGTTTTTCATTTTGCCTGCTGTTGGTGGCTCTTGCCTGAAATCCTAGCTACTCAGGAAGCTGAGATAAGAGGATGGTGTTTTAAAGCTGGCCCGGGCACACGCGCGCACACACATACACACAGAGCATTTTTATCTTACTAACTTCTTAGCTAGTGAGATTTTGTTTGGGTATTAGATAGAATGGGATGTTGTAAACATCTATCTGTTTGCAATGTTTGGGAGGGCTAGGAAAGTACACATTTTTGTTCCTGAAGTTTAGTTTGAAGAAAGTGGAATGGCATGGATGGGTACCAACAGGCTAGGCTGTCTGTGTGCAGATTTTTATCCCTTTTGTTACAGAATGCTTTTCTTTGTTCTAAACTGTGCTTTATTGTATCTTCTAAGATGTAGAGGAACATCCTTCCCTTAAACACTTTGCCATGTGTTTAGAAATTGTACTTTGTAACTTTGTTTAATTATGACTCTTTCTAAAGAAACTGGAAGAGTTAGAAAAGGAAGAAGAACTAAAAACAGCTGCTGGAGAGTATGACAGTGAGTCTGAAAGTGAAGATGAGGAAATGATGGAAATCCGAGAATTGGCGAAACAAATTAGAGAAAAAAAGAAGTTGAAAATTCTGCAATCCAAAGAAAAGAATACACAGGGACCCAGGATGCCTCGAACTGCTAAGAAGGCAAGTTTCATGTTATGTAAAGTCAAAACCTGTACATTTCAAATTAGATTCTTAGCTAAATCATTTCTAAATATAACTTTCAGCCTGTTCATGGGTATAATATTTTACATACTTTGTTGGTGTTTATTGACTTGGAGAAGATGATTTACCTATAACTTTCTAACTAGAGTATTGCCCTTTCCTGGTGATTTCACTTACCAGGTCAACACTAATACAAGTAAGTTCAAGCATTTTGCAGTTGTACAGCTTAAAATGATAGAAAATTTCTTTTTTGGGGGGGAGGGGCGGAGAGGGTCCGGTCATGGGGCCTGAACTCTGGGCCTGGGCACTGTCCCTCAGCTCTTCAGCTCAAGACTAGTGCTGTACCACTTGAGCCACAACGCCACTTGCGGCTTTTTTCTTTTTGCTTATGTGGAGCTGAGGAATCGAACCCAGGGCCTCATGCATGCAAGGCAAGCGCTCTACCACTGAGCCACCTTCCCAGCCCCTATAGAAAATTTCTTGATGTCCAGCTCCAAAGCCAAACATGAGGGGAAGATTAGATTAAATCTGCTTTTTCAGACAGTTCTGCTATGTAGCCCAGGCTGGCGTCCAACTCTTTGTAACCAGGGCCAGCTTTGAGCAAGAAATCATCCTCCCTGCTTCCCAAATATTGGGATTGCAAGCATGCTCTACAGTGCCTTGCTTATTTTTTATTTGTATGAACTTCCTTGGGAAAAATAAGGAATAGTTTACTTGAGGAGGAAAATGAATGGTTGAGAGGAGGCAGGAGTTCTCTCTCAAAACTCTCAAAGAGTTCTTTTTGTTGTTGATGTACAGACAGGTTACAGAATTCAGGTAAAGAGTATATTTCTTTTTGGACACTGTCACCCTTCCCTTTACCTCTCATCCCACTTTTTTTTTTTTTTTTTTTTTTTTTGTCGGTCATGGGGCTTGAACTCTGGGCCTGGGCACTATCCCTCAGCTCTTCAGCTCAAGGCGAGCGCTTTACCACTTGAGCTACAGCGCCACTTCCAGTTTTCTGGTGGTTTATTGGAGATAGGAGTCTCACAGTCTTTCTTGCCCTGGCTGGCTTTGAACCGCGATCCTCAGATCTCAGCCTCCTGAGTAGCTAGGATTACAGGCGTGAGCCACCAGCGCCTGGCCCATCCCACATTTTTTTTGAGATTGGAAGCATTGTAGTAGTAACAAAAGATTGCCTTACCTCTGACCTCTAAACCTTTTTCAGGAGCCAAGGACTAAAGGCCAAATACCTCAACCTCAGTATTCTAGACATTTAGGAAATAACAAGGACTGTTGGAGGTATGAGGCAGAAACTATAGATGAAAACCAAAATATATATGAGTACCACATGTACATTTTCCCTTAATTTTTTCTTAACATTTCATCAGACTAATTTTCACTTTTAAAACAGGTTTCTTGAGCCAGACATGGTAGCACATGCTTATAATCCCAGCTCTAGGGAGGCTGAGACAGAGGATAGTTTGTTCCACGGCATCCTGGCCTACATCTAGCAAGACCTTATTTCAAAGAAGCAAAACGAAAAAGCCAAGGTGGTTTTCTTTTGGTTGTTTTTCAGGTTCAGCGGGCAGACTTGGAGAATGAGATGCGTGGACTTGGTGTTGACATGGACAATAAAGAAGATGTAAGTGTGTGAGGCTGGTTTCAGCTACAGTCTTAACAGTGGAGACACATTCTGAGAAATCTGTCATTGGGGAATTTTATCCTGTCAACATCATGATTTACAGTCTTTGTGATGTCCTCAGAGGTCGTACATGTTTTATTTGCAGTCCTTTTTTTTTTTGTATTAATCTTTGCAAAAGGATTTTAATTCAACATGTTAATTTATGTACAAAGCATCTTGGTTATTTTTACCCCTTCCATCATTCTTTCCCCATCTATCCTAACTCCTTTGATCCCCTCAAGTTTCCTAGTTCCATTTTCTTGTATGTATGTTGTATCTTTATATTCATTTGGGTGCTTATACATGTCCTCTTTAATTTCACTAGTCACTTATTGTTCTTTCGAGTTCATTGTTTGGAATTTCACATACTTCACTCACATTCAAGTCATTCACTGTGGAATTGTTGACATTTGGAGGAAACATCTTTGTTTTCTTATTTTACTTGTGTTTCTCATGCCTTATTTTCAAATTTTACTTGTGTTTCTACATTGAGATTTGTTTTCTATACATTTAGGCCCATTATGCAGTTCAAGCACGAAGATCTCGGAGTGTCACTAGGAAAAGAAAGCGGGAGGAATCCCTTCCACCTTCTTCTATATCCCGGAGTCGAAGTTGTTCTCGAACTCCACGTGATGTCTCTGGTCTTCGAGATGTCAAGGTTAGTCCTGATGATATATAATACCAGGAATTAAGAATGCCTGTTGCTTATTACAGATAGGCTCAGGCAAATGGCAGGTGTTTGGAGGAGCAGGAACTATGGGCAGAGAGTTGGATCCATCAGTCCCTCCATTTCGTGGCATCCTTTAGAGATAACCTTCTGCCAGGGAACAGTTGAGTGCCCTTGCACAGGTGTCCTGGGTGAACCATTCTCTAGTGTTGTTATATTTTGGAAGATAAACAAACATAGTCTCAAAAGTATCAGGAGTCTGGGCGTAGGCACTGGTTACTTTAAGGTGGCTTCTCTCAGCACCAGGAGGCCTCAGTCATAACAACCAGCCATGAGGAACAGCCCAAGGAAACGGTTTGATCAAGTGATCAAATAGGGACTTATCTTCACATGGGAAAGTATTGTTTTCCTCAGATTCGTAGCTTGGGTCACTGTCAACGATTTATATTATCTTTTTGCAGACATATAAGTCTCTTCTGATGAAACACCTTTTTAAGAAACACCAAAAAAAATGGTTTTAGCATTTTGAAAATTTGGATATAGGAGAAAGTGTGTGTGTGTGTGTGTGTGTGTGTGTGTGTGTGTGTGTGTGTGTGTGTGTGTGTGTGTGTGTGTGTGTGTGTGTGTGTGTGTGTGTGTGTGTGTGTGTGTGTGTGTGTGCGTAGGTGTGTGAACTAGCATGCAGTCTTTTTAATGGAAACGTTAGTTTTTCATCCCACAATGGCATTTTTATCTGGAAATGTTGGGTATTTTTGAAATGAAGCCTCCGAATATAGTGTAGGCTGGCCTCAAACAGTCTTCCTGCCTCACCCTCCCAAGTACTGAGAGTACGAGTGTGGGCCACTAAAATCTTAATGTTGCCACTTGTCAAGAAGATATGAGGTGCTGGGAAGGTGGCTCAGTGGTAGAGCACTTGCCTTGCATGCAGAGGGCCCTGGGTTCGATTCCTCAGCACCACATAAGCAGGGGAAAAAAAAGCCAGAAGTGGCACTGTGGCTCAAGTGGTAGAGTGCTAGCCTTGAGCTGAAGAGCTGAGGGACAGTGCCCAGACCCAAAGTTCAGGCCCCATGACCAGACCCCCCAAAAAAAGATATGAGTGGTATTTTCTCATGAGCCTGAATTTTATTGTGTTAGTTGGTGTAAGGAGTTAAAACAGATAAAAACAGATAATTCTGTAATGTAGGTCTAGAATGTTTTTGTCCTTCATAGATTGCATTGCATTATGGTGAGCCTGAGGGAAACCAGTGACTGAGTTTTACGGGTCTGCACAGAATAGACCTGGTCTTCTGTTAAGACTGGTACCTTCTAGTTAAAATACACAGTGAAAATGTGGTTTTCATTATTTGTGTTTTCACCTTTGTAGATGGTTAAGAAAGCCAAGACTATGATGAAGAACGCTCAGAAGAAGATGAATCGCTTGGGGAAGAAAGGAGAAGCAGATAGACATGTATTTGATATGAAACCCAAGCACTTACTCTCAGGGAAGAGGAAAGCTGGTAAAAAGGACAGGAGATAGTGTCCTTTTTGGTTTACATGGTTTGGCTAGACTATTGTAGTCTTTTTATAAAATGGGAATGGTCTATTAACTGAAACAAACAATGGAAGTAACAAAAATGTACTTGTTGCTCTGCTGAAGAGAACTGTATATGTGCAGGAAATTTATGTCTGCATATATTATAAATGTTTGAGAGGGCAGTATTTCTGCATTTAGTCAAGTGTTTGTTCCTTCCTGGAAAGATAGGTGTGGCTCAGTTGCTTTTGATGAAGCAAAGGGAAGCTTTGGTTCATTACATGTGAAAAGCATGGTTTTATGACAAAACCTTCTCTGCTGAGTGGGCATAGGAAGGAGGCTGCCAACTGACATACTTGGGAGCAAACATGTTTATAAGTATGTCAGACCCTGTGCTTAAAATACTCTTGTAAGTTATTTTCTAGACTTCTTGTACAATGTATTACTGTAATCATCTTCAACTATTTTATCCAAAATAAATTTCTAGAGGAAAATAATTTTGACTTAGGTCTCTTCTGATTCATTCATAGACCACTGTTGACTTGGCCAAATGTAAAAGAAAATCCATATAGCGTTTTGCTTTGTCAAATACTTTTTTGGTAATAAATAGCCTAAATTATTACAACAATTAAATGTAACTAGACCATTGCTGGAAACTACATGTTCAGTAAAACAATATTCTAACCCCTCCACACAAGCTGCCTCCAATGTTAGTCTGTTTTCAGATTTAAATGGATAAAATTGTAAGGTATACACAAAACTCTCAAACACAGTAAGTCCTCCTTAACTATGAAACAGTAACATTATTAGCCACTAACATTGTATGTAGTTTAAAAAGAACTGTTCCCTTTAGCAAGTCATTTACCACCTAGAGTACTTTCAGAGTTTACCTTTATCTGACCATTCCTTGGTTTTTGTAATACAATTTTAAGATTTTTCCTTTTATACGTAAATGTGTGTGCAGTGTTGAAGATCTGCATGTTTGGGGAGAGCTATTCAGGCAGGTGTGGTAATACACTCCTTTAATCTCACATTCTAGAGACAGGAAGATCACAAGTTTGGAACCAGCAGGGCCTTATTGGAATATCCTCTTTCAACAAAAGACATTCAAATTTAAGTACCATTAGGAAAAGATGGTAGAATAGGAAGTACTAGGGATCCTTTTTTTTTTTTTTTTTTTTAACTTGGACAGTTGTGCTAGTAGAATCGGATGGTCAGTTTCAGACTTAGAACTTAACCAGACCTAGGGGCTGGGAAAGTGGCTCAGTGGTAGAGCGCTTGCCTTGCATGCCTGAGGCCCTGGGTTCGATTCCTCAGCACCACATAAGCAAAAAGAAAAAAGCCGGAAGTGGCGCTGTGGCTCAAGTGGTAGAACGCTATCCTTGAGCTGAAGAGCTGAGGGACAGCGCCCAGGCCCAGAGTTCAGGCCCCAGGAATGGACCCCCCAAAAAAAGGACTTAACCAGACCTCAACCCAAGTACTGTCACCAGGAGATACATTCCTATAGCTGCTTATAAGAAATGGAGTGGGCACCAATGACCTTGTCTTCTGTATTTAGAATTCTGTGTTCTGATTGCTTTTTTTTGTGGTGGAAGTGCACAAACAGATGGACATCTATTATTGCAAGGTCCAGGTAGCCTGGCTCGCATAAGGACTTTGGTGATACTAGAATTTGAACTTGGGGCCTAACCCTTGCTAATCAACTACTCTACCACATTAGCCACGCACACACTTCTAAGATCCACTGACTGCTTCCACATTTAGGAGCCAAATGTTTCAGAATAAGGATTATTTCTAAGGATCAAGACTTTGAATAACAAAACAATTGCATGTTCTGAAGAATTTAGAACGTAACTACAAATTCATAGGGGGAAAAAAACATGAGCTTAGAAATAGTAGGTTTATATTTCAAGCTTATCACTGCACTGGGTTCCTGAGCCAGCAAATTACAGGGATAGAAGAGAGTACTTCTCTCCTTTCAGGAACAAGGGAGAATATTATGTATATAAATAAAATGTTCATACTGATTTAACAATTGCAAGCATGTGCCTAAAAATCTTCAAATATACAGGTCAAATAGAAGGTGATGAGTACCCCACTTTCATTTCTTGATAAACAAGCAGATAGAAATAAGGAAATATAAAAGATTAGAACTTCATAACAAACCATCCCTCCAAAAGACAACACTGTACCCAACTTCAAATCCATTTCTTTAGGTGCAAATGGGTTCTCAGGTAGGGTTTGGGTTTTTTCATGTGTGCTGGTTCTGGGACTTCAACTCAGGGCCTTGGCATTGTCCCAGAGCTTTGTTTGCTCAAGGCTACACTCTACTACTTGAGCCACAGTGCCACTTCTAGCTTTTTGCTGGTTGATTATAGATAACCCACCTCATAGACCTTCCTGCCTAAGCTGGCTTTGAAACTCAATCCTCAGATCTCCTGAGTAGCTAGGATTATAGGCATGAGCCATCAGTGCCTGGTGGGTAGTTTGTTAGGCCACAAAATAAGTCCAGTAGATTTAGAAAGATGTCAGGCAAATGTCTTCATTCTTAGGGTAATAAGTTATGCTGGAGAATTTACAAATGTGTGTAAGTTAACAGATTAACCAGTGTAGGAAAAAAAAAACGCAGGGCATTAGGAAATACCTTAAGACAAATGAAAACAAAGATACTGGTTTATGAGATGCCATGAAAAATTTCTGTCTACTATATATAAAATACTCCTTCCCCTAGTCATATGTGAATACCTACAAGCTAGGGAAAGTGGAGTGGTCATGCTGGTACCCTGAACTAGACTTGGAGCCTTCAGAACTAGAAGGAAAATAAATTTCTGTCATTTATACATTTCAGTGTGTGTAACTTTATTAGGATATCCTGAATTAATACAGAAGTGCTCTGAGAAATTTATAACAGAAAAAGATTCCATGTCAACAGTTAACCTTACAATTTAAGGAACTAATTTTTAGAAGCCACCAGAAAAAATAATGAAGATTATAGCAAAGGTAAAATAGAGAATAGAAAAAGCATAAATCAGTGGAACCAGGAACTGATACTTTGGAAAGATGAACAAAAGTATCTGTAGTTGATAACATGTATATTTGAAGACTCAGAATTACTCAAAGAGCATGTCTATTAGAAACTATTAAAGCGCTATAAGTATACTGAAACAAATTGGATAACAGGAAATGGTAAAGTTTTTAGAAACACAACCCCAGCAGAACTGACTCATTAGGAAACAGTGAACAAACCTATTAGGCTGATTGGGTCAGTAAACCCCTTCCAACATTCAACTACCAAATTATCTCACCGTAATTGAGTTCATATATGCCAAAACTCACAGCAAACCTGTCAAAAGACATTTCAGGTCAGGAGAAAAGTATGAATTTCTACTCTACATTTTGGGGGATTTTTTTGTCAGTTGTGGGGCTTGAACTCTGGGCGTGGGTGTTGTCCCTGAGCTTTTCAGCTCAAGGCTAGCATTCCACCTGAGCTACAGTGTCTCCTTCGGTTTTCTGGTGTTTAATTGCCCAGGCTGTCTTTGAACTGTGATCCTCAGATCTCAGCTGCCAGGGTAGCTAGGATTACAGGTCTGAGCCATCAGCGCCCAGCTTTCTACATTCTTTTTTTCAATATATTTTTGGAGAACCTAGCTAGTGCAATTAAACAAGAAAAGTAAATCACATCAAGAGCATGAAGGAAAGAAATATCCATATTGGGCTGGGAAGGTGGCTCAGTGGTAGAGTGCTTGCCTTGCATGCATGAGGCCCTGGGTTCGATTCCTCAGCACCACATAAGCAAAAAGAAAAAAGCCGGAAGTGGTGCTGTGGCTCAAGTGGTAGAGTGCTAGCCTTGAGCTGAAGAGCTGAGGGACAGCACCCAGGCCCAGAGTTCAGGCCCTATGACCGGACCCAAAAAAAAAAAAATCCATATTCTATGACTTCATATGTAGAAAACCATAGACGATTACAACTGTTATTAATAAAGGATTTCTACAAAGTTATAGGATATAACTGCAACATGAAGTAGTTGTATACACCAGTGACCAATCCAAAAAAATTATATTTTTAGTGGCCTAAGAGAATAAAATAGGAATAAGTAGGATGTGAAATATTTGTATGCTGAAAACTAGAGAAAAACAGAGCATAAACTGACCCCCTCCCAAAGGAAAGAAATATATGTTCATAGATTGGTAGGCAATATTGCTACGATGAAATAACATTTAAAAATCCTAAAGTTTGTATGGAATTTCTAGGGACTCCAAATAGCCCAATCAATTTTGAAACAATATTGGGGGTCTTACACATTCTTATTTTAAAACACTATAGAACAACAGTAAGAAAGACCTTATACTTGTGTCATAAAGACAGACAGAATAGAAAACCCAGAAATAAATCCTTCTGCTATAGGCACACGATCAACGATTTGAAAAAGACAGTCCAACAACTAGTTTGGGAAAACTAGGCAGAGAAGATTGCATTTACCCAACCACATTACAAAAAATCTTCAAAAAGTATTGGAAAAAGTATTGGAGTCTGGAAGGTGTGGCACACACTTTACACCAGCATCAGGAAGCCGAGACCTCAAGGAGGCTCATGAGTGAGAGACCAACTCTTGGTTTCCCAAAACTAGCCACCCAAAGAAAAAGGAATACTGGAACACAAGACCTAAAACAGGAAAATCTTCATGGCCTTGTATTGGATATAATATTCACAACACAGGCAGTGACAGCAAAAATGGACTATCAAAGTTATAACCTACTATTAACAGTGAAAAGGCAGCTTAGAGAATGACTTTGCAAGTCCCATATATGAAAAAGGACTGCTATCAATAATAACCTCAAAACTCAGCAGCAAAAATAACAAATTCCAATTCAAAAGACCTAAGTACAGTCTTTCCAAAGAAGACACAGAAATGAACAATAAGTACAAATCAGTATCACTTACTCCTCAGGGAAATGTTATTGCTACCATCTACCATTTAGCATGTCTGTATCAATAAACCAAGAAATGCTGATGAAGACTTGAAATTGGCATCTTCATGCATTGAGGATGGAAATGCAAAATTGCACAGCAGTTTATGATCTAGCAATTCCATTTCTGCATATATACACAGAAGCATTGAAAGCAGAGATGCAAAGATTCTGGATGTGTATGTGTGTGTGTGTGTATATAATGTGTGTGTTCATAAGAGCATTGTTGACAATAACCAAAATGTGGAAACAGTATGTCCAACAACAGATGAATGAATACACAAGAATATGGTAATACATGTGGTGAAATACTTAGCTTGGAAAAAAGAGTAAAATCGTCACATACTACAATATGGATGAACTTTGAAAACATTGAATTAAGTATAAGCCAGATTTAAAGGAAAAAATTCTTTTTTGGGGGGGGGGAGTCCGGTCGTGGGGCCTGAACTCTGGGTCTGGGCGCTGTCCCTCAGCTTTTCAGCTCAAGGCTAGCGCTCTACCACTTGAGCCACAGCGCCACTTCCGGCTTTTTTCTTTTTTGCTTATGTGGTGCTGAGGAATCGAACCCAGGGCCTTGAGCATGCAAGGCAAGTGCTCTACCACTGAGCCACCTTCCCAGCCCCAGGAAAAAATTCTTTATAATTCCATTTACATAAAACACTAAGAATAGTCAAATTTGTAAAAATAGAAAATAGAATAGTGGTTTTCAGGCAGCAGGGGAAGGGAAAGTATAGGAATTACTGCCTGATGGTCTTAAGAGTTCTAGTTGAGGTGATTTAAAAAAAAAAACTTTTTAAGGATGGAGAATGGTAATAGTTGTACCATATGAATGTTCTTAATACCACTGAATGTACACTTACATAATGAGAATGATAAGTGTTATGTGTGTTATACCACAATAAGTAAAACAAAGAGCCGGTATTGGTGGATCATACCCTAATCCTAGCTACTCAGGAGGCTGAGATTGAGGATTCAATGCTAGCCTAGGGGGGACAGTCTATGAGCTGGAAGTGGTGCTGTGGCTCAAAGTGGTGGAGCACTAGCCTTGAGCAAAAGTGCTCAGGGACAGCGCCCAGGTCCTGAGTTTAAGCCCAATGAAAGACAAAAGGAAAAAGAAGAGAAGTTCTCAAACTCTCTTAAGTATCTAGGGAGGAAGTTAACCAATCTACAGATGTTGAATGAATTAGTAAGATTATTTAATATTTTTGTTTTGATTTCTTAGGAGAGTTCCAAGTAAGAAGTAGAAAGGAGGGAGAGAAGTAAAGGCAAAATACAGGTAATTTCAGAAATCCAAAAGGTAAGGAAAATTAAACAGAAAAGGCTACCATGAGCAAAGAGTAAAATATGTGAAAGGGTTACTGATGGAGTTTTGATGATGGAATTCTGGGTGTTTGTGTGTGTGTAAGTGCCAGTCCTGAGGCTTGAAATCAGTACTTGGGTGCTGTCCCTGAGCATTTTTGTTCTAAGCTAGTGCTCTACCATTCAAGCTGCAGACCACTACTGGCTTTTCCTGAGTAGGTTATTGGAGCTAAGAGTTTCACAGCCTTTCCATCCCTGGCTGGCTTTGAACCAAGATCCTCAGATCTCAGCCTTTTTGTTAGTAGCTAGGATTACAGGCATGAGCCACCAACACAGGCTGATGCTGAAATATTTAAGGCTGCCAATCCACTTGGAAGGAGAGGACTTGTACTCGCTAGCAGACGTTATACCACTTGAGACACTCTACCTCTAATCTTTTTTATTTTTGCTTCATTGTTACTTGATTAGGGTTTCATATTTATATCTGGAGCCAGCCTTCTACTGTGAGCTTTCTAACCACAACTTCCTCCATAGCTGGGATTGCTGCTGTGACCCAACATGGGTATCACCCACTTTCCACGTTGGCTGGATTTGAACTGTGATCCTCCTCATCTTTACCTGCCTGGTAGCTGAGAACCACCACTCCTGGGCCATACATTTTATTTGCTTGACATTTAATATTATCAATGGTTTTTTAGTAGCCAATTACTTTGTACAAGCTTTTCCACTTAAATTTGCCAGATTTTTCTCCTGTTGCATGTTTTCTTCCTTAAAAGCAAAAGACCCTGCCTTCTTGGTGTGTGGGTTGTCAAAGCCATAATAGTTGATTTGTCCCTGAATGTTGCATGGTGAAGGCAACACTGCTAGGCAATTTCCATTCTTAACTATTCTCAAGCTTAATCTTTTAATACCTTTCTTTCTATACCTTAGAGCTAGGTACAGAAATATGAACATAGGGAGTTTGGGGGATGTCACTCAGTTGGAGCCTGCTTGCGTAGTATGGATAAAGCCCTAGGTCTGAGCCAGAGCACAGCACCAGTAAAATGGACTAAATAATTACATTGAGGCTTTGCTGGGCACAGTAGTACACCTCTGTGATCCCAGCACCCACGGGGGGGGGGGGGGGAAGGCAGGAAGATCCTGAGTTCAAGGCTCGCCAGGACTGTATATGGAAACTGTGTCTTAAAACAACCAAAACAGCCAAGAAGTATAGATACAGGGACTGGAGGCACAGCAATATGGTAGAGTGATAATTTAGCATGTATGAGGCCCAGCAGACAAGCCACAGCACAGAAAGTGTGTGTGTGTGTGTGTGTGTGTGTGTGTGTGTGTGTGTGTGTGTGTGTAGCAAAGTCATAGATCACTTGCTATACATAAACAAATTTGTATTTTTCCCTTCCTACCTACCTTCTTTTCCTTCTTTATTTCTTCTTGCTTTCTTTTTCTCTTTCCCACCCTTTCTTTCCTTCTTTCTTCCTTCCTTTCTCCCTCCCTCATCCCTGTCTCTTTCCCCTCTTTCTTTTCTCTCCTGTTTTTCTGTCTTTCTGTCTGCCTCTCTCTTTTTTCTCTCTGTCTTTTTTTTCTTGTATTGCCACTGGACCATCTGGCCCAGCCTCACAACTAGGAGGAAATACAGATGTAAATTTATGTGCCCAGCTTCTATTTTACTATATTGTACTCATCTTTGCACATATGGGTCCAAAATTTAATTATTAACTACTTTAGGTCTTCTAATGCTGCCTTATCCTGAGTAAATCTATGTATGTGTGAAGTTCTTCACATCAGGGAAAATACCAGTTATGTATATGTGTGTGTGTATACGTATGTATGCATGTATGTATGCATGTATGTACTAGGATTTGAACTCAGGGCCTTGGAATTTCTAGGCATGTATTCTACTACTTGAAGTGTGCCTTGAGCTTATGGATGTTTTTTGTTGTTGTTTGTTTGTTTTTTGGTCCATCATGGGGCTTGAAGTCTGGGCCTGGGCGCTGTCCCTCAGCTCTTCAGCTCAAGGCTATTACTCTACCACTTGAGCCAGAACATCACTGCCCATTTTCTGGTGGTTTATTGGAGATAAGAATCTCAGGGACATTCCTGCCTGGGCTGGCTTTGAACTATGATCCTTAGAGCTCAGCCTCCTGAGCATGAACCACCAGTGCCAGGCCTTGTTTTTTTTTAATAATTGTTTCTTAGGCAGGAAATGTGACTTAGTGTAGAATGCTTGCCTAGTATGCATAAGACCCTGGTTCGATTCCTTGATACCATGTAAACATAAAATTAATAAAGTAAATGAAAAAAATCATTAAAATTATTTTTTAAAAAGAAAAAAAAGCGCCGGGCGCTGGTGGCTCACGCCTGTAATCCTAGCTACTCAGGAGGCTGAGATCTGAGGATCGCGGTTCAAAGCCAGCCCGGGCAGGAGAGACCGTGAGACTCCTATCTCCAATAAACCACCAGAAAACCGGAAGTGGCGCTGTAGCTCAAGTGGTAGAGCGCTCACCTTGAGCTGAAGAGCTGAGGGACAGCGCTCAGGCCCAGAGTTCAAGCCCCATGACCGACAAAAAAAAAAAAAAAGAAAAAAGAAAAAAAAGCCAGGCACCCGGTGGCTCATGCCTGTAATCCTAGCTACTCAGGAGGCTGAGATCTGAGGATAACAGTTCAAAGCCAGCCTGGGCAGGAAAGTCCGTGAGACTCTTATCTTCAATAAACCACTAGAAAACTGGAAGTGACACTGTGGCTCAAGCGGTAGAGCGCTCGCCTTGAGCTGAAGAGCTGAGGGACAGTGCCCAGGCCCAGATTTCAAGGCCCATGACTGACAAAAAAAGAAAGAATTCTCTCTCTCTCTCTCTCTGCTGTCTGTCTCTGTCTCTGTCTCTCTGTCTCTCTGTCTCTCTGTCTCTCTCTCTCTCTCTCTGTCAGTCATGGGGCTTAAACTCTGGCCTGGATGCTGTCCCTCAGCTCTACCACTTGAGCCTCAGTGTACTTCTGGTTTTCTGGTGGTTTATTTTTTTTGGGGGGGGGGGGGTCCGGTCATAGGGCTTGAACTCTGGGGCTGGGTGCTGTCCCTCAGCTCTTCAGCTCAAGGCTAGCACTCTACCACTTGAGCCATTGTGCCACTTCTGGCTTTTTTCTTTTTGTTTATGTAGTGCTGAGGAATCGAACCCAGGGCCTCATGCATGCAAGGAAAGCACTCTACCACTGAGCCACCTTCCCAGTCTTTCTGGTGGTTTATTGGAGATAAGAGTCCTGGACTTTCCTGCCTGGGCTGGCTTTGAGCCATGATCCTCAGATCTCAGCCTCCTGAGTAGCTAGGATTACAGACATAAGCCACCAGCACCCAGCTAAAGAATTGTCTCTTCTAACTAAGGCATAGTGGTTCATGACTGTAGTCCAGTTTGGAAGGTGAATATTGGAGATTCAGGGTTTGAAGCCAACAAAAAGGAGTAAGAACCAATTTCAGAAAATAAACTGAGTGTTGTGGCACACATATACTGTCCCAGAAACTCAGGAGGATCAGACACAGGGGACTGAAACAAACTAAAGTGGAGTGGGGGGGGGCAGAGGGAGGGAGGGAGGAAGGAAAGAAAAAAGAAAGGAGGGAGGGAGGAAAAAATGGAGGCCCGACTCAAGTTATTAAGGGCTTATCCAGCTAATTTGAGGCCCTAAGTCCAAACCTCAGTAAATGTATAGAGAAAGAAAGAAAGATATGTCATTATTGATTTCCCTGAGATTAAATCTTCATTTATAGGAATTGTTTGTTTTTTACTATCTAGTCTGTCATTTCTGGGTATAAGACTCTGTTCATAACCAAAGAATGTACTTCTATCATATGGCATTTTATTTTATTTTATTTTATTTTATTTGGGTCCGGTCGTGGGGCCTGAACTCTGGGCCTGGGAGCTGTCCCTCAGCTCTTCAGCTCAAGGCTAGCGCTCTACCACTTGAGCCACAGCGCCACTTCTGGCTTTTTTCTTTTTGCTTATGTGGTGCTGAGGAATCAAACCCAGGGCCTCAGGCATGCAAGGCAAGCGCTCTACCACTGAGCCACCTTCCCAGCCCTCATATCGCATTTTATTTTCTCTAATGTTCTTCTATTTGTGCTGCTAGCACTAAATGCAGTGGTTTGAACTGTCTTGTTCTATTTGCATCAATGTAAAAGAACATATGCACAGTAGACAAGATAAAATAAATATACTAAATTGTGGTCTTCGAAATTGCAAACATCATTAATATCCCTGAGATAAAGAGTTTTCTGGCAGAAGGATGAAATTCATATTAAATGAATGCTTCTCAATACTGTGGGCAAAAAATGGTTGGTATGAACATTGACATAAGTTCAGCCAGGAAAGATGAGAGATGATGACCTTGGAAGACTTCTAGATTTGTCCAGTGAATTACAGCAACAAAAGGACATGGAGCCCAGCTATTAGACCAAGAACCATTTACTGTGATTGTATGAATTCAATCATAAAATTCATATATTGTGGTTATAGTCTTTTCACCCAAAAAGGCCAGGCAATTCTTAGAGCAGCATTTTCGCTTGAAATTTTATTCATTAAAATATATGAGCAAAATCCAAATGGCAAAATCTTTGATAAGCATTGCAGAGAAGTAGACTGTTGCCATGTGCTGGTGGTTCATGCCTATAATCCTAGCTACTCAGGAGGCTGAGATCTGAGGATCCCAGCTCAGAAACAGTGGCCAGGCCCTGAGTTCAAGCCCTACAACAACCACCACCAACAACAACAACAAAAACTGGACTGTTCATTAGTCACAATAATTTAGAGAAACCATTGAATTAAAATTTCACTCTTCCAGACTTTCAAGCTTTTATATTTGAACATACTTTCCATAATAAAGACTGTGAATCATAGAGTTGTAATTGGACAATTGACAATTTAATACATGTAAGCATGATAAAAATTTAGCAAAAATATTCATATCTTGAAAAACAAATAGTTTTTTATCTGTATTTACAAAATCCCAAACTTTGTTTTGAGTTGTAAATCAGTACTAGCTAATATATAAAGAAAGAAACAGGAAGTAACTGTAAAGCTGTTAATTTCATCAATAGTTTATTTTTGTGAAACTTAACCTGATTGCAACAAAGTTCTCCTATTTTTGCATATATTAGGTACATTAAAGGTATATATATTTTTTCTATTCATTTCTTTTTTTTCTTTTTTTATTGTGAGGTGTTACAATTACATGGGCAAGATAATGAGTACATTTCTTATCAAGCATTGTAGCCTCCTCCTTTGTTTCCCAATTCCATCCCATCCTCCCCCACTCCCCCACCCAACCCTCTCCCCCCACCCCAGGTATATTTAAAATGGAGTAATTCTGCAAGGAAAAATGGTCACAGCATTAGTTAGAGGTCACCTGGACAACTAGTCCTGATGTGAATGTGTAGCTACCCCTGGAATGGGTAGGAAATATTCAGGAACAGGAGAGGAAAGCCACCAGCATAAAAGATTTATGATTAATATACAAGCAGCAGTAGAAAAAATTAAGAAGGGAAATAAGGGTACGATTAGGAACTAGTCTTAAACTTAGCCTAGAGGCAGGGATTGAAGGATTTCCACACTCAATTTATGTAATTGTGTCCTCGTGCACTTGCCTGCCAGGCTGCCCACCAGGGGAGGGTTGTCTACTTGGGGAACTGTATTCCTACCTTACTTCACAGTTCATATATTTTATCAGGTTCCACGAAGGGAGACACATCAGCCAACGAGTTCCACCACTTGAACAGGAAGTCTGCAATGTCTATGAACCATGGGGTAACCTTCTCCTTGCCCTGGGCTGCCTTGTCCAGCAGTTCCTCCAGCTCCTGCTGGCTCACATAGCAGTAGCTTTTCACTTCTCTGGGATCTGGGTTCACTGTGAGGTTTTTCCTCACAAACAGGACATAGCAAAGTTCGTGTTCTCCCCAGACAGAATCTGATTGAGCCTTTAGATATCTCCGGAACATACACAGGATATCCTTTATGGAAATCTGTATGGAAATAAATTCAGTGTTAACTCAGTAATAGAATAAAAGTTTTAGATAAAACCAGTTCATTTGCTTACTCAAAAATATAAACAAATTGTAACCTCTTAGTACAATAACTTAATTAATTAATTGTAGTGGTTCCACTGAGTGCCACACAGTGATTAAATGTTAACTAAATGTTGGGCATGTGTCTAGGATTGTTTCTTTTTTCATACATAATGAGCATAATGAGAACACAGAACACAAAAGGCTAAATGCAGTTCTGTGGAGCTCAGACACATTGATTTTAACCAAGAATTTTTCAGAGTAGTGGTGGGAAAGAGCAATGTTCTTTCTCTCTACTTTAGTGACTTGATTCCTAGGCTGAAGTAGAAACTCTCCCAGCAGTCACCTTCCAATCATCTCATTTGGATAAAGAATGTGATCCCATTGCCCAGTCGTGGCTAGGAGAGGACAGCAGATGCAATGAGCACATCTAAAAGCGTTTGAGCCTGTGCTTCTCCTACTTATGTCTTTCTGGAGACCGGTGCATACCTGCTCCTGAGGAATCCCCAGCTCAGCCTGCAGACGTCTCAGAGCTGCCCTCTTAATCCCTATGGCATCTTTCTCTTCCAGTTCCTCAGGTTGGTATAATGGATGACCAGAACAGGAGTCAGAAAAGTAACCTGGGGAAAAAAAAACAAACAAATAAATACAAAGTGCCGTTTATTGGGAGTTTTCTTTCTTCTAAACTGAGCAGTTTCCTAGTCATTGCCTAGTGGATAAAATAGAAAATGATAAATATAGTTGGTATATCAGGCAAGCATCAATTTATCTTCTTTTGCCAAATATATTGGCCAATATTACTATTAATATTATTCACACTAACATTATTTTTAATTATAGTCTTTTCATTGTTCCTTTTATTGAATTTTTTGTTTTTTCTACATTTTTGTTATTTTTTATTACTTTATTAATTAAAAAAGTATTTCTGAGCCAGGCACTAGTGGCTCACACCTATAATCCTAGCTACTCAGGAGGCTCAGATCTGAGGATCACAGTTCAAAGCCAGCCAAGGCAGGAAAAGCCATGAAACTCATCTCCAATAAACCACCAGAAAACCAGAAGTGGTGCTATGGCTCAAGTGGCAGAGTACTAGCCTTGAGCTGAAGAACTGAGGGACAGCACTCAGGCCTAGAGTTCAAGCCCCATGACTGACAAAAAAAAAAGTATTTCTGTGCTCACTGGGGCTTGAACTCAGGACCTAGGCGTTGTCACTGACCTTTTTTGCTCAAAGCTAGCACTCCTATTACTTGAATCACAGCTCCATTGCTGACTTTTTTTTGGTAGTTAACTACAGAGAAGAGTTTCACAGACTTTCTTGCTTTGAACCTCAATCCTTAGATATCATGCTCCTGAGTAGCTAAGGTTACAGGCATGAGTCACCAGTACTGGCTTCTACTTCTTTTTTTTAAAAAAAAATCTTTTTTTTTTTTTTTCCCCAGTTGTGAGGCTTGAACTCTGAGCTTGGGTGCTGTCCTTACGCTCTTCAGCTCAAGGCCAGTGCTCTACCACTTGAGCCACAGGGCCACCTCTGATTTTCGAGTGGTTTATTGGAGATAAGAGTCTCATGGACTTTCCTGCCTGAGCTGGCTTTGAACCATGATCCTCAGATCTCAGCCTCCTGAGTAGGTAGGCTTATAGGCGTGAGCCACTGGCACCCAGCTTTAAAAAAAAATTTCTTAAGGCAGTATCTCATTCTAGAGCTCCTGCTATTGTAAAACTTTTCAAAATCTTCCATGCCTGGCTATTTGTTGTGTTTTTAAGACAAAAGGGTCTACAAAATTCACTGATGCAATTTCAGGTATAAAATGCTGGTGACTGAATGTCTTCTCACTTTCAGCTGGAGTGGGAACATTTAGCCTAAAGAGAGCGCTGATGGGTTTGATAACTCATTGCATCCCAAAGCTTAGAACAGAAGTCAGTGTTCCATTAGATTTCAAGTGAGTAAACTCACCAGGAAATGTGTACTTAGCATCTGATCGTTGCTGGATCAACAGCTGGTCTTCCATGTTGAAGAGGATGACACTGAAGCTTCGGTGCCTAAGCCCTGCAAATGGGTGCACATGAGTTCATTTGGAATTGAGGTCAGTTTGGAGTCTTTATCTATCAGTACATTCAGATCAGTATTGTGACATCACCAGCATCTAGTGACCCTTATATGCCTGGTGTTGATCCCGTAGAGATCCACTACTCGTTTATACCCAGCAACACTTGAAAGTTGGCAATGCAATTTCCCTTCATTTGTAATCAGAAAAACTAGCCAGTTCTGGTGGCTTATGCCATGTAATCTTAGCTACCCAGGAGGCTGAGATCTAAGAATCATGGTTTGAAAGCAGCCTGGGCAGGAAAGTTAATGACACTCATCTCCGATTAGCCAGCAAAAAGCCAGAAATGAAGGTGAAGAGGGAGTTCAAGTGGTAGAGTGTTAGCCTTGAGAACTAAAGCTCAGGGACAGTGCCCAGGCCCCTGAGTTCAAGTGCCAGGATGGGTAGAAAAAAAAAAGGAAAAATTGAAAGAAGGAACAAAGGAAGGAAGGAAAGATGGGAGAAAGGAAGGAAAGGAAGAAGGAGAGAGGGAAGAAGGAAGAAAACAAGAGAGAAAGAAGTCAGTAGTTCTAATCTAGGAGTCCTACCAGTATACCAGCAAGGCTGATGAGTGACCCAGTGGCACAGAATGACTCCTTCCCTGGAACTCGCTAGGACACTGATGGCAACACTAAAGTGACTCTCATGTCCTAGGCTTCCTGCACAGCATTGCATGGCAGCTGCAGCAAGCTGGGGACTAGATTGTTCTCAAGTGTATTTTCTTCCTCCTTCCCAAATCTTGCCTGATTTGGAGAATAGCTGATAGCACAGCATGTGAGCACAGGCCAGACCCTCCTTCTAGCTCACCCTTTTCGATGTTTTCATTCAAGTGACAGTTCTTCTTGGTTTCACATCCTAAGACTCGATCCTGCTCATCAACAATGATGCACATCTCCTCTAACCGTTTTGTCTGCAGTTCATCAAGGTGAGTTGTGCCTGACTCAGCCATACCTGCATACACTTGATTAGCCGGAGATGGATCCTGTCTGCTTTTTTTTCCAGTGCAAAGCAGAAGAGAAAATGTAGCCAAATTTCTTCCCACATGGACAATGGAAATTGTGCACAATGTAGAAAGACATGAATGTTTGTTTGGAGATGGTTGGAGGTATCTTTATTATTCCCTTCTTGTGAAAGTTATTTGGTTCTTTTAGAACCTTAAAGCTTGTTTCTGACTTTTGTCATCCCATAAGCTTTGGAAACCTTGGCAGGAATTATTTCTTTTTTTTTTTTTTTTTTAAATTGTATTTTATTTTATTTGAGAACATACTGTACAGAGGGGCTACAATTACATGGGCAGGATAATGCATACATTTCTTACCAAGTATTGCAGCCTCCTCCTTTGTTTACCCTTCACTTCCCTTCCCCGCATCCCCCCTCCCCCCACCCAATTTTACCCCCCTCCCCCCACCCAATTATACCCCCCTCCCCCCCCACACACAGACATTGTAAAGCTGGTTTTTGACATGACATTTTGTACTTCTCATTGTTGCAACAGGTCCACCTGAATCCTTAAACGACTTGTTTGTTGTAATGAAGCTAAAGAGAAAACTTTTTTTTTGGTTGGTTGAGGGCTTGAACTCTGGGCCTGCGTGCTGTCCCTGAGCTCTTCAGCTTAAGGCAAGCACTCTACCTCTTGAGCCACACGCCACCTCCGGTTTTTCTAGTGGTTAATTGTAGATAACCGTGATCCTCAGATCTCAGCCTCTTGAGTAGCTAGGATTACAGGTGTGAGCCCGGCAAGAGAAAACTTTTATAAATTCATCAATGCATATAACTGCCATGTTGTCATTGTTTGGTTATAGTTTGTTAATTATCTTTAGGTAGTCCTAGAGCTTAAACTCTGGGCTGGGGCACTGTCCCTGAGCTTCTTTTGTTCAAGGCTAGGATTCTACCACTTGAGCTACAGCACCACTCCCAGCTTTTTCTGTGTTTGTGGTACTGAGGAATTGGACCCAGGGCTTCATGCATGTGAGGCAAGTACTCTACCACTAAGCCACATTCTCAGCCCTATACATTGTCTTTTAATTTGTTTTCTTTCATTTTATATTTGCCTTATTTGCAAAGAGATTTCAGATTTGTAAGAATTACTAAAGCCACAACAATTCATCCAAAAAATCATACACCATGATCAAACAGGATTCATTTCAGGGATGCAAAGCTGGTTCAATATACGCAAATCAATTAATATTATTCATCACATCAACAGGAGCAAGAATAAGAACCACATGGTTATCTCAATAGATGCAGAAAAAGCATTCGACAAGATCCAACACCCCTTTATGATGAAGGTTTTGGAAAAATTAGGAAGCCATGGAACATTCCTCAATATAATAAAGGCTGTATATGACAAACCTACAGTCAGCATTATACTCTATGGTGAAAAACTAAAGCCATTTCCTCTTAACTCAGGAACAAGACAAGGATGCCCACTCTCTCCACTTCTCTTCAATCTAGTATTAGAATGCCTAGCTATAGCAATAAGACAAGATGCAGACATAAAGGGGATCCAAATAGGGAAAGAAGAAATAAAACTCTCCCTCTTTGCAGATGACATGATCTTGTATTTAAAGAATCCCATAGACTCCACTCCCAAATTACTCAAGCTGATTCAAAACTTTGGCAAAGTAGCAGGTTATAAAATTAACCCCCAAAAATCAATGGCTTTTCTGTATGCCAACAATGAGAAAAGTGTGGCTGAAATTAGGAAAGCAACTCCATTTGTAATAGCCCCACAAAAAATAAAATACCTAGGAATTAACTTAACTAAAGAAGTGAAGGACCTCTATGATGAAAACTTTAAAATCTTGAAAAAGGAAATCAACACAGAACTTAAAAAATGGCAAAACCTCCCATGCTCCTGGATTGGCAAGATTAACATCGTGAAAATGGCAATACTTCCCAAGGCTATCTACAAATTCAACGCGATACCTATCAAAATTCCACCCTCATTCTTCAAGGAAATAGAAGAGGCAATCCAAAAATTCATATGGAACAATAAAAGACCCCGTAATAGCAAAAACGCTCCTCAACGGAAAGAACAGTGCTGGAGGAATATCAATACCAAATTTCAAACTCTACTATAAAGCCATAGTAATCAAAACAGCTTGGTATTGGCATAAGAACAGACCTCAGGACCAATGGAATAGAATTGAAAACCCAGAAATGAACCTACAGACCTATAGCCATCTAATCTTCGATAAGGAAGCTAAAACAATAGAATGGAAGAAAGACAGCCTCTTCAGTAAATGGTGCTGGCAAAATTGGTTAACTACATGTAGAAAACTAAAGCTAGATCCTTATATATCACCCTGCACCAGAATCAACTCCAAATGGATCAAAGACCTTGAACTCAAAGCAGACACTCTGAAAACATTACAGGATGGAATAGGAGAAACCCTAGGTCTCCTTGGCTCAGGCTGAAACTTTCTGAATAGAGACCCGGAAGCACAACAAATCAAAGAAAGGTTGGACAAATGGGATTGCATAAGGTTGCAGAGCTTCTGCAGGGCAAATGACATAGCTAGCAAGATCAATAGAAAGCCCACCGATTGGGAGAAGATCTTTACTAGCCATACAACGGACAAGGGTCTCATATCTAAAATATACTTCGAACTCAAAAAATTAAACCACCCAACAACAAATCCTCAAAGAAACAACTGCCCAATAAATAAGTGGGCGAAAGACTTAAAGAGAAACTTCTCTGAAGAAGAAAGAAGGATGGCCAATAGACACACGAAGAAATGTTCAACATCCCTAGCCATAAAAGAAATGCAAATCAAAACAACATTGAGATATCACCTCACTCCAGTTAGAACAGCAAAAATCAAGAACTCTAACAACAACAGATGCTGGAGGGGATGTGGACAGAAAGGAACCTTACTTCATTGTTGGTGGGAATGTAAACTTGTTCAACCACTTTGAAAAGCAGTATGGAGGTTCCTCAAAAGACTTCACATAGATCTCCCCTATGATCCAGCAATCCCACTTTTGGGCATTTACCCAAATGTTTACAAACAAGACCACACTAAAGCTACCAGCACAACTATGTTTATTGCAGCATTATTTACCATAGCTAAGATATGGAACCAACCCAGATGCCCCTCAGTAGATGAATGGATCAAGAAAATGTGGTATATATACACAATGGAATTCTATGCCTCCATCAGAAAGAATGACATTTCCCCATTTGTTAGGAAATGGAAAGGTTTGGAAAAAATTATATTAAGTGAAGTAAGCCAGGCCCAAAGAAACATAGGTCCCATGGTTTCCCTTATTTGCAATATCTAGTATAGGTATGAGTCAAGCGGAAAAGATCAGATAATGTGATGTTAGGAAAATGAACCCTTAAATATGTATTTTAATGTTTTCGTTTCTTTCATGCATGTGTTTCTAACGCATTTATAAGATTATTTCTTTGTTGCTTTGTATGTCCCTCCCCCACAGTGTAACCCCCGCTTTCACTATATTTAATGTCAGTATAACATGTGGAGGAGATGGGGACAAACAAGTCGTTTAAGGATTCAGGTGGACCTGTTGCAACAATGAGAAGTACAAAATGTCATGTCAAAACCAGCTTTACAATGTCGGTGGGGGGTGGGGGTATGATTGGGTGGGGGGGAGGGGGGAGGCTGGGAAGGGAGGTGAAGGGTAAACAAAGGAGGAGGCTGCAATGCTTGTTAAGAAATGTATGCATTATCCTGCCCATGTAATTGTAGCCCCTCTGTACAGTATGTTCTCAAATAAAATAAAATTAAATTAAAAAAAAAAAGAATTACCAAAGCCAAAAATTCCAATATCCTCAAAGCAATTCAATTCCAGTAAAAAGTACTTGTCTTAAAAGTAGATGGGAGGGAGGGAGGGAGGGGATGGTAGGGGGAAAACAATGGAGGGGATAACAATGTTCAAGAGGAAGTGTACTCATTACCTCACTCATGTAACTGTAACCCTCTGTATAGTATCTTTACAATAAAAAAATTAAAAAAAAAAGTAGATGGGAGATGAGAGAATATGGACTAGAGGGAATTGAGTACGGCAGCAACAGCAAAGATTTGAAATGCCATCTACAGAGTGAGACTCATAGGACACACAGTCATGGGCTCTTACCTTCTCTGAAGATGAGAGTTTTAGGCAGCCTCTGAATCCTGCAGTTGGAGAGGTACAGCTCCAGCTCCAGCCAGGTTCATATATATGCGTATGAGTGTGGGTGTAGTAAGTAACCCATGGTTGTTTTGAGTGAAGGTATTTCTAAATTAGTTGAGAAATCAGACTACACCCTTTTATCAATGAAGGGTCATGTTGAAAATTGCATTCTTTCTGTGTTTCAACATAAAATAATTTAAACAATTACAAGTAGGCAGTTTTAAAACCAGATCCAGTGTTTATCAAACCCCAATAGAATTGATTGCATAAAGAATCTTTGGGGGGGACGGTGGGAGAGGCTGGGAAGGTGGCTCAGTGGTAGAGCGCTTGCCTTGCAAGCATGAGGCCCTGGATTCAATTCCTCAGCACCACATAAACAAACAAACAAACAAAAAGCCCAAAGTGGCACTGTGGCTCAAGTGATAGAACGCTAGCCTTGAGCTGAAGAGCTGAGGGACAGCGCCCAGGCCCAGAGTTCAGGCCCCATGACTGGACGCAAGGGGAAAAAAAAAAAAAGAATCTTCTGGGGCTATGATTTGTACTACATAACTGTTCAAGAAGTTGAGAGTCTTACATCACATAAAAGACCAAAATTATACAAGAAAATGTGCAGTTCAAAGGTTCACACTTTTTGAAATACTTTTTATTGTAAAGATACTGTGTAGAGGGGTTACAGTTACAGGAGTAAGGTAATGAGTACATTTCCTATGAAGTATTGTTACCCCCTCCTTTGTTTTTCTCCTCCATCCTTTCCCTCCCCCCTTCCTTTTTCCCCCAAAGTTGTAAAGTTCATTTTCAACATAGTGTCTTGTCCATCTCATTGTTACAATAGGTCAACCTTATTTCAGTTTTTTGTTATTTCCCTTCCCCTCCCCAAATTAAAAAAATGTATATACCAGGTGCAGGGCACCAGAATCAAATACAGTGAAAACAGAGGTTATACCATGGGGAAAGAACATACAAAAGAAACAAAAAAATCACATAGTACATTATAAATACATTAAAAACAACAGCAACAAAGATAAAACCTCTTGTATCCCTATCTTGGAGTTCATTTTGCTTAGTATCCACATTTAAAGGGCACCCTTGATGTATGCCTATAATCCTAGCTACTCAGGAAAGCTGAGATCTGAATACGAAGCCAGTATGGGAGGAAAGTCCGTGAGACTTTTTTCTCCAATAAACCTTCAAAAAGCTACAGGTGGAGCTATGGCTCCACTAGTAGAGTGCTATCCTTGAGCAAAAAGGATCTCTGGGGCAGCCCCAGGCTCAGAGTTCAAGCCCCAACACCAGCAAAAAAAAAGGAGCGGTGGCAATGAGAAACTGAGTAACAATATGTTTGACCAAATTAGTTATTATATAATGAAGATAAGTTTTCATAGGAATATGAGAAAAATGGGTAAATTCAGTTCATGTGGCACACAAAGAAATGAGGGATCACTAGGCATGGAGCAGATGGAGTAATACCAAAACAAACAGCCCTCTCTGGAACTAGGGCAGAGAAAACCCCATGGATGCAGAAACTTTCTCACAATTCGTGTGGGTAGGTGGTAATAGCTGAACCTTTAGAGATAAGCTGAGCAGGTAGCCAACATTACATAAGAGCACATTTCTCGGCAGAGTTTCAGGCTGTTACAAAACCTGAAACAGGAGGAAACCAGACACAGAGTGCCTGGAGTAGAGATGGGGGGAGGCTAACCCACCCCTCTGGGCCCCACACATTGATTCATCCTGGTAGGGCACTGAGGACTTGGCTGGCCTTCTTGCCCTGGGGAGCCATGCTATCCACAGCATAGCCCTTTCCTCCCTTTCCTGGTATATGTGTCCCTTTCTCTCCTGTGGCCATGTCACTTCTCCATATGCAGTTTTATGAAATGTGAATTTCATAAGATAGGGCTTCTCCCAGTCCAAAGGACACAGAACAATCTTCAGGATAGGGGCTGGGAAGGTGGCTCAGTGGTAGAGCGCTTGCCTTGCATGCCTGAGGCCCTGGGTTCGATTCTTCAGCACCACATAAGCAAAAAGAAAAAAGCCGGAAGTGACGCTGTGGCTCAAGTGGTAGAGCGCTAGCCTTGAGCTGAAGAGCTGAGGGACAGCGCCCAGGCCCAGAGTTCAGGCCCCACGACCAGACCTCCCCACCCCCAAAAAAGAATAATCTTTAGGACAATCTCTCTGGCTTCCTTGTAGACCTGAGCAAAGGGGAACCTTCCTACTCCATACAGTCACATTGGCATCTCTCCCAAGAGATTTCTTCACTCCCCTCCAACATCCTGCCGGATTCAGCTTTTATTCCAACAATCTGAGTGTCATAAATGTTTGAAATTTGGTCAAACTTGAATTTGAAAAACATTTTGTAAAGCCGGGCCCCGGTGGCTCAGGCCTGTAATCCTAGCTACTCAGAAGGCTGGGATCTGAGGATCGCAGTTCAAAGCCAGCCCGGGCAAGAAAGTTTGTGAGACTTTTATCTCCAATAAACCACTAGAAAACCGGAAGTGTTGCTGTGACTCAAGCGGTAGAGCACTCGCTTTGAGCTGAAGAGCTCAGGAACAGTGCCCAAGCCCAGAGTTCAAGCCCCACGACAAAGAAAGAAAGAAAGAAAGAAAGAAAGAAAAACATTTTGTAAGTCTATGTGAAATAAGGGGGTCAGGTCTTGCTGGCGCCATATTGGCCACATGGTGGATGGTAGGGTCTGACATCTTGTCTTCATGCTGGGGGAAGGAAACGCCCCTGCCCATCACCTGCCTCTTAAGTGATAGGCATGCCCAGATCTCTGGAGGCAAGGGTGGGCACTGGCTGATAGGTTACTGAATCTGTCAATCCAGTGCTGAGGCCTGGGAATTTTCTGTGGACCTGCCCCCCTGCTCAGACTCTGTGTAGGCCAGGACTAGCCCAGCCTTGGCTTTGTCATGCCACGTGTGTCTCTTTGATCGTATTCTGTGTCCTGTGTCCTGGCTCAGTCATCATGGTGTCCCACTTCAGCTCTCCATTGGAGCTGAACTGGTTTGTTGGTATTGTTTTTGTTCTTTTTTTAGCCTGTTCCCTAGCTGTGCTATGTCTATTTGGGGGCTACAGGCCTTTGTAACAACCGGCTGCCTGCAGCCTGCTAACTGGATAATAAAAACCCCAATATTCCATATTCCAAAATGTGTCACTGTGCCCAGGCAGTGAAGTCCATGAGACTCTTACTTCCAATTAACCACCGTTTCCAGAAAACGAGAAGTGGTGCTGTGGCTCAAGTGCTAGAGTGCTAGCCTTGAGCACAAAAACACTCAGGGATAGCGCCCAGGCCCTGAGTTCAAGTCCCACTAAACAAAAAAAAAAAAAAAAAAAGGGAAGGGGAAAGTGATTCAGTGGTAGAGTGCTTGCCTCACATGCATGAGGCCCTGGGGTCAATTCCTCAGCACCACAGAAACAGAAAAGGCCGGAAGTGGCCTGTGGCTCAAGTGGTAGAGTGCTAGTCTTGTGCTGAGGGACAATGCCCAGGGCCCAGAGTTCAAGCCCCATGACTGGCAGAGAGAGGGGGAGGGAGGAAGAGGGGGAGGGAGATTATGTTTAATAAAATAATAGGGAAGATCAAAATATTGGGGAAAAGATGATCATCCATGTATATATGTATATGAAGCTTTTAGAACACCAACAGACAAAATCAGAACATAACCTCCATTACAATCTTTCTACAGTTTTTAATTATATCGAGTAAGGAAAAATATTGAAAGGTACAGGAGAGAAGTGACAAGTTACCATACAGGCAAATTCATCAGAATAACAGCAATTTCTCGGCAGAAACTACAAGCCAGGAAGGCAGAAATAATGTATTTGAAGACCTGAAAGAAAATTATTGCAACCTAGATTACTGTATGCAGCAAAGCTATCTTTCAGAATTGGAAGAAAAATAAAAAAAACCTCTCAAGTTGTAAAGAATTTAATGACTACTTAACCAGCAATGACACAGATAATTTAAGAAATTCTACACAGGAAAGAGAAAGATACAAATATCCTTGAGACTATGGGAAAGAGTAGTCATGTTAGATGAATAGATAGGAAAATGAAGATTAAGAAAGAATACAACATTGAAAAACTACAAAAAGACAGGAATTACTACCTATATATTCTCAGTTCTGTAATTAAAATACAGACTGATAGATTGCCTTTAAAACAAGAGCCAGGGAAAAAGGAAAAAAAAAAGTATAAAACAAGAACTAAGCTGGGAATGTGGCTTAGAGGTAGATTGCTTGTCTAGCATGCATGAGACCCTGGGTTCAATTCCTTGGTACCATGTAACAAAATACAAAATAATATATATATAAAATATTATATATAAATATACAAATTATATATAGAAACAAAACAATATATAATGTATATTCTTTGCTTTTTTGCTTTTTTTCTTTTTTTTTTTTTGTCAGTTGTAAGGCTTGAAGTCAGGTCCTGGGCTCTGTCACTGAACTCTTTCTCCCAAGGATAGCACTCTACCACGTTGAATCACAGGGCCATTCTGGTTTTCTGGTAGTTAAATGGAGATAAGAGTCTCATAGCCTTTCTTACCTGGGCTGGCTTTGAACTGTGATCCTCAAATCTCAGCCTCTTGAGTAGCTAGGATTACAAGTATTGCCACCAGTGCCTGGTAATGTATTTCATCATATTGCCCCTACTATTCTTTTTATCCTTCTCCTTCATCATATGCACCAGTGTTTGGTGTATATATGTTGACAATTGTTCTGTCCTCTTGATGGGCTTTTCCTTTGCCAACATGAAATGACTGTCTTCTCTCATGGGACCAATTTGGTTTGAGATCTGCTTTGTCAGATATGAGTGTAGCTACTTCTACTTGCTTTTTGGTATCAATTTCCTCAGACAGTCTCCTTCTGTCTTTTCACTTTAAACCTGCTTGTGTCATTGCCATTCAGTTTTTTATGCAACAAATAGTTGACTCTTGTTTTTTGTTTTACTCATAAAAACTTTTTTATGAATTAAAATGCATGAATTTTATTTATAATTCATATCATTAATTGTACATTGTAAGGGATTCATAATATTTCTGTATATAATTATATATTTATAATATACATGCACAATGAATAATTTATATATTATATATTACATATATAGTAATTTATATACTTATAAAAATGTGTGCATTTTAATTCATAAAACAAATTGTATTGAACATAAAAGCTCAGATACCACAGTCAGCCTGATCCAAACCAAAAATATTATCAGTCTTCAGAATTAAATGGTACCATGATCAAATGGACTTAACGGACATCTACAGAACATTCTACCCCAACACTCACAAAGTACACATTATTCTCAGTAGCCCACAAACTTTCTCCAAAATAGATTATATTTGAGGACATAAATCAAGTCTTAATGAGTACAAGAATATTGAATTAGCAACTTGCATTTCAACAAACACAGTAGACTTTATTTCAGAGCATGCATGCATGCATGTACATGTACATGTCCACACACACATACACACACACACACACACACACACACAATACCACAATGAGACTCTATCTTATCCCAATCAGAATAGCTATCATTAAGAAAACACAGAAACAACAGATGCTGTTGAGCATGCTTAGAAAGGAACTTTTATATACTGTGTGTGAGAAGGTAATTTAGTTGAAATACTATGAAAATAAATATGGAGGTTTCTCCAAAATTAAAATATTATTCCCATATGACCTAGCCATAACACTTCTGTGTTTACTCCAAAACAATTAGTCACGTTAATATATATATATACATATATATCCATGTTTATTGTGGCATTACCTATAATAGATAAATTACAGAATTAGTCTAGGTGTCCACCAATGGGTGAACAAAGGAAATATAAATACACCGTGATGGTTTGGTTTTGTGCACGTTCTCCTGGGGCTTGAACTCAGAACTGGGGCACTGTCCCTGAGGTTTTTTGCTCAAGGGTAGCACTCTACCACTTCAGCCACAGCTCTCCTTCTGGTTTTTGGGGGGTTAATTGGAGATGAGACTCTTTCTTAGCCTGGACTTGCTTCAAACTGTAATTCTCATATCTCAACCTCCTGAGTAGCTAGGATTTACCAGCTTGAGCCACTGGTATCTAGCTTCCCACTATGGGATTTTACTCAGCCATTATGTTATATGCTGGAGAAAATAGAACGGGAGATCATCCTGTTAAGTGAAATACACTTGTCCCACATGTGTTTTCTTTCATTTATCATGTATCATGTGTTTTCTTTCATTTGTGGAAGCATGAAGAGAAGAAAGCAAAACAAAAGGACAGAAAACAAAATGGCCAAGGTTATAAAAGCAAATGGACTGTTAGGGAGGTGGAAGAGAAGAGAAAAGTGAGATGGATGAGAGATGAAAAGAGTAGTAGGGGTAAATATGATGATGATGATGCCTTATGTATGTATATGTATACAAATATGATGAAATCTTTACTATGTACAATTTAATACATATAAATTTAAAACAAATTATATACATATTAATTATGGAAGTGTTAAAATTAAGTAAATTGGCGAATGCTATGACAACTAATCCTATGACAATAAGAGACCAAGTTGTGAAAATTTATACAGAAATATCATTCTGGGGGTTGGAGGCATGCCTCAGTTGGTAGAGTGCCAGAAATAGCCATCCGACCTTCCGCAGGAATTGTGTACTACAAATGGGACATCTTATTAGCAGAAGGAAAATAACAGAAACAAAGCAAGCAATTCTCCAAGAAGGATTGGGGAATTCTTATTTAATGGTTTATTTTCAAGAAAATGAACTGATATAGTCACAAATAGGAAAGGATTTGTCAAGCCTTGAAATAAAAATGGTTTGTCATTAGTCATAATTACTTGGAGAAATCAGAAAATTAAAACAGCACATTTTCAAACATTCTGATGATTCAAGTTCCCTCATTTTAATACATTTTCTTTTTTTATTTTTATTTTTTGTGAACATACTGTACAGAGGGGTTACAATTACATGGGCAAGATAATGAGTACATTTCCTATCAAGCATTGTAGCCTCCTCCTTTGTTTACCCTTCACATCCCTTCCCAGCCTCCCCCCGCCCCCCCACCTAATTCTCACCCCCCTACCCATCCCACCCCCCCACCCCCGCACCAAAGTTGTAAAGTTCCTTTTTGACATGACAACTTGTACTTCTCATTGTTGCAATGGGTCCACCTGTATCCTTAAACGACTTGTTTTTCCCCATCTCCTCCACAAATTATACCGACATCAAATATAGTGAAAGCAGGGGTTATATTGTGGGAGAGGGACATACAAAGCAACAAAGAAATAATCTTATAAATGCGTTAGAAACACATGCATGAAAGAAAAAACATTTAAATACATATCTAAAGGTTCATTTTCCTAACATCACATTATCTGACCTTTTCTGCTTGACTCATACATATACTAGATATTGCAAATAAGGGAAACCATGGGACCTATGTTTCTTTGGGCTTGGCTTACTTCACTTAATATAATTTTTTCCAAGTCTTTCCATTTCCTAGCAAATGGGGCAATGTCATTCTTTCTGATGGAGACATAGAATTCCATTGTGTATATATACCACATTTTCTTGATCCATTCATCTACTGAGGGGCATCTGGGTTGGTTCCATATCTTAGCTATGGTAAATAATGCTGCAATAAACATAGTTGTGCTAATAGCTTTAGTGTGGTCTTGTTTGTAGACATTTGGGTAAATGCCCAAAAGTGGGATTGTTGGGTCATAGAGGAGCTCTATGTGAAGTCTTTTTTTTTGTTTTTGTTTTTTTTTTTTTGGGTCCAGTCATGGGGCCTGAACTCTGGGCCTGGGCGCTGTCCCTCAGCTCTTCAGCTCAAGGCTAGTGCTCTACCACTTGAGCCACAGCACCACTTCCGGCTTTTTTCTTATGTGGTGCTGAGGAATTGAACCCAGGGCCTCAGGCATGCAAGGCAAGCGCTCTACCACTGAGCCACCTTCCCAGCCCTATGTGAAGTCTTTTGAGGAACCTCCATACTGCTTTCCAAAGTGGTTGAACAAGTTTACACTCCCACCAGCAATGAAGTAAGGTTCCCTTCTGTCCACATCTCCTCCAGCATCTATTGTTGTTATTAGAGTTCTTGATTTTTGCCATTCTAACTGGGGTGAGGTGGTATCTCAATGTTGTTTTGATTTGCATTTCTTTTATGGCTAGTGAAGTTGAGCATTTCTTCATGTGTCTATTGGCCATCCTTTCTTCTTCAGAGAAGTTTCTCTTTAAGTCTTTAGCCCACTTATTTATTGGGCAGTTGTTTCTTTGAGGATTTGTTGTTGGGGGATTTTTTAAAATACATTTTCTATAATGAAGATTAAGATTATGAGTCATAGTATTCATAAAGTGAATGATAGATATTATAATGCAGTAAGCATGGACACACTTTATTCAAAAGATTCATACCCTACTTTCTCTTGAAGCAAACAATTTAGATTTTTTTCAATTTAGATTTTTTATATTTTGAATTGTCATGTCAGTACTTGCTAATATAAAAAAAATCAGGAAGGAATTGTAAAATTGTTTATCACATCAATAGTCAATCTATTTTTGTAAAAAAAAATTGCCAGTTCTGGGGCTTGACCTTAGGACCTGGGCTCTGTCCCTGAGCCTTTCTGTACTCAAGGCTAATGCTCTACCACTTGGCCCACGATGCTACTTCCAGCTTTTTCTGAGTAGTTTATTGGAGATAAGAGGCTCACACAAATGTTTTTTCTTTCTTGCGATTGTTTCTAACATATTTATAAGATGATTTCTTTGTTGCTTTGTATGTCCCTCCTCCACAGTATAACCCCTGTTTTTACTGTATCTGGTGTTGGCATAATTTGTGGAGGGGAAGGGAAAAAACAAATTGTTTAAATAGGGATACAGGTGGGCCCATTGCAACAATGAGATGTACAAGACTTTATGTTGAAAAACGAACTTAAAACTTTGATTGGGGGGAGGAGGGATTGCGGAGCGGGGTGGGGGAAGGGGATGGGAAGGGATGGGAAGAGGAAACTGGAGGAGGCCACAATGCGTGATAAGAAATGTACTCATTACCTTGCCCATGTAATTGTAACCCCTCTATACGGTATTTTCGCAATAAAAAGAAAAAAAAGAAAAAGAAAAAGTCTCACAGACTTTTCTGTCTGGGCTGCCTTTGAGCTGTGATCCTCAGATCTCAGCCTCCTGAGCTAGGATTACAGATGTGAGCCGACAGTGCCCAGCTTTTGTGAAATTTATCAACCTTATTAAAACTAACAGAGTTCCTCTATTAGTTCAATGTATTGTGTTAATTAAGGGTATTATTTATAAATAGCATAATTCTGCAAGAAAAGAGAGAGAGGTCTTTTGGACCTGGTCCTGATGTGAACCTGTGTCTGTACCTGGAAAGAGCAGGAAATACTGAGGGAGAGAAGGGGAAGCTGCCAGTACAAAAGATTTAGGACAAATGGTATGTGGTACAAGCACCGGGGGAAAAACATTTCAGAGGTGAATGAGATTAAGGGTGCAATTAGATAATACTAGGAAGTCTAAGCTTAGCCCAGAGGGAAGGACTGAAGGATTTCTGCAATCCGTGGCAGACGCTGGTATGAGCTCTTAGCTCCCAGCTTTGTTCTGTTTGTGTGTGTGTGTGCACGTGCGCACGTGTGCATGCACACATGCATGTATATACCACTCCAGGGGCTTTAGCGTGGGTTCAGGACAGATGAAGACACATGTGTCTGTGTGGTGGTCTGGGAGTGTAGGAATGAGTTTGGTAGGTGGGGATGCTGAGTTCAGGAGCATGGTGGCCCGAGTGTGGGGACAGATGGAAAAATACTTTAGTGCAACCAGGCCCAATGGACACCTATAATCACAGCACGAGGGATGCTGACACAGGAGGATCTCAAGTTGGTGGTCAGCCTTGGGGTCCACGGTAAGACCTTGTCTCAAAATGAAACAAACAGACAGACAAAAACAACCAAGGAAGAAAACCCAAATAAATCAATTTCCTTTTTTTCTAAATACATGATGACAATTTTCTAAGAATAGTACTTCAACTTCCCTCCACAAGTAAAATAAAAGTAACCTACGGATGGGACTTTGGGGCATTTTTCTGAAGAAATCACAATACTAAGTTACTCTGTGAACAAAACTAATATATACATTATACTTGTCGAAATTACCCTTCATTCATTTAATTAATACACACTATGATGATGCATATTATGTAGAAATACTTTGACTGTTAATCTACTTGCAACTCAAAGCAGGAAACATAAGTATAATTCAGGTACATCAGTTTGGTTCTTGTTTGATCAACTCCATTGGATTTGTTGTTCTTGTAGTTCTTTTTTTTGGGGGGGGGGTTCAGTCGTGGGGCCTGAACTCTGGGCCTGAGTGCTGTTCCTCAGCTCTTCAGCTCAAGGCTAGCACTCTACCACTTGAGCATCTGCCCCACGTCTGGCCTTTTCTGCTTATGTGGTGCTTAGGAATCGAACCCAGGGCCTCATGCATGCAAGGCAAGCACTCTACCACTGAGCCACCTTTCCAGCCCCTTATATTAGTTCTTTAGGCAAGATCTTACTCTATATCCTTTGATGCTCTGGAAATCAAGCACCTCCTACCTCAGCCTGCAGAATGCTGGAATTACAAATGCCCATGACTATGCTTACTATCTGTTATGTTTTAAGACAAATTGATCTACAACCTTCAAAGATGACATTTCAGGTGTAAAATACTGATAACTGAATGTCTTCTCATTTTCAGTTTGAGTGGGAATGTCTAGCCCAAAGAGATCTCTGATGGGTTTGTTAACTCAGCATTCTTCTGTATGTTCGCTAAAGCTCAGATCAGAAGTTGATGTTCCCTGAGATTTTAACTGAGTAAGCTACCAGGACATACTTACTTAGCATCTGGTGTCTGTTGAATCAAAAGCTGGTCTTCTGTGTTGAAAAGGATGGTGTTGAAGCCTTGGTGTATCAGTACTGTGAATGTGTGTGCATGAGTTCATTTGGAAGTGAGGTCACTGTGGATTCTTTGCATATGGGCCCTTCTCCTCTCTCCACACCCTTGTGATAATTTATTAAGGATACTCATGGAAATTGTTCTTTCATTATGATTTAAAAGACTAACTTCTTAGTATTTTTTGTTACAGTCCTGGGGCTTGGACTCAGGCCTGGGTGCTGTAACTAAGCTTTTGTGCTTTTGTGCTTGAGCTATTGTGTTCAAGGCTGGTACTCTACTACTTGAACCACAGCTCCTCTTCTGACCTTCTGGTAGTTAATTGGGTATTAGAGTCTCAGAAACTTTCCTGCTCAGGCAGGCTTGAAACCATGATTCTTAGATCTCAGCCTTCTGCATGGCTAAGATTATAGGTGTGAGCTACAGGTGCCTGGTCAAGTTTTTAGTGTTAGTACTGAATTCTATGCATTCTGCATTCCCATTTATTAGTTCTTTTTTCCCATTTATTAGTTCTTTTGTGTGTGTGTGTGTCTGTCATGGGGCTTGAACTCTGCGCTTGGGAGCTGTCCCTGAGCTCTTCAGCTCAAGGTAAGCACTCTACCACTTGAGCCACAGAGCCACTTCCTGCTTTCTGGTGGTGAATTGGAGATAAGAGTCTCATGGACTTTCCTGCCTGGGTTGGCTTTGAACCATGATCTTCAGATCTCAGCCTCCTGAGTAGTTAGGATTATAGTTGTGAGCCACAGGCGCCTGGCTATTAGATCTATTAGATCACCACAGTTAAGATCAGTGTTACAGAACATCCAAGAAGGTGAATGTCTTATGTCACATCAGAAACCAAAATGCAACAAAGTACAGTTCAGAGATTTAGACTTTAAATTATTGCAGAAATTTTGAGCATAAAGGAACAAAACAGTAAAAAATAAAAAGATCATAAACTAAGAATTCTGTTTAAAATTTTAAATAAGATGAGATAGCAGATCTTTTTGTTTGTTTAAGCAGTACTAGTGAAAGATTGAAATTGGGGCTATGTCCATTTTACAATATGGGCCATGTCCATTTTACAATATGCTAACTGCTAATTCTGCTTCTGTAAACCTGCTTGCTGCTAACACTGACTCTTCCCCTCCCAGAAATAAGTTAAAAAGTTACAAAGTCCAGATGCAGGCCCAGGGACCAGGTCTGCAAACATAGATATGTTCTTCTAAATCCCTGTTTAGAAACTCTCAGCAAGGGGCTCAAGATAAAGACCATCTGGCGAGCCCAGCAAAGGAGCCTGTAACTATGTGGACTCCCCTCCAGAGAAGCCTCCCCCTAGGGAACCAACTAGTTTTCAACAAGTGTTACAAAACTTCCCGAGCAGGCTGGAGTATATGATAATTTTTAAGCTGAGCCAATCCTGGGGAGCCTGGGGTCTTATGCTAATCCTGTGGTTTTTGTCTTTAAAAGTGCCTGTAACTGCTGCTCCGGGCTTCCAGTCTGCCTTGGACAGGGAGCCCGTTTGGGCAAACGCCTAATAAAATCCTCTTGTTTATTGCATCTGCTGGTTTGGAGTCTTGGTTCTTGGGGTGCCCTCCCGTTGAAGAAAGCTTCCCAGTGAGTCTGGGGTCTTTCACTAGGGTGTGATCTCAGGACAGGAAGATCCATGAGACTCTTATTTCCAGTTAACCACCAGAAAACTGTCAGTGGTGTTGTGGCTCAAAGTGTTAGAGCACTAGCCTTGAGTAATAAAGCTCAGGGACAGTGAGTGCTCAGGCCCTGAGTTCAAGCCCCAGGATTCTATAGACAATTGCACATCTTCTAGCAATTTACCAGCCCAAGAATACTATGTTCTATCACATTGGAAGGTAGGAACTGTAATGTCAGTTGTGGAAAAATATTACAATTAACTGCAATGGAATAAAAGTGACAGGATACATGCATTTTGGGGAATGACACTGAACTGAATTGTATGGGAATTCATTAACAATATAAAGGAATTTTACAAATTAATTTCATACTTTCAGTTATTGACAAACCAATAGGATTAAAAAAATGGCTGCTGAGCTGAGTGCTGGTGTCTCATGTCTATAAAAGTAGCTATCAGAAGACTGAGATCTAAAAATTGCAGTTCAAAGCCAGCTTAGGCAGGAAAATTCCCTGAGACTTTTAAAAAAACTATTTATTGAATATTTACCAGCAAATTTTGTTAAATTCATTATCTGGCAGCATATCACTTTCAAGTTAAAATGTGAGAAACAAACATTAATATTTACAGTTCTTTTAAGGAATGTTATATAATGACACATTAAGGCGTACATTCTTTTGTCTTATAGTTCTTCAAAGAATAATAGTAGAAAAAGTGATGCAAAATCTTCAGTGTGAGATTATGATTAAGATACATTTTACAAAACTATGGTGGGAGATGGCAATAATCCCATCCAACATCCTGGATTAGATCTCTTCAGGAGAGACTGATAATTTATACAGAAAAACTTTAAAATTTACAGATAAAGGCAGTTTAATATGGCCACTAAGAAGTACATCTTTTAACATATACAACCTTCAGGCCACAGTTTTGAAGGTCTGAAGTAGCAAGTTGGTTTGATGAATTAGTTGATTGGCACTTATGAAGACATTTATTGCCTTACCATCTTTAAAATATGTTTTCAGGGTATCACTGAAAACTTTAGGGTACTTTTTGTAGTACAAACTCTTTCTTTTGTTGTTTGAGTGCCCTGTGGTTTCAGTTTTTTTTTTTTTTTTTTTGTCGGTTGTGGGGCTTGCACTCTGGGCCTGGGCACTGTCCCTCAGCTCTTCAGCTCAAGGCAAGAGCTCTACTGCTTGAGTCACAGTGCCACTTCCAGTTTTCTGGTGGTTAACTAGAAATAAGAGTTTCACGGACTTTCCTCCCCAGTCTGGCTTTGAACCATAGAACTCAGCCTCCTGAGTAGCTAGAATTACAGGCGCCAGGCTAGGTTTGGTATTTCTTGAAGACATTATTCACTGTATCAAGTAGTTCTTTTTATTGCACTAGCTATGTCCTTTTTTTTTGGGTCCACTTGTGGGGCCTGAACTCTAGGCCTGGGCGCTGTCCCTCAGCTCTTCAGCTCAAGGCTAGTGCTCTACCACATGAGCCACAGCGTCACTCCCGGCTTTTTTCTTTTTGTTTATGTGGTGCTGAGGAATCGAACCCAGGGCCTCAGGCATGCAAGGCAAGTGCTCTACCACTGAGCCACCTTCCCAGCCTAGCTATGTCCTTAATTGTTTGCAGAAACCTCACTCTGTCATTGAACTTATCTGGGATCTTACTGAGACTCTAAGTCCTCATCTCTTTTTATTTAGGTCCCAGAATTCTGGCTCTGGTCATTCAATCATATGCTCTTCTATACTCAGCTGCTATAAGAAGAAGGACTCTGTGAAGTTAACTTCTATGCTTTTTTCATAATGTCTTGTGTGAGTCCTGGATTTTCTTTTTCATCCTTCATGAAAGAGGCTCGATTTACTCATTCCAAATCATTAAACACAGGATACATGATTGTATAGAGGGGCATAGAATCCATGGAAGTGGTCTCAGCATCATTGTTCATCTCTTCCATTGTCATCCTCATTCAACAACAACAGTAGAAAAAGCAGTGCTAACATGCAGAAGAATCTTCATTCCCTGCAATCTTTCTTTTCTTTTTTCATGTTAAAGAATGGGGCACAAAAGATACAGAGATCAGCAACTGAGACTCTGACTTCACTTCCCACCTCTAGAGTCCCCCCTCAACTACCGGATCAATTCACCAAAGGACCTGAGAGGAACCCTGTGAGACTCTTTTCTGCAATACAAGACTGAAAACATTGTAAGTGGAGCTATGGCTCAAGTGGTAGAGTGCTCAACTGGAGCAAAAGAAGCTCAAGGACACTGCACAGGGCGAGTTTGAGCTCAGGACTGGCACCTCAAAAAAGAAAGAAGGAAAGAGAGTGGGGGGAGGGAAGGAGGGAGGAAAGAGGGAAGGGGGAAAGGAAGGAAGGAAGGACAAAAAGAAGGAAGGAAGGGCTGGTGACAAATTGAACTAGATATATGTTAGTCAATAAAGATGCGTTGTCACAGAAATCTATGGGAAATTGGCAAATTCAGTTCTAGTGTGGAGCACATAAAAAAATGAGGGATATTGGGCTGGGAAGGTGGCTCAGTGGTAGAGCGCTTGCCTTGCATGCATGAGGCCCTGGGTTCTATTCCTCAGCACCTCATAAGCAAAAAAGAAAAAAAATGAGGGATATGTAGCCAGGGAACACATGAGATAGTATCAAAACTAACACCCACCTGTGTAACTAGAGCAGACAGAACCCTGTGGATGCAGAATCCTCCTTGCAGTTGGCGTGGGTAGGTAGTACTAGCTGAGCCTTTAGAGATAAGCTGAGCAGGTAGCCAACATTACATAAGAGCACATTTCTCGGCAGAGTTTCAGGCTGTTACAAAACCTGAAACAGGAGGAAACCAGACACAGAGTGCCTGGAGTAGAGATGGGGGGAGGCTAACCCACCCCTCTGGGCCCCACACATTGATTCATCCTGGTAGGGCACTGAGGACTTGGCTGGCCTTCTTGCCCTGGGGAGCCATGCTATCCACAGCATAGCCCTTTCCTCCCTTTCCTGGTATATGTGTCCCTTTCTCTCCTGTGGCCATGTCACTTCTCCATATGCAGTTTTATGAAATGTGAATTTCATAAGATAGGGCTTCTCCCAGTCCAAAGGACACAGAACAATCTTCAGGAAAATCTCTTCTGGCTTCCTTGTAGACCTGAGCAAAGGGGAACCTTCCTACTCCATACAGTCACATTGTCATCTCTCTCAAGAGATTCCTTCACTCCCCTCCAACATTCTGCTGGATGCTGCTTTTATTCCAACCATATGCTTAATGGGCAAAGTTTGATAAAAGTTGAATTTTACACCATTTGCTAGATCTAGGTGGCCTGGCCTCTAAATGCTTTTTCCTTCCTTCCTTCCTTCCTTCCTTCCTTCCTTCCTTCCTTCCTTCCTTATTTCCTTCCTTCCTTATTTCCTTCCTTCCTTCGTTCCTTCCTTCCTTCCTTATTTCCTTCCTTCCTTATTTCCTTCCTTCCTTCCTTATTTCCTTCCTTCATTCCTTCCTTTTCTTCCTTCTGCCCTCCATTTCTCCCTCCTTTCCTCCTCCCTTTTCTTTCTCCTCATCTTCCTCCTTCCTCTCTCACTCTTGTTCTCTTACTCTTTCTATCTGCCTGCCTGTCTGTCTTCTGTCTGTGGGTCACAAGATAGGAGCTTGAACTCAGTACTCTGTCATTGGTTTTCTTACTATGAGGTGGCACTGAAACCATTGGACTATGCCTCCAGTCTGGAATTTTGCTTGTTAATTAGATCTGAATCCTACAGCCTTCTCTTTCTTGTCTTTTTTTTTTTTTTTTTTTTTTTTTTTTTTTTTTTTTTGCGTCCGGTTGTGGGGCCTGAACTCTGGGTCTGGGCGCTGTCCCTCAGCTCTTCAGCTCAAGGCTAGCGCTCTACCATGTGAGCCACGGTGCCACTTCCACCTTTTTTCTTTTTGCTTATGTGATGCTGAGGAATCAAACCCAGGGCCTCAGGCATGCAAGGCAAGCCCTCTACCACTGAACCACCTTCCCAGCCCTCTTTCTTGTCTTTGAACTATGATCCTCCAGGTCTCAGCCTTTTGAGTAACAACAATTATAGATATATGTGCCACCTGCACCTAGCCATGTTTTGACAACTTAACCCTACCCTTTTTCTGAAACACACACACACACACACACACACACACACACACACACACACACACAACATACATCCCACTCAGCATCCCTAGCCAATACTGTATAGAACACTAACCCATAACCACCAAGCACCTGTAATCTTACCCATAATCTGCCCCATACAAAATCTGCCCCTACACAAATAATAATCTTCCCCTACACAAAATGACTCATCCAAAAATACCCCAAAGACTACCTTTGTACCCCTGCCTCTTGCTGTACTTATCTTCCCTAGCCCATTAACTACATAAAAGAATAGCCACAGTCCAATTTTTCTTTTGTGGTTACATATTCTTGGCTGGCTTATTACCCTTTAAAAGTTGTTTTATTTCATCCCTTGCTTTTTATCCCTCAATGGGATATAGGGTCCCTGGACATATTCTTGACTCATAGTCCTGTCTTGGGCTTATGCCCATGTTTCCCTCATGTCTTTTTTTTTTTTTTTTTTTGGTCCGGTTGTGGGGCCTGAACTCTGGGCCTGGGCGCTGTCCCTCAGCTCTTCAGCTCAAGGCTAGCACTTTACCACTTGAGCCACAGCGCCACTTCCGGCTTTTTTATTTTTTCTTATGTGGTGCTGAGGAATCGAACCCAGGGCCTCAAGCATGCAAGGCAAGCGCTCTACCACTGAGCCACCTTCCCAGCCCTCCCTCATGTCTTAAATCCAATGCGGGGAGTTAGTGTGAGACATCTCACTAAAGTGTCTATATGGGAGATGGTAGTTGTGGAGTTGGTGAATATGTAAGGTGGACCTACTGAGACGTTTAAGCAGGAGTTAGTTCAGGTTGTGAAGGGCATGTTCATCAGTGGCACCACTCTGTGGTAAAGAGCAAGTCCTATTACTTGAGGATCATTGTGAGCCTGTGCCTTGTTCATTTCTTTGCTCAGGAGTTGCATCTCAGACAAAACTGAGACTTCTGAGTTTAGGGCTGGTGGATTACTTGATTCATCCCACAAGACCCAACTGTTTTTGTTTCTTGTTTTTTGTTTTTGTCAGTTGTGAGGACTGAACTCTGGGCCTGAGTGCTATCCCTTAACTCTTCAGCTGAAGGTTAGAGCTCTATCACTTGAGCCACAGTGCCACTTCCACCTTTTTCTGCTTATGTGGTGCTGATGAATAGAACTCAGGGCCTCATGCATGCAAGGCAAGCACTGTAACACTGCACCATATTCCCAGCCCAAGGCCCAACTATTTGTTGCCTACAAGAAACACATCTCACTTGCAAAGACAAACAGGTTTAAAATGAAAAAAAAATGGGAAAAGAAAGCCCTAGAAAATTGATTCCAAAAGCAAGCAGGAGTATCTGACAAAGCAGACCTCCCTCAAACCAAATTAATCAGAAGAGGAAAGGCTACTTTGTACTGATAAAGATAACAATCCATCAAGAAGATATAATAATTGTCATCACAGGGCACCAGTAATTCTAACTATTCAGGAGGCTGAGATCTGAGGATCATGTTTCAAAGCCAGCCGGGTCAGGAAAGTCCATGAGACTCATCTCCAGTTAACCATCGGAGCAAAGAAAGTGACACTGTGGCTCAAAGCGGAAAAAACTCAGGGCTAGTGCCCAGACCCTAATTTCAATAATAAAAAGTTGCTGCACCTAATTTAAAAAAGTAGCAAACATGGGCTGGGAAGGTGGCTCAGTGGTAGAGCGCTTGCCTTGCATGCATGAGGCCCTGGGTTCAATTCCTCAGCACCACATAAGCAAAAAGAAAACAGCCGGAAGTGGCGCTATGGCTCAAGTGGTAGAGCGCTAGCCTTGAGCTGAAGAGCTGAGGGACAGCTCCCAGGCCCAGAGTTCAGGCCCCACGACCAGACCCAAAAATAAAATAAAATAAAAAAGTAGCAAACAGTACTAGATGTAAAACTACAGAGAGACTGGAAAACAAAAGTAGTAAATGACTTCAATACCCCATGCAAAACAGTGGGTCATCTAGGGGAAAAACAATCAAGGAGACTTCAGAATTAATGATACTCTAGATCACATAGACATAACAGACATCTACGGAATATTCATGCAATACCTGTAAGGTACAAATTCTTCTCAGTAGCCCATGGAACTTTCTCCAAACTAGGTTAAATTTTAGGTTATACATGAAGTCTTAACAAATACAAAAATGTTGAATAGGAGGATTAAAAAGCCAGCTTGGATTACACAGAGAAGCCTCTGGGAGTGGAGAAATGAGCTTGGCAGAGGGGGATGCTGAGCTCAGGAGCATGGCTGGACTGAGTGTGGGGACAGACTGAAAAATATTTCATTGCAGTTGGGTTCAGAGGACACCGGGAATCATAGTACTAGGGATGCTGACACAGGAGGATCTCAAGTTGGTGGTCAGTCCTGGGGTATACAGTGAGACCTTGTCTCAAAATAAAACACAAACAAATGAACAAAAAAGCAACAAAGAAAGAAAACCCAAACATGTCCATTTCCTAAATATATGATGAAAATTTTTCTAAGAATAGTACTTCAACTTCCCTCCACAGATAAAATAAAGCTATCTATGGATGGGATTGTGGGAGTGCTTTCTTTGAAGAAGTCATAATACTAAGTTGGAAACAAATATATACATTACACTTGTCTAAATGATCCTTCATTTAATTAACACACACTATGATGGTGCATATTATATAGAAATACTTAACTCACAGGAGTTCCTGGAAGACTGTTCATCTACTTGCACATAAAAGCATGAAACATAAATATAATTCCGGTGCATCAGTTTGGTTCTTGGGAGATTTTCATGTTTGATCAACTCCATTGGATTTGATGTTCTTGTAGTGTTCTTTTGAACAAAGCCTGAGGCCATTAGGGGTGCTGGAGTTCTACTTACAGTGAGTGGTTACACAATATGTAGTCATGACAGGATTGCCTTCAGATATCTCCTAGGATGTTCTTTTTTGCGGGGGTGGGGGGGAAGGGGCTCTGTCCCTGAGCCTCTCTGTGCTCAACCACTTGAGCCATGGTTCCACTTCTGGATTCTTATGAGTAGTTAACTGGAGATAAGAATCTCATGGACTTTCCTGTCCAGGCTGGCTTCAAATCTTGATCCCAAATCTCAGCCTTTCTCAAGAGGCATGAGCTACTGGCACCTACCTGGCTTATTTCACACTATTTTTAAAGTAAACTTTAGAAAACTTCAGACAGATTTAAAAATATATAGAAGTGAAGCAAACATAACCAGGCATCAGGGGTTCATGGCTGTAATCCTAGCCACTCAAGAAGCTGAGACCTGGAGGATTATGGTTCCAAGCTATTCAAGGCAGAAAAGTCCACGAGGAGCCATCTCTAACTAGCAAAATCCTGGACTGGAGATATGGCTCAAGTGATAGAGTTCCAGTCTAGCAAGTAACATGATCAATAATCAGAGAGCCTGCATTCAAGCCCAGATAAAATGAAGAAGATAGCATGACAAAGTTGACTGAAAAATTCAAGATCATGACTTATGGATCATGAGCAATGAAGTGTCCCATTTCTCAGTTTGCTCAGGTGGGTACAGTGTTTCTTCCTAAAGCAGAAACTACTCTGTGATGATTCTCAGTCAGAGAGTGACTTTCACTCCACCCCTGGCTCCCCTTTCAAGGAGTTTTTTTCTGGTTCCTCCTGAGTCAGTTGCCCATGCCATTTAGTTCAGTGGGATTTAGATATATTGTCCAATTCTTCCTCACAAGCAGAAGGCAATCAGTTTCATCTCCTCCTCAAACTGGATCTGATATTATCTTGTCATCATATCTTGCCACAACCATAATGTCCTCCAGAAAATCCCATGGCAGTAATTGGTACATCAATAACAATATGAAAGTGTTAAACAATATAAAGCAGTATAAAACACATAATGTGTAGAAAACTACAGAAAATGAGCCCAGTGTTTTTCCTCAAAGGAATTTAACAACTTCCTTCTGTAACTGATACTACTCCAAACGTAATTATTTGTAGATTCAAATCTTAACAATAATCTGGCTTTGATGTCTTTGGTCCAACCAATCAGTCTTGTCCTATTATTGTGAAGAAGGGAATCTTCCACCTCTAACCAGAGGACATCTTGAGGGACGTGACTAGCTTAGCAAGGAAAATATCCATCTCTTCTCAACTGTCTTCTTTGAAGGGAATCAATGGATGACATGTCACAGCAGATTGTAGCTTCCTATTCAGTACACCTTTGCAATTTCCTTTTTAAATGTTTTCTAGAATGTCTGATTTCTGCCGTCTTTAGTTCTGCTAGGACAAACAATGTTACTGCCTCATCCCTTTCTGGTCATAGCATTTTCATGAGTCTTCTGGCCCAAGTCCAGCCTTTGCCCCTGCTATCCTGATTCACACTGGCAGAGACATCTCTGGGCAGGTGCGGGTACCTGGCCTGGGGATTCCCAGTTTAGATCCTGGTCAACGCAGCACTGCCATCCTGTGGGTTCCTGTGGGGTCCTTCCTGCCTCCCGTGGTGTCCTTTTCTTCCAGTTCCGTGGGGTTGCTTAGCAGGTTGATAAGACAGGAGTCAGTGAAATGCAGTCTCATTCCTAGAAAGAATTTTTAGGGACACAGTTTATTCCTGGAAACAGGATAGGGATCTGTGGGTAAGATGATTAATCATCAGGCGCAGCCTGACAGGCAGGAAGAACAGGTTTGCACAGTCTGTGTCCCTGCTGCAAAAATTTGGGTCCGGTGCCTCCAGGTGGCTGCTTGTAAAGCTGTGCCTAAAAATCTAACAGCCCAGATCATTATTCCCCACGCTGAAGGGCTAATTTTTTTCATGCCAGTCCTGGGGCTTGAACTCAGGGCCTGGGTGCTGACCCTCAGCTTTTTTGCTCAGGTCTAGCCCTTTATCGTTTGAGCCACAGCTCCACATCCAGCATTTTCAGTAGTTTATTGGAGGTAAGAGTCTCACAGACTTTCTTGCCTAGGCTGGCTTTGAACTGCAATCCTCAGATCTCAGCATCCTGAGCAGCCATAGGTCCTCAGACTCCCGTCATTTTGTGTGTGTGTGTGTGTGTGTGTGTGTGTGTGTGTGTGTGTGTGTGTGTGTGTGTGTGTATTGCATTAAGGAGTTTCATCATGGTTTTTCATACATGCATATACGATATTTTGCTCAGAAGACCCTCTCCATTGCTCTCCCTCCCTCCCTCCACAGATTCTTTTTTTTTTGGGTCTGGTCATGGGGCTTGAACTCTGGGCCTGGGCGCTGTCCCTCAGCTCTTCAGCTCAAGGCTAGCGCTCTACCACTTGAGCCACAGTGCCACTTTTGGCTTTTTTCTTTTTGCTTATGTGGTGCTGAGGAATCGAACCCAGGGCCTCATGCATGCAAGGCAAGCCCTCTACCACTGAGCCACCTTCCCAGCCCCTACAGATTCTTTTTTTTTTTGGTCCGGTCGTGAGACCTGAACTCTGGGCCTGGGCGCTGTTCCTCAGCTGTTCAGCTCAAGGCTAGCACTCTACCACTTGAGCCACAGCGCCACTTCCGGCTTTTTTCTTTTTGCTTATGGGGTGCTGAGGAATCAAACCCAGGGACTCAGGCATGCAAGGCAAGCGCTCTACCACTGAGCCACCTTCCCAACCCCTCTTTATGCCATCTTAATACATAGTTGCAATGCATTTCAAAATCATTCCTCTTTTTCTCTCTCCCCTTCGGCTTCATTTGTGGAAACTAAACTTAAAACATACATATTCATGGATATGTATATACATATATAACTATATACAGAAATTATATATACATTGTATATTGTATATTAGGTATAATAAATATTATATTATGTAATTATATATAACATACACATTTTATCATATATAGTATTAACTACATATTATGCTAGTATGTATTTATACTTTCATGTTACTATGTATTATCATAATTATCAAATTATATACATTAATTTCTGTATGGCATATACATATTATACATGCCCATGAATACGTTTCTCTATTTATATGAAGTTTCTGTTATTGATCATTTGTGTGTTTCTCCCTCCAATTCTGCTAGTTTTGCTGTATATACATTTTGAGGCTCTTCTATACATATTTATAAAATACTTGTGATTCTTATATCTTCCTGATCAACTAACCCTTTTCTCACTATAAAATTTCTGTGTGCATGTCTGGTAGAATCTTTCATCTTAACATTTGTTTTGTACAATATGAAGATGCCAACTTTAGATCTCTTTTTAGTTCTGTTGATCAGCAGATTAGCAGTGGGAAAAGAGGACTGTTCTCATGGTGCATCTTTTTCCATTCTTTTTCTTCCTATCTATTTGCATCTTTAAATCCACAGTGTCTTTCTTGTAGAGGAAATATTTTTATTAGCATACATTAATTGTACAAGGGGGTAAGAGACTTCATTGAGGCATTTCCACACATGGAAAGAGAGTTTTCTTAAAGAAGACTGCCAGTTTGGTTGAGCTTTTTTTTTTGAGACAGGGTCTTTGTAGCTCATCCTCCTACATCAACCTTATGAGTGTTGAGATTATAGGAGTGTACTACCTTTCTTGGCAGTGTGTGTTTTTAGAGTGATTGTTAGTCATGATGATGCGCAGTGTGTGTTTTTAGAGTGATTGTTAGTCATGATGATGCCCCATAGAAACTGCAAGACAAGAGGTACAACTTTGGAGGCAGAAAATTACTAAGGAAAGTCTTTTGGAGAAGCTGCATTAGATGATTACATTAGCCTTGGGGATGATTCTCACTTCTCAGCAGTTTACTGACAAGACAGAGGTTGATAACTTGCACTTAATCTGGGTGGGGCTTCTATTGGGGCTGGTGGCACTAAAACCAGCTTCCTATGGCTTGAATCTCTTACTGGGAGACAATATTTTAGTGTTGTCACTGCATTTTACTGTTTTCTATAGCAATCTGTAGATTTTACGTGCCTTCATTCTGGGTCTGGTAGTTCTTTTCAGACAACTGAACCCAGTTTAACTGTTGCTGTCAGCACATAGATTACTAGTGATCTCTGCAGCTAAAATCTGCAGTCTGTCCAGAACCTGGTTCCCAGGTGTGCATGACAGCCCTCTTCTCAAATGCTTGAATGTGACCAGTGGTCCTTGGGATTTTCAAGGGCTAATAACCTGGTCAGGGACATAGTTAATCTTTCTTAACAGCTTTTCTGGGAGAAGATGCTCATTTCTTCACTGCACTAATATCCCATTGTCTGGGTGTACCAGTTTCTTCATTTCTTCTTTTTTTTGGTCAGTCATGGGGTTTGAACTCTGGGGCTAGGCACTGTCCCTGAGCTCTTCAGCTTAAGCCGAGTGCTCTACCACTTGAGTCACAGCACTACTTCCAGTTTTCTGGTGTTTAATTGGAGATGAGTCTCATGGACTTTTCTGCCTGGGCTGGCTTTGAACCACTATCCTCAGATGTCAGCCTCCTGAGTAGCTACTAGGATTACAGGAGTGAGCCACCAGTACCTGGCATTTATGCACTTTTATGAACACAACAGAATCTTGTGTCGAAATCTTATATTTGGGAGTCTAAAGCATGTAGAATGTATATTATGAAAAATGTGAGACTTGTCAGAATATTTAATGTAAATATATGTTCAAGTTCATTCTATAAAATGTGTAAGAGAAACACGTTTAGGACTGAAAAAGTACTCAGTTAAAGTCTAAGAAGCGTATCTGAAAACAAATGAAATTAAAATATCCCCACAGAAAGCCACTATGCCAGTCTCTGTGAAGATCTTGTAAGAAAAGAATTTCTCCCCTTCCTCCCATATTGTACGAATAATATAGGTATGAGAGACACAAAACATTTCCTAGAAGGCCAACTCTGCTTTGTCCTTAAAGGAGCTGGCAACAGTTTGTCCAGAATCAAATGGTTATATATGTTGGAGGCTAAACTTAAAAATTTAAGGAAAAAAAATCCCTATAAATCTCATTTAGCTTCCAAGTTAAAAATTAGCCCTTCCAAGTTTTTACCCTCAGGTTCAGAAGTAGCTATTAGTCCAGGAGAGGGATGTTACTTTCATTTAAAACAAAAACACACAAGAAACCCCCAAGGGTTCTTCAGAATTTACTTGCTAGTACGTATTGGCATTTATCATGTTTAAAATCCTATGGACAAATTACCCTATTATTACTGAAATTTTAATATGCCAGACAACAGTATTAAATGTAATTGTTTTTACCTTTCAGTTTTGCTACTTAACTGCAAGTTATTTGAGCTTTAATACTTAACCGAAATTCTAAGAAACATAAAATCATTTAGCTTTGTAAGAAGTTTTTATTTGTCATTATTCATTATTATACAACATTTAAGGATAATAAAACTGTCTTAAGATTTCTTGGAAACATGGCAAATTGTAAAAAGTGCAATTTAAATATACATTCAACCTGAACATTGGTCTTCATTATTTCCCACCCCACTCCCCTAAAATAATACGTGGCTATAGAATAGTGGCTCCTGGCCCACGGGGCTTTTAATACAGAGTGTAATTTTGGTTGTTGTGGCAGACAACAGTTGGCAGACACACAGCTCATTGTGTAAGCACAATGAACTATCCATACCAAATAGTTATAGTGCCTAAGAGTTTCTTAACTCCAGTAAAGAGGACTTAGTGCCTCTTTTGTGAATAGCCTGTTTCCACTATAATTCTTAAACAGACTTTGCCACGATATATACTATTTAAAAGATTTAACTTAACAATATCATCACCAAAACTAACAGTTGACCTTAGGTAGCAAAAATGACCAAATCATAAATATCAACTTAAATAATAGAAATTAAGCGGTTACCCATCCAAAGATCTAATCAACTGTGAACTGAAAATACTTGAAAAACAGTGCATCTATACTATGTATAGACATTTCCTGCCACTTCCCTAAATAATACATCACTATTTGTATTAGGTATTATGGATGATTTAAAGTATACACAAGGATGAAGAAATGCTATGTAATTTCATAAAAGATGTGAACATTCAGATTTTGGTAAGAAGGTCCTGAAAGGATGACTGTATATTGTTTAATTTCCTTTGAAGCTGCTCTGCCACTTTTATTTTCCTTTGTGATGCTAAGGATCTCATGGCTTCCTGTTGCTGGGCAATCAAGCTACCACTGAGCTACCTCCCCAGTCCTTCTTTGACTATTTGATCTGTTTAGAATATAAGTAGCAAACTAGGTTCCTCTGCTCATTTTTCTGGAATATAATAAAATTTAATGGTATATTAAACACCTGGCAAACATGAGTTTTGAAATTTTTTTTAAGCATAAAAAAATGAAGAGCACTAACCTCTTCAATGTATTTGGACAGGTTAAATTAAGTTTTGCTTTCCTTTTACAATAATCTCTCAAAAACGTCTTTTGCAAATATTAGTGCATATATTTTGGTGTACGTTATAAAAAATTGTCAGTCAGTAGATGTTTGCCATTCAAATTTTGGTTGAAAAGTATCCATGAGTTCTCCAAAAAGGAAACCCAACTTAAATTAACAACAGAAACCCCCAAAGTTTACTGGGTAAGGAAAATCTTCCATCATCATTTATCTACACATTCACATTCTATATATTTTCTCATGGTCAACAAACTGGTTCAAGTGATTTAAGTTATCCCACCATTTAAAGAGGAAAGTCTCTACAATAATTTTAAACCATGGCGTTATCTTAATTTCACCACTGGCTGCTTTCTTCATAAGTTCTTCTAGTTCTTCCTTTGAAACATAACAATAGCTTTTAATCTCATTGGGATCTGGATTCAAAGTTACATTCTTCCTCAAGAACAGGATGTAATCGATTTCATGTTCACCCCAGATACCATCAGATTGTGCCTTGTAGTGAATTCGAGTTAGATAATTAATTTCTTCTGGGTGAACCTAGGATATTCAAAGAAAAATCAGTAAGAACATCAACAAAAAACAGCCCAAAATCAATTCACATTTCTATAATAACTTGAATGACAGCATTATTGTTTTAGAATTAGAATGTGTAAAACATTACTAGAAACAACATTCAAAGCTTACAATGACTTTTTTTTTTGGGGGGGGGGTCAGGTCGTGGGGCCTGAACTCGGCCTGGGTGCTGTCCCTCAGCTCTTCAGCTCAAGGTTAGCACTCTACCACTTGAGCCACAGCACCACTTCTGGCTTTTTTCTTTTTGCTTATGTGGTGCTAAGGAATCAAACCCAGGGTCTCAGGCATGCAAGGCAGCAGCAAAGCGCTCTACCACTGAGCCACCTTCCCAGCCACTTACAATGACTTTTTAGAGAAAAACATTTATCATTCTAGATAGTTGTGATACATCTGGACCTTTAAACAGGAAATTCCAAGATGGGAAAAAGGTTACTTCAAGTCACTCAGACTTTTTTTTTTTTTTTTTTTTTTGTCGGTTGTGGGTCTTGAACTCTGGGCCTGGGCGCTGTCCCTCAGCTCTTCAGCTCAAGGCGAGCGCTCTACCACTTGAGCTACAGTGCCACTTCCGGTTTTCTGGTGATTTATTGGAGATAGGAGTCTCACGGTCTTTCTTGCCCGGGCTGGCTTTGAACCGCGATCCTCAGATCTCAGCCTCCTGAGTAGCTAGGATTACAGGCGTGAGCCACCAGCGCCCGGCTAAAGTCACTCAGACTTTTAAGGATTTCCATTAAGAGAATATTCATCTTTGCCAGAGCTGGGAGCTCACACCTGTAATCCTAACTGCTCAGGAAACTGAGATCTGAGGATGGTGGTTTGAAGCCAGCCCAGGCAGGAAAAGTCTATGAGACTCTTACCTCCCAATTAACTACCAAAAAGCTGAAGTGGAACTGTGGCTCAAGTGGTATAGCACAAAAGAAGCTCAGGGACAGCACCTAGAGCCTGAGTCCAAACCCCTTCCCTCACCCCCAAAATCTGCTTTGACTTGATCTGTTGTATCAACCTCATAAGCTCGTTTAACAGATAAATCCATCTCAGTATTAAACAAAACTGTGACAAGTGATACTAAGAAATCAAAACTTATGCTAGAGGTCATAATACACAGACAGGTACAAGCCCCAGATCCAATGCAAATTGCTCAGAGGTAGAAGGAGTTCCAGGCAGCACAGGTTACATAGATCTTATCAGTACAAATTTAGCCACCTGAGACGCTAAGGCCAAGAACTCTTTGAGGCCAGGCTGGGCTACAGGACTTATATAATTTTCTTTTTGAGATACTGCCTTAACAATAGATAGAGCTGGGTGTGAAGGTACATGCCTGGAATCCTAGCATTCAGAGGTAGGTGGATTCAAGGGGTGTTCAAGATCAGCCTGGGCTGTTATATAGTAAGATTCTGTCTTAAACATATCTATCAGCGTAACTCGGTGGTAGGCCTTCGGTTCACCCCCATCACCACTAAGAATAAAATTTTATAAAATAATATTTGAATGTAGGTTTAGATTTCTGCTTGGCTGACCAATAAACCTGGTTACCTCTTCTAAGGGAATTCCTAATTCAGCTTTTAGACGCCTCTGGGCTGCTCGTCTCACACCAATGGCATCATTTTCTTCAAGTTCGCCTGGATTACTTAATGGATGACTACAACAACTATTGGTAAAACAACCTGGAAGATATTAATAGACATAGATGAACTTTTCCTTAAATACAGTCTGAAAGATCAAGAGTTTTATAAATGAGAAAAGAATAAAATAAGCATTTAGGCATTTTATGGTGTTTTTGGATTTTTTTCTTTTTCTTTGGTGGTAGTGGGGCCTGAACTCAGCCCACATGCTTGCTGGGTAAGCATTTTACCACTGGAGCAGTGTATCCAGCCCCTTTCAGATGTTTAAAGCAGTTAAGATAGGTTAACAGTACTTATTTTGTGGAAGATATTTCTTAGTTCATTATGAATACATCCTTCACCAAAAAGATCAAAATGCATACAATTCAGATAGTTACAATGCATTTACATATAGACACATCTATGTCCCTGTCCTTTATTGCTGTTATTAGGTTACGCTCATTGTTTAAGGTTATTTGATGCAGAATGTGACACTATGCCACATTCACAGGACTGTCCTTTGTAACCTTGGGTTTCAAGAAATACAGTGTGATCAAAAGTCAAATTAAGGGCTGGAATGTGGCTTAGTGGTAGAGTGCTTGCCTTGCATACATAAAGCCCTGGATTCTATTCCTTAGTACCACATACACAGAAAAAGCTGGAAATGGTGTTGTGGCTCAAGTGGTAGAAGCTCAGGGACAGTGCCCAGGCTGAGTTCAAGCCCCAGGACTGGCAAAAAAAAAAAAAAGTCAAATAAAATATATAAGCAAATAAATGTACTCATACAGATATAAAGAAATAATTCTCAAATAAATCTATCCTGGACATAAACTTACTGACCTGGAAAAGTAATTTTAGCATCTGATCTTTGCTGTAGCAGAAGCTTATTTTCAGAGTTAAATAAGAAGACACTGAATGCTCGATGCAAAAATCCTGAAAACAAAAATAGGATTAGATGTAGAACACCAGTTATATTCCCACTTCTCCCCCTGTAGTTCAGAATATGAGTAGTAACTTGTTGACACTTTAATCCAGTTTTTATCTGGCTATCAGCTGTGACAGACAAGAAAATGATGATTTGGACTGCCTTGTGCCAGGCCAAATACTCTTTCAGGGACATTGCTAGGCCATTCTCCTAAGGGAGCTGTGAAGGCACATGCTTCTCTTTATGATACTTGCTCCCCCTCTTCCTTATTAGAAACAAAGGGGAAATAGAGGTGTGGCTTAAGTGGTTGACCATCAACTCCGATTAAGTGTAAGGCCCTGAGTTCAAACCCCACTATTGGCCCTAAAGAAATAAATTAAAGAATAAACAAAGGATTGACAACTTTGTTATGAATAAGTCTTTATAAAACCACAGGAACTGAAGATAAAAGTTTTTCCAACAGGAGGCAGCAAGGTAAACTTTACCACAACACTTAACTGATATCAAGGATAATATATATGACTAAGAATTGTATGTCTTTTTACAGACTGTGTTTCCTAGATAACATAAATGCCGTGACAAACCACTTTATCAAGAATAGTATTATAAAATAATACCTTTCTCAATATTTTCATTCAGATGACAATTCTTCTTAGTGTCAGCCCCAATTTTCTTGTCATTTTCATCAATAAGAATACACATTTCTGCCAGGAGCTGAACCTGTTGCTCATCAAGATGGTTGGTATTTATTTCAGGCATTATCGTAAAATGTTTGCAGTGTCCTAGAACACTAACAGAGAATGAAAGGTCATTATGTCATACTTTCAGTGTAGAGATGTGATTGGAGATCTGAGTATAGTAACTAGTTCAGCTCTTTAGGAGGTTCTGAATTACGCCTGCAGCAGCCTTGCTACTCTGCCTCCCTCGTGCTCCTGCAAGAATGCTATACACTTCAGCCCTTCCTACAGAGGATCATGGCCAGTCTTTTCCAGTCACTTCCTAAAACTGCCGGTTTTTGAGATAGGGTCTCACTTCCTGTCCAGGGGCATGCCTGGACTGTTGTGATCCACCTACTTGAGGCTTCCCATGGGTGTTGTGATGACAGGCCTTAGCAGTCATACCCTACTTCTTTATTTTGCCTGGCTGACCTGGAACCACTGTCTTCCAATCCAGCCTCCTACATAACTAGGATGACATGCATGAGCCACTTAGTGCCCAGCTTAGAAAAAAGATTTGGGTGCCTATTTTTGTCAGTTCTCCCAAGAGCAACACAGAGCTATTACAGACAAGTGTGAGAAAAATTGTTATATTCAAGAGCTTGCCTATTTTGTTCTATAATGAGCACAGTATCAACTCTGCCCTTTAGAAACAGTGTAAGATTGAGACAGGGCCTAAATGGAACAATGTATAACTACACACAGATGCTTTTCAGTCAGTATTCATTTGGGGACACTGAAATCTGAATTTTGTGAAGTTTTTATGTCACAAAGTACCCTCTTCTTTCAATTTTTTTCCCATGTAGTCAATATTTAGAATGGATGGTTAGACTAGGTCTTAACACCTTGATAACCATTCTTACTTTAGTGCAAATGGCTTACTTTTCTGAACTTCAATTGTTTAGGTATGATTTAAACTTACACTGATTAAGCCACTTTTTCTTATTTTTGCCAGAGCTGAAGTTTATACTCAGTCTCATACTTGATAGGCAAGTGCTCTACCACTGAGCCATGCTCCCAGCCACTTTTTGCTGGGTCTTACATTTTTGCATAGGTGCAGCCTCAGCTTGTGATCCTTCTACCTCTGGCTTCCTATGTAGCTGGGATGACAGATGCATATTACCACACCTAGCTTATTTGTTGGGAAAGAATCTCTTTTTTTTTTTGTCGGTTGTGGGGCTTGAACTCTGGGCTTGGCCATATCCCTCAGCTCTTCAGCTCAAGGTAAGCACTCTAACGTTTGAGCCACAGCGCCACTTCTGGCTTTCTAGTGGTTTATTGGAGATAAGAGTCTCAGGGATATTCCTGCCCTGGCTGGCTTTGAACCTCGATCCTCAGATCTCAGCCTCCTGAGTAGATAGGATTAAAGACGTGAGCCACCAGCGCTCGGCTGGGAGAGTCTTAACTTTCTTGCCTCAGCAAACCCTGAACTGGAATCTTCCTGATCCACATCTTCAAGTAGCTGAGATTACAGGCATGAACTACCATCACTTTCTATATTGTAACTTTCTGCAAGTCTATATCTACAGTTTCTAACTTTACTAATTGTATCTTCAAATCACCTTATGGTATTTCTTCCATGTTTTGAGTCTGTTTTTACACACAAAATACTTTTGAAGATTCTATATTCCCTATGTTGTAATTTTTTCAAATACCTAGATTGCTGATATTCATGAAACAAAGTTCAAGCATACTACAGGATGTAAGAGTTTAAATACAATAATAAAGAAATGTATACTTAACTTTTTTTTTGCAGATCCTGGGCTTGAATTCAGGATCTGGGCACTTTCCCTAAGCTGCTTTTGTTCAAGGCTAGCACTCTACCACTTGTGGCTTTTTCTGTTTATGTGGTGCTGAGGAATTGAACACAGGGCCTCATGCATACAAGGCAAGCATTCTATATAGACACTGAGCCACCTTCCCAGTCCCTTAACACAACTTTCTAAACTTACAGTGGGCCATGGGTGTAGGGAGGAGCCAGGAGTGGTGGATGACAATGAGATCCCAAATAATACCTCATACCAAAAAAAGGCTTGAGTTTCCTGATTAAATGAAGAGATCACAGACAAATACTACAGAAAGGAAGTGTTTTTAGATATATTAAATCCTCAATAAAGCAGATTTCATTACTACAGGATTATCAGATTTTTTGAATTGTTTTCAGTCACACGGCCCCTTTCAGGGTATTAAGAATGAACATCAGCAACATCAGTGACTAAATATTAAATACTTGTTTAAGGGCAACGAGTCCAATCCAAGGAAAAGATGTTATTATATCTGTAAGATGTTCCCTGTCTCTTTTCCTACATCACCCCTCCCCCCCACAAACATGTTCATGTTTTTTTTTGTTTTTTTGGTTTTTTTTGGGTCCGGTCGCGGGGCCTGAACTCTTGGCCTGGTCGCTGTCCCTCAGCTCTTCAGCTCAAGGCTAGCACTCTACCACTTGAGCCACAGCACCACTTCCGGCTTTTTTTTCTTTTTGCTTATGTGGTGCTGAGGAATCGAACCTAGGTCCTCAGGCATGCAAGGCAAGCGCTCTACCACTGAGCCACCTTCCCAGCCCACATGTTCATGTTTGTAAACATCTGTTATCATATACACGGGCTTTATACGGAGAGAAGTTTTGATGACATACAGAATGCCTAGACACGATGTGTTTTGTCTAAGCTAGTTGGAGTACTTTTCCGTAAAAAAGGAATAGCTTTTCGTGAGATTTGATTTCACATTCACATCACCAAAGCAGCTGCACCGCCCCCCACACCGCCCCAACCCCAGCTGACTGAGAAGAGGATTCCCAAGTCTACAGTGCGGAGATCTGAAAAAGACTTGCTCCTTTCCATCAGTCCTTGCACACACACACACACACACACCCTTTATAAAATGCACCCCACCCAAGTTGGATCAGCGACCTATTTCATCGTCCAGGCCAGCTGGGCGAGTGGCTCCCACACCGGCGGGTCGACCGGACTTCCAAGTCGGCTCCCGTCCCCGACCCCAACTCCCCGGGCGCCAGCAGCCCCCCGGGGCTCCGTGACAATCTTGTCTGCAGCTCCGCGAGCCCGGCCTACACCCGGCGACCCGCCTCCCGGGCCCGCGTCCCCGGATACCCTCGTCCCTCCCCACCCCCCGCCCCACGAGCTGGCCAGGCCCCCGACCCCCTCCGCAAGGCCTCGGGGGAGACCCGCGTCCCCTCGTCGGGGACACCGCAGCCCGTCCTCCGCCCGGGGGCTCGCAAGGCCCCGCTGCACCACCCCCTCCCCGCCCCGTTCCGGCCCTCGTCCCAACCCCTCGGCCCAGGAACAGCCCCGTACCTCAAGTCAAAGACGCTGCCGAGCCCGGCCGCGCGCCCCATTTGAGTGGCGCCCGCCACGCGCGCCGCCCCCTGGGTCCGCCCCCCGGCTGCGCGGCCAACGGCCTGCGCCAGCGCCCGTCCGCACCACATGCTCACGGCCAATCGCCGCCCGCGCCCGCCTGACGTCAGGACCGCGCCAGGCTGTCGCGGGGTGGCACCACTGCCCAAGACTGAAGCGCGGGTGGGACTCGCGAGAGCCTCCCAGCAGCCGTCGGCACCCCGCGCCGCGAGCCTGGGTCTCCGTAAATCCCGAGCGAGGTCGTCAGCGAGCGCTCGATCCCGCTCAGAAGCCCCGCGAACCGGGGAGGTGCCTGCGGGAGGCGTGGCTGAGGCCGACCGCCTCGGGCGAGCCAATCGGCTGGAGGCAAGGACAGGGTGGGGCCGAGGCGCGGCCGGCCCGGTGCGTGCTGACGTCACGCGTGGGTGCGGACGGGATCGCTGTCAGAATTCCCGGTGCTTGGCGCTGGCGCCGGGTCGTTCCAGACTGTGGGGGGTCGGTCTGTCCATACCCACGTAGTGATGCTTTCCGAGGTGCTTGGCAACGGGAAAACGGGTTGGCGCAGGTAATGCAAGTGGAGGCACGCAGGGAGCAGGCTGCGTCTGGATGAGATCCACGCGGCCCGCGTGCAGGATGGCCTCAGCTGTCCATTTTCTCACTCAGAGAAGTTGAGTAAACCCAAGCAATGTATTAGAAACCTTTTCCTTCCGATTCATGTGGAATTATTTGTGACTTTCTTCTTCCTTTTTTTTACTCAAGGCACTAGCCTCTACCTCTTGAGCCATAGCTCCACTTTTTATTGGTTGGAAGATCTCCCCGGCTGGCTTTGAACCACGATCCTCCTATCTCAGCTTCTTGAGTACCTAAGCTTACAGGAGCGAGCCACCTGCGCCTGGTCTCTGGACACTTTTACACTTGGAATTTATTAGATTCTAAAAAAAAAAAAAATTAGCTTACTACTGTTTGTATCTACTATTTACACTGTCACCCCTTCCTCTCCCATCCCCACGCACAGATTGTATAGGTCATTTTCAACATAGTATCTGTTGAACACCACTCCAAACCTACTTTTAAAAAATTCTAGTAAATATACTAAGCAAGCAAGCATCCCATTAGCCTCTAAAGAGTTGATGCCATCCTATTGAAGAATTAGAAAAATTAGGGCTGAGTCCATTTTACAATTTGCTAATTTGCTAACTGCTGATTCTGCTTCTGTAAACTTGCTTACGCTGGTACTGACCCTTCCCTTCCCAAAAATGAGTTAAGAAGTTTCAGGGACCAGATGCCGGCCCCAGGACAAGGTCAGTGGTAGTAGATAAAAAAAACAGACAGTACGTGTTCCTCAGTTCCCATTTAGAAATTCCCCAGACAGGACCTTGAGATAACGACCACCTGGCAAGACCACAAGCTAAGCCAAATGTCAACCAATCATAGGCCTGTAACCATGTAAACCCCCCCTTAAACCAACCATGGGCCAGTCATTTTACAAAGAGTGTTACAAAATTTCCCACGTGGCAAAGTGATTGTTGGTGTATATGGTGACCTTTAAATGGACCAATCATGGGATGCTTTGTGTTATGCGTTAATCTTGTGGTTTTTGCCTTTAAAAAGGGCTTGTAACCGCTGCTCGGGGCTCCCTGTCTGCTCGGGACAGAAAGTCGGTTTGCGCAAACGTCAAATAAACTCCTCTTGCTTATTGCATCTCCCGGCCTGGAGTCTGAGTTTTCTGGGGTGCCCTCCTGTTGACGAAAGTATCCTAGGGGACTAGGGTCTTTCACTATATCCTGAGTGGAAAATTACACTGTACATTCTATTCTGTCAGTCTCGAGGAAATAAGAGTGAAAAGGACAATGCAGTATCTTAATATTATTATGGCATTAATTGTAACTTCATAGAGTCTCCAATAGGTTATGTGGAACACTCAGAAGTGTTTGGTTCACATATTGAGAACTGAAAATATGATAGAAAGACCCTTTAAATTTAGAAGAGCTTAGTTCCTGAGTGTTATGATTTGAACTTGTTTTCCCATTATGAACTTCATGTTGATACTGAATCTTCATTGTGGTGAGAAGATACACAGCCTTTTGGGATATGGTTAATTCATGAGAGTTCTACCCATCACAGGAGCTCCTGTGAGAAAATGAATTTATTTAACAATTTTGATTAAATACAAGACGATAAGAAATTCTCAGTCTAGCTGGACCTGGTGGCTCACATCTGTAATCCTAACTACTCAGGAGGCTGAGATCTGAGGATCTCAGTTCAAAGCCAGCTCAAGCAGGAAGATCTTTGAGACTCTTATCTCCAATTAACCACCAAAAAGCCAGAAGTGGAACTATGGCTCAGTGGTAGAGTGCTAGCTTTGAGCAGGAAAGCTTAGGGACTGCACTTCAAGTACAAGAAAAAGAAATTCTTAATCTGTCTGGGCTTTTCCCATAACAGTGTTAGGGCTTATAGAAAGGATTAAATGAAATGTAGGAAGTATGCATATGTAGATTTAGATGTGGGCTTCAGTTTCCTTGAGCTAAGAGAGAAGTCTTTCTCCTCGCTTTAGGTCAGGGAGTCTATATTCACTCACCCCTATTTCCTGTGGGGAGCTGAAGCTGAAAAAAAATACTTGGAAAACAGATTCTAATTCCTAGGATCCCTTACACCTCCCTGTAATTAGTGGATTAGTGCCTTATCAATGGCTTAGAGGGAACAAGTTTATGTTTCTCTGTCACCATCCTGAGTTCATAGTATTGGAGGAATACTGGACAATTAAGTAAAAACATGTTATGTTGGGAGAGACCAGGCTACTCAGCAGACATCAAAGCTGAGGTACATCCCTCTTGGACTTTGTAGCCTTCATTACTGTCAGAAATTTGCTTCTGTTCATAAATCACCTACTCTGTGATACATAGGGACAGCAGCACAAATAGGCTATGACAGAGGGTTTTGTTACTCATTGTGGGGTAATCTTATATTAGAACTCAGTACCTCGTTTTTTTCATCTTTAATAAAATTAAGGTTAAAATGGAGGGACAAAGGGCAAACAAATGACAGTAGTGACACTAGGTATTATGTTGAAAATTAACTACACAACTTGTGGGTGAGGAAAAACTGGGAAAGAGTACAGGGGTGACATTGTCCAAAAAGAAATGTACTCAATACCTGACTTACGTAACCCCTGTGTACATCATCTTTACAATAACAATAAAAAAGCAAAGGAGAGGTTAGTCTTTATATGGTATTTGACATTTGAATTTGTATTAGATACTGTGTTTGGAGATTTTTTTTTTTTTTTTTTTTTTTTTTTTTTGCCAGTTGTGTGGCCTGAACTCTGGGCCTGGGCACTGTCCCTCAGCTCTTCAGCTCAAGGCTAGTCCCCTACCACTTGAGCCACAGCACCACTTCTGGCTTATGTGGTACTGAGGAATTGAACCCAGGGCCTCATGCATGCAAAGTAAGCACTCTACCACTGAGCCACCTTCCCAGCCTGGAGATTTTTTTTAAAACATGCATTCTTGGGCTAGGAAGGTGGCTCAGTGGTAGAGCGCTTGCCTTGCATGCCTGAGGCCCTGGGTTCGATTCCTCAGCACCACATAAGCAAAAAGAAAAAAGCTGGAAGTGGTGCTGTGGCTCAAGTGGTAGAGCGCTAGCCTTGAGCCTTGAGCTAAGGGACAGCGCCTAGGCCCAGAGTTCAGGCCCCACAACCGGACCCAAAAAAATAAATAAAAAAAATAAAACATTCATTCTTACAGTAATGCTTTGAGACAAGTTGTTATATTCATTTTGTATTTTATAAAACTGAAGTTGAGAGATTACTGGATACATTTTTGTTTCCTATGTCATTTTTTACATTAACTAGAAAAAGAAAATAAGCTTTCCTCAGTGTATTTTTTATTACTGCAATATATGAATAATCTTGTATGACCCATACATTGGTACTGTTATTAAGGATATTATATCCAAGTGCATGTGAGCTCCTCTGGTGCTCTTCCCTTGTAAGATTAGCAGGCACGGGTCACTGACTTAACCAACTCCATTGTCCTTCTCTGGAGTTATTTTTGCCTCTTTAATTTTTTCCTCCTAGGTGTCTCTCTACATTCACCTTGAATTTCCAGAATAACCAGTTGATAAAATTTGTGGCAATAGTCAAGACAACTCTCCAGACTTGACTTAAAGTATGATAAGGCCCAGCTGTCCAGTACTGAGATAATGACCAACAAGACCACATTTTTAATATTGACTGTTCAATGCCTACTTCCCTTTACTCCAATCTGTCCCCTATTTAAACCTGAAGCTAATGTCTGTCCTCTGAAGATAGGCTTATTACTTTTCATGCTTGCAGCCAGCACTAATAAATCTCCTTTCATCAACCTTCAGTATTCAACTCAAGTCAGCATACTTAATGAGCATATAGCCATTTACAATACAAAGGATCTCTTTGAGTTGGACTTCTGGCATACCCTCCTCCTGCAGGGAATTCTTACATAAGTACTGGCCAAGCTTAGGCAGGCTTTCAAGAAACATTGTCCCAAATTACATGATTCTACTTTGGGAGAACCAGGTCTCTTATCTTTCATCAGGAAGATCTCCACTTTCTAAAGATACAGTTTGCTTTTTCCTGTGTGAAAGTGGAGTTTTGGCCATAGTCCAAACATACCACATCTAGCCATTTTGCCCCTATAAGCCAAATAAATAGATATGGTAAAGGGCCAAAAGAGGAAATGTATTATGCGGCATACATGCCATGAAATGATAGCCCTTCAGTCTTTGGAGCACAGACATAAACATTTAAATAGAGAATTCACAGAGAGTGAAAAGTATGCATAGGTAAAACAGTCCTGTCCCTGGCATGTTCAGAGGTGGCATCAGAGGTGGTCTTATGGTCTACATCTCAGGACCATAAGGTGGGCCTTGTTATAATGAGAGTCAGTGATGCCTAGCAAGGTCTGGTCTTCTGTCTGCCTCTTCCTGGTTTCCAAAATGACTGCAAAGAGACTGAGAGAATGGCTCAGGGCATAGAACATAGATACAAAGTAGAGGCAGAAATAACTTTTAGGTGATTTATGGGTCCAACCAAGAAGTTGGTGTTTTTCAGCAAAAGCAAGTTTTGTTTTGAGTGGGGCTTGAACTCAGAGCTTAGTCGCTGTCCCTGAACCTTTTTGTGCTCTAGGATAGTGCTCTAGCACTTGAGCCACAACGTCACTTGCAGTTTTTGAGTGGTTAATTGAAGATAAGGGTCTCACAGGGACTTTTCTGCCTGGATTGGCTTCAAACTGTGACACTCAGATCTCAGCTAGAGGATCCTAGATTAGAGGTGTGGGCCACTGGTGCCCAGCAGCAAAAGCAACTTGTAAGCACCTCTTACCTATGGATGTAGACTCATATGTTGATGTATTTGTGTTTTTACTTGGTCACAAGAGAGTGCTAGGAGAAAAAAAATGTGAAATTATGTGGAAAAACTCATTGTAGCTCATGAACAGGAACTTCGTAACAGAGTCCAACTTTTGCAGCTTGAAATGGAAGATGCTTCTAGATGCTCTTAACATTTTGGGGAACTCAGCAGGAAATTATTTTTTAGATTTTTTAAGTTTTCTTGTAAAGGTGATGCACAGAGGGGTTACAGTTACATAAGTCAGGGAATGAGTACATTTCCTTTTGAGTAATGTCACCCCATCTCTCATTCTCATTTTTTCCCTTCCCAACTCCCCTCACTCCCAAGTTGTATAGTTCATTTCCAACACAGTGTCTAGTGGGTTTCACTGCTGAACTGGTTCACCCATTGTCCCATCATTTCTGCTCTTCCCCTTGCCAAATCAGATAAATTTATATACAAGACAAAGGGTACTGTGGATTGAACCCAGGATGTTGCACTTGCTAGTCAAGTGACTTCACAGCCCTACAGGTAATTGAAAACAGACTGAAGACATGTTCCAGACATGATCACTACACTCAGATTGTACCAGCCTTGGAATACAGTATTCTAAGCAAGGCAACTCTCAGTGAATTTTAGATGACCCTGCTTGTTCTGAAAGTGTTCTCACTCAGGCCAGAGGGGGAGCATTTCCCCTGGTAATCCAACAGATTAGTGCAGGCTGGCCTTCATTTATAGGAGAGCCATGTTGTGACTGGGGCAAACACAGTCTTTTATTCACATGAAGAACCACGACTGAAAAAAAAAAAAAAAAAAAAAAAGAACCACGACTGGGTAAACACCCTGGTGATACCTGCTTCCTGTCTGTATATTCACCCTGTTCAGTTAATTTTTCAGTTCAGCTGGGAGACACACTCCTATGCTACCCTCTGGTAATGCCACATTAAGGTCAATAAATGACTTCTACTTCTTTTTTTTCTTGCCTACTTTTGATTATTATCATTGATAGAGTGGCCTGAACTGGTCACATGACTAGAACATAAAGGAAGTAGGCAAAAGAGCAGTAGCTGCCAAGGTGATAACAGTGTATTAGAGGTAGAAGCAGCAAGAAAGCAGCTGAAAGACTTGTCAGGGCAGAAACAATGAGGAATAAACATTGTAGATAATGAGAGAGAGAATGGAAGTATATCTAGAAGGTGAGAGAGGTTACAGAGCAAAGGCTGAAAGAGAACTCTGGAAATCCGGTAAAGAGCCAAGGAAGAGATAATATGAGAATCAGTCATTGGGTAAGTTCCAGGAAGTTATAAAGCTTTTAGAATCAAGGGTAGGCCCTAGATTCCTAACACTTGACATTGTCATGGGTCAAGTCAAGGGTCTTGACACTGCAAGCCCAAGAGTCCCTGTGGAGCTGAGGGGCCCAGCACCCACTGCCCATGTGAGAGCCGTAACACTAGCAAGTATTGCCTACTGCTTCTGCTTGCTTCAATCGGCTGTTCGAAGATGATTACAATAGTTTGTAAGGGCACGGTCGATGTGATTAAAGCCCAGTCCTAATCTCCAACCTGAGCATCTAGAAAAGGCCCCTAATTCTCAGGGCTTGAAGCTTCCTTCTAAGGTTCTAGCTCTGTAAACCCAGTCCATTAGGCATTGGGCAGTCAAGGCCTAGGACAGCTAGCACTGGAAGAACTTCTCACCATCTACCTACTCACATTTGGGTGGAACAAAAGGCCTCCAGGCAAATGATTGAAAATGATATGACGTAACAAAGCTGTCTGATATGCTCAGCAAATGTCCTGTGCAATATTTGTTGCTTATGTTACTTGAATATGAAAACCTCCAAGTTTGGAAATGATTTTGGAGTAAAATATCTTTTTTTTTTGCCCGTCCTGGGGCTTGAACTCTGGGCCTGGGCAGCTGTCCCTGAGCTTATTTTGCCCAAGGCTAGTGCTCTACCACTTCAGCCACATCACTTCCGGCTTTTTCTGAGTAGTTTCTTGGAGATAAAAGGGTCTCCAGGTCTTTCCTGCCCAGGCAGGCTTTGAACTGTAATCCTCAGATCTTAATCTCAATTCTAGACTTGAGCCACTGGAGTCTGGCTTCAAATATCTTTCTTTAGCTCATCTTATTGTGTCTAACAATAAGCTTTAATTATTCTCAATGTAGAAGTGACTTCATGATCTATTGCACTTATTTATATTCTCAAATCTGTTGTTTGCTTCTTGTACAACGTATCATTGCTTCTAGAATCTGACTCGAGTTTATTTTTAGAGGAGCAAGTGATGGCCCAGAAAGAAAAATGCTTTCATGCTTTTGGTTTTCTCTAGATGAGCTTTCAGGACCCACATAGAGTTGTTTGTCAAGCTAAGAAAAGGCTGTTTATGTAATGGCTTTGGTCTATCATGTATCTTCCCTAACCTAAAGACAAAAAAAGCAGTTGAAGTCCCACCTTCTTTAGCAAACAGCTGATTCTGTTTTCTCTTTTTCAGCCAATGGTGACCAGATATTTCAGAGGAAACTAGGTGAGTCATCTTCTGCAGATAAACTGAAATATTAATAGTTCTAGTTCCATCAGGCTCACCAGCAAACCAAACAGCAAGACTCCGGCATAGCCTGGCCAGAGAAGCCCTTCCACAGCAATCTCTATCAGGAGGAATGAATTAGAAAGACTGAAACCGATGAGGAGCTGCAAACTGTAAACTCAGCCTTGCGTTACAAGAGATTTCCTTCTCACCCTCAATTCTTAGCCTTGGATGAATTTTGGGGATAGATGGACTTAAAACCTGCCTGACCGTGGATGCCCCGCCCCCTTCCCACCAGCACTCCTGCTGCGGTAAGTAGACCGAATCCCACCCAGTCCGCAAGGGCGTTTGCATGCTTTGCGGACCGCGGGGGTCCGGGGTGGGGGGCGGCGGTCCGGCGAGCGCTCGCGGGACTGTGTGTGGGGTGCGGTCCGGGGGCCGGCGGGGCCTGCGCCCGGGCACCTCCGCCGAGCTCGCGTCCCTCTCCGCGGTTGCTCGTTCAACCCCGGCTCTCCAGGGTTCTCCAGCACCAGCCGGAGTCCGAAGGTCTGAGCATCAGAGCCGCGAAGGGAACCCCGAGCGCATCCGACGCCCAGGGGCCCCTGAACCGGAAGCCAGCGAGTAACTTCCGGAGTGGTTGGGGGTGGGCAGGACTTCCGCTGGTGCTGGGCGTGGAGCGAGGGGCTGGGGCGGGACTTCCGGTGGTGCCGGAAGTGCGGGCGCGCCAGCCTCGGTCGCCGGGTTGCGTGCGTGTGGAGGCCGCCAGTGCTGTGCACGTCGGTCGTCTGTCCCGGGCGCTGCGTCGTGGGGATCCCCGGGCTGAGTGTGACCTCGGCCGACCCCGGGCGCTGCAGCGTGTGGCGCTGTGACAGGTGAGAGCCGCCATCTTTCCAGACCTGGAGTGCTCCCTGTCCTTCCCAGGATGGAGGAGGACGGAGTCGCGGTGGCGGAGTGTTGGGGACGGGCTTGAGGACTAGGCGGGGGTCGGGGGCAGGAGGGGTCGGGTGGAATGCGATGGAGGAATCGGGGGGAAAGGAAGGGTCGGGGTTAGAGGCGGGGGAGGGCGGGCAAGGAAGGCCCGGGGTCGGGGTGGTGTGGGGTGGAGGAATGGGGGGAGTCGGGGCCAGGAGGGCCTGGGGTCGGGGTGGTGTGGGGTGGGGGCGTGGGGGAAGTAGGGGCCGGGAGGGAGGGATGGATGAGGGCCTGGGGTCGGGGTGGTGTGGGGTGGGGGGCATGGGGGGAGTCGGGGCCAGGAGGGAGGGAGGAGGGCCTGGGGTTGGGGTGGTGTGGGGTGGGGGCGTGGGGGAAGTAGGGGCCGGGAGGGAGGGAGGGAGGAGGGCTAGGGGTCGGGGTGGTGTGGGGTGGGGGCGTGGGGGAAGTAGGGGCCGGGAGGGAGGGAGGGAGGGCCTGGGGTCGGGGTGGTGTGGGGTGTGGGACATGGGGGGAGTCGGGGCCAGGAGGGAGGGAGGAGGGCCTGGGGTTGGGGTGGTGTAGGGTGGGGGCGTGGGGGAAGTAGGGGCCGGGAGGGAGGGAGGGAGGAGGGCTAGGGGTTGGGGTGGTGTGGAGTGCGGGTGTGGGGGAAGTAGGGGCCGGGAGGGAGGGAGGGAGGGCCTGGGGTCGGGGTGGTGTGGGGTGGGGGCGTGGGGCGAGTTGGGGCCAGGAGGGAGGGAGGAGGGCCTGGGGTCGGGGTGGTGTGGGATGGGGGTGTGGGGGTAGTTGGGACCAGGAGGGAGGGAGGAGGGCCTGGGGTCGGGATGGTGTGGGGCGGAGAAATGGGGAGGGTGTTGGGGTCGGGGTTAAGAAGTGCTCTTTCCCTCCGGAGCTGCGCTTCTCGGGAAAGCCCCGGGGAAGCTCTGGAAGTGCCCCTCAGATCCCCCAGAGAGAGGCTTGGGTCAGGGTCTAGGAAGGAAGCCTGTGAGAACTCAGGCCTTCAACCAACCCCTGACAGTGCAGTCTCTCCTTCCTTCCCATTTGCACACTGTCACTACGAATGATCCCCCCTAATTGTAAGACAGCTCTCTGAGATAACAGCAGCAACATCCTAATGCACCCGTTTACCAGACAAGGTCGCTTTAAGACACGTTTCTACTTGTGAGCAGACATGTCTTATGGGTCAGACAGGTTATTAGAGGATTTATCATCCCAACACCGCCACGTTCCTTACACTTGTCTGGGTTCGTTGATACTGCTTATACAGTGATCTTCCATAATGAGCGCTAATTGCTTGGGAGTTTAATTTAACTTGAAATGGTTATCCCTCAAACTCAGTGTTTTGGCTTTTGTGTTATGACCTTCAAAGCATTCCAGGGATTATTTACTTCGAAGTAAATAGATAGCACAAGACAATTATGATGTGCCTCCAGGATATATGTATATATGTATATTTTCCTCTTCTCAAGAACCACTCCACCCCACTACCCTGCTTGCTGTTTTGGTTTACCTTCCTGGTTAAATTTGAGTGCTAACAATTTTTTGTTTTCGGAATATGAACTCCAAACGTGAACACATTATGCTTACTCTGCTTTCATCAGATCATATTTACATATTCTCTTGTTTTGGATGCTTTTCTATTAATACTGCCCACAGGAAGCTGTGGGGCTGTGGACACTGGCCAAATGTAGTAACAGTAGTATGACCTTGGGCAAAGAACTTCCTAAGTTTCTGCTTCCCACTCTCCATCTCACTCTCCAAAGTCTTGTTTGTATCAGTCTCATTTTTGCCACTAGGAAGTTTATATACTTGGTGCAAGCATTCCTACAGAGTGCTGGGCACAGGGGGGGTCTTAGGCGTGTTTCCTTTTTCTTCTCACTCTCTTTTAGTACTTCTTTTGGAATAGCTAATAGCCTGTTATTTTGCCCTTGTCATGAGTTAAAATCCTTGATTTTCTTAATTACCCTGCTTTGATTTCTCTAAGGAAAATATATCTCATCCTAGATTTTTAGTTTCTTCTTTTAGTGTTGGGATCTTTCAAAAAATCTTGGTGGTCCTTTATCCAATTGTCATTGGCAGAATTGATAAGCTTGTGTCCTGTGTCATTAATGACAAGATAGTTTAAGCAGTTTAATTTTGATGACAGGTTTTCTAGGTTGCATGTAGACACCATGCTGTGTTGAGCATCTGGAAAAGTATACATTTTTTAATGCTACTTGCAAATTATATATATATATATATATATATATATATATATATTTAACAACTCTTTAGCCTATGATTGCTGAAAAAACTAACCATTTAAGCAACTTTAAAAAAAATTATACACAGTACAAAATAAGAAGTAGTATTTTGTATTTTTATTCAAGTAAAGTATAAATTACTTTGTTGTATTGCTTTTGAAAATCATTTTGGTTATCTGCCTTTCCTATTTTTTTTTTTTTTGGGTCCGGTCAGGGGGCCTGAACTCTGGGCCTGGGCACTGTCCCTCAGCTCTTCAGCTCAAGGCTAGTGCTCTACCACTTGAGCCACAGCGCCACTTTTGGCTTTTTTCTTTTTGCTTATGTGGTGCTGAGGAATCGAACCTAGGTCCTCAGGCATGCAAGGCAAGCGCTCTACCACTGAGCCAACTTCCCAGCCCCCGTATTTTTTTTTTGTTGGTTGTAGGGCCTGAACTCTGGGCCTGGACGCTGTCCCTCAGCTCTTCAGTTCAAGGCTAGTGCTCTACCACTTGAGCCAAGCACCACTTCTGGCTTTTTCTGCTTATGTGGTGCTGAGGAATCAAACCCAGGGCCTCATGCATGCAAGGCAAGCACTCTACCACAGAGTCACCTTCCCAGCCCTGCCTAAATTTTTCATACGTACTTAAGAAGAATCTAATTAGATAGTGACAATTTACTTGATACTGATCATAATAAAAAAGATCTTTTTGGGAAGGACAGAAGGCCTTAGCTTAACTTTCATTGATGATATTTGATATTACAGATTGGGGAAAGTGGAGGAATTCTGCTTGCTAACACAAAGTATGTTTATTGATTTCACAAATTTGTTACACATTTGGTGTGTGCCTGTTCTGATCTGGGCACAGTGCTTCTTTTTTTTTTTTTTTTTTTTTTTGGGTCCGGTCATGGGGCCTGAACTCTGCGCCTGGGCGCCGTCCCTCAGCTCTTCAGCTCAAGGCTAGCGCTCTAGCGCTTGAGCCACAGCGCCACTTCTGTTTTTTTTCACTTTGCTTATGTGGTGCTGAGGAATCGAGCCCAGGGCCTCATGCATGCAAGGCAAGCACTCTACCACTGAGCCACCTTCCCAGCCCTGGCACAGTGCTTCTGTATCACAGATGTGCATACATTGTTCTGTGCTTCCAGTAAGTGTGTGTGTGTGTGTGTGTGTGTGTGTGTGTGTGTGTGTGTGTGTGTGTGTGTGTGTGTGTGTGTGTGTGTGTGTGTGTGTGTGTATGTGTATGTAGTGTGTACAGGGCACCATGTAGTAAGGACAAATGAGTTCAGGACAAATCAGAGTTCAGAAATAAATATTCTATTAAAGCTCATTTACATAGCCTATGTAATGTGGTGATCTGTATGAATGTTTTGTGTTTTTTTTTTTTTTTTTGTTTTTTTTTTTTTTTGGGTCCGGTCTTGGGGCCTGAACTCTGGGCCTGGTGCTGTCCCTCAGCTCTTCAGCTCAAGGCTAGCACTCTACCACTTGAACCACAGCGCCACTTCCAGCTTTTTTCTTTTTGCCTATGTGGTGCTGAGGAATTGAACCCAGGGCCTCATGCATGCAAGGTAAGCGCTCTACCACTGAGCCACCTTCCCAGCCCCGAAAATAGTTAGTTTTACAATTTGCTTTTTATCTTGTGTTTAGATGGAATAGTATATACTAAAGTACCTTATTAAAAAAGATAATTCAGTCGTGTGTTAATAGCTCATGCCTATAATCTTGGCTACTCAGGATTTTAGTTTCAGGCCAGCCTCAGCAGAAAAATTCAGTAGATTCCATTTCCAAAATAACCAGCAAAATGTATAGCAAGAAGCATGGCTCAAATGGAAGAGTGGAAGAGTGCCAGCCTAGCAGGTTCAAGGCCCTGAGTTCAAACCCCAGTACTGGGAAAAAAACAAACCACCTTTTCATGCTAGGTAAGTTGTCTTGCATTGAGCTATATTACCAGGCCCAGCTTTTTTTTTTTTTTTTAATAAAAATATTTTTTTTGTTATAATTCTGTGATTAACTTAAAAAGTGTTTAATCTGTTTATCAGACTGTTAATTGTGTTTGGAAAATGTATTTGGAAATGATTTTGTGAGGATTATTTTTAAGCCTCAAGTAACCCTTGTAGATTTTTAACCTCAGATAGACTTGCCCACCATTGATTCTATCTTAGATTTGTGGTACATCATTTTAAATTACAAATACCTGCAACCTTATTGATCCTCTTTCTATGATCCTTACATAAGAAGCATAAATTTGTTACTAAATCAAACACATAGTTGTATGTGTTTTTTGTTTTTTGTTTTGCTACTATGGTCACAGGAGCTGAAATAAAGACAATAATGCCTGTAAACCTTAGGGTATTCTTGTTCTTTGCCACAGCCTTATCTATGGGGAATCTGGTGGGAAAGGAAGGAAATGTTGATAGGACCAGTGCAGACTGCTGGGGAAAAGGTGGCAGATATGAATGCTGGACAAAAGTAAAATTAGAAAAAAGTTGCAGGAAAAAGTTACAAAGTGAAAGCTTAATGATAGAAAAAGGAAACAGGTGAACAAAACAGGAGAAGATTACAGAACTAATTTTGGAAGAGTATTTATTGGTCGGTGGACAAAAGCTGAGGAAATTATAGGAAGAGGGAGAACTTCAGACAGTCACATTTAAATGGTAAGAAAACAGTGAAAGACATGTAACCCATGTTTGAGACACAACTTTGGTGGAGTTTAGAAAGCTACTCAATGATAAAATCACCCTATTTGTGAAAAGTCTCTATTTGGTGCTAGGTTTTCAGGGTGTTATTGAAATGCATATACACCACTGGAAATAAGCTAGTAGACAAAAACGGCTTTTGTGAAGTGACAAGAAAATTCATAGAATATTGGGTGGTTTGTGGGGGTGAAGTAGGGTTTAAATTAAAGCCCAGTAGAAAGCAGAATAGGGGTGCTTATTTCCTAGGGAAAATGCAGGGGCTGGAAAATTATACTTCAAAGTAAGTGGTCTAAACCCCACAACTCTTGAGGTGAGGGGATGTTGGTATTGGAGATATTTGCAGTTTTTGTAAGCAGTTTGTAGAATATTCAGGGTGCCTTAACCATCTAATTTATACTTGTCAGATGTTTCTACAGATGAAATTACTTTTTCTTTCTGGTTTATGGTTTTTGTGCTGGAACTGGGGTTTGAACTTTGGGCCTTGTGCTATTGCTCAAGTTTTTCCACTTGTAGTTGGTGCTCTAACTTGAATCATCAAATCCTAATTGATAACATTTGTAGAAGGGAAATACTTTATGATTTTTATTTGCTTAAGTTAAATATCTGAAGATATTTTTGTGTAAGGTCATGCTAGGACAGCTTTGTGGGCTTTTGATATATATGTGTTTTCTTCTTGATAAAACATAGTTCTTGAGTTCACCAGGCTTCTTCTGAATGCTGGGATTATAGGCATGTATATTCGGCTTGCAAAATATACATAAGCTTCGAGTTAATTGCATGTTTTTTTTTTTTTTTTGCTTTTTTTTTTTGCTTATGTGGTGCTGAGGAATCGAACCCAGGGCCTCAGGCATGCAAGGCAAGCGCTCTACCACTGAGCCACCTTCCCAGCCCCCAACTGCATGTTTTTAATGTGGTAAAGCCAGACCTTACAGTTTGAGAAACAGATTATTAGTTTTATACCTATACAGAAATAGAGTTAAACATATAGAAATAAACATAATTTTCTCTATTCCTCCCTTTAAGGATAGCTAAAATCAATGAACATTATATATAAAACTAAAAGGCAAAAAGAGATTGCCTAAGTACTTTGGGACCTGAGAAATAACACAAAGCTTAGTTCTCAACTTTTCTTCTTGCATTATAAGTCTGTGATTTTTTTTTTTTTTTTTTTTGCTGGAGAAATTTAACAAATGAGGGACCTCTAATAGCCCAGACCAAAAGATCTAACCAAAAGATTAAGAAAGGGACTGCCTACAAGATAGGAGATGTTTAGACAAGAGCCTTAATCTAGCCAAGTCCAGAAACCATATTCAAATGGAGTGTAAGTAGCCAACAAATGTGAAAAAAGTTCAACATCTGTAACCATCGGGAAAATGCAATTCAAAACCGTCCTGAGATTGCACCTCACTCTACTCAGAATCTTAGTCATCAACAAAACAGCTGGTGAGGATGCAAGAAAAAGGACAGTGCTGGTGGGGATCTAAATTCGTTCAGCCACTGTGGACATCAGTGTGGAGGCTTCTCAAACAAAAACCTAGCTTTGATGTGGTCCAGGTGTCATCAAAATGCTTCACTGAACATTTACTAGTCCTTGAAACAAAGAACTGTATTGTGAAGAGAATACAGATTGTAGCAAACATAGGCAATTTACAAGTGAACAGTGCAGTGAATGAAATTCAGCAGATAACTCAGCAAAATGGAGAAGACAGAAAAGAATCGGTGGACTTAGAGAGAGAACAATAGAATTGATCCTTTATTACTGTACAGAAAACAGACTAGAAAAAAAATGAGCAGAACCTCACACCTCTAGGACAGATCTATTATTTGTGTCATTAAGAGTTCCAGAGGTAAAGGAGTGGTGGGAGTATTTGAAGAAACGATAGCTGGATTTCTTTCAACATGGCAAGTCATAAACTTACCATTCGTGAAGCTGAGTCTATGCGTCCACAGACAGGGTAAACACGAAGATGTTAGAATACATCGTAGGTAAACTTGTGAAAACTAGAGACCAAAAGAGTTGTCAGAGGAGCTGGGAAGGTGGCTTGGTGGTAGAGTGCTTGCCTTGCATGCATGAGGCCCTGGGTTCGATTCCTCAGCACCACATAAGCAGAATAAAAAAGGGGAAGTGGTGTTGTGGCTCAAGTGGTAGAGCTCTAGCCTTGAGCTGAAGAGCTGAGGGACAGTGTCCAGGCCCAGAGTTCAGGCCCCAGACCTGAGAGGGGTGAGGAAGAGAGTTTTCAGAGAATACTACTTTATCTGTGATAGGAATGCAATTTGGGTGAATGTAGATTTCTCAGAAACGGTATTAAGCAGAAGAAATGACATACTGTCAGGTACTGAAGGAAAAGGATCATTAGTTCAGAATTGTAGGCCAAGTGAACTGTCTTCCTGTCATCTGACTCCAGCAGCCCTGCCCTAATGTATCAGGTAAAGGGAGTGCTGGAAGCACAACGCAACGGTTAAGAGCAATGTGGACATAATAGTAAAGAACAAGTCACAGAAAACAATATTATTGGTAAATTTGGTACATGTACACTTCTCTGACTCTTCTCTCCCCTTCTCTCCTTCCTCTTTTTGTGCTAGGATTAGAGCTTAAGCTCAAGGCCTAGGTGTTGGTCTCTGAGCTTTTGTGCTCAAGGCTATTGCTCTACTGCTTGATCTACAGCTCTGTTTATGGCTTTTTGAGGTGATGAATTGGCTATTAAGAGTCTCACAAACTTTTCCTGCTTGGGCTGACTTTGAACCGCTAGCCTCATATTTCAGCCTCCTGAGTAGCTAGGATTATAGGCGTGAGCCAGCGCCACCCAGCTGAAGAAATATTCTAAGTAATATGTTATCAGTGGGGATAGTCAGAAGGATTTACATGAACTGGTAAAATGTGGATAATTCACTAAACTGATAATTTGTGAATCCATAATATAAAACATAGAGCAGCCACACCATTAAGTTATTTATACAGGGATAAGCTCAGAAACTATTATAGATTAATCCAAGTAAAATGCAAAACCATCTTTACATAATGTATAAAAAAGCAGGAGAACAAAAATAACAGGACAGGAGAGGGAAGAGAGAGGGTTGGAAGGGAGTGAAAAAAATGAGAATGAATCACCCTCATTTGTTATATAGTTGGGACCAGTATTTGAAAATCAGCATTTTAATTTACTATGTTAACAAGTCAAAAAAATAAAATCTCAGAAATAATTAACATACACTAAAACAAAAAGGGATGACAGGAATGTAACACAGGTCCTGTTGATGTGGGCACTAGAGGGAAAGAGAATGGAAAGAGCAGAACAGTCAAAAGACTACACATATAAAAATGAAACAAAGTTGAAATTGATTTGAGAAGCAGGTGGAAGGATGAAGGAAGTGATGGGATCAGTCCGATCAGGGTACAAAGCACACATATACATTTTGCATATATGTACATGCCAAAATGAAATCCCCTTAGATGATGAATTGATGCATAAAAAATGGAAAATTGCACAAATAAAGAAAATAGTGAAAATGAGAAAACACAAAAGACTTAAGTAAACTACAATGAAAACCAATGAAAACTCTTTTAGTACTGTTCTCAGGTTTGAAGTCTGAACATACTAAAGATTTTGTACAGATTTACAAAATTACTATTAAAATTCCAGCAAGAACTTTGGAGATAGAGAAAATAATTTTCTAAAATTTAAAGGAAAAAATTTAAGACCTAGAATAGGCAAAACAAATTGGAGACTTAACTGATAGGAACCATTGTAACAGCTTTCAAAACAATGGTTGGAGGAATAGATACATAGATTAGCAGAATAGAATACAGAACTAATGTAACTACTTATGGCTTTTTTCTGAATGAAATAATGATATACACATCAGAAATACCATGGGCAGGGCTGGGAAGGTGGCTCAGTGGTAGAGTGCTTGCCTTGCATGCCTGAGGCCCTGGGTTTGATTCCTCAGCACCACATAAACAGAAGGGAAAAAAAAAAGCCGGAAGTAACACGGTGGCTCAATTTGTAGAACACTAGCCTTGAACTGAAGAGCTGAGGGACAGTGCCCAGGCCCAGAGTTCAGGCCCCACAACCGGCCAAAAAAAAAAAAAAAAAAAAAAAGACCATGGGCAAATCTCTGGTACAATTAATTTATACTAAAACCAAAAAAAGATAGGAAAGTAAAAGACTGTTGGCCGGAGGAGAGTATTAGTGGAAGGTGATAGGCTATAGAAGAGGATGAGTGAGGCTCAGTTCAGAAAACCAAGAATTATTTTATTTGTGTGTATGGAAATAGAACAATAAAACCTGCTGATTATTTTAAGAAGGGACAAGGGGGAAGGAGGTAAGTGACAGAGAAGGTAACTGATGAGGATATATTGTGTGCATGTATGGAAATTTCATAACAAAGTACCTCTTGTACAATGTATGCTAATAAAAATAAATTTCATATCATGTGAATTTCATCTGGGGAAGCACGTATAGGGTAGGTAATCTTTTCAACAAATGTTGAAATAATTTGGTATCAGAGGCAAAAAAAAAGAACCAAACAAAAAAGATACCATGTCAGTCTAGCAACACCAAATGGCTCATAAATTATGATGTAAAGCCCCAAATTATAAAATTTGTAGAGGACAGGACAAGTTTGTGAAGTAATGAAAACTTCTCAGACATAACTTCCAAAGTATGATCTACAAAAAGAAGTTTAGCTTTGTGAGTAGTCAGCTAGGATGAAGAGGCAGTTAGGAGAAAAGATTTATAAGCCATACATGTTGGAGATAGCTAATTGTAGAGTAATTCATACTGTAGACTATAGGAAAAACTCTCAACTTCTACCAGATAATAAGTAAAAGACAATGAAGAGATATCTTGCTGCAGAGGATATCTGTATGGCAAAAATCTCAGAAAAGATAACTTCGTGGCTACTAAACACTGGAAAATGAAAAGAAGCATACCAAGAAGGGTGCTCCATTCCCATAGGAACAGTGAAGCTGACAATGGTGACAATACTGGGTGCTGGGAAGAAGGTGCTAAACTAAGTTTCCCAGGATGGTTAATACTCTGGATTACAGTTTGACAGTTTCTTTTAAAAGCAAACTCAAAGCTGAAACAGGTGGATGGTGAGCTGGAGGCAGGCGTGGGCTATGTGCTGAAGGCCCCTCTTTGGTGAATTGATAAGGTCCGACCCAGAGAATGCAGAGCCCAGGGTTCTCAGTGCTCATGGTCTAGGAAATGGCCCGGATAAGCAAATTTATGGTAGAGTGCCTGCCTAGTAAGTGTTGAGTTCAAACTCCAGACCCGTTAGAGGAGGTGGGAAAGAGGAGGGGAAAGAGATGGTGCAGCCTAGGGCTGGTTGTAGGAGTTGCTGGGGAAAGTGGGGAATGACTGCTAGTGGTAATGGAGTTTCCTTTTGGAGTTGTGAGATACTTGAAAAGCTGAGGTGTTCAATCACACAATTCCCCAATGTACTGAAAGTCATTGAATCGTTCTTTAAATGACTGACTTGTGTGGTGTATAAATCATATGTAACTAAACTTGTTTAAAAGTGAAACATGTTTATTGTATGACTCTTGAACTTTTCACTCAAAAGGAGTGAAAAGTTCTATTGATACAAAACCTGTGTATTGTTGGTATCAGCCTTGCTTATAATGGAAATTATATATATATATATATATATATATATATGTATAACAGTAGGTGAATGGCTATCCAAACGTGTGGTTAAACATACTTGCCATGGATACAACCTATCATTAAATGGAAGTAATTATTGATATATACCACAGATTGGATTGATTTTTACCATTAAGTTGAATGGAAAAAAAATCTCTAAAGGACACATACTCTGTGATCTCACTTATGTAGCATTCTCAAAGTGACAAAATTGATTACAGTATACAAATTAATGTGTAAGAGGTTAGATGCATAGTGTGGAGGGATGCGGTGTAGACTGAGTGTGATCTTTTTACTCATAGCTTTGTGCTTGGTAGGCAGGTGCCCTACCAAGTGTCATCCTTTTGCCTTTAAATTTTAAGATAGGATCTGGTGTTTTTTTTTTTTTTTCCACCCCCTGATCTAGTCTTGAACTGTAGGTGTGAACCACTATGCTCAACTTGTTTTTGAAATAGAATCTAACTTTTTGGCTTGGACTGTTCTAGACCATGACCTCCTTGGTAGCTGAAATTATGGGCATGAGGTTGTATGCCCATACAAAGTATCTTTTGAGGAGTGGGGTGAAGTGCTGAGCTGCTTGTTCTTTTTTTTTTTTCCCCTGGTCTTGAGCCCCTGGGCTCTATCTGTGAACCTTGCCACAGTGCCACTTCTGGCTATTTATGTGGTATTGAGGATTGGAACACAGGGCTTCTTCATATATGCTAGGAAAGCACTCTAACATTAAGCCACATTCCCAGCTCCATGTACTGCTGTTTAAACTCAGCCTTTCACTTGCTAGGCGTTTGTTTTATTTGAGCCTCACCCCCAACCAAAGTTCTGTATCTTGCTTATGGTAGTATTTGTAGACGTTTAATGTTTGTAACAAGGTTATGGCTCTTTGAACCAAATTGATCAACAAATTGATCAACAAATTGCCTTGTCATATAACTGTTGGGGAAATACTAAACTCTACAGTTTTCATAATTTCCTATGAACGAACAATTATTTCAAAATGATAAGAAAAGTGGATCCTGTTTTTGGGAGTAAAGTGGAGACTTCAACACAGATGTTTTGGTTGAGATTAATTTAAAATTTTATGAATAAATTAGAGCTTAAAGCTTTTGTGTTAGACTAGGATTTTAAAATTTTAGTAAGCTTTATTTACATAGGAGAGCTCTAAGTAGTGTTTTAAAAAAAGGAAACCAAAGTAGTTAAACTGTATGCACACACATTCATATAGTAAGGATAAAGGGCTGGAGGCATGGTTTAGCAGTGGAGCACTTACTGCCTAGTGAGTGCTAGTGTCCTTATTTTGGTTGTTTTTTTTGGTCATGGGGCTTGACCTCTAGGCCTGGTTGCTGTCCTTCAGCTCTTAAGCTCAAGGCTAGCGCTCTACCACTTGAGCCACAGGGTCACTTCTGGTTTTCTGGGGATTAATTGGAGATGAGAGTCTCATGGACTTTCCTGCCCAGGCTGGCAGCCTACTGAGTAGCTACGATTACAGGCATGAGCCACTGGTGCCAGGCTGTGAGTGCTAGTTTTAAGCCCCAGGATGGACAAAAAAGTTTTAAAAAAAAGTAAAGAAGTTTTTGTACTTTAAGGTCAAATTAACTGATTTCTATTTTAATCATACTAATAATGTAAATGAATTTTTGTAAGTGATAAAATTTTCAGCCTTGATATTTAGGATTCCAATTGACATGCCAGTTTAATAAACTAAATGAGAAAGAGTTTGTTGTTGTTGTTGGGTTTTTTTTTTTTTTTTGGTCAGTTGTGGGGCCTGAACTTTTGGGCCTGGGCACTGTCCCTCAGCCAGCTCTTCAGCTCAAGGTTATTGTTCTACCACTTGAGCCACAGTGCCACTTCCAGCTTTTTTTCTGCTTATGTGGTACTGAGGAATCAAACCCAGGGCCTCACTCTACCACTGAGCCAACTTCCCAGCCCTGTTTAATATTTTGCGACAGGATCTTCTGGTTTAGTTTAGGTGTTAGGCTTGTTAAGCCAGTAATTTGTTATTTGTCAGCAGGTAGTAAGAGTCAGGGGAGTCAGGAAGGATGGCCACCGCAAAAGTCTTGTCTTGGGGTGCAGACCTTGCTCTCCTCACAGTAGTAGTTGCCTGCTGGGAATGTAGATGTCGATAGAGCCCTTAGGATTATTGTAAAGGTTGGCGGATTTCCCCATCAAGTCAATAGGGCCCCCCTAGTGTTGGGACAGAGGCAGTTTTCCTTTCCAAATCAAATCAAGATGACTTGGGGCACACTGGTTCTCAGTGGTTATGTCTGTGTCCTTGGGTTGGGCAGGGCTTGGGGTGGTGTTGCAGGGAGGTCCCATGCTTCTCATAATTTATGTAAACTGACGTAGGATTGTGTTCAGACATGTTCACAAGTAATAGCAAAAAATAAGTAGAAAATGTTAAAAACAGGTTATTACCGTCTAGTTGAAGGACAATGGAATGTGATGTGTAACATACTACTTAGCTTAGGATGTGCTACCATGGTGATAGACTTACGATAGTAGGAGAGAGAAAGGGTAATAACAGGAAATGCCCGAAGCAGGTAAATCATAATGACTAAATTATTCAGAGATTTGAGTAAATTAATCCCATGTGACTATAGTCTGAATTGAGATACGCTGTCAATATTAAATACTGAATTTTGAAGAGATAATCATAAAATAAATGTGCTAGTAGTATTTTTCATATTGACTAAAATACTTTAGACATGTTGGGTTAAATAAATCATTAAAAATAAATTCACATAATTTTACTTTAAAAATTTTGGAAAATTAAAAATTTACACATATACCTTTTCTGCTGTTTCATTATAGAATTTACTGTAGAATGTGCAATTAAAATTGGTTACCTCTGGGGAGTAGACAGAGCCTGGGGGAGGCTGAGGTAGGGGACAGTTTTTTTTTTTTTTGATCAAAAGCCCTTTGCTATTTGATTTTTTAAATTTTTATTTAATTTTTTTGATGAAGTTTGATTTAAAAACTACCGCTAATAAAGGCAGTGTTTAAATTATATAGTAAATGCTAGCTAATTATAGGAAGCTTGTAATGAAAAGAAACACCTGTCGTTGTTTTACTCTATGGGAAGTAAAGTACTTGTTTTCCTGCTGTTTAGCTTGTTGCAGGAGAGGCCAGGACACTACTTGGAGAAGTAATGCCCACAGAAAGCGGAAGTTGTTCAACTGCTCGACAAGCAAAGCAGAAACGCAAATCTCACAGTCTTTCTATACGGAGAACCAACAGCTCAGAACAAGAAAGAACTGGACTCCCAAGAGACATGTTAGAAGGACAAGTGAGTTCATATTGATCAGCACCTCACATTCAGGATGGAGATTGTATTTGTAATGTTATCAAAGTAGCCAAGCCAGGTGCTCACTCATGTGATCCCAGCAAATCAGGAGGCTGAGATCTGAAGATTACAGTTTGAAGTCAGCCTGGGCAGGAAAGTGTGGGAGACATTTGTCTTTAGTTAGTCAGCAAAAAGCTGAAAGTAGAGATGTGACTCAAGTGGTAAGTAAGAGCAGTAGGCCCTGAATTCAAACCCCAGTATTGACTCAAAAAAGAAAAAAGTAAAATAGCCAAATACTATTACATTTGCAAATAGGAGAAAATTTTGGGTTATCAACCTTTTATCTTTTTTTTTTAGTCTAACACCAGGACTTGAACTTGGTACCTGAACTAGTACTGTATACCAAGAGCTACACTTCCAGCCCCCAACCTTTTATCTTATTTTCTGGGTTTTTTTTTTTGTGACTTTTTTTTTGTGTGTGTGTGTCGGTCATGGGGCTTGAACTCTGGGCCTGGGCGCTGTCCCTCAGCTCTTCAGCTCAAGGCGAGCGCTCTACCACTTGAGCTACAGCGCCACTTCCGCAACCTTTTATCTTAATACATGCATTAAAATTATAATCAACTTGATAATATACATAGTCTTAATTAGATTTCTGGGTTAGCATTCATAATACTGAAAAAGATGTGTGTCAGTATGGATTTGTTGTTTGTACAAGTTAATTGGTAGCATGGTTTTTGTGTTTTCTACCTAATAGACTCAAGCAAACATTGTACAGTTTTAATTAATTTTTTTCTGTTCTCTGAGTTTCACAACCCAATGTTTTAGTAACTACTTAGCTTTTTGTTGCTGCTTTAGTAGGAATATTATCCTTTTTTTGTTAAAACTTTAAAGATGTTGAAATGTTAGAATTTTTGAAGAATATTAATGTGAAGCCTAAACAAAACTGTTATATTAAGATAGTCTCTATATATATGCTTATATAAGCATATGTATTATATACATATATTATGTATATAATATGCACACATTCCTTCTAGGCAATTCTTTTATCACATGAGCAGTGCTTCTATCCCCATTTTGCTCAGGTGCAGAATTTGGATATAAAGATACTCAACTGTGCCCAATTCTATTTTCTATTAAAAATGATTACATTTTCCTTTAACATTGGAAATAAAAGTGCTCTCTTAAAGTGCTCAGAACTGTGAGAAAGGAAATCTCCATTGTTAAAGCCCACAGAAATTAAGGTATGCAAAGTGTTGGGTTTCTTCTGAGGCCTCCCCCTTGGCTTTTGTCCTTTGTCTTTCCTCTGTACGGTTAGTCTCTTCTTGGTTAGTCTCTTCTTGTAAGGATACTAATCATAGTAGATTAGGGTGTCCCAATAGCACTGCCTTTTACTTTAATACCTCAGTAAAACTCTACCCAAAGTAACATTCTGAGGGGTTGGAGTTGCACGTATGGATTTTGGGAGACACAGATTTTAGTCTTTTGAGTAATGCAATGGAACTTTTCTGGTGTGCTGTGCGATACACGTCACCACAAGGTAACGTGACTGTTGAGCACTTGAGAGGTGGCCCTGTAGCTTAGAACCTGGATTTAAATTTAAAAAAAAAAGTATTATTTGGGTCTGGGAAGGTGGCTCAGTGGTAGAGTGCTTGTCTTGCATGCATGAGGCTCTGGGTTCGATTCCTCAGCACCACATAAGCAGCAAAAGCCGGAAGTGGTGCTGTGGATCAAGTGGTAGAGCACTTGCCTTGAGCTGAAGAGCTGAGGGACAGCGCCCAGGCCCAGAGTTCAGGTCCCACAACTGACCAAAAAAAAAAAAAAGAATTATTTTACATTGAAATTTAAAGTCCTATGTTACTGCCAGATATTGTATTGGACAATGCAGTGAACAGCCAGAGATGGTTTCTAGGTTTTTGATTTACTTACACTTGGCACCTCTTTTGCTGGGGTTGTCTTCCATATGAGGTTAGCTTGTTCTTCTCCTGGCCTGTGTGAACTGGTCCTGCATTGTGATGTCACACAGGATGACACACAGTCACCCCTAGAATGAAATTCAGAATTTTCTAGGCTGAACAGCCTAGCCTTGGGCATTACTGTAATGGTCCTTTGTGTCTCCTATATTTCTTTGATGGCACTTTTTCAGTGAGTATGGTTATTTGGAGTGGGACCAGCCAGCATGTTCTGTGAGCAGCCAGTGTGAGGTGCTTTGCCTTTCTCAGCAGCAGGAGGAAAGAGCAGTGAGTGTTCAGTGCACGTATTGGCATGGTAGGTATGAGTGGAATGATGTGAGAATGGAGGACTTGCTAGTAGATTTGAAATACAGGAATCACTTTCAGTTGCTGGAAAATCTACCAAAAAAGGTGAAGATTAGCTTGCGTGACATGATGTCAAGTTTAATATTTTCATGTTAGATTCATTAATATGAAGTAGTTTAGAAAGTGGTGGTTGGTGCAGGGCAATGACCCATGATCACAGAAGACTGCTGAGTCTAACTATATACCAGAAAGGCATGGAAGAATGCAATTCTAGTGTGAAAGAGAACGATTGCTAGCCTAGACCAGTGTACTCAGTGAGGCTAATCCTTCATAATAGAGGGAGAAAATAAAAGCTAAAGAAATTGATGACTCCTACCTAGTCTACCACTACAACAGATGCTTCTTACACTTAAAAGTCTATCTTTTTTGTAGCTTTAGTCTGTATTCAGTGTTTTTACTATAAGATATCTAGGGGTGTTGCTTTTCTATTCTTGCCGAGTTGGTGTTCTGTAAGCCTTTCTTTCTTTCTTTCTTTCTTTACAAATTTTACTTATTTATTTTTTTATTGTGAAAATACTGTACAGAGGGGTTACAATTACATGGGCAAGATAATGAGTACACTTCTTATCAAGCATTGTAGCCTCCTCCTTTGTGTGAGCCTTCTTTATATGGAAGACTCTCTTCATGAAGTTGAGGAAATTTTCTACTATTATTTTATTGAGTAGATTCTCAGTACCTTTAGTTTGTATGTCTTTTTCTATACTCATGATTAGTTTTTTTTTTTTTTTTTGGTGCTGATCTGGGGCTTGAACTCAGGGCCTGGGCCGTTCCCGAGTAGTTTGCTTTTCCTGCAGCTGTTGTTGGCAGGACCTCTGATTGGAGTTTATATAGTAGTCTTCCATTTCCTACTTCTGGGGCTGGGAAGGTGGTTCAGTGGTAGAGAGCTTGCCTTGCATGCCTGAGGCCCTGGGTTCGATTCCTCAGCACCACATAAGCAAAAATAAAAAGCCGGAAGTGGCGCTGTGACTCAAGTGGTAGAGTGCTAGCCTTGAGCTGAAGAGCTGAGGGACAGAGCCCAGGCCCAGAGTTCAGGCCCCACTACCGGACCCCCCCCCCAAAAAAAAAACACAAAAAAAACCTAAAACCATTTTCTATTTCTGTCAGGAGAGCCCATGGCTGTTTCTTACTGCTTTTTTCCTGCTGGGATAATTTCTCTGTGGTTTTCTGCTTCCCATCATCTCCTATCAAGCTCTTTCATGGTTTCTAGCTCCCTTCCTCTCTTCCTTTCTTCTGAATCTAGTCTTTCCTGACACAAGATTGTTCTCATTCGTGGAGTAAAAATGGTGATGTTTCCTGTGTTGCTCCTCTTAAAAGCATTTTATATGTGGCAAATATAAATTACGATGGTATGAGAGATTAAGGTAAAAGGTAATTCACTTTGAAAAAAGTTTATTGGTATCTGGTAATGAAATTTCTTACTCTTTTTTTTTTTTTTTTTTGTCGGTCGTGGGGCTTGAACTCTGGGCCTGGGCGTTGTCCCTCAGCTCTTCAGCTCAAGGCAAGCGCTCTACCACTTGAGCTACAGCGCCACTTCCGGTTTTCTGGTGGTTTATTGGAGATAGGAGTCTCACGGTCTTTCGTGCCTGGGCTGGCTTTGAGCCGCGATCCTCAGATCTCAGCCTCCTGAGTAGCTAGGATTACAGGCGTGAGCCACCAGCGCCCGGCTTCTTACTCATTTTAAACAAAATCTTACTCTTTTACAGGATTCTAAACTGCCCTCCTCAGTTCGCAGTACACTTCTGGAATTGTTTGGTCAAATAGAGAGAGAATTTGAAAATCTTTATATTGAAAATTTGGAATGTGAGTATCTACTCTTAAAATGATTTTTACCTCTCTATAGAAATCTTAGTAAAAACTACAGTTATGCATTTATGACTCTATTAAATTGCTACTCTCCTGTGACAAACTCAGTGGCTTAGAATAACCCAAATTCGAATCATATAGTTCTGTAGGCCTGGCATAATTCTCACTAGACGCAGTTGGGGTATTGACAGAGCTGTGGGGGTTATAGGGTCAGCATCTCCTGCTTGTTTATCCTTTGATGGCATCCAGTTGCTTGTGATGGTTTCTCTGGTTACCTCTTTACCAATCCTTCTGTTTTCTCCTCCACTTAAAATAATACAGATTGACGGACACCCTCTCCTGCTCCCCCTCCCAAAGTTCAGGGCATGCTCTCCACTTAAGGAACTCCTAGTATATTGTGAGGTAATTCTGGGCCCAAGAATCTTTGAGAGGGCTATTCTGCCTATGGTACCTACATATCATGTTATGATTTAAAACCTGAACATATTTTATTTTTCCTTCACTAAGTATACTATAAACTGGGAAAACTTTGATTCTTGTTTTCCTTTATAATCTATCATCAAAGTTCCTAAGGGTAAGCATTGTCTGACTTATTGAAAACAAAAATTTTTGAGTTAGTTTGGCTGTAATTTTTTGTTTTGTATTTTGGAAGTCATGCCTGCATATGCTTAAAAAACTATTGAAACAGTATGAAAAGAAATGTACCTACCACCATCCTTTAATTCCCATTACGCTCTTCAAAGGAAGACATTTCTTGCATTTTTTGCTTTTGGCTCTTGTGATTATTTCTGTAGATAATTGGCGACCAGTTTTAGATTTGCCTACCTTTGGCTAAGTATGCATTAATGCTTTTCAGTAAGATGCTAGAAAACGATCATGTCTTTTATCCCCTCTACTGCTCCAATTCTTGTCTTTTTTTATTTTTATTTACTGCTTATAGAGTTTTTATCATGCTATTTTTTCCCCTTCACTTGCATTATCCTTCAGGGGATTCTAAATAGTACACTGGATTTGAGACTGTTTTTAAGTGTACAATATCAACACAGGGGAAACTTGCAGAACTATACTGAGGAGTTGTCCTCTCACTTTACATTGTCACAGGGTAGCCATTGCATGCGAGCTTTTGTTTTTGGAATGGGGTCTGGAATGATGGCTTGAGTTTTTGGAAACTATAAATTGTGGTCTTGCTTTTCAGAATATTTCTTTTTTTTTTTTTTTTTGTCGGTTGTGGGGCTTGAACTCTGGGCCTGGGCGCTGTCCCTCAGCTCTTCAGCTCAAGGCGAGCGCTCTACCACTTGAGCTACAGCGCCACTTCCCGTTTTCTGGTGGTTTATTGGAGATAGGAGTCTCACGGTCTTTCCTGCCCGGGCTGGCTTTGAACCGCGATCCTCAGATCTCAGCCTCCTGAGTAGCTAGGATTACAGGTGTGAGCCACCAGTGCCCGGCTTCAGAATATTTCTTATGTTTTCCTTTTGATGGTATTTTTATGTGTAAGTCTTTTGCAAGTGGTGAGAATGTCTAAATACAAAATCATTTTACATTTTTGAAAATTCTTTTTAAATTCTCAGTGCGTAGAGAAATTGATACTCTTAATGAACGCTTAGCTGCTGAAGGACAAGCAATTGATGGAGCAGAACTGAGTAAGGGCCAGCTCAAAACAAAAGGTATGTGAATACTTGTGAGGGTGCTTCCTGCAGGTTATTTATTTACTGAGGTATCGAGAATGCTGGTGAGGGTGCTTTCTGCAGATTATTTATTGAGGACGTTTGAAATTTAATGAGGGACATTAACTTCCTTGGCTTTTGGCAATCAGCAAAGCACATAATTCAGATGTGGGTCTAGTTGAAACGGGAGCCAGGGAGCTTGAGTCCTTGTCTTCATCTTAGGATGGCAAACAATCCCTTCTGGGTTTTGTTCTTGCTCTATGTAAGACAAAGGTGCACTTTGTGATGCTGTGGTTCTGTAGTTGGATGGTATTTGATTATTGATTCTTTGTCTTTACAGCCAGTCACAGCACCAGTCAGCTTTCTCAGAAACTAAAGACTACTTACAAGGCTTCTACTAGCAAGGTATGCAGGGCGCTGGCTCTGGAACCAGTCATGTGGTGTTTAACGTGTGCAGATGTATACTTTAAATTGCATGTTTTCCAATTAGATACATGCAGTAGAAAAAGAAAAAATATCTGGTTTCTAGGGAAGTTTAACTTTTAAAAAAGAATATTTTATGTTAAGTACCTATAATATATGTGTACTTAAGATTCTACCTTGACCTAATATCAACTATGATCAATAATATGTATTAGTATATTGTCTTTAGAGAAATAATATGTGAGAAAAAATATATTTGCCATTGCTAATCAGCTTTGATTATTTCTGAATTTGGAGAAGGCTAATAGATAAGAATAAGGAATGTAAATTATGTAGAAATTACATTTTAGTTGTCTTAACTGATTTTTCTATGGGTGAGGAATATATGTCTTTAAGGTGGGGAATTTTAATTTTGAAGTATCTTTTGTGGACCATCTTAAAGTAACAAGGATGTAATAATTTGAGAAAGCATTACATGATAAACAATATTTTGAGGTTATGTTGTATGCACCTGTACTTTAGAATATTTCAAGTAAGTAAAATATAAATTATAATCTTCAAAATTGTCCTTTGACTAAAACGATTGGAAAGTTAATATTTTCAGTTCTCTCCTATGAGTGCATTAATAGTTTTCGTTAGCTTTTTCTCTTTCTGGTTTGTTCTCTTGAAGGTGCAGTTATTTAGCATGACAGTTATAGTTAATATGGCAAATTGTCTTTCTGCCATTTCTCCTTATTTGAAGGTTATTGACCATTGTCATTTAGAAGAAAATATTGCCTTCATTTTGTTTGCTCTGATAACATGTGGAATGCAAGGTGATAATGTATTTTTTTATCCTGTAGTATCAAGTTCACATAGTTTTGAAAGTTTTAATAACAGCATTTTTTTCAAAGTGAGATGTGAAGTTACATGCTTCCTTATTTTCTTGCTATATTCAAATTATATTGCTTATTCTGGTGCATTGTACATGTACTATGTGTGGTCTTAGAATTTCAAAACTTTCTTCTGACTTTTTCTGAAGTAGAGAAAGAAATAATTCTATAAAATGTCCTTTACAATAAGCAATAAAAAATAAGATTTGGACAAAGTTGAGGATATGTACATTAGTATTTTGACTTAAAGTTACATATTAGAACTATTTAGGGTCCTAGCCAATTTAGGATTCAAAGTTTATTTATAAGAAACATGTATGCCACGTGGTGGTTGCTCATGCTTCTAATTCTAGCTTCTGAGATCTGAGGATTGCAGTTTGAAGCCAGCCCCAGCAGGAAAAGTCTGAGACTCTAACCTTACTAAACTACCCCAAAATGCCAGAAGCAGAACTGTGGCTCAAGTGGTAGGGCACTAGTCTTGAGCAAAAGGAAGCTCAGAGACAGCACCCAGGCCTTGAGTTCAACCTCCAAGACTAACACACAAAAAAAGAGACATATTACTAATCATCTTTGTATCATTTTGCACATCATGTTTAATCATCCTAAAAATAATAATGAAAACCAAGACATCTGAAAAATTGAAGAAGTAACAATATATACAAGTATATAATAACAATATATACAAATTTATACTTAGTAGCATGGCTTCTGAGTATTAAGCTTAACTTGCATGTAATAGGCACAGTCTAGATTTATTAGTTCCTCTCTACAGTCTAGATTTATTAGTTCCTCTCCTGATTCAGCCATGAAAGGCACTGGCATGTTTGTTGAGAGTGTGGGAACACAAAAAGGTGTTCACTAACCCTTTCCATGTTCAGTGATGACACCATGTGAGGGAGCAAGACCATCTAACATGTAAACTGCCTTTAAGAAATGTGTGAAGAGGGGCTGGGAAGGTGGCTCAGTGGTAAAGTGCTTGCCTTGCATGCACGAGGCCCTGGGTTCAATTCTTCAGCACCACATAAGTAGAAAAAGCCAGAAGTGGCGCTGTGGCTCAAGTGGTGGGTGGAATGCTAGTCTTGAGCTGAAGAGCTGAGGGACAGTGCCCAGGCCCAGAGTTCAGGCCCATGACTGACCAAAAAAAAAAAAAAAATGTGTGAAGATGTTTGTATGTATTTTATTAAAATGTCTTTTATCATGGTAAAAGCCCTTCATGATTTTTTGGAAGTGCTATAGATCATATAGTGAGTTAGACACTTAGTTCTTCATTCTGCTGCTTTTTTTCCTGAACATTTCTTATAATTGTGACTAAGTCAATATGCATTAGGAACAAAAACCTAGTTACAGATACACATAAAGTATAGTGGGCATTTCTGAATTAGCACATTAGAGATAATGTATATCAGTATTCATAATTATAACTACGTACTAGTCCTGCCATTCTTACTTTATGAAAGGGGTAGGTGAGAAATGTGGTTTCTAGTAATAATGATATTTACTATTAGCAATGGAGAGAGACTTGGAAAATGAAACTATAGCTTACTATAGAAAGAGTTTTATCTGGTCTATAACTTCGTTCCCTACTACAGTGTAATACCATTTGTGATCTGAATGGCATTTTCTGTAAGCATGTTTGTCATATTGTGGAGGGACAATATTTCTGGGTCGAATAAGTTGGATAAATGAGAAAGTAAAGAAGATAGAAATGATGAGTTTGAAGTGGAAAAGTCCTTTTATGTTTTCTATTGAATTTAAACAAGGCATATGGAACATAGTACTGTAAAAATGTTCTCTTCGTCAAGCTTTTGTACTCATCTTTCACTGTATTGGGAGATAATTTGAATGCACGATTTAATTTGTGTAACCGTGAATTGTGCATGTTTATGTTTATGTAATTCACCTACATTTTTTTAGGGCTTTGCTGAATCAGTGTTTCAGACATGTTGTATTATACCACCAATGTTTGTTTTCACTTGAATTTTATGGTTTCATTATTCCTAATTATTTTGTGTTTAGTTTTTTCCTCACTCACTTTATATATATATATATTTTCTTATAAGAAAATGAGTATTGTTTACTGTATATGTCATTCTATGAGACAGTACCTCACTATGTATCTTGCTGTCTGTATTGTTCTCATGTCTGTTTCCCATTAGACTGTGAGCTTCCAAAGGCAAGGAGCCTGTGTGTCGCTCAGCTCTTCTTCACCGTCTCCTCCATCTAGCACAGTGCGTGACTCTGAGCAAGTGCTCAATAAACAATCTTGAACAAACCCTCTTATCTGTTACAAGTGTGTTCTTTTGAATCTTCTCCCAGCACGAGCTGTTTTCTTCCAGATGATACGTATTTGGTGTAAACATGAAAATGAGAAGAAAAGGAAAGGAAAGTTTCTCAGCACACACAGTAGTTAGAGTTAATGCTTTTAAGTATTACTTCCTTCTTTATCTCTGACGACTAGCTACGTTTTTTTTTTTTGAAAGGAATTGAACATTTTGATAAGTTGGATTTGGGGAAGAATGACCTGAAATGCCTGCCTACATCCTCCTTTGTAGTAAAGACATTTCCTTGGCTCTTGTCAAACCGAACTGGGGACATCCTTCTGAAGCCCCTGGAAAGACTTTCTTTTCCAGTACTGAGCTAAAAGAACTTAGCAATGTTGTGCCAAGTGTTTCCATCCTGTTCATGCTCGTGTTATATTCTTTTAGTGTTTTCAGTGATTATGTATTTAAATGATAGGCATTTTTCAAGACAGTCTTTTGCTGTTTTACCCTTCTTAGAAAAATTCACTTAGGTAAATACTTGAAAAGGTATATCTTTCTTTGATTTTAGATTGTGTCCAGCTTTAAGACCACCACATCCAGGGCCGTCTGCCAGCTTGTGAAGGAGTACATTGGCCACAGGGATGGCATCTGGGATGTCAGTGTTGCCAGGACACAGCCAGTGGTGCTGGGGACTGCATCAGCCGGTGAGTCAGGCTGGATCCAGCTGGCTATTGAGACAGGGAGTTGCTGGGATGACAGCTGATTGAAGTGATTGGAGTGGACAGTAGCAGCGTGGTTCCTGTAGCATGTGTGACATGGAGTCATTAGAACTAACATATTTGCCTTGGTGTGGGAGTACCTGCCTGTCCCCAGGCCCATGGTCCTGCTATATGAAATTCAGTATCAGAAGGTGTTCTGGAAAGCTTCGAAACTTCAATGGAATGATGGAGCTGTGATAAAATGACCTCTGAATGAAGTTTTTTTTTTTTTGGGTCCGGTCGTGGGGCCTGAACTCTGGGCCTGGGTGCTGTCCCTCAGCTCTTCAGCTCAAGGCTAGTGCTCTACCACTTGAACCACAGCGCCACTTCCAGCTTTTTTTTTCCTTTTTGCTTATGTGGTGCTGAGGAATCCAACCCAGGGCCTCAGGCATGCAAGGCAAGTACTCTACCACTGAGCCACCTTCCCAGCCCCCCTCTGAATGAAGTTTTAAGCATGATCATCATGTCAGCATAAGAGTAAACTCTTAAGACATTGAACCCCTTTTGTTACAACATTGCTATTCTTGGAAACATTTCTTAGATCAGTTGAATTTTATAGACTAGTAAAATCAAAGTTGCAAGGAATAATGGTAGTATCGCTTCTTATTTTTGGAGTATCTTTTTTTGAAGAGACTCAGATCAGTGATGGCTAAGTTATGACTTCTTTGGTCTTACAGATCACACGGCTTTGCTGTGGAGCATAGAGACTGGGAAATCCCTTGTTAAATATACAGGCCACGTTGGTTCAGGTGAGAATTTATCTAAATGAACACTTGTCATAGTTGTTTACTTTGATTTTTTTTATGATAAAGTCAACTAAATTGATAGAAAGTTTTATACTTGATAAAAGATTTTACCATTTTGGTTATCTGGGAACAGAGAGAGATATATTCAAGACCAGGATAAATGATGTTCCTTTAGCTTAACCAAACATTATATAAATTATTTGTCTACATCTTATTGGATATTGTGTAGGAAGCTTCATAACTGCGGTATGCCCATTATTCATACAAAATATATAGAGGATTCACTTGTAATGATAACTTGGATAACTTTATTCAAGCCAATAAAGGATACTCAATCTGATTTTGCTTTTGTATCTGTAGTCAATAATATTTATGGGAGCCTTTCTCTACTTTTTCAACCAAACCCATGCTTTTCACTTTCCTCCCAAACATCCTGTGAGCCTCGTTCTCTCTAGAATGTCTTCCTTTTCAGTCTCTGTCAAAGGCTGCCTACCACTTGATCAGCCTTCTCTGCCAGCCACCATTGTCCCTTTAGCTTTGCTGGACTCTTAGTCATGATCACCTTTGGTTTCTACAGTTACATACTTGGGTGAATCTTTGTTCTTGTTGCACCTTCCTGCTCCATCTCAGTAGTCTTGTCCAAGACCAGAGGTCTGAGTGAGCTACAGACCAGACCTCCACCTTAGGCTTTCTTGGCACCCTCTTTCCTCAGCTATTCTATCGGACGTGGTGTCTTCTGTGTCTGTCTTGCCATTAGCTCTTCCTTGTTGGTATATAAACAAGCTTGTACTTTCTCATATTAAACATCCTCTCTCTCTCTCCATATTGCTTCCTCGTCTGTCTTAATTCTCATAGACTGCCTGTGGTGCTGTTACATTGCTTGCAATTCTAACAGTGCTTGGAATATAAATAAATAAATAAAATAGTTGCTCAAAAATAAAACAAGGTTTGATATTTTTTGTTTTCATTTGTTTACCTTTTTGATCTAACTTTTCCTCATGAGGAAAAAATTAAAATTGTTTTAAAATTTATGTTTGGCAATATATATATCACTTGCATTCCCTACTTTAAGGTTTGAATAGTTTTTATCAGCTTTTCAAATAGTTACCTGTATTTTAATGTTACTAGTAAAAGAGCCTCATCCAGGCTTTTTCATTTAGCTACTTAAAGAAATTAATTATAATGATATACCTAATAAAATCTCATTAAAAGAGACAAGTTATTGAAGTTCAGTAGAATTTCTACTGTGTATTCTTTATGAGGTTTGGAAGTGAGAATTGGGCTTCCCCAGAGTCATTTGAATTAGGCTCTACATGGGTAAGTGGGCTCGGGAGCTACTTTAGGATGTGACAGCCCCCTTGACTTGCCATCTAGCCTCAGTATGCTTGTTTTTAGAATCATGCTGTTACTTTTGATCTCCCACTGAGATGGGTCATCAGCATTCATAGGAGGCTGATAGGGAGGAGGAAGGGAAGGAAGGACAGAAGGAAGGAAAAGGAGTACTGGACTCTCCTTTGGCTTCTCTAGTAAGAAAATGAGAGCTTCCTCAGCAGACCACCAAGCATCCCATTTTGTTTCCTGGATCTGGATAAGGAAAATGATGGGGAGAGAGGAGATACCACAACTGGTTCCAGCCAATTTGATTCATTTTCTGAGGTTGAGGAATTCATTCTTAAGGATCTTTATTTGTCCCCCAGTAAAGTAAACTGGGGTTGTATGAGCTGGGAAGGAGAGCAGGATGGGGCTTACAGCTAGTTGGATAGGCAGTAGGTTGTCTGTATACAGCAGTTTGCTTTTATTCATCATTATGATACTGTTCTTTTTTCCTCTTGTTAAATTTAAGCTCTAAATGATTGTTCTATCTGTAAGTAGGGTAGATTATTAATACTCCTTTTTTTCTCTGTGTCTTTTAATTTAGCAGTTTGGACTTATACTTTTTGTTGTACCTTGATTCTAGCTTACATAGTTATTCACAGTTCAAAGGAATGGGAGGATTTAGTATTGACCTATCATAGGTTCTTTAATTTTTAACTTATAGTGCATGCGGTAGCTAAATAAGTATTGATAACATGCCCATGTTATTTTTAAAACCTATTTTTTGTGATATTTTTGTTTTGCAGTAAATTCTATAAAATTTCATCCCTCAGAGCAGTTGGCTCTCACTGGTATGTTGATTCCTTTTCTTTACTGAACAAAATTGTTGGTTAATATTAAACTTAAAAAAAATCACAACATTAGAGTTATCCATAGCTATTTTGAAATTCAGATATTTGTTTTATAATTTGAGTTAAATGAGAAATGAATAAACAAGTATATTGAGTTGCAGTTTATTGTGAGGTTAAAATCAATTCATATTCTTTATGAAGTCTATATAAAACATTTTGCTATTGCTATGATTCACAGTACATTGTACCACTGTAGTTCGTGGAAGTCCTATGGTTATTGCTGTTTCCTAATCTTGTCTGCATCTGAAATAAATGAGAAAAACACTAATACAGAAATAGTCTCATTTTTATGTGAGAGCTAGGGTTTGTCATATTTATAGCATGGTTTAAAAAAATTCCTGTGTTTTTGGAGCATAGTCTTTTATTGTACTGATGATTTGTCCCATAAAATAGCCAGAGCACCTTTGAGCCATGTGGTATTTTGGGGACAGTGGTGATAATCTTGAAGGGTACATGTTGGATTTTGGTAAACCAGAGGCCAGCAGAATTTTTGTAGAGGATCAGCTAGTAAGCATATGGTCTTTGTCTCACAGTGACTCAATCCCCTTGTAGCATGAAAGTAGCAGAGACAAAGCACAGATAAAGGGACATGGCTGTTTATTTGCAGAAGTGGGACATGACCTGGATTTGACTTATAAAAAGTTTTGATAGTCAGGTACTTCCTACAGGTAAAGTTGAACTGAAGCACAAGTAATTTGAATGTGTGAGATGTAGTAGTCACTCAGTCTGGTCAGAGAATTTTTATGTGCGAGAGGAATATGGAGGGAAGGTTAGTCTGACAACTATTTGATAATAGGCCTAGACTAAGATAAAGAATTTATATATTAATACATGTTTGAGGAGGAAAATAAGCCAGGAATTTAAATCTTACTACACTGGTAGTTTGTTGTATGATTGGGTAAAAAGAAGGAGGCAAGGAGACCACTGGCAGATATGTCTAGAGGCAAACAGAAAGAAGTATGGGTGAAACTAAGAAACATTTAAAAATGGAACGAAGGGAGGGTCTGGGAAGGTGGCTCAGTGGTAGAGCGCTTGTCTTGCATGCCTGAGGCCCTGGGTTCGATTCCTCAGCACCACATAAGCAAACAGAGAAAAGCCAGAAGTGGCGCTGTGACTCAAGTGGTAAAGCGCTAGCCTTGAGCTGAAGAGCTGAGGGACAGCGCCCAGGCCTAGAGTTCAGGCTCCACAACCAGATTCCCTACCCCACCCCAAAAAAAGCTCAGCAAAATGAATTACAGGGAAAAATGGAACTAAGGGAATGGGAATGTCGCTTAGTGGTAGAGTGCTTGCCTAGCATGCATGAAGGCCTGGTGGGTTCGATTCCTCAGTACCACATAAACAGAAAAAGCTAGGAGTAGTGCTATGGCTCAATGTGGTAGAGTGCTAGCCTGAGCAAAAGAAGCTCAGTGCCCAGGCCCTGAGTTCAAGCCCCAGGACAGGCAAAAAAAAAAAAAAGAAGGACTTATGGGAACTTTGAACTAAAGTAATGGAGATAGTAAGGCGTTAGAATGCAATTGTTGATTGAAAAGAAATCTTGACTTGTAAAGAAATTGGCAAGTCAGGATAATAAATTTTTTTTTTTTTTTTTTTTTTTTTTTTTACTATAAGAAATAATACTGTTATCAGCACATAGTAACTTCTTTGCAGCACTGGGGAGGAAATGGAAGCCAGACTGCTTGGTGAGGGTTGAGACATTACCAGCCTGATGTTTCTGAGGACCTCATCTGTGCTCTGCAGTGCTGCACTTTTTAACTTCTTGAATTTTAGAGCATTTCCTTATAATCTCTGGGTCATAAAAACAAAGCAATAGGGAAGTGGCATAAGTAAGTGCTACTAAGAGGAGCCTGGTAATTAAGTCCTGTCAATGTTGAGTGGATGAAAATGATGATTACTTGCTTTTTTCAAACATCTCAACTGTATCTGTTATAATCATGAGTTAAGAGTATAATAGAATTTTCATTTGGTAGATGTAAAACAAAATCTACTGTTTTAGATCTTAAAACTCCACAACTTTTCTATCCTAAAATGGAAAGGAGAAATACTTTGTCTTTTTTTTTTTTTTTTTGGGTCCGGTCGAGGGGCCTGCACTCTGGGCGCTGTCCCTCAGCTCTTCAGCTCAAGGCTAGCGCTCTACCACTTGAGCCATAGCACCACTTCTGGCTTTTTTCTTTTTGCTTATGTGGTGCTGAGGAATCGAACCCAGGGCCTCAGGCATGCAAGGCAAGCGCTCTACCACTGAGCCACCTTCCCAGCCCAAGGAGAAATACTTTGTAAGTAATTAGAATCCTAATTTCACATATTTTCTCTATTATTAATAGCCTTTTTTTTTTTTTTTCCTGGGTCCGGTCGTGGGGCTTGAATTCTGGGCCTGAGCGCTGTCCCTCAGCTCTTCAGCTCAAGGCTAGCGCTCTACCACTTGACCACAGCACCACTTGCGGCTTTTTTCTTTTTGCTTATGTGGTGCTGAGGAATCGAACCCAGGGCCTCATGCATGCAAGGCAAGCGCTCTACCACTGAGCCACCTTCCCAGCCCCATTAATAGCCGTTTGTAGCCCAGGAATAGCTAGTTTAATAAAGAACATTCATTTTATGAACTGATCACTAAATTACAAAGATTTGACTAGTATTTCTTATCAGAGCAAAGAACAGATTTTGTGTGGTGTGTATACTAGGTAATTTTCCCTCAATTTCTCTCTTCAGCCTCTGGAGATCAGACTGCTCATATTTGGAGATACGTGGTACAGCTGCCGACACCTCAGCCTGTTACGGACACTAGTGTAAGCTTGTTTACTTACCCTGAAAGCTCAGCATGAACCTGCCAGTGTAGGACTCTGGGTGTTTGAGAGTTTTAGAACACGTTTATAGCGTCTCTGGTGGTCCGAATGTTTGTATTCCCCATTCATATGTTGCAGCCCCAGGTCCTAATATGACTGTGTTTAGAGATGAAATGTCCAAAAGAAGAGTTGAGATTAAATGAGATCATAAACAAGGAGCTCTGGTCTAAGGGGGAGGGAGGAATTGCCCTTGCTCTGTTATGGTATGTCCTTCCACCCTGTGGCAGACAGGGACAAGCCATGTGCAAAACAGGAAGAGGGCCTTCGGCCAGGTATCAGGATGGCAGGAGCTTCCAGAATTATGAGAAAATTACTTTATGAGAAAATTAATTTCTTTATTTAAGTCCCAGTCTCTAGTAAGTGGTCCTGACTGATAAGATTCAATACCAGAAGTAGGATGCAGACATCATAAATACCTAGAAAATGTATAAGTGGCTCTGGACCTAGTTAATGGGTGAAGGCTTAGAGGCATATTCAGAAACATGCTAGAAAAATTCTGGATTGTTATGCAGGGATTGTTGTCACAAATGAAGCTTGTTAAAAGTGATTCTGTTGAGGACTAAGGAGAAAAGAGCTAGAGAGAAGCTTTTCTTTCCTTAGTCTTTATGGCCATGAGGAAGATGTTGGCCAATCTGGTTAGGTCTTGGAAGGAAATGAGGAACAGGCTGCTGTTAGAAACTGGGAAAGCTAATTCTTGTTACTAAGTGCCAAAGAACATGACTCAGCTGTGTTCTAGTGTTTCGTGAAAGGTAGAATTCCAATTTCTTTTTTTTTTTTTTTTTTTGGGTCCGGTTGTGGGGCCTGAACTCTGGGCCTGGGCGCTGTCCCTCAGCTCTTCAGCTCAAGGCTAGCGCTCTACCACTTGAGCCACAGCACCACTTCCGGCTTTTTTCTTTTTGCTTATATGGTGCTGAGGAATTGAACCCAGGGCCTCAGGCTTGCAAGGCAAGCGCTCTACCACTGAGCCACCTTCCCAGCCCCAGAATTCCAATTTCTGAATGAAGTAAAGTTTCTAAGGGAAGTGTTAAAAGGTATGGCTTGGGGTCTTCTGACACTTAAACTGTGAAAGGGAGAGAGAGAAATTGAAGGACTATTAAATAAGAAAAGAGCTAAGAATTTGATTGGGAACATTTTCAAGCCTGTTCATGGTGTAAGAAGTGAGAAAGTGTGTTCTGAAAGGGAGCAGTTAGGGTGTGGCTAAGGATCCATTTTCAAGGGGGATTAGTGTAGGTGTCAGATGTAACCTTCAGAAGGTATCAATGAGGATGAGATTACACTAGCAGAGAAGCTGCCAGCAGGGAGGAAGGAGACAAAAGGAGATGAAATGAAGGAAGGTCATCAGTACTGGCCTTTTAAGAAAGGACTGTCTGGTTGTGAACATGTATTATCCTTTTAGATAGTGATTTTCTAGGGGTAAATCTGTCTGTCTGTGTCTGCCTATCTTATCTATCTATCCATCTATCTGTCTGTATCTGTCATTTGTCTATCATATCTATTGTATTCTGTCTATATTATTTTGTGCCTATTACTGGGGTTTGAAGTTGGGTGGGCCCTGAGCTCTGTCCCTGCTTGAGGCTAGTTCTCTGCCACTTTGAGCCACAGTTTCACTTCTGGCTTCTTTTTGTTTGCTTTTTTTTTTTTGTCTTTTTCCTTTTTGTACTGGGGATCAAACCCAGGATGTTGCATTTGCTAGGCAAGCACTTCCACTGAGCTACATCCCAGCCCTACTTCTGATTTCATTTGTGTTAAATAGAGATAAAGAATTTCATAGACTTTTCCTACCTGGGCTGGCTTTGAACTGTGATCCTCAGATCTCAGCCTCCTGAGTAGCTAGGATTACAGGCATGAGCTTTGGCACTTGGCTTAATTTCCATATTTTCTCCTTTGTAAACATTTGAAACACTGTTCTATTTAGAGATAGGCTAAACAATTTCAGCAACAAATGGAACTTTTTATAGCTGAGAGGTCACAATGGTTCATTTTTAATTGAGTATATAATGTTTAGTGTGTATGGGGTGTATTGTGGTTTCTTTATAGCTTCATGAAAATATTAAGTAGAAAATTCTATAAACAACTCATACTATTTGATATAGTATAGACAAATTTAGATTGTTATCTAGGTCATTTTGTCACAGTAGTTATGTGACGTTGAGACATTATTAATTTAACCATTAGGTTTAAATTTTCCCATTTGAAAGTAAAATGAAGAGAATTAACTGAGAAGCTTCTCTTGGCCATTGCTGCCTTAGGACACTGGGTGGTTCCTGGACTCACTGCTCAGTCAGTGTTTCATCAGTAATAAACTGGTCATTCTTGTATGCACAATTAAAGTTAGAAAATTAATCTATCTTTAGTATTCCTTACTAACATGATAAAAATATGTATAAACAATCCTTTCCTTTTCTGTCTCCTACCCATTGCCAAAGGAAGGTTATAAAGAGCTGATACTTTAGTGCCAGTCCTGAGGCTTGATCTCAGAGTTTACGTGCTTTATCTAAGCTAAGCTTTCTGCCACTTGAGCCACAGCTCCACTTTTGGCTTTTCTGGAGTTAGTTAATTGGTGAGAAGGATCTCACTCACAGACTTTCCTGCCAGGTCTACTTCAAACCTTGATCCTCAGATCTCAGCCTCCTGAATAGCTGAGATTACAAGGCATGAGCACCAGCTCAGGCCCACTTCAAACCTCGATCCTCAGATCTCAGCCTTCTGAGTAGTTGGGATCACAAGCATGAGCCACCAGCACCCAGCTTAATTTTTAATATGGGACTTTCTAAATTCATACTGTAAAACATCTTTCAGCATATTGTGTCATAGTGTAGTTCTTATTGAAGACAGGTTAAGCGTTTTCCACTCTTTAAAACAATTCTGCTATTAATTCTGTTTTTGGTATTACTTAGGTTTGATCTCAGGGCCTTGAGCTTACCGGGCAGGTAGTCACCACAGAGCAACCTAACATTGTGTCACCTGGGTGCTGACCACCAGGAGCTCCAGAGTTCCCTTTTGAGCCCATGGTCTACCTATCCCATAATACATGGTTCCTCCACAGTGGACGAGGTGGCCAATACTAAACTGTGGCCCAAACTCATAGGAGCTTATTACCAACACCCGCAGATGTATCTTGTTTGAGAAAGTTGCTCCATTATACACTTGTTTCTTTAAAACAGGCAGTGGCGGGCTGGGAAGGTGGTTCAGTGGTAGAGCGCTTGCCTTGCATGCATGAGGCCCTGGGTTCGATTCCTCAGCACCACATAAGCAAAAAGAAAAAAAAGCCAGAAGTGAAGCTGTGGCTCAAGTAGTAGAGCGCTAGCCTTGAGCTGAAGAGCTGAGGGACAGTGCCCAGGCCCAGAGTTCAGGCCCAGGACCGGACCGAAAATAAAAAAAAAAATAAAATAAAATAAAACAGCCAGTGGGTTCCCTGTTCTAGGTCAAGTGTCTAGCAGGTAACAGAGCTGTTAGAAAGTTTAGCATTCTCTTAGATGCACTTCTCTTTGATCTCTCTACTGATTCCTTTCCCATGATATCTTAGTGGTTATTATTTTTAAGAAATTTCTTTTTTGCATCTATTTAAATAATCATCTATTTTTTTTTTCTTTTGATGAGTTTCTATCATCAAAGTTCTCTTCACATTGTTCATTCAGAGATACTTGGAAACTACCATTTGGGCTTTGTAAGTGCAGTTACTAACTACATACAACTTTCTCCTTGTTCCTCTCTCTCTTTCTTCCCTCTTCTTGAGCCCTGATGGCTTGCTTTTGTCTGATGTTCCACCTACTCTTGTGTGTGGCTCTCCTAACTTTGATGCTCACCTGTTCTTTCACACTGGGACCAAGTGGTTTCCATTCAGCACCTATGACTATGTGTCCCTAAATTTTCTGACTTTCCCTTTTACTCCAGACTTTCATAGTCATCTGTGTTTCTATTTGGATGTGTCATAGGCCTCTACTGAATCTGAAAATTAGTTTCCAAACTCAGTTCCTTTCATTGTGTTACCCTTTTCAGGAAATGTCACTGTTACTCACCTAGGGGTTTGGATTGTGTACCTTTAAGATGTTTGTGAACTCTTGCATTTTTCTCATACTATATATGTGTAGCCCTCCTGTCAGCAAACTCTGAATCTTTACTTGGAGGATATTTTAATCAGCCTTCTCAATTTTCTTATTACCAATCTAGTCCAGGCTGCCATCTCTTACCTGCACTTCTATAATCTGTCAGGCTCTCTCCGGTGTTTCCTGGGGCTACCATGACTAAATACCACTGGTTAGATGGCTTCAACATTTCATAAGTGTTGTCACACTCTGGAGGCTAGCAGTGAGCTGTCATAATGGTTGTTTATAGTCTCTCCTTATCGTGAAGATAGTTATCTGAGAAGATAACTCTTGGTCTTTGTGTGTCTCTCTTGTAATCTCATAATACACCAGGCATTTTGGATTAGGGCCCAGTCTAATGGCCTGAATTTCACTTAATTACCTCCTTAAAGGTTCTTTTTCCAAATACAGAAGCATTCTGAGGTCCTATGAGTTCAAGCTTCAGCATAAGAATTCAGCCATAACAGTCTCCTGATTTTTCTCTATATTCTATTACATAGGAAATAAAATTGAGAATCCTTCCCATGATCTACCAGGCTTTACATGATTCTACCTGAGCCTGCCCGGAACTTCACCCTTCTTTCCTCTGCCTGCAGTGAATGTTCCTTTCAATATTTGAATGTCTTTCTCCCTTGCTTTTTTAATGATCTGACCCAAAGTTACCTTGTTAGAGCCATTTTTTACTAAGATTTTTGTTAAACAGAAGCCCTCAACTGTCTCCTCCTTGCCCTGATTTTTTCCATAGTGCGCTCTCTCTCTCTCTCTCTCTCTCTCTCTCTCTGCTTTTATTAGTGCATGTGCAGCACATACCTTTTCTGATGCACATTGTGTTTACGTGTCACAGTAGTGTATTCATGTCTGTGCCATACATTCTTATACTCTTGTGATGTGTGTGTAGTATGTCATCTTTGCTAGGATAGTTATTCTGGGAGGGCAGGGACTTTCCAGGCTTGTGTACAACCGGTAATAAGCACAGTCTTCTTATGACCCATGTTCCTTTCTCCTGTGTAACCACAAGTCTGTCTTTAAGCAACTTACCAGTATCCGCTGAATGAATACATACTGCCTGTTACATTTTTATTTTATCTTTTGGATTTGACAGTAAACTTCATTGATATCATAGGAAAATAAATTGAACTTTCATTATTACAGAATTTGGTTATTTTAACATAATTATTTTATAATTCTTGATCTGTATTCTAAACAGGCTCTTGAGAATTGAAATGCCATTTTTATTGTAATGTTGTTTTTAGTTGTATTTGTTTATTGTTATATTTCTACTGACAAATGGTAGAAACTTAAAATACTGAAAATCATTGTATTTGCCATGATTTATAGTAAATTGGGTGTCATAATTGCTTTTTTTCTTACTTTTTTTGGCCTTTGGTTATAGCTAAGTCATATATATAGGTAACAAATTTATTAAGCACTTGTTATTTGCTAGATACTATGCTTACATTTAATGATGACCAAATCCTAGAATAATAAGAATGTTCTCATGGTGTAACCTATCAGTAAAACCCCTAGGAATTCCAAGAAGTCTTTCTTTTCTGATTTTACTCTTAGCAACAAATATCTGGCGAAGATGAAGTAGAGTGTTCTGATAAAGATGAGGCTGATATTGATGGAGATGTGTCCAGTGACTGCCCAACTATCCGGGTTCCGCTGACATCTCTCAAAAGCCACCAAGGTGTGGTCATTGCTGCAGATTGGCTGGTTGGAGGGAAGCAGACAGTAACAGCTTCATGGGACAGAACAGCGAACCTGTATGATGTTGAGACATCTGAACTTGTTCATTCTCTGACAGGTACCTTGCCATAATTGAACTTCCTAACTGAGCACTTGCAGGTGATGTGCATATTATATCTGATCCTACAGACTACTTCTTGGCCAGAATTGTTTGAACCCTCTTGGGTCTTTGAAATTTTTGGAACTCCTTTAGAGTTCATAAAATATTGGTAATTAAGATTGCCTTTCAGGGCTGGGAAGGTGGCTCAGTGGTAGAGCGCTTGCCTTGCATGCCTGAGGCCCTGGGTTCGATTCCTCAGCACCACATAAGCAAAAAGAAAAAAAAAAAAAAAAAAAAAAAAAAAAAAAAAAAAAGCCGGAAGTGGCGCTGTGGCTCAAGCGGTAGAGCGCTAGCCTTGAGCTGAAGAGCTGAGGGACAGCACCCAGGCCCAGAGTTCAGGCCCCACAACCGGACCCAAAAAAAAAAAAAAAAAAAAAAAAAAAAAAAAAAAAAAAGATTGCCTTTCAGAGATTAATTGTAGCATGCAGTGTTTAGCATCTAGATATTTGCAATGTGATTTTTTTTTTTTTATTGATTTTCTATTTCTCTGTGATAAATTTAGCTGCTTAACACAAGAAGAATGTACTGTCTCAAGGTTTCCTGGTCAGGCTTTTTGAGTTCATGGGAGCCTCTCTGCTCACAGTCTTTCAGGCTGAAGTGAAGGTGTTGCCCAGGTGGGACCTACCTCAATGGGGCTTAGGATCCTCTTGTAAGCGTACTGGTCATTGAAAGAATCTGTTTCCTTTTTGCTGTGTGACTGAGGCCTTCATTTTCTTGCTAGCTGTTCGCCAAGGTCTATACTAAGCATCTAGAGGCTGTCCCGGGATCCCTGATGGCTTGTCTAAAGGCCTTTACAAGGCTCTTTGCTGTCTTCCAAGCCATTAGAAGTGAGCCTCTGCTAGCTGAAACTTTCAGATTTGGGATTGTGGGCCTTTGAATGGGCCTACTCACCTGGTTAGCTCAAGGCATTCGCCCAGAGTTAACCTGTCTTTTGATCAGTACTAAGTCAGCTGGTTTAAAGTCCATAATTGTATCCATGAAATACTTTTTGTGAGAGAAAATGTATAATAGTTTATGTATTTTACCGAAGACCCAGTGTTATGTACCATTAGAAACTATCCTAGAAGTAAAGAATTAAGATGTAAATTGTTATGCTTAACCAGGTAAAGTGAGTGATTTGACTCTGATAGAATCGGGAAGTGGGTTATACTACATCTGGTTCTTGTTTTTTTAATTGGATAACTGAAGGGACTTCTAGACTGTGAGGGAAAACCAGTTTCAGCAGGACTCTATATCTTGTGAAGCGAGCTCTTGAGGTTCGCCTTCCCTTGGATATCAGCAGTGGAGCCCATGAGTAGTTTTGATTCTTTCACTCTGTATGTCTGCGGGTGGATGATCTTGCATTTCTGTTGTATTTGGTTGTAGGGCATGACCAGGAGTTAACGCACTGTTGCACACACCCTACTCAGCGGCTTGTGGTGACCTCTTCCCGTGACACGACTTTCCGTCTCTGGGATTTCAGGGACCCTTCCATCCACTCCGTGAATGTTTTCCAAGGACACACGGAGTGAGTTGCCGTCGTTCAAAGATCTTAACTATGCATAAAGAAATTTTTCGGGTTGCCATTAAAATGTAATTCTACCCTTATTTTCAGTATTTGTAGCTTTGCTCTCTTTCAAGATAACTACCTTTTCTAAACCTTTTGATCCAGAGAACTAACAGGTTAAGGAAAACTGCAGATAGTAATTTTTACATAATTTATGGGTGTGGAATGGGCATGGGAGAGGGGATGAAGAACTGGAGGCGTCCAGGGCGGGTGGTGCACATGAAAGAAGGGTGATGCCGCCTCTATCCAGTGTGTCCACATGGAGCTCTCGGTGGCCACTCAGGACTTAGTGTAATACATCTTGCTTAGTTTAGATTTTGTTATTACGTGTTATTTTCAGGGCATAATCTGGGAGATGGTATATATATACTTAGGTGCACACAGACAGGCAGAGCTGCTCAGTCTGGGGTGTGTCCCCCTGCTTGTATTTCTAGGAGGCAGCTTGAGCATAAGGACTTCCTACATACTGGTTCTTCTAGTCTCATCCTGGTCAGTAAATGAGGAGACTGTCAGTTGTGCATGACACATGCCGAGGAATATTTCTTGATGCTTGCTCCTCTTCTACATCTCTCTCTCCACTCCTCTGTGCTTCCTGTCTGATTCAGCAGCAGGTCTCCTGTCCATGTACACCCACACACATCCTGTCCACTGCTTTCCTTTGCTCCACTGACCCTTCTTATCCCATGTGATAGACTGATGTCCAAGAAGATCCCTGCCTCTTATGCTCAGGGAGTATTTAAAAAAAAAAAAATTTTTTTTTTTGAGTCCGGTCGTGGGGCCTGAACTCTGGGCCTGGGCGCTGTCCCTCAGCTCTTCAGCTCAAGGCTAGTGCTCTACCATTTGAGCCACAGCACCACTTCTGGCTTTTTTCTTTTTGCTTATGTGGTGCTGAGGAATCGAACCCAGGGCCTCAGGCATACAAGGCAAGCACTCTACCACTGAGCCACCTTCCCAGCCCTGGGAGTATTTAATTTTAAGTTTGAATTTTTCTTGGTGCTACTAGAATTTGAACTTTAGAGCTTTGTGCTTACTTGGGCAGATGCTGGGCCGATTAAGCCACACATCCAGTCCCAAGGGAGTATGTGTATAGGTGTGTGTGTGTGTGTGTGTGTGTGTGTGTGTGTGTGTGTGTGTGTGTGTGTGTGTGTGTGTGTGTGTGTGTGTGTGTGTGTGTGTGTGTGTGTGTGTGTGTGTGTGTGTATTTTTTTTTTTTAACTTGTTGTGATTTTTTTTTGGGGTCGGTCATGGGGCCCGAACTCTGGGCCTAGGCACTGTCCTTCAGCTCTTGAGCTCAAGGCTAGGCTAGTGCTCTACCACTTGAGCCATAGCGCCACTTCTGGCTTTTTCTGCGTATGTGGTGCTGAGGAATCAAACCCAGGGCTTCATGCATACAAGGCAAGCACTCTACCACTGACCCACCTTCCCAGCCCTTGTGATTTTAAAAAAAAATTGTTATTATAAAGGTGATGTATAGAGGGTGGTTACATACAGTTGCATAAATTAGAGGAAGAGTACATTTCTTTTTGGACAATGTCACCCCTTCCCTCATTCCTAAGGGAGTATTTCTAAATGCCCATGTATTTGCTCATTTCAGTACTGCAAACTGAAAAATTGTTTTATATATTTTAGTTTTAATGTTCAAAATACTAGTAAGATATTTGGAGGAAAAACAGGACATGTACTTTGAAAGAAGCCTGAGGTTGGAAAACAAGTTAGTGTCCTGAGTCTAAGGGTCTACAGTAATGTTAGTGATCAGTAATTATGAACGTGTATAGAGATCTTCATGTGTGACTAGGTCTTTTCCAAGGGATCCGATGGCTTCATCTTGATGTTAGATAGGCTTTTATTAGCTTGGGTTACAGTGGCCACAGTAACAGAACACATCTGCATTCTCAGTGGCTGAACACAGTGGAGTGACAGCACTGTCACTCCATCACAGAACAGCATGGGCTCGGCCCAAACCCTGAGAACTCTGCTAAGTGGCTCCATCTGCGAATAGACTCCAGTCCTGCCTACTTAACACATTGGTGGGAAGGAGGCCAGGGTGGCACTGGGGACCAGGGAGAAGAACCACATTATCCTGGATATACCCTCCCTGACCTCTGCTACATACAGAGGGGAGGGACCGACATTTAAGGGCCCTGTCGGGCCATGCTGTGTGCACACTGGAATGGGGTGGGGGCCGCTATAGCTGCTGGGCTGTCATTCACTGCAGCTTTCCTTTAGGGCACCCCAAGGTGTAGGGGCGCATGCCTCAACACTCCAAGGCACTGAAGAGTGAGAACTCCATGGGCTGAGCATTTGTTCCTAATTATTTTGAAGTTTCAAGCCAGTCGGAAGAATAATATAATAATTAATGGATTCTCCTCGTTTTGTACCACATTTGTTTTTGGTCTTCTTGTCTGTCTACATAAAATGTAAAGGTATTATACTGAACATATATCTTTTAAGAATAAAGCTATTTTCCTAGTTCAGAATCATTCCCAATCTCAAAATATTGACTAAGATTTCATCTGGTATTTTGCTTATATTCAAATTGACCCTCTTGGCCTTTTTTTTTGTATTTTTTATTGTAAAAATACTGTACAGAGGGGTTACAGTTAAATGAGTAAGGTAATGAGTACATTTCCTATCGAGCATTGAATAAATATATTTTATCAGTCACAGATCTGTAAGAAAGCATTGAAAGGTTTTTCTTTGGTACTAGATTCTTTGCTGTATCAGTAAAGGGAAAGCTTTGATCCTTTTTAGGGCTTTCTGAATTGGTAGGTGTGCTAATGGGAGTCTGGATTTTCTTCTGGTTTCTTGTTCTATGCAGACAGGTATAAGGGTGCCTGGCCTACGGTGCCCTCTAGCCTTCATTGCGCAGCCTTGGTTAGGACTTAGTTAGCAGATGGAGCTTAGTCAGCAGATGGAGCTACAGCCTTCTTTATTGAACACACCTATTTCTTTGTAATATCCTATCAGCAGGAAGCCTCTAAAAATGTCTCTGATTTAGAAAAGCAGGAAATGAGACATTTCACAAGGTTTTATCTGAGGAATTCCTAAGTAATTGTTGCTTTTTTGTCTTTGTCATGAATTCTGAAGGTTTGAGCCCATATGAACAACACATAGCTGATAGCATTCATGCCAGGGTATTCTCTGATTAAAAGCAAACATGATTTAATTCTTGGTTGAGAGTAGAAGAAAGGTCAGTGTCTGCAGTGTGTGTGGACACTTAACCTGTGATGTTCCCAGTGCCAGCCCTGGAGCTTCTGCCTTTCCCCTGTGGGCCTGTCATGATGGCTCCTCTGTTTTGTAGGCTTTTCTTCAGTGCTGCACATCACCTTTGTGTCATCCATGAGCCCTGAGTATTTTGTTACAACCCTGACCTTGAGGGAGATGGCCATTCAGCCTTCATGTTAGCAGCTAACATAGAGTCTGCCACTTAAAAAAAAAAAAAGCGTATGTGTTCTCTTAGAAGTTTATTATTAGGCCTACAGTACTGTCTTTCAATCTATCAAATATAGTTACTTGGTTTTCCAGAGTGGTTTTCATAAGACCTTTAACTCAATTCCTGAATATGTAAAGCAAAACTCAGACTGTCAGTCCTGAAGAAGAGCAAAAAAACATTGCTGTTCTTACTGCTGTAGCCTTGTAAAGTGATCCTCCTTTCCTCCTTCCTTCCCTCCCTCTTAGGGCCTCATGCTCTTGCTTATTTAGCAAGAGCCTTTTTACTCAAAGCTGATGCTTTACCACTTGAGCCACACCCCCCACTCTGTCTTCTTGCTGGTTAATTGGAGATAAAAGTCTCTCAGATTTGTCTGTCTGGGCTGGCTTTGAGTCAAGAATTTTGGATTTCAGCTTCCTGAGTAGCTAAGATTACAAGTGTGTGCTATTGGCACCTGATGAAGAGACAACATTTCTTGAATATACTAATGTCTTTAAATATACAAATGCCTTTGGTATAGTAACATGATAAGGAGCTCTCTTAAAATTTTATTTTAGGGTATATTTTCATTCATGGTAACTTAGCATAAATTATTTAGTAAATTTGTTTTATAGACATAGAACATAATGCCTTTTATAATGTGAGTAATAGAACTGTACATTTCATCAAATATGTATATTGGAGTTTTTGAAGGCAAGATGTAGCTATATAGGTTTCACAATTCTTAGCTTAGATTTGTAATCTAATTTCTATAGGAGTCAGACAGAAGAGATTTTTTCCTCTTTTCAACTTGCATTTTTATGTGGCTTCTGTGCCTTTTTTGTAAACTAAGAGTTTAAGATAAAATGTTTCATCGTGAGATAAATACAGTGGCTAAATGGATTCCCTAGAAACCCATACTTTAATTATCTTTGCCAGGTAGAGATGGAGAGCCTTGATGTGGGCTCTGGTTAAGGCTTTTATCATACATTTTTAGAAAGGGACTAACAAGCCTTTCTCTTTTTGATGTATTTCATTTATTTTTCTTCTGTATTATGACATCTCTTCATTATAGTAGGAATTCTAGCATAATGGTATTGATTTCATGTAACTGTGTGGCTGTTATTTGCTAGTTGCTAGTAGCTTAGTGTGTACCAATTTATATGAAAAGTAACTTTAGGTACTTTCATAATATTTTACCACTAGCAGGAATGTAAAATTATGCTTGTTCTTGGCAATAATAGACATGTTTCATTTGGAAATTTTGAAGTGACGTGATCATTTCAGCTGTTGGCCATTTCTTTTTCATGTATTTCTATTGTAATCATCAGGAGTTGGAACTGAGTTCAGTGCTTTTACCTGGTCTGAGCTAAATCCATATGGATCCATGGGCTTTTTACCTGGTAGCATTGTTCATTTAGCCAGGCTAACATCTTCCTCAGGGAGCCCTTCCTCTCTTGGTCTGTGTCTTCTACACACCTGTTGAGGTGTGTGTACATGTGGTGTGTGTACAGGCTGGGCTCTCAGCTTAAGGAAGTTGTTTCTAGGTTTTATCCATTCCCTGTCCTTGGAGAGGTTCATGAGCAGAAGGGCCTGGCTCTGGGCCTCTGAGTCCAGGGGCACCACAACCTTCTTTAGGAGCTTGGAGAGTTCTCTTCCCTCTGCCGGCCCCACTTCCTTTTTATTTTTCACTTTTTGTTTTGCTTTGTTTCAGTTGCTGTAAAGAGGGATTGCCAGTTGAAGCAGTCATGGTGATTAAGCTTCCTCTGTGGGTGGCCAATGACTTTGGCCCAGACCTCCCTGACAGTATTTATCTACCAGTGTGAATAAACCTTGGCATTGAAAAGAATCTGAAATTATCTGAATGCATAAAATATTCCAGGATAGAAAAGTTTTTCTTTCCTTTTGATTTTCCACATAATTTCGTTTCATTTTAGTTTAAAAATGAACTTTCTCCCAAAGAAAACAAAGCACATCTAATAAAAATGACAGCTTAAAATTATAATAACTGTTTTAAATTAGGATTTTTTAAATGCCTTTATTGCTAAATACCAGTTCTAAGTTCTTGATCATATACTTACCCAAGGTAAAAATAGCTTTGAATTTTATGTGCTGATAACCAGTAGTTTTCTTTATGCTTTGAAGGAGAAAAAAGTTTGAGAAATGACTTTTTTTTTAAAACCAAGATGGTCGATTCTAATTATAACCGAATTTTGTACTTTGTCAAGTTAGCACACAGGAAGTACTGGGGCCAGCACTGTAGGAGTGCTGCCTTGGGGTGGAGAGTTTGGAAGACCACACCTAGTTTCAAAATCTGCTTTACTCTTGGTGAGTGCTTTTCAGCACTGTTCTGTGAGGAGTCAGAAGAGAAACATCTGCTGAGTGATGTCTTCTGGGAACAGTGGTTCAGTAGAAATGGCTGTTTGAGGAATTAAATGACCTATGTGTTACTGTAAACTCACATCATAGATCTTGGACCCAAACTCTCAGTTTTACTTGCTCTCATATGCTGCAAGGTATGTTCTTTTTAATTAGGTGGGTCAAAATAATTTTATTTTGAGGATGTTTGTATCGTTATATATAATCCCTAGCAATAATTTGTTGATATCTAGAGTGATAAAATCTTAAGAAGTAATAGACTAATAGCATAAATTCCCAAAATATTTCCCTGTTTTAGAGTTTTCTCAGTTTAATTCAACTAAATATATTGCCCAGATTGATAAAGAAATACAGTGGGCAGGAGTTGGCAGACATGAAGTGTGTTTGGAAAGGTTGTTCTTTTGTACTGACCATGGTTGTTCTGAACAACCATGGTTGTACTGACCAAGGTTGTTCTTTTGTACTGCCTGTGGCCATAGAAACGACTAATCAGACGTTAGTAGGTATGGGTTGTGTGAACATACCTTGTGCATGGAGTGTGCAAAGCAGCTTTGAGAGTGAGGGGCACTGCTGTGCAGGTTTCCTGGGCAGCTTGACCGGGGTAGGCCAGCAGCTGCACAGCTCCTCATTCCTTTCTGGCTCATTGTCCTGGAGCTTGATGGATAGATAGTCATTTATTGTGTTTGTTCCATTTTGATACGTTTTAAAGTTTGGATTCAGGATATAGTTTTAAAAAGTTAGAAATTTCTGTTTGTGACTCTTTTTTTTTTTGCAGTTGTGGGGTTTGAACTCTGAGCCTGGGAGCTGTCCCTCAGCTCTTCAGCTCAAGGTGAGCACTCTACTGCTTGAGCCACAGTGCCACTTCCAGTTTTCTGGTGGTTTATAGGAGATAGTAGTCTCAGGGTCTTTCCTGCCCACTGGCATGTTTGTTGAGAGTGTGGGAACACCAAAGGGTGTTCAGTAACCCTTTCCGTGTTCAGTGATGACACCATGTGAGGGAGCAAGACCATCTAACATGTAAACTGCCTTTAAGAAATGTGTGAAGAGGGGCTGGGAAGGTGGCTCAGTGGTAAAGTGCTTGCCTTGCATGCACGAGGCCCTGGGTTCAATTCTTCAGCACCACATAAGTAGAAAAAGCCAGAAGTGGCGCTGTGGCTCAAGTGGTGGGTGGAATGCTAGTCTTGAGCTGAAGAGCTGAGGGACAGTGCCCAGGCCCAGAGTTCAGGCCCATGACTGACCAAAAAAAAAAAAAAAATGTGTGAAGATGTTTGTATGTATTTTATTAAAATGTCTTTTATCATGGTAAAAGCCCTTCATGATTTTTTGGAAGTGCTATAGATCATATAGTGAGTTAGACACTTAGTTCTTCATTCTGCTGCTTTTTTTCCTGAACATTTCTTATAATTGTGACTAAGTCAATATGCATTAGGAACAAAAACCTAGTTACAGATACACATAAAGTATACTCAGCCTTCAGAGTAGCTAGGATTACAGGCGTGAGCCACCGGTGCCCAGCTTTTGTTTTGTTTTTTTGGGACAGAGGTGGGAGGTTGGTTGTGGGGCTTAAGCTCAGTGCCTGGGTGCTGTCCCTAAGCTTTTTTTGCTCAAGGATTGTGCTCTACCACTTGAGCCACAGTCTGGCTCACTTCTGACTTTTGGGTGGTTAATTGGAGATAAGAGTCTCATATTCTTTCCTACCTTGGCTGGCTTTGAACCACAATCTTCAGATCTCAGCCTTCTGAGTAGGTGGGATTACAGGTATGAGCCACTGGCACACAGCTTCCATTTTTCTCTTTTAAATCCTCATTAATGAACTGTTTAGGAATACGATAAGGAAGGAAGGAATTAGTGTTTTTTAAATAGTTCTGCTTGACAGATTTTTTTTTTTGTGAGGTATTGAGGTCCATCACTTCCCACTGAGTTGAACGGAGAGTGGCCCTCAGGGTGACCCACACTGGAACAGTACTGGACTCCGACTCGCTGAGCAGACATGACCCACCACTGTCATATGCAGCAAGTGTAAAGCAGAAACCATGTGTGTTGTGCGGGACCAGTGGAGCAGTTTTGTAGTTTGAGCTTTGGACAAGGTGGTGGTGACATTGGTGTGGACTTTGGGTCCTGGCACAGCCAGTGGCAGCTGGACAGCTCCGTCCACACTTAGCTCAGATGGGGCTGTTACCAGGCAGGTTGGCAGCTACTTTTGCTTCCTGTCACATCAGCCACTGCCTGGGTTTTCTGTTTACATCTGAGCTGCAGTGTCTGACACTCAGTTATAGCATGGAGTTAACACTTCATTTAACTGCCATCTTTAAGGGAGCAACCACTTCCGGCTTTCTGGTGGTTTATTGGAGATAAGAGTTTCACAGACTTTCCTTCCTGGCTTGGCTTTGAACCATGATCCTCAGATCTCAGCCTCCTGAGTAGCTAGGATTACAGGCGTGAGCCACCAGCACCCGGCAGGAATCTTGTATATATTATTGTATTGCTTCCCTACACTGAGTTGCTCCCAAAGTTTTGTGTGTCTGCTTCATATTTTGTGTTTCCTTTTGTTCTGGCTTCTCTGGAAGTCAGTAATTGCTTTTTGCTATTGTGTTAGTGTCTATTGGTGGTTCCCCATCTACTGCACCCCACCCCTAGGCCTCATTTTTTTCTAACTTACTGCTTCTAATATCGTTAAAGTGATATCACAATAAAAGCTAAACTTGAATAAAAACATAGGACATATTCTTTTTCCTTTTCTTTTTTTTTTTGCCCTGGGGCTTGAACTCAGCGCCTAGGCACTGTCCCTGAGCTGCTTTTGTTTAATGCTAGCACTCAGTCACTTGAGCCATAGCACCACTTCTGGCCTTTTCTGTTTATGTGGTACTGAGGAATTGAACCCAAGGCTTCATGCATGCGAGGCAAGCACTCAACTACTAAGCCACATTTCCAGCCCTGGGACATATTCTTACTGAAGAAAATTGTAAATGCAGAGAAGTTAAGTGTTTCCTTCTATGGGAAAGGTCATGTTGCAAAACAAGCCAAGAACATACATTGGTTAATCATGTATGTATACCCTGCACATGCTGGTAGCCATAAAATTGCTGTTATCTGCTGGCTTTCCATCTTCTTCTTCTTTTTTTTTTTTGTCGGTCATGGGCTTGAACTCTGGGCCTGGGAGCTGTCCCTGCGCTCTTCAGCTCAAGGCGAGCGCTTTACTGCTTGAGCCACAGTGCCACTTCGGTTTTTGAGTGGTTTATTGGAGATAAGAGTCTCATGGACTTTCCTGCCTGGACTGGCTTTGAACCACTATCCTCAGATCTCAGCCTCCTGAGTAGCAAGGATTACAGGAGTGAGCCAACAGCGCCCGGCTATGGCTTTCCATCTTCTGAAACCATCAACAAGAAACAGAACAAGCCAAGAGAATACAGACTAAGTGGCATTAGTCCAGAGAACAGACTTGAATAAGCTTAATTTCATAGGATTAGCTGAATTTGGTTAACAACAATTTTCAAAATTTTGTTCATCTAATTTAGGAAGAAAGCATTGTGTGGATGCCAGGCTCCATTGGCTCACACCTGTATCCTAGCTACTCAGGATGCTGAGATCTGAGGATCTTGGTTCAAAACCAGCCCGGGCAGGAAAGTCCGTGAGACTCTTATATTCCAATAAACCACTGGAAAATCAGAAGTGGCGCTGTGGCTCAAACAGTAGAGTGCTTGCCTTGAGCTGAAGAGCTGAGGAACAGTGCCCAGGCCCAGAGTTCAAGCCCCATGACCGACAAAAAAAAAAAAATAAATAAAATCATCGTGTAGGTTTTGTAGTACACATTTAATAATCCCAGCATTCAGGGAACAAGCCTGGGAGACTTTCCCTGCACTCTAGAAATAGAGAAAGAGAGAATGGGATGTAGGGAGAGAGGAATGGGGGAGGGCAAGAAAGACAAAGGCATCATATTTCACAGGGAATTACCTCAGAATTCTAGTTTTTCAAGAATTACTGTGGAGAGGTATTTACTAAGTTAACTACTGTTATTTTCATCAAAGCGCATATTTTCTAAAGAGTTTATTTAGCTTTTATTACATCTGTTAACTCTTTGTCAATACTAGGGTTTTGAAATCAAGCCTGGTGCTCGATAGGGTGGTGTAACATTTCTGAGCTGTACATCGAGCCCTGGTTTTCCTTGGTTGCTTTTGCCACCAGAGTGCAGCTGTGCTGTGGTCTGCCTTCTTTAGGCTTCCATTTGCTGTTGGTGTAATGGGCATGTCCACACAACATCCAGCTTCTCTCCATGGAGAATGGAGTTTCTTGGACTTTTCTGCGCAGAATGGCCTTAGCCATGATCATCATCTCAAGTACCTAGAATTATAGGCAGTAGCTCTTGGTGACTATATTTGTGAGATGCCATTTTAAAAGATGCATCAGACATTTATTTCTTCCAGTGTATGATGGGCAGTCCCTGTAGTGAGTAATGGCTTGGCTACAGTGAATGAAGCCATGTGGTTTCAGCAGAGGGACTGCATTCTGGTGGTGAAGTGGGAGCAGCAATCCCCTCACTCGTCCCTCTGGGGCAGGAGGAGGCATGCAGTGGAGAAGTGCAGAGAGGAGAGTGTGGAGGATTAGCTTTCAGTTGGAGGTGATGCTATGGTACAAGAAGTGAGGGGTACATGGTTGATGGCAGCCATGTTCTTTGGTAGTAGAGGGTGGATATTTGTGCATGTGCTGCTGGGTGCAAGAGATCTTTGCTACTTCTTGTGATGTTGTGTTTTGTTTCTTGGAAGAAGGGCATGGACACATCCTCAGGTGAAAGGATAGACATCTGAGTCACGTGTAGATGTGGGTATGGGAGGCCTGTAGCGCGGTGGTGGCCGGCAGCAAAGGGGCATGTGGGAGGTGTAGAGTTAGGTGTGGTTTTCCCAAGCAAATACAAACGAAGCAGCAGGCCAAGCCAGAGGGCACTTGCGGATGTTTTCCAAGGGGTTGATTTTTGTAAGGAGAATAGATAATATGCTGGCTGTGTACTCTACCTGAATGTTTGGGGCTCTGAAACTTGCAGGTAACTGTGAATGCCTCCGTCTTCTTGTTAGACAGGTGAGCACCTTGCAGTTCCTGTGCAGCACAGTGCATGGTTGGCAGAAGAAGGTAGACACGGAGTCTTTGAGGTTTGATTGGTCTCTATGATTCATTAATTGCGATATCTGAACTTCAGCTTAAAAGGAGGATAGAACTTGATGAACTTGATGAAAAAGCATTTTCCCATTATAGCATTATAGGGTTTCACTCACACACACACAGACACATAAACACACACACACAGACACACACCCTTTTCACCTGGCACTCTCTGCTTATTTTGGTTTTTATTGAAATTACTGATGCAGTTACAAATACTCTCATAGTTGAATATTCAACTATAATATTGTTAAATAAGAATGGAGGAGAGTGACCTGATATAAAACAGCAGGAGTCTTGACCCTTGATGTCACAATAAATTATTGTATATCTTACTAATTTTAACCTTTTTGACAACTTAAAATCAAGTTGTATTGCAGTGCTGTCCCCTTTGAGTAGTCTTTGAAACAGTTTTGGTTGTTGCAGTTAAGACATAATCTAAAGAACTAAATGTGCTGCCTGGATATGCCTGAAATCCCTGCGGGAGACCTAGTCAGCAGGCCAGGGCTCAGTGCAGTTGCTTTAGAGCATGTTTGTAGCTTCAGCATGGTGACCATTGGATGATACCCTGCACCCCAAAGCACAGTGTATTTCATTAGAAGGTTGTATCATCCCATTTGCTGTGATGGAGACCCTCTGTCGCCTTGGTTTCACACAGAGGGACCTGGGCACAGTGAATGTTCAGTAAATGTTTAAAACAATTCTATAATGTAGGTGTATCATAATGTAGGTTGGGAATCTGTTATTCCGTACAAGGAGGTTAGAAGGTAGTGTAACCAAGTGAGAATAGCGAGGCACTGCTGCCTATTAGGCGAACGCATTTCTTTTTTTTTTTGTAGAAAACAGTGGAATTTCCTGAAATTTTCAGGAAAAAGAATACTATATGATCCAAATTTTACTTTTCCTTTGAGAATTTCTTTTCTTTGTCTTTGGGATATTTGTTATCAAAAAATTTTTAGAAATGTGTTTCATTTGGACATGACTTAGTTCTAAGTTCTTAAAGTGTGAATTCTTTAAATTCTGAAAAGCTCATATGATAGGATAGGCAGAAAGAGCATCTTCTCGCCAGGATCTGGGCATGTCCACAGAACCTGGTTTCAGAGTCAGAATGTTAGATTTTTAGTGACATTGTTGAAAGTGTATGTAGTTTTAACACAGGTAGTTTGGAAAATGATAGGCAGCAAGGAATCTGGCAGTCTGGCTACTTTGGGCATACCCTGTTCTGCAGACATTACACGGGGTGTTGTGTAGGCATACCTCTTGGCTTGGGGGGGAGGGGAGGCTCATTGGATATACTTAAATTTACGAAGTCCAGACAAGGCTCTGTGTCAAAGTCCCATCTGTTGAATGATGTACGTTATCCTTGAATTTTGTATCAGTGCTGCACTGTGTGAATGTACTTGAGCAGTTGCCGGGTGTAGTCATAAAGGCCTAGTTGATACCTTCATAGTCTTTTAAACATGGTTTCTGTGAACCTTGACATGTAAGCCTTTGTTCCAAGAAAAGGGATTCTCTGGTGTTGCTACTTGGGAGCATTTGCTATCTGTAAACATGTACTCTTTAGATTAAAAAAGCATGATTTTGTAGGAATTTGCATTTTAAAAACAAATGGAAACTCTAGTTTTGGACATGGTTTTAGAAAAGCACACTGCATTAGCATTTCATGGTCCAGCATTTTCCACATCATATATTTTTTTTCTTAGCCGTGAAATTTCGGCAGATTGTTATGCAAAACAGTTTCATGTCTCTGTGTGACTGGGAAGACAGCTGTTAGTCCTAATGAGGAGTGCTAGCATTACAGTATTTCCATTGATTGAGACCCACGGAGGGAGCAGAATGTTCCAGATCAGGCAGTGGTGTGTGGTGAGAAGGTACCATACTGTCAGCTGGAAGTACATGCTCGGCTGCTCTCCACGACAAGATAAATGAGTTTTGCTGGAGTTTGGCAGAGTCAGAAACTTTTCCAGTGAGTGGTTGTAGCTCACCAGCCTCCCTGTGGGACCGATGGCCAAGGGTGCCTTTAAATCTACTGCTAGCCTTGCCATTTTTTTTTCTCTTGATGTCCTACAATACCTGTCAAGATTGTGATTTATTAAAAACCTAATGTCTTTTAGCATTTCATTAACATGGGGTTAGATGATCTTTTGTTGAAGCTTTTCTTCCCCATTAATTTAGTAGAATATTAGCTGAAATTTAACTTGGTCAAAGAGAAGTCAGTGGGGCACCTTTACTTTCTGCCTTTCGCATCTCTCAACAGATGAAACATTATAACATAACAATACCTAATTTATAATCAGGTTCTTTCTGTTTTTTACACACCAGTCCTGGAACTTGAAGGCACTGTCCTTGAGCTTTTGTGTTCAAGGCAAGTACCCTGCCATTTGAGCCACAGCTCCACTTTTGGCTTTTTGGTGCTTAATTAGAGATAAATCTCATGAACTTTCCTGCCTTGGCTGGCTTTGAACTGCTGAACCTTGAGGTAATTGGATTTAGGCTTTTCTTCTTCAGATGCCATGATGTTATTTCAGTCCTGATCATCTGCTAACAAATGATTGGGCGCGTCCCTTTGAGAGGAGTTGTGTCACAAGTTAACAGTAGCCATGGCCTCACCGACTGCAAAACCTCTGCTGGTGGACAAGTTTTCTTTAGGGATTGTGATTGAAGTTAGAGCAGTGGGATTTTGCCTTGTTTAAATTTTTTGTTGTTGTTGTTGGTTGAAGGGCTTGAATTCTGGACCTGGGCGCTGTCCCTCAGCCCTTCAGCTCAAGGCTAGCGCTCTACCACTTGAGCCACAGTGCTACTTCTGGTTTTCTAGTGTTTTATTGGAGATAAGAGTCTCACGGACTTTTCCTGAACTGGCTGTCTTTGAACCAAAATCCTCAGATCTCAGCCTCCTGAGTAGCTAGGCTTACAAGCATGAGCTACCAGTGCTCGCCTCCTTGTTTACATTTTAATCCACTTCATCATTACTTAGAAGTTACATATGCCAGACAGTGTATTTTATTTTCCACATTCCAAGAGCAGAGTCATTTAAGTGTTAGTAATATTTTACTATTGAAATTAAATATCAAGAATAAATGAAGCTAATTTTTGTCTTTTCATTTTTCTAAGAATTTTTACTCTGCAGTGTAATTTTTACTCTTAAAACTCTTGAATTTCAAGTCCTTCTGTGTTTCATGAATCTCTGCCCCCATAAACCTCTACCCCCATCATGAATTTCTTGTTTAAGTTAAAAAGAAAATTATTAATTACCTTGGATTATGTAAACAAGTTTAAAGAGAATAGTTTTGATGTCTTTCTTTTTAAGATCTGTTTTAGAAAGTTGGGGTCAAGGCCAAGTGTTGGTGCACTCTGGAAATTCCAGCACTTGAGAGGTTAAGGAAGGAGGACTAAGACTTAAGACTAGCTTGGGTTATATAGTGAGACCCTATCTAAAAAAAAAAGTAGTTAAGTGGCTCATGCTTTGTAATCCTAGCTACTTGGGAGGCTGAGATCTATAGATTGCAGTTTGAAGCCAGTCTGGGCAAGAAAGTCCATGAGACTTTTATTTCCAGTTAGCCCTTAAAATGCTGGAAGTGGAGTTGTGGCTCAAGAGTTCTATCCTTGAGCAAAAAAACCCTCAGGAACTGTGCCCAGGCCCTGAGTTCAAGCCCCACTAGCGCACAAACAACATAAGGTGTTTGACTATATAAAACATAAAATTTACCATTTTAATCATTTTAACGTATACAGTTTAGTGACATTAAAATAGATATACACTATTGTGCAGCCATTAACACTATTTCAGAACTAAGCAGAAACTATTCTAAATAGAAATTCTGTACCCTTTAAGCGCCCTATTTCCATTCTCTACTGCATTGTCACATATTTTGGAATCTCCTGTCTTTTGAGAATGGATATTATTCCAGTATACATATGTACTATATTTCAAAAAATCTACCTGCTGGATACTGGGGCTATTGTGTGTGTAATATCGCGAGCCTTGTTTGAGAACTTGGTTTCAGTTATTTTGGTTATTTACTCAGGATAATTGCCATGTCTTATATTAATTCTATTTGTTTGATGAACTACTCTACTTTTCTACAATGGCTCACCATTTTACTTTCCTTATCAGAAATGTGCAAGGATTCTGATTTCTCTTTGTCAATGGTACTTGTTATCTGGTTGTGGTTTTTGATAAAGGCTGTCCTGAAGATTTGGTGTCCTGTTACATTTTTGATCTTCATACACTCTTGTCATTGGACAAATGTTTGTTGAAGTCCTTTGCCTTATTTAAATTGTTTGGTTGTCAGAATATTCTTTTCCTCTAATTCTCACGTTCTGATTAAATTGGTAATTGCAGCGTTTTCACAATTTGTCATCAGGCACAAATACGTAGAGATTTTGGCAGGTTTTGTCTAGTCCCTATTTTTCTGGGGACTCCCTTTTTTTTGGTCCCCTGCCTGGATATGGTAGAATAGACTGCGTTTTCCTACTTTACTGGGAAAGAAATCGGATATCCTCACTTAGCACACTTACGGGAAGAGTGGAAGAGATGAGAGTGGGTTGCAGAGGGCACTGCTGTGGACTGGGTCCACCCTCTGAAGGAGGATGGTGTTTAGTGTGCAGAGTGCGCGCTTCCCGTCAGCCTGGCTGAACTCTCCCCTGTACTTGCAGCACTGTGACCTCTGCCGTGTTCACTGTGGGAGACAATGTTGTGTCAGGCAGCGATGACCGCACAGTGAAAGTGTGGGATTTAAAAAATATGCGGTCCCCCATTGCAACCATCCGCACAGACTCTGCCATCAACAGGTAAGGATTGACAGGCTAAAGCCTTGTCTGTATTTGCTCAGTGTTTCACTGATACAACCTTAAGAAAAATGGTGTAGCCTCCTAGGAAAATATTTTATGAATTCTCTAAATTTAGTATCCCTAGAAATAAGGTTGGGGTAGTAAGACTTAGAAGACTTAGCCATTTATGGCTATGTTGTAGGGCTTTTGTTTACTCATTTACTACGAGTTTGATGTTGTAGGGCGGAACAGTGTCCGCTGTTGTGGAGGTAAGTCTGTGTATTGTGTGTGTAGGGTTTGGGTGCTCTGGTAGGTATAGGTAAGTACCTCAGGCTCTAATGCCATATGTAGTTTGCTAATCTCATTTACTGTAGAATGTGAAAAATAGGAACCATTATCTCTAATTTACATGTTCGCTATTTTATGCACAATCCATTTTCACTTTTCTGCAGGATTAACGTATGTGTTGGCCAAAAAATCATAGCCCTCCCCCACGACAACCGACAAGTGCGATTGTTTGACATGTCAGGGGTGCGGCTGGCACGGCTTCCCCGGAGCAGTCGACAGGTAAGGGTGGTAGCGGTGGCAGCTGTGGTAGCTGTTACCAGAGGGGCTTGCATTGTTCCTTAACTGTGCTGTCCAGAACAAATGTAACCTGGGCCACCACATTTTAGAACACTTTTTCATAGCTACCTTAAGAAGGAGAGAAATGACAGAAGCTGATTTTAATTAATCATTTTTCTTAACCAAATATACCCCAAAGAATACAATTTCAACATGTAACCCATATAAAAATATGGGTTACATATTTTGCATTCTTGTTATCCTACTAAGATTTTCATCAGAAACACTGGATCTGTTTCTAGAGTTTACATTGTAAAAGATTCTTCCTACCCAAATTGCCAGTACCCTGTATGTTCATTGTTTAGGTTTGAGATGGGATAGGATCAAACCCCACCCTCACTGAGGTTGGTAAGATCCTCTGCTCCTGGGCTAGGAAGGTGGCTCAGTGGTAGAGCGCTTGCCTTGCATACATGAGGCCCTGGGTTTGATTCCTCAGCACCACATAAGCAAAAAGAAAAAAGCTGGAAGTGGCGCTGTGGCTCAAGTGGTGGAGCGCTAGCCTTGAGCTGAAAATCTGAGGGACAGCGCCCAGACCCAGAGTTCAGGCCCCATAACTGGACGCTCCCCCCCCCCCCCAAAAAAAAATAAAGATCCTTTGCTCCTGGGCTGTGGCTGCCACATGTATTTGCTGTAGGATTTATAGTGTGGAAGTGCATGAGTGACAGCTGCTACTATGCCCAGGCGGGAGCGGCGCTGGTGGCTGAGGGGGGAGCTCTTTGCGATGGGACCCTCACCCCGACTTCCAGCCAGAAGGCCCCTTCTGTGACAGCGATACTGCCTCACATGCTTCTTCTTACAAGTTACGGGATTGCACCTTGCCAACTTGGGATGCGGTGGCAAGGAGTTAAGCAGCATTCAGCCCACTGTAGTCAGTGTCCGATGGGATGCCCAGGAGCCCGCATTCAGTAGTGCCCTGGGCAGTTCTGATGTTCTGTGGAGTTGGGGCCAGAGGTAACAGGAGTGGTTGTAATAATAAAACTCCATTACTTGTCAAGGCAATAATTCTTCAGGCTTTCGTATTTAATTGAGCCCCTCACACAGTCGCTTTCTTGCCTGTCTTCTTTTGCTGTTTCCTGAGTGTCTGTGATGTCTGATGAACAAACCCGCATGTCCTGTTGATCATAGCTCCTCCCTCTAGCTCACTCACACTCGTGTCTGTGTGCTCATCCACCTTGAACAGTGCCCTGTTCTGCACACATTCCCCTTGCTTACTGCCTACTGGCTGCTCTCCTGCTGATCTGGTGGCGATAACCACTCTCATTTCACGGTGTACAGCCTCAGAGCACAGTTCATGAGTCATAAGCTAGCCCTCTGCTGGCTTTGTACCGCACATACTGCTGACTGTCATAAAAGGGGATTTGCTACCGATGCAGTGCCACCATCTCTCGAGGTGGTGTGCCATTTCTGAAAAGCAGCTGTCTCTACCAGAGGAGTGTTTCAGCCATTCTTCTTTTTGATGACTCCTAAGGGTACTGTTTGAGGTTACTTATTGACCTTTTAATTCTTTGTGTGCAGTACATCATAGCAAGCCATGAATTGTCTGCTGTGGGAATTTTAAAAAAATATTGTGAAAACTGCTAAACACCATTGGTCTGTTAACTAAGTTGTGCCTTCAGCACAACAGAAGGCACAATGCTCTGTGTGTGGTCCAAGACTGTTCTGCAACATGTATGAGATTTATGAAAAGTTAAGTGATGTGCTTACTTTGGGAATATTTTCCCTTGAGAAAGTAAGGAAGTCAGATACTGAAGAATCACATGCCTGTAATCCCAGCTACACAAGAGGCTAAGATCTGGAGGATGAAGATTCAGAGCCAGCGCAGGCAAACTTCATCTCCAAAATAACCAGCCAAAAGCAGGGCTGGAGGTATGGCTCAGGTGGTAGAAGGGCCATTGAACTAAGCAAGCCGAGTGAGCATGAAGCTGTGAGTTTACACTCAGTATTACAAATTAAACACAGGATTCTGATTTCTTGTAGAAAATTTCATTTTAAATTGTCTTTAAACATTCAACCTAATGATGACATAAATTTATTTTTCCTTTTTGGTTTTTTTTTTTGGGGGGGGGGGTCCGGTCGTGGGGCCTGAACTCTGGGCCTGGGCGCTGTCCCTCAGCTCTTCAGCTCAAGGTGAGCGCTCTACCACTTAAGCCACAGCGCCACTTCCAGCTTTTTTTTTCTTTTTGCTTATGTGGTGCTGGGGAATCGAACCCAGGGCCTCATGTATGCAAGGCAAGCGCTCTACCACTGAGCCACCTTCCCAGCCCCGACATAGATTTATTTTTTTAAGATTAATATATAGCACTTAATTTTGACCTTGTAACACTTATTTAAATGAATAAATGTAGTTTTCATGTCATAGAACCACAGCTAGAAATCACTGGTTTATTATGTTCCGGCCAATTTTAAAAAGAGAAAAAAAAACAACAAAACCTGTTTTCTTCAGTATTAGGAATTAAACCAGTACTTGTCTAGCCTCTAGCCTTCCCACATTAAACAAGCACTCTGCTACTGAGCTTAATCATAGCCCTGTTTATTTTATTTTGAGACAGTCTTGCTAAGTTGGGCAGGTTGGCCTCACACTTGCAGTCTCCTGCCTGCCTCAGCCTCTCAAGTATATGTGTGTACGTGTACGTCAGTATATCGGACTTATTGGGGTTTCTAGGATTTAGAATGAAAGTGACTAGTGATTAAAGTGGGAGGAGTGTAGGCAATGTTTACGGCACACTCTGGAAAGTGTGCTGTGTGACTGGGATCTTACACCGCAGGAGGCCCTGGTGGGTTTTTTTTTTTTAAAGTTTTCTATTTAGCTGTACAAAGGAGTTGCCTTTCATGTGTGGATGGGTAATGCGATTGTCCATAATATGTCTCGGTGTGTGCTTGTGTGTGAGCACAGTACTTTGAACACATGAGGTGTGGAGTTCCTGACCCCACTTGGGAGGTGGTGGTGGTGTCTTGTCTGACTCAGAGCTCTCTCTGACGTTCAAGTTCCTCACAGTGGAGTTCTTGACTGTGTGGTCATTTTCCTTTATTCATTTGTGAAGATGAATGCTATATCTTTAGCTTATATTTATTTGTTGCTTAATCTTCATAATGACCCAAGGGGGCTAGATACCATTAGCCTATTAGCCTAATTAATTGATGAAGATACAGAGAGGTTAAGGTAACTTTCCTAGTTCCACAGCTATTTAGTGGTGGTCTGTATGTAAGTGGATTTATTTATGTATGTATTTGTGTATTTAGTTTTGATGACACCAGAGTTTGAACTCAGGGCCTTGCACTTTGATAGTTGCTACTCTACCAGTCACATCTCTTTCCCCTTGCATTTATCTTTAAGTAATGCTTTCCTGAAGGCATAGTTTAGACTGAGAGGTGTCACTTCTTGTGTGCTGATTTTAGTGATATTATTAGTAACAGTGAACAATGAAGGTAGCTTTCCATTTTGTTTTTAGTATATAGACTTCTCAGTTACCATATTTTTGCAGCCTACTGCAGTTCTTGTCAAATTTACTCACAGCATTATTCATACGTGAATGTTGTATAGAGAAAGTTTTTGTGCTATTCTTTATCTTTTCAAAATCTGTGTTTTACTTAATAGTAATTCTTTTTTTTTTTTTTTTTTTTGGTCTGGTCGTGAGCCTGAACTCTGGGCTTGGGCACTGTCCCTCAGTTCTTCAGCTCAAGGCTAGCGCTCTACCACTTGAGCCACAGCACCACTTCCGGCTTTTTCTTTTTGCTTATGTGGTGCTGAGGAATTACGAATGCAAGGCAAGCGCTCTACCACTGAGCCAACTTCCAGTCCTAGAGCTAATATTTCTAAGATACTGCTCATAGGTATTCTAAGTAGTGGAGTGTTACTATAAGCACTTACTTGCATCTGTATACATATACCCTAATATGTCACGCTGTTAAGTTTTATATGTCCCAGACATTCTGATTTTTAACCTTTTTTGTGATATAGGTTTTGAACTGAAGGCATCCTGTTTGTTAGGCAGGCATTCTACCACTTGAGCCACACCTTTAACCTTATTTTTTTTTCCCCTGTAGTACTTGGACTAAATTACCTTATCACTAGCAATGTATAAAGGTTCCTTTCCAGGCATGCTAGCCAGCATTTGTTGTTTTTATGTTTTCTTAATAATAGCAATTATGATTGAGGGAGGTAGAATGTCACTGTAGGTTTGTGTGTGTGCACGTGCATTTGTGCGCATGCTGCTCCTGGGGCTTGAGCGGTGCCTGCTGTCCCTGTGCTGTCCCTGACCTTTTTTTGCCCCAAACTCGTGCTCTGCCACTTGAGTCATATAGCTCTACTTCTGACTTTTTGGAAGTTCACTGGACATGAGTCTCAGATTGGCTTCAAACTGAGATAATCATATTTTAGCCTTCTGAATAGCTCGAATTACAGACATTAGGAACTGGTACCAAGCCCTCAACCCTGATTTTTGACTGGAATTTCTGAAGATTGTAGGAATTTACTCAGAAGGTCATTTATTTGTTTTGTCTTCCTGGGAACAAAGTATATTTTCCTAGCTCTTTTATGACTGAAACCAATTATTTGATAAATGATACTTGAAGTCTTTGATTGAATTTTATTTTAACTTGCTGCACAAATATTTAAAAATTTCAAATTGCCGGGCAGCAGTGACTTATGCCTATCATCCTTAACTACTCAAGAGATCTGAGTGATCTGAGGATCACAGTTCCAAGCCAGTCCAGGCAGGAAATTGTGTGAGACTCGTACCTCCATTAACCCCCAGAAAACTGGAAGTTGTGCTGAGCAAAAAAATGCTCAAGGATAGCAAAAAAAAAAAAAAAAAAAACAACAACGACAAATGAATCATTTTCTGACCGTATATATATATATATATATATATATATATATTTTTTTTTTCTTTCTTTCTTTTTTTGGTTGGTCATGGGGCCTGAACTCTGGGCCTGGGCGCTGTCCTTCAGCTCTTCAGCTCAAGGCGAGCACTCTACCACTTGAGCCACAGCGCCACTTCCTGATTTTTTGTGTGTATATATATTTTTTTCTTGCTAAAGACCCATGACCCACCTACTTTCACCTCTGCCATGCAGATTGTAGGTGTGACCCACCACATCTCACTTGCTAGTTGAGGTGGAGTTCTCACTGACCTTCTGGGTCACTGGGCTTGTGTCATACTACAGTTCTATCTTTACCTCCTGAGATTTCAGTCCTGGGCCACCACAGCCAGCGTGTTTTCTTAAAGAACCCCAACTTCTTTATCATTTGTCATGTGTTCCATTGGTGCTCATTTCTTTGGGGCCATACTAGCACTGGCTCAGGGAAAGTCCGTTGTCATGTGCAGTATTGGTGGCTCAGTTGGACTAATCCATGGTGTTCACTTGTTACCTAGGCGCACTAATTTTGGTTTGTTTGCTTATCTCCAGGGCCACCGGAGAATGGTGTGCTGCTCGGCGTGGAGCGAAGACCACCCGGTCTGCAATCTGTTCACGTGTGGCTTTGATAGGCAAGCCATTGGTTGGAACATCAACATTCCTGCACTGTTACAAGAAAAATGAGCTCACCAGTGCTTCTTAGTTGGGTGTATGCCATGGACATTTGATTCGTACAGGCTTTTCTGCATATCAATCAGCCATTTTTTGTGAAAGTTTGGCCCTGGGAAGGGTGCTTTGTATGTGTTCTTTTCACATTGTGCCCAGCTTGCATGAAATGTACAGAATGTTCATATTTTTTTTTATTTCTGTCTTGTGTGTATTGGCCCTCCCTGGTCGGTAGAAGTGAAGCTCTCCTCCACACAGTACCTGAAAAGCTTGAGCTGTGGACATTGACTGACAGGCAGTAGGACATTACCTTGTATGTGTTAAATGTGACCTTTTTTTCTTACTGAACGGCTCCTGTGGTCTGCTGTGTTTTCTGGAATGATTGTACTTATCTACCTTGTGCTGGGAAGATGTAGGGCTGCATTTGCCTTGGCTAGTGAGTGGCAGGAATGATCAGAGATTTCATGTTGACATCCATACGTCTTAGCAAGTACTGTTGTGTAGTTGTTTCAATGAATTTCTGCTACAGTTCTGTAAAAATAACCTGGATTTGCAAATTTGAAAAGAAAGTTTCTGCTTTTTATGGAAAAATCATTTCAATCTCCTGAGGTCTAATATAGGCAAACTCTAAAAGATGATGATTCTAATCACTGATTTTAGGTATTAAGCAAAATTTAAAGCACTTTAGTTTATAGCTATGGTTATAAACATTTTTTAGAAGTTTCAAATGACTTATCCATTGAATGTGACTTGACCTTTATAAGAAGGCCCTGCTACCTGAAAACAAAATCTTATTTATTTTCTACTTACTTGGTTTGCGTACTTCTAAGTGGGTTCATTTCCTTGGTGGTATTGAGAGCCAACAATGCAAATAAATGAGTACTACCTCAAAAATATTTGGAAACTTTTGGAGTCTCTCACTGTTGCCTAGTTAAAGCACTTTTGATTTATAGCTGGAATATTGAATTCATGATAGAAGGCAAGAAAGACAACCATACCAAATGTATGCTGATGGTGAAAGGTTCTTCAATGAGGTTGGTGGTAACAATAACAGTTTGTAGGTACCAGCTGGTTGAGTAGCCAGTATACCTCTCAGTGCCAATCCTGCTGTGTAAGTCTTTATTCTTGCCTTCTTAGAAACGACCATACCTCTGGTATCTGTAAGTTAATGTTTCCTATTGAGTTACAGTTCTGATAAAGAGACATCTCAGTTATCGCCTCTCATCATTTTAATCCTTCACATGTAACCATGTGGAGGCTGGCCACTTGGAGAGGTACAGGCAGGTAATTCTGAAAACCATCATTTAAACTATCATGGTGGCTCTACCCTACCCTTGTTTCCTGTGTTTTCCTGTTTTTGGTGATATGAGAGTGTAAATAACTCTAAGTCTGTTTGGTTAAGTGCTACTATAGTGGACATTCAGGAGTCCTTAGTGGACTTACCAAGAGTGATAAGCCTTCGGTCCTAAGGGACTAATTTTAAGAACCTCACCCCTGACTCATTCAGAATGACTCTGAAATTGACAAAACCAGGAAGGATCAACCCAAGAATAACCAATAATGGCTTAAAGTAGAATTGAGATAGTTAACTAAGAGATCTACAACAAATGTTTTAAAGCAATGCTATTTTTAAATTTTTGTTGTATTTTTAAAGCCTGGCACTTTCTGATCACAGGTCTGACCCCAATTGTTTTTTGAGAGCGGAAGTCAGGCTGTTAAAATGATTGATTGGAATGTCAGGCTTCAGCTCCTGCTGTCCAGGGTGTATTTTGCTTGGTGGAGTATCACGATGTTTGCTGTGGCCTAATTTCACCTTACAGCAAGAGATGATTGGTGGATCCACCTCCCACTGTATATGCCAAGTCACGAACATAGATGACTGCCAGTGATGAGCTGCACAGCCATGTTCTTATGTTCCTTGCATTTTATCTTAGAATAATAGGAGAGTTGAGGGATGTATCCAAAATAGCTAAATTGAACTTAACCAGATCTCTGCCAGACAGAAATACAATGGAAGCTCTGTGTGTGTGTGTGTGTGTGTGTGTGTGTGTGTGTGTGTGTGTGTGTGTGTGTGTGTGTGTGTGTGTGTGTGTGTGTGTGTGTGTGTGTGTGTGTGTGTGTGTGTGTGTGTGTGTGTGTGTGTGTGTGTGTGTGTGTGTGTGTGTGTGTACCATTTAGTTCTATGCAGACTGGTGAATCTCACTGCCAATAGCTGCTCAGCTTCTCTGTTTAACTGGGGGAGACCAGCCTCTGACCCCAGAAACAAGGTTCCTGCTCATTCCCATGAGAGCACATGATCCTAATGGTGCTCAAGCAAGAGTTCTCAGGAGCAGGACATGACGTGCTGTTCACTGATCTCCTCTTCTCGAAGGCTCTCATCCCACTGTTGCTGTGTGGCCACGGGTGGGGTTGCTTCCAAGAGGTTTACACCTGAGGAAAGTGTACGCATGCACACAGGTGCATGCATGTGTGTGTCACGTGGCTAGGATGAAGTTATGTTATCAGCCACATGTGACTCATTTGAAATAGTGTTAAGAAATGGAAACACTATAATGTGCAGAAGTGTCCAGAATTTCATTTAATGTTGGAAGGAAAATGTGTGGTTACAAAAAAATAAAAATGTGTTGGTAGCAAACTTCCTGAGCTTGGTTGTTGGACAGCGCAACATTTTTCTCAACCACCGCACATGGGTTTCTGTAGTCAAAAGTTTTGTACATATTTTGGAATCTGAAGACTATGTAAATCATCTGTTACTTAAAAGTCTGTGAAAACAAATTTCTTTGGAGGAAGAAGTATGCATTTATAAGTATTCTGTGGATACAATTATTTTTTATTGTATTGGTGTAATTGTTTTTCAGTGTTCAGTGTTTGTTGCAATATGAAATTCAGTAAAACATCCATGTTCCATAATTACTATTACAAATGTCTTATGTTATTGAAAAGTGTCTCTATGTTTATGCTTAAAAAATTTTTTTTTGCTGTGTGAAACTTTTAATGGTCATATAAATATCACAGTTGCCAAAAGAGAATTTGAACAAATAATTTATGTCACCTGGAAAGAAACTTTTAGAGTTAAAAATCTAATTATATTCCATGTCCACCTCTTAGGCCAAAGTTAAATAATATACAGCTAATAACTTGTTCATCTCCTGTCTACCTTGCAGTCTTCTGAGAGGATTAAGAGTTTGGCTGAATATGGAGCTTTATTTCTGAGAGTATCTGAAGATGTTTATACTGTTCTTATTGCAGCAAGCTTACTTGAAAATTAGGGGAAAAATTACAGTTACAGAAAAGGAGCACCATTTCTGTGGGAGGATACAAATGAAGACTGGCAATGACTGCTTGACGTGGATACATTCTGACCCAGGCTAGTGAAATGTTGCTGTGGGAACCTCAGAAGGTGTTCCAACAGTTGCTGGACGTTTCCTTGCTTGTTGTAGGCTTCTTTTTCAGACTTATAAGCTAGCTGACTAAATTGAGTAGGCATTGGGAGTAATATTCAGACCCCCAAAGGTAGAACTTTCTTCCAGGACTTCTTAATTTTCTTAACTCTGATGATGAAGTGTTCACACCTTGAGACACCTTCAGTGACTAAAGTCTGTTAAAGAATCAATGAGAAAAGGCTTGCTGTGATTTCACAAAAATGCTGCAAAAATCTCTCCCTTAATAGCCACAATTTTTTCTTTTTTTCTGTATTCCCCAATGAAGAAGAATTTAAAGAAATATTTACGAAATTGTGATCCCAGGTACTGGTGGGCCCACACCAGTAATCCTAGCTACTCAGGAGGCTGAGATCTGAGGATCATGGTTCAAAGCCAGCCAGGGCAGGAAAGTCTGTAAGACTCATCTCCTATTAACCACCAAAAAAACGAAGTGGAGCTGTGGCTCAAGTGGTAGAGTGCTAGCCTTGAGCACAAAAGCTCAGAACATCACCTAGGCCCTGAGTGCAAGCTCCAGGACCTGCAAAAAAAACAAAAACAAAAACTAGGCATCAGTGGCTCATGCCTGTAATCCCGGCTACTCAGGAGGCTGAGATCTGCCTGAGGATTGTGGTTCAAAGCCAACCCAGGCTTTATCTCCAATAAACCACCAGAAAACTGGAATTGATGCTTTGCCTCAAGTGGTAGAGTACTTGCCTTGAGCTGGAAAGCTGAGGGACAGTGCCTGGGCCCAGACTTCAAGCCCCACGACCGACCAAAAAGAAAAAAAAGGAAACAGTTTAAGAAATTGGAAGCATTTTAATAATAGAACAGACACTAATCTTTTTGGTGGGAAGAAGCTAAGAATACAAATGTATAATTAGAAATTAATTAAATTCACTTTAGCAGCTTTTGGTCAAAAATGAAAGTTGGTTATGTAAGTGGGCTGTGAGGAGGCATGGGGCCCATTTGTGTGTTAAAGGCAGAGATTGAGAACTGCAAGGGAAGGACTTGAGGTAATTTGGTCAAGGAGACTTTTCTAAAAAGGACAATGTTTAGCTAAAGCTCGAAGGTGTTCAGAAATTGCAGGAAGAATTCCAGGTGAGTGGATCACGTCACAGGTGGTGAGAAAGCTTGTCTTGAAGGCGGCACTGACATAACAGTGTGGCTGGAATGCTGGGCATGGACGGTCAGGATAAGGTGTTGGTGCTGAACAGATGCCATGCTGTTGGGAAGCCTTGGGGAAGAGAGTGGCTTTTAGTCCATATGTACCAGCTTCCATGTGGTTCTTGGACCACATCAGGGGAAAGATGAGACTCTGGGAAGCAGAGATGTCACCCTAGTGTGAGGCTGGGGCCATGCTGTGTTGGTGGCAGCAGGATGGAGAAGGAGATGATTTAGAGTCAGCAAGGTGATTCTTGGTAGAACAAAGGGTTCCAGGTTGCAATTCACACCACATCTGTGAAGACCTCCTCTTGCTGCCAGTACATCTTGGACTCTGCAGGCTTTCCTTGTGTATTCAAAGAATTTTTGAAGTTCAAACTATACAATTCTTCCCCTTACACAGAAAGGATAACTATATATGGTGCTAGGACATTTCAGTTGCATGAGGCATTATGTTCAAGTTGCCCTTGCTAAAGTTGCCTGCAAACACTGTCATTGTCGACCTGTGCTGTTCCCATCCCATACCCATTTGTGCACTGGAGGATTGGTCATTCTGTTAGCTCACCATCTTCTAGGTATCGCTGATCGACTCGAAGAGAGGGTTATGCTTAAGTATTCCCAGATCCTCCATTGAAAGTTTGGGACTGAGAACTGGGAATGGCAGCATCTCACCCATAAGTTTTGGGGCCCAGGAATTGTCAGTGGCCATGTTCCTTTCTACCAGAGTGAGAATAACATGAAGGATTTCGAAGTGCTAAGGGAAAATCATTAGAATTATATACTCAGAAACAAAAACACCACTACCACCTATATTTGGAGAATGAATATGAAATATATACTTTGGGAGTAAAAAGGTGGTTTTTAAAAAAATTTAACCAATACACTTTGGCTAAAGGAACTTTCTCTTCTTTTGTGTTAGTACAGTGGTCTCCATTCAACTTACTGGGTAGGCACCCTACCTCTTGCATCACAACTTTTTGACTTCATTATTTTTCAGATTGGGTCTTGTGTCTTTGCCTGGCCAGGCTTCAACTTTGATCCTCCTTACCTGTGCCTCTCCTGTAGCTGAGATTGCAGCCCTGAGCCACCACTCTGGCTTGTTTGATGGTTTTCTACTCTGATCTTTCTATTTCCATTTGAGTTGCCCTAATAGAACTCCCTAAGGAGATACTGTAAGAAGAAGTTATGAGAAATGGCTTCAAATGGTCAGAAATGAAAAGGCATTCATATAAAATAAAAATGTATGATTGAATTAATGGTTTGAATTTACTATTTGCCTGGAAATGAAATGATTAATTTGGATCTCTACTTCACACCAAATAAAATCAAGTCCAGCATTAGCCATTAAATAAAAAGAACCCAAGCCACATTTATTTAAAACAAATATTTTGTATGATTTAGGGCTTAATAAATCATTCAAAAATAAGTAAATTATTTTAATTATGCTAGAGATGATTGGTAAATTCAAGTATGTTACAAGTAAATGATTCATTGGAAGACAGGAAGATTGAGTTGAGAACCACAGACATAGCTGCGGCACAAAATTCACAGGATAATCATGACAGTAAAGAAAACAAACTTCTTCATGGGTGTGGATGAACAAGGAATTGGGTAGCAGACAAGAATAGCTGTGTGGTGGGAACTACTGGTGGCTCACACCTGTAATCCTAACTATGCAGGAGACAGATCTGAGGGCGTGGTTCAAAGCCAGCCCTGGCAGGAAAGTCCGTGAGACACTTGCCTCCAACTAAGCACCAGAAAATCGGAAGTGGAGCTGTGACTCAAAAGTGGTAGAGTGCTAGCCTTAAGCGAAAGAGCTCAGGTACAATAACAACAAGCTTTGTCATCTCAGGAAAAGCACGACTAGATGCGTCAAGAAAAATGAAGATTAAGACCAAATAGGAGTACTGTCTCATGGCATCGGACTGGGATGGGTGTTTGGGGGGCAGGGGTGCAGAGAAAACTTTTAGATGTTGTTTGTTGGGAATATCTTGACTGACTGTGCAACCTTCGTTCACCAACAGTTGCTAGGTGTACACACAACAGGAACATGTAAGTAAATTTTAGTGGTGCTTCTACCCAGTGAAATATTACATAGTAAGAGAGAACTACATATCGCTGTGTGCAATACCTTTTTTTTTTTGGTCCAGTCGTGGGCCTAAACTCTGGGCCTGGGTGCTGTCCCTCAGCTCTTCAGCTCAACGCTAGCGCTCTACCACTTGAGCCACAGCGCCACTTCCAGCTTTTTTTTTCGTGCTTATGTGGTGCTGAGGAATCGAACCCAGGGCCTCAGGCATGCAAGGCAAGCGCTCTACCACTGAGCCACCTTCTCAGCCCATGCAATACCTTTTTTTTTTTGAGGCAGGATCTCACTTGGTTGCCCAGTTGGTCCCAAATTTCTACCCTGGCCTCCTGAGCCCTAGGTGCCTGCCACCATGCCCATTCTACATGTAATCCTTGATCTTAAGAGCATAGTGTTGGGTGAAAAAATAAGCCACTGAAGACTACGCAAAGTATTAAACATACCAACTATATTATGCACAAAGCCAGCAAACCCCAACCTTATCTGTGTGTATATGTATACATATCTATTACCCACTTTTCTGTGTATATTATAGGGCATGGGAATAGAAGAAAATGTAGGCCAGGCACAGCGGTGTACACCTGTAATCCTAGCACTCAAGAGGCTGAGACAGGAGGAGCATAAGGGTGGTTTGAACTACATAGTGAGACCTTGTCTCAAAAATAATAACCTCCTTGGGGCTGGGAAAGTGGCTCAGTAGTAGAGTGCCTGCTTTGCATGCATGAGGCCCTGGGTTCGATTCCTCAGCACCACATAAGCAGAAAAAGGTGGTGCTGTGGCTCAAGTGGTAGAGCGTTAGCCTTGAGCTGAAGAGCTGGGGGAAAGCGACCAGGCCCAGAGTTGAAGCCCATGACTGAAAAAAAAAAGCCCCCAAATTTACCACTGTGCTTCCTGGGGTGTGGGGTGCAGGTTGGAGTAGGGACCAGCATTTTCATGGGATCATGAGTCTTTTTTTTTTTTTTTATTTTTTTGGTCCGGTCGTGGGGCCTGAACTCTGGGCCTGGGCACTCTCCCTCAGCTCTTCAGCTCAACGCTAGTGCTCTACCACTTGAACCACAGCACCACTTCCGGCTTTTTTCTTTCTGCTTATATGGTGCTGAGGAATCGAACCCAGGGCCTTGAGCATGCAAGGCAAGCGCTCTACCACTGAGCCACCTTCCCAGCCCTGGGATCATGAGTCTTAGTGTGTTTTATTTTCATACTTCATAACAAATACCTTTTATGTCTTTAAGGTAGTTAATATTGTATGATTAGTGATAAAAGTATGAATTGTTCCAAAGATGTGTAACTGATGTCAAAATGGGAGGTACTTCTATACATATCTAAAGCATCAATTTGAAACACACTATAGCCATATTTTATTGACTTCAGATACTCATTATGCTGTGATTTATAAATGTGTATAGTCATATTCTGAAATGTCTGGTTCTTGGTGTGTGCATCCTATGGGAGGAGAAGCAAAGCCATTTTTTGTTCCATGTTCTAAAAGTGATTACTGAGGAAATTGGTAAAAAAAAAATAAAGTGTGTGTTACACTGTGTCCAAATATATTTCAGAAATCCTAGCTTTCAGTAGGAAATGTAATAAGGATTTCATTTCCAGGTGTGATCATAGAACTATAAAAGTAGTTTGCCTGTGTTGTTCATAAACTGCAGATAATTTAACATCTAGGAAACAGTCCAAAAATTGTGTGGTGCAATGGCTGCATACTGGAATAAGAAGGCTTTTTTCTTTTCTTCTTTAGCCAAATAATTAGGTAGGTAGGTAGATAGAGTCTGGAATATTTTCTGTCCCTTCCTCCTTCCCTCCATTTCTCCCTGCCTCCCTCCCTCTCTTTCTGTCTCTACCTCCCTCCTCACTTTGCTTCCTGGTCACCAGGAAGAGTTAATATGGCCCCACCATGCCCTTCTGCCATGATCTTCGCTTCACTCCGGGTCTAGAAACGCAGTCAGCTGAGCATGAACTGGCATCTCTAAAATCAGGAGCCAGGGTGAATCCTCCTGGGTTGTTATTTTTTCCCTCAGGTGTTCATCATATATATATTTACTAAGATAACTAACCACTCAGGGACAGGAAGACAGCCCTGTGGTGTGGGTGGCATGTGAGGGTTTGGGAATTGAAATTGCCCAAGAACTTGCAGAATCCATGCACAACGTATTCATGTTTGATACAGCTGTGAATTGATGTTTTCTGAAACTTCTCTAGCTAGGGATTGTGTTCCATGTTTCAATGAAAAACATTTTTTTTTATACAACGAACATCTATGTTTCTACCACCAATTTGGTAGTATTAAATTCCTTAAAGTGTCCTGGCCGCATTTCTGCCTGGCTTGGGGAAGCCAACGCTGTCTTAACCTCTTGTCCACAATAAACCTCTGTGCAGCCCTCGGCTTAGGGAACCGACACGCGGCGGCTCGGTTACTATGGCAGTTATCAGTGTTTTCACCTATCATACGGTGGAAATTGCCTCACTCAGCAGTGTCCATTTTTAATCTGCACATTAGCCCTTTCGGCAAATCAGTGCCTGGTAGGAAAAACTGATCCATTGTTAGATGGAGGGGCTGTCTTTGTGGAAGAGGGAGAGATAAGAGCAGAGGAAATACTTTCCACAATCTGTACCATTCTGAAGCCGTTGATCCTAACTGACAGCAGGGACATTTTTAACAGCTCTCAGGAGCTGGTGAGCTGCAGGGAAGGCTGGGCCTGGGGCTGGTGGGCAGCACTGCGGGGGACACCCACACTCAACTGCGGCCGCCCGCTTTGTCCTCTAGCAGCCTTTTCATTGCTGCTTCCTTCCCAGTCCATACCTAGTGCCCTCCTAGATCCCCTCCATAATACACACACACACACACACACACACACACACACACACACACACTTCCCATGCACAGCACACATGCATACCCACCACACATCCATAAACACACCATATACACCACACATACATGCACACACACATACCACACACAAAGCCTGCCCTCACACACATACTACACTTACACACGGATTGACAGCAATTCATACAATGCACACATATGAACATGAACAAGCAGGCACACATGAGCACCCACTGTGCATGTGTCTATAAACAACCACACACACAGGAGCAGCGTGTACTTGTGAGAACACATATGCACACATGTTTTCTTTTCTTTTTTTTTTTTTGGTCTGGTCGTGGGACCTGAACTCTGGGCCTGGGTGCTGTCCCTCAGCTCTTCAGCTCAAAGCTAGCGCTCTACCACTTGAGCCACAGCGCCACTTCCGGCTTTTTTCTTTTTGCTTATGTGGTGCTGAGGAATTGAACCCAGGACCTCGAGCATGCAAGGCAAGCACTCTACCACTGAGCCACCTTTCCAGCCCCTGCACACATGTTTTCAACACATCACACAAACATGCCTGTACACATGTCTGATGCCTTGACACACTCTGCTTCAGCTTCATACCTGGCCCCGGTGCCTCATGGTACAGATGGATGGAAATAGTTCACTCAGTGTCTGCTTCTAGGAACTGAAGCCAGGGGTGGAGACGTACAAGGAACAAGTTCTCCAGAAGCAAGTAGGTGCACTGCTGTGCAGGATGAGTGTGAGCTGGGTGAGCTTGCACTGGTCTTTGTGAATGGTGGAATGAACTGGGAAGGAAACCTGCAACCTCCTGTTGGAATTGAAGGTTTCAAGAGAGAGGCAAAGAGGAGAGTGAGGAAGGAGTGTGGGGAAGAAGATTTGAAGCTGAGGTTGGCTCAGGTGTTGAGGCTGTGGCTGAAGGGTAACATTAAAAAATTTTTTTGGGGGGGTCCAGTCGTGGGGCCTGAACTCTGAGCCTGGGCGCTGTCCCTCAGCTCTTCAGCTCAAGGCTAGCACTCTACCACTTGAGCCACAGCACCACTTCTGGCTTTTTTCTTTTTGCTTATGGGGTGCTGAGGAATCGAACTCAGGGCCTCAGGCATGCAAGGCAAGCGCCCTACCACTGAGCCACCTTCCCAGCCCCCTAAATTTTTAAAAAAAAATAACAATTGTCATTATGAATGTGATGTACAGAGAGGTTACAGTTACGTAAGTCAGGTAATGAGTACATTTTGAAACATTTTTTAGCCTTTAGATGATTTTTTTTTTAATTTTTGGCCAGTCGTGGGGCTTGAACTCAGGGGCCTCAGTACTGTCTCTGAGCCTCTTTGAGATCAATACTAGTACTCTACCACTTGAGCCAAAGCACCACTTCTGCCTTTTTCTGGGTAGTTTATGTGAGGTAAGAGTCTCAAAGACTTTCCTGCCTGGGCTGGCTTTGAACCGTGATCCTCAGATCTCACTCTTGAGTTGCTAGGATTACAGGTGTGAGCCACCGGTGCCTGGTGAGATGGTATTTTTCTGTAAAAGGTATCAGAGCAATGAGAGTGTTGCAAGAACATTTGAGCATGTCTTGATTGTTCAGTCAGGCCAAGCGCCAGCGGACCTTCTTCCCGACTCCAGATTTTATCCTGTTCCAGGGAACCCCTTACAAGACAGGTCTACCCAGGATGGCGGGGGCAAATCAGTTGTATATGATGGTTTATAACTGGCTTTTTTTCTTTTTTTTTATTAAAGAAGCAACTTTATCGAGAAGGTTCCTACACTGACCGGCTGGCTTTTTTTCTTTTACAGGACTATAGTTTTCAAGAGAATATAGTCCATACCCAAATAACTTGGAGACCTGCAGTCGAAAGACACTGGTTTGGCAATCGTCGTTGTCTGAGATATAACTCAGGCAGGAGACACGCCTGGGGAATCAGAGGTGGCGGCAGAGTTCCTCTCATACTGGGTGCAAACATTTGCACCCATGTTTGGTGATCTGAGGAGAACAAAAGAGCTGCTCTGATTATTTGGTGGTTTGGAAGTTTCCAAGTTTTCTTACTCTTCTTGAGGCACTGTACTGGCTTTCGGGTGTTACCCCCTGCACGGTGAGACATTTCGGGAGTGGATATGTTGTCATCTGGGAAGGAAAGAGCCCGAGGATAGAGAAATTAATAACCCTTCACTGGTACTTTTAAAATATTGCAAAGGAACACAAGGATTTCTGAATGCTGGAGATGCCCAGGCACCTATATAGTACTGGAGGAACATCGTCAATATTCCATCTCTTTCTACTAATCTTCCTGTATTGAATGCCTTCTGTAACCCCACCCCGATTTTGAACTACCATCTCCTCTCCCTAGGACCAAAGCACCTCTGTTCCCCCCCCTTTTTTTTTTGCTTTTGTCTGTAACCTGCTTTGATGTTTCTGAAGGTGTCTGAAATACTTAAATGCCATTTGGATCATTACTACGTCCATATGAGCTCTGATGGAGACAGGAGTGGAGCTTGTCCCATTCATTTTGTGCCCTTCCCCTTGGTCTGAGCTCCTCTGCTGGGTGACCAGCTGCTGTCTGGTACGGAGAGCTTTCTCTCACAGCTCACCAGGGGGCAGGGTTCGCTCTTGGACTACAAGAATCCATTGGCTTTCTTAGGAGTAGGCTACAATATGTTAGTGTATAATTTATGTGCCTGTAGGCACTGTAAGGTAATATAATTGGCCTGTCAGGGCCCCGGTGTTGTTTGCTTTGAAATATGCCGATCAACACCCTCTCTTAAAACTGCTGGGAATGTGCGGTGACTTTTGATGCACTGATTTGAAGAAACCCCTCAGGCTTACCTAGGCCTCATTCATTAACTTTTTCCACATCGTATTGAGAAGCACAAAACAAATTCATCAGCATGTTGGCTTGGTTTTTGTTTCTGAGACCTGAAAAGGACTTTTGCTGCGGCCGCATCCAATAATTTTCTTCAATAAACAGGAGATCATTTTTTTTTTCTTTTTAGGGATCTAATGTGCAACAAATGCTTGTTCCAAGCAGGGTCATGGAGAAGAGGTTGTCATTCTATGTGACATTAATTTGCAAAGCTTTATATTGATATATAGATATAGATATAGACGTTGTGTGTGTGTGTGTGTGTGTGTGTGTGTTTTCTCTGGCTACAGGGGAGGGAGGAGACTGCCATTTTCTGTGTACAGCCTGGCTGCCCATATGTGGCACCTTCTGGAGGAGAAATCTCCTTCTGTTATCTGTTGATACGTGGATCGAAAAGAATAGCCTCGCGACTTAAGTAGTGATTTAAAAAAAAAAAATCTAAAAATGACACTGTGTGGAGGTGGGGGAGGGAAAGGATAGTGGGACAACAAGGGGGAGGGATAACAATGCTTGACAAGAAATGTGCTCATTACCTTACTCATGTAACTGTAACCCCTCTGTACAGCATCTTTACAATAAAATAAATAAAAGAATGACACTGGTGTGTGTGTGTGTGTGTGTGTGTGTGTGTGTATGTGTGTGTGCCTGGGCACAACTCTGTTTGCTCAAGCCTAGTACTCCACCACTTGAGCCACAGCTCCACATCTGGCTTTTTAGTAGTGAAGGGGACATAAGAGTGTTGTGGGTTTTCTTTCCCCAGGCTGGCTTTGAACCACGATCCTCATATCTCAGCCTCTTGAGCAGCTAGGATTATATATATGAGCCATGGGTGCCTGGTGAGTTTCTGATTTTTTAATAGCATTTTAAAAATTAGCTTACCATAGTTATACAGAAAGGCATTTTACACTGTGACACTTCCACACGTTTCCAGTTAATCTCACCCCATCTCTCCTTCTTTACCTCCTTCACCTCTTCTTAAAATAATTTCAACAGGTTTCTTTGCTCTATTTTCATAGTTCTAAACAATCTATTTCAGCTGTATTTATTCTCTTCCTAACGAATACTTTCAAAATTATTCTCTCAGATTTCTTAAATTAGGAATTATAAATGTATTCAATCTGTGCTGGTATTTCAAAGGCAATTAGATGGCCAATTGAAAGCCCTAGTTGAAGCCTAGCACTATGTTGGCCTGAAAAATTCTTGCTGTTTTATTTTTCCCAGTGGATATTTGGTTTATTGAGGACAACCACACATCAAAAGATGGAATGTAAGGCAGGCATAGTGCTCATGCCTATAATCCTAGCTAGTTAGGAAGCTGAGTAGACCATGGATTGAAGCCAACCTGGGTAGGAAATTTCATGTCACTCTTACCTTCAAGTAACCATCAAAATCTAGAAGTGGATCTGTGACTCAACTGGTCGAGCGCTAGCATATAAACTCAGGGACAGTGCTCAGGCTCTGAGTTCAAGTCCTAGTACTGGCACCCCACCCCACCCCACCTCCCCCCAAAAAAGGCAAAAAAGAAAGACTAATCTTACTCTTGAGACATCTATGTTGATTTGTGCTATAGTTAACTGCCTGGCATGAGCCTAGATTCTTCTTTCTTTATAGCAATTTCCAGAGACAGAATATACATAAAGTGAGCTGCTGGCTTAGCTCTGGCTGGCCTGCGTGATCATTCTGTGTATTTTGTGTATCTTTGACATTTTGTTCCAGAGTGATTTTGTCGCTTTTGATTTTTTTTTTGATGACTGCTATTTCTCTTACAGCACACGTGAAGATCTGTGGTATCCATTTTCTTCAATTGTGTTGGCTGACATCTTTCCATTAACACTCTGGTCTTGTTTTCAAAGTTGAGTTCTGTCGAAAGGGAAAGGCCTTCAAATGAACTCAGCTCTGTTGAAAACAAAAACAAGAAACCTTCCACAGCAGTGGAGGCCTCCATAGACTGGTGGTATTTCTCCTCTTTTTGAAAAGGCTGTGGGCTGATGGATCATTTTGAGACACAAACAATAGATGCAGACTGGTTGAGCATCAAAAGGAGTGCATTACTAGGATATCAGGGTGTATTAGCTATTCACTGCTTTTTTTTTAAGTTCTTGCCATGGGAAGTTATAAACACATAGAACGTAGGACAGGATGAGTCCAGCTATCTCCTGGTGATTTGTCTGCCTTCACCCAGCTGCTCCCAACATCTCATGTTGAAGGGTTAAAGTACTTGAGGCAGTGACCATTTGTTGCTTGTTCCAGAGCAGAGCAACACATGTTAAAACACCTGGTTCTGTGCCTTTATAAGCCCTGCAAATCCTTAGCTCGGGGCTCTCCTCTTAGGAGTGTAGGACGAGGCCCGAGCTGCAGACCGTTTAAATAAAACCTTAAAACAGCTGTAAACTCTGACTCTTGGTGGTGGTCTTGGTGGGGGTCCTACGACATGGGAATAACATATTAGTGGGGCTCATCTGGGATACCCCCCAAAGACCCCCGAGACCTCAGACTCCAAAGGTAAAACAGCACTGTCTTTGTTAATTTGTCTTGTCCTATCCTCATCTGTTTGTACTTTTGTTTTCCTTTTTGAGGACGGCCGCTCTGATTCGTATTGTGTAAAGGGTTGTTGAAGCAGATGCGCTTGCACGACAACCCTGGAGGAACTGGGAGACCTCCCAGATCCTCTTGTAAGGGGGGGGTCCTTGGAACCCCGCCATGAGAATTGTGGGGCATGCGTCGGTTTGGTGTTGGGCCGGAACTAACCAAGAGGGCCTCCTAACTGAGGCCCAACTCACCCACTGTGGGTCCGCTCCTTCTGCTGAGGGGCGTGGGTGGGTGTGGAACCCCGCCGTGACAGGAGTCAGTGGACATTTGGGAGATCTCCACTTCGTAAATGTCAGGCCTGTGTGTGCTTTGTTTGTACTGTTTATTGTTTTTTGGATTATATGACTGATGGGACTGGAAACCATGGGCACCACTCCATCTAGCCCCCTAGACTTCCAAAAAGAAACTAAGAAAGAGGAAAAGAAAAGCTACCCCCAGGTTTTTCAGGGAGATAACTTGGAAGAAAAAATGTTTCCTTCCCCATACTTCCCTTCCCAGGTTCCTTTTGCAGAACCTGAGAATGATCAACAGGAGGAGGGAGCTATAGAACCAGCAGCCGAACTCTCGGCACCTGCCCTTAAAGTTTCTGAGGGGCCAGTCACTCAACGACACCGTGGGATCAACCCCCCTTCTAATGCAGCTGTTTTTCCCTTACGCACCGTAGTCCTGTGGATGTGGATGGTTGACAGCAATTCCAATATTGGCCATTTTCTATCAGTGATCTATACAATTGGCGCACCCAAAATGCCCCCTTTTTTGAGATTCTCTTTACTCATCAGCCCACTTGGGATGATTGTAATCAGCTTTTACAGGTCCTTTTTACCACCGAAGGGAGAGACTGTATCTGAGAGGCGGCCTGGAAACATACCCTTGCCCCCACAGAGTGCCCATCACGGATCCTGCCCTGATTGCTGCCTGTTTTCCTGAGATCCAACCAACATGGGACTACAATAGGGTTGAAGGTAGGGAGCGACTCCTCGTCTATCACCAGGCTCTGTTGGCAGGTCTCAAGATGGTGGCTCGCCGACCTACTAATATGGCCAAAGTTTATGATGTTAGACAGGGAGGAAGTGAAAGTCTGGCAGCATATCTTGAGCGGCTCATGGAACAATATCTAGAGACCCAGGAGTCAGCTCAGATGATTATGTTTGCCTATATAAATCAAGCTGCACCAGACATAAAGAGAAAGTTGCAGGCTCTAGTCAGACTTGGTGAAAAGTCTATTAGGGATCTAGTAGCTGCGGTGTAAAAGGTTTACAATAAGAGAGAGATAGAGGAGCAAAGACAGGAAAGGAAGGACAGAGAACGTGAAATTTAGCGTGAAAAGAGAGACCCGGCCAAGGAAAAGAGGACAGACTTGTTGGACTCGCCACTATCACATGTCAAGCATTCCTGGTTCACAGACGGCAGCAGTTTCATTCAAGAGGGAAAAAGGTACGCGGGTGCAGCAGTCACCACCGACACTCCCCCAGGGAATGTCTGCACAAAGAGCAGAACTAGTGGCACTAACAAAAGCCCTACAAATGGGAAAAGGGAAGAGACTAAACATTTACACGGACAGTCGGTATGCTTTTGCCACCGTGCATGTCCATGGAGCCATTTACCAAGAGAGGGGGCTGCTGACAGCTGAGGGAAAGGCTATTAAAAACAAACAAGAAATTTTAAACCTCATCCGGGCCTTATGGGAACCAGCAAATATTGCCATTATGCACTGCCCTGGCCATCAAAAGGGAACTGATTCTATAACCAAAGGAAATAACTTGGCCGATCAGGCAGCTAAGGAGGCGGCCCTCCAGCCCAGAGCAGAAGTACTGACTCTAATAGACCCAGGGCCACGAGCTTTGCCTCCTGAGCCTCAGTACTCCCAAGAAGACTTGGAGTGGATAAAGAAAATTCCCATGAGCCGGGCGCTGGTGGCTCACGCCTGTAATCCTAGCTACTCAGGAGGCTGAGATCTGAGGATCGAGGTTCAAAGCCAGCCCCGGCAGGAGAGACCGTGAGACTCCTATCTCCAATAAACCACCAGAAAACCGGAAGTGGCGCTGTAGCTCAAGTGGTAGAGCGCTCGCCTTGAGCTGAAGAGCTGAGGGACAGCGCCCAAGCCCAGAGTTCAAGCCCCACAACCGACAAAAAAAAAAGAAAATTCCCATGGCCTATAAACCCCCAGGCAGAGAAGAAAATGAAGACTGGTGGAAAACTGGTGAGGGGAAACTTATCTTGCCACAAAGATTGGGCAAGGGGATTCTTAAGAGAATCCATTGGGTCTCTCACATGGGAACCTGAAGAATGCAGGACTTGCTCCGACACTCAGAAGTAAAAATTAGGCAAGGAAATCAATTCATTGAGGACATTATTAAAAATTGTAAAGCCTGTCAGCTCACCAATGCCCCCAATCAACCGGTTACAAAAGGAGCTCACCTCCGTGAGATAGACCAGGTGTGTATTGGGAAGTAGACTTCACAGAAATTAAAACTGAAAAATTTGGATATAAATATTTGCTAGTTTTTGTAGATACCTTTTCAGGATGGGTTGAAGCCTACCCAACAAAGCATGAGACCACGAACGTCATGGCTAAGAAAATCCTGAAAGAAATCCTACCCAGGTATGGCTTCCCATCCAACATCGAGTCAGACAATGGACTGACCTTCATCTCAAAAGTGAGTCAGGGAATAGCTGCAGCACTGGGGATGGATTGGAAATTGCACTGTGCTTATAGACCCCAGAGTTCAGGGCAGGTAGAAAGACTGAATCAGACTCTAAAAGAAACCTTAACTAAATTGGCTCTGGAGACTGGCGCAGACTGGGTATTGCTCCTTCCTTTTGCCCTGTTTAGAGTAAGAAATTCACCCTATCATTTTGGCTTTACTCCTTTTGAAATAATGTATGGACACCCCCCCACTCATTATCCCTAGCCTCCAGACTGAATTGCTTGCTGATTTGGATGATACTGAATTTCTGTGTAAGCTTGACTATTTACAGCTGGTGCATAAGAGTATGTGGCCCCAGCTTAGAGCATTATATGATTCTGCTTCTATTCCTACCCTCCATTTGTTTAAACCAGGGGACTGGGTGTTTGTTCGAAGGCACAACTTGAGATCTCTGGAACCATGGTGGAAGGGACCTTACATGGTACTACCTGCTACACCTACTGCCCTTAAGGTTCAGATGGCATTGCTGCTTGGATCCACTGCTCCCACGCCAGCCCTTTGCCCTAGACGACCATGGGGAAACATGGGAAATTTCCAAGCATCCTACCTAACCACTCTGCGTATGCCTCAAGAAAAGAAAAATGGACTGATTGTTATTGGTATTGTTGTTTATGACTAAGGTCAGAGAGGGACTAGAAGAACCAGTTCATCGAGAGCTGTTAGAGTTTGGGCTGGAGCCACAAGACTGTGTCTCAGGACCATAAGTCAAGGGGGGGGAAATGAAGGGTTAAAGTACTTGAGGCAGTGACCATTTGTTGCTTGTTTCAGAGCAGAGCAACACGTGGTGCTAAAACACCTGGTTGTGTGCCTTTATAAGCCCTGCAAATCTTTAGCTCGGGGCTCTCCTCCTAGGCTCCGGTGTGTTGGAGTGTAGGACGAGGCCCGAGCTGCAGCCTGTTTAAATAAAACCTTAAAACAGCTGTAAAGTCTGACTCTTGGTGGTCTTCTTGATGGAGCTCCTGCGACCTGGGCATAACAATGTCACACAAGGGTCATATTTTAAAATACCAGTCTGCAGGAGATTGGGACTGTGACTTCAGCATCAACTCAAGCTGCTTATAGCCTTTAAGAAATCATTTGTTATTTTTAAAATGTCATAATAATTAGAAAAGAGAAAAATTACACTGGTGTGTTGTATCTCTTCCTTTTTTTTTGCTTTTAAAGTATTTTTATCTTTAGTTGTACAAAGGAGTTGTGATTCAACAAAGCAGTTTACGAATAAAGTGTGTCTTGAGCAATGTCATCTCTTTCTACATTCTCACCCATCCCTCCCAATCCATCCCTTCCCTCACTTTTCCTAATTTTGTAGGATATGCATTGGATTTTTTCACCTCTATATTCTTATGTATTTATATATCTTTATTTATTTATTGTAAAAATGTTGTACAGAGGGGTTACAGATACATTGTAGCGACCGTCTACTCGACCAGCGAGGAAAAACGACCACCACACCAGGAGTCTTCTCAGATCACGCTTTATTGGAGAGCCTTTTAGTTGTAGGAGAGCTTGGGCGCGAGAGAGCGTGCACCCGAAACATGGCCACTTATTTAGGGAATAGGAACACGGGTCTTTCTATTGTTGGTCGCCTGCCTTTCACCGTCACCAGGTGTCATGGGATTGGCTGGGGACTCTACCTGGCTCGCGCACACGCACAGCCCAGGCGTCCCGCCAAGCACCGTCTGGGGTGGTTACCTCAAAGCTGCAAGGGAGTGGGCGGAGTCTCGCCCCGGCTCCCTACAATACATGAGTATGGTAATGAGTGCATTTTTTTTTTTTTTTTTGGGTCTGGTCATGGGGCCTGAACTCTGGGCCTGGGAGCTGTCCCTCAGCAATTCAGCTCAAGGCTAGCACTCTACCACTTGAGCCACAGCGCCACCTCTGGCTTTTTTCTTTTTGCTTATGTGGTGCTGAGGAATTGAACCCAGGGCCTCAGGCATGCAAGGCAAGCGCTCTACCACTGAGCCACCTTCCCAGCCAATGAGTGCATTTTGTAGTGAGCATTGTTACCTCCTCCTTTGCTTTCCCTCTACCATCGCTTCCCTCCCCACCTCTCTGACTCCTCCTGGCATCTCCCCACATTGTAAAGTTCATTTTCAACATAGTGTCCTGTATATCTCGCCGTCACAATGGGTCAGCCTGCATCCCAGCTCCTTTGTACAACTACTTAAAATAATTTCTAAAAAAAAATACAGATACAAGATGCCAGTATTCTGCACCTTGTATCTATACTTCTTTTTTTTAGAAATTATTTTAAGTAGTTGTACAAAGGAGCTGCCATTTAACAAAGCAGCTTATGAATACGTCTTGATCAATGCTCCCCCTTCAACATTCCCACCACTTCCCACTCACCCTTCGCTTACTTTTCTTAATTTTGTGGTAGTACAATGGATTCTTTTTTTTTTTTTTTTTTTGGTCAGTCATGGGGTTTGAATTCTGGGCCTGGGCGCTGTCTCTCAGCTCTTCAGCTCAAGGCTAGTGCTCAACCACTTGAGCCACAGCGCCACTTCCGGTTTTCTGGTGGATTATTGGAGATAAGAGTCTCATGGACTTTCCTGTCCAGATTGACTTTGAACCACAATCTTCAGATCTCAGCCTCCTAAGTAGATAATATTACAGGCATGAGCCAATGACTTCTGGCTTACAATGAATTCCTGAAAACACTCTTTCCCACTCCCTCCACCCCCTTCATTCACGGCTCTTCCTTTGGCTCCTCGCAAGGTGGCACATCTTTTTTTTTTTTTTTTAATACGTTTTTATTGTGAAAATACTGTACAGAGGGTTACAGTTACACGAGCAAGGTAATGAGTACATTTCTTTTTTTTTTAATTTAATTTAATTTTATTTGAGAACATACTGTACAGAGGGGCTACAATTACATGGGCAGGATAATGCATACATTTCTTACCAAGCATTGCAGCCTCCTCCTTTGTTTACCCTTCACCTCCCTTCCCAGCCTCCCCCCTCCCCCCACCCAATTATACCCCCCTCCCCCCCCACACCGACATTGTAAAGTTGGTTTTGACATGACATTTTGTACTTCTCATTGTTGCAACAGGTCCACCTGAATCCTTAAACGACTTGTTTGTCCCCATCTCCTCCACATGTTATACTGACATCAAATATAGTGAAAGCGGGGGTTACACTGTGGGGGAGGGACATACAAAGCAACAAAGAAATAATCTTATAAATGCGTTAGAAACACATGTATGAAAGAAACGAAAACATTAGAATACATATTTAAGGGTTCATTTTCCTAACATCACATTATCTGACATGAGTACATTTCTTATCAAACATTGTTGCCTCCTCCTTTGGTTTTCCACTACCATTCCTTCCCTCCCACCTCCACCTACACTTCCCCCCCGACCCCCACTAAATTGTAAAGTTCAGTTTTTGACATAGCGTCTCGTACATCTCATTGTTGCAATGGGTCAACCTGTATCCCTATTTAAACAGTTTGTTTTTTCCCTTCCACTCCCCAAAATATACTAACATCAAATACAGTGAAAACAGGTGTTATACTGTGGGGGAGGGACATACAAAGCAACAAAGAAATCATGTACCTTATAAATACATTAGAAACAATAGCAAGAAAGAAAAAACCACTTGTGTCCTTATCTTGGGGTTCATTTTGCTTAATATCATCTTATCTGGTGATATGTATGTAGCTTTTGACTTTTTATGCTTGTCTCAGACATATACTAGTTATTTCAAATAAGGGAAACCATGAGACCTATGTTTCTTTGGGCCTGGCTTACTTCACTTAATATAATTTTATCCAAGTCTTTCCATTTCCTAACAAATGGGGAATGTCATTCTTTCTGATGGAGGCATAGAATTCCATTGTGTATATATACCACATTTTCTTGATCTTTCATCTACTGAGGGGCATCTGGGTTAGTTCCATATCTTAGCTATGGTAAATAATGTTGTACTAAACATAGTTGTTCTGGTAGTTTTAGTATGGTCTTGTTTGTGATTATTCAGGTAAATGCCCAAAAGTGGGATTGCTGGGTCATAGAGGAGCTCTATGTGGAGTCTTTTGAGGAACCTCCATACTGCTTTCTAAAGTGGTTGAACAAGTTTACACTCCCACCAACAATGCAGTAAGGTTCCCTTCTGTCTACATCCCCTCCAGCATCTGTTATTAGAGTTCTTGATTTTAGCCATTCTAACTGGGGTGAGGTGGTGTCTCAGTGTTGTTTTGATTTGCATTTCTTTTATGGCTAGGGAGGTTGAGCATTTCTTCATGTGTCTATTGGCCATCCTTCTTTCCTCTTCAGAGAAGTTTCTCTAAGTCTTTAGCCCACTTATTTATTGGGCAGTTGTTTCTTTGAGGATCTGTTGTTGGGGGATTTAATTTTTTGAGTAGGGTGGCACATCTTAAAGAAGAGTTTCATGTTACCATGTGCTTTGCAGCTCACAAGGCCATGCTGGTTGTGGGGTCTTTGATTTTTTCTATCAAACTATAGGATTTTGTAAACCCAGTACACTATTCTTGAGATGCCAATTTACTCAATCTGTCTTAGTGATAGCACATGAAATTTCCTTTTCCTGCTATGGGCAAAATGCTGACCTCAGCCAATGCAATCCCGCAGCTGGATGGACAGGGAAATCTTCCCTATGCCTCCTGTGCTCGGTGTATCTTATCTGTTTTCAGTACCAGGCTACCTAAGGGCAGAGTTGCACATCCAGCACAGGGGCTCTTAGCTAGTAAGAACTTAACAAATCTTCAATTAAACTTCTCTTAAAAAAGAAAAAAAGGAAAAGAGCTACCTTAAGGGTCTCCTCCCCCCTCCCCCTTTTTTGTATTCATGAGATTGTATGAGAAATTCATCTCATGTTGGAGGAGGGAGGAAAATGAGCTTTTGGGGCCATCTGGTGATTAATTTCAACCTTCAGAATGTCCTGGCTTGTGTGTTCATGCCTCCCATATTGGCCTCCTCCCCCTACACCTGTGGGAGCCCCTGGCATCTTTTTTTTTTTTTTTTTGGCCAGGCCTGTCAGGGAATTTCTGAAAGCAGCCTGACACTTCAGTTTATTTTGAAAAATGATTCAGTGTGGAGTCAGCTGTGGAGCTAGGCCAGGTGATTTTGTGTGTGATGTGGGAGGGGCAGGGAGCAATTCTGGGTCCTTGGCCTGGGTCTCTAGGCCCAGAACCTGTGGTAGAGAGACAGTTGGATGAAAATCAGCCCCGTTGCTCTGGGCTTTGTTATGGAGACAATTCTTCACCCAAGGCTCAGAAATATGACCATCCTTTTAAACTTTACGTTGAATTTTGTCTTGTTCAGGAAGCACAAAACAAGATGCAGAAGTATTGCCAGCAGACCAGCTGTGCTGCAGACAACTCCATTAGCAAGATTACGTGGACTAGGAGAGAACAGAGCAGGTACCTCATGGGGCTTGGCACACCGAAAGAAACATGTGAGATCAACTATAGGGCACCATTTGTACTGTCTTTTTTTTTTTTTTTTTGGGTCCTGTCGTGGGGCCTGAACTCTGGGCCTGGGCGCTGTCCCTCAGCTCTTCAGCTCAAGGCTAGCGCTCTACCACTTGAGCCACAGCGCCACTTCTGGCTTTTTTCTTTTTGCTTAATTGGTGCTGAGGTATCGAACCCAGGGCCTCAGGCATGCAAGGCAAGCGCTCTACCACTGAGCCACCTTCCCAGCCCCATTTGTGCTGTCTTGAGAGCTTACTTTTGCCCAGGCACAGTACTGGGAACTTACCTTGTCTCTATGAGTAGGTATTCTTATTGTATTTATTCAGTTCTGAGGGAAGTAAAGTGGGGACTGGACAGATTTCATGTGGAGGAATCTGTGTGACCACACAGCTAGACAGGCTGCTGTGCCACATGATGAGTGCCATTATGCCACATATTAATAAAATAATAGATGCCTCACACTGATAAGCCTGGCTATCCACGAGGCTGAGATCTGAGGATTGTGATTTGAAGTCAGCCCAGGCAGGAAAGTCTGTGAGATTACTTGTTGCTAGTTCCAAAAGGCCAGAAGTGGAGCTGTGGCTCAAGTGGTAGAGTGCTAGACTGGAACAACAACAATAAAAGATTGAGGGGACAACACCCAGGTTTTGAGTTTAAGCCCAGGACCAGCACACAAAAACCAAAACCAAAACCAAACAAAATATTAAAAAGACTAAAAGCTCCTACTGAGTAAATAGCAAGGCTTCTTGTTGGCAGCACACAGTGGGACTAAGGATGACAATGAGCTTTCCTGAATTTGGGCTTGCCATGGTGTAATATCTGCTTACCAGGGAGGCTGAGAGATTGAACTTTCCAGAAGACTCAGAATGAAACTTCTGGGCTTACTCCTTTGCTCTGTCCAGAGTGCTCACACAAGATCTGTATTGTGCCATTCTGTTAGTTATGAGGTCTACCTCATCAAGGGAGGGGCTCCACCACAAAGCCAAAGGCTCAGAGGGCCTTGATGTCCTGTCACTGCAGAGACTTGCTATTATGGGCCATGTGGTATAAATCTGCTGAGTACATGAACAGAATTCTCCCTCCCTTCCTCCCTCTCTCCCTTCCTCCCTCCCTCCCTCCCTCCCGCCCTCCCTTCCTTCCTTCCTTCCTTCCTTCCTTCCTTCCTTCCTTCCTTCCTTCCTTCCTTCCTTTCTTTCTTCCTTCCTTCCTTCCTTCCTTTCTCTTTCTATCATCATGGGGCTTGAACTCAAGGCCTGGATGCTGTCCCTGAGCTCTTTTGTTCACAGCTCTACTTCCAGTTTTCTGGTGGTTAATTGGAGATACGAGTCTCACCGACCTTCATGCCTGGGCTGGCTTCAAACCACGATCCTTATTTCTCAGTCTCCTGAGTAGCTAGAAGCACCCGGCTACCAGCACCCAGCCAGAATGTCTGATTATATAGCTAGACACTGAACTACTGTGCTGACTGGCATTCACACATTCATCTGTAATCGTAATCAGGCTGCTCACACAGGACCCCTAGTTTGACTTAGTGCTCTGCTACTGTAATCTCTAAATTCCTAACATGTTCTCAAGAGGGAGGGACCCTGTAATGTTATTTTTGAGGAGAGTGCCTTAGATGGCCGGTGTTGTGAATGATTGGAAATGGTTCTTTCAAGGTGGTTAACCAATTTTGTATTCTATTAGCCATATAGGAAAGTTCTGGTTTGAGATTTTCACCAACATGTGTAATTTTCAGATTTATTGTTTTTATCCCCAATCTGATGATATTATAATGATATTTCATTGATGTTTTTAACTTGTATTTCTCTGATCACTGATAAAGTGGAAATTCTATTTATATCGTTGACGACATTTATCCTGTTGTGAATCTTTCTGTTTTTACTTCTTGTTTTGTGTGTCCTACAGAGTTTCTTCTTTCCTATTCCAGTTCTATTTAATCTTGTAAAAGATACCACACTTCCCTTCAATACAGCTGTGCTAGAGTTTGCCCATGTGTTACAGATTTGGTTACCAAGGCAGCAGTGTTGGGAGGCTGGGCCTCCTGGGCTTTTCTTAGGTCACTGGAGACATACACTTGAAAGGGTTTTGTTGGGACCACAGTCCCTTATCTCTCTTATCTCCTAACCATGAGGTGAGTGGTTTTGCTCCCTGTCACCATGTCCTGACTTGACATAGTCCCCCAAACACCAGGGCCAATCAATCATGGTCTGAGATCTCTAAAAATCGAAACCAAAATTAATGTTCACTCTTTTTAAGCGGATGATCTCAGTCATTTGTCTTAGGAATGGAAAGCTGGTCAACATAAAATTTTGTATCTGGTGAGAAGTTGGAGTCCAACATCAGTTTCTTTTCCATGTGAATATTCGATTGTCCAAACACTAATCATTTAGATAGTTCAGCCTCTGCCATTTATCTATGGTCCATTTGTGTTCATATATCCAGGCCATGTCTGGGCTCTCTATTCTTTTCATCATCAATTGCCAGTTCTTTAGTCAATATCTTAATTAATTGAGCTCTAACATAAATCTTGGTATCAATTGGTCATATGCAGAATTGTAAAAGGAAAAGTCTGGTGGGGTTTTGATTGCTATTTCATCGAGTCTGGAGATCAATTTGGAAACTATTGACATTTGAAAATAATGTGCACACTGATATGTTCCTTGAAATAACATTCCATTTATTTAGATATTTAAAATTGTCTTTAAGTAGTTATACAAATGAATTACTGTTTAACACAACAGTTTATGAATATATTGTTCCTTATAAAGTTTTATCAATGACCCGTAATGGTGGGAAAAATAGATCATCAAGGCAATTAGAAAGAGAAAAAAAATTTCCATGACTCTAAATAATGGTTTCTATCATTATCATTCTTTCTTGATTGCTTACTTTGCTCACTATCCACACTTCAATGTAGGCTATTATTCTATGATTAAATGATGAAGAGTTACTGTTCAAAGCTAGCCAAGAAAGCTACAAAGTTCATCTAGATCTTCCTGATGTCATAATCTATGTGAAATTAGCAGCTACTCACTGTCAGAAAATCATCTCCGGGATGAGTCCAGATCTACAACAATGTAAGCCACAGCAGAATAACTACAAAACTTGACTGAGCATGAAGAACGTCCCCCCCCCCTTCCACCCCCCCCCCCTCCCGATCTCAGTACAGGGATTTTCCTCCCCTTCTTGGATGAGGGTAGGTGACTGGATCTTGAGGACAGTTCATGCCATCTGTAAAATTGCCCTGTCTATAATGAACACTCAGGACAGTGCTGAATCTTTTGAAATGCAAAATAGTTCTTCAGACAGAACAGAAAATTCCAAGAGGCTTAATGGTAATGTTGAATTCGTGCAGTGAAGAGCTAGACTGATTTCCTGCAAAATGAGATTCCAGCCAGAAAGTAGGTAGCTCTCCCACACTTCTGGGGACAAGTTGGATAAGAAATTAGAGGTCCTAGCCAGGTGCCGGTGGCTCATGCCTGTAATCCTAGCTATTCAAGAGACTGAGATATGAGGATTGAGGTTCAAAGCCAGCCTGGGCAGGAAAGAGACTCTTATCTCCAATAAACCACTAGAAAACCGGAAGTGGTGCTGTGGCTCAGGTGGTAGTGTGCTCGCCTTGAGCTGAAGAGTGCAGGGACAGTGCCCAGGCCCAGGCCCAGAGTTCAAGCCCCACAACCGACCAAAAAAAAAAAGAAAGAAATTAGAGGTCCTAGCCAAGGTGGTTGGAGAACATACTTCCTGAAGTAGTTCCAGTTGGGCCTCATGAGCAACGATAAGCTTTGTTCCTCAGCTCAATTTGGGTATATTGGTATATGAAGGTATAGTTTATCCTTTGTATGCCAACTCTTCATATTCTGAGCTAGGATGGGGCTCTCCTAGCCATGTCAGATAAATAGTTATGAAAATCTCTCAGGCCCCCTTCTTGAGAAATTGTGCAGTGGATCCTTATGGCTGTATCGTCTTGTCCTTTGGAGGTGCCATGGGCCTTCCTGTGGCCCTGTCCCAAGCCTGGAGGTGTCCTGTGCTCTCAGACCCTCCTGAGTTCATGCAGGAGTACCAATGTCTATTTCTGCCATTCTGTATTTAGTCACAGGAGCAGCAAAGCTTCATTGCCTTTTAGCCTGATTTAGTTCAGTGGAAATGTTTTCAGTGGACAAAGCAATTGCAGTTGATTTTCCTTTTCATTCCTTACTTGTCCTGTGAGTGACTGGAGGAGACTCATGCACAGGACAAGTGCACAAGCATGTGATGCACAGAGCACACTCCAAATCCTGGAACAAACTCCAAAACCCAAAGCAGGGTTTTGGGTCCACTCTTGGCCAAGAAAGCTCAATGGGTTCTAAAAATGGATTCCTGGCAATGCTGTCATCTGCTAGACATGCCTCAATATGTCTAGATGTCAGTTAATATCAGTCTGTGATTCTTGCTATACAGAGAATGGAGGGGAAGAGAGAATATCAAAAGCAGAAAGAAGCATATGTCAACAAAGAGCGGGGCTGAGGTGGATCAGGATGTGTGTGAAAATTTCACAATGAAACTACCTTTGTGTAACTAATAGGTGCTACTAAGTAAAAAGAAAACAAGAACAATAAAGTGAAGAGGGCTGGGAATGAGGCTTCAGCATTCGAATGCTGGTATAGTAAGTGCAAGGCCCTGAGTTCAAACCATACCTCCCCCCAACATGACTTAATAAATGGATGTAAACATTTCAACAAAAGATTCCTTCGAGAGGGCCATACTTTTTGTTCATTCTGCACCTAGTTTCTAAACACATTTCTATCTGTAGGGAATTCTCCATCTGTCCAATGCTGGAAGTGGAGCTTGAGACAAAGCTGTGTTTGCGTTATTTATCAAGAGGACCCATGCTTAGTGTAATGGCAGAGGGGCAAGCACGAATGAGGAACACAGCTTCAGTTTAGTTCCCTGGGGGAGATTGGGAGCAAGAATTATACTTCATCAAGGCAAGAGGCTCAGTATTTTGTCTTCTGGGTCCAATCAGCATGCACTGGCATCTGTTTGGGAGAGGGCAGTTGTCTGATGATGGGTGAACCGGTAGAACTCAGCCAGTAGCACTGGGGGGTTATGCCTCAGCCCACGGAGGAGATACTGACTGGGCAGAAGCAGTGTCTATGACTGTCTACTCTTGCTCCCACACACGTGTTTCTCACACTGGATTCTCTACACATGTGTTACTGACAGTCACAAGGTTCTGAAAATATTTTAAGAGGAGCATAGCATGTGTGGTGTAGCTAGTCCTGTAGTGGGAATGGACCCTTGATTTCTGAGCAAGTATGTCTGGGAAGGGAGCCTTAAACACTGAAGCTTCTACTTTAGTTTTAGGTTAGTCAAGTAATTTGCAATTCTGAATCATGGGGAGTGAGGGTGACTGCTTTGGAGCAGGCCAGTAAGTGGGGCTATCATATTATGCATGGACGTATTCATGTTTCATGTTTGCTATGGAAAAAACTCCCAGCTTTCTGTTGGGAGTCTGGCTCTTTAAGAGCAGTGGGTGTCTGAAACTTATCTTGAAGGAGTTCATTTCCAGCATCAAGTTAAGTTCAACTAAGGGAACCTGATTTAATAGCTCCAAAGTAGACAGGGATGTGATCAATCACACAGTTAAAAATCACTGCCGTGGCCACTCTGTCCTTCAACTTCATGTTCACCTATCAAAATTTAAGAATCAGAGTAGAGTTCAGTTACTTTCCCTGGGAACGTGCACTGAGTTGAAACCTGCTACCAAGGCAATATATCATAGACTTCATGTTGGGGACTTGAAAGAAAAATGCTGAAAGAAATAATCCCATAGTCCAGCCTAGGGCAGGGTGGGACTGGACGTGTTGGGAAGAGGATGTGGGTAGATAATGTAAACTCATTGTACTTAAAGAGGATAGCAACTACCAGGCTTCTTGTTTCTAAGAATGATGAGTTATTTTTTTCTTATAGGAAGTGGAGAATTCCTGAGAGCAACAGCAGGTATGGGGTTCTAATTCTGAGAGTCAGTTCTGGGTTTTGGTTTGTAAACCTTTCTCTCTCTCGCTAGAAGCAATCTGTGTCACCAGCATCTCATCAAGACAATCCGATTCTTCAGGCTCAACGATTTGGGTCAGGTGATACCTGAGGCATATTGTGACTCAGATACACTGAGATGTGTCTTACACCTCATTTACATTTCCAGGTCTCTTATTTTCCACTAATAAGTCTAGTGTCTAAGAATTGGTAGCTACCAGACTTACAAATTGAATATTCCTTTAGAATACTGATAATCTACCAAAAGAAACTCTCTCTGCTTTTTTTTCTTGTGTCTGTTAGACATTCCTCCTACTCCCCCATCTCTACCTTCTGTGTGAGATCTGGTACACTGCCATCTGAGTTGACCATCATGGTGGCTAAGGTGATATAAGTATAGACTGACAACTGTGGAAGAAATCTTTGCCCTTCACTGAAGGGAACACATAGCAGATTTCTGGATACTTTGAAAGAGGAGTGGAGTTTTCAAACAAGAAACCTTACTCATGATCTCCCACATATTTGTAATATTATCTATTCTTATTTGACATCTGTTTAGCTAGCCAACTTATATCCTTTTCTAGATATATTTGTGTACAGATATATCCCTGGAAAGGATAAAAAACTGGTCACTTGAACTCTGGAATGTCTGCTTCTTGCAGAGTTAAATAGAGGGGAGGCTATAAACATTCCCTATGGATGTTTCAGGATTTTTCTCGTACCGCGTATCCATCTGTATTAGGCTTGTACAGGACAGTTATCAGCTATATCCATGTCATTTGCTATTACAAATTTGAGCAGAGAACTCAGAATGTATCGAATATTTATAATGCTTTAATATTTCAACACATGGTAACGTTCTAACTTCATTGATTCTCCTTGGCAATCTTGTGAAACTGTGGGATAAGTTTTGTTTCCCACACTTGGCAGTGAGTGGATGGGGTGATTCATCTCATTTTGCACAGTTAATGAGGTGCAGTTTCAAGGCTTGAAGGCTTCCCTTGCCTCCTTCTGTGATACTTTAACTAGTTAGCTTACATGAGATCTGGAACAGCAGCCTCTTGGTCAGTAATTGCTGTTCTGCTGTAGTACACGATCTGATGTCATTATTATAAAAAGGTCTTAGAGCTGAATACACAGCGTTTTGGAATGAGAAGGCCCTCATCAACCCACATATCATAGAGATTTATAGACCCCTAGAACATGACTTCATGAAATAAAACCCATCAATGCAGGAAAGGAAAATTTTACTTGATGTTTTTATTCACTTAACAGAGACATTCACTTATCAGCTATTACTGAATTGCAATTTACAGAACTTAGAGGCAAATTAACATATGTAAATTTATATTTTCAGGTTTCAGATTTTTTTTACAAATATTACAAATGTACATCCATTGGTACAATATTGCCATTCAATCATGCTTTTGTATGTACATACCTTCAATTAAGAATTGATATTTATTAAGTTCCTTTTGCATAAAAATTGCTGAAAGTTAACTGGGCACTGCTGGGAAAGGTTTTTGTCTTAACTGATGCATATATTGCAGAGTGATAGAAATCTAGTGCCTGTAGGAAAAAAGGCCTGGAAATTTTGTATTTATTTTTAAAAGGGCACGTCCTCTCTCAGAGTTTTTAAATGATAAGTTAGGAATTAAGGTACTTTGTTCTCCAGACTTTGATACAGTGTACATTTCCCCGAAGGGTTCATGTTGTGTGGCCTAAATTTCTAGAGACATGGCCATCTGTGTTCTTTTTGGTGGGAGGTCAGATCAGATGGAAATATTCCAGGAGTCCAACAAGATGATTATAAATCCCTGTAGTCACGCTATCACATGAACACACCAAGACATCCTAATCTTGAGCATAATCACGCTGCATAGATCAGCCCAGGGCAGACGCAAGGCTGAGACTTATTCCTTTCACTGATCAGAACAAAGGAGGCACAAGTTGAAGGATAGAGGAGAGCAGACAATATGGACAGCAGCAAAAGAGAAGAGGAGAGAGAAAAGAAAAGATAAGAAAGGGACCTTACAGAGGTAGAATCGCCGGCTAATGTGAAAATGACCTCTGGTTTCCCAGAATGGAGGGGAGGGAAAAACCAGGGGGAACGAATCTGCCTTTTCTCTGTGGCCTTTCCTCGGGTAGCACACACCGATTGTCTCCTAGTTTCTGTGTCCTCGTTCCCATCATCCTTTCTTATCGGATTCACCATTCATGGGAGAAGTTTGGCAACAGTTACACATTATTACTGCGCTCCCAGAACAGCAGGGCTCCAGTGGGCAATGGAGAGTCAGGACCAGGGACAGCAGCCAGGGCTTGACCCCTTCCATCCTCCTCCACTCTCCCCCTTGTCCCCACGGGCTCTTCGCTGCCTTGTACCCTACACATGGTATGGACTTTGTGCAGGAGAGGTGTAGCTTATCAAGAAGACCTCAAGGGATGAGTTATCCCAGCTCAGAGAGGCCTCTTGGTTACCACAGCTTTTTCAGTAGGACCAGGCTTTGAATTCCCTGCTCTGCTGAGAACACTGCAGAAACTCAAAAGGGAGGAGGGGGAGCTCTTCTGAGTGTGCGTCAGAGGGAGTTTCCTAATCCTGGACTAGAGTGTGGACTCTACAAACAGTTCTAGCAAAGGGCCATGGAGAAACCAGCAAAGGTGCAAGTTTTGCCCAGTGCAATGGTCATGGTAATCCAATAGTAGTGTGCAAAAAGAAAGATGTTCTCTAACTTTCCTTTGGTTACTACTAGACACTGAGAGTGAATGCATGGTGGGCCAATCACATTATTTCATTAGAATGGCTTCTTTAAAAATAAGTATATAAGAACCCTCTAAATTAAAAATGTCTACTATATTGAAATTGCAAATTTTAAAATTTCTTTCTTTTTAAAAACAAGCTACTATAGACTCATCTTGAAATTTATAATCTAAAAATAGGATTTCATCAAAATACTCTAACTATTCTATTCCGGGCATTGATATACTATGCACTTACTATTTATGGCTCTCCAAATATGGTAAACACTCTACAAAAAAACTCATTAAACTTTATTGATAAGAACAGTTTCCTGTGAAAAGGAAATTTACATGGAAAAGTATGAGCTTGTATGTGTGTGTGTGTGTGTGTGTGTGTATGTGTGTGTGTGTGTGTGTGTGTGTAAAAAGTGACTCAGCTTGACATTTCTGAGGAAGGAGACATCACAAAATCAGTAGTGGCATGATCAGTATATACAGATTGAAAGACAATTGTAGGAATGAAAAGGAAACAATAATTATAGACTCACAAAGCCTTTCTCTGGCAAAAATAAGATCCAAAGAAATCCTAAATTCAATAACTCGATATTATACATTGTTGCAGGAATTGTGTTGGCAGAGCTCTGTGGTCTGCTATCTTCTCTCTTTTGAGCC